>NC_065884.2:5036287-6335454 GCF_932274485.2 Patella vulgata
GATGTTCTAGCAGTGTTATAATATTACTATTTTTACTACATGCTGCGGACGTTCTAGAGATGTTATAATATAATATTAATATTTTTACTACAGGCTGCGGATGTTCTAGAGATGTTATAATAATGATATTTTTACTACAGGCAGCGGATGTTCTAGAGATGTAATATAATGATACTATTTTCTACTACAGGCAGCAGATGTTCTAGCAGTGTTATAATAATAATATTTTTACTACAAGCTGCGGACGTTCTAGAGATGTTATAATATAATATTAATATTTTTGCTACAGGCTGCGGATGTTCTAGAGATGTTATAATAATGATATTTTTACTACAGGCAGCGGATGTTCTAGAGATGTAATATAATGATACTATTTTCTACTACAGGCAGCAGATGTTCTAGCAGTGTTATAATAATAATATTTCTACTACAAGCTGCGGACGTTCTAGAGATGTTATAATATAATATTAATATTTTTGCTACAGGCTGCGGATGTTCTAGAGATGTTATAATAATGATATTTTTACTACAGGCAGCGGATGTTCTAGAGATGTATCATCTGAAGAATGAGAAAGAAGAAGAAAGTCAACAGAAGATGTTATTAAAACTTTATCTCAATCTGTCATTATGTTGTTTAAATCTGTGTCACAGTGGTCGAGCTATCAGTTATTGTAAAAAGGTGCTCGAGCTTGATAAAAACAATTGTAAAGCATTGTTTAGATTTGGAAAGGTAAGTGAGCCCTTATTATTGACTAATTGTCTTTGTTTAAAAATTTGTAAAAATCGTTTAAAATCACTAAAAAATCATCTAATTTGTCCTTATAAATTGAACACTCATTATCAAATTAATCAGTCAGCTTTAAACTGGTCACAAGTACAAATTAGATGATTTTGGGTGATTTAACTGATTTTTACAAAATTTTTAAACCAAGATTAAATGATACCCAGATTACAGTGGTGGTTGGAAAGGAGAGTGGGGAGACTCTATGAGGTTAGCCAGGAGAGAAATGAGACTCTATAAGGTTAGACAGGAGAGTGAGGAGACTATGCGGTTAGACAGGAGAGTGAGGAGACTATGAGGTTAGACAGGAGAGTGGGGAGACTGAGGTTAGACAGGAGAGTGGGGAGACTATGCGGTTAGACAGGAGAGTGGGGAGACTATGAGGTTAGACAGGAGAGTGGGGAGACTATGAGGTTAGACAGGAGAGTGGGGAGACTATGAGGTTAGACAGGAGAGTGGGGAGACTCTTATGAAGTTGAGCAGGAGAGTTTGGAGACTATGAGGTTAGACAGAGGTTAGACAGGAGAGTGAGGAGACTATGCGGTTAGACAGGAGAGTGAGGAGACTATGAGGTTAGACAGGAGAGTGGGGAGACTGAGGTTAGACAGGAGAGTGGGGAGACTATGCGGTTAGACAGGAGAGTGGGGAGACTATGAGGTTAGACAGGAGAGTGGGGAGACTATGAGGTTAGACAGGAGAGTGGGGAGACTCTATGAAGTTGAGCAGGAGAGTGGGGAGACTATGAGGTTAGACAGGAGAGTGGGGAGACTATGAAGTTGGACAGGAAAGTCATGTAGTGGGTTTGGGTCACCGAATGGTTCAACATATGTGCATTAGATCATATGGTCTTTCATTGAGTCAACTGGCGTGGTTTTGATTCCACGCTTGTACATGACAAGGAGTAGGATTGCCTGTCCAACCTTGTGTGTTTCTCCATGTCCTCCAGTTTCCTCTCACTGCTAAAGACCCTTATGCGTAAGCAAATTATTGAAATAATATTGAACTATATGTTAGTCCCGAAATGTCCTTGTTTGTGTCGTGGTCGGTAAACCCCATTTGTCTCTACCCTTGTGATGCTTGTAGTTGAAACCATGATACTCCACACAACGACAGACCAGATGATCTAAAGCATGTGCATTAGACCATTCCAACCCAGACCGCTCAAATACCTTGACACATGTTTTTATCTCATGGGTCTAGTAAAACCTATTCAGAGAGGTATAAACTGATCCCTTGGCAGTTGAAATTCGATATAAGAGTAGGCCATAGCGTCGCTGCCCAGGCAAAATTTCCCTTATAGCATACTGTATGGCATATGCCCGTCTTCATTAGCCCAGTCGGAGTAGGACGTTAAAAAAACCTTATTTCACTTAATTTCATTTCTATCCTGGTGAAAATCATGACTATTGCAAGGCACATGTTTTTTTCTTACAATGGCCTAATTAATAATGTATGATGGGATTTGTTTATTTATTTATGTTATTACAGGCGTTACGACAAGTACAGGAGTTTGATAGGGCGAGAAATTATTATAAACGTGCACAGAAACTTGAACCCCATAATAAAGAGATTAACAATGCTCTGGTTGAATTAGATAAGTGAGTTCCACAAATATTTATATTATATTCACAATATCTTACTTTTTTACTTGAGCATCTGGTCAATCAAATGTCATTCCATAGTTTTTATTACTTGAAATTAAAGTGATATTCTGATATTTTTGTAAAAACGTCAGTTGAACATACATTATGCAAGAGCTAAATTTGCTAAATGTTATCTAAATTGTTAATTAGACAATAATTAGCTTATTCATACCATAATCAACTAACGATGTCGTTGGTAGCCTGCGATATTTACTGGATTTGAATCCAATCTGCTGCTCAATGCTCATTGATGATAAAATCCAAAAATGGATAATCAAGACTATGTTTTTTATTGTACCGATTTTAGTAATGATGATCGAGGCTAGGCCTAAAATTCAATAGCTATTATCTCGGTACAGAGTGGAGCAATGAGAACTGCCAGCTCTTTATCTAATCTCCCAAAGTGCCCCTTTAAAATTAAAGTGATATGATATTTTTGTACACACATTAGTTCATATAAAGACGAAAGATTTTTGTTATTTAACAAAAACTATTATACAAGTTTCCAAACATTAACTCCCCAACGTTGGAGGTGGCTTTGCGTTATAAAAGGGATTTAACAAGGGGATTGAAATATAATGTTTCAGTATCGTGCAGAAAAATAAAGCAATAGAAGAGACATTTTGTCGTAAAATGTTTACAGCTTCACTCAGTGATGATAAAGAAGGTCAGTGGCTGTCGAGAATTTTTATTTATTAAAAAATAATCAAAAGTAAATCATTTCATTTTTTATACGCTCTTTATTGTCACCAACCGGTCTGTTTGTCGTCCTCAATTTCTGATAAATACTGTTAGGGTTATAGCCCTTGATCTCTTTAGAATAATTTAGAGACTCAAGTGATCATTCGATTGACTTGAAATGTATACATAGTGTTCATGTGTATGTTTCGTTGTCTGGCAACCTATCTTTGATAATTACGATCAAAGTTGTACCCCAGATCACTTAGAAAAATCTTGTGGATGTAAACACGAAAATGAAATGAGATGGAGTTTTAACGTCCTACGTCGAAAAATCCCAACAAACTTTCTCGACCCATGCAGGGATCGAACACGCAACCGCCAGGCTAGCGAGCCAGTGTCTTACTCAGTTACCCACCGAGGCTCCCCGGATGTAAACACAGTGTTTCTGTTCATGCTCCCATTATCTACAACAAAATAAGAATGCGGCAACCTCTGGAATGCTTATTAGATGACTTTGCTTCTGTTGGCATTTGTTTCATTGCCTGTCAACTTAATTTTATACTTTCAAACTCAACCATTAGTTTTGTTCATTTGTTAATGAGGTATGAAATAAGATTCCATTGTGTATTCATTTTTTTCAGATAAACCATTAGAATCAAAACCTGAACTAACTGGTATCAATCCTGGATTTCAAGAGAGTGTTGAAAACGCATTGAAGTAAGTTTGGTGTCGTAGACTGTTTTATTTGCACAATTACCTTTTTATACGCCCACATTTTCATGTGGACGTATTATGCCGTTGCCCCTGATGTCTGTCCGTCCACAATTTGTTTGTGGACACTCTACAGGTCACAATTTTTATCCGATTTTGAAGAAACCTAAAATATGGATCTATTTCACAAAGATCTCTGTTCATTTTGATACTGGCATGTATCGGACCATAACTTCATGGATTGTGGCCCCTGATTGTACGAAAAATCACATTTTTAGCTTCTGGACACGCTAGAGGCCACAATTTTCACCCGATTTTGATGAAACTTGAAATGCATGTTTACAACCCAAAGATCTTGGTTCCTTTCGTTATTCGCGCATTTCAGATCATAACTCCCTGAATTATGGTCCCTGTTTGTACGAAAAATCACGTTTTTAGCTTGTGGTCCCTGTAGAGGTCACTATTATTATCCGATTTAAAAAAACATTTGAATATATCACTGTTACACTATAATGTTGGATGAGTTCGAATCTCGTGAAAATCGGACCAAATCTGCCGGACAAAGTGGCCATACGCAAATAGTGTAAACATCTGGTATATCAAGGTTGTGGATCCTCTAGAGGTTACAATTTTGATCCAATTTTGATGAAACTTGAAATGCGTGTTTATATCCCAAAGATCGTAACTTCCTGAATTATGGCCCTTGATTGTACAAAGAATCACGTTTTTAGCTTGTGGTCCCTTTAAAGGTCACAATTTTTATCCGATTTAAAAAAAAAAAGGGTGAATATATCACTGTTACACATTAAGATCTTGATTCCTTTTGATAATCGTGCATATCTGGACGTAACTTCCTGGATTATGGCCCCTGATTGTTCGAAAAATCACATTTTAGCTTGCAGATTCTCTATAGGTCACATTTTTTTTTTCCGAGTTTTAAAACCATTTCAATATATCACCATTCCACCATAATTAAGGTTGAATTCGAATTTCGGGAAAATTGAAATGAAATTACCCAACCAAATGGCTGTAGTTAGTATGCAAATTGTGTAAAAGTATGTAATATGAAGGTTGTGGACCCTCTGGAGGTCACAATTTTGATGAAACTTAAAACATATCTTTATATCCCAAAGATCTCTGTCCTTTTGATATTTGCACATTTCAGACCAGAACTTTCTGGATTATTGCTCCTGATTGTACAAAAAATCGCGTATTTTTTTTAGCTTGTTCTCTATCCATCTCTTGC
Organism: Patella vulgata; assembly: GCF_932274485.2. Lineage (NCBI taxonomy): Eukaryota > Metazoa > Mollusca > Gastropoda > Patellidae > Patella > Patella vulgata. The sequence continues at coordinate 5,041,350 of NC_065884.2, forward strand.
AAAATGTGGTACTGGATGAAAGGTCTTACTGTATATATTTATGTATTCATAGCAAATATACGTTATGTGGAAATTTTCATGACAGCATTAACCATGCAATATTGTTTTTTACAGGGCATTTCATGATGATCATACTTCCATGGAGATGCCATTTCCACCAACACAGCTGACAGGACCAGAAGTCAACTGTATTTTAGAGACGGCTATAAAATATGGACTGGATGTTCGACAGTTTGGTTCGGTATGTATATCATTACAATGAAAGTATGGACAGTGTCAATTGTTTTAAATGAAAGTTCGAACAGTGTCAATTGTTTTAAATGAAAGTACAGACAATGGATAATCTGGTTGACTTGGTCACAGCTATTGGGGTTATGTTGGGATTTTATATCTGTAGGACAAGTCTTTTAATCTATAGGTAAAATTTGTCCTATAGGTTGCAGGTAACCCCTAACTTATAGAATATGTCCTACACATACTTGTCTAGAATTTGTCGTATAGGTAACAGATAAACCCTAAAGTATAGAACATGTCCTATTCATATAGGATTTGTTCTACCAACTGACCAGCAGGTCTTCTTAAAACAGAGTATGTTCAGCTACGGAACTTATTCTCTAAATGATTTGCTAGGATAAGTCTTAACGAATCAATTTACTAGTGTGACTACCCCTTAAAGGCTTATTATGTAAGAGCTAAATCTGCCTATCGCAGGTCTTTCTTTTGGCTTCAAATCTTATAATAGATTATTAATTAGACATTTACTCCCATGACAGGTCCATAATCAACTCCCATGACAGGTCCATAATCAACTCCCATGACAGGTCCATAATCAACTCTTATTGCTATCGGATGTTTGCAATTTTTAATGGATTGTAACTCGATCGCCATTTAATAATTTAATTTTTTAATGGATAATTGAGACAATGGTACTTGACATTCAAGACTATCTTGTGAACATTTCACAGCCTGATAATTTTGCTCTAAAAATGAGTAATTTGATGGAAATCTTAAATTTGTTCATTTTTTAATATATATATATTTTTGAACTATTATAGCAAGAACGACCAACTGGTTATCTAAATCTTAAATAATACAGAGTTTGCTGTATAGGATGTATCAATCTGCTAGTGTGATTCTGCCTTTTAACAGTCTTTGTTGTATAGGATCTATCAATCTACTAGTGTGATTCTGCCTTTAACAGAGTTTGGTGTACAATAATAGGATATATCAATCTACTGGTGTGATTCTGCCTTTAACAGAGTTTGTTGGTATTATCTATTTCAGGGAGGTAATATGGAGATGAAGATTATGAAAAAAAGACCTGATAATCCAATTAAAAGTAGTAAGGAGAAGTGGTGATCATCCAGTCTTATAAAGACTGAAATACTTTGTATGAGAACAAGCTTTTGGCTACATTTGCAAGGCACTTGGTGGTACAAAGGTTTTAACAGGTGTAAATAGAACCATTTTACAACACAAATCTGCTGAACTGTGGTGTAGAGAAATTTACATTCACTTTTACAACTTACATGTATAGCTGTTGATATGTATGGCTGTTGACATATGGCCGGAATTCAGTTTTAATCCATTTTAGTTTATTTGAGAGAGTTATAGCTGTTGATGTGTGGCTGTTGATATGTATGGCTGTTTACATATGTAGCTGTTGACATATGGTCCGAATTCAGTTTTAATAAATTTTAGATAATTTAGTTTTTTTGAGAGAGTTTTGGTTTTAATTAGACTATCATTATCTCCTCTTTATGCGGATCTGGGCACTCTCCAGTATTTTAATTTTCATCAGCTATGTATGATTTCTGGTTATCGGAGATGTGTTGACCAGAAGAATGATGTTTTTTTTATTCCAACGGGCCTGGATAGAAAGATTTTAGTTTGACATTTTTTTTTAAAGAAGTTATCCTAGATATATTTTATAAATCGGATATTGATAAAATAAATAAATAAAGATAACAATATGGGATAAAAATTACTTAACTTTTATTATAACTATAATAATATTATCTTTTTTTATTTCATGTTTTTCAATTATTAAATATCATTAACGCTTGTTATTATATAAAAGTATTAAACATATTTTTATAGCACATCAGCATATTATGATTTTGTTATAAAATGATCATTTGTTTCGGGAAGAGTGGCTTCTTTTAAGTGTATCATAGATTATCCTATGGCAAATAGATTATTATTTTGTTGATTATCAACGTTTCCGTGGATTAATGGATGATCCCTGTGGATTAATGATGATTTCTGTAGTTTATTGACAATTTCTGTAGATTAATGATAATCCCAGTGGATTATTGATGATTCCCACAGATTAATGATGATCACAGTTATTAATGATCCCTGTTGATTATTGACATTTCTCATGGATTAATGATAATCCCTATTGATTATTGACGACCCCTGTGGATTATTACCGATCCCTGTGGATTATTGACGATTCCCATAGATTATTGACAATCCCTGTGGATTAATACAGATCCCTATGGATTATTGACGATTACCGTGGATTGTTTTCGATCCCATGGATTAATTAAGATCTCAGTGGATAGGTGACAAATCCTTGGGATAAGTGATGGTCCCCAAAGATTTCTACTTTCAATTAGTTAAAACTTGCCTTAAATCTATGTCTTGTTCTGAATCGTAGTACCTGAAAGATGAAGTAAAAATAAACTTCTTTAATGATGTGTTTTGTTTAATGCATGTAAAACTCCATATTTTTGTTATATCATGTTTTATAAAATATTTTATGTAAAAAAATAAATCAATTATGATATCTTTTGTTAACCTTACTTCTGGTTCAGAGTTTTTATATGTTAGAAAAACTATTATGAACTTGGGGTGGGGGGCACGAATGGATCAGTGGCGTGGCTTCTATTCCCTGCTTGTACTTGACAAGGAATAGGATTGCCTGTTCTGTCCAAACTCGTGAGTTTTCTCCTGGTCCTCCGGTTTCCTCACACTGCTAAAAAACCCTACATGCAAATAAATTGTTGAAAAAAGATTGATTCATATGTTGATCCTGAAATGAAATAGTTTGTGTCTAGTGGATGTTAAACTCCATTTCTCTCTAGCTCTCACTTCCGTAGGCTAATCATTTCATTACATGGGACTAGGTCACCAGGCTTTGAAATACTTGCACATGACAAAATGTCAGACTATGGAACTGAAAAAGAAAAGCCTGTTCAGGACAAGCACTAGATAACAAACCTTATCTCTCAACCCTCCATGTTTCGAGATCAGAAATGGTGCTATTAACTTCAACTTAGCACATGCGGGAGCAATTCGCACCCGGCATTTGTAAACAAAATTGTCAATATTTTTAAGCAAAACAACGATTGATTATTGTTATTTATAACATTTCTGCCACACCCAACTACAATTAAGCATATAATCCTACCTGAAATGGGTACAAATCCCCTCTTTTTAAATCAAAGCGACAGTAGATTGCTTTTTCCGACATTTTAAATTTACGCCTGTAACACATAAAGGCGGGGCCTCGTGTGCAATAGCCAAAGTACTAATCTGATCAGAGTTGCGCAGTAGTAATACGCAGTAATTATGAACGTCCGAATCAATTTTGATAAAAACAACGCTTGATTTACTTTATTGTCAATATTTGCTGATAAATGAATGTTGTTTCAGTAGATTGGGCTCTGTATGTGTAATAAGTACTAATAGTATAAAATTAACTTATTTTTAAGATGGTACATACATTAATAAAGAAATTGAGTTTGCCACTTGGAACTAAAGGCATCCAATCGTAGCTAAAAACAAGCACATCAGTATATCTCAGCATTTTTAGTTAAGTTCTCGTAGCTAGACAGGCACCTGAGGAATTGTGCCTGACATAACCTGAATTTGTGCCAGACCTTGTCAGTGGCAGGTGCCCTATTGCCAGGCGTCATGAGACATAGAATATAGCAGTCAACTCAAGAGCTCAGTATACACCAGTATCAAATATTGTGGGGTACATTAAACCAGAATACTTGATAGGGCCTACTCATGGTATACTCTCTCCCTCTCTTCCCTCCTCCTCTCCATAGTGGGACCTAAAAACTAAATATAATTTATCATGTTCTGTGTTGGTCAATTACAGAAACCTACCATCAGGGCATGTAAAAGAAACCTTGACAGTTGGAATTCGAATTAATAGTAGGCTATAGTGCCGCTGTCCAAGCAAAATTTCCCTGGTAGCACACTGCATGGTTTATGCTGGTCGTCATTAGCCCAGTAGGAGCAGAACAGTAGGATGTCAAACCCCATTTCATTTCCACGCAAATCCTATACATGTATGCCCCTAATAAGCAGAAATACACATGTATTATCTCACAGCGTCTGATGTTTTATTATGCTCTTTCGGTTTGTGTAATAAATTATTTAAAATTAGTTTTTATTGTTAAAGGATTACAATTTATGTTTTCCTATCCAGACATTGTAACAGAGTCCGACTAACATTTGAACATCCAGCCACTTGTTCCATACACTCCCTGTCTGCTCTGTTCACTAGTCTTGATAATCTAGTCTATTTTCAAACTAACATTCACAAAGTTTATATTTTCTACACAGCCAATCAGAATCAAGCTTTCACAAGTGTTTTTCTACACAGCCAATCAGAATCGAGCTTTCACAAGTGTTTTTCACCCCAGCCAATCAGAATCAAGCTTTCACCAGTGTTTTTTATCATCTTCTTCTATTGTGTTTTCTAAGAGTTCAGTAATATCTATGTCTAATTTATTTTCTACATAATATTCTTCGTCATTATACAGTTCATTAATATTACTCAGCGCAGAAATATTTGATTTTCCTTTCATTTCTTGGCTGTTCTTCCTTTCCTGTAATAAAGATATCGACATTAAATATTACATCTCATCACAGGGGTGGGTTGATGGAAGCTATAGATCACAGGGGTGTGCGTGACAGCTATACATGTAGATCACAGGGGTGGGTAGGTAGGTGACAGCTATACATGTAGATCACAGGGGTGGGTAGGTGGGTGACAGCTATACATGTAGATCACACGAGTTGGTGGGGTGGCAGCTATACATGTAGATCACACAAGTGGGTGGGGTGGCAGTTATACATGTAGATCACATGGGTGGGCAGGCTGGCAACTATATATCATAATATTTATCAGCAAGTCAAGTGTTTTGGTTTAGATGGTGGGCCTGTCCAGGTTTTCTCCTACATCAGGCTACTCGTGTGGAGGAAGAGAGAGAAATGGGGTTTAAAGTATACTCTACACATCATTTTGGGACTAACATGGTTCAATTTTATTTGGTACAGGTCTTTAGCAGTGGGAGGAAAATGAAGGACCTGGCAAAAACCCATGAGATTGAACAGGCAAACCCTACTCCTTGTCACGTACAAGGGGGAATACATGGTTTTGACTATTAAAGCAGCATGTCACACACTGGAGTGTTAAATTAAAATGTAAACCTTTTTTGTCTGTAATGGTTTTCCATAGAAGTCTAAAGAAGCAATCGCAGCTTGAAAAACATCATCTGGTGGAGATTCCATTGCCGTTAATTCCATATACTTGTCAATAAATCTAAAATATAATTAATAAAATACAGATACCGAGACTAACATGTGGTTTTTTCTAGGCTGAAACTAACATATTGTTCCATGTACTGGGAAGGGGCCACTTAGTCGTCTAAACGCCACATTTAAGTGAATTTTTCACAATGTTGCATAATGCATGTACATGAACCTTACGTTTTCTGGAAACAAAAGTTGCCAAATCGAATGTTTTGCGGGGTGGCTAGGAATTGATCTAATTTTAAACAGCCAATTATTTGACTCCAAGCAAATCACCTCCTAAAATCAAAAATCATTCAGACATAGCAACAGGAAATGAATATGAAAAAAGCAGATTTTTAAAATCTGACATGTTTGAAAAACATTTGTAAGTAATTGAACATATTGACATATATTGCTGGTCAAAAAATATCTATCAAAGTCAGGGAAGGAGAATTAGTCATTTCAGGACTAACACATGCTTCAATTTTATTTCAATAATTTGTTTGCTTGTAGGGGTCTTTAGCAGTGGGAAACCGGAGGTCCTGGAGAAAACCCATGAGGTTGGACAGGTGACCCTATTCCTTGTCATGTTCAAGCGGGGAATCGATACCACACCACTTGGCTCAATGACAGACCTTCTGACCCAAAATGCATGCGTTAACCCTTCAGCAACCCAACAAAGTTAGAAGATTCAGATTAGACACTAAAAAACAAAACTAATTACTTTTGACAGTTTGTCTTACTCTTCGGATCTTCTGTAGCTAAATCCTCTAATTGCATATTACCATACATTTTATGAAATTGTCTGAAAACAGAAACACACGGCCAATTTACATGTAAAGTCAGAAAGGTTACATATACTGTACATAACCAAAAGTACTTTTATTTATAGCCATTTTGGTTCAAAGTTTAAATATAGAGTTTTAGAGTGTACACAATCTAAAGTACTTTTTTATTAGTTTTTATTTAAAACTATTTTGGTCCAAAGATTAAATATATAATTTTAGACTGTACACCATAAAAAGTATTTTTATTAAAAACCATGGAGGGTATCAATTTCCAAATAATTTGTAAGTTGTAAAACAGCGCTAGATCTTCAAAACAGATACATGTAATGAAGCCTGAAAGATATCAACGATGAACTTTAATGATTGGTAGCCTACACTGAAAATAACATTTCTATTGCTAATCTAATCTGATCGACGAAGTCCTCTGTGCATTCCTGTCTGTCCTTACTAAGCTGCAATATGAAAATACCGCTGTACCACCACCTCTGTTCTGAGGGTTTTTTTAATCCTTTTTTATTACCTCTTTTTCACCGTAATTCTTCTTTGTTTGCCAAAAGGAATCATCTCTTGCGACAGCTTACACCAATTTGGGCAAACACTTAAGAATTACAGTAAAAAAGTGAGGGCAAGGACTTCCAACTAACCTTAGAACAGAGGTGGGGTTAGAGTAGTAATTTCATTCATTTTATATTACAGCTAACTAAAAATGGAAAGGAACGATCAGAGGACTTTGTCTGTCAGAGACCATTCCAAAAGGAACTAGGATAATATGAGATACTAACACTCTGAGAATATCCTCTGGATACAAAATTGGCCGTACTTTGTCTTTAGGTACAGGTCTTTCATAAAGGGGAGCAACTCTTGGAGGGAATTTTTCATAAACATCATACCAAAGGGGACGATCAACTTTACTCCAGGCCCCAGATTTTAATAAACCTTGAACTCTGTAAGGAAACAAAACATAACCTATAATATATATTTAATGGAAGAACAATTACTGATTTATTTCTTTCAATAATTTGCTTGTGCGTAGGGGTCTTTAGCTGTGGGAGGAAACCGGAGAAAACCCATTAGGTTGGACAGGCGACCCTACTCCTTGTCACATACATCTGGCGAATCGAAACCAAGCCAGTTGACTCAATGACAGACATTATGATAAAACGCGCATGCACTAACCAATCGACCATCTAACCCCCCGATTTATTTAGGACATGTATCGAAGATTATTCTCGCAATGTTTACAAACACGTTAAATTGAAGTCATTTTGAATTGTCAGGGTTCAGAAAATGTCATTTGTGTCCTCATTGAGAATACACCTAAAAGAATAATATGACCATATTGTAAAGCCAAAGAAGATTTGTCAATCTAAAGTCTGCTGTCTGAGGAAAATTTCTCCAGTTCAGATTTGCTATTTACTGTTGTTTAGAAGTCGTCACATGAGTTTCTTACTATTCAAATAGTCTGTCATTATTCTAAATTGTACTGACATTTAGTTAGATAAGAAACCTCCTCTCTCAACCCTGCATGTCTCGAGATGCCAGATGGGTGGGGGGGATGGCTGAATGGTTAGCGCACATAAGCGCACTCTGTCATTGAGCGCGCTCTGTCATTCGATTCCCTGGTTGTACATGACAAGGAGTAGGGTCGCCTGTCCAACCTCGTGGGTTTTCTCAGGATCCTCCGGTTTCCTTCCACTGCTAAAGACCCCTAAGCACAAGCTAATTATTGAAATAAATTGAACCATGTGGTAGTCCCAAAATGACCTAGTTTGTGTCAAGTAGATGTCAAACCCCATTTCTCTCTCTCAATTTTTTTCTTCAAAATATGAATGATTATTGTTATTTATTGCATTACTGTCACCCCATGTATACATTGGAATGCACGTAAAAGATCCCTTGGCAGTTGGAATTCGATATAAGAGTAGGCGATAGTGCCGCTGCCCAGGCAAAATTTCCCTCACAGCACACTGTATGGCGTATGCCCGTCTTCATTATCCCAGTATAGGACGTTAAACCCCATTTCATTTCATTTTCTTTGCATTACTCTCACATCCAACATCCAACATCCAATTACAATAAAACATATCATCATCCTCCATGACACAGTTACAAATCATCACTTTTAAATCTAAGCGTTACAAGCTGGCTTTTTAAAACGGAATAGGTTTGGTGTCATAATGTCATGAAGGCGGGGCTAAATATAGATCGTGTACAATAGCCAATCAAGATAATGGACATAAAACCACAAGCAGAGAATCTTTAAGAAGTTTAAGGGTTGCACATGACCAGACCTGGAAATAACAGTTTTACATGTAGGCCTACCTGACAAAATGTCAGGCACTAATATAATGAAATAGTACCTGACATTTTCAACTAGTGCCGGATATTTATTAATAATATCAATAAAAAAGACAAATCAGTGCCAGAAAAAATGACTGGCACCAGATTTTTAGTGCCTGACAAAGCCTGAATCTGACATTGTCAGTGACAGGTGCCTTATTTCCAGGCTTGCACATGACTAATTAATGCTCCGCCATAATTATGCATGGCCATCCGATTATGTTTAAACACTGCTTGATTAACTTTACTGACAATATTTGCTGATAAACGAAACTTGTGTCACTACATTGGGCTGAGTATGTTTAATTAGTTCTAATAGTATAAAATTAATTTATTGTATTCTTAAGATGTTTATGTTATGCATTAATAATAAATCAATTAAGTTTGCCAGGTGAAACCAATCGTAGCTAAAAATACAAACACATCAGTATATGTCAACGTTTTTAGCTGTTCTCGTAGCTAGCATTTAGTATACATAGCCTATATTATAGCAATTATAGGTATACTGAACTGGCAAGTATCGGAAAATGGCACGTGAAAATAATGTAAAGAAATGACTAAATAAATTAAAGGTTGAATCGAAGGAAGTGAAATGAAACATTGTACCTTTTGAATATTGTACCAAATTTGTCTAATCTGCTGCCAGCCATATTTTAATCTGCTGCCACTGCCCCTCCTAATCTTGTGATTAAAGAATCAACAAATGATTGGCAATTAACGCCAGATTAATTAATCACTTTTAGCATTTAATACAATCAACACTTTGCACGTTGTCATACATATTTTGTAATGACATGTTATTCGAGTCTACAAATTTTTAACAGAGTAGCTTGCCCTTTGGTAGAGTAAAATTATATTTGAACGATTTTAACGAAATAAAATATATTTGGTCCTGTATTTATTCTAACAATTGTGTATTATTTAACGATGTATACAATTATATATACATATAGATAATAATTTAGTATTAATTTCAGCAATAAATTACCGATTCGCTACATTAGTTATTTTAGTAAATCAAATTAAATACTAATTTTAGTTCCGCTTGATTTCCGACATCCAATTTTAATTTTATATTATTTTTACAGATTTGTAAGTGGAAATACATGAAAGGTTGTTTATCTTCAATAATTTTACGAGTCTTATGACGTAATTGTCTGGTTCATCCCGTTTTTTTGTTCATTTAGACTACACAGTGTAAGTATGTGAAGAATTTTGACGAAAAAATATGTTTTGATTGAGATATTTGAAGTTTGCGAATTGGGGTTTTAACAGGTGGCATCAATTCGGTCTTCACCGAGCAGATTTTGACCAGACACCATGTCAAACTAATTAACTGACCGTCCTGTTTGACCATCGCTATCAGTTTGGTGACTCAGATATGCATGCCATTTAGTTTGAGGTTTGTCAACATGTGGGATTGGAGGGATTAGTTGTGTGTACTCACTCTAACTCTAGACCTAGTCTCAAGTGACTTTAATATTTTATGTTTCAAATGTTTTTATTGTTTGTAATTTGATTAATTAAAAAGATCACATTACTTAAAAAACAAGTGAAGAAGCTAGCAAGATTTCATTTTTTGTTACCAACACAGAGGTAAAGTACATGTATCATACAACTTGTCGGGGAATTCAACATTAGAAGAAATTATTAATATTAATCCTCTTACAAAGAAAATAAACGTTTATTTATAACAAAATTGTGTTGACACATCGAATTATCAAAAGTCCCCAAATTGACATTCTTAGTGTTAGGCATTCAGTGTTTACAATTGCTTGTTAAACTCCACGAAAAACCCCTTAAAAAGTTGTAAATTGAAAGTAAAAACATGTCTAACTCAGCAATATTGTTTTAAATCAAACATGCAGCAAAGATCTTCAAAGATCTACATGTAGTTTCACTGCATGGATTTCTATCTATAAATTGGACAATCGTTACCGGTATTTATTAAAAATTGTATTTCCCATCTGCAGTAGAATTGAAGAATGGATAAATAAAATGGGGTTTGTTATTAAAATGGGGTTTGTTACATGTATCTCTCTTTTCTGCATGGAACAAAAGAAGTTTTAGGTAATTTAGTTCTCAGTAATGGATGTAAATAAGTTAGGATATATGCTATCCAGGACAGTGGGGAAATAAAAATTACTTGAAAACAATATTAAGATATGATACAGCCACAAATCATGCTAGATTATTTTTAAAGGATGAAAATTGTGTAAAAACGTTCATTGTTTTGAGTTGTCTATTATTTTGGTTAACAGTACGCCTTTGTGACCTGGTCTATCCCTGCCAGTTATACGTAGTTACATAATTAGTCATAGGTGCATAATTTGTCATCGTGCATAATTTGTCATTATTAAAGTAAAGTTTTAAGGAGTAGTGTCATAAAGTAAAATACATCCAAATATTAGATTTTTTGTTTTCATGAAATTAATGTGATGTAAAGTTGTATAAGAAGCTACTCTTTTTATAATACGGTATTAAAAGTAAAAATGACTGTGATCAACTCACAACAGAATTAAGCAAGTAGGATAATGATGTCTTTGTTTTCGCTTACATGTCATCATAGTTATTGATTAGCCTCTATTTTAATCGTAGCCGCAGTGACTCAGAGCGTAAGACATTCGCTCGCTAACGAGCTGGTCTCTGGTACGCTTCCGGTTTTGGTCGAGAAAGTTCCACTGTCAGTGGTTCAGGACGGAGGGCCTGACATGGACAGCGTCCAGTCGCTCAGATTGAAAGAAAAACAGAGGTTAATGATTAGCCTCTATTTTTATTAATGTAGAGACAGTGTTAGTCGAGCAGTCAGGGCCATGGGACCCTCAACCGGAGTCACAGGTTTGAATATTTACTGCTGAGAAGAACTGTCAGAATTGTTCAAGCCTTGGCGTGACTTGTCAGGCATCGGAGGCAGAGGTCGCAGTCACGCAAAAATCAGCGTATTTCACACATTTTTTTCAAAATAAATGCAAATATTGACGGACGCTGCGTAATTTACGTGCAGAAAATTTCCCTTACGTGAGAAAATTAGATTATTCTATGTCGTAGTTTGTACAATTTATGTGCTTCACCCGTCATTAGACTAAATACCGTAGTCCTATCAATGATATAAGGACGCTTAAAATAGGGTTTTTCACAAAATAACTTTACATGCTTCTATATTGAGTATTTTGAGAGGCTCTAAGTCACGCAGATGTAGACGGCAAAACCGCAAAAGTTTGGAATGTCTGCGTATTTTTACGCAACTCGAAATTGATCCACTGCGCCCTCTGATCGGAGGCATTGACAATGGCTTGATCTTTTGCAGACATTGTTAGTGGCAGGTGGCCAATTTGCAGGCCTGATTGGATTAAAAGATCTAGAAAGTAATGCAAAAGGGAACTGTAAAATTTTGAGTGGACAAGCTGAAGAGAAATACATGTATATCCATATTATGATAAAAAAAAATGTCAATGTGTGTTTTTTTATTTTTTATTGTGGCTAACTTTAAACAAAAAGAAGTCAGTGTCATTTTAAAATGTTTGAATTTTGTTTTTTTCAGACAGAAATTGAAAATGCGGAAGTCTTCCTGAATATCAGTTTGAAATCTCCTGAAAACTTCCTCTGATGGCAGACACGGAAAATCTTTCCAATCCACCCTCCCACGACGAACTAAGGCGCAATGAAAATGATTTCTCTCCAGGGAGCATTCACGAGCGCAGTAGCTCAGTATCGACACCTAGAGGTCGTCCCACCCGACAGCTTGATTTCCACCAAGCTATGTCCGACTTCAAGACCATGTTTCCTAATATGGACATAGAAATAATTGAAGCTGTCCTACGAGCGAATAATGGTATCGTCGATGCTACGATCGATCAACTCTTGACTATGAGTATTGATAACGAGACTTTGGAACAGACACATGTTCACTGGTCACCTGACATGCCAAGTACCCATGGGTCATCACATCACCATAGTCACCACCACCATCATCACCATAGACACGGTCACCATGGTCACAGAGAACATGGACACAGTAAATCTGTAAGTGCAGAATAGAATCAAAGCTTTGTCAAGTGTACGATAGTACATCTTTTTATACGCCCACATTGAAATGTGTAAACAATATATTCATTCAGGGATATTGTGAAAATGGGATTAGGAGAACATGTAAAACCTCATCCTTCTCCTTGGACCTAGGCCACGATAATTCTATTTGAATAGATTTCAGCCTTGCATGACATCAGAATTTAATATAGTCCCTGTTTTTGCTGATTATAAATCCTTCATAACGTCAAAAATCTTTTAATCATTCCAAACCCTACAAAACCAATATATTTTCAGAATGGTGGAAAGTTTCTGTAATTCATTCATGCATGTACCATTTTTTACATGCTAAAGCCAAAGCAATTTAATTTGTAGTTGTTTGGGACCTTGATAAGTAAATACCCACACAAGTCTCGTTTAAAATTTCTATACCTAAAAATTTGAACTTAAAAATTTTGAGAAGAGCAACTAAATTGTTTTTTTTTTTAAATTATTTTTTCCCCTCAAATAATACGAAGGAAAATATTAAAGATACATTATGTAAGATTTAGATAAGGAACTAGCCATTCTTGCTATAATAGTTCGAAAATAGATAATGTAAAATGAATAATTTGAAAATTTCATTCAAATTACTCTATTGCGAGCGAAGGTATTAGCCTTTGAAGGTTTGACAAGATGTGTGCAATAATTTCAACTACCATACTAGTTGTTCGAAGCTAAGTCTCGCTCCTCCATTTTTAGCTTAAATCAAAATATGGCTGAACTGTTCTAATCTATTTAATATCGGAGAAATCTGATGCCATCGAGAGTTGATTATGGCCTGGATAAGTTAATTAATGTCTAATTAATAATTTAGAAAACATTTTAGGCCTAAAGAAAGACCTGCAAAAGGCAGATCTAGCTCTTGTATAATGTATGTTTAATAGATGGTTCCGAAGAACAAAAATTCATTAGATTGGCCTGTCATAGTCAGAGTCACTGAAAATAATGTAGAATTGTTAATTTAATCACCAGGTTTAGAAATCAACTCTATTATTATAATCATCCAGATTTTCCGACGTGGTTCCCCCTTGTCTGTGATGCAGGACAGAGGGCCTGACAAGGACAGCTGTCTATTCGTTCGGATGGGACGAAAAACTGAGATCCCGTGTACACATTGGCGTGCACGCTAAAGATCCCTTGACAGTTGGAATTCGATATAAGAGTAGGCCGTAGTGCCGCTGTCTGGGCAAAATGCCCGTCTGTATGGTGTATGCCCGTCTTCATTAGCCCGGTAGGAGCAGAACATTAGGACATTAAACCCCATTTCATTTCATTTCTTTTCTTTTATTACAGTGTGTTGTACTTATACAACATGATGCGTACTGACAGACTTAAAAAATAATTTATGTACATTTATAATCCTAATGCATAACCATGTATTTTTATACTTCTTCAGAAATCCAAACGCTCGTCTAAACAGCAGCAGTCAGAAGTCAATGGAACAAGGCTACCAGTTAATCTGGAGTCGCCCCCATCATATTCAGAAGCCATTCAGTCACCTCCGCTACAAGCAGAACCTCCAAGAAGTAGATCACACTCTAATACTCCGCGGAAATCAGGAAGTAAAACACAACCTACAATGCTCACAACTTTTAGACAAGCAACAGATTCACCATCTTCTAGTCTTCTGGGTAAATATATAAACATACGTTATGCAAGAGCTAAATCTGCCAATTGCAGGTCTTTCTTTAGGCCTGAAACGTAATCTGAATTATTAATTAGACATTAATTAACTTATCCAGACCATAATCATCGCTAGCCTGCTATATTTAGTGGATTAGAACCCAGTCTGCTGCTGCTTATTAAACCAAAAATATGGATAATCAAGACTATGTTTTTTATCCTACCGACTTTAGTAATGATTATCGAGGCTAGGTCCCAAATTCAATCACTAAATTATCGGTTCAGGGTGTATCAATTTGACTGAAATTTTCAGCAAATTCCCTTTACATTATCTAGTTTTTATCTATTATGGTGAGAACTACCATAATGTATCTTTAAATGACATAGTGTGTTGTTTTAATCACTCCAGTCCAAATTGACCCAGCGGTGGGGGTGGATGGCCGAATGGTTAGCGCGTGCGTGTTGTATCATAAGGTCTGTCATTGAGCCAACTGACAGGGTTTCGATTCCCTAGTTGTACGTGACAAGGAGTAGGTTCACCTGTCCAACCCCGTGGGTTTCCTCCAGTTTCCTCCCACTTAGCGCAAGTAAATTATTGAAATAAAATTGATCTATATGTTAGTTCAAAAATGACCTAGTTTGTGTGGAGTGGCCGTTAAACACCCCCTCTCTCTCTCTCTCTCTCTCTCTCTCTCTCAATTCAACTCTCACAAATATTTGTCTGGAATAAATATTGGTCTTTAACCTTTGCTTTGGGCAGCTTGAATAATGCAGAACACGTCAAAAGTTCCAATTTCTGCTGAAGAATAACATGTTTCTATCTATCAACATTGGAATTAAGATGACATGGATCTAAGTTTTTTTGTAGATTGCTATTTAAATCTTAATTTGTTGAATTTATTTAAGGAAAATGACAAGTACTCTTCTGTATAATTGTCATGATTTATTTATTTGTTTTCTTTCAGAATTGGATGTAGATGAGTTGGCGTTATCAAATACTGAGTTAAAAACTCCGATAACATCAACCTGGAGTAATCCTATATTAACGACTAATAGTACTGCCCCCTTGTGGGGAAGTCCAGCAACAATGCCAGATTTACCGGATCATGTTTCGTGGCATTCTTTAAGACCGCCAAACAAACACACATCGGCCTCGGTTTGTACGAAACCGCCATCATACTCAAAATCAACGTCTAAATCTGCCTCAATCTCAAGTAAATCACGAATGTACAGAAATTGGAATCCTCCTATGCTCGGAACTTTGCCTGACGATTTTCTACGCCTGTCTGTTGCCCCACCAAAGCCTGTTGTAAATTCTTCCATGCCACTGCCAAAGAAAAGTAGTTCGGTTCGACGTAGCCAGTCGGAACGTCATGTACGACATCATTCACAGCCTGCCAGGGTAAGTTTAAATTAGTATAGATCAACACTTGTCACAGCCACGATGAGTTCAAACCAATATAGATAGATATACAACCGGCGGTAGTTTTTTCTGTGATGTCCATAGCAGTTATATCTCATAACAACCTGTCATGACGTCGTCATAGGTTGATATATTCGTTCATATCAACCGCTGATGACGTCATGACAGGTTGATATTTCATATCAACCGCTAATGATGTCATCTCAGGTTGATATATTCGGCTCATATCAACCTATGATGACGTAGATGATCGAAATAATACATAGAACACAGAAATAAATTTTTATTCATTTGACAATTAAAAATTGTTATGGTACAGTTTTAACATTCAGGACCGAAATAGAGGGCGTACTTATCGGCATATTTAAATCGGTTATCCATACTCCATGTCTAAGATATCTTTCAGAATTTCCACACACTCCTAGACTTGAAAGTATTTATCGCCCAAGAGTTCCTTTATAAAGTATTTTTGGGTACAGTCCACTTAAAACAGTCGGTCAAATCCTTCTCTGAACATACCGAAAACCTTCAATCAGAGTTCACTGTCAGAATTATCGGAAAAAAATGCCTTTTGATCCTAATTTTCGTCAGGCTTTGGATAGATCCTCATCGATATTTGCATTCACATCTATACATAAGGCTGTTTTAGCGTGGGTAGTTTTGGAGGGACTTACGGAAGATTAGTTGTTGCAAACTAAATAAATTTCCTCATTAAATAAAGTTTTTTTTATTATTATTATTACTGTTTGAGTAGGAAGTAGAAACAATGTTAAAGAGAAGTCTTAACTAAGATCTTTTTCTGTCTTTTAATAGTACGATCTGCTGTAAGTTTAAATCTTTCATTGTTCTCACAATCGCTTGCCATTCAATAAACACATACAAAGCGCCCCTTACGTCACTCCAGCAGACAATAAGTGGACAGGTTATATACCAGTTAGTGATACCCTCACATTTATGTTCTGTGGGCACCCCATGGGTGTTTTTAGGGAATCGACTGTATGTAGTATTTTTCTTTTAAGACTGAGTATCCCCTTCCATATACCGGTATACCAAATTTGCCATACTTGTATTGGAAACAACTATCCTATAGATACTTTCATGAAAAAGTATCTTTAAACTATTTTAGCACATAAAATAGATGGATGGCACCATTGTCCTTTAAATAAAATGAAATAGGGTTTAATTCTTAATTTTTGGCACTACATGTATCTCGGCTGGGGTCGTTTGTCCAACCTCATGGGTTTTCTCCGAGCCCTCTGGTTTCCTCCCATTTAAAAAGAATCTTTTATTTTTTTTTTATTTTTAAACACTTTTTTTCATTATGTTAATTTTTCAGTTGTTTACAACACATGAGTTTAGTACAGACATGTTACAAGAAAAAATGAAGGAGAACGAACGAAGACGTCGTATGACATGTCATGTGCCCGACCCTGAACTTGCCCAATATCTAGCCGATGAGAGATTAGCGTTAATGATACAAAATAGTGAATTTCTACAAGAACTGAGAAATAATGAAGATTTTATGAACACTTTAGAAAGTGGTGAGTTTTCTGTGATGTGAATTGTGATGGATGTACAATCTGATTAAAACACAGATCAGATTTCATTTCGTTTTTATAGTTCAAAATTTGTTTTACTTGGTTTTACTACACTAAGATATGGAAGAGTTGTTATGTAACCCATGTTCTGGTTGATGTGAGGGATTAGCCAATGAAACAGTCTGTTGCGACGAGTTCTGGGTATGCAGTGCACGGAACTTTGGGTATCTCGCAAGAAATATTAAAGCTGAATGCTTAATGAAATGTCTGGCGTCATGGGGTCAATAGTCTCTCACATGACCCCTGACGTAACCTCCCACTACAACCGGTCAGATCTTCATGTCATGGAGGCCACCGAAACAAAATATAGATCTGTATTTGTAGTTTGGGTATCTCACCAGAAACATCAACGCTGAATGCTTAATCAAATGTCTTGACGTCATGGGGTCAATAGTCTCTCACATGACCCCTGACATAACCTCCCACTACAACCGGTCAGATCTTCATGTCATGGAGGCCATCGAAACAAAATAGATCTGACAATACAGCAAGTCAATAATATTATTGAACTACTTTTATTTCAGATCGTCTGAATATGTCAGCATTTGAACCTCCATTACCGTCGCCAATAGCAACAGGTCCAACCTCTGATGATGAGGCTAAACATGGTAAATATTATATATATATATATATAAATATATTGGCAGTCAGGTTTTCCAGTCTCTCCATCGATAGTGTGAATAAGATATAAAATTATACCATATGTTAGTCCTGAAATTACATAGTTTATTTTGAGTGGACGGTAAACCCCATTCCTCTCTTTTAGAGAAGAATCTGGGAGGGCTACGCCACTATATAGATTTTTAATTTTAGATTTTTAGAGAACAATTCCTTTACATGACAATATGATATACTTTATTTACTGTAGTTGGGTACGGCGAGGATCATCAGACGACGCTAGAAGCGTTTCCGTTTAGTCAACAGCTTCCACCACGAACTGATAAAGATGAAGAATTACGAACAAAACTCAAGCATATGGGCAAAGGTCAGTAAATTAATATTTATATATTTTACCATGGTGACTGTGATCCTGGTGTTGTTAGTGGTGCAGTATATAGTGGTGTTCCCTTGTCAGTAAAGCGGAACAGATGAAAACTGAGCCGTTTACTAAACTGGTGTTGTCAGTGGTGCAGTACAGAATGGTGTCCCCTTGTCAGTGGTACAGAGTGGTTTCCCCTTGTCAGATAAAAACCAAGACGTTTGAAGTAGGACGAAAAACCAAGGACCGTACACATTTTGTTTTGTACGTAAAAGAACCTGACAGTTGAAATTGGATGAAGAGTATGCATAAATGCTGCTGTCTGGCAAACTTTCCCTCATAGCACACTGTATGGCATGTGTCCGTTTTCATTAACCCAATTGGTACTGAAAAGTAGAACGTTAAACCCCTGCTTAAAATGATATTTTACTATATTGGACAGTCTGTTTAATTACTCTCGGTAGTTAACGATTGTACATGTACGTCTGAACATCCATTTCAAATCAGGTCTTTATTTATGCTGATATTTTGTTGGGTCTACGCATAGTCCCAGTTGTCCCTTCTTTGTTTAAAACCGAAATAGTTTTGATGTCTGGCTGTTCTAATAGAGATTGTACTATGGGAAATGTCTCCATTCAACTTTTATAAATATATTCTGCAGACCTCAAATAGTATTCAGTTGGCGCATGCCTTGTCACCAGTACATGTTTTCTTGATTAATACGTTTTGATGTATTAATTGAGTTACCCTGAAGTTAATCTTTGAAATGTTTTAACCCAAGACAAAGTATCTATTGATTAACTAGATGTCAGCTACAGATGTTATAAATCCACTGCTTTATATTGTTAATGTCAATAACATACAAAAAACCAAAAAGGGGATGAAACTGCATAAAATAATCTTTTTTTTTTAGCTTCAAGAAAACAGTTTACTGCTCTAGCACGAAGATTCACCAGTATTCGAAGAAAAAAATCACCAAAACAGATGTATCCTTCAAAAACACTAAAACCCTGAATGTCAAATCTGGGAATAAAGCACCTGTCACAGACATTGTCAGGAACAAATTCAGGCTTTTTCAGAGAAATTCACCCTGGTGCCTGTCATATTGTCTATAACAGATTTGTCTTTTGTCTGACCGTTTATTGATATTATGTCTGGTACAGTTAAAATCTTTCTATTTTCAGGCTTGTTGAATGTGTAATTCAACAATAACAATATATGGTATATAAACATACTTATGGAAAACAACTACTGATTTATTTAGGCGACGTTTCGAAGAGTATTAGTTTGAAAACGTTGAGAGAATACTCTTCAAAATGTCACCTAAATAAATCAGTAGCTGTTTTCCATAAGAATGTTTATAGTTTAAATAACAATGTAATGGTTAATATAAGACACGTGCCACAGACATTTTCAGGTCATAAGGCGTGTGTCACAGACATTTTCAGGTCATAAGGTGTGTGTCGGATATTTTCAGGTCATAAGGCTCATTTCACAGACATTGTCAGGACTTAAGGCACATTTCACAGACATTGTCAGGACAAGGTGCATGACACGATGATTGTCATGCTTAATTATCACAACATATATAACAAGTCTGGACATATATTTTCGACTGGCAATGTCTGTGACAATTCCAGGCTGATATAACTCAATTTTTTACAATGAGACATTTGTATGATTTTATTCCTTGATTGTATAAAGATTAAAGGAACAGTCAGCACCTTCAACAGCTAACTTACTAGACAGTGAGACTGATGATGGAGCTGATGGACCTATTGATCATTCATCTTACGATGATCCCCTAGTTATAGAACCCTTGGTAAGTTATATGGGATTTTTATACGCCCACATTGAAATGTGGTCGTATATTGTCGTCGCCCCCGTCCATCCGTCCGTCGGTTCGGCGTCCACAATTCCTTGTACACGCTCTAGAGGCTAATGTTAATATCTGATTGATTTTAAATTTATACACAGTGTTTAAGGTCTTGAGACGAAGAAGCCTATTGATTTTCAGCGATTTCCAATAATTACTGCCAGAGTTATGGCCCTTGATCACTTTGAAAAATCTTGTGGACGCTCTAGAGGCCAAAGTTAATATCCAATTGACCTTAAATTTATACACAGTGTTTGAGGTCATGAGACGAAGAAGCCTATTGATTTTCAATGATTTTCGATAATTACTGCCAGAGTTATGGCCCTTGATCACTTCAAAAAATATTGTGGACGCTCTAAAGGCCAAAGTTAATATCCGATTGACTTTAAATTTATACACAGTGTTTAAGGTCATGAGGCGAAGCATATTCCTGAAGCAATGGCCCGAGAAATCCCTCTTTTGACAGTGATTTAAGGTATTAGAAACAGTGAAAATGTTGTTCGTCTCAAAACAATATCGTTTACATGATATCCACCGAGTAAAAATCGTGTTGACAGTTGATGGCCTTGTTTGTCACACAATTAGTTTTTCTGTAATATTCTGCTATGCACCTGTTAATTGGGCATAATAAAATCGATCGTCATGACGTAACGTTATGTAAACATATTTGGTCCAATTTGGAGCTTTGTTTGGTATTGTTACGCAGTAAGCTATTGGTTGTTAATCGGACTATTGACCAGTCATAATTTAGAACAAGAATTTGCTTTGTTTACAGCAGTGAGTAGTGGGATTAGCTCTAATCAAACGAAACACTGCGAGGAGTATGGAGGCGACGAAGCCTATTGATTTTCAGCGATTTCCGATAATAACTGCCAGAGTTATGGCCCTTGATCACTTCAAAAAATCTTGTGGATGCTCTTGAGGCTTAAGTTAATATCTGATTGAGTTTAAATTTATACACAGTGTTTGAGGTCATGAGACGAAGATTCCTATTGATTTTCAACGATTTCCGATAATTACTGCCAAAGTTATGGCCCTTAAGTTATCATCCGATTGACTTCAGATTGATACACAGAGTTTAAGATCTTGAGACGAACAAGTATATTGATTTTCAATGAATTTTTATGACTTGAACAGTTAAATCTATGATATTAAAAGCTTTGCATACAAAATGTTAGCATGGGGCAGAACTTTATAAAAACCAAACAAATTCTAATAGTTTTCTGATAATTACTTCGTGAGTTGTTGCTCTTAATCAGATTTTAGTGTATTATAAATGTTTCATTACCGAAAAAAGTAAAAATATGCGACAACCCTTGTTGACTGCCCGGACAATTTAGTTGCTGTGGGCGTATGTTTCGTTGCCTGGCAACCTATCTTTAGAGTATATATATATAATGAGGTTTTATATAGCGTCTTCTCCATGTGAACACATGCTCAAAACGCTTTTTGTAATGGCTCTACTGGTAAAACTGTCGAAACAGGAAAGTCTTTAGTGCGGATTTAAATTGATTAAAAGTTTGTTGATTCTTGATCTGTTGTGGAAGTTCGTTCCATAATCTAGGACCAGCTGAACTGAAAGACCTATACCCATGTGACTTTAAATTATATCTTGGAACAACTAGTGACTGTTTATTTTGAGAGCGAAGTGATCTAATAGGGTTGTAGGCATATAAGAGTTCAGATAAGTATTGAGGAGCTGCATTAATTGCGACATTTATACACTAATGTTAGTAGTTTGTATTTGACTTGCGCCTCAGCAGGTAACCAATGTAAAGAAGCCAGCACATTCTGGATGTCATCAAAGAGGCTTTATGCAAGTGTTGAATTTAGCTTTTGCATGGCGTTTTTCTGGCTTCAAGTATTTGTTTTTTTTAAACAATATTTTTATTCAGGATATCGGAATGGAATTGGGGAACAGACTTAGCCAATATAAGACCCCACTCCCTTCAAGTTTATATGAATTATAATTTAGACATTTGTTTACATGTTAAGCCCGTAATTAACATTAATCAGATGGTTTAGATATTGAGTGATTTAGACACTGCCTACCATATCTGTGTTAAATGCTTAAATGACCAAGCATGCTAAAAATTTCCGAAAATTCTGGAGGTAACTCACCGAGACTGCCGATAAAAGGCCAGAGAATAGAGTGATACACAGCTTTCTACTGTTATGTATTAAATGTCTTATTTGGATTAAAAATAATATAAATTTAATTGCATCCACTGTCTGAAACTTGATAAAATTAGCCGTTCATAACTTCACTCGGAATAATGTCATCTGAGTCTGACTGACATTTTGAAGAACGATCAGTTCTTTCTCTAAATCTCACATAATGCCTCTTTAATTAAGAAATATTCGACTACATGTACGTCTGGCTACAGAGACCATCACTCGTATACTCTACATAATATAAGACTTCAGGTGTCATGTCAACACCACCATATAGGATAATATATCAAGGGAACTAGTTTACAATAAAAATTTTAAGCTTTAAGCCTGACAAGGACAGCTGTCTAGCCATTTGAATGGGATGAAATACTGAGATCCTGTGTATACATTGGAGTGCATGTAAAATATCCATTGGCAGTAAGAATTCGATATACGAGTAGGCCGCAGTAGCATGTCCGGGCAAAATTTCCCTCAAAGCAGACTGTATGATGTATACCTGTCTTCATTAGCCCAGTTGGAGCAGAAAGGTAGACGTTGAACCCCTTTTCACTTCATTACAATCTCTCATACAGCTTTACATGTAAGTTACAAGCTTGATTGTTTCTATAAATTAATGTAGATTTAACATCCATAAAAAATGTTTTCTTTTGTTTTTTTAGCCAAGTGCCTTAGGTGTCCGTGATGTGCCAAACTCTAGATTAGTGTGACCTACTTATTATTTCTAGAAAGACATTTTACATACAGAACTCCTCTGATAAAACAAGTCATAAACAGATAGTGACACAACTCAGAACGGTGCCACAACATTGCAATGCACTCACAAGTACTCTCCCCCCACCCCACCCCCACCCATAGGATCACTTTTAGAGTTTATGTAGACAGATTATATGACATGGTAATTGGAGAAACTTAACGATGCAGCATAACTTAATTTGATATTTATATTCTCTGAAGTCAACTAATATTTAAAAATAGATAAGACAGATCATGAAATGGAAATTGGAAAGTGGACCAAAAGCCTTCATTTCAATTTGGATGGAATATTCGAATATCATGTGAATAATGACTTGATATGAAATGTGATCCCTGCTATTTGTATATTTTTTTATAGCATAATTTTGAATCTTGTGCAATTTATGATAATATCATCCTGATACATCATTAACATTATAATAAAACTGACTAGTGTGGCAGTAGACAGAAATCTGACTAGTGTGCCAGTATACAGATATCTGACAAGTGTACTGATATGCTGATATGCAGAAAATGTGACTCGTTTAACAGTATACAGAAATCTGACTATACAGAAATCTTGACTACCAGTAAACAGAAATTTCAAGATATATTCAATATAGATATACAGGGTCGACATACTCGGTACTTTGAACACTCTGAAAAATCATAATTTGCATTGCTACAGATTATTTGATTAATCACAGAAATCTCTTAACCAATCATAGACTACCACACATAAGTTTGTCAATCTAGCAAGACTTGTGTAAATGTTCCTAGACCGAGGCTAACTGGGAAATGGATTTGTAATTGCCGAGGAGTTAATTGTAATTACAGACAAGGGGTGGAAATAAGTAATCTGATATATTTCCAGTATCCTTGATGAGTTATAGGCCAAACATGCTGTTATAATGTAGACTGAAGGGTAATGATATTAACAAGTATAATGCTAATAAATAGGCCAACCATGTTATTTTACTGTAGACAGAAGGGTAATATTAAAACATGTAGGTAATACTGATAAAGTACATGTAATGCTGTTTCTTGAAGTTGTCGATTCAATAGGACTCTTTCTTCAACATTTTGACAGTCTGTCATTTTTTTATATCTCAGAATAGTACAGCATTTTTTTTTCAAGGAAATGGTCATCTCAATTGTTAAGTTAACGCATAAATTAATTGTTCCCATTCGTTAATTTATTGTGTTTTATGGTTAATTGCTTGAAAATACAAATTTTATCCTTTATGGCATGTAAATATGACAAACATTAAAGACCTGGGTAACAGAGCCTATGCTAAGTGTGATGTGTACTACTGTAAAAAGAGTGTCCTGGGTTACAGAGACTACACATGAGTGTGATAAATGTCACTGTAAAACGTGTGTCCTGGGTCACAGAGACTACAAGTGAGTGTGATATATTATACTGTAAATGAGACACCTGGGTTGCAGAGACTATACGTAAGCTGGGTTACAGAGACTACACTTAGTTTACATTATTGAGAAACAAGAAATTATTTCCGAGAGAAATTACATGAAATTAATGAGACATGAAGTAATTAGATACATTAATTTCTTGCTTATAATAATTTCTTGGGGTTTCTTTTTGCAGTATTTGTAAATGTTCATAGTGTGTGGCTTTGTTTAAACTTGTATATATATATAGGTGTTAATATAATTATACATATATACATATATAACCAATATTTACCTCATTAAATGACTGTACACTACAATATTATAGCCTATTTCACTATAATGTAAATGTATGTACACTCACTGATATACTATAGCCTGTTTCACTATTCAGTGGCTTTCTGTATAAATTGGGGGCAGCATCTATTGTGACTTTCACCGGTTTTAGAAACCTTCCTTTATTACAATTAGGACATTTTATATCCCAGAGACAGGTATTTTAGATTTTTGTCCACTGTGGCCTTTCGCGAAACAATTACTTACTTAGTCTTAAAATAATACTTAGAAGAGATTAATCTGTCATTGATCCAATGTAAGTTTAAGATTCAGTCCCAGATGTGAACAGGGTATATATGAATGCAAGGATGTTAAAGGACAATATTGGTGCCAGTCATTATCACATATGTGATAGAGCTGGTTAAACACATACCAAATATACTTTTAACACAGAGATCATTGCTATGATAGCTGAGTAATACAAGTTTCCCGAATCGGAAGTGTTGAACGCCAAAGGAAAACACGAGTCACCGCTCTATATAACTGACTGAAGCGACGAGTGATAACAGATACACGGCCGAATTTCTGCTCACTAATAATTCCTTCGAAGACCAAAAGTTATTATATGGGACTGTAAGAGGATATCTGACAATTCAATAAAGTAATTGAATGTCATTAGATAAGAGAACACGAGAAAAATAGAAATGGGATGAACACGAGTCACCGCTCTATATAACTGACTGAAGCGACGAGTGATAATAGATACACGGCCGAATTTCTGCTCACTAATAATTCCTTCGAAGACCAAAAGTTGTTATATGGGACTGTAAGAGGATATCTGACAATTCAATAAAGAATTGAATGTCATTAGATAAGAGAACACGAGAAAAATAGAAATAGAAATGGGATGAATCTTGCTGAATTCTTTCAAACAGAATTAACTGTTTTATTCATGAGAATACATCTGGGACAGCTACTCATTTAAAGGACAATATTGGTGTCAGCCATTATCACATATGTGATAGAACTGGTTAAACACATTCCAAATAATTATAACACAGAGATCATTGCTAAGATAGAAGTGTAATGAAGATTTGAAGAAACGGGAAGTGACGAGTGATAATTCTGTCAAAAACGAAAATTTGTTATGTGAGAGGATATCTGACAATTCATTGGGATATCTGACAATTCATGAAAACAATTGACTGTCACTAGTAGCAATGATTTTTGTGTTAAAATTATATTTGGAATTTGTTTAACCAGTTTTATCACATATGTGATAATGGCTGACATCAACACTGTCCTTTAAAACTTGCATTGGACAAATATATGTTATGTTTTGACTGTTTATCATTACACGAATGTCGGAAAATTACATATTAAGAATTCTTAAAATTCTGACAGAAATTGTTTTTTGTATTTTTACTAAACTAATATGATATTTAACTACTTTAATAGAGTTTAAATTTTTCTCTAACATTGGTTAAAATCTTGTTTGGTACAATCAGGTGTGTCAGCTTGACTCATTCCCATGTCGTTAAATCGTCGCAACAACGTTCTTCAAATGATTCTTTATCAAGGGTCGTCTCTTGGTTGATTTAACACAGAATAAGCTAAGTCAGTTGAATTAACACAGAATAAGTCAGTTGAATGAACACAGAATAAGTCAGTTGAATCAACACAGAATAAGCCAAGTCAGTTGATTTAACACAGAATAAGCCAAGTCAGTTGATTTGATACGAATAAGCCAAGTCTTATTTTACACTGACTGAATAAGCCAAGTTTGTTAAATTGACACAGAATAAGCCAGGTCTGTTTTTAACCTCACAAGTTAATTACTTGTAGATTAAATCTATATTATACCGGTAGATTATTTTAGTATTAGTTGTTAGTTATTTTTGTACTGTTTATACATTTATTTAGAATTCAGGTGGTTTTTTTTTTGTTTATATTAATATATGTACATGTTATTTACTTGTTTTATAACCTGGTTAAATACTCATATCCCAAATATAGGAAGGAATATAAACTCTAGACACCCCCCCTTTTTCTTATTCTATGATGCAAACACAAACTCTAACACTCACTCCCATGCACCTCTGTCACTCTCTATTCTCTCTCTAATGGAAATACCAACTCTAGAATAACTCCCCAGTCCCCACTAGTACCAATATAAATTCTAGAATAACAATCCCCCTGTGAAAGGTATACATGTACCGGTAGTTGTAGAAAATACCAAAATGAGAAGAGATAGCCCTGTAAGTAAATAACTGTAAAATAGGTTACTGTGTTAGATAGTGGTTATTTTATATTTACCAATATATTGACGTTTGAATTACACAGGCAGATGTGTATGACTGTGGTCTGTAACATGTTTCTCCTTGGTGGGAGAAGTGGGAGTCTCATTGGTATCATATAATAGGTAACTGCCTTGTTTATCCTAGCAGAATATTTTTACTGTGACTCCTATTGCTGGCTTGACGTTTATGTTTAACAAAATATAGTTCATTTTATGCTGATAACATCATTAGACTATATTTCAATTGTTTTAGCCTGTTTCCATGTGTAATAATTATATGTTTTACAATACTATAAACCATCTATTTTGGGTATGCATGTAGTACAATATTTATGTTGTTATATACATATATAATTATGTTTGAGTTCAAATAGGGCTTTTATAAATATATTTTATACATAATACATATTTCAAGCATATATTTGTTTGTTTTGTTTTTTAAAAATAAAAGACTTTGTCGATATATGTGTACATACAATATGTAAGTAATCAGCACTGTTTTATATTAATTAAATATATATATATTTCATTTATGATAAAATATATAGAATAAGCATTTAATGGACCTGTAAAGATTTTTTGTTTAATTAAAAACAAGATTTATTTACAGAAACTTGATTAAAGAACAAGCAGGGGCTAGAGACACCCTCTCCTATCAACCGCGACAAGTATAAGTTACATAATGTGTGTGTATATATGAAAGATATATATATATATATAAACTTCCATTGCCAAAAAAAAGTAACAATTGTTACTTATATTGTTATATTTTACCTTTGCATCTTAAACTTCAGCTAAATACTTTTTGGGGTAAATTTACTTCTGTCAATATTTGGATTTTTTTTTTTGTTGTTGTTACTAGTTAAACATGCATTATGCAAGAGCTAAATCAGCATATTTTAAGTCTTTATTTAGGCTTGGATTCAGCTTGGATTTCAACAGGATTTCATTGATTGATTAAATTTTTAAATGGTGTCGTAAGCGGAGATTAACCGTTACGTTGACGTATTACTCCTGGAAATTATCCATAAAAGGCAGTGATGATCGAGGCTAAATGATAGAGCGTACAAAGCGAGGCCGCTGTTGAGCACGACCGCATGTCAGTCAATTTGATTGAACGTTCAATATACGGCCTCGATATTATGTTTAATTGTGGTTAAAATGAGAGTTTGGATGTCGGTATTATACGCTCTTTTGTCACTTGCGTTTACAGAAAAATTATGGAAATTGATAAACATCGCAGCTAACATCACCCCAGTTGTTGCAGTCCCATTGGATCACTGTTTCCTATTTGTCTACTTCAGGAGTCACGTAGGTCTACCAGTTACAGTACAAGAGTACACGCAGGCTAACAAGAAGTCGGCTATAATTATGTACAATGCTGCCTCATTGTTTTGGTCCATTCCTTTCAAACTTTCGCTTCTTATCTATATATTAAAAGTCTTATTTTTAATTTGTAGTAAAAATAAATGTGATACGAATTGAATAGCAACCCCGTCTCAAACCGAATAGGCTAACGGTACCACAGCCATTGAAAACGTTATTTGATAATCAAGATTATGTAGGTGGAGTTAACGCCTGTCAATCAAAGCGATCGGCCATTCTCGGAGACGGTGAAGAGAGAGTTGACTCCTATTTCTAGTCAAAAATTACAATGGTGATAACTTTGTTCATAATAAAGTAATTTGACTGAAATTTTTAATATATTCTCCTTTCATCATCTATTTTTGAACTGTTATAGCAAGAATGGCCAACTTTCTATTAAAATCTCCCATAATGTATCTTTAAGTATACAACTCAATTAAGTTATCTTAGCTGACTGTTTTAAGTGATATTTGTTATAATTTAGAGAATAGATAGCTTATTATATCAAAATTAGTACTTTTTATTGGATTTAGTAAACGCATATTTCTTTACTTATATTTAGGAAAAGAAAGCTTCAAATATCCACTGTAAAATACAAGATGTTAAATATTTCTGTATCAACAATTTATGTATTGATTTTATGAATTTAATCCTTTCCCAAAACTTACGACTTATAAATTCCTTATTATTTAAAGAGCCAGTCAATCTCTTAGGACATTTTAAATATAAATTGGTTTATTCGACATACCAGATAAGTTTGCAATCAGCATATGTAAAACACAATTGAAAGACTCATTTTGTGGTTACTTTATTAAAAATAGTAAATGAATCCGACATATAAAACATCTTCATTAGCCCAGTTCGGAGCAGAATAGTAGGATGTTAAACCCCATTTCATTTCCAACATATAAAAATTGTATTTTTTGGTTTTCTAAATGATCACCATGATTGGAAAACTAAGTAAGTTTATACGACTTCTCCTCTGTCATCAAGACAATATTGAGTAATCTTGAATATATCATATATACCGGTATATATATTATTTAGTATGAATACCTCAGGTTGTTAATATATACAGTTATAACTATATATAATATGTAAATAATATTAATGATATAGCCAATTCTTCCCATCCCAGTTATGTATTGTTATTTTGCAGCGATGATTTACAGAACATCTTAAATCATCTCATGAAATCAATTGTCTTTTCCTTTCATATATACATATAGTTGTCATATATATATAATTCTAAAAAATACATTCATTAAGTATTTTCAACAGTCTAAATGCTGTTTATTTTTTAAATACAATAATGTATACAGTTAGAAAACGAAATTAACTTTTTAAAAATCTGATTAAATTTATTGGCTATGTGGGAAGACTGCCTCTTTCCGCATTAAAAATTGTACACCCCTAGATTCAGAAAATATTTAGATCCTAACAAAATATGTTTTAACTGTTGACATTTGAAGTCATAATTGCAGCTATGCGGTATTTTACCAAACTGATCAGCAGGAAATATTCGCTTGACCGCCAATAAAACTGACAGTTAATTAGCTCTCAATGTTATCAAGAAAAACTATAAAGTTGTTTGAACTTTGAAGTATATCTGGACAAAAAATATTTCTTATCTAGTGTAAATGGATAGATGAACACTATTGAAGTAAAGTGTAGTTATTAAAATTTTAATAACAATATGTAATAAATAATTCATCAAAGCAATTAGATATGATACTGAATAGAACAGGAGATTGAATAGAACAGGCGACCAAATAGAACAGGAGATTGAATAGAACAGGAGACTAAATAGTACAGGAGATTAATATTTTTGTGTTTTTTGTTAGTTAGATATTAGTTTTATTTACATTTCATGTACTTATTTTAGTTTAGTTACTTTAGTCCTGTATTTTCTGTCCAGAAGTGATTGTTTAATGATTTAGGATAATGAAAAATTTAGAAAATATGAAATTTTGTCTAGACATTTATCTTTGTTTTATTATATTTTATGTCATTTTATCTACTATTTATCTTTAGAAACACGTCTTTAGTTTCTCTGTTAAGTAAACTTTAAAATGATAAAAGAAACTGGGAGAGTATTAGATATTTGATTGAAATTAATGCATGCATACTGTATTTACCCCCTATATATAATCTGTTGTTATGTTGATGAATATTATCATGTCCTATATTATATAAGTTATAAAACAGTTATAATAGTATATACACAGTATTCCACGTTTTTTATACACCCACATTGGTGTGTTTCACTTTTCGAATTAAAGGAAGCCAATCTGGATCTGTTTTATGGGTTTCTATTAGGCTCTGAAACAATCTGATTTAAATACAGATCTATATTTCGTTTCGGTTTTTTATACTTTCAATGACCTACACTACATGAAGATCCGACAAGTTATATCGATAGGTCACGTCAGGGGTCAAAAGACCGACTTATGACCCTATGACGTCAGACATTTGATTAACCAATCAGCATTGATGTTACTAGTGGATTACCCACAGTTCCGTGAAAAACACGCCTAAAGCTGGCCGTAACAGACCGTTTCATTGGCTTATTCCTGACACCATTCAGAACAACTTTTACAGATCCAAGTGTAGTAAAGACAAGTAAAACGAAATTTTGAACTATAAAAACAGAACGAAATAGGATCTGTTTTTTAACCAGATTGGCTCCATAATGACTACTACCAAAAATTACAGATTCAATTAGATGAAAGATAGGCAGAAATGCCACTATCCAGACCAATGAGTGCGTGTTGCATCATAAGTTCTGTCATTGAGTCAAGTGGTGTGGTTTCCATTCCCTGCTTGTACGTGGCAAAGAGTTGGGTCACCTAGCCAACTTTGTGGGTTTTTTGCGGGTCCCCCGGTTTCCTCCCACTACTAAAGACCCCTATGCACAAGTAAATTATTGAAATAACATTGAACCATATGTTAGTCTCAAAATGACCTAGTTTGTGTCGAGTGGATGTTAAACCCCATTTCTCTGCTGTCTAGACAAGATGTACCTCATAGTGCACTTCATAGGGAATGCATGTTTTCGTTAGCCAGGTTGTTGTAATAAAGTGGGATGTTAATCCCAATTTCAGTGAACATCGAACTCTTGTCATCTGATTCTGGGACCGAGACCTAACAAGGACAGCTGTCTAGTTGTTCAGATGGGACAAAAAAAACCTGAGGTCCTTTGTGCACATTGGCATGCACGTAAAAGATCCCTTGGTGGTTGGAAATTGATATTAGAGTAGGCTGTAGCGCCATTGATTGCGCAAAGTTTCCCTCATAGCACACTGTATGGCATATGCCCATCTTCATTAGCCCAGTCAGAGCAGAACAGTAGGATGTTAAACCCCATTTCATATCATTTCACCTGTGTCTGTCGGTCAGCAAACTTAGTGGAAGACAGTGGCATGCAGAGATTTGGTGATGCCCAGGTGATGAAGTATATAGGGCCTAGTAATCCCAAATCTCAGACATTTTGAACACTTTTATGTAAAACAGATGAATTAATTTTTTTTATCAAATTAAGTAGCCCAGTTTTTAAACGAAAATTAAGAATGATAATTTCAAAAAACTTAATTTTAATTTTTTTTTTCTATGATTGGATGTAGCCTTGCAATGGATTGTTGGGGCCACCGCCGCCTTTGCCCCAAACTCTGCCCACCCATGGTGTAAGGAAATTTTGGGGCAATGGCGGAAAGGGGGAGTAGACATGAAAGTCTTGTCATGCATGTATTATACACCTCCAATTGTATATTGTTAATCCTGAGAAGTGTTCCTATTGTTAATCCTGAAAGGCCTTCATATTGTGTAGTGAGAGAGAGAGAAATGGGGTTTAACGTCCACTCGACACAAACTAGGTCATTTCAGGACTAACATATGGTTTAATTTTGTTTACATAATTCGCTTGCGCGTAGGGGTCTTTAGCAGTGGGAGGAAACCGGAAGACCCGGAGAAAACCCACGAGGTTGGACAGGCGACCCTACTCCTTGCCACGTACAACCGGGGATTCAAAACCATGCCAGTCGACTCAATGACAGACTTTATGATACAGCGCGCGCACGCTAACCATTCAGCCATCCAACCCCCCTATATTGTGTAGTGAAGGCCCCCTCAATTATTGCCAATAGAAAGGAAGGGTGCATGTCGTGTATCTATTCAACACAAACTAGACCATTTTGGGACTTACATATGGTTCAATTTAATGTCAATAATTCACTGGCACACTGGGGTCTTTTGCAGTTGAGGAAACTTGAGAACCTATAGTAAACCCACAAGGTTTGACAGGTGACCCTAGTCCTTGTCAAGTATAGGGCAAGGAATCGAAAGCTGAACATCAGAATCAATAACAGACCTTATGATCTAAAGTGCACATCTTAGACCATTTGGCCACCCAACCCACCTGTCCACCTGAAAGACACCTTACAGCAATCTGTTTATATTTATCAGGTGTAGTCTAAAAACAAACTAATTTGACTGATCACTCTCCAAAGATATTAAAAAAGCAAATAAACATAGCAGTCTTAAAGGCACGTCTTTTAATTTTTTATTCTTCAAATTTACATCAGGATTAAATTATTTACAATTTCAAATAAATATAAAAACACTATTAATTACATATTTACTGATTGTTATTTCAACATGATACGATGAAGACTTGTCAAATATATAGATGTTTTATTAGAACATAGAAACGTACAGCATCTCCTTTGACTAAGATGTGTAGTGCAAACAACTCACCCATTAATCTATTGATAGTGTTTACTTGTTACACTTCCAAATTTTAATACTTTAATTCCTACAAAGCTGTTATAATTTCAGAATTGTACTAGATCGGTTCACATTTTTCAAAAATTTACATGTATTTAAATAGTAAAATACTAATATTCAAAAATTTATATCTTAAATTCTGAAACATATATATTAATTCTAAAACATATATCTTAATTTTCAAATATATACCTTGAATTTTCAAATATATACCTTGAATTTTCAAATATATATCTTATTTATAGTAAATACTAATATTCAAAAATAATGTGTAAAAATAATAAAATGTCATGGTGATCACTTTTATTTATAACTGGAAATAAATGTAATTTCAAAATATTTGAAAATTAAAAACAAATAATTTAAATGCTAAATACAATTACTTTTTATTGACCATTTTTTTAATAAGATTATATGTTACAGTTTTGATGTTAGTTTTTTTAAATGATCTATTTAAAACTAACATTAGTATGATGTATCAAGATATAGTGTCATATAATGGTACAAAGTTAACATTAACATGATGTATCAAGATATAGTGGCATCAAGTTAATATTAACATGATGTATCAAGATACAGTGGCATCAAGTTAACATTAACATGATGTATCAAGATTTAGTGGCATCAAGTTAACATTAACATGATGTATCAAGACTTAGTGGCATCAAGTTAACATTAACATGATGTATCAAGGTATAGTGGCATCAAGTTAACATTATCATGGTGTATCAAGATATAGTTGCATCAAGTTAACATTAGCATGATGTATCAAGGTATAGTGGCATCAAGTTAACATTAACATGATGTATTAAGGTTTAGTGGCATCAAGTTAACATTAACATAGAAAATCCAAGTAAAGGACGATAAAACCCCCACACTCGAAAAAAAAGAGGGCGGAAGATTCCCTAATACAGTGCAGGCAAGTCTGGATCTCAGTGATACATCCGGGGATAAGCAGAAACCGATCCGTGAAAAATATCAAAAATAGAGGATCCCCGGCAACAAACTTCACAACACTGTGTAGATGGTTAAATGATATAACAAAATAATCCGGGCTATATATACAAGTATTTGGCGCATGCGGCTTAGTCTAAATTTATATATATAGCCCGGATTATTTTGTTATATCATTTATGTAACCAACTCTGGCTGATGAAGGGCGGACAGCCCGAAACATGTTCCAGACCTAGATTATAATTTTTTAAACCATCTACACAGTGTTGTGAAGTTTGTTGCCGGGGATCCTCTATTTTTAACATTAACATGATGTATCAAGATATTGTGGCATATAAAGGTTCAAGTTTAATTTACCTCTTTAAAGATTGAAATATGGATGATATAAAAGAAAACTGTCATTACTCTTTATATGTCCACATTTAATATACCGGTGTATTTATAAAGTTCTATTTAAAGTGGATTCATCCTTTATACAAAGGTCTTTTTTATGAGGCAGTAGTACGGTACTTGAGAGGTCCAGTTTGACGTGATCTGACTACGATTGCTGTGATATAACTTTCAGTTTAGAAGTTGGGCAATTTTCTGAGTGATTTTCAAGAAATTTGTCAAACACCCATTAAAACTACTGTACTCTAATTAGGTCAGTGTTCGGAATTTTTGATAATTATAGTATTATCGAATCAGATATTATTCAAAATTATGTGTGGTTTAAGGGTCAATATTGAGACAATAAATAATATATTGATACTGCATGAAATAATGGTACACCAACAGCAAAAGGTGGTGTCACATAATTACATTAATTAGTTTGGTAAGAGAGACAATACTTCTATAAGTGACAGGTTTAAAACCTTAAGTGTATAATGCAAACCAAACCTCCTGCTGTTATAACCTAGTTTTACCAATGGTCATGACCTGCGTGAGTTATATACGCTACTCTGATGTACAGACCGACTTTTTACCCTTGTACTTCAGGATGATTATGGTGGATTAATTGTATGTGCCTCAGTAACATGTAAAAGTTTAAATAATAGTTTATTTGAGTTGTGTTTAAATCCTGTTTGTTCTCAATGACTGTCATTGGTATGGGTGACCAAGATGTTATAATTTAGCCAACGGTCTAGAGTTTAGTTTGGGTTTATCCAGGAACTCTTGCCAATAATGGGGGCGCTGTAAAACATCTGGTGTTTGTAACATGGCTCCATATAAATTCTTGTAAATCTAAAACAAACAAAAAATTTTTTAACTTTTATAAATTGTTGAAACTTGAACTACTACTTGATTCTGAACTCGGGCAGAATTAATTTTTGAATCAGGAACTGGTTCCAGACACATTTCTTGTACTTTTTTGCTGTCTTTATTCGTTAATCCAGTGAAGCAGAACAGTAGGACGTTAAACCCCATTTCATTTCATTTGTTCTTCTTGGAGCGAAATACTTCATCTGACGTGAATACATGAAATGTGTGGTGCTTGTTCAATTGACAGACTTTGATTGTTTATATGATGCCACAATTCCAAGATGGCTGGGATGATGTTGGTTCCTGGTTCATACTGTTTATTCAGAAGTAATTAACGTTGCTTGCTTTTTATTAGTTTACCTGGTTTTTGTCTTTAATGTGCAGCATATTTACAGAAAGTAATTGGTGATCATCAGTTTCAATGTTAACTTTATTTATCCCATTTATGGAAGTGGCATTCCCTCCACTATAATAGTCAACTGAATGACGTATTCCTGATTGTTTTCAAATTTGAGTGAAGTCTGTCACTACAGACCCGGGACTGTACAGCGCAGTGGACGCTTACGGCCGGCCACCGGATCTATTCACTTGATTTGATATTTGTTTATTTGGTGCAATGTCTATTTTCTGTCTTGTCCGCAGGTTTATCTTGTAGATTTTTGTTTTACGTGTAGTGAGGTCCTCCTGCGCTTACTAATAGAGATGGTTTAAAATCCACTCAACAAGGTACAGTTATATTTCAATAATTCACCTGTGTGTAAGAGTTTTTAGCACTGGTAGGAACCATAAAGAAAACCTTACTCCCTGTCACGTACATGTGTCGACTCGAAACCATGTCACTTGACTCAATGACAGATTATATGAGCTAAAGCACATGCGTTAGACAACTCAACCACCCAAACCCCATTTCATTCCCTTCCTAACCTCTTTATGACCACTCAACCACCCAAACCCCATTCCATCCCATTCCAAACCTCTTTATAACCACTCAACCACCCAAACCCCATTTCATTCCCTTCCTAACCTCTTTATAACCGCTCAACCACCCAAATCCCATTTCATTCCCTTCCAAACCTCTTTATAACCACTCAACCACCCAAACCCCATTTCATTCCCTTCCTAACCTCTTTATAACCGCTCAACCACCCAAATCCCATTTCATTCCCTTCCAAACCACTCAACCACCCAAACCCCATTTCAATGTTTTTCTAACCACTCAACCACCCAAACCCCATTTCATTCCCTTCCAAACCTCTTTAAAATAAAAATATATTAATTACCTGTCCATCTGATTTTCCTATTGGAGAATCTAGAATGAAATCAGGAGGAGCTATAGCATCCACCAATGAAACAGCATCATCTTTAAGATCCCGGCAGAGTTTTAAAATAGCTTCGTGGACTAGTTTAGGTGGTTGACTTCCTGTTATGTAGCCACCTGAAGCAAAAATTGAAAGTAAAATAAAATACATTGTATATAATTATAGTTAATCAGAAATTTGATAGTCGAAAACCATGGGTCCATAAAACAATTCTTATTCCAGTCGCTTGTTAGTAACACTCCAGGTAACCACAATTATTTAAATATAATTCAACAACATTTTGAAACAAATGAATTAAAGAGGTGCAAGCTTAGGCTACACAAAATAAATGTCTTGTTTCTCGGGCAACTGACAGCTGAAACTATAAGGGGGAGGGCGGGTTATTTTTTTTTTTACCTCATTTCTGGCTAGAGGATGGTGCAAAATAAAATTTGGCTATTGTTGAAAATTGTTGGGGCGGGAGGGCGGCCTTGTATTTTTTTTTTTTTTTAATGAGAAAGTCATTACTTGTATACGGTTTTGCTTTCAGTTATATATTATACATACTTAGAACATAAACCAAAAAATCAAGTCTACTCAAACACTGAACACTGACTGAAGGGAAAATAATTTTCCATATTTAATTCACGTAATGTAGCTTACTAATGGTAATGGTGACAACCATAATTAAAATTGGTTTAAAATAAAATTCCGTACGACTATTAATAGACGTCCATAATAACGACAATATTTTAAAGAGTAAGCCTCTGTCAGCATGTGTATCAAAAATAATCATCACGGTAAACGACACTTAGATCTAAATCTAGTATCGCTGGTTTATAATGATTGACCTAATTCCAACCAATGCATGTCACGTGTCATCGGGATTCGGGAAATGACTGTTTCTCGGGATATTCGGTGTGTTTCTCAGGATATTCAGTGTTCTATCTGGGGTTTATATCGAATGACTATTTAAATTCAACTAACAACTGGTCAGTAAAACCATCAAATGTGTAATCCAATTATTATTTTCCGGATTATCAAAACTACCGTTAAATGTGCTAATGACCCAGATTCTGACTAAGGTATGGTGACTATCATCGTATCGTATTCGTAGCCACAAGTTATAATAATTAACCTGTTCTACGATTCATTGTTTTATAAGTAGGATTTTTTCAAACATGGACCGACTGAAGCCGGCAATATTGAGCCGATTAAGATCGAATGATTGAAATACATTGCATTGTTGTCAATCACTTTCGGTGTTCAACACGAATCAAATTCTAGTTCACAAGGGGAGGTAATTAAAATCACGTGATACAAAAATCGAGATTCTTTCGATATCAATAAAAAAGACCCGTAAATGAGCGTTTGCATCTAAATCAGTTTAATACGTTTGAATGGATATTCACGTATGGGGCATGTAGATACATGCGGCATATTCTTTTTATGACTTGCTTATCGATGTTCGGGCGGGCGTTACATATTTTTTATTTTTCATCAAGACTAATAAATAGGCGGCACGCGCAACTAATTTTGCATGCGGGCGGTGCCCGAGAAACAACTTATTTTATTTGTGTTGCCTTATTTTGACTCAAGATTAAGTTACAATCACATCTGTTTAAAGATTAGCCTATAAATATCATAACATATAAACTATTTATCTCCAGGCTTGACTAGTGTATATCAACACAGTCCAAAATATAGTGCTATTGTATTTTAGACACAGCGTTAGATCAAGCCCCGAGTTCACAAAGCATTCTCAGACTTAAATTTAAGAATTTACTCAACTTTCAATCACTGGTTATAAGGAATATCTTTGATGTAGAAACACAAAACTTTGCACATAGTTTCTTATTGATGTATTTGATACATTAAAACAACGAAAGTTTTATAAAGGGCTAATAATTTTGAGTAAATTCTTAACTTAAGTCTGAGAATGCTTTGTGAACTTGGGGCCAGAATTGGAGTAATTCTTTAGTAAACATGAAAATTTATGTTCCTGGACTCTGCATTTGTAATAAAATCAATGGTTCCGTCAAATTAATTAAGAAAAGTAAAATTTATCTGATTATTATAACAGACAAGACAAACCTTGATAAAATGTTGTTAAATGTTTCTCCATGCTCCATAAACCATATAAAGCACAAAGTCTGGATAATACAGTCTTTAATTCCACTGGTGTGGGCTCACCATCTTTTTCTTCCAGTAACTTAGTAAATCTTTCTAATACATTACACTGAAATGAGATTAAATATCAAACTTAGTTATTAAATCAAAGCAACATATCTATAGCAAGACAAAGTGGAATTAATTGCAAGACCGTTTTTCTGCATGGAAAGAGAAAAAATCGAGTATATAACAATTTTTTCATCACCTTCCAAGCTTTATAAACAATTCAACAAAATTATTTTTCACATGTCAAGATGAAAAAAATCATATATCAACACTAAAAAATTCACATGTCAAGACGGAAAAATTCACATATCATGACGAAAAAAAAATCATATATCACGAGCACGTGACCCTTCAAGAAATAAGGGTTGAAATAAAATTGAACCATATGTTAGTCCCGAATGACCTAGTTTGTATCGAGTGGATGTTAAACCCCATTTCTCATTCTTTGAGGATGAATACTGTGTATATTTACCTCTATATAAGCTAGTGATAATGATCGACAATAATAAGCCTGACTGTCGTTTCTGGCCGTGAAGGAATCTTTACCAGACTGTGTTTCTTGTTTAAGTCTATCAGCGCTATCTACCAATAACTTACACACTAACCATCTATACGCTGATAGCGCAACTACAAAAATACACAGCAATATATATACATTTTCTTCCAATAACTTACACACTAAATAGAGTGAATTAAAAATAGATTTCACATGTCCGCCATGACATG
Organism: Patella vulgata; assembly: GCF_932274485.2. Lineage (NCBI taxonomy): Eukaryota > Metazoa > Mollusca > Gastropoda > Patellidae > Patella > Patella vulgata. The sequence continues at coordinate 5,081,026 of NC_065884.2, forward strand.
TTGTCGCTGATGACCACACACACACATGCATCTCATTATTATTCATATATACAAAAGGTCATGAATATTCATATTAACAGATTTCCTAAATAATAATATGCTACAGTAACTCATGTCACAAACTGTTCTATGATTTTCGACACACCAACGAAATGATGTTGAATTTGTCACCATGATTGGACCACTTTCTGAGTGACATCATATCATGACATCATCACAAGATGTCAACGTTATTTCAATGCATTTTCACAAACCATATTTATTGTACAACCCACGTTAATGTCTAATTTTACACCATATATTGATTTATCTGTCTTAAATTCTCTACTTAATATTCTCAAAATATTGTGTACAACCGTAAGATCATGTGACAAGCAAATAGATCATGAGGGTTATCCCCCCCGCCCCCGCGCCACCCTTTACATGAACATCCCAAGAACACTAGCTTACTCTATCAATAATTCTATAAAATACCTTGTGGATTACAGCAGTCTTCTACAGTACGACAGTTGAACTTTGAACCCAGTATATCATGAAAGTCAGCCAGGAATGTAATGCTACCTAACGGTGTGTTACAGCTATCTAAATATACAATGCATGGAATTACAATCTTAAATAATTTTACTACAGACTCGGTCAATTCCGACATCGTAAGGGATTGATACAATACGCTGGATTAGACAGCATGTCGGAATACTCAATTGCCTAAACTATACGGAAGTATTATTGTACCTTCGAATACCAGAAGTTTTATTATAATGCACCCTTGAATACAAAAAACTTAAAATATGATAACGCTTTCCGTACATTAAAAATTTTATTACATTATATCAAACAATTGCATTACAATTTACTTTGAATATATATAATCATCTAAAGTTGACTAAATAGCACTTCTCATCAAAGCCTTACGATTGGCCGACCAATTGATTGACAGGTTGTGTTTGTCCAGGTTGTGTCATCTTTTTGCTTTAAAATATTAGATATTGTAGTACGGCCAATTGAATACTTGTACCAAGAGATTATAAAATTATCAAGGTAATCAACAAAGACCGACACATATTTTATGCTCACAGACAATTGATTGGTGTTGCTTGTCGGTTAACACCCACTGATAGAACACCAGATTACCCAGTGTTAATTGTACGCAAATTTCACAGAATGCCATACTATTCAGATGTCGGAAGTGACAGAGTCCACTGTATATTGAAACTTTTGCAGTCTGCTTAATACAAAAAATACTCAAAGAAATCATTCTGCGGAAGAACAGGAACCAAGACCAAAACATGCTGATCAGCTGGAAATTCTGGTAGAGAATTGTAGAAGATGTCATTGAGATTCTGAGAAGAGGGATTTAGATGTGCAGAGATTCACAGTGTTGAAGATCAGTTGGAAATCTTGTAGAGAATTGCAGAAGATATTATTGAGATTTTGAATTCAAAAGACGAGTTTTGGAGATTTTAAGGATGGAGAAGGTTTTCAGGATATCTTGTGGATATTTAGATATGTAGCGGAAATCTCCAGAGGCTTGGTATATCAATCATTATACAGTAGAATATGCATTAAGCAGCCACCCAAGGGAATTTTCACAACCGACCGCTTAACAGGAGTGGCCTTTTAATAAAATCTCGGTGCTTTTTATGCAGACATAAATTAAATATTACGCTTGGATGCATTGGAAGCGAATTTGACCGTCGCTGAATTTTGCGCCGAACGAAAATTCTTTACCCAAATCTTAACGGGAGTGGCCTTTTAATAAATCTCGGTGCTTTTTGTGCTGACATAAATTAAATGTTACGCTTGGATGCATTCGAAGCGAACACCAATAATTGCATCGGTAAATTTGACCGTCGCTGAATCTTGCGCCAAACGAAAATTCTTTACTCAAATCTCTGACATAACTTCTGTAAATTTGTCATTTTGTACCAACATTCGATACTAAACTGTCTACCACTGTGATGCATTCGATAATATTTATCCATTTTTGTGAAGAAAATCGATGAATTAATTTTATTTTATCAAAAAAGCACATGAACAAAAAGCCATCGCTGATTTTATCACCTATTTACAGGGGTTGTAACTCTGTATGTAATATCATAGGAGGCGCTAAAACGTCTGTTTAACAATGCGGCAATGGAAAAGAGATACTTGATGATCGTGGCAAAACTCGGTACTTTTATTTTATTCAATCAGTATCAAATAATGTGTCGTTACGCGTGAAAACAATGATCAGGTTAGTCGTTTAATAAAACAAAAGATTAATTAACAGATAATTCCGGGTTGATTGTTATTTTTACATTTCTTTTTACCTGATCAGTGGGGGTCCAGTTAATTAATTACTACTCACGGGATTAGCGGGGGTGTTACAAAAAACGACAAGTCGATGGTATCATTCAACAATGGCCGTTGAATGGGCGATGTTTTGTTGAATTTATTAGTAAAATAGTGACCGCTGGCTGCGTTAGAGGAGTGACCGTTGAATAAAGAGATAAAACAACAGAAATTTTACGGGGGGAATTAATCGTGACCGCTTACAAGGAGATGTCGCTGAATAGGAGTGGCTGCTCATACAGATTCTATTGTAGATAAAAAGATGTAAATACCTTTATTGTTTCTAACAGTTTCAGCCATACCCAATAAATAATTACTAGTCTGTTGTAAAATAACATTATTATCTCCTTCATACGTACAATTTGGGTCATTATCATTACGGATATCACCAATACGATTTACTGTAAATATAAATAGAGTAATTATCATTACAGATATTGCCAATAAATAGGATTATTATCATTACATACATCACCAATACGAATCATTATCCTTACATATATCACAAATATAAATATTGGCCGAGAAAGTTCATCCTGATTTTCCGACGTGGTTTCCCCTTGTCAGTGGTGCAGAACGGAGGGCCTGACAAGGACAGCTGTCTAGTCCTTCGGATGAGACGAAAAAACCGAGGTCTCATGTATACATTAGAATGCACGTAAAAGATCCCTTGGCAGTTGGAATTCATTATCATTACGGATATCACCAATACGATTTACTGTAAATATAAATAGAGTAATTATCATTACAGATATTGCCAATAAATAGGATTATTATCATTACATACATCACCAATACGAATCATTATCATTACATATATCACCAATATAAATATTGGCCGAGAAAGTTCATCCTGATTTTCCGACGTGGTTTCCCCTTGTCAGTGGTGCAGAACGGAGGGCCTGACAAGGACAGCTGTCTAGTCCTTCGGATGAGACGAAAAAACCGAGGTCCCATGTATACATTAGAATGCACGTAAAAGATCCCTTGGCAGTTGGAATTCGATATAAGAGTAGGCGATAGTGCCGCTGCCCGGGCAAAATTTCCCTCATAGCACACTGTATGGCGTATGCCCGTCTTCATTAGCCCAGTATAGGAGCAGAACAGTAGGACGTTAAACCCCATTTCATTTCATTTCCAATATAAATAGGATCATTATCATTACATACATCACCAATATAAATAGGATCACTATCATTACATACATCATTACATATATCACCTACACACTTTACTGTATATATATATAAGATTATTATCATTACATATATCACCAATACCATTTAGTGTTAATATAAATAGAATCATTACCTTTAAAATAACCATGACCTCCACAAGCTTCTCGACATTCCTGTATAGCATCTCGTGCTATCCAACTAGCTAGAGGTTTACTGGCACATGATAAAGCATGTAATTCACGACCTAGTTCACTCTAAAATAACATAAAACTCAAAATTAAAATAATAATAACATCTACAAAAACATTGGAACTTTCCAACAATAGATAGAAATAACACATCACTGCAAGTTGAAATAGCCTTCGAGAGTGCTGTGGTACTTTCCAAAAATAGATAGAAATAACACATCACTGTAAGTTGAAATAGTCTTTGAAATTATTAGATTATGTTTTATGCTGGAAAAGCTTTTTATTCAGAAAGTAAAATGATGGAATTTATTCATGTAAATTAAAATATTGATATTTATTTTCTTTATGTACTTGTTTTCACGTCATTGTTCAAATAAAAGGGTTTGAACACAACATCATTTTATTATTTGATTCAGTTGTGAAGGGCTTTATGGAACACCTGATACCAATTTTAGGCCACTTTTATTGCTGGGTTTATATTTAAAGATCGGGATTGTAATAATAATATAGTTTTTTGAAGTGGTCTGATTCCTATATGGTTTTTTGAAGTGGTCTGAATCCTATATAATTTTTTTTTTTAAATGGTCTGAATCCTATATTATCAACGCCATGGGGCCAACTAGATTTGTCTCCTTCCTCTACCGGAAGATCTCTACCGCACACTTGATTTTAACACCTCCGCCCCCCCCCCCACTGAAGACATTCCGTCTCTTCCAAGCTAGACCTAGAAGAGACAGAAGACAAAATTGCGAACAACTGTAGATAACATTGACGTATATCGTAGATAAACTAATCATATCAGCCATATTTTTTTCTGCTGTTCACTCGATTCGCATGTCTGGAAGAGTTTTCCGAAAGAGCGTCTACTGCTTCTAGAAGTGGCAAATCGAGTCAGCCTCTGTCACTCTAACTAACCTGTCGTTCACTTTTATCCCCAGCCATTAGTCCGATACGTAACGTAACATAATCCATGAAGAAAGAATTAGAGAAATGTTCCAGGGCATACGCAGCAGCCAGGTACGGTATCAGACGCCATTGCTATGAAATAAAAATTAATATCATTTAATTACATTATAGTTCCATTGGGTCTATTCCTTGAAAACTCAAATTATGATATTTCTGAAATGCTGAGCGACATGTTGGTCTTAGGCTGTTTGTGTATGGAAATTATGTAATTTCAAGTTTTCACAGGGGGCTCTGTCCTCTGGTACTTAAGTTTATGCCTTAAGTGTTGGTTCAAACTTCTGTAGTACTTAAACATGCGTGTGTGAGATAACTCACAATTTTAACCAAACACTCATCATAACAATATTTAGAATATAATTCAAGCTCTATTACTAAATGCAATCTTTCTGTATTTCAGGCCCCAGGTTGGTCTTTATCCAATTTCACATGAAAACTGTGATTATTAGAAAGTTTGAAAGTTTATCGACCAAAATAAAAATCTCTAAATTCAAGATTTTTATGTCAAATATTTCACTTGAAGTTGATATTCTAAAGGGGAGCCACGGTGGCTAGGTGGTTAAGACGCTGGCTCATTAGCCTGGAGGTCGGGTGTTCGATCCCTGCATTGGCCGAGAGGGTTCATCTGGATTTTTTCGGACGTGGGTTCCTCTTGTCAGTGGTGCTGAACGGAGGACCTGACAAGGACAGCTGTGTAATCCTTCGGATGATACGAAAAACCGAGGTCCCATGTATACATTGGAATGCACGTAAAAGATCCCTTGGCAGTTGGAATTCGATATAAGAGTAGGCGATAGTGCCGCTGCCCGGGCAAAATTTCCCTCATAGCACACTGTATGGCGTATGCTCGTCTTCATTAGCCCAGTATAGGAGCAGAACAGTAGGACGTTAAACCCCATTTCATTTCATTTCTGATATTCTAAAACTGGAATTTCTTACTAAATGCAATTGGAACTATTTAAATATCAATTTATCTTCAATCTACAGGTATTTAACTCTCCAGGTAACCCTTTATCCAATTTCATTTGAAAAAGGTGATATATTAGAAAGTTTTCTGCCAAACAGAAAGAACTCTAAATTGTCAAATATTTCACCTGAAGTTGATATTCTAAAACTGGAATTTCTTCTTCTGTTGGTCCGAATTGTCGTCTGACAGCTGAGTAACGCATGGCGATAGTTATAACCATTTTCAGGTTACATACAGCCATACCAGTTATACCTACACGTCCACCAGATAACGCACCCAGGGCAGCTCCAAATCGTTTACTTGGATCCTAAAATAAAATACACTGAGACATACAAGCTTGTAACATCCTGTATGTGGCCTACAGTTATTGTGAGTCGTGTCACAAAGATAAATTGCCTGGGCGACCTTCGGTTGAACGGATTTTCGTACTATAGTCGAACCATCTGCATGCGAATGACATTTAGTTCAACCAGTGGTCGGACCAGCTGTACAATGCGATAAAGCACGGTCGGAATAGTTCAAAGATGGCTGACAAAACTGACACTTGATAAGATTTTCTGAAAAATATAATAAAATTGCTGATTGCCGTTGCGTTATTTACACCTTGGTCGGTATTATAGGGCCCATGTTAACGCCTGAAAGTTAGTGAATGGGCGTTGTAGTATAGATGTTAAATATGATTTTTTTTTCGCCTTTTTTGATGAATTTGACAGATTAGGATCTTCTTATTCGAATATATATAGGCACACAACAAATGACTGTACGTGGAAATTATTTGGTTGGGTGACATAATTCCAATGAAAAATATTCTGATATTGACTAATCCTATTTGTAACCTATTTTAAGCTTGCTTTCACATCGCAGTATGGAAAATTAACCAGTTTTTAAAAATACATGAGTAAATAGGAGAAAATATAGCAGGCGGAACAACTGACATTTTCGCCACCATATTGAATAGTCAATGGCTAGGGCCATTTGCGTTTGGGTGCTGGTTCAGACTGTAGTCGCGACCATAGTCTACATCCAAAGGTCGCCCAGGCAACAAAACATATGTCCACAGTAGCTAATTAAGTAGCCTCCAGCTACTGTGAGTCATTTCACAAAGATAGGTTGCAAGGTCTCGAAACATATGAGAGAGAGAAATGGAATTTAACAGCCACTCAACACAAACTTGGGTTTTTTGGAACTAATTTTGTTTCAATAATTCGCTTGCACTCAGGTGTCTTTTGTCTGTGGGAGGAAATGGGAGCATTTAAAGACACTAAAAACCCAATAAAGATGCATTATGTAATAGTTATATCTGGTCTACAGGTAAAGTCAGTCATTTATAAAAACTGCAATTGGTGCAGAAATCATATAATTAATAATTTTACCTTATAAGGGGTGACATATTTTCCTTCATCTGAAACATCACCAAATTTATCAAGTAAACATTCTTTTGGTATTCGATATCCATTAAACGCTAAAAACCTGAATATTAAAACACATTTACACATATAGTGAGTATATCTTGCATTCTAAGAAATTTAGGGACAAGGTAGTGAAGATTGGGAAGGCAGCTAGGGGAGATCCTGAGCCCTGAGGAGCCACAGTGGCTTATCAGCCTTTAGGCCCCACCACTGACAAGTGAAGTTATTTTTTGTGGTCAACGCCTATATTTGAACCAGGGATGTTAAACTTTAGAGGCTTATTTCTCAAATACCCGGAGCCGTGTCAGCTCAGTGAGTAAGAGATTGGTTTGCTGGAGTGGAGGTCCCATGTTTCGATCTCGGTGTGTGTAGAGAAAGTTCATCAGGATTTTCCGACGTGGTTCCCTCTTGTGGTTTGTCAGTGGAGTAAGATGGAGGGCCTGATAAGGGACAATGTATAGTCATTCTGATGGTACGAGAAACCAAAGTCCTGTGTACACATTGGCATGCATGTAAAATTGGAATTCGAAATAAGAATAGACTGTAGTGCCGCTGTACGGGCACAATTTTCCTCATCGCCGACTGTATGACATATGCCCGTATTCATTAGCCCAGTCGGAGCAGAACAGTAGGACGTTAAATTCTATTTCATTTCTCAAACACCCCAAGATGAGATTTGGAGGAGAACTGGTAAAGATTCAGAAAAAATGAGAAAAAGATGTATAATAAATTAAATAGAAATCTGAGAGAGACGCAATTGGAAGAGATAAGATTGAGATTTGTACAACCAAGATTTAAAGGAGATGAAATAAAAATTTGTTGATATGAGTAGAAACTGAGGTAGAGATGTTTTGAATGAACTATGGATTGGACTTGAAAGAGACAGAAAGATTAAATGATGTTGAAATATAAACTAATATTTACCCATTATCTATGCCTTGTAAACCAATTTTTTCACCCATATCACCAACAAGTACACCAGGGTAGGCGTTTAATGTTCTTGGATCCCGTACAGGTACACTAAAAGGATGTAATCCCTGACACCAGCCATCTGGGGTATATAACTGAGCATACACTATAGCATGAGTTGCTGTTTTACCTAAATTACCCACCCAGATCTTGGTGGCTTCGAAATCTGGTGTACTTAAAACAAATTCCTGAAATTATACAAACCAATCATTGTACAATTTCTCTCGAACAAATCAACACATTCATTAAACATACATTATGCAAGAGCCAATTGCAGGACTTTCTTTAGGCCTGAAATGTTATCTAAATTATTAATTAGACATTAATTAACTTATCCAGACCATAATAAACTCTTGATGGCATCGCTAGCCTGCAATATTTAGCAGATTATGATCCCATTTGCTGCTCGACTTCCATTAATAATTTAATCATGAAATGGATGATCGGGACTATGTTCTTTATTGTACAGACTTTAGTAATGATGATCGAGGCTAGGCCGAAATTTCAATCGCTTAATTCTCGGTTCATAATGGATCATTTTTAATGAAATGTTCAGCAAATTGCCTTTACAGTATCTAGTCTTTAACTATTATAGTCAGAACTGCCAGCTCTTTATCTTATCTTCTATAATGTATCACTCCCAGTTTAAAAAAAAAAATTCTCAAACTCATGCATCGACAAGAATGGTCTTTATTCGTTGTTGGAGGATAGAAAGTTGGTTTAATCTGACTATTTGAAGAAAAGAATTATAACTTAAACAAACTTGTGCATTGACAAAAAATGTAAATGACCCAAGGATAATTACTCCCATGTCAAAAGTAGGTCATAAATACAAACTTGTGCATTTTCCCGATGTTTTTTGATTATTACTTACCTTTGTTTTAGGGTCAAATGTAGCCATTGTTCTCATTGCCTTTGTATTACTACCATGACTTAATTCTGTCAGGGCAAAACAACCAAAATTCTACCAAAAAAAACCAAGAACAAATCATTATAATGATGTGTGAACAGTTCTGATTTTCTAAACCTGCTGGGGATCCACGGTTGGATGGCCGAATGGCTCAGTGAGTATAGTGTTGGTTCCACTTGGCAAACCTCGGCAGATTCTGGTACCCTACATCTAGCCTCATCTGTGTGACGGTAAGTGATATGTACCTACGCCTATACAATTGCGATGCGACACCAGTTTACTTATTAGGAAAACTTGACGCTTTTAGAAAGAAGTTTTCACAATTGCGTCGTTCGAAGAGTGTGTAGAATTTTCAGTGCAAACTTATCATTGTCTAAAGAAAATCGGATAAACTTGAGAGATAAACAGCTTCAGACTTTGAAATCTTTGTATGATAAAACATTGTTCAAAGGCGTCGTCATGGGCAAAGCCGTTGGTAATCCGGGAACTTGAAAGTAGTTTCAATGGCAGACTTTGTCATACAGCCGAGGCTAGTTGTAGGGTACTGAAATCTGCTGAGGTTTGCCAAGTGGTCCAGTCTGGTTTCTCCTTGCTGCATAATCGAAGGGTCTAGCAATGATGTGTCAACAGTTCTGATTTTCTAAACCTTCTGGGGATCTACAGTGGCCCTGTGTGTATGGTATTGGTTCAATAAGCAGGTCCAGCCCAGATTCTTCTTCTCAATAGTGCATAATCGAAGGGTCTAGCAATTAAAAGTGACAAGTTGTTAAGATGGAACAACCAAAACCCTGGGTCCTGAGTCTTTCATTGGCAACACATTAAAGATTTGCTTAGAGTTGGAAATAAGCATAGGACATAGCTCTGCTGTCATGGCAAAACTTCTGTCAATGCCATTCCAATACACCATTAACGTCCCTAACAATATCTTTCATTTGTTGCAGCATTTGAACAGAAGCTTCTAAAAGGGTTTTAAATGTAAAAGTAACAGTCATTTATAGAATATAGAAAAAGGTGAACCAGCTCAGGTAAACAAGGTGAACCAGCACAGGTAAACAAGTTGAACTAGCTCAAGTAAATGTGACTATGTTAAGAGACAAACCTGGAAATTTTTATTATCCTCTACCAAATGATGATGTCGTTTAGATCCCATGTTACTTACAGTTCCTCCAAACATCTGTATAATTAAACAAAATACAACAAAAATATTAAAATAGATTAACAAGACAAGATGAGATAAGACAAAATATTTATCCACACCTGAACAATGGTAGTCCCTAATTCTTTTCTTCAAAGAGTCAAAGCAAATCAGGGGGTTGGATGGCCGAATGGTTAGCACATGCGTGCTGTATTATAAGGCCTGTCATTGAGTCAACTGGCGTGGTTTCGAATCCCTGGTTGTACGTGACAAGGAGTAGGGTCGCCTGTCCAACCTTGTGGGTTTTCTTCCAGTCCTCCGGTTTCCTCCCACTGCTAAAGATCCCCGCGCGCATGCGAATTATTGAAATTAAAATTAAACCATGTTAGTCCGGAAATGACCTAGTTTGTGTCGAGTGAACGATATAGCCCATTTCTCTCTCTCTCTCTCTCTGTCAAAGCAAATCAGCTTTCTATCCTCTAACAATGAACAAAGATCAACTGATAATGGGTGTCACAGTGGCCCACAAATTATGGTGCTAGCTCACTAACCAGAGAGAGAGAGAGAGAGAGAAATGGGGTTTAACTTCCACTCGACACAAACTAGGGCATTCCGGGACTAACATATGGTTTAATTCTATTTCAATAATTCGCTTGTGCGTAGGGGTCTCACTAACCAGAAGGTTGTAGGTTCAATCCCGGTCTTGGCTGATAAAATGTCTTTGGTCTTTGGATTTTCCTGCATGGTTTCCCCTTGTCAGTGCTGCAAGACGTATATCCTGGTAAAGGCCACAGTACAAGCCCAAAAATGGAGGCCCTGTGTACACATTTTCATGCAGATAAAAGAACCATTCTCGGAAGAAAATTCGCAAAAGAGTAGGCAAAAATGCCAACATCCAGGCACAATTGACCTCATAGCACAATGCTAGGCGTATGGCCATCTTTGTTAGCTCAGTTGGTGCACAAAGATAGGACATTAATTAATTTAACCCCACGTACCTCAAAGTTTAACATATTTTTAGCAGCCATACTCCAATCAAACATACCAAGACAGTTAAAGTAGATTTTATGTTTTAACGGGTTGGAGAAAAGTTCATCATCATCCAGAAAATTATATTCAGCCAGTCGTTTACATCGTATAAAAGCAATTTCTCTGACTTTCTCCAGATTCGGTGTCTCAACTTCTCCTTTTGAAAATAATGGATCATTCTCTAGAGTCTTCCAAACCTTGGTCTGCAAAATAATACAAATAATGGCTCAAACTTTGTTCTGTAAAATAATAAATATATCGTGTACATAATATGTTAAAATTTAATTATGATATTGTTTTAAGTGTGGACAATTGTTACACTAAATATCTCCTGAAAATTTCAAATAAAATGAAAATGGGGTTTAACACCCTACTTTTCTGCTCCGACTGGGTTAATGAAGACGGGCTTATGCCATACAGTATGCCATGGGGTAAATTTGTCCGGACATCCACACTGCGGCTTACTCTTATATCGAATTCCAACTGCCAAGGGATTTTTACATGCACTCCAATGTGTACGTCAGATTTCCATCCCATCCGAATGAATAGACAGCTATATTTGTCACCACTGACAAGGTGAAACCATGCCAGAAAATCTTTGTGAACCCACGACCTCAAGGCTAACGAGCCAGCATCTTACCCTGTTAGCCACCGTGGCTCACTGACAAACTAAGGAAGTAGTACGTAGTACATGTAATGTAAGTGGTCGAAAGTGCAAGCTCCTATTACCTTGTATGTGACAATATCTTCTCCGTCCATAAATAACATCATCTGTTTCCAGTTGAAAGATGCACAAGATCTGTAACGATCTAAAGGACCTGGAGAGAAATCTTTTAACATTGGTAGAGAATAAACATCTCTTTCTACCTCTAGTGGCTCTACTTCACCCATATCTACTGTTCCTCTCGTTTCACTGCTCACTGTATTTTTTGTGAGCTTAGCTGTCATATTTTTCTGAAATTGTATGGTATTCTGTATCTATAACAGCTATATGTACGTGTTATTAGTCTATAATAACTTGAGCAAAGGTCGTTCTATGGTAACAAGTTGATTAAAACTAGAACTAAAGAACTCGGTAACTTTGGATTAGATAACAATATTATCGGTTCTACTTTGGCTTTCTTCTACTCGAATATCCAGTTCTGAATGCATGACCACTTGGACCAATGACTACTCGGACCAATACCGAAGCCTGGTAAAAATATTCTACTCAAGGGAAATAACTCCAAAGCAAAACAGGAAGTGACTGGAAATAAATCGGTCAATAGGTCGCATGACGTCACGCACTAGGTCAATAATTACGCTGCGTGACGTTAGGTTTTATACATAGATTACGACGGCAAAAAAATAGAGACGTCTTAAACACGATTACGTTATTTGTGCAATATATAAATAAATGTGACGTCGTCGCAAAAGCAAGTTCTTGCATAATATGTCGATATTCCTATGCGACGGCCTATTTTGTCGTTTGGTTGTTTTCGTCCACATCGTTATACGACTTATTTATATGAAAAAAAATCATGTTTGCTTGACTTTTAAATGGCCTGTTAACTTTGAATATCGGATATCAATACCTGTGCGCCAAGCTGTTGGTTTGTTTACATGTTATGGTTCATGACACGTGGGTAGGCTTTGCATGGCGTGTTGGAGGTGTGGTCAGCAGATCCGGTCTCGACCAATCAAATTACATCGTCAATATTACTACGCTAAAGATCAAGTTCTAAGTGTGGATTGGATTTATATCTTAATAACAATTTGCAAAGATATATGTAAAATTACAGTGACTAAAATAACCCTTATCAGCCTAATATAGTTTTCATAATGGGTAAAAAACTAAAACAATGCGTACTACATATATAGGGTAGTAATATCCGGTAGGTGTTGTTAGGTCACCGTCTTCTCAATGCGGGAAAGTTTTCTGTAAACTCAGTGAGAGGTATTATACTTTAAAATGGATGCGGAAAGGGAAAATCAACCCAAAATGATGTGGCAACCGGACAGAAGCAAAATAACACAAATGGATGAATTGAGAAACCAAATAAATAAGAAATTTGGTGTAAATTTAGGTATTTATCGCTTTCTAAATTAAGTGAGCTGACTGCTAGTCAAGTCAGAATTACAGAAAAATATTTATCTAGAAATAACATCAACATGAAATGACAACAAACCATGATAAACCTTTTATGTCAACAATTCATGTAACTTTATATACAGTGTTAATAACTGGTCAAATATCACAAACATGTTGGCATGAAAAAATATTTTTTCAATTTTTAAACCGACTGTATATCAAAAAGAGGGATATGGAATTCTGATATCTGCTGAATCTGATTATAAATATGATAGGTTTTCCTTTAAATGTCATTAAAACTTAGATATTTTGGGTTTTCCCCTTTTTATAGGTGTTTTGATATTTATACCATAACAAAGTAGTATCAATGTCGTAATTAGCATTGGACTGACATATCCATAAGAGATCATAAAAAAAAAAGAAGAAATGATCTCGTTGCCCCAGCCACACACCCTCAGCCCACACCTCCCATGAACTGCAGCCTTTATTTTTTTATTCTCTTTATACCTCCAAATAATTTTCAACCTCGTGGGTTTTCTGCGGGTCCTCTGGTTATTTCCTCCCACTGCTAAAGACCCCTATGCACAAGCGAATTATTGGTATAAAATTGAACCATGTGTTATTCCCGAAATGGCCTAGTTTGTGTCGTATTGGACGTTAAACCCCATTGCCCTCTCTCTCCCTCCCAATAATTTATTCTGACCATATCCTTCTAGGGGTCTCTTAAAAATTCTAGCACTCTGTACATCCTCCTCATGCTCTCTTACAAATTCTAGCACTCTATTACATATCCTTATGCAAATGTTTTGTGTTACTTTTTATTTTAAAAAAAATTATTAGAATAGAAATTGAAATTTCCTTATTTGTATGCATTTCCTTATTTGTATGGAGGAGCCACAGTGGCTAGTTGGTTAAGACGCTGGCTCGCTAGCCTGGAGGTCGGGTGTTCGATCCCTGCATTGGCCGAGAAAGTTCATCGGGATTTTCCGACGTGGTTTCCCTTTGTCAGTGGTGCAGAACGGAGGGCCTGACAAGGACAGCTGTCTAGTCCTCCGGATGAGACGAAAAACCGAGGTCCCGTGTATACATTGGAATGCACGTAAAAGATTCCTTGGCAGTTGGAATTCGATATAAGAGTAGGCGATAGTGCCGCTGCCCGGGCAAAATTTCCCTCATAGCACACTGTATGGCGTATGCCCATCTTCATTTGCCCAGTTCGGAGCAGAACAGTAGGACGTTAAACCCCATTTCATTTCATTTCCTTATTTGTATGGAAATGTTTTGTGTTAATTTTATTCTAAACAGATTTATTAGCATAGAAATTGAAATTTGATTTTGTTTGCTGATGAGATTTATTAGCATATAATTATGAATTAAACTGTGGTCTTGTTAATTTGGTTTTGTTATGAAATAACTCCTGCTTATCTCCTGATATTTTACCCAAAATCTTTCTGATTTTATATGCTTAACAAGACTGTGTTATTCTGGCAGGTCACGATTTATTCGTACATTTTATATTATCAAATAATCATTTAAGACTATTTGATAAATAAAATCAACAAATATTCAAAAATAAACAAACAGATACATGTAACTAAGGGAAAATAAACTGATTTGAAAGATTTATAATTTCTAGAAATATAAAAAATTGACCAAAACAGTCAAAAAATTGATTTTTTTTATGTTTCAATGAACACTTAGAATATTTGAATAATAATATCATCATTTGATAGACCACAAATTACATGTAGTGCTCATTTTCGGAATTTTTTTAATCCAACACATAAAAAAGTATTTCCTTTCCAGTCGAGTTTTTATGATTATTTTCTGCTTTATTATCACGCTGGCTTGGAATCAGGGGTCTAGTGGTCTAATATGTTAGCTTTAGATCATAAGGTCTGTCGTAGAGTCAAGTGGGGTGGTTCAGATCCCAAGCTTGTATTTGGGTTTTCTCCTGGTCCTCTCGATTTCCTCCCACTGCTGAAGACCCACAAAATGCAAACAAATTGTGGGAATACATTCTTTCTTTTCTCTCCTAACGAGGTTGAAACGAGAAAAAAATTAAATGGAATTTATCATGTTCTGTTTTTGTCAATTACAGAAACCTACCATCAGTTCCATAAATGGTCCTGTGAAAATTATTCACAATTCTGGGAAGAAGTTTGGAAATTTACAGATGTGATTCACAGTGAGCCATACGATGAGGTAAAATATAATGAATAAATAAAATGGGGTTTAACATTCTACTTGTTAATAGTCCACGTGACAAGCAGATATTCATTACCAATTGGATGAATTGGTTTAATTATGATTTTCAGTTAGCCTTAGGTCTAAAGTGTCCAAAATTGGTTGATGGACTTCTGGGTAACTTTACCAAATGTCAGTTTGGCGACCATCTTTACAAATGGCCGTCGTTTTTTTTTATTTGAAATAGTGCGAGTCGGGGAAGCCTTCATAACTCCTCAACAGTTTCACCTATGGATATGTAATTTAGCTCAAAATGTTCATAATATAATTCTGCATCTGATATGTTGTTTAATGAATACCATTAGTTTTAAAATAAAAGATTAATTTGAAGTTTACTAACAAATCGTGTTTAGACCCATATAAGCCAAATTATCTATTTGGTCAACTAAAGTGATTTAATAGACATCAGAAACGAAACATTGATCATAAAAAAATAATCTCTAATATGAGATTCCCAAATACAAGATGGCAGAAATTCAAAATGGCGACCAAATTTCCTAAAATGGCCAATTTGTCAGATAATAGTCATTCATTGTTTGATATGACATGTACTATTCAATTGAAAGGGTGCTCAGTGTCGCTGAACTTACAATTAATCTGAACAAAAAGTTTGAAAAATCCAAGATGGCGAAAATTCAAAATTGGGGCCACCGTAAAATGAATGATATTTTAGTAAATCGTCAATTTTCTGTTTTAAATAGCTTATGATATTTCTTTTATAAGGTTTTCAGAGTCACCAAACTTGAATAAAAACTTAAAAATGAATGCTGAAAATGATAATGGTAAAAATGACACATCTTATCCGATCCTCCACCCCCACCCCATAAACAATACAATGGGGCATATGGAATTGTTTATACTGGATCTCACAGATCATATGGAATTGTTTATACTGGATCTCACAGATCACAAAACATTCCACCAAAATAGTGAGGCATTTTAATTTCATCTCCTATGCCTTTGCACCATTTTTAGCCATATTAAGAATTATTTATGATATATCCTTTGTTGGGGATTTAAGTTCTCTTATTCGTTCAGAAATGGTAATGTGATCCATTTTTACATTAAAGACTATGCCCAGCAACTCTTGTCAATGTCGTATAGTCTAGTAGTCCTGCAGCTAAAATTTTTAGCCTGCTTAGAAACACAGTTCTGCTACAAGGTCATCCCTACTAAAAAAAACTATACATTTTTGGAAAGCTTATAACACCAGGAAGACAAATCCAAGCAAAATGTTTTAAGGCCAGATGAAAATTGTGATAATTGTCACGCAAATGCTATATTTATACTAACAAATGTGAAGTTGACACATATGTTACCTACATGTAGGATAGGACAGGCTTATCTTTGCTCTGTGAGGTGAACGACAGGGTTCTCTCCAACCAGACTCAAAATTTCTTTTGAAAAAAAAATGACCGTAAATGGTGCTTTCTAGAGTATATCCTGGTGTTTTTAGCTTATGCATATATTTAACAATTCTTCAAAAATGACGTAAATTCATGACTACGCAAGAACATTAAATAGTTTAGGGACCCCCGAAACTACCATACTCCTTTTGAGTGTCCATCCCTGAAAAGGGGGGCGAAAGGTAGGATGTTGAAGCGTGTTTCAAATTCCCACATTACTTGAATACTTTAATTTTCAGTAAAAATATGGCATATTAAATAAAAATTTGTATATTATTTTACAGTTATATAAAAATAAATGTTTCCTTTTTATCCAATAAACAATTTATTGTTAGGTCATGTAGAAAGATATGATGTTAAAATGTGTTGCAAATTTCCGTATTTCATGGTAGACTGTAACTTACAGTTATATAAAAAAAAAATGTTTCCTTTTTATCCAATAAACAATTTGTTGTTAGGTCATGTAGAAAGATATGCTGTTAAAATGTGTTGCAAATTTCTGTATTTCATAGTAGGCTGTAACTTATCATATAAATTAATTGATACATGTATATTATTTTACAGCTATAAAAATGTTTCCGTTTTATCGAATGAATAATTTATTGTTAATTCGTGTAGAAAGATATGGTGTTAAACATGTTACAAATTAACAACTGGTCTATTAGTCAAGTATTTTACAGCTACAAGAATATTTACGTTTAATCGAAAATTCCAATAAACAATTTATTTTTATACTCTCACATTCAAATGTGGTCGTATATTGTCGATGCCCCCGTCCGTCCATCCGTCCAGAGGTCCAGCGTCCACAATTGCATGTGGACGATCTAGCGGCTAACGTTAATAGCCGATTGACTTTAAATTTATACACAGTGTTTAAGGTCATGAGACAAAGACCCCCATTGATTTTCAGCCATTTCCAGTAATTACTGCCAGAGTTATGGCCCTTGATCACTTGAGATGAACAAGTATCTGAATTTTGATAACTTGAACTGCTAAATCCATGATATTAAATGTTTTGTATACTAAACGTTAGCATGGGGCAGAACTGTATAAAAACCAAACAAATTCTAATGATTTTCTGATAATTAGTAAAAGTTAAAATATGTGACAACTCTTGTTGACTGCCCCAACGATTTAGCTGCTGTGGGCGTATGTTTCATTGTCTGGCAGCCTATCTTTAAGTTGAAGGGAGAGTCCTACATGTAGTAGACCATATTAAATGCTGTTTAAATGTGTATTTTCATAAACTTTGTATGCAGATAGATTTTTATACGGAATGACCGTCTGGATAGAAAATAAGATTCTGTTTATAACAGGTGTCCTGGAAACAAATGGGTTCACTAACATCAAATATCTGGTTCTACAAATTGTATTTGTCCCTTCTAAGCTAATCCTTGTGCGGAACAAACCTTTCCGTTTCATCGAAAATTCCAATAAATAATTCATTTTAAGAGATCAATTTTAAATTCAGTTGTTAAGAAAACCCTATATATGATAAATCACAAGCCTTACATGTACCTTGCATGATACTCACCTATCCTAACTAGAAATTTGTTTTTCCTTAAATTTTGGCAGCCAGTTTGGAAATCGGACAGAACCCCAACAGAAAATGATGTCACAGAAGTGACATAATCTCCAAATTGTCTTCAGTGATAAATTTTGACTCACAAAAACCCGTCCCCAAGTTGGTGTCCTGCCTCGCCGACGTTCAACATTTTAAATTTGACAGTCTACTTAAGACTTTGTTGAGTTTGCAGCTACCGCAGCTCTACTGGGAGGACCACTGGGCGTATTTATTTATGCCAAATGAATAACTTAAGAAGACCACACACATAATTTGGCTAAAATTACTCTGAACATGATTTGGTAGTAAACTTATAAAATAAATCATGAAAACTTTTTTAAAAAATGCCTAAACGTTGCTTTTTCCAGAATAATCTGTTGATTTGGAAAATATATGATTCATTCAACAACAAGTATCATATACATGTAGCAGCAGATGTATCATTTTCTTGCGAACATTATGAGCCACATTCCATATCCATAGGTCAATCTGTTCAGGAGTTATGAAGGTTTCCCCGATGCCTCAATTTCAATGAAATAACGGCGGCTATATTTGAAAATAGCTGCCGTTATTTCATTGAAATTGAGGCATCGGGGAAACCTTAGCAAAGTGACCTGGAAGTCCATCAACCAAATTTCAACACTAGGCTAACTGAAAATCAAGGTTGAATTTTTTTATCAAATTGGTAATGATGCTCCAAAATCCAAGGTCTGTCACATGGACTATAACTGGGCTAATAAAGACTGGCATAGAGTGTGCTATTAGGGCAATTTCACCCAGGCAGCAATTGAATTCCAACTGTCAATGGTTCTGTTACTTGTACAAGAACCTCAGTTTTTCTTATCATCCAAATAACTAGACCCTGTTCCTTGTCAGACCCTCCATCCTCCACCAGGCTGGAAAATCACAAGAAGCTCAAATGAAATTATAATTAACAATAATCAGTTATTGTTTATCCATTGTTAGAAGAGGTTTGTAAGGTCAAGGACAAGATGCAGTAAATAAGAATGACATTGTCTGCATCATATACTTCACTAATAAAACATGTCATTTGACTTTATTTTATTTTATTATTCATAAACAAAACTATTGGTCTACTACATGTATATTAATCTTCTCCATACAACCAGCTTTAATAATACCCAACTTATAATATAACAGAATAAACTATCGGGAAAAATACAAAAAAACACATGAAAGATGTGCAAATAGGGTATTTACTTATACAATATGGAAAATAACACGATAAAGTATTATTTAGAATTAAAATAATCGAAATAGAAAGCTTGCTCTCATCAAATGACTATTGCATTTCTAGAGTTTATGAATACTGGAATTTTAAATCATTAGTTATTTTTATATGTTAGTTTATTACATGAAATTAATATTATAAAATACTTCCTATAGAACACAAGCACTTTCCCTAACTTTTGAATAAACAGTACAAAAAAATCAAATTTTAATTCACATTCCACTACATTCGAAAAAGCCATGAAAAACTATTTGAATTGGAGTGCGAGAACTAAATTCGTTCAATGAATTGTTAAGATAAGTAAATTCAAATTCTCACCATTTCCACCATTATGCTGTGCTAAAGAGATTTAAAATACAGATGTGACATCACCCTTTGATGAGGGCGTGCCATTATTTCAAATAATCGTACATGGGATATATTTTGTATTTAAAGGTAATTGATAAGAATAAAGATATAGCTGAAATACCTGAATGGTTTCATGGAGTTAGAATGAATTTTGCTGAGAATTTACTTCGTTATGATGATGATAGAATAGCCATTTACTCTACAGGTAGGAGAGAGAGAGAAATGGGGTTTAATGTCCACTTGACACACTCTAGGTCATTTCAGGACTAACATATGGTTTAATTTTATTTTTATAATTTGTATGGTTTAATTTTATTTCAATAATTTGTATGGTTTAAATTTATTTCAATAATTCGCCTGCGCGTAGGGACCTTTAGCAGTGGGAGAAAACCGGAGGACTCGTAGAAAACCCACGAGGTTGGACAGGCGACCCTACTCCTTGTCACGTACAACCGGGAATTCGAAACCACGCCAGTCAACTCAATAACAGACTTTATGATACAGTGCCCGCACGCTAACCATTCAGCCATCCCCCCCCCCCCCCCAACTCTGATTAAAATACAGATCTATATTTTGTTTCGTTTTTTTTATACTTTCGATGGCCTACACTACATGAAGATCTGACAAGTTATAGCGATAGGTCACGTTGGGGTTCAAAAGACCGACTTATGACCCTATGATGTCAGACATTTGATTAACCAATCAGCATTGATGTCACTAGTGGATTACCCACAGTTCCGTGCAAAACACGTCTAAAGCTCGCCGTAACAGACTGTTTCATTGGCTTATCCCTGACACCATTCAGAACACGAGTTAAATAACAACTCTTCCAGATCCAAGTGTAGTAAAGACAAGTAAAATCGAAATTTTGAACTATAAAAACGAAACGAAATAGGATCTGTGTTTTAACCAGATTGTTAAATGACAAGACCATAATCAGCTCTCGATGCCACTGGATATCTTCGATATTAAGTAGATTAGAATGGTTCAGCTATATTTTGATTTAATTTAAAAATGGAGAAGCGAGGCTTAGCTTCAAACAACCAGTACAATGGTTACAATTAATTCACACATCTTGTCAAACCGTCAAACCTGGCAATAGAGTAATTTGAATGAAATTTTCAATATATTCATTTTGCATTATCCATTTTCGAACTTTTATAGCAAGAATGGTTAGCTCTGTATCTAAATCTGACATAGTGCATCTTTAATTGTTTATTATGAGGTGATGATACTTTTGTTCATCTTTTTAAAAAAATATTTTAACTGATTTATTTACAGGAGAAGGACAAGCAGAAGTGAAGACTAAAACATTTCATCAGTTAAGGCATGATGTAAGTGTCTATGCTGCAGCTATGAGAGCCATGGGTATCCAGACTGGAGATAGAGTTGTAGGTTGGTACATATAGAAATGAATGGTCTATCAGCTATCAGTCATAAAATGTGTCATCTGAAAAATGGTTTGGTGCTATCAAAAGAGGGTGTTAGGGGGCCTTGCTAAATCCGACTTTGGAAACGCTGACAAGATAACAATACTAAAGATAAAAGAGTATGAAGTATTAATGCATTTATTGAGACTAGTTTTAGACTATGGTTGGAGTACAAAGTTAAAATGAATTCAGCATGAAAGCATTTATTGAGTATAATAATGTTTTAGACTATGGTTGGGGGACAAAGTTAAAAGGAATTCAACATGAAAGGTTTTATCGCGTATGATATTGATTTAGATTAAAGATTATAGTACAAGATATGTATTCTTATTTATTATATTCCTGGTTGTTTTTGTATTTTGCCAGGTTATATACCTAATTGTGAAGAAGCTGTTATAGCTATGTTAGCTACAGCTAGTATTGGGGCTATCTGGAGCTCTACATCACCAGATTTCGGAGTTGTGGTGAGTTCTGAGTTGGATCTTATTCATGAACATGCCTGTCAAACATGTTTATTTTAGTCTTTGAATCGTTAATTCTGTGTTGTCTGTATATGACAGACAGGTCCGCAACTATTGGCTGAAGTCTAGCCTCAAATATACCGAATCAGACATCCAGATATCACTGCAACCCGGTATAATTTAATCTTGTGTATCTAGCACTAATTTCTTTCACATTCGTTTAATATCAAATCTTTGTTTAAAAATTTGTAAAAATCATTTAAAATCACCCCAAATCATATAATTTTTAGTTGTGTCCAGTTTAAAGCTGACTGATTAATTTTGACACTAAGTGTCCAATTTATAAGTATTTTATTTCCTGACCACTGTTCAAAAATTATTCATTATACATCAATAATCAGTTGGGTTTTTTATTTTTTGACAGTGATTGAGAAATTAAACGCTTATAAATTGGACACTCATTATCAAAATTGAATGGTCAGTTTTAAACTGGACAAAAGTACAAATTAGTTGATATTGGATGATTGGTGATTTTAAATGATTTTTACGAATTTTTAAACAAAGATTTGATAATTGAATGAATTTGAAAGAAATTAGTGCTAGATACACAAGATTAAATGATACCCGGATTACAGTGATGGTGTATCAAACTAAAGCACCATATACATGTAGTAGAGATGTTGATGCTGTTAGGTGTGATTTATAATGATAGTTTTGCACCCTCCAAAAACATCGAAAAATAAAAGAGTATTGTAAAGCTAAAACCTTATTTTTTTATTAGGGTGTTTTAGAAAGATTTTCCCAGATTCGTCCCAAGTTAATATTTAGTGTAAATGGTGTAAATTATAATGGTAAAATACACAATCATATGGAGAAAATAGAACAGGTGGTTAGAGGTTAGTCACATTTTATTTTGAAATAGTTTCCTGAACTAGTGAACTGGCACACTGTAGCGGTAGTCAGGTTTGCAAGTCCATGATTCAGAAACATAAAAATATATGGTGGTTTTGGGGTTTTTTTGCCCACAAAGCTATGGATATCAAGTTGTCATAAATGGATAATTGAGATTTTTGTAAGATCATCACTGCAAGTTTCCATCTGTTTTAAATTGTCGCTGTATTTTTCAGGATTACCAGATTTAGAAAAAGTCGTAATTTTTCCTTTTGTTAAAGAAAGTAAATTTGATCTTTGTCACATTCCGAACAGGTAAATATATTTAACTAAATTATACACTTGACAAAACATTCTCTAACATAAATATGATGCTCTTAGTATACTATTCAAAAAAAGTAGGGGATATTTGATTTTGGGGGCATAATACTAAAATATGCAAATGACTACGAAAAAAGTCACTATAGAACCTAACAGAAGAAACATTTCCAGTTACATGTGACGCCCAAACGCACCAATAGCTACCGCATGGAATGCAGGTGATGCTTGGGATCATCATGGGGGTCGAACCCAAGATTTGCACGACTCTGACTTTGAATGTTACAGTCATTGTGGCATTGAATTCCAGGGTGGAAACATCAGTTTAATTGTTTTAGTGACCAGAAAACAAATTTTGATATGCGTCGGCTTACCCAAAATGAAAGGTTACGTGCCCTTGGCATGCTACAGATCGGCACAACACAGGCGGTTGTGGCGCGGACGATGAATGTTTCTCAGTCTGTCATAAGCAGGCTATGGTCCAGATACCGTGATACACAATCTGTACAGGACAGACCACGCTCAGGTCGACCAAGGGCGACAACTCAAGCCCAGGATCGATTTATCCGTACCTTGGCCTTGAGAAATCGTGTCATCACAGCAAATCAGATCAGCGCTCGTCTTCAAACAGACACTGGTGTGAGAGTGAGTGGCCAGACGATTCGGAATCGACTGCATAGGGGTCACCTTCGCGCCCGACGTCCTCGCGTGATTCCTTGTTTGAGAGATCATCACATTCAGGCAAGACGTCGTTGGTGTAGGGATCGTCAACACTGGGATAATCGACGCTGGAGCAATGTGATGTTTTCAGATGAGTCAAGGTTCACTGTTGATTTTTTGGACAGACGTAGGAGGGTGTGGCGTCGTCGAAACGAGCGCTTCCAAGACGTTAACGTCATCAGACATGATCGATTTGGGGGTGGTTCTGTTATGGTGTGGGGAGGCATCACTGTTGCTGGAAGAACGGCTTTACATGTTGTTGC
The DNA here is from genome assembly GCF_932274485.2 of Patella vulgata. Classification (NCBI taxonomy): domain Eukaryota; kingdom Metazoa; phylum Mollusca; class Gastropoda; family Patellidae; genus Patella; species Patella vulgata. The sequence continues at coordinate 5,105,076 of NC_065884.2, forward strand.
AGGGCGTGTTACAGGCCAGTACTACAGGGACAACATCTTGGCAGTCCATGTTGTGCCGTTCGCACGACGTCATGGCCGCCGTTTCATCTTCCAGGATGACAACGCAAGATGTCACAGGGCCAGGATCGTTACAGGTTACCTCCAACAACAGAACATCACCAGATTACCTTGGCCAGCACTGAGTCCCGACCTCTCCCCCATCGAGCATGTCTGGGACATGCTTGGACAGAGGTTACGTCAACGTCAACAACGTCCTGCCAATGTCCAAGAACTTGCTGCTGCGTTGCAACAGGAATGGGACAATCTGGACCAAAATGACCTTAGACGTCTCATTAGGAGTATGCCACGTCGGATCAATGCTTGTTTGGCAAACAGAGGAGGATTTACCCGTTACTGACTTGGTTGTGATGCTGTGGTAACTTTGCTGTTTGACCCCGGGTATCATTTTACCCTTATAATGGTCAGTCTGTGCCTTACTTAGTCTAACGATCATTTGGAATAAATCGATGAATGTGAACTTCATTTCATTTTGTCATTTGTTTCTTCGTCAGTTTCATTAGGTGACTTTAATAACACTTAAAAATCAAATATCCCCTACTTTTTTTGAATAGTATATAATATCTCACAATTTAATATTATATTAAACTAAATTATACACTTGACAAAACATTCTCTCTAACATTTATAAAAATTAATCATATATTTTTAGATATCTTTCATAAATATAAAGCTCTTAGAATAATGTTTCACAGTTTAATTTTAAACATACATTATGCAAGAGCTAAATCTGCCTATTGCAGGCCTTTCTTCAGGCCTGAAATGTTAGATAAATTATTATTAGACATTATTTAACATGACAAGACCATAATCAACTCTCGATGCCATCAGATGGCTCCGATTTTAAGTACCGATAGGTTAGAATGGTTCTTCTATTCAGTGATTTAATTTAAAAATGGATAATCAAGACTTTGTTTATTATCTTAACAACATTAGTAATGACAATTGAGGCTACACTATCCTTGTAAAGGTGATAACTCGGCTCAGAGTGAAACAATTTGAAATTTTCAACATATTCCCTTTACATTATGTATTTTTGTAGGTATTATAGCGAGAACTGTCAGCTCTTTATCTAATCTTACATAATGGCCCTTTAATCTCTCGAAACGCTTCTTGCAATTAAAGTCAACTTAATTTCATGTATAATCATACAAAACTTGTTTGTCTTATCATGAGGAGATGAACTGGAGTTAAACCTGCTTCTTTTCTGCAAGGACGGAGGGGCTGACAAGGAAAGCTGTCTAGTCGTTCGGATGGGACGAAAAAACCGAGGTCCCGTGTACACATTGGCGTGCACGTAAAAGATCCCTTGGCAGTTGGAATTCGATATAAGAGTAGGCCGTAGTGCCGCTGTCCGGGCAAAATTTCCCTCATAGCACACTGTATGGCGTATGCCCGTCTTCATTAGCCCAGGTTAGGAGCAGAACAGTATGACGTTAAACTCCATTTCATTTCATTTCATTTCTTTTCTGCAAGAAGCTGAGTAAGCAGAACCTGTGTTTTTAACTTGGGATGTAAAAAGATAATAATAATAATGACGTTGGAATATGAAAAGAAATCTCTATGTGGTTTTAAAGAGCCGTGGTGGCTCACTGAGTAAGACATTGGCTTGGTAACCAGGACGTCCTGTGTTTGATCCTGATGTTGGTTGAGAAAGTTCATCAAGATTTTCCGATATGGTTCCACGATGTAAGTGGTGCATGACAGAATGCCTGGCAAGGGGCAACGTCTAGTAGTTCAAATGGAACAAAAAAATGAGGTCCTGTGAACACATTGGCGTGCACGTAAAAGAACCCTTGACAGTTAGAATTTGAAATAAGAGTAGGCTGTAGTGCCACTGTCCAGGCAAAATTTCCCTCCTAGCACACATCTTCATTAACCCAGTCTGACCAGAACAGTAGGATGTTAAACTCAATTTCATTTAGAATATATATAATGTTTTATTAACTAACCCTATGTTGTTATATCTCTATAGTTGTAGTTTAGAACAGTTTTTATCAGATGGTATAAAAGAAGGGAGACAACCTGTGTTAAAGTTTGAACAAGTTCCATTTAATCATCCACTATATATAATGTATTCATCTGGTACAACAGGTGTACCCAAATGTATGGTACATTCTGTAGGAGTGAGTATATTATAGAACATTCAGCAGACTCCAGTACCCTACATCTAGCCATTGGCACTACTTTCAAGTTTCCGGATTACCAACGGGGTTGCCCAGGAGAGTACCGGAATATGCTGAAGTTTGCCGAGTGCTAATGCAGTATAAATGTTCAGCCAAACTGATATGTTACTCTCTAGCCTCAAAAAATCTACAGATTTTCGGGCGTGCTTCCCGCTTGTCAGTGATGCAGGACGGAGGGCCTGACAAGAACAGCTGTCGAGTCGTTCTGATGGTACGAAAAACCGAGGTCCCATGAACACTTTGGCTTGCTCGTAAAAGATCCCTTGACAGTTGGAATTTGATATAAGAGTAGTCCGTAGTGCCGCTGTCCAGGCAAAATTTCCCTCATAGCACACTGTATGGCGTATGCTCATCTTCATTAGCCCAGTTCGGAGCAGAACAGTAGGTTGTTAAACTTCATTTCATTTCATTTAAAAAAATCAAGATTTGACAAATTTAGGCCCAATAACAGACCTAAGGGGGTCATTCTTGACTTTGCCTACCAATGCTCAAGCAGATTAGGTAATCTACAATTTTATATTCTTATTAGGTGTAAAATTCTTTCTCTGATTTGTGATGGAAATGTTGATTGCTATTACTATATATAGTTTATATGATGTTTTTTACAGGGAACTTTATTAAAGCATTTAGAAGAACATCGGATACAGAGTGATATGACACGAGATGATATAATGTTATATTATACTACAGTAAGTATCAAGTTAATGATAGAAATATTTGTTATTTAATTAAAACGTTTCATAACACATACAGGTCACTTTTTCAAGTTAATGATACATACCTTGTGTTATGTTTTTGTTGTAATATTTAACCATACTTCTAGATGACAATGTATATATTTTATAGGCAGGTTGGATGATGTGGAATTGGTTAGTATCAGTATTAGCGGTTGGTGCTGCCATCTTTCTGTACGACGGATCACCTCTTATACCAACACCTAATATATTCTGGGATCTAATAGATAAATCAGGGTAATATATTACATATAGAATATTATACATATATCAAATATATGATATTATACATATGTGATATACATATATCACATATATGATATACATATATCACATATATGATATACATTTATCACATATATGATATCATACATATATCACATATATGATATCATACATATATCACATATATGATATTATACATATATCACATATATGATATTATAAATATATCACATATGATTAATAAATTACTAGTTTTAAAGTCAGTGATTAATTATCAAGCCATTGAAAATCTGTGTTCGATAATTCTGGTTGATGACTTCTTCTAGACGCTGTTCCTTGCCAGTTCCTCCATTGTGCAACGCTGATAAGGTACCAGGAATCCCCAGGTTGCTATCACCTTACTTGATGAACATTTACAGCTCGCCTATTAGAAAGGGTGATGGGCTTAGTTGATTTAATCAATTTGATTATGAGATGGCCTTAGTTGATTAATCAATCTGATTAGGAGGTGGACTTGATTAATCAATTTGATTATGAGATGGACTTGATTATGAGGTGGACTAAGATTAATAAGAATTATAAGAATTCATCTTTTTCTTCAGAATTACCATATTGGGCACAGGTGCAAAATGGCTGTCCGTTTTAGAGGAGAAAAATGTGAAACCAAGTAAATATTTTAATTTTAATCTCATGAAAACGATAATTCAGAATAAGATGCACAATTTTAATAATACATTTCATATGCTCTCTGAAGTTCTTAAAATGTAACTGTAAACTGAATGGGGGGTTGGATGATCGAATGGTTAGCACAGGTGCGCTCTATCATACGGTCTGTCATTGAGTCAACTGGCGAGGTTTCGATACCCCAGTTGTACGTGACAAGGAGTAGGGTCGCCTGTCCAACCTCGTGGGTTTTCTCCAGTCCTCCGGTTTCCTCCAACAGCTAAAGACCCATACGCGCAAGTGTAAACTGAATGAATAGGAACAAAAATAAAATTCCCTTTTTGTAAATCATTCTTTTTCATAGTTAGACTTTGTTATATTTCAATTTAAGTGAATCAAAACAATATAATATTTAATTATTTCTATACGTTTATTTGCTGGCTAATTATGAATTATGGAGGCCTATTTTAGGTACAAGATATGAATTGGATAAAACTAATTCAAAACCTCCAATTCAAAATTTCTGTTTTTATGTGCCCACATATAATGATATCAAAAAGCCATCTTTGTATCCAATGTTTTGTCAAGAAAAGTACTGACTTCTTCAGGATAAAAAGCTGTTTTTTGTTTTTTTTTGTATCAGTGTGTTCTATTAATTATTGAATCTCGGCTTGTCTGAATATCAAATATCTCATTTTGGCGTGGTCATATATTTAGCTCATAACTTTGCGGACAACTTAGCTGCTGGTGGGCGTACGGCTAGTTGTCTGGTAGCCTATGTTCACTAATAAATCGTATATTTTATAATTACAGAAGAAACCCATAGTTTAAAGTCTCTGCGTATGATATTATCGACAGGATCTCCGTTAAAACCACAGAGTTATGAATATGTTTATCGAGATATTAAACAAGATCTTCTACTTGGATCAATTTCAGGTAATTTACAAAACTTTAATTTTATTTTGATGTTTGGCGGTGACCACAAGTAACAAGATACTCTTTTTTTGGATTTTTTGTTCATTTTAATAATGAATGAATGAAATGTCGTTTAATTTCCTGCTTTACTTCACCAATCAGGCTATCAAAGATAGTTCATGTTAAAGATACATTATGTAAAAATTAAGATAAAGACCAGACAGTTCCCGCTATGATAGTTAAAAAAAATAGATAATGAAAAGGGAATATGTTGAAAATTTCACTCAAATTACCTTGATTATCCAATTTTTAATCACATCCTTAACTGCCAATTGTATTCAAATCTGTTGAAAATCAAGACCATTCGAAGTTCTAGAGAGTTGATTATGGCCTCATGTGAATAAATGTATAATAAATACAGTCATGTAGTAATATGTTTACAAGTTATTAGCTGCATTATGTTGGTCATTATATCAAAAAAAAAAATTCATCGAAATTTACGGATTTGAAGTTCTGGTGTAAAAATTATATGTTAACTATATTTTAGGTGGTACAGATATTATATCATGTTTTATGGGACTGAATGTTATAAATATGTTTATGTTATATTTAAGGTGGTACAGATATTATAGCATGTTTTATGGGACTGAATGTTATAAATATGTTTATGTTATATTTAAGGTGGTACAGATATTATATCATGTTTTATGGGACTGAATGTTATAAATATATTTAAGGTGGTACAGATATTATATCATGTTTTATGGGACTGAATGTTATAAATATGTTTATGTTATATTTAAGGTGGTACAGATATTATAGCATGTTTTATGGGACAGAATGTTACATTACCAGTCTATAAAGGTGAAATCCAGTCAATGGTGTTAGGTTGTGATATGAACAGTTGGGATGAAACTGGTATGATATCATTTATCAATTACATTCAAAGATTTATAGATATGTACTTTATGATTTGGTTTTTGTGAGTTCATCCAATCAGGGTCATACCTAGAATATTTAAGATTTAATTCATGCACAGAAGACCATTTGAGGTTTTAGTCACAGAGAGAGAGGCAGAGGCATCCACTCAACACGAACTGGGTTATTTCGGGACTAACATATGGTACAGTTTTATTTACTGGACTAGACTTGATACTCTTTCTGCACCACTGACAAGGGGACACCACTCCATCCTGCCCCACTGAGGAACTTTCTCGGTCTATACCAGGAGAAAGCCCAAGACCTTACAAATGAAATGAAATGGGGTTTAACGTCCTACTGTTCTGCTCCTATACTGGGCTAATGAAGACGCGCATACGCCATACAGTGTGCTATGAGGGAAATTTTGCCCAGGCAATCCGTTCTGCACCACTGACAAGGGGAAACCACGTCAGAAAATCCTGATGAACTTTCTCGGCCAATGCAGGGATCGAACACACGACCTCCAGGCTAGCTAGCCAGCGTCTTACCCAAGACCTTCCACACTGAGCCACTGCGTCTCGTCAATTGCTAAATTACCAAGTTTATGTGTATTATATTTCAGGTAAACCAGTATACAATACAAGTGGTGACTTAGTCTGTTTAAAACCATTTCCTTCCATGCCCGTTAAATTCTGGAATGATCCAAATAATCTCAAATATCATCGAGCTTACTTCGATAAATTTCCTGGTAGGTGGCGTTTATATTCTACTCTTTATTTGGGTCTCAACGTTTCCTTGTAGGTGTGATTTAAATTGTCGTAGGTGTGATTTAAGTTATCGTAGGTGTGATTTAAGTTATCATAGGTGTGATTTAAGTTATGGTCGGTGGGATTTAAATTATCGTAGGTGAGATTTAAGTTATCATAGGTGGGATTTGAATTATCGTAGGTGTGATTTAAATTATCGTAGGTGTGATTTGAATTATCGTAATCGTAGATGTGATTTGAATTATCGTAATCGTAGATGTGATTTGAATTATCGTAGGTGTGATTTGAATTATCGTAGGTGTGATTTGAATTATCGTAGGTGTGATTTGAATTATCATATTTCAGATATTATGTAAAATAGATAGTTGTAGACATATATATATAGAGAGAGAAAGATTAACGTCCACTCGAGACAAACTAGGGCATTTCAGGACTAACACATGTATCAATTTTATTTCAATAATTCGTTTGTGTTATTTAAGTTATCGTAGGTGTGAATATGTAAGAGAGAGAGAGATATATATATATTAACGTCCACTCGAGACAAACACATGTTTCAATTTTATTTCAATAATTTGCTTGTGCGTAGGGGTCTTTACCAGTGGGAGGAAACCGGAGGACCCAGAGAAAACCCTCAAGGTTGGACAGGCGACCCTATTCCTTGTCACATACAAAATCGAAACCATGGCAGTTGACTCAGTGACAGACCTTATGATACAGTGCGCATGTGCTAACAATTCGGCCATGGAAAAGTTTTAAAAATGATTTTGTACCTGATAGCTAGTTGTAAGCTGTTTATGTTATAAATACCTGGTGTGTATTTAATTGTGTTTATTATACAGGTGTATGGGCCCATGGTGATTACTGTATGATAAATTCAGCTACTGGTGGACTCGTTATGTTAGGACGCAGGTATGTCTTTTTTACTAACATCCAAACTACCCTACAGCAGGGGCATCACGTGTCTAAGTAGGTAAGACACTGGCTCGCTAGCCTGGAGGTCGGGTGTTCAATCCCGGCATTGGCTGAGAAAGTTCATCCAGATTTTCCGGCGTGGTTTCCCCTTGTCAGTGATGCAGGACGGAGAGCCTTACAAGGACAGCTGTCTAGTTGTTCGGATGGTCTGAAAAACCGAGGTCCCGTGTACATATTGGCGTGCACGTAAAAGATCCCTTGGCAGTTGGAATTCAATATAAGAGTAGGCCGTAGCGCCCCTACCCGGGCAAAATTTCCCTCATAGCACACTGTATGGCGTATGCCCATCTTCATTAGCCCAGCATAGGAGCAGAACAGTAGGACGTTAAACCCCATTTCATTTCATTTCATACCCTACAGCAATAATGATTGACACCCAAACTACCATACATAATACAGCAATAATAGTTAACATTTCTCTCTCTCCCTTTAAATGTTGTGATCTGTTATATAATTCTGTATATTTAAAGTGATGGCACATTAAACCCAAATGGTGTTAGATTTGGTAGTGCAGAAATATACCACATAGGTAGGTAAATATTGTAAATTCTTTCAATCACAGGACCAATGATCATAGAGTGAAAAGGGGGATTTCAGCCTATAACGCATGTTTCGACTGGATAATAAAATATTTCAACCAAAGTTGACATATGAAACATTCGTTGTGTTTAATTACGATTTTACTTGCACCGCCTCGGTTGTCAGGGCTGACAGAACTGAATTCTGTGTCAGTCAATTGTAATTTTGTCACTTTGTATCATTCTAGATTAGGGGGGTTGGATGGCCGATTGGTTAGCACGCGCGCTGTATCATACGGTCTGTCATTGAGTCAACTGGCGGGGTTTCGATTCCCAGGGTGTTCGTGACAAGGAGTAGCCTAGGGTCGCCTGTCCAAACTCGTGGGTTTTCTCCGGGTCCTCCGGTTTCCTCCCACAGCTAAAGACCCCTAGCGCAAGCTAATGATTGAAATAAAATTGAACCATGTGTTAGTCCCCAAATGACTTAGTTTGTGTCGAGTGGACGTTAAACCCCATTTCTCTCTCTCTCTCTCTCATTCTAGATTAACCTTCGAGCATGCCGAGAGTCTGTAGAGGAATCTCCGGTCGTGTCATTTGATGATAATTGCCACGAATTGTGACAAGTTTTCATGAAAAGACAACTCTAGTTTTAAAAATATAATTCTTGAGTGGCGTTTACTGACAATACATAACGACAAATTATACAGAATGTAACCACTGTTTTAAGTTTTAAAAGTTTAAAACCAAAACAAAAAAAGTATTTAAGATACATTATGTAAGGTTTAGATAAAGAGCTGGCCATTCTTGCTATAATAGTTCCAAAATAGATAATGCAAAATGAATATATTGAAAATTTTATGTAAATTACTTTATTCTTGCTGAAGTTATGACTGTTTGAGAATAGAGGATCTCGCTGGCTAAGTGGGTAAGACGCTGGCTCGCTAACCTGGAGGTCGGATGTTCGATCCCTGCATTGGCCGAGAAAGTTTATCCATATTTCCGGGCGTGGTTCCCCCTCGTCAGTGATGCAGGATGGAAGGACCTGACAAGGAAAGCTGTTTAGTCATTCAGATGAGACAAAAAACCAAGGTCCCGTGTACACATTGGCGTGCACGTAAAAGATCCCTTGACAGTTGGAATTCGATATAAGAGTAGGCCGTAGTGCCGCTGTCCGGGCAAAATTTCCCCTCATAGCACACTGTATGGCATATGCCCGTCTTCATTAGCCCAGTTCGGAGCAGAACAGTAGGACGTTAAACCCCATTTCATTTCATTTGATTTCATTTCTGTGTAGATCGTTTATTATCGTAGCAACGGTACTTGACAACCGAGACTAAGCCCAGATTGTCCATTTTACTGTTAAATTTTTAAATTTCTCAGATGTTTAAATCCATTTAAATCTTAGTCATCCGATGATCTAGAGAATTGATTATAGGCTTGGCATGTAAATAAATGTCTAAATAATAATTTATCTATCATATGAAGTCAAACTATAGACCTACAGTTATGTATTATTTTGTTTTTAGTAAATATTTTATTACATCTTTTTATATTATAGTTGAATCCTTTAAAGAAATAGCCGACAGTGTTTGTGTACCACAGAGGAAATCTGACGGCAGCGAGGAAAGGGTTATATTATTTCTCAAGATGGCACCAGGATCAGAATTTAATAAAGATTTGATAACTAGTCTGAAATCATCAGTTCGAACGTATTTAACATCTCGTCATGTTCCTTCCGTGATATTACCAATAGCAGATATTCCAGTAAGTTCTGATCTTTCTATCAGCAATACTTTATAAACAGTTGGGGTGACCTAGTCAAATGATGTTTCTATCAGCAGTTCTTTAAACAGCGGGGGTGACCAAGTCAAATGATGTTTCCATCAGCAGTTCTTTAAACGGTTGGGTGACCGAGTCAAATGATCTTTCTGTCAACAGTTCTTTATAAACAGTCAGGGTGACTGAGTCAAATGATCTTTCTATCAGCAGTTCTTTATAAACAGCGGGGGGGGGCGAGTCAAATGATGTTTCTATCAGCAGTTCTTTAAACGGTGGGGGTGACCGAGTCAAATGATGTTTCTATCAGCAGTTCTTTAAACGGTGGGGGTGACAGAGTCAAATGATGTTTCTATCAGCAGTTCTTTAAACGGTAGGGTGACCGAGTCAAATGATCTTTCTATCAACAGTTCTTTATAAACAGTGGGGGGGGGGGACCGAGTCAAATGATGTTTCTATCAGCAGTTCTTTAAACTATAGGGTGACCGAGTTAAATGATCTTTCTATCAGCAGTTCTTTAAATGGTAGGGGTAGGGGTGACCGAGTCAAATGATTCATGCACTGTAGATGATATGGTTTGCAAGCATAGGTTCAATCCCAGCATTACATTTTACAGGGGTAGGATGCCTGTCTAACCTTGTGGGTTTTCTCTGAGTCCTCCAATTTTCTACCAATGCTGTGTGTAATATAAGCTATAAAAAGTCTTCAAAAGTACAGAAAAACTGACAAAACACATTGCCTTATCTTTCTGATTTCACTCATATCAAAAATCTTCAATGGTTCAAAACAAAACGAATTGTCTTTTAGTTCTGATTTACAACAGCCATAGACAAGATCAGAGAGAGAGAGAGAGATAGAAATGGGGTTTAATGTCGCTATCTTTATCTGTGTGAGTAAACTGCAGATCCCGGAGAAACACACGAGGTTGGACAGATGACCCTACATGTTGTCATGTATAATCAGGGATTCGAATCCTCGGCACTTTCCTCAATGACAGACCTTATGATCTAATGTGCATGTGCTAAACCATTTGACCACCCAACCCCCAACAGAAACAAAGACACTTCGCACTAGTATGGAAAGGACATTTCTGTTTCCATTAAGATGCGTCACAAGATTTCTATATTTGTTTATATTATTTGTATTGCAAAGTTAAGGTAAACTGCCACTAATCTCATGGGTTTTCTAAGGATATTTGGGTTTCCTTTCACATCTAAAAAAAAAAACATACACATTGCTGAATTATCAAAGTGGGGAAGGTATATTTCTGTCTCTTGATGCTTCAAATATAACAAGATTTCTATATTTGTTTATGGTTATATTTTCAGTATACAATAAGTGGTAAGAAAGTGGAGATCGCTGTACGACAAGCTATACACGGGGAAGATGTCTTACAGCGTGGTGCCTTCTCCAACCCTTCGTCTATAGATCTATATTATAATATACCAGACATACAGGGTTGGGTTCACACGTAAACATATTACAAATGGCATAGAGGGGAAAATAAACCACATTTACGAATCGCAATATATGGTTACGCTTAAAGGAAAAGGGGAATTCCCTCTTTCAGATGTATAGATATATTTTATTCTAAGTTGTTGAGTTTTCAGTATAAAATTGCATCTAAAGGAATAGAGAAGAAAAATAAACCACATTTTTTACAGATCACAGAATCGTGATTCGTTTATAAAAAAAAGGGGAATTCCCTCTTTCAGATGTATGGATATAGTTTATTCTTAGTCATTGACTTTTCAGTATAAAATAAAATGTTTATTTGTTACAATTATTGAACAAATCTTTTTTACATGATATACAAAGTTTTAAAGTGCACATAAGATGGCCGAGAAAACTTTTTTAACGATAAACCACATGTAAGGTAATGGAGGGCGACGATAAATCACATGTATTACAGATAGTATAATAGTGTTACGATAAAGGAAAAGGGGAATTCCCTCTTTCAGATGTATAGATATATTGTATTCTTCATTATTGACTTCTCAAGAACAAAGAGATAGGAACAAATCTTTGGTATTTGATATACAAGGTTTTTTAATTTTTAGTATGTGATTGCTGAAACCATTTAGTAAAATAGTGACAATGGCATTCAGTAATTGAACTGGAATAAACAGATCACAATTCTATGGAATACAATTACTGCTTATTACTGAGCGACGTTTCGACTAGGCTTCTCTAGTCATTGTCAAGCAATGATAAAATGTTTACATATTGTCTTGTTATATTTTCATATTTTATCATTGCTTGATAATGACTAGAGAAGCCTAATCAAAACACAAAAATAAAAACCTTCCTGCATCAGATTCTTGGTAAGGATTGTCTTGAGAACCAGAATAGATTTTATTCGTGTGACCTTATGTTGATTATAAAATAACAACAGATCAGGAACAGCTTTATTATATTTATATAGTATTATTTATGTAAAAGATGAGATTATCATCATAGCAACTTGGTTGATTTATTTATTTATAATGGGTGCCGGTGATTCATGTATACATATGGGCATTATTCAATTTACGGTCAAATGCAGCGGTCTTACTTTTGCTAAAGTCATAGTTGTGGAAATATCAAAAATGTCCCACATTTCTGTTTGCAATAATTGAAAACTGTAATTGTTGAATTTGTTTAAAGTAAGAGACATTACAGACAGATAAACAATATGAGAAATACAGAATGAAAATAAATATCTGATAGATAAATTGTTTAAGCAGCACTTAGTAACTGGATGAGAATAACACATGACACAATTATATGGAATACAAGTAACTTGATAACTTTTACTCCATATAATTGAGGGGGGGGGGGCTGAATGGTTATACGCCTGCACGTTTGATCATAAGGTCTGTCATTGAGTCAAATGGCATGGTTTTGATTCCCCGCTTATACATGACAAGGAGTCGGGTTGCCTGTCCAGCCTTGTGGGTTTTCTCTTGGTCCTCCGTTTTCCTCTAACAGCTAGACCCAAAAATGACCTAGTTTGTGTGGAGTGGACGATAATACTCATATATAATAGTGTCATGTGTTTTCTGACAGATATTTGTTGAATATCAAACATTATGCAATATAAAGGGCTAAAATCATGTCATTAAGAATTGGTAAAGTCAGACCGCAGCATATGGTCCCTGTAATTAATAACAAATATATTAAAACCTCTAACAGATCTAGTGAAAATTGTTAGTTAGATCTGGGGGCTGTTTTACGAAATTTTAACTAAGATAAAATCCAAATTTTAGTACGGTAATTTGATTGGATAATATTAGATTGATTTTAGTGCTTAACCAATCAAAATTGAAGTATCTACTAAAATTTGGTGCAAATTGTTAGTTAGTATGGTTAGTGTATTTTATGTTGTTGGTTTTTATACAAATGTTATGTTTAATATGTTTTGTTACCATGGAGATATAAATGTTTAAACCCTGGCATACATCGACATTTGCAACTGGGAGCAACGAATACACAGATGGATTACTTTCAGTTGCCTTGTCGGTGTACCTCGTGCTTTACAATACTGCCATAAATTTTTTTTTAAATTTGTTGTCAATATGTGCTTCTCTTGTATCTGTGTGGAATTTATGTAATGTTAGATTATTCCCAATTAAAAAAATACAGATGTGACCTCACCCTTTGATGTTGGCGTACCATTATTTTTAATAATCGTACTGGCAACTTGCCAATCGTACATTATTTATACTAGTGAAATATTTCACTGTAAAAGCACGTGCGGGGTGTCTGTATTTTAAGTTGTTTAATGGTCTTGAGCTTAAGACATTGTGTAATATATTGTAAAAACAACTTGGTGTTACAATATATTACTAATACTTGATATCATATGAAAGAAACATTGGTATAAATATGGCCAACCATATTCTCTTATTTTATATTTAACTTAAAAGATGTATTATGTAAGATGTAGATTAAAAAACTGGCAGTCCTCACTATAATAGTTAAAATATAGAAAATGAAAAGGGAATATGTTGAAAATTTCAGTCAAATTACTTCATTCTGAGCCAAGTTAGGGCTGTTTGGAGAAAAGCGGTCTCTAGATTGTCATCGCTACCATTGTTACGATAGTAAACAAAGTCTTGATTATCCATTTTTTTTATTAAATCATTAACTACTAATCATTTTTTATTTCATCCCTTTGAGCATCTGATGGCATAGAGAGTTGATTTTTATCTTGTCATGTGAACAAATGTCTGAATAATAATTTATATAACATTTCAGGCCTAAAGAAAGATCTGCAATCGGCAGATTTAGCTCTTGCATAATGTATGTTTAAATTTCTTTTGACCCAAATAAAAGAGGTTTAGATCCTGTTAAGGCATCAGGTTTATTATTGTGGGATGTATGTAGGTACATTGTGGGATATCAGTTTTGTTATGTTTAATAAAGTTATATATTTATATAGAATGTTTTATGTTTATCCTATATCTACCATAATGTGTTTCTGCAGGAGACTGGATGATCCACTTTTTCTTTCATTAAACGAAATGGGGTTTAATGTCCTACTGTTCTGCTTCGACTTGGCTAATAAAGACAGGCATTACACCATACAGTTTGCTATGTGGGAAATAATTTTTCCCCGGACAGCGGCTCTATGGCTTACTCTATATCAGATTCCAATTGGCAAGGGATCTTTTACATCCATGGGGGGTTGGATGGCTGAAGGTTAGCACGTGCAGGCTGTATCATAAGGTCTGTCATTGAGTCAACTGGCATGGTTTCGATTCTCCGGTTGTACCTGACAAGGAGTAGGGTCGCCTGTCCAACCTTGTGGGTTTTCTCCAGGTCCCTCGGTTTCCTCCAACTGCTAAAGACCCCTACGCACAAGCGAATTACTGAAATAAAATTGAACCATATCCCAAATTGACCTAGTTTGTGTCGAGTTGACGTTAAACCCCATTTCTCTCTCTCTCCGATATGGTTAGGATTGGGAAGGAATGGAGTATCGGCGTCCCATCCACACAATACATGTACTCATGAGTGGGGGAAGAATTGTGTCCATGCACTGAACTCCAACTGCTAAGGGTCGTTTAACATGCACTCCAGTATGGACCTCGGTTTTTCATCCAATCCAAACTACTTTCCTTTTTGGGCCATCCCCTTGACAAATTCAGACCAGGCCTGAAGCCCAAGGGTCTTCTTAGGCCACACAGGTATTCAAACCTTGTAGTCGAGATTCCAGTGTCCTAACCTCCAAACTACCATTTGATTAGGAACAGGGTTTTGGGTCTTGTCGACAAAATATTTGAAAGCAACCAGTTTAAAACTTGTACCCTTTAATAACCAATGAGAATCGTTGTTACAAAATAATTACATAAAATACAAATCATTTTACTGGTATGTACGACACCTACAATAAATAATAAACAGACTGAAAAAAAACAACCGTCATAAAAAATATCGCACAAAACAAAAAATAATCGGGGGGTTTTCATAAAATCATTGGGGAGTATTTATAAAGCTTAAGTATTTAAACTGGCGACCATGTTAAGTTCAGCTAAATGCATAATAAAAATAAGTTTATCTGTCCATTATTCTGAATTTAATCAAAAAGAGAATGAGTCAATTTAGATATAAAAATATAGGAGTTGAATTCTAAATTAAATACAGGGTTTTCTTTACATGTATGTAACTCTTAAACTTTTAGACGAAAAAGATACATGGGTTGGGTGAATTATTTGAGTGAATTGAAGAATACCCAAGAAAAAAACAAATAGATTTTAATTAATTATGAGGTAGGTCCAGTTTCCTCAGACTGACCCATATGGCCAAACAAGAGGCCGTTTTTTTGACATGTCTGACTTCATTTTAATTATTATGGTGCCATGGTTTATTAGATAAATTTATGATACATGCAAAAATTACAGGAACCTGCCCTATTACACCATGATTATTTGAATAATTAAAATAAATAACAAACATCAAAGCCTCAATCTCTTCATTTTTTCATCATTTAAACAACATGCATGGATACAGTAAAACAAGACGTTAATAATTTCAAGATGTATTTTAACGTTACGTCACACTTTTCTGCACCAACTGGGATCACGAAAACAGACATACACCACGCAACGACTTCCAACGCGTCAAAATCTTGATAATCTTCGAAACGACACATCAAAATCGTAACCTTCCACCGGACATATCAAAATCATAAACTTCCAACAGACATGGCTTGTTTTGAAACGTCGCCAAAACAAATTAGTCCAAATCTTGTTTTAAAGCATTCACAATTTAAATCATAATAATCAACAATATAAAATAAACAACACACATTACTCTTTCAAATCAAACATAATCAGGAATGATACATTTAAAAAAATCAAAACACAGAAATTATTATTTTAGAAATAAGACAGAGAGAAATAGGGTTTAACGTCCACTCGACACAAATTAGGTCAATAATTCGCTTGGGCGAAGGGGTCTTTAGCTGTGGGAGGAAACCAGAGGACCCAAAGGAGATCCATGATGTTGGACATGCTACCCGATTCCTTGTATACGAGCTTGGTATAGAAACAGCGCACTTGACTCAATGATAAACATTAAGCCATTTGCCCCCCCCCTCCCCCATTTCAAAAAGAGACTTTCTAAAACCTATTCCCATAAAAATAATATATTTAAAGTAAATATATAAGTTGGTTTTATCAGGATTTCAAAAGAGAATTTAGAGACATGACAGTTTACTGTTTTTAGTGATAGATATTGAATGACAAGAAAACATTTCAAGTGACTTCCTGGGTGATTATGTCCAGAAAAGTTTGGCAGTAACCTTTTAGATTAATTAATAGAAAGTTTTAAAAAGATAAAAAAAAGAGCAGAGTAAAAGAAAAATCAAGTTACAATTCATCTTTCATACGCATCTGAAATGATGTTAAAATATTTAATCGTTCCCCAAGCTGTTCTTTTTTCTTCTCGCTCACTTTACCGTCCCGTAATTTTTCCACGCGATTTATTTCCGTATCTATAAATTCCTCTCCTTTCTCTAATATTTTACTCATAGTTTTAACGTAAGTATCAGCTGAGGTTTTTTCTGCTTTGTCTTCTAAACCTTCCGCAGCTTTTTCAGCTCTGGCTAAAATGCCTTTTCGTTTATCTGCTGGACTTTTATAAAATTCTGATACTAGGTTGTCGAACTTTTCTAAACAGGAAGGAAGTCCCAACCATAGACCTAAAATAAAAGCAAAAATAACACCTTTAATAGAAAGATAACAAATATTCCACAGCTTAATCCTTGTTAAAATGTACTTAAATTGATTATTGAAATATTTAATTATGGAAACAAAATCAAAATGTCATGCTTCGTTACTTTAACCCTTTAAGCGTTGGATTGTTTTGGGGTTTCGACTAGCAAAAGCATATAGTTAAGAATATATCCTGTAACTCTTTCAATTTAAGAATAAATCATACAAATGTATATATTTTTGGAAAGATCTTGAATGCCTCTATTCAGTGATAAAAATATTTAACATTTTTTGTCATGTTTACTTATAGGTCATGACCCGCAAAATGGACCCCTGATTAACTTCCATATATGGAACAATGTGTTAATAACAACATTTCATAACTGATAACAGAGAAGTAGTTCTATCTATATATAGATTGTGTTTGTTGTTATCAACTATTCAACAGTTGTATAAACATCAAACAATGTAAACTGTGGACATCTGTATTGATTCTAACAGTCATTAATTTAACTACAGCTGTCATAGTCAACCTCGGAACATCCAATAAAATATTTATCTTACCTGATTCTTTCATAATAAATTTTTTAATTTCATCAGCGTCTTTGAAATCTCCAGTATAATCTATGGGTGTTTCTTTATTTTGTAGAAATAATTTATAAACTGGATGATTTTCTTTTTTTATGTTAAATCGCTCAGCTAAATCCATGTTGTCCTTATCACCATAATCTATAAATAAAATATAATTCAACCAAGAAATTCTTCAATAGATAAATGGTAAGTACATACATGTACACAATAAACCAACAGTGTGGATTATGTTCCCTGACCTAAATCTGAAAAAAAAAGTGTGACGGACAGACAGATAGACGGACGGACAGACGAACCCATTTTAATAGTCCCCTACTTTCTTCGAAAGGCAGAGGACAATAAAAAAATTGATTAAATTCATTAATTACTTACACATACTAAGGCGACATTTCGAATAGTATTCTCTCAACGTTATCAAGCCAATGTTTTTACTCTCTCCAGTTACTAAATGCCATTTAAAGATTATAAACCAGCAGTGTGGATTATGTTTCCCCACCTCAATCCGAAAACAAATAGAGAGAGAGAGAAATGGGGTTTAACGTCCACTCGACACAAACAAGGTCATTTCGGGACTTTACACATGGTTCAATTTTATTTCAATAATTTGGTCTTTAGCAGTGGGAGGAAACCGGAGGACCCGGAGAAAACCCACGAGGTTGGACAGGCAACCCTACTCCTTGTCACGTACAGATCGTATGATACAGCGCAGCGCACACGTGCTAACCATTCAGCCATCCAACCACCCCCCACCCCGAAAACAAATAGATTAAACTCATTAATTACTTGCACATTTATTGAATCAAGCAATCAAATTTCCTAACATGGGAAGAAAATATTCATCACTGAACTTAGTCCTGGTATTGATGTAATAAAACAATAAACCAAGTGTCATCACTCTCACTAAATTAGAATTCAGATTTGATTTCAAGGTTATTATCGGTCCACATCAAGATTTCTATGTTCTTTTAAAGGGACAATAACACTCTTGCTGGCTTGACAGCTCCAGAAAATAAATAATAGCCTTATTTTAAGTATTAGATGTTTATGTGTCCTACCTGTTGTGTAAATTATCCATTACATCCTATTTTACTTGTCCAGAGGGTTTGAAAATATTTTTAAATCCAAGACACATTTGAAAAGGTTTACGTAAGGCTTTTCAAATCATTTAGTTGAATTTTTTCAATTTTTTAAATTAGGTGTGTTAAGATGAAATTTGTATCATCAATGAATTGGAATATTGTAAAATAGTACAATTTGTTGACTAGAATAAACATTGGGACATATTATTCAGTTACAACAAGATTGGTATTGAGCCTTTAAGAAGACAAGATGAAAGTGAATATATCAACCAACCTGCAATCTGAACTTCTGCAATAAGAAGATCAGGTTGTCCACTACTGGACTCCGCAACCTTTTTAAATTCATCTTGTTTTTCACCATACGGATACGTTTCATCAAACTTGACCAATACAGCTTTATGTTTCGATATTATCTGTTATTAAAAACAATAAAATATTAAATTACGCACAACTAAGATTGAATGATCAGTTTCAGTAATCGGGGGGTTGGATAGCCGAATGGTTAGCACGTGCGCGCTGTATCATAAGGTCTGTCATTGAGTCAACTGGCGTGGTTTCGATTTCCCGGTTGTATGTGACAAGGAATAGGGTGGCCTCTCCAACCTCGTGGGTTTTCTCCGGGTCCTCCGGTTTCCTCCCACTACTAAAGACCCCTACGCGCAAGCGAATTATTGAAATAAAATTGAACCATGTGTTAGTCCCGGAATGACCTAGTTTGTGTCGAGTGGACGTTAAACCCCATTTCTCTCTGTTCGATAACCTTTCAGTTCAGGGGTAAAGGGAAGTTATCATGCTTTACCAGCATTCTAAAGAAATGAAATACAGTTTAACGTCCTAATTTTCTGTTCCGACTGGGCTAATGAAGACAGACCAATGCCATACAGTGTGCTATAAGTCTATGAGGGAAATTTTCCCTGACAGCTGCACTATGACCTAGTCTTATATCCAATTCCAACTGTCAAGGGTCATTTTACTTTCACGCCAATATGTATAAAGGACTTCCGTTTTTTTGTCCCATCCATTCCGAACGTCTCTAGATAGGCCCTCGGTAATGCACCACTGAGAAGGACGAGGGAGGAACCACGCCGGAAAATCCAGGTTAGTGTGCCATCGTTGTACTCACTGAGCCTCAGTGGCTCCCCCCACCCCCACTGAAAAGGAAAAACCAGGCTGAAAATGCTAAGGAATTGGTTTCTAACTATCAGTATCACTGCACCACGCCACCACCACATCCATGGCTGCCAGTAATAATACCACCCTAAAATTATACATATATACCACCCTGCTTTTACAGACAGGGCAGAGACTTAGTAAGTTAGTACGGTGCTCTGACAGAAAGATGAAGTAGTACATGCATTATTCACTATTTCTAATTTCCTATTCAGTAAAAGAAAATTAAGTTATATACGAGTTATTTCCCTTCACTCACGTGGATGCTTATATTTAATAAACCGATTTGGAAAAACTAAACGCTTTTTCACAGTTTATAACAGTGCACTTACCCTGTCAAACACGCCAGAATTGAGTGGAACCGAGCCCTTCACGATGTCGGCCCCAACAGACCGGAAAATCGCTAAAACAACCAGAAGAAGAGATGAAATACAACTAATGTTCGCCATGTTTCTATTTTATATGATGTGGACCAATCAGAGACAGCCTTTATAAACTAAGCGGAAGTGCTTCTGAAGATTCCACGCACTTGTTAAAACAATAGATGATTGGTTTCACTGATAAAATTAGTACGGGGGAACAGTAATGTATCAGTCGTGTCTCGTTTCTTTTTTTAAAACAAATTATACGTCCACAGTTTTGTTAACCACTGAAGTCATATCGCAATTTACAAAGTGATTATAAAATCTCGAACACTGTTGTAAATTGAATATTTTAAAGATACATTCCCGGGTACAAACTAGGTGATTTGATGATATATTTGGGACTAAAAACATATTCCAACTAATTAATTTATCATAATTTTGCTTCAAATCCTTCTCAAAACAATTGTCAAGCAATACCCTGGGTGTAAAAATTTATCCAGGAAAAGAGGTCATGTTTGTGTCAGTGACTTACCTCTCTCGGTATATATCTAGCAACGGGTGCGAAATCAGAGGAGAATTCAATGCATACACAAGACGATATTATATTTAATCGCTGACTATTTATTACAAATATCGAAGCCTAAGTAAATTCTCGGATTATCCACTGCCCGCGTCCGTGATTTTTATATCAGAAAGTGTTGTATTTCTATAACCTCTTCATAAAGTTTATCAACATGTACATCAAGCGCTCAATCTCCGCATGCAACCTTTGACTGAACGTCACGCGTGCGGACACTCCTAAGCGTCGGTCTGTCGATTAGGGAAACCCTTACATTTTTGTCCTGTATGCGCTCCATAAGTGTTTTTCAGGGAATCCAGTATTTTTCTAGTAAGATTGGATCTCTCTACTTTCCATATATACCAAAATTGCCATACTTTTATTGGAAATAACCACCCGATAAATACTTTTCTGGGAAGGTATCTTTAAAACAGTTTGTGTCGAATGGTTTCCCCTTGTCAGTGGTACGTGCAGGGCGGAGGGCGAATTGTTTCGATACCTCGGATGTACGTGACATAGGGTCGCTTGTCCAACCTCGTGGGGTTTCTCAGGGTCCTCCGCCCCCCCCCCCCCCCACTTCTAAAGACCCCCACGCGCAAGTGAATTATTGATTTAAAAAATTGAACCACATGTTATTCCCGAAATGATCTTTAGTTTGTGTCGAGTGGACGTTACCCCCCCCCCCCCTCTCTCTCTCTCTCTCTCTCTCTCTCTTTGTGAAAAGAGATCTTTCCATTTCAGCCCCACTGGCATTACCATCCCTATCAACAGGTTTGATCACCAGAGTAAATCACAACCAAGAGTCTCTCTCTCTCTCTCTCTCTCTCTCTCTGTTCAACCGTTTATGCACGAACAGATTCATTTATTTGATAATCAAGCATATATTAATCATATAATTGATATATTAGTAGGTTGTACAATACAATTATATATATGAGCAATGAATATTAATTATATTAGTCATACAGTAGGCCTACCATCAAATAGTATACAATGATTCGTATTTATTATATTTAATGCATGAATATGTTGTAATTGTATTTAATGATCTTTTGTTGTAATTATATTAAATATTTATCTTTTGTTGTAATTATATTGTAATATCTATCATGTAATCATATTTCAGATTTGTCTTGTAATTATATTTAATAAGATCGAAGGTCATGCATACAGTTTAAAATACAGAAGTGGCGATATTAAAGTCTCTTTACTCCGTATTTGTAAAATCAATTTCGTCAAAGTTTCGTTTGCCGATTCCATTTGCATAATCTATATATATATTTGTGACTGTCGTTTGTCTGTCTGTCTGTCTGTCTGTCTGTTCGGGGTTGGCGGCTACACTAGGTCTGCCCCGAGTCTGAAATTTGGGGTATAGGGTTAGCTCGGACCGGGGAGTAACATAGGCTAGGTGGCGTTAGTCTACCACTTCCGGTTTCGGAGTGATGACCCCCGAGCGAAGCCGGTCTGTTCGGGGTTGGCGGCTACACTAGGTCTGCCCCGAGTCTGAAATTTGGGGTATAGGGGTAGCTCGGACCGGGGAGTATATAGCATAGGCCAGGTGGCGTTAGTCTACCGATTCCGGTTTCGGAGTTATGACCCCCGAGCGTAGTCTGTCTGATCGGGGTTGGCGGCTACATCTGCCCCGAGTCTGAAATTTGGGGTATAGGGGTAGCTCGGACCGGGGAGTAACATAGGCCAGGTGGCGTTAGTCTACCACTTCCGGTTTCAGAGTTATGACCCCCGAGCGAAGTCTGTCTGTTCGGGGTGGGCGGCTACACTAGGTCTGCCCCGACTCTGAAATTTGGGGTATGTATAGGGGTAGCTCGGACCGGGGAGTAACATAGGCCAGATGTCGTTAGTCTACCATTTCCGGTTTCGGAGTTATGACCCCCGAGCGAAGCCGGTCTGTTCGGGGTTGGCGGCTACACTAGGTCTGCCCCGAGTCTGAAATTTTGTGTATAGGGGTAGCTCGGACCGGGGAGTAACATAGACCAGGTGACGTTAGTCTACCACTTCCGGTTTCGGAGTTATGACCCCCGAGCGAAGTCTGTCTGTTCGGGGTTGGCGGCTACATCTGCCCCGAGTCTGAAATTTGGGGTATAGGGGTAGCTCGGACCGGGGAGTAACATAGGCCAGGTGGCGTTAGTCTACCACTTCCGGTTTCGGAGTGATGACCTCCGAGCGAAGCCGGTCTGTTCGGGGTTGGCGGCTACACTAGGTCTGCCCCGAGTCTGAAATTTGGGGTATAGGGATAGCTCGGACCAGGGAGTAACAAAGGCCAGGTGGCGTTAGTCTACCACTTCCGGTTTTGGAGTTATGACCCCCGAGCGAAGTCTGTCTGTTTTTGGGGTTGGCGGCTACACTAGGTCTGCCCCGAGTCTGAAATTTGGGGTATGTTGGTAGCTCGGACCGGGGAGTAACATAGGCCAAGTGGCGTTAGTTTACAACTTCCGGTTTCGGAGTTATGACCCCCGAGCGAAGCTGGTCTGTTCGGGGTTGGCGGCTACACTAGGTCTGTCCCGAGTCTAAAATTTGGGGTATAGGGGTAGCTCGGACCGGGGAGTAACATAGGCCAGGTTGCGTTAGTCTACCACTTCCGGTTTCGGAGTTATGACCTCCGAGCGAAGCCGGGTATCCTGCTAGTTTTGAATAAATCTGTTCCAAGATACTCTCCAGGCATCTGTAGAGGCTAACATAACCGCCGCCAATACTAAGGCAAATATAATTATTATTGTTCGATTTATATAGCGCTTCATTACACGTGAAGTGTTTCTAAGCGCATATCACAAACATATACTTCAAACACACAGAAACAATCAAAATCAGGAGAACATAATAAAACACAGCTGCCTGTTAGGCGCTATTATTCAAAGGTTTATATCCAACAAATCAACCGGCTAATCTCAATATTGAACTCAGTCGAGGTATTACCTGATGAACACCTACACCAAGTAGAGTTCAAAAATAAAAACGAAGTTTAAAAGAATCAACTTCATTAACAAAAATTAAACAATCAAAAACTAAACAGATAAATCAAATTCAAACGAAACAAATAAAACAAAGAAAATGAAAAGAGCAGTTCGTTACCATTCTACATTAACAAAATAAAGGAAATCAATTCTGTTATACAGGTTCATCTGAAGAGAGAAAAAAAGTTTTCCATTCTAAATAAATAAATAATCCTGCTTTCACTTCTTTTTAATTTTCTGCCCGTATGCCAATTGTTACACTAGTACAACTAGTAGACAACGCAGGTGAATTGTAAACCAGACGGACAGTACAGCAATACAATGTCCAAGGTTTCAATTAAAAAACCTAAATGTCAAAATACAAAGAGAGAGAGAGATAGAGAGAGAGAGATGGGGTTTAACGTCCACTCGACACAAACTAGGACATTTCGGGACTAACATATGGTTTAATTTTTATTTCAATACTTCGCTTGCGCATAGGGGTCTTTAGCAGTGGGAGGAAACCGGAGGACCCGGAGAAAACCCACGAGGTTGGACAGGCGACCCTACTCCTTGTCACGTACAACCGGGGAATCGAAACCCGTCAAAATACAAAGCTTTTAGCTTCAATAGGAGACACCCTATTACATATGATCAAAGTGGTAAAATGAAATGATATGGGGTTTAACATCCAACTGTTCTGCTCCTATATGTTGGACTAATGAATACGGACATACGCCCATGATATCCGCCTTGCAGTGTGCTAATACTGCTATGGGGGACGCTACGATCTACTTTTACGCGCACGCTAATGTGTACACGGGACCTCTTTTTTTCGTCCCATTCAAATAACTATAATATACGTTGTCTCTTGCCAGTCCCTCTAGCCTACACTACTCACAAGGGGGAACCACGCCGAAAAATTCCGATGATCTATCTCGTGACCTCCAGGCCAGCTAGCCGACGTCCTACTCACTGAGACACCGTGGCTCCCGGTCAAAGTGGTATGGGGTGTTCATGAGAATACCTAAACACAAATATTATTTAAAGATACATAATGTAAGATTTAGATAAAGAGCTAGCCATTCTTGCTATAATAGTTGGAAAGTAGATGATGTTAAATGAATAATTTGAAAATTTCATTCAAATTACTCTTTTGCAAGCGAAGATATTAGCCTTTGAAGGTTTGACAGACGTGTGCAATAATTTTACCACCGTATAATGCATGTTTATTTTTACTTATATAATAGCAGCGAAGAAGTAAAGTCCCGGATAGCGGTCTTTACTGAAAAAACTCGCAACAACTGGAATTGAAAGACTGTCGAAGCATAAATATAATGAACACGAAGTCAGTATAAGAACAAAGTCAAGGCAAACAACAAATATATAATTAAACAGATAACCATGTTGTTTTGTGACAATATTATTCAAACTGAATTTGTGTTATCGATTTTAGAACGATTAATTTTACCCCAAACAATTGTATCTCATCTATTTTCTGAACCAACTGGGATATGAAGACGCAATGAGCCACATGGAGTGTCATAAGGCACCTTTAGTCCAGTGGCCTTTACAACTACTCTTAATCTTATTCGAACTGTAGCCACGGTGGCTAAGTGAGTACGCTGGCTCGATAGCCTGCATGTCGCAGGGTCGCACCCGGTCTTGGCCGAGAAAGTTCATCGGGAGTGTAGAAGGGAGGGCCGGACAAGGACAGCTGTCTATCGTTTGGATGGTGCCAAAAAACGAGGTTCCATGTATACATTAGCATGGGGGGGGGGGGGCGAATGGTTAGCACGTGCGCGCTGTATCATAAAGCCTGTCATTGAGTCAACTGGCGTGGAACCTTACGAATCCCCGGTGGTACGGGACAAGGAGTAGGGTCGCCTGTCCAACCTCGTGGGTTTTCTCCGGGTCCTCCGGTTTCCTCCCACTGCCAAAGACCCCTACGCGCAAGCGAATTATTGAAATAAAATTAAACCATATATTAGTCCCGAAATGACCTAATAAATGTCATTTCTCTCTATATATATATACATTAGCATGCTAAAAGATCCCTTGGTAGTTAGAATTCGATAAAAGAGTAGGCCGTAAAGTCGCTGTCCGGGCAATATTTCCCTCACAGAACACGGCATGGCGTATGCCTATATTCATTAGCCCAGTCGGAGCAGATTTCATTACGTGCAATCCATTGAGTATTTCGATAAACTTTGGCTTGTGTCGTCCTATCCGCGCGAGTATACGTCATTTCCTGAGCCAATATCTCATATTGTTGTGGTCACATTAAAATTAAATTAAATCAAGGTATTAATGACAATACTAACCTTTTGTCATTCTCCCTTTACTATAATGACGGATTTACTCTATCAAAATGTCTCCGAAATGTATCTGGATAAATTTGATGACGTAACTGTTGTATCGTCATACAACTTCAGTGCTATAGTACTGTTATAGTGTATCTTAGTATATATTTCATTGCTATTTAATTTTAGTCAAAATAGCAATTGACCAATGTCCGAATTGATATCTCGCTAATCTTTCAAGTAACGGTTTGGTTTTAAACTTAATGTAACGAAAAAGATATTACGTAATTATAGTTAACACGCGTTCTGGCTATGTCCATATCTTCTTCTGTATTTAAACATCCGTTTCCTATGTACAATTTAACATTTCTGGTCAAATATTATTATAGAATTATTTTAATCCTAAGCTTGTATATATGTTTTTTATTCTACTGTAACTTTAGTCTGGTGACCGACTTGCCCTAGCGATACCTATCTCGTTATTGTGACCGTTAGCCAGTTTTGGAATAAGCCGTTAGTGTTGGAATAAGCTACAACCCCCAGAAAACAGCACTTCGGCAGTACCTTATACACTGTTTGGTCAACATAAATAGCATAATTTACTGACAGAAACGACTGTGGTGTAAACAATAGACTATAGTGAAATAAACTTAAAACTTACCTTGCAAATACTGCTGCTGTCCCTCTGATTTGTGTTAAAATGATAGATACCCTAAGCGTTTTATCTCTCCAAGGTGTCTATAGCATCTGCTATCCAGATTAAAAATTGACAACATCACAATTATTATCTGATTCATAAAAAAAACAGGCAGGTAGAATAAGCGGGGTAGAAGCTTCGAGTAGCTTTGAATTACCTGCTTTTATTCACAAATACTCTTTCATCCTCCTAATTAGATACCTGGATTTATAGGTATAATAATCTATCATTTATAAGATACCTAAGAAGCGTGAAAGGGATTTGAATAGGAATGTACAATCTTCTGGACGCCTACATTTCTGGAACCCTACCGCAATCTGTCAT
The DNA here is from genome assembly GCF_932274485.2 of Patella vulgata. Taxonomy (NCBI): domain Eukaryota; kingdom Metazoa; phylum Mollusca; class Gastropoda; family Patellidae; genus Patella; species Patella vulgata. The sequence goes on from NC_065884.2 coordinate 5,132,048, forward strand.
CGTTCTGGTATCTTGCTATGTTCATAATGGAGAAATACTCAACTTTATAGTGATGGAAACTTTCTTAACTGATTAAAATGTACAAATTTAGAAACCTAGAAAGGGAAATGAAAAGGTCTTCTGGAGATAATGCTCCACTCAAACTTTACACAGCGTTGCTATTCCCTTAATATAATATTATACTCCCAAATATACATGAAATAACTGTTATTTCTAATTTAGTTAATTACTTGTAACACCTAAATAATTGTTGTTGTTTTTTTTCGAAATGGGGGTTTGCACGAGTAGCAATAATCAGGTGTCAAATCGTGGCACTGTTGGTATTTACAGTAATTGCATGTAACACCTAAATAATTGTTCTTTTTTTTCTATTTTCATCTAAATTTATCCTTTCCCACGAACTCAGCACCACCGCCTTCATTAGACCAGAGGAAGCAGAACAGTACGTTAAACCGCATTTCATTTCATTTCTTAAGCACCAACAAAACATCCAAATCAATTTACTTGCACTGATTCTGTTAGCTACCAAATGTGTATAATATTATTTTACAAGTTTGTATTGGGTTGCCGTCTTGATTAGTCCAGTCGGAGCAGAACAGTAGGACGTTAAACCCCATTTCATTTCAATTTATGTTACTATGACTAAACCGTCTTCATTAGTCCAGTCGGAGCAGAACAGCAGGACGTTAAACCCCAATCTCATTTCATTTCATGTATTGGGTATAGAATTACGCTATTACACCAAGTACCTATACCATTTATAATTGGTTGCATTTGGTTAGTTGTCAAATTTTAATAGAAGGTGTGTGTGCTTAACGTACACTTAACACAGGTAATTACATTTTTGTCCTGTATGCGCTCCATGAGTGTTTTTCAGGGAATCCAGTATTTTCTAGTAAGATTGAATATCTCTACTTTCCATATATACCAAAATTGCCACACTTTTATTGGAAATAACCACCCGATAAATAGTTTTCTGGGAACCCATCTTTAAAACAGTTTGTGTCGAATGGTTTCCCCTTGTCAGTGGTGCAGGGCGGAGAGCGAATTGTTTCGATACCTCGGACAAGGAGTAGGGTCGCTTGTCCAACCTCGTGGGGTTTCTCAGGGTCTTCCTGTTTCCCCCCACTTCTAAAGATCCCTATACGCGCAAGTGAATTATTGATATAAAAAATTGAACCATATGTTATTCCCGAAATGATCTATAGTTTGTGTCGAGTGGACGTTAACCCCCCCCCCCCCCTCTCTCTCTCTCTCTCTCTCTGGTTATGAACACGAAGTCAGTATAAGAACAAATATTAATTAAACAGACAACCATATTGTGAAAAGAGATCTTTCCATTTCAGCCCCACTAGCATTACCATCATTATCAACAGGTTTGATCACCAGAGTAAATCACAACCATGAGTCTCTCTCTCTCTCCCCCCGTTCAATATCAAAACAGAGAATCAAATAGAAACACCCAAAACCGTTTATGCACGAACAGGTTCATTCATTTGATAATCAACATATATTAATCATATAATTGATATATTAGTAGGTTGTACAATAATACAATTATATATATGAGCAATGAATATTAATTATATTATTCATATAGTACCATCAAATAGTATATACAATGCATTAAATTGTATTTATTATATTTAACGCATGAATATGTTGTAATTGTATTTAATGATCTTTTGTTGTAATTATATTAAATATTTATATTTTGTTGTAATTATATTGTAATATCTATCATGTAATCATATTTCAGATTTGCATTGTAATTATATTTATGGTCTGTGTTTTAATAAGATCGAAGGTCATGCATACAGTTTAAAATACAGAAGTGGGGATATTAAAGTCTCTTTACTTCGTATTTGTAAAATCAATGTCGTCAAAGTTTCGTTTGCCGATTCCACCTGCATAATTTTGAATAAATCTGTTCCAAGATACTCTCCAGGCATCTGTAGAGGCTAACATAAGAACCGCCGCCAATACTAAGGCAAATATAATTCTGTTATACAGGTTCATCTGAAGAGAGAAAAAAAGTTTTCCATTGTAAATAAATAAATAACTAATCCTACTTTCACCTCTTTTAATTTTCCGCCCGTATGCCAATTGTTACACCAGTACAACTTGTAGACAACGCAGGTAAATTGTAAACCAGGCAGACAGTACAGAAATACAATGTCCAAGGTGTCAATTAAAGACCTAAATGTCAAAATACAAAGCTTTTAGCTTCAATAGAAGACACCCTATTACATATGATCAAAGTGGTGAAATGAAATGATATGGGGTTTAACATCCAACTGTTCTGTACCTATGCTGGACTAATGAATACGGACATACGCCCATGATATCCGCCTTGCAGTGTGCTAATACTGCTATGGGGGACGCTACGGTCTACTTTTACGCGCACGCTAATGTGTACACGGGACCTCGGTTTTTCATCCCATTCAAATAACTATAATATACGTTGTCTCTTGCCAGTCCCTCTAGCCTACACTACTCACAAGGGGGAACCACGCCGAAAAATTCCGATGATCTATCTCGTGACCTCCAGGCCAGCTAGCCAACGTCCTACTCACTGAGACACCGTGGCTCCCGGTCAAAGTGGTATGGGGTGTTCATGAGAATACCTAAACACAAATATTATTTAAAGATACATTATGTAAGATTTAGATAAAGAGCTAGCCATTCTTGCTATAATAGTTGGAAAGTAGATGATGTTAAATGAATAATTTGAAAATTTCATTCAAATTACTCTTTTGCAAGCGAAGATATTAGCCTTTGAAGGTTTGACAGACGTGTGCAATAATTTTACCACCGTATAATGCATGTTTAATTTTACTTATATAATAGCAGCGAAGAAGTAAAGTCCCGGATAGCGATCTTTACTGAAAAAACTCGCAACAACTGGAATTGAAAGACTGTCGAAGCATAAATATAATGAACACGAAGTCAGTATAAGAACAAAGTCAAGGCAAACAACAAATATCTAATTAAACAGATAACCATGTTGTTTTGTGACAATATTATTCAAACTGAATTTGGGTTATCGATTTTAGAACGATTAATTTTACCCCAAACAATTGTATCTCGTCTATTTTCTGAACCAACTGGGATATGAAGACGCAATGAGCCACATGGAGTGCCATAAGGCACCTTTAGTCCAGTGGCCTTTACAACTACTCTTAATCTTATTCGAACTGTAGCCACGGTGGCTAAGTGAGTACGCTGGCTCGATAGCCTGCAGGTCGCAGGGTCGCACCCGGTCTTGGCCGAGAAAGTTCATCGGGAGTGTAGAAGGGAGGGCCGGACAAGGACAGCTGTCTAGTCGTTTGGATGGTGCCAAAAAACGAGGTTTCATGTATACATTAGCATGGGGGGGGGGGGCGAATGGTTAGCACGTGCGCGCTGTATCATAAAGCCTGTCATTGAGTCAACTGGCGTGGAACCTTACGAATCCCCGGTGGTACGGGACAAGGAGTAGGGTCGCCTGTCCAACCTCGTGGGTTTTCTCCGGGTCCTCCGGTTTCCTCCCACTGCCAAAGACCCCTACGCGCAAGCGAATTATTGAAATAAAATTAAACCATATATTAGTCCCGAAATGACCTAATAAATGTCATTTCTCTCTATATATATATACATTAGCATGCTAAAAGATCCCTTGGTAGTTAGAATTCGATAAAAGAGTAGGCCGTAAAGTCGCTGTCCGGGCAATATTTCCCTCACAGAACACGGCATGGCGTATGCCTATATTCATTAGCCCAGTCGGAGCAGATTTCATTACGTGCAATCCATTGAGTATTTCGATAAACTTTGGCTTGTGTCGTCCTATCCGCGCGAGTATACGTCATTTCCTGAGCCAATATCTCATATTGTTGTGGTCACATTAAAATTAAATTAAATCAAGGTATTAATGACAATACTAACCTTTTGTCATTCTCCCTTTACTATAATGACGGATTTACTCTATCAAAATGTCTCCGAAATGTATCTGGATAAATTTGATGACGTAACTGTTGTATCGTCATAGTCTACAACTTCAGTGCTATAGTACTGTTATAGTGTATCTTAGTATATATTTCATTGCTATTTAATTTTAGTCAAAATAGCAATTGACCAATGTCCGAATTGATATCTCGCTAATCTTTCAAGTAACGGTTTGGTTTTAAACTTAATGTAACGAAAAAGATATTACGTAATTATAGTTAACACGCGTTCTGGCTATGTCCATATCTTCTTCTGTATTTAAACATCCGTTTCCTATGTACAATTTAACATTTCTGGTCAAATATTATTATAGAATTATTTTAATCCTAAGCTTGTATATATGTTTTTTATTCTACTGTAACTTTAGTCTGGTGACCGACTTGCCCTAGCGATACCTATCTCGTTATTGTGACCGTTAGCCAGTTTTGGAATAAGCCGTTAGTGTTGGGATAAGCTACAACCCCCAGAAAACAGCACTTCGGCAGTACCTTATACACTGTTTGGTCAACATAAATAGCATAATTTACTGACAGAAACGACTGTGGTGTAAACAATAGACTATAGTGAAATAAACTTAAAACTTACCTTGCAAATACTGCTGCTGTCCCTCTGATTTGTGTTAAAATGATAGATACCCTAAGCGTTTTATCTCTCCAAGGTGTCTATAGCATCTGCTATCCAGATTAAAAATTGACAACATCACAATTATTATCTGATTCATAAAAAAAACAGGCAGGTAGAATAAGCGGGGTAGAAGCTTCGAGTAGCTTTGAATTACCTGCTTTTATTCACAAATACTCTTTCATCCTCCTAATTAGATACCTGGATTTATAGGTATAATAATCTATCATTTATAAGATACCTAAGAAGCGTGAAAGGGATTTGAATAGGAATGTACAATCTTCTGGACGCCTACATTTCTGGAACCCTACCGCAATCTGTCATCGTTCTGGTATCTTGCTATGTTCATAATGGAGAAATACTCAACTTTATAGTGATGGAAACTTTCTTAACTGATTAAAATGTACAAATTTAGAAACCTAGAAAGGGAAATGAAAAGGTCTTCTGGAGATAATGCTCCACTCAAACTTTACACAGCGTTGCTATTCCCTTAATATAATATTATACTCCCAAATATACATGAAATAACTGTTATTTCTAATTTAGTTAATTACTTGTAACACCTAAATAATTGTTGTTGTTTTTTTTCGAAATGGGGGTTTGCACGAGTAGCAATAATCAGGTGTCAAATCGTGGCACTGTTGGTATTTACAGTAATTGCATGTAACACCTAAATAATTGTTCTTTTTTTTCTATTTTCATCTAAATTTATCCTTTCCCACGAACTCAGCACCACCGCCTTCATTAGACCAGAGGAAGCAGAACAGTACGTTAAACCGCATTTCATTTCATTTCTTAAGCACCAACAAAACATCCAAATCAATTTACTTGCACTGATTCTGTTAGCTACCAAATGTGTATAATATTATTTTACAAGTTTGTATTGGGTTGCCGTCTTGATTAGTCCATTCGGAGCAGAACAGTAGGACGTTAAACCCCATTTCATTTCAATTTATGTTACTATGACTAAACCGTCTTCATTAGTCCAGTCGGAGCAGAACAGCAGGACGTTAAACCCCAATCTCATTTCATTTCATGTATTGGGTATAGAATTACGCTATTACACCAAGTACCTATACCATTTATAATTGGTTGCATTTGGTTAGTTGTCAAATTTTAATAGAAGGTGTGTGTGCTTAACGTACACTTAACACAGGTAATTACATTTTTGTCCTGTATGCGCTCCATGAGTGTTTTTCAGGGAATCCAGTATTTTCTAGTAAGATTGAATATCTCTACTTTCCATATATACCAAAATTGCCACACTTTTATTGGAAATAACCACCCGATAAATAGTTTTCTGGGAACCCATCTTTAAAACAGTTTGTGTCGAATGGTTTCCCCTTGTCAGTGGTGCAGGGCGGAGAGCGAATTGTTTCGATACCTCGGACAAGGAGTAGGGTCGCTTGTCCAACCTCGTGGGGTTTCTCAGGGTCTTCCTGTTTCCCCCCACTTCTAAAGATCCCTATACGCGCAAGTGAATTATTGATATAAAAAATTGAACCATATGTTATTCCCGAAATGATCTATAGTTTGTGTCGAGTGGACGTTAACCCCCCCCCCCCTCTCTCTCTCTCTCTCTCTCTGGTTATGAACACGAAGTCAGTATAAGAACAAATATTAATTAAACAGACAACCATATTGTGAAAAGAGATCTTTCCATTTCAGCCCCACTAGCATTACCATCATTATCAACAGGTTTGATCACCAGAGTAAATCACAACCATGAGTCTCTCTCTCTCTCCCCCCGTTCAATATCAAAACAGAGAATCAAATAGAAACACCCAAAACCGTTTATGCACGAACAGGTTCATTCATTTGATAATCAACATATATTAATCATATAATTGATATATTAGTAGGTTGTACAATAATACAATTATATATATGAGCAATGAATATTAATTATATTATTCATATAGTACCATCAAATAGTATATACAATGCATTAAATTGTATTTATTATATTTAACGCATGAATATGTTGTAATTGTATTTAATGATCTTTTGTTGTAATTATATTAAATATTTATATTTTGTTGTAATTATATTGTAATATCTATCATGTAATCATATTTCAGATTTGCATTGTAATTATATTTATGGTCTGTGTTTTAATAAGATCGAAGGTCATGCATACAGTTTAAAATACAGAAGTGGGGATATTAAAGTCTCTTTACTTCGTATTTGTAAAATCAATGTCGTCAAAGTTTCGTTTGCCGATTCCACCTGCATAATTTTGAATAAATCTGTTCCAAGATACTCTCCAGGCATCTGTAGAGGCTAACATAAGAACCGCCGCCAATACTAAGGCAAATATAATTCTGTTATACAGGTTCATCTGAAGAGAGAAAAAAAGTTTTCCATTGTAAATAAATAAATAACTAATCCTACTTTCACCTCTTTTAATTTTCCGCCCGTATGCCAATTGTTACACCAGTACAACTTGTAGACAACGCAGGTAAATTGTAAACCAGGCAGACAGTACAGAAATACAATGTCCAAGGTGTCAATTAAAGACCTAAATGTCAAAATACAAAGCTTTTAGCTTCAATAGAAGACACCCTATTACATATGATCAAAGTGGTGAAATGAAATGATATGGGGTTTAACATCCAACTGTTCTGTACCTATGCTGGACTAATGAATACGGACATACGCCCATGATATCCGCCTTGCAGTGTGCTAATACTGCTATGGGGGACGCTACGGTCTACTTTTACGCGCACGCTAATGTGTACACGGGACCTCGGTTTTTCATCCCATTCAAATAACTATAATATACGTTGTCTCTTGCCAGTCCCTCTAGCCTACACTACTCACAAGGGGGAACCACGCCGAAAAATTCCGATGATCTATCTCGTGACCTCCAGGCCAGCTAGCCAACGTCCTACTCACTGAGACACCGTGGCTCCCGGTCAAAGTGGTATGGGGTGTTCATGAGAATACCTAAACACAAATATTATTTAAAGATACATTATGTAAGATTTAGATAAAGAGCTAGCCATTCTTGCTATAATAGTTGGAAAGTAGATGATGTTAAATGAATAATTTGAAAATTTCATTCAAATTACTCTTTTGCAAGCGAAGATATTAGCCTTTGAAGGTTTGACAGACGTGTGCAATAATTTTACCACCGTATAATGCATGTTTAATTTTACTTATATAATAGCAGCGAAGAAGTAAAGTCCCGGATAGCGATCTTTACTGAAAAAACTCGCAACAACTGGAATTGAAAGACTGTCGAAGCATAAATATAATGAACACGAAGTCAGTATAAGAACAAAGTCAAGGCAAACAACAAATATCTAATTAAACAGATAACCATGTTGTTTTGTGACAATATTATTCAAACTGAATTTGGGTTATCGATTTTAGAACGATTAATTTTACCCCAAACAATTGTATCTCGTCTATTTTCTGAACCAACTGGGATATGAAGACGCAATGAGCCACATGGAGTGCCATAAGGCACCTTTAGTCCAGTGGCCTTTACAACTACTCTTAATCTTATTCGAACTGTAGCCACGGTGGCTAAGTGAGTACGCTGGCTCGATAGCCTGCAGGTCGCAGGGTCGCACCCGGTCTTGGCCGAGAAAGTTCATCGGGAGTGTAGAAGGGAGGGCCGGACAAGGACAGCTGTCTAGTCGTTTGGATGGTGCCAAAAAACGAGGTTTCATGTATACATTAGCATGGGGGGGGGGCGAATGGTTAGCACGTGCGCGCTGTATCATAAAGCCTGTCATTGAGTCAACTGGCGTGGAACCTTACGAATCCCCGGTGGTACGGGACAAGGAGTAGGGTCGCCTGTCCAACCTCGTGGGTTTTCTCCGGGTCCTCCGGTTTCCTCCCACTGCCAAAGACCCCTACGAGCAAGCGAATTATTGAAATAAAATTAAACCATATATTAGTCCCGAAATGACCTAATAAATGTCATTTCTCTCTATATATATATACATTAGCATGCTAAAAGATCCCTTGGTAGTTAGAATTCGATAAAAGAGTAGGCCGTAAAGTCGCTGTCCGGGCAATATTTCCCTCACAGAACACGGCATGGCGTATGCCTATATTCATTAGCCCAGTCGGAGCAGATTTCATTACGTGCAATCCATTGAGTATTTCGATAAACTTTGGCTTGTGTCGTCCTATCCGCGCGAGTATACGTCATTTCCTGAGCCAATATCTCATATTGTTGTGGTAACATTAAAATTAAATTAAATCAAGGTATTAATGACAATACTAACCTTTTGTCATTCTCCCTTTACTATAATGACGGATTTACTCTATCAAAATGTCTCCGAAATGTATCTGGATAAATTTGATGACGTAACTGTTGTATCGTCATAGTCTACAACTTCAGTGCTATAGTACTGTTATAGTGTATCTTAGTATATATTTCATTGCTATTTAATTTTAGTCAAAATAGCAATTGACCAATGTCCGAATTGATATCTCGCTAATCTTTCAAGTAACGGTTTGGTTTTAAACTTAATGTAACGAAAAAGATATTACGTAATTATAGTTAACACGCGTTCTGGCTATGTCCATATCTTCTTCTGTATTTAAACATCCGTTTCCTATGTACAATTTAACATTTCTGGTCAAATATTATTATAGAATTATTTTAATCCTAAGCTTGTATATATGTTTTTTATTCTACTGTAACTTTAGTCTGGTGACCGACTTGCCCTAGCGATACCTATCTCGTTATTGTGACCGTTAGCCAGTTTTGGAATAAGCCGTTAGTGTTGGAATAAGCTACAACCCCCAGAAAACAGCACTTCGGCAGTACCTTATACACTGTTTGGTCAACATAAATAGCATAATTTACTGACAGAAACGACTGTGGTGTAAACAATAGACTATAGTGAAATAAACTTAAAACTTACCTTGCAAATACTGCTGCTGTCCCTCTGATTTGTGTTAAAATGATAGATACCCTAAGCGTTTTATCTCTCCAAGGTGTCTATAGCATCTGCTATCCAGATTAAAAATTGACAACATCACAATTATTATCTGATTCATAAAAAAACAGGCAGGTAGAATAAGCGGGGTAGAAGCTTCGAGTAGCTTTGAATTACCTGCTTTTATTCACAAATACTCTTTCATCCTCCTAATTAGATACCTGGATTTATAGGTATAATAATCTATCATTTATAAGATACCTAAGAAGCGTGAAAGGGATTTGAATAGGAATGTACAATCTTCTGGACGCCTACATTTCTGGAACCCTACCGCAATCTGTCATCGTTCTGGTATCTTGCTATGTTCATAATGGAGAAATACTCAACTTTATAGTGATGGAAACTTTCTTAACTGATTAAAATGTACAAATTTAGAAACCTAGAAAGGGAAATGAAAAGGTCTTCTGGAGATAATGCTCCACTCAAACTTTACACAGCGTTGCTATTCCCTTAATATAATATTATACTCCCAAATATACATGAAATAACTGTTATTTCTAATTTAGTTAATTACTTGTAACACCTAAATAATTAAGCTTTCATATTACATATGAAAGCTTATTGTTTCTGTTAAGATTATTAAGCTTTCATATTACATATGAAAGCTTATTGTTTCTGTTAAGATTATTATTGTTATTTTTTTTTTGTGTTTTGTCCACAAATCGGATTTCTCAGAATCTAACCATAGGATCGTTCTGAAACTTTTACCTATCCCCCCAAAAATGGGTGGTGGCTGTTGATTAAATATATTTTCAAAACGTTTTACGAATCCGAAATCACCGAATTTTACGAAGGAATGCATTTGACCTACAATGCTGTAACTCTGTGACTATTTGACCTATTTTACTAATTCTTTTTTCTTTGAGTATCTTGAAACATTTACTTCAAATCTGCAATTTCGGATTTTGGCATTTCGAAAATTCGTCGCTGTCATTTCGAACCGGAAGTTATTACCAATTTGACAACTTCTTTAATAGTTGTGCGATTTTCGTGAAATTTAGAATGTTAGTAGATCTTGCCAATGCGACTTCAATGATGTCCTTGGAAATTTTCTAAATTATCTCCCCTTGGTGAAATTAAGGATCAAAGTTTTCAAAAAAATCGTCGAAATATAGGTCAGAATGACCTAAAAAAAAAATTCGATACTAGACAAGTAATTACTGATTCGTACACAAAATATGGAGTTTGTCGATCTAACCGGAAGTGCCACCATCTTTAAACGTGAAAAATCAAAAAGGCTTTTTTGCTATTTTACTTACAGACTCGGTCGTCATATTTTTGGAATCCTGGAAGGAATACCTAAAGATCTATCGGATCAGAATTTTGATTTCGGTCACGTGATGGTCACCATTTTGAATTGAAAATGAAAAATAGAAGCAATTTGAAGGGCCGGGACTTTGGAACACAAGAACTCTCCTTCTAATTAAGCTAGAATGTTCAAACTTGGTGTAGGCGTTCACTAGGCCAATGTCATGATTGAGTTCAAAGATGAGCATTTTTTGCCTAGGGTAAGCAGAGATAAGCAAGCTGATTTGTTGATTCTTTAGGGCACGATGACATTGGTTATAATGAATGGAGGGCGATGAAACTCTTGTCAATCGAGAGGCTAATAGCTGGCCTGTTGTGTGAAATCATTGTATCATTTTTTATTCGAATTTCTCCTTTGATGTTTTCCGTGCCGACAAGGTTGTTTTCGAGTTTAGCTGGATTTGACTTCGCGCATGCGCTACGCTGGAACCAAAAGTACCATGAGTACTAAATTCCGGCGAGCAACTTTTCACGTTGGTACCTAGGTACCCTGAAAATTTCAAGGTGATACCTGCATTCGTTCAAGTCGTTTGTTCTTGTCACCTGCCTTTCGTCGTTTTTTTTCTAAGTCAATTTACGGCTTCCATGAGGGGAAAAAAGTGGAATTTCGCCGTGACACCGGCACCGATTGTCCGAAAACCATGAAATTTGGACACAATACGTCCATTACCACCCCGGACTCTGTGCCTTACCCCCATTTTGATCCCATTAAAAAAAAAGAGTTTTAGCAAAAAAACGATTTTCGGAATTTAATATTGGTTTTAACCCTGTACCCAGACAAGATATAGATATTATTATAATCCCTATGAAATATTTTAATTATTTACTGCTATAATATGAATTATCACTTATTCCCCGTTAAATAAATATCGGTCACCGGGTGCAGCTGTACAACTTCAAGGACCCTGGCTTCAAGTCAATTTACGGCTTCCATGAGGGGAAAAAAGTGGAATTTCGCCGTGACACCGGCACCGATTGTCCGAAAACCATGAAATTTGGACACAATACGCCCATTACCACCCCGGACTCTGTGCCTTACTCCCATTTTGATCCGATTTAAAAAAAAAAGTTTTAGCAAAAAAACGATTTTCGGAATTTAATATTGGTTTTAATTAATTTTGAAATTGCAAATGCAAAGAGATTTTATCGCCTCTTCCGTATGTGATAGGTACTGGTACTATACACATTATCCTTAAAAGACAATTTTTTAAAATGACCGTAACGATGTATCGACACTAGAAACCGAAATCGCCTATTTTGACCTTTTTTGACTGCTGAGGCATCATTCCGGTGGTCCAAATCTCTGGAATTTCTAGCGGTTGGCTGCGCCGCGATGATATTTATCACATACTAAATTGAGAAAAATCCTCAGATATCAAGAACAATAAAAATTCGATAAAATACGGCAATTTTTTAAGCAAAAAACCTTTGATTGTTGGGGGCGGGTTTTGAATTTATTTTGAACGTTCTCGGAATCCAACACTCTTCTATTTTTAATATGTGATAGCTAGAATCCCAAGGTACATTCTGTGCATATTTGAAGGCAATCGGAGCACAGGAACTTTGCCTGGGCAGAGCAAATCAAAGGCTTCTTCGTCTTATGACCTTAAACACTGCGTATAAATTTAAAGTCAATCGGATATTAACAGCAAAAGGGGGGCGACGACAATATACGACCACATTTCAATGTGGGCCTATAAAAAGTAAATCATTGCCAATAGAAAAGACCCACCTTCCCCCCAACAACAACCATGTAATGCACTAGCTATAATGGGGATTTTTCTGGAACACAGCGAAATGGGTCTTTTAAAATGTTCACAAGTGTATCACAAGGAGGGTTTGCTTCTTCTCTATGGGACACCCGATACCACTTCTCAACGAGGAATTCAGTCACACAGCCAACACCATTTTGTATGTTTGTGTAATCTTTATTCAGTATAAATCAAGTAATACAAATAAAAAAAATACTTGGATTGATGAAAACATAATTTTTGAGAGTTATTCATACATGTAGCATAATTGTTCTTATTTAAAAAATGTACATGATTACATGTTTGTCATAAACAACATTAAATAAACAATCATGTTTCTTCACGATAACAGTAACAGTATAACAATTGTATGAAATATATTTTCCTTTATTTTTTTTTATTTTTAGAAAGGCCACTTCCTTGGTTTAAAATATATCATAAATTGTAGTTATCTAACATATACTTCCATGTATGTTTATCTAACAGATTACCACGTCGCCTTATCTAACAGAGAGTAAATGGTATACAATATCAAATTATAATCTACCAGCATTACTTGTTTCAGTAATTTAATCGTGTGTTATTCTTGTATTTAAGTGAGAAGAGTGAATAAACTATCATGGGTTGAAACAAATATATTGGAGTAGAAATAAACATTGTATATTGGTTTGCAAATAAATAATTGGTACAGATAATGCAATGTCATACAACATACTTTTTGGATTCGGTACAAATACAACCTTTTTATCATCAATGAAAATAATGTGATTTCAAAGTAACGATGAATAAAAAAACATTGCTTATATAAAGTACATGTAATTGGGTTCATTTAATTCACTTTGTATCTATAATATACATGTAGTATTAAACAATAAATATATTGATTAATGCCAATTCTATACAAATCTCATAGTTGTATTCATGTTTTCTTTACCATAACAAGAAACAGTACAACAGATTTAGTAACAATATATTCCTTTCTACATCCGTCAGAGTGGTTGATGATTCATAGATTCTAATAACCCCTTTTGAAGTTTATATGAAAGCTTTGATATCTGCTATGCAGATCTAGTTATTGTTATTTTTTTTTTGTGTTTTGTCCACAAATCGGATTTCTCAGAATCTAACCATAGGATCGTTCTGAAACTTTTACCTATCCCCCCAAAAATGGGTGGTGGCTGTTGATTAAATATATTTTCAAAACGTTTTACGAATCCGAAATCACCGAATTTTACGAAGGAATGCATTTGACCTACAATGCTGTAACTTTGTGACTATTTGACCTATTTTACTAATTCTTTTTTCTTTGAGTATCTTGAAACATTTACTTCAAATCTGCAATTTCGGATTTTGGCATTTCGAAAATTCGTCGCTGTCATTTTGAACCGGAAGTTATTACCAATTTGACAACTTCTTTAATAGTTGTGCGATTTTCGTGAAATTTAGAATGTTAGTAGATCTTGCCAATGCGACTTCAATGATGTCCTTGGAAATTTTCTAAATTATCTCCCCTTGGTGAAATTAAGGATCAAAGTTTTCAAAAAAATCGTCGAAATATAGGTCAGAATGACCTAAAAAAAAAATTCGATACTAGACAAGTAATTACTGATTCGTACACAAAATATGGAGTTTGTCGATCGAACCGGACGTGCCACCATCTTTAAACGTGAAAAATCAAAAAGGCTTTTTTGCTATTTTACTTACAGACTCCGGCGTCATATTTTCGGAATCCTGGAAGGAATACCTAAAAATCTATCGGATCAGAATTTTGATTTCGGTCACGTGATGGTCACCATTTTGAATTGAAAATGAAAAATAGAAGCAATTTGAAGGGCCGGGACTTTGGAACACAAGAACTCTCCTTCTAATTAAGCTAGAATGTTCAAACTTGGTGTAGGCGTTCACTAGGCCAATGTCATGATTGAGTTCAAAGATGAGCATTTTTTGCCTAGGGTAAGCAGAGATAAGCAAGCTGATTTGTTGATTCTTTAGGGCACGATGACATTGGTTATAATGAATGGAGGGCGATGAAACTCTTGTCAATCGAGAGGCTAATAGCTGGCCTGTTGTGTGAAATCATTGTATCATTTTCTGAAAAAAGGAGATCGAAATCCAAAAAGTCGTATTTTTACGATTTGGGGCATTTTTAGAGGTCGTGTAAAGTAAAATAAAGCATGCATATACATATATTATTGATATTAAATATATCATATAAAAAACTAAACAATGAATCTGCTGTCATTGACAGATTTTATATTATAAGCATGGTCAGTGGAAGGTCAGCGTATTGTCTAACTTGAACTCACTGACTCCGTAACATTATTGTGGGTATGGTATAAGCTGAATTTGATGAGATGCACATATCTCGTATGACTATTTGGTACTTACAGTGTTAGACTTTGTCGTAACGTTACGGTCTCCATTCATCAAATCGTCGTTGGGACTATAATACGATTTTGAATCAAGTTATTTATCACTGAGGGACTCAAAATTAGGTTTGATGTAGCTCTGCTCATTTACAGTGGCGAATTTAACGGGCTCATGGGTTCCAGCTCCCTCCTCTAGAAATTTCACAGCACCCGCATGGATTGTGGCTAATTTTGTGGCAGAATTTTATTTTTCTGGGGGAGGTACTTCTAAATGGCTCCGACACAAGTGCCTGAAATGCCATGAAATCACGTTTTCGGCCTCCAATTAAAATTTCTTAGCGGGAGAACCCCCTGACCCGACCCCCTTGCGGGGCTTCACGGTCGGTATCAGCCCCCCTCCCCACCACCATGGTTAATCCGGCGTTGATGTTCCCTCTTGTGCAGCTGCAAAAGAATGTACAATTGTCAAAGATCCCACTTTTCTACCCCAGTTCGGGTAATGAGGTCGAGCGTATATTGTATAGGGGATATTAAACAAGCAAACAGTATGGCTGATGTCTCCCGCCAAAACCCCAAAGTAAAAGATGACACATTAATTAATCGCACTTTCATATTTTTTTCAAAAGTATCGAGCAATCAAACTATATTGTAAATTGCATCACTCTCTGTCAGATAGAAATCAAGGTTATCTTGTCCCAAAGCATCGACCAATGAAATTGCCAAGCTGTAGCTCAAAATGTTCAGTCAAGACCTGATGAACATCTACACCAAGTTTAAACATTCTAGCTCAATTAAAAGCTGGGTTGTTATGTTCCAGTACTTCATTATAACCAAAGTTATCATACCCCAAAGCATCAACCAATTCAAAGTCCCGGCCAATCAAGTTGCTTTGCTTATCCTGACTAAAAGAATGCTCATTGTCGAACTTGGTCAAGGTAATATGGTCAAGGTACTAATGTAATGAAACTATACACAAAGTTTCATCAAATTGCTTATCTCTGCTTACCCATTTTAATAGTCCCCTGCCAATCGAAAAGCCCCCCGACCCACCCACTCCACTCCCGTGTAATACATTAGGTTATAATTGTGTTACAAACGTATCACAAGGAGCATTTGAATATTCTCTCTGAGGCATCTGATACCACTTGTCATTGAGGTGTTCACACAGCCAACTCATTTTTGTTTGTTTGTGTTATCTTTATTCAGTATAAATCAACTAATACAAATGAAAAAAAGTACTTGGTTTAATGAGATTATCTTTTGAGAGTTGGTCATACAGGTTTCACTAATCATAATTGCTCTTAACTTCAAATATATACACGATTATGTGTATTCTAAATATCAAATAAAACAATGATGATTTCTTTACAATAGCAGTACAACAAATTTATTCGCAATATTTTCCTTTGATCAGTTGATCAAAAACCTGATTATATTTACAATATATTCTAGGTCTTTGCTCTTTATTCCATTGGTTCAAAATATGATAAAAGAGGCTTATCAAAAAGTTTATATCATGTAGTCTTATATAACAAATAGAACAATGACATACAAGATGTTTCAAATCATAATCTATTTGCATTATTTATTTCAATAATTTGACCTGTGATATTCATGTATAAAGCAAAATAGTAAACATTGAATTTCATTCACTTTTATGTATAATATAGTATTAAACCGGTTAATTATTGTATACAACATTTATTTAATTTCATAGCAACATTTTATACTATTGTATTCATTGTAGTTTTTTGTCATTATTAGCCCAGTCCGTGCATAGCATTATGATGTGAAATCCCATTTCATTTCAATTATAATAGTCTTCATCTAGAAACAATATTACTATTTATATTGGTATGTTACTACCAAGATATAACAATAAAATTAGCAAAAGTATGTATAAATTAATAAAGTTCTCTTTAGTATCTTTCATGAATAGTCAATTGTTCAATACCATTATTTCTCTTCACCTCATGCAAATAAATTGAAATGGGATTTAATGTTCAACTGTTTTACTTCACAACTTACATAAATCATTTGGTGATAAAGAAACATACATTTCTAGTATTTTTTTAACATAGTGTACTATACTATGCATCATTATATAGAAGACATATGAATGAATAAACAAAAATATGGCAAAATGAACAACATGAGAATGATTGTAGAAGTATAAGAACAAAGCAATTGTTTAATATTAAAAATATTTGATTTTCTTCTATTTTAAAGTTACATCCTTTACATTTGTATTTATACATTGTATGCAAAACATAATTAGAGAGAAATGGGTTTAACGTCCACTCAACACAAACAAGGTCATTTCGGGACTAACATATGGTTTAATTTTATTTCAATAATTTGCTTGCGCGTAGGGGTCTTTAGCAGTGGGGGGAAACCAGAGTACCCGGAGAAAATCAGGAGTATGGACAGGTGACCCTACTCCTTGCCACGTACAACCAGGGATTCGAGACCACGCCAGTTGACTTAATGGCAGGCCGTATGATACAGCATGCACACACTAACCATTCGGCCATCCAACCCAATACAGCAAGGATGAACAAATATTAGTATGTTTTAATGTTCGTTATTAAAATAGAATACAAACAATGTAAGAATAATTATAATATCATGTATCAAACCAAAACAAATAATTCAATTTCAATAACTATTGAGAGCTGGCTGAAAAATTCTAAACCCATCTGTGAAAGAACTGTATAGAATTGTATAAAGTCCATTGTTTCCATTTATTTTTCTATGTAGTCACTTTTGAAGTGTACACTCTCACTCTTTAGTTAATGATGTTGCATGGCCTTGATGTCTGCCAGGAAGAAATTATCTTCAGTTACCCTTAAAAAATTGATCACAGCTGACATGACGTAATCATAGAGGGAAAATGATATCACCCATTTATGAACAGAAGTATTGTCTGAATAGAACACCTTTATAATACTTCTATTGATAGTCTGGCTGTTTTTAAGGTAGTCAATCAGCAGAATAGTTTAGGAATCATAAACGAGTGAACCCATCACCTGTCCAGTCGAAAGAACTGACCTGGCTTGATTGGGGACTTGCGAGTCTGGATGCTTCCATTGTTTTTATTGAATTTTGCATTCTGGTTGAAACTGATGAATCCAGGTCTCCTCTATGTTTAAAAATCTGGCTAAAATTTTTTTAGGAAATATTGAAAACAGCAAAGATTGTCACTGGATGTCACTGGATCAAGTACCTCCTGCAACCACTTCTTTAGTGCAGAAAAGGAAGGGCCATTGTCTCCTATAGTGGAGACCGTATCCACATATTTCAATGTTTGGGTTAGGACTTTCAGTTGCAGATACTTGATGACTGCCATATAGATAGTTCTGTCCATTTTTGGTGATTTCAATGGGTAGGTTCACAAGATTGTCTGGTACAAATACAATAATAACACTTCAGCTGCAGGTCTTATGTCTATGATTCATTCAATGATTCTACTTGTGGTGGTAAAAGCCAATTAAATCTCTCCTCTTCAGATCTAGAACTTTTCAGCCAGCTGTTGTATTATAGTGTATCCACACAAAGAAAAATTAACACAGAGAAAAATCATTATTACATAATAAATATATAAAATGACAATAAATGATGTGGTATTCATATTTCAATCAGAAGACGGAGAAAAATGGGGTTTAAGTCCACTCGACAGAAACTAGGTATTTTGGCATTAACACATGGTCCAATTTTATTTCAATAATTTGCTTGTGCGTATGGGTCATTAGCAATGGAAGGAAACTGGAGTTCGCAGAGAAAACCCTCGAAGGATGAACGTGCTACCCTACTCCTTGCCACGTACAACTGGGGATTTGAAACCACACCAGTTCACTAAATGGCAGACCTTATGATACAGCGCGCACATACTAACCATTCACCCCCCCCCCCTTATTTCAAACAACAAAATTAAATGTATTGATACAAATATATATCTATGGATACAAATATATCTGTACAAATGTATATAGATAGAATAATCGTATAGATAAAGAAAAATTAAAATCCCCGGCTACAATCCAACCAGGGAATAGCGGGAGTGTAGACGATCTGGGACCTAGCTCTCCAAACAAATTACGCTCCTGAAGCAAAAAGAAAGAGTAAATCGGTGCTGCCTGTTGTGTGTATTATATGTAAAAAACGTGACAGATTTGTCACTGTTGGAGAAAATAGGAAGAAGGGTGTATTAACACAGACTCAGACCCAAACAGGCTCAGGTAGGCCTAATGTTAATATTATGTTACTTACTAAATTTATAATTATTACTAATAAATATTAAATATATTCATCCTACAGTTTTTAATTATTGTGTTGTTGTTTTTGTTGTAAATGGAATCAGAAGTGCTACTGCAATCACTGTAAAATTGTTATGAAGCTAGCCAGTAAAGCCCTTTACCCCATTTGTTGATTTGGCACAGTCATTGGTTAAAGTGTTGCACATTTGCTTGCACAAGGGATGAAACATAGAGAAGTTAACTTGTTTTTTATTTTCTTGGCCCACTTGTAGGTGCCTTGCTAAGACGATCTGTCTCTAGACCATTTCCGCTCACACAAAGGATCTGAACTAAACCGCATGCCAGAGTTGACCAGCCAGGTACATGTACATGTAGCACAAACAACATTCAACGCTATATGGTGTATAATTTGTTTGCAAATTTGTTTGTAGGCCAACTGTTGAAAGCTGCTGAATTGAAAGAGGATGAAGATATTTTAAGGCATATCAGAGGGCAAGATTGTGTGGCCATTGAGGTCAGATATCACCAAAAATGTTATAGGCAATATACATGTACTGAATTTCTTAGACAGTTATCAGAAAGGTAAATATTTGTGATGTTTTTTTTATTTGTATTCTCCGCCTTCTTGCCACTGGTATTATTCAAATAAAACTGAACCATGGGTGAGTCCTGAAATTACTATGTTTTTGTCCAGTTGACGTTAAACCGCAATTCTCCTCTCTATCTCTCCTTGTACTGGTAATGCCTTCCTGTCTTCATTAGCTGGTTTCTGCATGAAAATAAGATGTTAACCCCTGTGTAAGTGTCTTTTTCCTCTGTTGTACGAAATTAATGAGAGTAAACCAAGCTCCAGAATTTTGTTTTAATTGTGTACATGTATATGTTTATTTATATTTTTCAGCAAAGATGACTAGCCCTCCGTCGAATATTAAACCACATACAATATATTCTGTGAAGATGTCATAAGAGAAAGAATCATAAATGGCCAGCAAAGTTGTCTTGTACAGAGAGAGAGAGAGAGAGAAATGGGGTTTAACGTCCACTCAACACAAACTAGGTCATTTTGGGACTAACATACGGTTTCAATTTTATTTCAATAATTCGCTTGCGCGTATGGGCCTTTAGCAGTGAGAGGAAACCGGAGTGCCCGGAGGAAACCCACGAGGTTGAGAAGACGCCCCTATCTCCATGCCACATACGCTCACACCTGGGATCAAAGCCACAGCCACAAGCCAGAGGTGGCCGACCAGCTAGAGGTCGAAGCGCGGCACTCTAGGCCATCCCAACCCCCCTTTCTTGTACAGACCTGTGCATGTGTAGTCAATGTGAAAATGAAAAAAAAAACTGTTAAAGAGACCGAATTTGATGTTAATACATTTAGTGACAGTGATGATGATAATGAAGATTAACTTTGATGACATTTGATGTGCAGAGTAACTGTTTAATTTTGATTTTCAATGATTGTTTCACTTTAATAAATAATTTCACAACTGTTCATCCTGTTTTCTAACCTTTCCCTTCATTCCAGCCCAGATACACAATTATTTTTTTTAACTTATATCTACATGTATGTTTGTAATTTGACCATTAATCATATCCGAAATAGTAGTTTACAGCTACATGTACAGTTGTAAAAATACTGTAGTGGCTAATTGAAAGGGAACATGTATGTGGGTTTAGAATGTTTATCTTAGTGGAAAAAAATCATGTGGTTCAATGCTTATAAAGTGCTACTGATCTCCATTATTTCAAAAGCATATCACTCAACTACTGTCAAACATATCCCCTGGCTAGAATATGCTACAAATCGACTCTAGCATGTTCCATACAAGCGATAATTTCTGAGCAAACATCCAACAACCAACCCTAACAGGCCCTTGAGATCCAACAAACAAAATAATTATTGGGCTTGTTTGCCCACACCTGGTCTTATGATTCATACAAGACCTGATAGTCTATCAATTACAGGCATTTGACAGAAAGGGAGATAATTCTTTTTTACCGTTAATGGATTTCCACAATTCTTTATTCACCCATGACATTTGTGTTTTGAGCATTTTTATTTACATCAAAATCTGTCCAATAAACTGTTCATTGCCAAGGATGAAGGCATGAGGTGTTTTACCAACTATTTAATTTTATGTCAACTTCAGAACTGTTAGTACACAAATAGCATTTATTTGACAATTTTGACGAATTTCATCTGGCCCTAAATCAATAAATTGAAAACATTTTGCTTGGAACTCCCAGATTTTGTCTTCCTGGCATCATAAGCTTTCCAAAAATGTATAGTTTTTCTTTTATGGAAGACCGTGTAGCGGAGTTGTGTTTCTAAGCTAGCTAGAAATTTTGGCTGCAGGCCTACACCTCCCAAGCTAAATTTCCCTCATGTCATCCTGTATAGCAAAGGCATATGCCTGTCTTAATTAACCCAGTACTAAACACAATTTACTTGTTTAATTTTTCCAGCATTTTTCAGGATAGCTGATGGGATGCGGGTCAAGTTATGCCACTTGTCTATTTAATTATTTACCAGTGAAAAATCGAATTAACTTCACCAAATTTTTACTCATTATAATGATTTTTTTTTTTCTGTTCATATTATTTCTATGACATGTGACAGTGACTGTGAATATGAAAGCTTTAATATCTGCTTAGCAGATCTAGTTGTTGTTGTTTTTTTTCGAAATGGGGGTTTGCACGAGTAGCAATAATCAGGTGTCAAATCGTGGCACTGTTGGTATTTACAGTAATTGCATGTAACACCTAAATAATTGGGTTTTTTTTTCTATTCTCATCTAAATTTATCCTTTCCCACGAACTCAGCACCACCGCCTTCATTAGACCAGAGGAAGCAGAACAGTACGTTAAACCGCATTTCATTTCATTTCTTAAGCACCAACAAAACATCCAAATCAATTTACTTGCACTGATTCTGTTAGCTACCAAATGTGTATAATATTATTTTACAAGTTTGTATTGGGTTGCCGTCTTGATTAGTCCAGTCGGAGCAGAACAGTAGGACGTTAAACCCCATTTCATTTCAATTTATGTTACTATGACTTAACCGTCTTCATTAGTCCAGTCGGAGCAGAACAGCAGGACGTTAAACCCCAATCTCATTTCATTTCATGTATTGGGTATAGAATTACGCTATTACACCAAGTACCTATACCATTTATAATTGGCAGCATTTGGTTAGTTGTCAAATTTTAATAGAAGGTGTGTGTGCTTAACGTACACTTAACACAGGTAATTACATTTTTGTCCTGTATGCGCTCCATGAGTGTTTTTCAGGGAATCCAGTATTTTCTAGTAAGATTGAATATCTCTACTTTCCATATATACCAAAATTGCCACACTTTTATTGGAAATAACCACCCGATAAATCGTTTTCTGGGAACCCATCTTTAAAACAGTTTGTGTCGAATGGTTTCCCCTTGTCAGTGGTGCAGGGCGGAGGGCGAATTGTTTCGATACCTCGGACAAGGAGTAGGGTCGCTTGTCCAACCTCGTGGGGTTTCTCAGGGTCTTCCTGTTTCCCCCCACTTCTAAAGATCCCTATACGCGCAAGTGAATTATTGATATAAAAAATTGAACCATATGTTATTCCCGAAATGATCTATAGTTTGTGTCGAGTGGACGTTAACCCCCCCCCCCCTCTCTCTCTCTCTCTCTCTCTCTGGTTATGAACACGAAGTCAGTATAAGAACAAATATTAATTAAACAGACAACCATATTGTGAAAAGAGATCTTTCCATTTCAGCCCCACTAGCATTGCCATCATTATCAACAGGTTTGATCACCAGAGTAAATCACAACCAAGAGTCTCTCTCTCTCTCCCCCCGTTCAATATCAAAACAGAGAATCAAATAGAAACACCCAAAACCGTTTATGCACGAACAGGTTCATTTATTTGATAATCAAGCATATATTAATAATATAATTGGTATATTAGTAGGTTGTACAATACAATTATATATATGAGCAATGAATATTAATTATATTATTCATATAGTACCATCAAATAGTATATACAATGCATTAAATTGTATTTATTATATTTAACGCATGAATATGTTGTAATTGTATTTAATGATCTTTTGTTGTAATTATATTAAATATTTATATTTTGTTGTAATTATGTTGTAATATCTATCATGTAATCATATTTCAGATTTGCCTTGTAATTATATTTATGGTCTGTGTTTTAATAAGATCGAAGGTCATGCATACAGTTTAAAATACAGAAGTGGGGATATTAAAGTCTCTTTACTTCGTATTTGTAAAATCAATGTCGTCAAAGTTTCGTTTGCCGATTCCACCTGCATAACTTTGCATCAATCTTTTCAAAGATACTCTCCAGGCATCTGTAGAGGCTAACATAAGAACCGCCGCCAATACTAAGGCAAATATAATTCTGTTATACAGGTTCATCTGAAGAGAGAAAAAAAGTTTTCCATTCTAAATAAATAAATAACTAACTAATATACTTTCACTTCTTTTATTTTTCCGGCCGTATGCCAATTGTTACACCAGTACAACTAGTAGACAACGCAGGTGAATTGTCATACTCCTCACAGTGTTTCGTTTGATTAGAGCTAATCCCACTACTCACTGCTGTAAAGAAAGCAAATTCTTGTTTTAAATTATGACTGGCCAATAGTCCGATTAACAACCAATAGCTAACTGCGTAATAATACCAAACAGAGCTTCAAATTGGACCAAATATGTTTACATAACGTTACGTCATGACTCACGATTTTATTATGCCCATTTAACCAGTGCATAGCAGAATATTGCAGAAAAACTAATTGTGTGACAAACGAGGCTATCAGCATGGATATAATGTAAACAAAACAGTTTTGAGGCGAACAACACTTTCACCGTTTTTAATACCTTAAATCAATGTCCAAAGTTTTCGGGAAGGCCCCTGATTAAAAGAAGGGCTGTCATGTTGCTGTGTTTTGTATCTATAAATAGTCCTACCTTGTTAAAGAATAATCCTATTAATCCTATAGTTCACTATTGTCAGGTGAGAAATTGGCAAAAATATCATTTTTAACTTCAAATTCAAACGTTTGTAGATAGCTATTCCATGGTGGGAAATAGGAAAAAAGGGAGGTAATTGGAAGGTAATTGTTTTATTATTTCCGGTGTGAAGATTTTTAAGTGTGAGAAAGATAATCTATGATCGTATAATAGTGAGTTGACAACCTATTGAGCAAAAGACATAGAAATAATTATGTTTTGACTTTCTTAGAAAATATGAAATTGTAACTTTAATTAAACAGATAACCATGTTGTTTTATGACAATATTATCCAAACTGAATTTGGGTTATCATTTTTAGGACGATTAATTTTACCCCAAACAATTGTACCTCGTCTATTTTCTGAACCAAATGGGATATGAAGACGCAATGCGCCACAAGGAGTGCCATAAGGCACCTTTAGTCCAATGACCTTTACAACTACTCTTA
Organism: Patella vulgata; assembly: GCF_932274485.2. Classification (NCBI taxonomy): domain Eukaryota; kingdom Metazoa; phylum Mollusca; class Gastropoda; family Patellidae; genus Patella; species Patella vulgata. The sequence goes on from NC_065884.2 coordinate 5,156,782, forward strand.
ATCGTATTCGAACTGTAGCCACGGTGGCTAAGTGAGTACGCTGGCTCGATAGCCTGCAGGTCGCAGGTTTGCACCCGGTCTTGGCCGAGAAAGTTCATCGGGAGTGCAGGAGGGAGGGCCGGACAAGGGCAGCTGTCTAGTCGTTCGGATGGGGCCAAAAACCGAGGTCCCATGTACACAATAGTATGCACGTAAAAGATCCCTTGGTGGTTGAAATTCGATATAAGAGTAGGCCGTAACGTCGCTGTCCGGGCAATATTTCCTTCATAGAACACGGCATGTATGCCTGTATTCATTAGCCCAGTCGGAGCAGAACAGTGGGACGTTAAACCCTATTTCATTTGATTTCATATTTACGTGCAATCCATTGAGTATGCCGATGAACTTTGGCTTGTATCGTCCTATCCGAGCGACTAGACGTCATTTCCTTGCTCGTTCCTCCGTAACCAGTCTTGAAAGACCCGAGGATCGAACTAGTTAGTGAGCTAGTGTTAGATACACTGAGCCAGTATCTCACATTGTTGTGGTCACATTAAAATTAAATTAAATCAAGGTATTAATGACAATCCTAACCTTTATTTTACTTTGTCATTCTCCCTTTACTATTATGACGGATTTACTCTATCAAAATGTCTCGGGAATGTATCTGGATAAATTTGATGACATAACTGTTGTATCGTCACAGTGAACCTTAGTACTGTTTGATGAACATCAATAGCATAATTTACTGACAGAAACGACTATGGTATAAACAATAGACTATAGTGAAATAAACTTCAAACTTACCTTGCAAATACTGCTGCTGTCCCTCTGATTTGTGTTAAAATGATAGATACCCTAAGCGTTTTATCTCTCCAAGGTGTCTATAGCATCTGCTATCCAGATTAAAAATTAACAGTATCACAATTATTATCTGATTCATAAAATAACAGGCAGGTAGAATAAGCGGGGTAGAAGCTTCGAGTAGCTTTGAATTACCTGCTTTTATTCACCAATACTCTTTCATCCTCCTAATTAGATACCTGAATTTATAGGTATAATAATCTATCATTTATAAGATACCTAAGAAGCGTGAAAGGGATTTGAATAGGAATGTACAATGTCCTGGACGCCTACATTTCTGGAACCCTACCGCAATCAGTCATCGTTCTGGTATCTTGCTATGTTCATAATGGAGAAATATTCAACTTTATTATAGTGTTGGAAACTTTCTTAACTGATTAAAATGTACAAATTTAGAGACTTAGAAAGGGGAATGAAAAGGTCTTCTGAGGTCAATGCGCCACTCAAACTGTACCCAGCTTTGCTATTCCCTTAATATAATATTATACTCCCATATATACATAAAATAACTGTTATTTCTAATTTAGTTAATTACATGTAACACCTAAATAATTGGGTTTTTTCTCGAAATGACCAGTCCTATTGTTATTTACATTAATTGCATGCAACACCTAAATAATTGTTCTTTTTTTTCTATACTATTCAAAAAAAGTAGGGGATATTTGATTTTGGGGGCATAATACTAAAATATGCAAATGACTACGAAAAAAGTCACTATAGAACCTAACAGAAGAAACATTTCCAGTTACATGTGACGCCCAAACGCACCAATAGCTACCGCATGGAATGCAGGTGATGCTTGGGATCATCATGGGGGTCCAACCCAAGATTTGCACGACTCTGACTTTGAATGTTACAGTCATTGTGGCATTGAATTCCAGGGTGGAAACATCAGTTTAATTGTTTTAGTGACCAGAAAACAAATTTTGATATGCGTCGGCTTACCCAAAATGAAAGGTTACGTGCCCTTGGCATGCTACAGATCGGCACAACACAGGCGGTTGTGGCGCGGACGATGAATGTTTCTCAGTCTGTCATAAGCAGGCTATGGTCCAGATACCGTGATACACAATCTGTACAGGACAGACCACGCTCAGGTCGACCAAGGGCGACAACTCAAGCCCAGGATCGATTTATCCGTACCTTGGCCTTGAGAAATCGTGTCATCACAGCAAATCAGATCAGCGCTCGTCTTCAAACAGACTCTGGTGTGAGAGTGAGTGGCCAGACGATTCGGAATCGACTGCATAGGGGTCACCTTCGCGCCCGACGTCCTCGCGTGATCCCTTGTTTGAGAGATCATCACATTCAGGCAAGACGTCGTTGGTGTAGGGATCGTCAACACTGGGATAATCGACGCTGGAGCAATGTGATGTTTTCAGATGAGTCAAGGTTCACTGTTGATTTTTTGGACAGACGTAGGAGGGTGTGGCGTCGTCGAAACGAGCGCTTCCAAGACGTTAACGTCATCAGATGTGATCGATTTGGGGGTGGTTCTGTTATGGTGTGGGGAGGCATCACTGTTGCTGGAAGAACGGCTTTACATGTTGTTGCAGGGCGTGTTACAGGCCAGTACTACCGGGACAACATCTTGGCAGTCCATGTTGTGCCGTTCGCACGACGTCATGGCCGCCGTTTCATCTTCCAGGATGACAACGCAAGATGTCACAGGGCCAGGATCGTTACAGGTTACCTCCAACAACAGAACATCACCACATTACCTTGGCCAGCACTGAGTCCCGACCTCTCCCCCATCGAGCATGTCTGGGACATGCTTGGACAGAGGTTACGTCAACGTCAACAACGTCCTGCCAATGTCCAAGAACTTGCTGCTGCGTTGCAACAGGAATGGGACAATCTGGACCAAAATGACCTTAGACGTCTCATTAGGAGTATGCCACGTCGGATCAATGCTTGTTTGGCAAACAGAGGAGGATTTACCCGTTACTGACTTGGTTGTGATGCTGTGGTAACTTTGCTGTTTGACCCCGGGTATCATTTTACCCTTATAATGGTCAGTCTGTGCCTTACTTAGTCTAACGATAATTTGGAATAAATCGATGAATGTGAACTTCATTTCATTTTGTCATTTGTTTCTTCGTCAGTTTCATTAGGTGACTTTAATAACACTTAAAAATCAAATATCCCCTACTTTTTTTGAATAGTATATTTTCATCTAAATTTATCCTTTCCCTCGAACTCAGCACCACCGCCTCATTAGACCAGAGGGGAGCAGAACAGTAGGACGTTAAACCCCATTTCATTTCATTTCTTAAGCACCAACAAAACATCCAAATCAATTTACTTGCACTGATTCTGTTAGCTACCAAATGTGTATAATTTCTTTTACAAGTTTGTATTGGGTCGCCGTCTTCATTAGTCGAGTCCGGACAGAACAATAGGAAGTTAAAAACCCATCTCATTTCATTTTATGTATTGGGTATAGAATTGCGCTATTACACCACGTACCTATACCATTTATAATTGGCAGGATTTGGTTATCAATCGACATCAAATTTTAATTAAAGGTTTGTGTGCTTAAACATACATTATGCAAGAGCTAAATCTGCCTATTGCAGGTCTTTCTTTAGGCCTGAAATGTTATCTAAATGATTAATTAGACATTAATTAACTTATCCATACCATAATCAACTCTAGATGGGATCGCTAGCCTGCGATCTTTAGTCGATTATGAATCGATTTACTGCATAACTTTCCTTCTCGATTTAACGATTAAATGGATAATCGAGACTATGCTGTTTATCGTACTGACTTTAGTAATGATGATCGAAGCTAGGCGGAAATTTCAATCCCTTATGCACTGGACACATTAGCCGAATCGTTCGGCCGAATCAATCGGCGCCGAATTTTATTCGGCCGAATGGGTGGACACACTAGCCGAATGCTTCGCCCGATTCAACCTGTCGATTGCATCACCTTTCACGTCACATGATTAAACATGGCGGCGTCTATGTCTTCAATCTATCACGTGACTTCTCGAGATGAGTGGTGATTGGCTAATGAATTCTATATTCGGCCGAATGCTTCGGCGAAGCGGACACACCAGGCGAATATAATTCGACCGAATAAATATTCGGCCGAATATATCAAACCTGTTTGATTCGGGCGAATCATTCGGCCGAATGACAGTGGACACACTAGGCGAATTTCGACGCCGATTGATTCGGCCGAACGATTCGGCCGAATCATTCGGCTAGTGTGTCCACCGCTTTAGTTCTCGGTTCATGGTGGATCAATTTGAATGAAATTTTCAGCAAATTGCCTTTACATTATCTAGTTTTTAACTATTATACTGAGAACTGCCAGCTCTTTATCTAATCTCCCATAAAGTATCTTTAACGTACACTCGACACAGGTAGGTAATTTCAGGGTTAAAATCACCGTGTTTTTAGTGGTGGAAGGGGACAGGTAAAGCGGACGAACGCCCCCTCCCAACCACCACCACCACCACCACATGGCCACACACAATAGTCGGATGGAATGTTAGAATGACCCGAGACCTCCAGCACAACGGATTCGGCCAGGTAGTTCACAAACGTATCACCCTGTGCAGCATCTTTCTATTGTTATATCATAAATTGCTAAACGGATTGGGGGGTTGCATGGCCGAATGGTTAGCACCTGCGCGCTGTATCATAAGGCCTGTCATTGAGTCAACTGGCGTGGTTTCGAATCCCCGGTTGTACGTGACAAGGAGCAGGGTCGCCTGTTCAACCTCGTGGTTTTTCTCCGGGTCCTCCGGTTTCTCCACTGTTGAAATAAAATTAAAAAACATATGTTAGTCCCGAAATGACATAGTTTGTGTCCAGTGGACGTTAAACCCCATTTCTCTCTCTCTCTCTCTCTCTCTCTCTCGCTTAACGGATTTCAGAACCATAACTATTAATCAAAGCAGATGTAATACTATATACACTGTAGAGGTTATTTCAGTACCGGGTACTTTAAATTACAGTAATTTCAGTTCTGTTTAATATATAGAAGTGGTTAGGGTGTTAAAGGACATCCTCTTACGTTAATGATCCCTGCCACCATTTATCTCGAGGTGTTAAATGTACGATACGATAAGTCATCAGCTCATCTTTTATAAACATAAGGTTAATGAAAAACTTATCCAAATATAGAATCGCACGCTGTAGAAAAGTAGACACCCGTCATCCGCTCCTCTTCCTCGGTGCCCATATAAGACCATGGTGTTCAAATCTAGGGTAGCTTCTGTGCAACTGCCCAAACGGATAAAGGAAGTACCTGGCCAATTTCCCGGGGGACGTACATGACTCATACACGTATCTTCTTTATAAGGAACGTGCGGGGTTTAAGTTTTAAAGAGATCACTCGAGGTTTCCAGGGAAGACTCAGAGGCCGGATTGTCTCTCTCCACAGAACACGCGCTAAGGGATAGAAAACTTATAGGTAGTTTCACTGGCCAGTTTCTGGAGACTACAGACACAGCATAGTGTCACACAAACTACAGTGGACTCTGTCAAATCCGACATCGTACATGATCGTTACAATTTCTCGGATTACACAGAGTATCGGAATACGCAGTTTTCTCAAAACCGGAAGTATTATTATAACTTCGAAAACCGGAAGTATTATTATAATGTAGCTTCGAATCCTAAAAACGTTATTCCCTTTAAAAATGATAAACCTTTCTGTACTTTCAAAATTTTATTACATTAAAATACCTAATAATAACAATGCATATTTATTGCACACTTGACTTCGCTGTCACGTGTTCATTGGTAATCTGTCGTTCTATTGCCAGGTCGTCGTCAAACGGTTCGGAGAGATCCGTAGTGTGAACCAGACGTCATTGCTTCAGATTGGCGATCGAATTATAAATTTCGAATGCGTTTTGCAGAATTAAATTTCCGTTCACTTCTGGAGTTATAAAGTTTTTAAACGCGATACCTGGCCAAGTATTGGGTAGGCTATAACTAAGTGTTTAAAACTTGATAGGATAGTTCATTTTTTACTATGTGAAACTGAAGAATATTTCGATCTTATCCGGTGCGCTCTGTATAGCCTAGTTGTCCATTAACCCTTTAGTAGAAATGAAATGAAATGGGGTTTAACGTCTTATAAGCGGCGTTTACACGATACAACCAATCCATACAACCGTCGGATGCAACATATTGGACAACTGTTTACACCATACGACATTGACCCCCATAAAAGCTAAATCTGCCTATAGCAGGTCTTTGTTTTGGCATCAAATGTTATTAAATTATTTTTTAAACATTTATTCACATGACAGGCCTATAATCAGTTCTCTAGACCAGAGATTGTCAACCAGTGTGCAGCGTCACACAGGTGTGTCGCCAGATCTTACTAAGAAAATGTGAAAACAACGTGATCCAAACTGAGTATTCAGTGGTGTCTACTGATAAGTTCATAGCTGAGCCATTCTATGTGTCTATAACTAGTGTGTGTCTACGGTTGTATTCCATCTGACTTACCATGTTTTTATTTTGCAAAATTAAAATATTTTTCATATATATTTAGCCAGGTGTGCCGCTATTTTTTCATGTGTTCCAAGGTGTGCCGTTGGTAAAAAAAAGGTTGAGAACCATGCTCTAGACCACTGGGCAACCGTGATTTATTTGGATTAGAAAACCGCGAGATTTAAAAATTTAACGATAAAATGGATAATCACGATATTGCTACGATAATAAACATTCATAACTTCGCTAAGAACAAATTAACTTGAATACTTTCAATAAATTCATTTTTAATTATTGATGTTTAAACTATTATAGCAAGAACGATCAGCTCTTTATCTATCTAAATCTTACATAATGCATATTTAAGCTAAGTCTTAAATGCTTTTACAAAAAAAAATATATGGATAAGTGAAGATGTTATCCCCTCCCCTTTCTAGTCGGATTAGTAGGGGCTTTTGGGCAAAATTTCATTTATCCATATTTTCAATTTTTATGAAATCATTAAACTTTGGGATATTATGTGTAAAATTCAATGTATAAATTTCCTTGTTGATCACTTTTTGCAATACATGTACTCTATTTCTCCCTCCCCATCGCAATATTAATAAAAACAGGTATCGCTGTGTTTCCGTAGTTTATATTTCTGATATTAAAGATAATTTTAGGGTTTTTTTTACCGCCGATAACAATTGACGTGGCATTTACTATTATTTATTATGATTTAGTTTTCTGCATATTAAAAACAGTATATTAAATCATGGAACTATAAATTGTTGGACCAGAAACTGGTCGGTAACTGCTACTCATCTTTTTCTTCTTGTTCTTGTTGTGAAGCTCTACGCACAAGCCCAAGGCTCCGTCAATTCAAGTCTGATCGACATGAAAATTGGCATGTGTGTTCTTTGCACAACTCTGCATCGATTTGGTGAATTAGATTTTTGCATTTCATCCTCAACATATAGAATTCTGTCTTTACAGAGGGATAGGTGTATAAGCAGAGAACAATACCCGTATGTTAAAACTATATGGCCCCGAATGGGGGGGACTCTATGTACCATATTCTTTAAGATCATGGTCAGTTCCTTGTCCATAGTACACTCGTACTTGTTTAAGAACTAACTTAAAAATGAAACACCTACGTCATTGTGCAGTAGACAGCCGACAGAGGTTGGGGTGATGGTAGTGTAGGGAGGGGGCACACATTTCTGAATGGGCTATTGTCAAGGTAATGGAAAATTGTAGGTCGCGAGAAAGGCAGCTGGGGTTTGGAGCGCTATGGCCCCCTGGGCCCAAGGCAGAGCGAAGTCCCCACAAGTTTTGGGATTTTTGGGCGAATTTAAAGCTAGATATGATATTTAATACTTTATTGTAGAATAAACTAAAACTCTATAGACCATTTCTGGTTTCCATCGTTACAGACCAAATTGCCACCGTGTCCACTTCAACGAGTATTTCTTGTTGATAAGAAACCAGTTTCATAAAAAATAACAAATATATTATAAAATTAAAAATTATGATGAAATAATCTAATTGAAACAGGTTATTACTGTTTATACACTTTTTAATACGGAGTTTATTTGGTGTAGGTGAGTGATTCTAGATACATTATGTAAGATTTAGATAAAGAGCTGGGCATTCTTGCTTCAATAGCTTAAAAATAGATAATGGATAATGAAAATATGGAACATTGCATTCAAATTACTTCATTCTGAGCCAAATAATCACTGTTTGTAGTTTTGACAAGATGTGTACATTGTGATAACCAGGGCACTGTATATTCGGGACTTAGCCTCGCTTTCCCATTTTTTAATTAAATTTTTAAGTGGCGAACCGTTCTAATCCAGTTAAAATCTCGGGCATCCGATGCCATTGAGATTTGATTATGATCTTGTTTTGTTAATAAATGTCTAATTAATAGTTTAGATAACATTTCGGTCCTAACGAAAGCCCTGCAATAGGCAGATTTAGCTCTTGCATAATGTATGTTTATATAAACACACGACTTATCCAACCAGATACTCTTCTAGAGGACAAAAACCAACCCCCAAGCCTTAGTCTATAAATATTATAAACAGCACACTAACTCCCTAGAACGTAGACTCCCTATTATACTGATCATTGGGTTGAGAGGCCCCCAGTTCGGGTTACAGCTGTTGGTAGGACCCCCCCCCCCCCCCACTTAAAGATAGTTTGGCGCGAATCGTGATAGTGGGAACCTAGCATTAAGACGGTTGTATTAACATCTTCTATTGCTGTGACTACGTGAGACCTCACTGCGCAAATAAAATGAATTGGCAGACCGTTTATGCCCCTATGTTTAAAAATATAATAGATATTTGTTGAATAATTATGTCAATTATAATATATAATATAAAGAAGACGATGAGTGAATGTATATACGTATCTTTAACATCAGCGATAAATATATTCATTATTTATAGCCTACATTTGGAGCATGACGTGATTTTTATCTTTTTTAATAATCAGCAGCATTTTATGAAGGGTGTTTCACGTTTCGCCGGAGTCCTTTTCTCCGGTTCCTCCAGTTTCCTCCCACTGCTAAAGACCCCTACGCGCAAGCGAATTATTGAAATAAACTTAAACCATATGTTAGTTCCGAAATGACCTAGTTTGTGTCGAGTGGACGTTAAACCCCATCTCTCTCTCCCTCTCTCTCTCTTCCTTTTATCATTATCAAGATAAATCTAGAAATATTCGATAAATCTATAATAAAATGGTCCTGTCCTGTGATCCATAGGCGCACGAGCTCGATGAATGTTTGAAAATTCATCTGCAGCAAACTCGTTTGCCTTCTAGACCAGCCCGTGAATACAGATACTTCAATGTGGTCCAAAATAGCCTACCTTACGTGACTTACGTAAATTCCATATCCCAAACAACCAATCCACCGTCGCAGGGTATCTGGGCCTCGCGCTTCCGGATTTTTTATTTAAAATTTAACCGCTGCAAATGCGTTTTTCTACTATTCTGCTATTGTAGTCTATAGAGTTTTACCCTATTCTACACTAAATTAATTAATATATCGCGAATATCATATCTAGCTTTAAATTCGCACAAAAATAGTGGGGACTTCGCTCTGCCTTGGGGCCCAGAGGGCTATAGCGCTCCAAACCCTAGCTGCTTATCTCGCGGCCTACAATTTTCTATTACCCTGGCAATAACCCCCCCCCCCCCCGCCATTATTTCTATTTATAGTTTTGTTTGTTTGTTTTAAACATGTTTAATTTGACTTTGAAAAGTTGTGTTTTATTTTACGTGCACTGCAATGTGTACACAGTACCTAGGTTTTTCGTTCCATCCGAGAACCTAGACATTGTTCCTTGCTAGACCCCTACCATCAACCACCGTCTTTCGCCAGGGGAAACCACACCGGAAACTTCCCAGACAAAACCGGAAGGGAACCAGAGGCCTACAGTGCATTGTAACCTCGGGCGTCATTATTGAACAATCTCTTTGATTTATGTAAAAATAAAGTATTGATCGATATTATTTCGATTAGCGACAATGCAAGCGAGAGAGAGAGAGAGAGAGAGAGAGATGGTTTAACGTCCCCTTGACACAAACTAGGTTATTTCGGGACTAACACATGATTCAATTTTATTTCAATAATTCGCATGCGCAGTGGAAGGAAACCCGAGGACCCAAAGAAAACCCACGTGGTTGGACAGGCAACCCTACTCCTTGACACGTACAACCGGGAATCGAAACCACGCCAGATGACCCAATGATACAACGCGCACTCGCTAACCATTCGATAGTATTTATGCGCTTGCTCTCCAGATAAGAATATGACGTCACCGTTTGATATGGCTTGTGAAATATGTCTAGCTACGTTCTTCGGGTCCCTTGTTACAAATGGCACTGAAACGCATTGTGGTACACGATTCGTGTAGCAATGGTAAAATGTTTATTTTGTCTTAAATATTGGATATCAGAAGCCCACCTTTTCCCAGTAAGATCACAACACCAATGTTGATTTAAATTGACAAAAAATTCGTGTTTTCAATGTCGAAGACTTTGTAAGATATTGAGTTAGAGACTTGGCTACTTTAAAGCAACTAATTGTTTTTATTATAGACTGAAGTCAATAGTTCATCTGCACTACAATTTGTTATGCAAATGTTGTTTTCATAAACATCTGTGTGATGGTCTCCCAATATGAACAAACAAACAAAAAAAGCCTTGTTTGTTTATTTGTTTACCTGTTTTGGTCATTGTAAATTATTTATAGCCAATATCAACTATATATACACGTGTCGATTAATATCTGGAAAATAATAATAATAATAATAATAATAATAAATAATACAGCCTGAAGGTAAGTTAGAGTCGCGAGGCGGTCAATATACAAGTTTATTTAAATATTAAACTGTATTTAATTACTCCAACTAATGTCTCGCAGATTGACCTCGTATGACGTCATATGATTGATAGGCGCGAGCAAAAAGGAAGGTATGAACGGGTATAAATAACGTGCCAATGGTTTTCTTTAATCAACAGGATAAATTTTCAAGGTAAGTTGGTTGGATATATTTTATCATTTATTCTGTATTTTGATTATTATTTGTAATCCGTTACACATTTTATTTATTTTTGATATGGTGTATGGTATAAGCGGCACGTTAAAGATCCCCTAAAAATTCTAAATCGAAATAAGAGTAAGATGTAGCACCACTGTCCGGGAAAAATAAAACATACGCCACCATTAGTTCAGAAAAATGAAATCTGAGTATTTTCTGTTTAAAGGCAATTTGGGAAAACTAGAATTGCTTATTAATTTTAACAAGACGTGTTTGTAACGAGACATGTTTCAAACTGTAATTTCAACGAGCCGTATTCCCAACTGCAATTTCAACGAGACGTATTCCCAACTGTAATTTTAACGAGCCGTATTCCCAACTGCAATTTCAACGAGACGTATTCCCAACTGTAATTTTAACGAGACGTATTCGCAACCGTAATTTTAACGAGACGTGTTATCAACTTTAATTTTAACGAGACGTATTTCCAACTGTAATTTTAACGAGACGTGTTTTCAACTGTAATTTATTTCTAGAATATGAATAATACTTGTTTATCAGTCTCTGTATTTGTTTTTGTTTTTTTTTTCATACTGCAATAAATAAAAGTAAAAATAATGTTGCGCACTATTTATTATTTTCTTTTGATTTATTAAATTTTATTATTTACTAATAAAATAAAATTTTAAAAAGAATAACACTATAGCGTTGTCAAAAATACAACTTATATTAAATATAGATATATTGCAAGACGAATTTTGGCATATGGCTATTTTCACTATAATTTATGGGGGTTTTTTAAAATTAATTGTAACTTTTTACATCAGATTTTCTCATCAACAATTTTTGTTGAATTTAAGTATATATAAACACATCGTTTTTCATTTAATTTATTAAAATTGACGAAAACTTTCATTCTGTTATTTGGACGTAGAATAAACAGATTGGATAAAACCCCTGCTGTTGTATTATACGATATTTATGTTTTCCGCTAGTTTCGGGTTCTTTTCGTTTAACATTGATAAGAAACCCAGAGGCACCCAGGAGAGGGCGGGGGGGGGCGCACTCTGAGTCTACTCCAGATAGGCATATGGGTCGAATTTTTTGCCTGGTGGGTTGGGTTTTTTTTTTCGGGAAAATGGGCCGGTTTGCCGGAGTTTCTTACCCATTCAATCAAACCAATATGCGTCCTACAAATCAATATTCAAATGAGCCATTTAAAAATCCTCATAGTGCTAGATTTACTAACTACTTTTTGGTGAGGTAATAACCGAGTGAGCCTACTCCTTGCCACGTACAAGTGGGGAATCGAAACCACCCTAGTTGATTCAATGACGGGCCGTATGCTGAAACGAACACGCATTAACCATTCGGCCAGCTACCCCACTTCAAGAACAAATAAAAACTTACTCCTCAATATTAGAATATATTTGTTATTTGTTATTTGTTATTTTATTTATAGATGAGAGGGTTTAGCGTGTTGTTAATTTCGATGTGCCTGGTGGCGGCACTGGCCAGACCAAGTTTACTTCACCGTAAAAAAAGACAATTGGTCAGAGGTAAGTATAGACTCGAACATTGATAGAAAAATACTGAAAATGAAATGGGGATTTAACGTCCTACTTTTCGTCACCAATCGGGATAATGAAGATGGCATGTGAAGATGGGTGCTACGGTCTCTTCTTATTCCGAATGTCCCGGATTCTTTTATGGACACGCCATCTCAGTTTATGTCTCATCCGACCGGGTTTCGAATCCCCGGTAGTACGTGACAAGGATTAGGGTCGCCTGAGCAACCTCGTGGATTTTCTCCGGGTCCTCCTACCCCCCCCCCACTGCTAAAGACCCCCACGCACAAGCGGATTATTGAATAAATTAAACCATATGTTAGTCCCGAACAATCATCATTCAAAATTAAGCTTTGACAAAATATGACATTTGTTGCAAATAATTTTCAGTATTAATGACAGGGAAACGCTTATGAAATTATAAAAATTAATAATAAAATTTTGAACGGTCATTTGGAGCGACACGGCACGGTTGGTGCTGACGAGCTATAAGAGGTCGTCAATATTTTTTAACGATTTATAAAAGTTCTGAAAGTTTGGTCTGAGTTGTGTAATTATAAAATTGAATAGAAAATGCAACGATCGTGTCACGTGGATATAAAACAGGAAGAGGTATATCTGAATGTATTTAATGTTTAATTGATTATTAATCATAATTACGATCATGATATAAGACTGTGATATATGAGTATACACAGGCCTAGAGGTGTAATATAATTACTTATATCACATGTTATATCCTCTAGATATATGTATTTACACTATCTACATCATTATAAACTCGTAAAATACTGATATATCCCATATAATCATTTTATAAAAAGCCCGCACCTTAATTTCCGTAAAATTAAAATAAATTGTTTTTTTTAACTTAAAATTGATTTAAGCTAATACGACTTATCTTAAAGAGAGAAAGTGAGAAATGGGGTTTAACGTCCACTCGACACAAACTAGGTCATTTCGGGACTAACATAATATGGTTTAATTTTTTTATTTCAATAATTCGCTTGCGCTTAGGGGTCTTTAGCAGTGGGAGGAAACCGGAGGACCCGGAGAAAACCCACGAGGTTGGACAGGCGACCCTATTCCTTGTCACGTACAACCGGGGAATCGAAACCTCGTCAGTTGACTCAATAGCAGACCGTATGATTCAGCGCGCGCGTGCTAACCATTCGCCCCCCCCCCCCCCCGACTTATCTTAAAGGTACATTAAGCAAGATCTAAATCTGCCTATTGCAGGTGTTTGTTCTTGGCTCCAAATGTTATGTATATTATTAATTTGACACTTATTCACATCGCAAGTCTATAATCAATTCTCTAGGGCATTGGATGGCAGTGATTTAAACGGATTAAAATGCGATCGCCATTTAATGATTTAAATAAAAAATGGAGAAACGATAATAAAAAATATATGCCACATCTTGTCAAAACTTCAGTGATAATGTGGCTCAGAATAAAGTAATTTGAATGAAACTTTCAGTATATTCATTTTCATTATCTAGCAAGAACGAATATCTCTCAATCTAAATCTTACATAATGCATATTTATGCGAACTAAGTCTTGACGAATAGGGCGTTTTAAGATATGGTATACATATTCGATAAATTTGATTTTTTTAAGAAATCGATGTGAAGGATTTTAATTCAAGTTTTCGTGTGTATGGAACCTGGTTACACATAGAATGAAATAGGGTTACCGTCCACTTAACACAAACTAGGCCATCCCGGGAGTCGGGACTGGCATACGATATATGTTTCGATCGCGAAGTCCGCTAATTGCTATAAAATTATAATTTTGGCGATTAAATGTGAATCTAGAAGTATTTGGGCGATAACTTTTCCCTGTGGCGATCGTTTATTGGATGTGGCGATATTTATTTTCCACAAAAAGTTTTCTAAGCTTAGTTTAAAATTCTTGTCTGTTTTTTTTTATAAACAATATTTTATTCAGATTTGTATCTGAATAGGGATTGGGGAACAAATATACAAATAAACATGTCAATATAAGCTATGGTTAGATAGTTGCCCTTGAGATGACCTCTAGAGATCACAATCAACATGCCACATGTAATATTATTGTTTATTTGTTTATAAGATCAAGAAGACACCTGTAAATATTTTCACCTGAGCTTGAACCCGTGCTGATCATTTATTCGGTTTCTGCGGCTTTCATTTAATATTATTGGTTTGTTTATGACCAAAATGTTTCTGGCGTGGTTTAACCTTGTCAGTGATGCAAGACGGAGGGCCTGGCAAGGGCAGCGTCTAAACTTAGGTCCCGTATTGTCTTACACGTAAAAGAATTGAATTGCTGTCCGGCCAGAATTAGCGCAGTAGGTCTAGAACAGTAGGACCCCGCCACCACTTAATCATTCATCCATTATGACCAAAAGTTACAAATATGTTGGATGTTTAATTGATATTTTCCAGGTGAATTATGTTAAGATACCCAGAAAACAAACTTGTTAGTCTCGAAATATATTATATTCATATACGTAAACAATATATTATCCAAAAGATTGCGACAATGTTTTTGAAGTGTCATATAGGCCGTTATAACCCATTTCATTTTATTTATTGGCTTGTTATTGTCATTCTGACCCCTTTCTAGGGATTTTCTAGCGTTGTTTCCGCTTGTTTAGTCGTTCGGATGGGGGATGAAGAACCGTAGGACATTAAATCCCATGTCATCATTTATTACTTATACAAATTGAGTTCCCTTTTTATTAAAAAATAACAAACATGCCAAACGCATTTAAATCCATCATTTACCCACCCATTTATAATTATAAACGAATCCAATGCCGGATTTACAATAGGCTTGACAACCCTCAGGGTCTAGGGTGGTTCCCCCTTGTCAGTGATGCAAGGCGGAGGGCCTGACAAGGGCAGCTGTATAGTCGTTCGGATGGGACAAAAAACCGAGGTCCCGTGTACCCATTGGCGTGCACGTAAAAGATCCATGAAATTCGATATAAGAGTAGGCCGTAGCGCCGCTGTCCGAACAAAATTTCCCCCATAGCACACTATATGGAGTATGCCCGTCTTTATTAGCTCAGTTCGGGGTAGAACAGTAGGACGTTAAACCCCATTTCATTTCATTTCTCAAGATCCAGGGCCACGTGATATAATAAGCCTTACTTACACACACTGTAGTCTTAACACAACCTTCATCATCGTCCGCTCTGCTCAGTTGTATTTAAAGGACAATATTGGTGCCAGTCATTATCACATATGTGATAGAACTGGTTAAACACATTCCAAATATAATTTTAACACAGAGATCATTGCTACGATAGCTGAGTAATACAGGTTTCCTGAATCGGAAGTGACGAACGCCAAAGGAAAACACGAATCATCCATCTATATTACTGACTGATGTGACGAGTGATAACAGATACACGGTCGAATTTCTGCTCACTAATAATTCCTTCTAAGACCAAAAGTTGTTATATGGGACTGTAAGAGGATACCTGACCATTCAATACAGTAATTAGATAAGAGAACACGAGCAAAATAGAAATAGTCCGTACATTCCCTTGTTTATATTCATTCTACACCTTATAAAAACATGGTAATGCACGGACTTTTTCTGTTTTTCTTTCGTGTTCCCTTATCTAGTGTCAGTCAATTCTTTTTATGAATTGTCAGATATCCTCTCACAGTCTCACACAACTTTTGGTCTTGGAAGGAATTATTAGTGAGCAGAAATTCGCCCATGTATCTGTTATTACTCGTCACTTCAGTCAGTTATATAGAGGGATGACTCGTGTTTTCCTTTGGCGTTCGTCACTTCCGATTCAGGAAACCTGTATTACCCAGCTATCATAGCAATGGCCTCTGTGTTAAATTTATATTTGAAACGTGTTTAATTAGTTTTATCACATATGTGATAATGACTGACACCAATATTGTCCTTTAAAACACACTCTCATCTGCCTCTAGTTGCAAGGGTGGGGGATTGGGGGGGCCTTATAACTTATAAATGGAATAGCCTAGGCCCCCCACCCGCTTTATCTACGGAAATCAGGCACTATCAATCCAGGCCCGTAACTAGGGAGGGTGCAAAAGGCCCCCCCCAACGTGAAAAACTGTCGACCATAAAAACAATAGATACAGCACCCCTGAGAACACTTCCCGCCCCCTCGTTGCCCTGAGCTAGTTACGGCCCTGTATCAATCCATTTGGTTTTTCATCCATGATCTATAAACCAGTGACGTTTTATTTTCCATCCATTCACCCATCCATTTATTCATAACTAGCGGTTGACCGGGCGCTTCACGGGTTGTGCCCGTAACTCCGAAACCGGAAGTAACATCAAGCCTATACTACTCCCCGTTCCGAGCTACCCCTACACTCCAAATGTCAGCCCCGTGACATCCCTAGTGTAGTCGCCAATCCTGAACAAACAAACAAACGACTGTCACAAATATTAGTATAGATTACCAAACTCCAATAATATTAATATTTTTCTATATTTACAGATGCCCCCACCCTTTCCGAATCGGTTGTTCAACCACCTAAAACAGAGGTCAAACCCACCATGGGTGCTCCTGTTACAGAAAACCCATTTACATCGGCAGCAGAAAACAAAAATCCCTCATTTGGCCCGCTGCCCGGTATGCCACCAATGGGTGGTATGCAAAGACAGAACGGTATACGATCACCCATTAACGGCATGCCACCAATGAACGGTATGCGACCACCCATGAACGGCATGCCACCAATGAACGGTATGCGACCACCCATGAACGGTATGCGACCACCCATGAACGGCATGCCACCAATGAACGGTATGCGACCACCCATGAACGGTATGCCACCAATGAATGGTATGCGACCACCCATGAATGGTATGCCACCAATGAATGGTATGGGCGGTATGCCCGAACAAATGGGCGGTATGCCCGAACAAATGGGCGGTATGCCTTGGCAAATGAACAACGGTATGCCCGGACCAATGAACGGTATGCCCCCACAAATGGGCGGTATGAACGGACCAATGAACGGTATGCCCGGACAGATGAGCGGTATGCCCGGAGCAATGAACGGTATGGAAGTTCCTCTACCAAATCCTTCAGGAAAATGGGTTGATCGGTCTAAAATGAATTTGGCACCCACTGGTACCCCGACACGTGGCGATGCAGATAGCCAAAGATTCAATTTGGAAAAAATGATGGCAATGAGAAGAAATCTTGAGCATAGTCGTCAGAACAAAACAGTCAGACTGGGAATGCCTCCACAAGGTCATATGCCACCTGGAATGGGAATGCGACCTGGAATGGGAATGCGACCTGGAATGGGAATGCGACCTGGAATGGGAATGCCACCAGGAATGGGAATGCCACCTCAAGGTCAGATGCCAAATGGAATGGGAATGCCCCCTGGAATGGGAATGCCACCACAAGGTCAGATGTCCCCTGGAATGGGAATGCCACCTGGAATGGGAATGCCGCCACAAGGTCAGATGCCACCTGGAATGGGAATGCCACCACAAGGTCAGATGCCACCCGGAATGGGAATGCCACCAGGAATGGGTATGCCACCTAGAGGTCAAATGCCACCTGGAATGGACAAGAGTCACAATAGCGGTTTCGCTAACGAAGGTTCGTACATTTTTAGATAGAGCTAAAGCTGCTTGCTAACGACAACGGCTAAAATATCTTCACTTTGCATACACGTGTTTATTGATTGTCGAATACTTCATTCTGTAGTCGGGTTTTGCATAGTCAACAAGCTATGTAGACAACTTCCCCACCCCTTTCCGGTTCAGACGGTCACGTGAGACCAAGTTAAAGCCCCTATGGTTCACCAACAACATTTATAAAATCAATAGCCATCATAACATGAACTTTATGATATCTACTGTAAACTGCTTCTCAGCGAGATAACGATCGGCGAACAATTATATAGGCAACACGATCTAGGTTCTACTAGGGCGTTCAAGTGTTAATGCCAGTACTTTGTTGACATCCATTTTGGGATGCGACTGGGGTCAACCCCCAAGATCCCCCCGCCCCTCCACCAACCCATCTCTACAGCTTTTTGTCGTAACACAGTATTTCCTAGTGGTGAAATGTATAAACTTGTGCTATATTTACAGTTAAGTCTATGATGACGCAGGAAGCTGGTAATATTAAAAGTATGGTTGAGTTTGAAAATCACCTGAGTACCGCCAGAAGAGAAATACTGAAAGAGTTTTATACAGATCTGCTTACTAGGTAACTACAGCCATGTAATAGGGTTTAACGTCCTACTGTTCTGCTCCGACTGGGCTAATGAAGACGGGCATACAGTGTGCTATAAGGACATTTTGCTCGGACCGTGGCACTACGGCCTACTTTTATATCGAATTCCAACTGTCAAGGAACCTCACAGTGTAATAGACTATAGTAACTGTTATCCACAGTGTTTTATTTGACTGTTTCTCGGTCGTTTGATAACGGCGCTGTATAGAACTTGACAGGGAACTTTCTTTAGAACTTGTCTTAAGTATTAGGAAATTTTGATTTAGAACATGGGCCGAGGAAAATGATCTAATTTAGCTATTCAGCTTTCATACATTAATCCACATCAGTCGTTTATTGTCCAAATCAGCGGCGCTATAAGCCACGGGGCTTATTCTATTAAGGCAGTCGAACCCGTTAATCCCGTTTTCCACTCGTCAGGGATAGTCGTTCTGATATGACACCAATCCGAACTTTAAAGTCCACCGTGTAGAGATATAACATCAGGTGCGTGTCGAGAAAGAGATTGCGAGGTATTGCTGCCGTTTTGGCTCACCCCACTGTATGCACCTAAAAGAGCAGAAATATTGTCTCAAACCCAGCCCCGTAACCAGCCCCCCCCCCCCGCCCTGTCAAATACAGTGTCCGTAGATATTACAGCAGCCTTGAGAACACATTCCGCCCCCCCACACCCCTTGTTGCCCTAAGCTAGTTACGCACCTTCTCAAACCTTCAGATTTTATGAAATTCGCGGGTACTTCCCCGTGACCTGACATCACACTTGTCGCTGTCTCCACCTTGGACCCCCTCAAGTTCCTGGACATGACTATATTAAGTGTAATTATGAAACGAAAATAGAAGTGAAATAAAATGGGGTTTAACGTCCTACTGTTCTTCACCAACCGGGATAATGGACGCGAGAAGCAGAAAAAAGAATGCTACAAACTGTTTTGTGTAACGTGTAGGCAGTACTGATATATACCCGCCTTTCTGTACAATTCCCCGGTTGTTTGTGACAAGGATCAGGGTCGCCTGTCCAACCTCCTGGGTTTTCTTCGGGTTCTCCGGTTTCCTCCCACTGGTAAAGACCCCTACGCGCAAGCGAATTATTAAAATAAAATTAACCATATGTTAGTCCCGGAAATGCACTAGTTTGTGGCGAGTGGACGTTAAAACCCATCCCTCTCTCTCCCTCTCTCCCTCTCTCTCTCTGTACATACGATTGTCACTGGTGGGTTTGATATGAACAATAACACTCGGAAAGAGGTTTGCCGAGTGGAACAATAATACACGAGGCCTACTGATATTAATTTTATATTGATGAAGACACATATTAATTTTATATTGGTCTTTGTTTTTTTCCAGTCGTGTTATTGATAATGTTTATAGAAAGAAAATGACCGATGAACTGAACGCTATAAAAGCACTTGACAACCAAGTTGGCATGGTAACTAGAAGTGCTATGGCCGGTATGGGTGCGCTAGATTCCGGTATGATGGCTGGACCAGAGGGCATGCTAGCTGGACCACCAGGAATGATGGGCCCACAACCAGGGATGATGGCTGGACCCGGAGGAATGATGATGGCTGGACCAGGGGGAATGGTGATGGAGCCACCACATGGATTTTTGGGTAAACCACAAGGGATGATGGGGGGACCTCAACCAGGGATGATGAGGCCACCACCAGGTATGTCGGGGCCACTATCAGAAATGATGGCATCACGACAAAGGATGATGGGACCACGCCCAGGCATGATGGGACCACGACCAGATATGATGGGACCACGCCAAGATATGATGGGACCACGCCCAGGCATGATGGGACCACGCCCAGGCATGATGGGACCACGCCCAGACATGATGGGACCACGCCCAGGCATGATGGGACCACGTCCAGGTATGATGGGGCCACGCCCGGGTATGATGGGACCACGCCCAGGTATGATGGGACCACAACCGGATATTATGATGGACAAACCCACTTCTACTACTGGAAATACAGAATCAAAACCCACAGGAGCCCAAAAATAAATCGCATAATCTAGATATTTGAAGGCAATTTTGTTTTAAAATCTCAAATTTTGGCATTTTATAACACTGTACGCATGTCTCGCTATCCAAAATGACATGGAAATTGAGTAATTTACAAAAAAAATCTGCAAAAACCCCAACATGCAGGAATAAAAATTATCGAAGTCTATCAATTCCAACTTAAATTATGACCATTTAAAGTTTTATGCTGTGACGATTTTACCATTGATATCACGCCACCATCTTTATCTGTCTTAGACAAATAAAGTAATAATAATTGTAGGCCTATTATCATTCTCGTTCTCAAACCAGTTTTTGACTTTTGAAATATCTGGTGCTGTTAATTAACCTCTTTGTCCCAAGATGAATTGATATGATTGGCTGTAAAACAGACGATATAATAACCATAGTAACTGGTGAATATATGTATTAACATATTGTAAATAGTCACTAACAAAAAATAAAACAAATATAGTACCACGT
Source organism: Patella vulgata (assembly GCF_932274485.2). Lineage (NCBI taxonomy): Eukaryota > Metazoa > Mollusca > Gastropoda > Patellidae > Patella > Patella vulgata. The sequence goes on from NC_065884.2 coordinate 5,177,941, forward strand.
CCGATTTATTATATTTTATACTATATTTTATAGTTGTTTCTCTGGTTACCATAGGCGACAGCAGTCCTCGTATAAACGTGTCCAACGATACGAATTTCAAGGAGAGTAAAAGGGGTGTTGGCGGGGAAATTAGTCCTAAATAGCTTAAAGCTGTACTTTGTAAGATTTAAATACAGAGCTGTAAAATTTCAAAAATAGAATATATTGAAAATTTCATTCGAGTTACTTATTTTGAGCGAAGTTATCAATGGTTGTAGCTTTGACAAGACCTGTTCATTGATCGTAATCGCCGTACTGGTCATTCAAGTTTTAGCCTCGCTTCTTCTTTTTTGAATTAAAATTCTTTCAATAACGCATAACTTGTGAACGCAACAGTGGCTACAGGTTTTAACAAATATTTTCTAATTTTATTCGACGCATGACAATGGGAGGATGACCGTATATTGATTTTCTCTGTTCTCCACCCATCTACTGCCAAATATGGATGATTGTTCTATGTTTATGTATCTCCTCAAATATGTCTTATAGTTGACATTAAGATACCTTCTCACGTACAAACTTGTAAATAACTTTGCCCCCATCGCCGAGAACCATTGCTAGGTACACCACTGTTCAGTACTATCAGCATGATCATTGTTAATGCGTTAAAAAACTGATAAAATCCAATTACCAACTATTTTATATTATGAAATATATTATCGTGCTTTATTATTTTACATTATTTAGTGAAGTAAGGCAAATACTACCGATATCAGGGTGCCAAAGGTGCCTTGCACAGCCCCCCCCCCTCCCTCGATATCAGTGTGCCAAAGGCGCATCCCCCACCCCCATCTCCCTGGCTGCTATTCAGCACATTATGTCCATGTGTGGAGCATAATACATTATAAATTGGACATAAACAGGGGCAGAGCCAGTGGGCGGGGGGGGGGGGGCCACCCTGCTAAGCTACATAAAAAATATTGTAAAACAGTACTTTATGAGAAAAGTGTAACGGTCATGTGCTTTATCCTTTATCATCAGATGGTGGGATGGGATAGGCATTCAAAGCGCTCAATAATAATATAGACATGTGTGATATCACAATTAATGCTTTGAATCAATGAAATTGAATCACAATGTGATCTTATTACTTCACAATAAAAATTGAAATCAAACAGGTGTTGGATTTTTCTCTTTAAAAAGCTCAATGTTTGTATGCCTACCTAATTTAGTGAGGATGATGGCATCTAGTTACTCTAGTAACGAAATATGAGAGTCCTAGTACCTGGACTCTATCCGTCCAGGTCTTAGGACTAACTAGGACTATCATATTTCATTACTAAAGTAACTAGATGGCATCATGCATTGTCAACTCTTAAATTTCCTTAACAGGACCATGTCAACCTGCCCCTGATAAAACAACTTTTTTTATATTATAAAATATATTTTTGTTTTATTATAAAAACTTTGTACATGGATGATCATATCAAAATCTATATAATATTCTCTATATCTATATAACATATATATTTATAAAAAGCTTTAATTGTGTTAAAGAGACATTTAATTTATAAAACAGAATATTAAAAAAAAACGATATCTGTTAAAAAAAAAACCTAAGATATATTTTACAGTCAAACATCACAGTTTTATGTTATATTATGACACGTTGCTATAGCTACAGAGGGGTAATGTTACAGGTTGAGTTGCTATAACTATGGAGGGGTAATATTATGTTGAGTTGCCATAGCTATGGTGGGTGGGAGGTAATATTATGTTGAGCTGCCGTAGCTATAGGGGTAATATCATTTTGAGTTGCCATAGCTACAGGCATAATATTATGTTGAGTTGCCATAGCTACGGGGATAATGCCTGATCAGTTTTTCAATACTCTCAATTCTGCCAAGTTGAAAATACTTATGGTTGAGGAATCGAGGACAGGACATACCCAATCAGTGGTTATTGTTGATTTAGGCCTATATCCAGTTGTTGTTGATTTAGGCCTATATTCTGTTGTTGTTTATTTTGGCCTATATAGTTTATTAAGGCATACATATATATACAGTTGCAAAGCAGTATGAGTGAAGGTACATTAAATTCAAATAAATTGCAATAAAGCTTTTAAATTTGTTACACTACAGCGAGAGTCAAGTATTATAAAGAAATAACTGTTCAAGTCTATTGTGTTTCAATTCAAATATTTTTTTAAGTCACACTCCAATAATTAGTTATAAAGGGAGTAAATGAGACATGTGGTCAGTAAGTGACAAAAAATACACAAATACATAAATTTATGTAATGTTGACGTCTTTAGCATTTAGAATTATTTTTACAAGTAAAATTTAAAATTGGTAGTAGCCTATATATGAAATATAAATTTTTCTATGTAAATAACATGTTGAGATTCTTAGAATAAACAAATATAAATCATGTAAAATGTGATACGGAGATGTACAATATTTTACATGTGGAATGTACAAATATAACCATATGATATAATACAGTCAAGAAACAATAACAGATCATTTCATTGGTCTATAACAACGACCTTTTTGATTTTACTGTAAAAATTACCCAATCAAAATCCATTTAAGTATTTCCAAATCCTTATGTACATGATATAGAAATATTTTAGACTTGATTATACAAAAGTTTGATTAGATAAAAATTTCATGGACAGATTATTAAAATATAATATTGGAATGATTGTAGTACAAATCATTGAATCAGCAGTTTGTCCCACGTTTATTAATATGTCACTTATATCTATCTACATATCAAACTATCTAATGTTGGATTTTCTTCATATATAAAGTTTAAACATTATTAGTAGAATAGAATAGTCTGTTCCCCAATTCAAATTCAGATTTACTGAATAAAAAGATTGTTTTATTATAAAAATAAAAAATTGATATAACATACATTATAACACATTTTCATGTAAATTCATAAAGTCTAAATGTCATTTAGGATATTATCATTGGTATTTCTCATAAAAATTAATGTTGGAATGATTTTTGTAAAATTATTTAGACAATAGATACAAGAAGGTGAAGTCCTGTGTTTAGTAAAAACAAATGTAATATTGAAAGGCTGATTAGCATCATGACAATCAAGTCCTGTGTTTAGTAAAATCATATGTAATGTGAGTTTATTGTGTAACAATATCAACCTTCAAATACACTATACTAAATACAGGGTACCTGTTAGGATATTACACCAACTATTGTTATTAAGACTTCCATGTTGTGTACCTTGATTTAAACAAGTTGTGTTGATATTTTCTTCTTGTAATTTTTTGAGTAATAAAATAACATTTTCACATAAACTAGAGGACGTCTTCATTCATCTTTAATTCAAATCATCACCTGAAATTATATAACAATATAACCATATTAAATTATCAGAACACTAAAGGGAGGTAACTCTGCCTGAATTTATCATCACTGCTTTATGAATCAAATCTTATATACCCAAGTAAAAGTTTAAGACAGATTTCAAAATCAAAATACATCTGGTGCTATTATTATAAAATGTACAAAGTGTGCAGGAATAAATAGTACAGGTCTATCGGAATTATTTTAAATTCTGGAGACTAAAGGGAAATAACTCTATATCAATTTAATTTCAATAATTCAGTATTAATAACACAGTGCTAACTTGTTACACTTCAAAATACTTATTAAAATAATAATTGTGCAATTAAAAACAAAATAAAAAAATATGGACCGCTTAAGAAGATCAATACAATAAATAAAAATAAACAAACTAATTCTAAAATATTAAAATATCTTTTAAAACAGAAAGCAAACTATAAACATATGTGTTATAAAAAAACCCAAAAAAACTTTCATCTGAAAATATATAAAATCTATTTTAAAAAAGTAAAATAAGAAAATAAACTGAACTAATTGCTATATTTTTTTCTCTAAAAACCTGTTTTCTATATTTAAAAAAAGCAAATAAGTTAAAAACAAAACTAAATAAAATAAAAAATGCCCCAACACATACACTGTAACATAGAGTAAGAAGCACATCATCTGTTTCAAAATATTTCCAGTAGAATTTCTTCCACTCCAAACATGCATAATGAACACTGACACCAACTGAATAAGCTAATATTATGAAATAAGTTCTGTCTTTCAAACCAAGTGAATATATAAACTAACCAGATGATGATCTAACATCAAATATATATTATGTATGAATATATACCAGCTCTGTACAGCCATGCTACTAGTAATTTCCTTTCTTAAAGATGCATTATGTAAAAGCTAAATCTGAGTATTGTAGGTCTTTCGCTTGGACTTAAATGTTATATATATAAACAATTAGACATTTATTCACATGGCAAGCCCATATTCAACTCCTTCTAGATCATCCAATTTAATTTAAAAATGGATAAAGTAATTTGAATGAAATTTTCAATATATCCCTTTTTTATTATCTGTTTTTTTTACTATTATAGCCAGAATTGTCAGCTCTTTATCTAAATCCTACATAAGGCATCTTTAATATTTTGATAAATACAATACTCGGGTCATTTGAGATCGACATATGATAATTCTTATTTCTATGGTAAGGTGCGCAATGTGAGGGAGGAGAATTTTGCCTGAGCAGAGCATTTCCGTCTAATCATTTTCGAACAACATGGCACAAAAAATTGTAAATTTACTTATAAAGGGGGAATATGTGGAAACAGCCCAACCTAAAAAAAAAATGAATTTAACAATCCCAAAGTACAGCATCCATTATAGCGTGGATCTTGTCGAAATAAAGGATTTGGATGGCCCAAGGGGGTGGGTGAGGGGGTGGGGGCATGGTCCAATGTCCTCTATTAAATTGACTATTGTTATCTCTAACTAGTATACTGAAAGAGAAAAATAATTAGCAGGTCTATTTGAAATTTAAATTCCTATTAAAACCTCAACATAGCTACGAATTACTAAATTAAGAATCAAAAAATATCTAAGCAAATAAAAACACATGTACCATACATGCATTGGGAAATCAAGTTCCCAAAAGCTAAATAATGCAATTATTTTTAAAAAAAATATAGAGATCTTTAAAACAAATATCTTTTAAACAAATAGGCAGATCTTTGAAAAAAATAAAGAGATCTTTTTAAAAAAATAAAGAGATCTTTAAAATAATAAACAGATCTTTGAAAAAATAAAGAGATCTTTAAAATAATAAAGAGATCTTTAAAAAAATAAAGAGATCTTTAAAAACAAACAAATAGATTGTTTTAGTTTTAACGAAAAAAGATCGTTCTAAAAAGGAAATAGCAGCAAAAACAATAAATAGCTTTAAATTCATGCAAAAACTGAAATGCGATATTTATAAGGTATTTTTCGCTTGCCCTTCTTTTGACCCATTTTGATATCCATTGACATGACTATTTACCCATGCAGAAGACTAAAATAGAATTCCTCTACCTTTTTCATTCATATTATAAATAAAGTTCCTATTCATGAATATTTTAACACATTCATGCTAAAGCAAACTATTCTGAGATTTAAATTTTTTTAAAAACTAGTCCCTATTCTATACTCTGATCTTACCAACAACGTATTCATACTCCACATGTCTACCTCGTTCTCGCACTTCTACATAAGTAAATATAGTATATACATTCATTCTTTATAAAAACACAGTTACTATATTATATTATATTTGTCCTAAATATCTATATCTATAACTTGATTCAATGTGCATTCCATAAAGACATTCACATGTGCAATTAAATTCCTATGAGATAAATTCAGTGCATTATTTTACTAAAGTTACGTGAAATAATACTTAGTGATTAGAAATAACATTTATGTGAAACAATACTTAATTGAAATAATATTTAGTGATTTGAAATAAAACTCAGTGATTTGAAATAAAACTCAGTGATTTGAAATAAAACTCAGTGATTGGAAATAATATTTAGATATTAGAAATAACATTTATGTGAAACAATACTTCTGTGAAATAATATTTAGTAATAAGAAATAAATCCATGTACATTGGATGGAAATTGTTTTAAAGTATAAAATGTTTTTAAAGCCATAGATCATCCTTTGCATTTTGTATAACTGTTCATGGCTTAACCCATGATAAAATCTACTCAAATTGATTATTTAATTAAGAAAACAAATCAAATATTCGTCCAACACTGTATAACGTCTCAAATTAATCATATCTTTGTAAATTGTTCAATTTACTAAATACTGAATACAACTGACTTGTTTTACAGATTCAATATTTACAATATCGCAGTTGCAACTTGCAAGGAACTTAAAATCCCACAAGTGACAATCAATGGCTTTAAAAATAGGTAAACGAAATACTAACACACTTAAATTAATCATTGATCTAAGAGTTTTGATCGGGAAAACGAACAAATTTACGATTAAATAAATAAGGACACGTCAAACTTCAACTAAAATATTATGTGAAAGGTTACCTTCGTATTCACTGTGTTGATGATATGATATATTAGGTGTCGTAAATCCATTCGTTCTTATAACTAGATGTATACCAATTATAAATATATATATATATATATAAAACTTCTGTGAGATGCATTTAGCAATTGATATACAATGTACATATATATGTAATAAATGCAATATAATATGTAACACATTTACAATTTTAATTAAAGCGACGTTTCATCGAGGGTCCTCTTAACGTTATCGACGTCACTTTAATTAAAATAGTAATTTGTGTTCCATATTAATATACAGTGTTTATCAATATGAAAACTTGCATTCACAAATACAATATGAAAGTAGAGATATTAAACTGCTCATTCTCCAGGATATTTTTATCAATAACCTGCTCATTCCCCGTGGGTTTTATATCAATAACCTACTCATTCTCAACAGTTTTAATATCAATAACCTGCTCATACTCAACAGTTTTAATATCAATAACCTGCTCATACTCAACAGTTTTAATATCAATAACCTGCTCATTCCCCGTGGGTTTTATATCAATAACCTACTCATTCTCAACAGTTTTAATATCAATAACCTGCTCATTCTCAACAGTTTTAATATCAATAACCTGCTCATTCTCAAAGGTTTTTAAATCAATAACCTGCTCATTTTCCACAGTATTTGATAAATAAGACCGTAAATTATATTATTGAACAGAAAATAGCATTATTCATATTTCAGAGAATATTTTTCATCAATAATTGTGCATGTATATTTACCTTGCGATCCTCCTGATTGTCCACCAAAAGCCTCGGACACACTGACCCCACCTCCCGGATGTCGAACTTCAGTGTAGAGACCTTCTGATACTCCGTCATTATCAGCTTGTACTGCCATAGCTCTCATCTCACCTGTCTCATCACCGTGGACTATCATTCTATCACCAGCCATCTCTGCTTCTGAATATATGTTACTACTTCCTCCATGACCTGCTTGACCTCCTTGTTGGACCACCATGGTGCCTCCTTCACCTCCGGAAACAAACGAACTGACACCACCTTGTCCACCTTCCTGGACATGCCTTGCTTGACCTCTCTGTACCAGCATGACGTTACCATGACTACTGCCACCATTGACTATCGTGCCACCACGGGTGCTACCACTTCCTGGAACGGCATACACAACTCCTCTACTACCATTCGTACCTCGACCACTGTGTGCCGTGCTGTAGGCGTAACGGGTGCCATGGAGACTACCGTGCATACTACCATGGACACTGCCATGGACACTACCCTGTCCGTGATGGAATTGAGGTGCATTGTCGTAATGTCTTCCACTGACTGAACCATACGTAGATCCTGCAATATAAATAGAAATGATTTGAAAATTTGGGAATCTCCATTTTTTATTTCAAGGGTGTATGTGTGATTGTCATATAGCAAAAACTTAGGGTAGTTTCAGTTTATTTGGTTGGGTGGTCTAAGGTATGTTATCAAGTCAAGTGTCATGGTTTCGAACCCAGGCTTATTGTAAGTGACAATGGGTAGCATTCACTGCCGAGGCTCAGGGATTTTCTTTGATCTTCTCAATTCATCACACTCCTAAATACTCATGCCTGCAAACAAATTATTGAGATAAAGATACACCATTTAGACTCTATGTAATATCACATTATTAGTTAGTCACTGTGGCTGGCCCACATTATATAGGAATTTTTTTAAAAAAAATTTTTTTTGTACATTTGAAAATATACCTTATATAGATGTCAAGAAAAATATAAACTGACGCCTGTTCATCTTTAAGATTTTGGGCTTACAAAGTTTTGACCTCCAAATTTGTATTTTTCTTACGACATACAAGGATTTTGAACATTTTTGTTTCTGAACTGTGTGATTTACAAGCTTTTGTTTTTGCTAGAGATAAATTGGCACAAAAATGAAGTTATCTTACCAGCTTGACTCTTTCTTTCCTTCTCTAGTTCTCGTTCTTCTTCATCAATCAGAGCAACATATCTATTCAACAGGTAGAGTTTACGCAGTGAGCTACACAACAACATATAGGTAGCATTCAGTAACAGACCTACAGCCACAGCAGCATCACGGTATTTATACCCAGCTAATAATGCTACCAAACACCAGATCACCCACGTTGGTATACTAAGGATTGCGATACCCAGAATCCACCTTGATTCGTAATGATTTCTAGAGCAGGAGAATGTAGCGAAACCGAAAATAACGCACAATACGATTAGTAACATGACATAGATGAGAGACATGATTAGACCAGCATCGTAATAACCGATAGGCGTACATAACGGCCAGATAAAGAAGTTATAATAGATTGTCTGAACTCCGGGGATCTGTAATATCAGCCACTCAGCGTTTATAATCACCTGGACCAACACCAACATGAACACCAGGAAACAGAGTCCGAGAGGGGTTCCGATTTTACTGTACTTCATGGCGGAGATTTCATCCTTATTTCTACATCTCCAGATATCCACCAGCTTTACGAAGAGGACTGCGTAAACCAAAGCGTAGACAAAACCCAGAGCAAATCTTCGTAAACCACAGCTGACGGTAGAGGCGTGGAAGATAAAAGCGAAGACGAGAAGATACATCAGTATTATACCAATCAGTAAGAGGAATCCAAGAATAGTTGTTCCGCTACGAACTGGATAAACCACCAATAGATAGATAAACAAGCATAGTGCTATAAACACTCCAATAGCCGCAAGTGCTGCTACCATCACTCCCCAGATATCTCCAAATCTGTCCGTTCCACTTGGTTCTCCGTTTACAATCAAAATGGCTCCCGTTTTGACGTCCAGGTAATTTCCATCCGATCCTATTACATAACCGCTAGTTGAGGTCACACGAGCGTATTGATAATTGACGGTATTTCTCATGGATGCCATGTCAACTATACCAGTGCCAGCGTCTGTACCAACAGGATATCCAGCCCCTCCAGCACCTGCAGCACCTGCGACACCAATACAAGAACAAGTAACAGTGGTAGGACAGGTTGAAATTGGTATAACCCCAGCTGTTAATATACTAACACCACGATATAATCTACGATCTAATACCAGACTCTGTTGATACAAACCAATCTGAAATATATAAATAAACAGGCCTCAATTATAGGCTTATTCATTACATGTGTATGGATTCCAAGTCTAGAGCCACGATTGTACCTGAAAAGGAGTAGGGTTGCCTGTCCTAAGTCGTGGGTTTTCTCCGGGGCCTCCGGTTACCTCCCACGGCTAAAGACCCCTACGTGCAAGCGAATTATTGAAATAAAATTGAACCATGTGTTAATCCCGAAATGACCTAGAGTGTGCCAAGTGGAGGTTAAACATGATTTTGCTCTTTCTCTCCCTCTCTCTCTCCAAGTCAAGTTGTGAACTTGACTCTGGTCAATCACACAGAGTTACAGATAGATTCAATGTCTGGCGACATGGATTCCATCTCCAACAGGAACAACATGTCACAAATGCTATGTACAAATCAAAATGGTAACAAGCGGTTGCCATACAAGATACCCCCACATTTTGTAAGTGATGGATAGGGAGAGAGAGAGAGAAATGGGGTTTAACGTCCACTCGACACAAACTAGGTCATTTCGGGACTAACATATGGTTTAATTTTATTTCAATAATTCGCTTGCACGTAGGGGTCTTTAGCAGTGGGAGGAAACTGGAGGACCCGGAGAAAACCCATGAGGCTGGACAGGCGACCCTACTCCTTGTCACCTACAAGTGATGGATATGGGTCATAATTCAGAAAGTTACAGTCCGATATGCACAAATATAGACAGAAACCAAGATCTGTTGGATATAAACATACATTTAAGTTTCATCAAAATCAGATCAAAATTGTAACCTCTAGAGGGTCCACAACCTTGATACTACATACTTTTACACTATTTGTGTACATAGAGCAGCCATTTTGTCTGGTAGTTTTGGTCCGATTTTCACGAACTTCGAACTCAACCGTCACCATGGTGTAACAGTGACATATTTGAATGATTTTGTAAATCAGATAAAAATTGTGACCACAAGCTAAAAACGTGATTTTTCGTATAAAAAAATAAGGGCCATAATCCAGAAATTTGCGAACCGATACATCATAAGGAACCAATATCTTTAGGATATGAACATACACTTCAAGTTTCATCTAAATTGGATAAAAATTCTGACCTCTAGAGTGTCCACAAACTAAAAACAAGATTTTTTGTACAATCAAGGGCCTAATTCATGAAGTTTCGATGAAATACATGTCAATATCAAAAGGAACCAAGATCTTTTTGAGATAAACCTATATTTCAAGTTTCGTCAGAATTGGGTAAAAATTGTTACCTGTAGAGTGTCCACAAACAAATTGTGGACGAACGTCCGGACGGACAGGGGCGACAACAATATACATCCACATGAAAATGTGGGTGTATAAAAATGCTAGATTTACGATATGGACGTATAAAAATGCTAGATTTACGATGTGGGCGTATAAAAATGCTATATTTACAATGTGGGCGTATAAAAATGCTAGATTTACGATGTGGGCGTATAAAAATGCTAGATTTACCTGAGAATAGACGTAACGATCTTGTGTTATGTTACGATGGAAGTTGAGAACGGAATAACCAATATCGCCATATCCCGCAGTCGTAAACTTGAAGGTGAAGTTGTTGTTGAGTTCGTCTGGTAAAACGTTAAACTGTGTTCCCAGTACAGTATCGTAGATCAACTGACGCCTGTTGGCCTGTAACGACAAACAAGCTGAAATATCGGCCCTCTTGCTCCCACAGGCTTCAATATTATTCAAACTCTCCGCAATCTGGTAAACGGCAATGATCGTGTGCAAAACAAATGGATCCTGGGTAATCATGGCATTTGTGATTTTCTCGTCGCCATTACAAATGGACGGATATTCTTTACGCACTTTCGAGGTCAGCAGACGACATTTGTGTATCCTCTGGTAAAATTCTTCAAACCAATCGTCAGGGATACCTTGTCTATTTGTCAAGGTCAAACTCATCATGTAGTTTGTAAATGATGAAACCATTTCTGATCGAATCTTTATGGTAATGGCTCCCACAGCCTCTTCTTCATATCCTTCAACGATCTCCATACTATTGGCCCAGTAGTCGCTAGCCAGCCAAATAAATCGTCCAGTCAAACCCTTTATTTTAGTTGCCTGTAGCAATAATCGTGAGTGCTGTGGTTCTGTGAAGAGTATGACAACCCTGGATCCCGCCCGGACGCTTAGTTGTTCTACAATTATCTCCGCTTGACTCAGGGTCGTAGATGAGGAGATGGTGAAAGCCGAACCAAAACATGTCTTCAAGTTGGTTAACGCTGCCTTCTCTATCAGCGTATTATAAGCTGTCATACCATAAGCGCTGTTGGTAACAACAATTGAGGCGTAATCCCAGTTGAATTCTTTCATGACCTGCAGCATAACGAGGGCTTGAATATCATCTGGAGGAACAGTGCGAAGGAAATATGGATGCGCTCGTTTATCACTGAGTCTGACCGAGGTAGCACCTTGACTTAGAGAAACTATTTTATACGGCGTAAGCATACGACTCAGTGGTATGGAATTGGCTGTTGTTAACGCATGGAAGGATATAATGGATGACGGTGCTATGATTTGTCCGTTGCTGTTGGCTTGACAGATACCTTCACCACTCAACAAGCTGTAAATATCCTGCCCTATTCTCATTGGATTAGAGCATGTATCAATGGCGAGACCTCCGAGTTTCAGTGACGCGGACAGACGTTCGTTATTATTGACTCTATTAATAGCATAGAAGAACGCGAGCAGAGTCTGGAAGTTACTCATGGACGCCAATTCTCCACACTTGTAGGGATCGGTTGGTGATTGTAAATGGACATCGGCCACGTAAACGAGATTGAGATCAAATGGAGACTCTTTCAACATCAATCGAGATGGTTCATACTCCGGGAATATACACGGACAGTTGACACCTTCTGTACATTGACCAACAAAGTTCATATCATATCTTATATCAATCTTCAAATAATGGGAATCATTATAACTCCCAACCTGTAAATATAACAAACATATCATATAATTCATATATATCTCAAAAATCACAAAAATTGTAAACGCATCCAAATAAATAAAAGAATTCCAGATCATTCAAGATTTTTTGATGGAAAGTCCCGATGAACTTTCTCGCCAACATCTGGAGCGAACCTGCGACCTCCAGGATAGCGAGCCAGCGTCTTACTCTCTTAGCCACTATGGCTCCTAAGATTGTAGTGCAAAATCAGTAGAAAGTAATGCAGACTTATAACAAAGTTTTTATAAATAAATCTGAGACTTACGTTTTCATATGAATATCTAGAAGCTATGTGTTTTGGTTCGTAGATGTGGTAACCACGGTCACTCTCTCCTGTTTCCATGAAGAAAAATGGCTGATATGTGTCGTCTACGAATTCTGCTTGTTTGATTCCTTGGTATATTCTTTGTTTTCTTTCTCCGCTGTTTCGGAACAATGAACAAGCTCCAATGTACGATAGATCGGGAGTTTGGCCAGGTTGGGTGCGTCTAGAACATAGTTCTTGTAAACTCTTGTGGATTCCAAGTGCAGCTGAAAACACAGCATTGATGACGTAAAGAACGTAAGGATCTTGAATATAGTCGGGACTTCGTGAAATACCCATCATGCCCTCTGTACAACTTTTAGTATATCTAGTGGACGAAGCGTCGATGTTACACTGAAACTGTTTCTCGTAATATTCTTTAAACCAAGGGTTACGTTTATAATTTGACGGAGTTTTATCCTTCAGATATTTATCAAAACCAGGAACATCGGCCGTTTCCACGTCAAAGGTGACGGCCTTACGATTTTCAATCAGTCGATTTATTCCAATCAGCATGTCTGCATCCATTCCCCATTTATCTGTTCCAATGAAGAAATAGTTCTGACGAATATCTGGATTCTGATCGGCAGCTTGTAGGATTACTCGTGGATCGTCGACGAATAAGATAACAATTTTTGCTGAACGATTGGATAAAACTTGTGATAAGGCCTGGTTAGCTTCATTGATTGTTATTGGTCCCTTAAAAAAACAAAATACATAGGCATCCTTAAAATAAAGCATTTTACTACAATAATCAATGCATACTAATTTATAATCACAGTTGAATTTGATGGTATAAAATGATATGAAATCAAATGGGGTTTAAGTACTACTGTTCTGCTCCAATTGAGCTAAAGAGGAACAACGACCTACCCTTCTTTTGAATTCAAACTGTCAAGGGATCTTTTATGTGGACGCCAATGTGGACGCGAGAGCTTAGCTTTTCGTCCCATCCGAATGACTATACGTTGTTTCTTGCCGGGCCCTCTGTCCTGAACAACTGACAAGAAGAAACCAGGTCGGAAAATTTCAATGTTCAATGAGCTTTCTCGATCAACGCAGCGAGCAAACACGTGAGCTTCAGGTTAGTAAGCCAATGTCTTACTCAAGGAGCCACTGTGGCTCTCTAAGCAGTTGTAACAAACGTTTCTGAGATTAGGTTGCATAGCGACTGATTGTTAGAAATTTCTGACTAGCAACCTTCTTCAAGTTGTAGACGACTGAAAAATATTGTATCAACTGCTTTAAAGTGGGAATCACACTAGCCAAATCATTCACTACCGAATTCCACCTAAATCCATTGAGTGGACACACCTTTCGATTGAATCGCCTTTCACGTGACAAGTCACCTGATTAAACATGGCAGCGACCAAGAAAAAGAAAAAATAGCTGCAGCTGTGGAAATTTGTTTAATTTTATGCTGTATTTGAATCCTCTCATAAAATAATAAGCTCTGATTCTTTCTCGGAATTTCACGTTTCAGTGATAGTAGCTATTTTGTCTTCAAATAATCATGTGACTTTCTCGGCATCAGTGGTGATTGGTTAATGAATTCAACAATCGCGTGAACGCCTCAGCAACTAAGTGAATGAAAATTCGGCCAAATATCTGACATGTTTAATTTGAGCGAATCATTTGGCATCAGGGCACTGGGTACACTAGGCGAATTTCGGGGGTGATAGATTTGGCTGAATGATTTCGCTAAAGCGTCCACCGCTTAACAAAGTACGAGCATCTGCATATACTTACATTATAGCCCACAACAATATCTTTTTCAACGCAAATCTTGTTGAGCGGTGCCAATCTCATAAACTCTTCTTTGCCTTTAATTCCAACACTATCAAACGTACTGATAATCTGAACAAAATTATTGTCAAAACGTTTCAAATATGAAATGATGGCTCTAGCCTGTTTATCATCGGCAGGAACTGTACGCAGGAAGTAACGATATTTACTCATGTCACCAAGTTCCAGACTTGTTGCTCCGTAGGTAATCTGTGTCGTAGAGTAGGCGTCCAGGACATCTGCTACTCGAAGAGAGGAATCTGTATCAAATGGTCCAACGTAAACGTCAAATCGTCTAGGATTGATGATCGAGCCATCAGGAAGTTGGAGATTAATGTTTTCACTCATGATGTTGGTGACCAGGTTACCGGCACGGCTTGGATTCTGACAAACGTCGAGACCGATTGCTCCTAGCTTCACCCCTGTCAGCGTGTCTTTAAATATACCAGTTTTATTGTTGACGTAATCAACGGCATAATTAAAGGCCTCGAGAAGCTGGAAGCCATGTTTATCATTAAGTTCCCCACATGTGTAGGGCGTGGCACCTTTCTTATGGACATCAAATAAACCTGTAATTACAATCAAATAAACATTGACAAGTGAAAAGAATAACCGGTCTGTGTAGCTGCTGGATCAAACGATGAGGCTGGTGGAGAGAGAGAGAGAGAGAGAGAGAGAGAGATAGGGTTTAACTATCTATTCTTCATCGAATTCTTAGCGTCAAGGGATCTTCTACATGCACGCTAATATGTACAAGAGACTTCAGTTTTTCTTCCCAACCGAATTGACCCTGTTTGCTGGGAGGCTCTCCATCCTGTACCACGCCAATCTGAGGAACTTTCTCAGAGAGAGAAAAATGGGGTTTATCGTCCACTCGACACAAACTAGGTAATTTCGGGACTAACATATGGTTCAATTTTATTTCATTAATGCGCTTGCGTGTAGGTTCTTTAGCAGTGGGATGAAACCGGAGGACCCGGAGAAAACTCCTCGTCACATATAAGCAGAGAATCGAAACCACGCTACTTGACTCAATGACAGATCTTATAATCTATTTGGCCACCCGGGGATTGGTTAGCACGCGAGCTGTATCATAAGGCCTGTCATTGAGTCAACTGGCATGGTTTTGAATCCCCGGTTGTACGTGACAAGGAGTAGGGTCACCTGTCCAATCTCGTAGGTTTTCTCTGGGTCCTCCGGTTTCCTCCCACTGCTACAGACCCCTATGCCAAGCGAATTATTGAAATAAAATTAGTCTCGAAATTACCTAGTTTGTGTCGAGTGGACGTTAAACCCCATCTCTCTCTCTCTCTCTCTCTCTCTCTCTCTCTCTCTCTCTCTGTGTTTGGCCACCCAACCCCCTCATGTTAACTCAGAGAGCTATGTCAACTATATTCCATGGCAGGGGAAGTACTGTGTATTGTTTGTTCTGTGTTATTATTGTCGTGCAGTTTTCCTGTATTTTTTAACTTATTAATCAAACTGTAAAAATTAACTCACCAATTATATACAGGTTACCCCATGTGTACGTAAAATCTTGAAAATTATTGGATGATTCTGAGCAGACTTGACAGTTATCACTGCATGATGATTTGACATCACGATATTCTGACTTGAGACTGGCTTCGTCACTATAGGATATAACCTTGTTTATCAGATCACCAGCCTGTTTTAATGAAAAAAATTCAACTCTCAAATCTACACAATTTAATATCAACAAGCCAACAGTGAGATTGAAATTTAACAAATTCAACTCTCCGGCCAATTCTGACAATTTAATATCATCAAGCCAACAGTGAGGCTGAAATTTAACGTGCTAATGAAGACAAGGTGTGATATGAGATAAATTTTGCCCTGATAGCGTCGCTACAGCTTACACTTATTGGCATTGTCAATGGCTTAGATTTTTATTTAAATCTGTTGCTATATTTCCAATCCTAATATATACTTCTTTCTTAAATCTAAATGACCCCTGACGCGACCTCCCACTACATCTGGTAAGATCTTCATGTAGTGGAGGCCATTGAAGGTATAAAAAACTAAACAAATTATAGATCTGTATTTTAATCAGATTGACTTTGAACATTTGTGATCCCTTATTTACGGTTAACCGTTTTTAGTTTTTTCACATTTTTGTGATTTTTTTACTTCTTGTATGTTTATTTTACCAATTGTATACTAAACTCAGACTGTCTGTCTACAGTTAGCTCCGCTTGAGAACAGACACTAAGCTAGTTGACCAACATTTTAAGCCCTAAATCAACAATTTAAGTCGAAAACACAAAGTATACTTTGAGAATGTTGTTAAGGATTCATTCTGCTTCCATTTAATCAAATAGAAAAGGTTTATTTAGTATTTGTGTGTATGTCAGACATGAAACGGAGTAGAACCGCATTAGAAAAAAGTATACTAATTTTTAGATATGGCGGCCATTTAGGACAGAGATCTATTCTTAAAGTATGAAATAGATGTATCTCTGTGTGTCGAATGACCAATTGTTCATTGTAATCACCTGTAAGCCTTCTTTGTTGGAATTGAGCTATATAAAAATTCTTAAAGATACATTATGTAAGATTTAGATAAAGAGCTGACCATTCTTGCTATAATAGCTCAAAAATAGATAAGGTAAAATGAAAATATTGAAAATTTCATTCAAATTACTTCATCACTGTTTGTAGTTTTGACAAGATGTATGCATTGTGGTAACCAGGGCACTGGTATATTCGAGACTTCGACCTTGCTTTCCCGTTTTTAAATTAAATTTTCAAATGGTGAACTGTTCTAATCTAGTTAAAATCTTGAGTTGATTATGGTCTTGTTTTGTTAATTTTAAATGTCTAATTAATAGTTTATATAACATTTCAGGCCTAAAGAAAAACCTGCAATAGGCAGATATAGCTCTTGCATAATGTATGTTTAATAATTTATATAACATTTCAGGTCTAAAGAAAGACCTGCAATAGGCTGATTTAGCTCTTGCATAATGCATGTTTAATAATAATAACTAATAAATATCTCACCTTTCTCGTGGCACCAGAATAATATTGAGTTATAGTAAACGCTTGATTACTCTCACGTTCAACAAACTCAAACATTGCTGATCGGATATCCGTAAAATTCATGACGTCCATATTCTGCATAACACGAAGATAAGTGTCAGCATCTGTTCTAAACTTGGAACAAATTGTTTTGTAATCATTTGAACATTTCTCCGTCAATGTACGATGGACACCTATGGATAAAAAAATAAAATATAAGATATTGTGGTTGGTAATTATTTTCACAGGTAAATATTTCCGTCAAAAAAAATGAGTTGTGTTGAATTGGAATGGGAAGAGGGAAACAAGAACTACCATACATATTGTGGTTGGTAATTATTGTCATATAAAGATATTTACGTAAAAAAAAATGATGGCCATTTATTGAGTTGAATCGGAAAGGGAAGATGGAAAAATATTGAATTGATGAAACAACAGCAGGAGCCACAGTGGCTCAGTGAGTAAGTTGGTGGCTCGCTACCCTGGAAGTCGCATGATTGATCCCTGCATTGGCAGAGAAAGTTCATCAAAGATTTTCCGGTGTGGTTCCTCCTTGTCAGTTATGCACGACAGAGGGCCTGGCAAGGAACGACATATAGTCGTTCGGATGGGACGGAAAACCAAGGTTTCATGTACACTTTGGCGTGCATGTAAAAGAACCCTTGACATTAAACACCATTTCTGTTTCTCTCCCATTTAGAAATGGCACCATTTCTGTTTCTCTCCCAGTTAGAAATGGCACCATTTCTGTTTCTCTCCCAGCTAGAAATGGCACCATTTCTGTTTCTCTCCCAGTTAGAAATGACACAATTTCTGTTTCTCTCCCAGTTAGAAATGACACCATTTCAGCACTACTCCTGATTACTAAGTGAATGTATTTTAAGATAATTACGGAGAGCTTACCTTCTGCTAACGAATAAACAGCATTAATGGTTGACAAAGCCCACATATCTTGCTGGAAGACAGAGTCTATAATACTTCTATCAGGATTTGTACACACTTGTTTACTGGTCGTCGGGAGAATGGTTGATAACTGACAGTTGTATTTATTCTCGAAATACTCCCTGAACCATGGATTATTGACAAGGTCATTCGGGCGTCTGTTTCGAAGATAAGTTTCGAACTGTGCAATAGTTGGGGTATTCATATCAAATGAAAATGATCTATCGACAGCAGCGTTTGTTCTTATGGTAAATCGACGATTGGATATAAAGACGAACTTGACACCACCATACATGGCAGCTTTATCCTGTAAAAATCTTTCGATATACATTCCTGGCTCCGCGAAAACGGCAACAACATGGGTAGTTGACTGGTTCATAGAATTCAGAATCAGGCTATTACTGCCGTCTGTCCCAAACTCATACGACGATAAAATACATATCCCATTAGCCTTCAGATATTCTCTATAAGCATCACGTGTACTTCGACTACCAGAGTTAGGATCGTTCAAGGTCATTACATATCTAAAACCTAGATTGTTTGTTAAATCGGCCATACCCTTAGCAACAACAGAATCCGATGGGATGGTTCGGAAGAAAGTATTAAATTGTGTTTTGTCGTCCAAGATGGGAGATGTGGCCCCGGGACTAACTAACGGTACTCCCATTGAACCAAGTATTTCCGACATGTCGATTGTAGACTGGCTGTCATAACTCAACCAGGCTAACGTCTTGTTAGAATGAATCATGGCACCTTTACCGTTATCAAATCTGATGGATGACGATTGGAAAGCGTTGGTTATCGTTAAGGCTCGTCGTGGGTTCATACATCCGTCAAAAGCTAAACCACCAAGTGTTATATTATTGTTAAGTCTAACAGACGACCGCCCGCTGTTTATTTCATTTAAGGCAAAATTAAACGCTTCGACATACTGGAAGCCATTTGTGCTTCTCAAAGATCCGCAAGCAAATGGTGATGATCCTTTATTGTGTACATCAAACATGGCTGGTATGATCAAGTCTCCATCAATGTACATGTAGTCTTGGGACTGGAACATATAGAAACATTGGACACACATGCCTGGGCAAGTAGAAGCGTAATCTGTAGCTGGTGTGTTGTTATAAAACATAACGGTACCAAGCATATCTAACTGTTTGTTTAAATCTCCATATTCTGCAACCTGTAATATACAAAATTTCCTCCATTGGAATATCAGAGTCTTAAATCCTTAAAATTCACGATTAAATTATAGAATAATATGGCATTATAGTGAGAGGGTAAATATAGCCTAATGTGGTATCATTTGCAGGGTAATAATGGTATTATGTGAAGAGTAAACATTATAGTCTAATAATGGTATCATGTGGAGGGTAAATATTTTACCCTAATATGGTATCATGTGGTTGGTAAATATTATACCTTAATATGGTATCATGTGGAGGGTAAATATTATACCTTAATATGGTATCATGTGGAGGGTAATAATGGTATGACGTGTAGACTAAACATTATAGTCTAATATGTTATTAAATTTATGATTTATCTTACCTGTTGGAACTGTTGTCCATTGTAATTATAAAATATATATGGTTGATCTACTTCTTTACCGTTGAATCGAACGATATAATCAGCGTTCTCCGCTGTGAGCGTCACTTTCTTAATATTCTCTAACAACGTGATGCCCTTGTTAGGATCATTCTGGAACTCTCCGCACACGCCCTGATAATTGTCTCCACAGATATTGGTCAGCGTCATGTCGATGCCCTTGGCGATGACATAGATAGCGTGAATGTTCGTCTCAGTAAAGTAAGAGAGTACAAAGTTTGTAGAATTTGTGATGTCATTGGTTTGCGTGTTGTTACACGGACTAACGAAACCTTGTGGATTGGTTGATCCGATGTAACATTGATGTATCTGTTGATACCATTCAGTAAACCAGGGATTAATCAGACTCTGAGTTCCAACTCTTAACCCCTTTAAATAACTGAAATATACAAATATAACATAACCCTTTAAATAACTGAAATATATAACATAACCCTTTTAAATAACTGAAATATACAAATACAACATAACCCTTTAAATAACTGAAATAAATATAACGTAAGGAGCTAAATCGATATTATTTGGGACCTAGAAATTGACACAAATGGGTCTCACTCTCAACGTATATAATAATTTAATATGAATGTATATAAACTGATTTACATTCAAAAGTCTCAATCGAATGGCAATCTCTACTGTCTGGTTATTCCAGTCTACACCAATAGTATTTATTGTGCATGCTCTCCAGATATGAATATGCCGTCACCGTTTGACATGACTTGTGAAATATGTCTAGCCTCGTTCTTCGATTCCCTTGTTACAAATAGCGCTGGAAGGCAATTGTTTTGGTTTTTACTGGTGAAATACGCCAGAAGTCTCAATCGAATGGCAATCTCTACCGTCTGGTTATTCCAGTCTACACCGATAATATTTATTGTGTATGCTCTCCAGATAAGAATATGCCGCCACCTTTTGACATGAAATGTGAAATAAGTCTTAGAGTAAGTTTGTTGCTAGGCGAATGATAAATATCAAAATAACTTACTTTTGATAATCTATAAGGGATGAATGTTTTAATCCAATAGAAATAACACCATTAGCTACATCTTCCAAACCCTTGACGACTGCTTCATCCTTACCAAACGTATGAATACCAAATAAGGCAAATTCACCAGACGCGTTCCTATCTTTGACACCCTGCAGAAAGTATCTATTGTATGTTGCGCCCATATTCAGAACAACAGGTTTAACGCCGCTATTCATTCGCAACTTGTCGATTGTTTTACCACGGTCGGATTCGGCCATGATTGTCGTAACCACACAGATTCCTTCAGCAGCTGCTATTTTGCGGAACTCCTTATTTCCTTTTGTAAAAAATTCATGATCTTGATACACGAGTTGAACATAATGAAAGCCAAGATGTTTCAGCATCATTACGATAGCCCGGAATTCTCCTCCCATACCGTACGACATACGGGTATAATACTCATAATCCAGCAGATCGTCGTCAAAACTACCATATGACACCAGAGGGCGTTTAAAGGTATTCATAAGTTCGGCTATCGGGAAGGTGAGATCAGATGTATGTGAAGCGTGATAGACAGCCAGTTTCCGCGGATCAAGTCTATTTCCGTTTGAATCTTTAATAACTAGACTTCCTTCCTTCACCTGAAATAAAATATGGATATAAAATTTTCATCCTTTGGTCAGGAATTTGGAAATGAAATGAAATGAGGTTTAACGTCCTACTGTTCTGCTCCAGGAATTTGGAACTATAAGAGCAGAATGCATAGAGGTGGGTGGGTGGGGGGTTACATTAATCTTGTGTGAGCGACAGAGAATGTCCACTCGACACAAATCAGGTCAGTTTTCGGACTAACATATGATACAATTTTTTTCAATAATTCGCATGTGCAGACACCAGAAGACCTGGAGAAAAGCCACGAGGTTAGACAGGTGATCATACTCAGGTTGGACAGGTGATCATACTCAGGTTGGACAGGTGATCATACTCAGGTTGGACAGGTGATCATACTCAGGTTGGACAGGTGATCATACTCAGGTTGGACAGGTGATCATACTCAGGTTAGACAGGTGATCATACTCAGGTTGGACAGGTGATCAATTAACTGATCATACTCGGGATGAAAACCATGGCACTAGTTTAAGTCCACTCGACACAAACTAGGTCATTTCAGGTATAACTTATGCTTCAATTCTATTTCAATAATTTGCTTGCGCGTAGGGGTCTTTAACAGTGGGAGGAAACCGGAGGACTCAGAGAACCCACAAGGTTTGACAAGCGACCCTATTCCTTGTCATGTATGGGTCAATGACAGACCTTATGATGCTACACGCACTCCTTTACCATTCAGCCATTACCCCGCCCCCCCCCTACGTTTCTGCACTGAGTAGTATAATGACGACAGACGTACCTGAAATCAAATTTAAAACCCACAATACCTGTGAAAGGATGGTTGTTGCTAGGATACCGCTATTACAATCATCGAACGCCAATCCACCAAGTTTCACCCTCGGTAGCATATTCTGACTTACAACTTGATTTAAAGCGTAAATCATGCCCTCCATAAATTGTAGACCTGATCTTGCACCCTTATCATATTGACCACACGTTAACGGACTCACTCCCTTTTTATGGATCGAGAATACTCCAGTGACAATGATATCTCCATCAATAAAAACATACTTTGTCTCTGGGGGAACACCCAGACAAGGCATACATGGTTGACTTGGACATTGTGATCCCGGAATGGATGTAAGAGGGGATCTTCGATCTGTACTATACATTCTAATATTGTCGACATTCATATTCAGTCGACCACTAACATATGTTCCAACCTGGAACAGACATGAAATTAGAAAGTTTAAAGAAATCTACTGTTATTGTAACAGGAATGTAAATATGTGTAATTGTTTGTATATCTGGGGATGTAAATATACGGTGGTTGCATATCTGGGGATATAAATATATGGTGTGCTGTGATTGATTGCATATCTGGGGATGTAAATATATGGTGTGCTGTGATTGATTGTATATCTGGGGTTGTAAATATATGGTGTGCTGTGATTGATTGTATATCTGGGGTTGTAAATATGTGGTGTGCTGTGATTGTAGAAGAAATGTAAATATGGGGTGTAATGTTTGGTATATCTGGGGACACCGAGTTCGTTGTGTTCTGTGGCATCAAGAGTTTAAATATAATTCCTACTGACTTGGTCATGGGGAATTCCCTTTGCCTCACTTGATAGATGTGTATAGTTTCTATACCTGCGGCAGTATACCCATACGTTAAGAGTATAGTGCCCTTTGCCTCACTAGGTAGAGGTGTATAGTTACTATACCTGCCGTAGCATATGTTAAGAATATAGTGCCTGTTGTCACGGGTTTGATTCTCAACAATAGTATTAAAAGTATTTAAATCAATCTTTGAGGCAGACCAATATATCAATAAATAAACCGGGCTAATGAAGACGGACCAATGATATGCAGTGGCCAGTGAGGTAAATTTTGCCCAGACAGAGAGAGGGAGAGACAGCATTTAACATCCACTTGACACAAACTAAGCAATTTTATTTCAGTGATTCAGGGTCTTTAGCTGTGGTAGGAAACTGGAGAGCACTAAGAAAACCTACGAGACGACCCTATTCCCTGTCACATACAAACTGGGAATCGAAATCATACCACTGGACTCAATGATATAACTTATGATCAAAACCATTTGTCCACCAAACCCCTAAAATGATCTGAGAGTTAATATCATTTACCGGTAATTTTAATTCTAAGTCCATCGAAGGAAAGTAATATTAAAGTTTTCATAATTACCCGTCTGAATCTATATCCGACACTGCCACCAAGTTGAATGTCATTATAATTCCAGATATCGTATGCTGGGTTAACAATATCTCCGTTGTCATCGAACTTAACTCTAGCAGCTGCAAAGTAAGGAGCATATTGATCCGAGGCCAAACTTGGAACTCTTTCTTTCTTACCGTAGATAAAATCAACTTTTTTCAAATAATCCGTGAAGAATTCTTGTGTTGTCATGTTCCTGAGAGCCGGACACATCCCCACAAAGTTGACACCGCATTTTGCCATCTGTGCTTCTCGTAGTGCGTAGGCGTAAGAGAACACGGCATGAATTGCCGGTTCTACGAACGGATCCTGATTAAAGGTAAGACGTTTTTCCCGTTCGGTTCTTATCTGACAGGGTGGAAGAGAGGCTGGCGTGTTAACACCAGTCAAACGGCATTTATTTTGCTCCATATACCAAGCTTTAAACCAGGGGTTTTCAGGTGATGGATTATTCTCGTCAATCCTCACCCAATGATCTTCAAACTCCACGATATATCGTTGTGTTGCTATGATACTGATGACACCCTTCTGGTAAAGTTTCGTCTGGAAATCTTGATTAAACGAAAGACTGTCTGTAAAAATCCACTGAAGTTTTCCGGCGCCTGTCTTGGTTTCCCCCGCATCTAAGATCTGTGTAGCTAGAACTGGACCTCCGAAAAATATGACCCCTGTCGTGTCCGTGGCAATGACCTGATCCAGAGTATCGCTGACATTGTCGTCAGCTGCGTGACGCACAGCTTTAGTGAGACAGATTCCAGCAGCAGCTAATCGTGAGCGTATGGCATCATATGACGCTGATCCAAACGCTGAATCTTCATAAACAACAACCAAATATTTCCAGTTTATTTTCACTAAAACTTCAACAATTACCTAAAAATAAAAATAATCATCTCAGGGGCGGATCCAGGATTTTCAGAAAGGGGGGGGGGATGCTGCCCCCACATGGGAGTGCGACTCACGGCACTCAGTGGGCGGACTGACGGGCAATCAACCAAGTCACCAACCGACTCGTTTCGGAGTAAATTACGATTTCCAACCTAAACTGAATGTTAATTCCTTTCCTGCGAGAATATTTAGGGTAAAAAATTGTTCGCCACCGCACCCTGGCACACACCCCCCACTCCCCACTCCCCATGACCTGTACCTGCATCTTCAGAGACTTAACCCTTTCTACTCTTTTCATCCCATTACCAAAAATTTATTGGATATCGAAAAATTAACCCTTTAAACTTCCCTCCCCTGCCCCCATAATTTTATAAAAATTCAAAACATTTATAGGACATCAGGTCCTCATTGTGTGAAGAATTCATAACTTTCTATGTATCTATGTGTTTATTTTATCGTATGACAACAACACATAATTTTGTAGGAATATTACTGACATAAATTTGAATACCGTACAGGAATTAAATTGGAAAAATAACGCGGTGCACCTATTTGAATGTCTTGTTGACACATGATTTTTTATTGTGTTTCAAAACCGCCAGTTTAAATAACGAAAAGAGTTATGTCCCATATATTCATTAAAAATTGTGAAATCCCAACACTGATCTAAGCCCAAGTGTTATGACAACTTTGAACAGATTTACAACCACCCTACTACTGAGATAACCTAGTATTGAGTATTCTGACATGCTGTGTAATCTGGCAAATTGTATCAATCCCGCACGATGTTGGAATTGACTGAGTCCACGGTATATCAGTGATTCATACTTACATCCATAAGTGGACCATCTGGTGGAACAGTTCTCATGAACGAAGGATATTCAGTATTATCACTCAGAGACGGTGCAGTGGCAGCATGGGATATCATTGGAATATTGAACCGTTCGAAATATTTGGCTACATCCATGGTTGTTCCACTTTCACTGGTACCAATAGCCCCTGTAGAATAAAAGGTAGACATCTAAGTCTCTAACTCAACATTTTCCATAATATTCAAAATTAAAAACACAAATTAGAATTCAATATTGGTCCATTTCAATCCATATTGATGTTTTTATGTTGTCATGAAAATGTGGGAAAATATTTTCCATAATATTTGAAATTAAAAACACAAATTAGAATTCAATATTGGCCATTTCAATCCATATTGATGTTGTCATGTTGCCGTGAAAATCTGGGAAAATATTTTCCATAATATTTAAAATTAAAAACACAAATTAGAATTCAATATTGGTCCATTTCAATCCATACTGAGGTTGTTATGTTGTCGTGAAAATGTGTGATCCTAAAATCCAATATTTAAGACACAATTAACGTTTTAAAATATGGTACACAAGTCTTGTACTTAATTGTTTCGGGCGAAAAACCAATTAACATCGAAAGAATTAAAAAACAAAAGAAATATAGATCTGTATTTTAATCAGATTGGAGAGTGTTAACATCGTATCAACACAATATTTCAGTTAGTTTGACGGATATTGGTTTTCCTTCCACCAATAAAAAAAAGAGAATTTTAATACCTTGTCAACGCAATACCCCCTATAAGTCTAAGACTAACAAATTGGTACTGTTATTTTTGTTTCTATGGTAACATGTACAATTCTAGGGAGGAGAATTTTTTTTGGTTAACAGAGTTCCATTTACTTACCTAATAATAATTTAGAAGGAGAAGAAAGATTACATGCACTGGCCTGAGAACTAAGCTGTGGATAAAATTCTGTAGCAGCTGATATAGCCGCCTCTGTATTACCACATACATTCTTTACTCTCATACCTGATAATATAATAATATAAAATCACTTTATAAAACTATTATATATAAACATTTACTGGAACACCCAGTACTTTACTGGAACACCCAGTACATTACTGGAACATGCTGTACTGTGGAACACCCACTACTTTACAGCGGAACATCCAGTACTTTACTGAAACACCCTGTACTTTACTGAAACACTCTGTACTCTGTTGGAACACCCAGTACATTACTGGAACACCCTGTACTTTACTGTGGAACACCCAGTACATTACTGGAACACCCAGTACATTACTGGAACATGCTGTACTGTGGAACACCCACTACTTTACAGCGGAACATCCAGTACTTTACTGAAACACCCTGTACTTTACTGAAACACTCTGTACTTTGTTGGAACACCCAGTACATTACTGGAACACCCTGTACTTTACTGGAACATCCAGTACTTTACTGAAACATGCAGTACATTACTGGAACACCCCATACTTTACTGGAACATGCTGTACATATGTACTTTACTTTGAAACACCCTGTACTTTACTGGGACACCCCATATTTTACTGGAACACCCAGTACTTTACTATAACACCCAATACCACTTATGTACTTACCTAATTTAATACCAGGTACATAACTATGGTTTAAAGTCTCTCCCCTCAAGATTGTGTTTTCTTTATTCAGTAATTCAAAAGCATATCGAAATGCTTCATATGCCTGTATATCTGTAAATAGATATCATAATAATACAGGTAACTATGCAATACAGGTAAATATACATATAATAATACAGGTAAATATATATTATCACCCAATTATATATTCTACAGAACAGTGGACTCTGTCACATCCGACCTCTGAATACTCCGGCACTCTGTGAAATCCGAAATCATTTTCATGTCCCGATTTATTTCCTTATTATTTCAGCAAAAAAATCGTTGAATAATCCGTACTCTAAATATTCCGAATTACGACATCAATCAACCGTCCCGTCACATGATTTCCATTGAATCAACACTGTATAATCCGACATATTGTAACTATCCCATACGATGTCGGATTTGACAGAGTCCACTGTAGATATCGCTTGTGTGATCAATTTCATATTCTACTGGGCGATATCTACAGTGGAGATATCGCTTTACATGAATTTGATTTATACCCAAAGAATTATATATATTTATTTGTGCATGTTAGAAAGGATTGTGTGATAAATAAATTCTTATACTCGTCTTTTTTGATGTAAAAAAATATCAACACTTGTCGATGAAGTGAAAAAATCTTGACAAAGCCTCGTTCAGGTAAATATATATAATACATAACACAGGTAAATATATACCATATACATCATACAGGTAGATACATTGTATAATACGGGTAAATATGTACCATATATATAATACAGGTAAACTTATACAATATATAATACAGGTAAATATATACAATATATAATAATACAGGTAAATTGGTAGTAACAAGCCCTAGATTAAAGTATTGGGGTTTCAGTACAGCCTAATCAAGTTGAATGGCTAGGATCACTACCTTTAGATTATTTACAATATTAAACTCAGTTTTCAAATGTTTTGAAATCTTAGAATTTCTCACCATACTCTGGTCTGTTACAAAGAATTCCTCCGACCATCGCCGTGGCACCATTTTGAATGACAGCATCAGTGCCATCACTTCGACATGTCTGCTGTATAATGTTATCTTGTCCTCGACATGTGATCACCACAACCAATAATATTACTCCTTCTAATAGCCTCATATTTCCAGACTAAAAATAAAATACAGACTTCAGATTTATAAATTATTTTAAAACATTGTGAATCAGAATCTGTTCATCCATTTTTCTAACAGAAAGTTCCTCAGGATCTTCAAGTCTGATTTCCACTTGGCAGTGGTGCAGAACAGCAAGGAACAGTGTCTAGCTGTTCAGATAGGATGAAAAACTTGGTTTCTTGACAGTTGGAATTTCATGACTGTCCAGACAAAATAACCTAAACTCCAACACCTAATATCTCTCCACATTTAAGTGGGTGATGGGTGATACGGGGGGGGGAGAGAGAGAGAGAGAGAGAGAGAGAGAGAGAGAGAGAGAGAGAAGGGGGACTTAATGTCCACTGACACAAACTAGGTCATTTCGGGACTTACACATCGTTCAATTTTATTTCAATAATTCGCTTGTGCATAGGGGTCTTTGGCAATGGGAGGAAACCGGAGGACCAGTAGAAAACCGAAGAGGCTGGACAGGTGACCCTATTCCTTGTCACGTACAACAGGGGAATCAAAACCACGCCAGTTGACTCAATGACAGACCTTATGATACCGCACACACATGCTAACCATTTGGCCATCACACACACAAACACACACACACAGACCTTATGCTCTAAAGCTCAGGAGTTTAAACCAATCGGCCATACAAGCCCATTACTTAGTGCAGACATTAAACCTCATTTCATTGCATTTCAATTTGAAAGAATGACATGGCAGTGGATTTTCAAAAGGTGTGAACATGTACATACAAAATAATATTTTTTGGTAATTTGTGTCTTAAATATATCATAATATTCAATTGATGGTTATTTAACAAAACATGTATATATAAATTACAACATTATTACATACCATGTTATATAATATAAAATAATCTCCCCTTATATATACATTTAGGTATTAGGGTGTGAACCCTTTATAATCATTCTATAACTGGTGTATATTGTTCACATATATCATGACTATCAAATATTGCATACTTCAATATACAATACCTATTTCAACTTGGATATTTGAAAATAGATATAGTTGCTTTAATTGAGAAATTAAGGAAAATTATAATAGATTTATGATTGTAACATATTCATAATATTCACTGTAATTCACAGATCCATATTCCATATTTTTTAATAAATAAAATATTGAATTAATAAAATCAATATATCACCGTATTCAATATTCAAATATACAAAAGTCATGTAATCTTTATATATCCCCCCGTTCACAGTTTAAATCTGGCGTATATTGACCGATGTTTCACCAATTCCTAAAACTAGTAAATACACGCCTGAAGGCTGAAGTCACCATGCACAACCACACCATTACCCCTCCCGATATCAAAACAACCAAATAAACATAGCAGAAAATAAATTAATATCTTAATCAACATACCTGGAAATACGGCACCAGGTAAATACAACTTCAAAGGAACCGCTGTTCCCGAAAATCACTGCTGTATTTTATTTATTTCTCCGTTATTCCGTCCCTCGTTTTTGTCATCCCTGGTTGAGTTGTTGTCTCAGCCCAGCCCGTTCTACTGGTCTATCATTGAAGACAAGTTTTCTATAAATAACCTGCCCATACCTTCTATTGTTATTATACAGCTATTATAATAAACCATTCACACACATCAAAACCCGTCTAACGAGTTTTACCGTTTTAGACACACCGGTATCCAGTCTTTTGTAGGCGCAATCATTTAGTCCCGTGAAAGAATTGTATAAAATACCAACCCATATTATCGCACTTAAATTGTCCACACCCCGCGAAGCCCACATCTTTATAAATGATATAATAACATTTTGCCATTTGATAATAAATATAGTCGCGCGTGTTCATTACGCCATTTTTACTCAATATTAAAGGTGCATTTTGTAAAATTTAGATAAAGAGCTGGTCATTCTTGCTAAATTAGTTTACAAATAGATAGGCCTAATAAGAAATGATCGAATATATATTGAACATTTCAGTCAAATTGCTTGGGGGTGGGGGGGTTAACGTGTGCGCGTTGTATCATAAAGGCCTTTCTTTGAGTAAAGTGGCGTATATACGTGGTTTCGATTCCCCGCTTGTCCAACCTCATTGGTTTTCTCCCGGTCCTCCGGTGTTCTTCCACTGCTAAAAGACCCCTATAGGCGCAAACGATTTATTGAAATACAATTGAATCATATATTAGCCCCCACCTCTTTCTCTCTCTCTCTCTCTCAATAAAATGTCTCGATTATCCATTTTTAAATTAAACTATGAACTGGCGATCGCATTAAAATCCCCATCATTTGATGATCTAGAGAGTTGATTATGGGCTTGTCATAATATTAGATGTGTAACTAACAATTCATGTAACATGAGAAGCTAGAGAAAAAAGACGTACATTGGGCAGATTTAGTGCTTACTTAATACATCTTTATTATATGCGCGTATCTGAATTTAGAATTTAGAGAAGCATGTGCTTTAGACACCCAAAATATAACAGTTTTCAGCAGAGAACGATTTGGAAACAAACTGATATCTCTTTGATATAAGAATCTAATGAAATGGGGTTTAACGTCCTACTTTTCTGCACCCTGCAGCCAGGGTAATGCATTAGGCATACGCCGTGAAGTGTGCTGTATGAAGGAAATTTTACCCACTGGATCTTTATCATGCTTTTATTAATGGAATAAACGGGGTCGCGGGTTTCGTACCATTTGTCAAACCCTTCGCCCTCTACTACGGTTATAGGGAAAGCAGGCAAGAATTTCCCGAAGATATAAAGTCAATCAATTGTAATTCGGCCATCCGTCCCATCCGAAAAAAGTACGTTTTTCCACGTAAGGTCCACAACCATGTTGCACAAGGGGAAACCAGACGGCACAATCCCGATGAAATTCCTCGGTCAGTTAAACCAGGAATGAACCCCGGAAGCGCCTGGTAGGCCTAGGTCTAAATATTAAGGCCATCTGTAGATTTCGTCAAGATCACGAGATGCAAACAGGGCTAGCGCTAACCCGGAAGCGCCTGGTAGGCCTAGGTCTAAATATTAAGGCCATCTGTAGATTTCGTCAAGATCACGAGATGCAAACAGGGCTAGCGCTAACCCTAATCCTACACCTAACCCTAACCCACAATCTCGTCAACAATCACGTGCCCTAACCCTAATTACATCTCGCGACATGACGAAATCTGCAGGTGGCCTTAATATTTAGACATAACCGAGACACCTGACATTATCTACCTCGCAAACCGCAATGGAAACCATGAATTTACAAATAAAAAAGAAAACGACTTTTATTTCATTTCTGAGATGAATTTATTTTTATTTATTGGAAATATAAAATACCAAAACCAAGTAAAACTGATATAAAAAAAAAACGACCAAGGCAGATGCGTATAGTTAGAGTTTAGTTATAAATTTCAGAAGACCTGTTCTGTCTTTCTCTACAATAGACCTCATTGTCTTAATGACATAGCAAGCCAGCTAGTTCACGTATATTTCAAACGTTAGTACGTATTTAAGGCGATTATATTTGAATCGACCCTCTTTCTTCATCAACAACATTTCAACATTATGTCTCATTCACGCTGATAACTATAACCCTAATCACAACCCTAACCCATGAATATTTTGGGGGATATGAATTCAACTGAAGGTTCAGTATTATTGAGTTAGAAAAAAGGCATAATTAAGGTATTTACAGTTCTGTGTACATGATCCCTCAATATAGGGTTAGTCGGTCGGTCGGTCGGAAAATCTGTTAAAATATATTTGTCCCTCTCGGACAAAGCTCCGGAAAATATTACCGAAATTTCAATGCTGCAATTATCTACAGAAAACAGCGACAAGACATAGTTATAGGGTCTGGGCCTAGTTACATTAGAATGATTAGTAACGGCTTCTTATGGGACTCTAGGACAGAGTCGATAAGAAGCCGTTCCTAAAGGAACTAGTCCGGGCCATGAGAAAAATATTTCGGGTCGGCGATCTCGGCTCATAAACATAGGGTCGGTCGGATAACCGTAAGCACGCGTAGGCTTAATTCATTGCGTAGGCTTAATTCATTTTCGCCTTACTATTTTTTTGTAAGCAGAATGAATTACCGGAACATAAGAAAACAAGTGAATTAACATTGATATCATTATATTCCATTGTTATTTTGATTCAAAATAATAATAATGTCATAACCCCTTTTTAAAAATAGATATTTTGTTGACTGCTTTATTTTGGGTTATTACCAATTGTTGCCAGTTGTTGGCATATAAACCAGGCCATAGTGGTTGGAAACCCCAGGCCCGACGCTAAATCCCATTTATTGCTCTTTACAAGTATATTATTGTAAGTATCTATCTCCCATGCGAGTCTCGCTGTCAGTGTGAACACTGCAAGGAAAGACAACTCTGGCAGAATGGATAGTAACACGTGCCCCCAACCCCCGATTCCCACGCAGCTCTCGATATTGTGAACACTTCAAGGCAAGACAACTCTGCTTGGGAGAATGGGAAAACAAGTTAATGCAAAAAACAAAGTAGGGCACACAGTCCCAAAATATTGCCCAAAGTTCGAAGGAAAACATTTCCCTAACATCTGAGCCCAGATCCATGTTTCTGTGAAAAGTGTCATTATACAATGCTTCGTAAAATTGAACATTATTACATCTAATCTAAGACGCAGCATTATTTCTAAAATTACAACAAAGTATGTGGTTTAGTTGGAACTAGTAAACATAATTCATGTTGGCATTGCTGTTTCGCCACATGTTGGAATTTCCTATACCTCTACCTCTTCTTCTATCGTCAATAACTTGAGATCCTAACCTGTCCGAATGTAGGAGACCCTGGCTGGATCTGCTCGGTGATTGATGTCTAATGTGCGAAGCAAGATTACTGAAAAGCGTTCCCTGGTCACCCTGGTTACCTTGATTCACCATTCGTTGTTGAAAACTGGCCCGATTCCCTACGCCTTGCACAATCATGGAATTTGGGTTATTCTGGCGCCAAACTTGTCCATTTTGCTGTGAATTCTGCACAATCATGGAATTTGGGTTATTCTGGCGCCAAACTTGTCCATTTTGCTGTGAATTCTGTACAATCCTGGAATTTGGGTTATTCTGGCGCCAAACTTGTCCATTTTGCTGTGAATTCTGTACAATCATGGAATTTGGGTTATTCTGGCGCCAAACTTGTCCATTTTGCTGTGAATTCTGTAAAATCCTGGAATTTGGGTTATTCTGGCGCCAAACCTGTCCATTTTGCTGTGAATTCTGAACACGACCCGCACTTCCAAACTGATTACGATTGTTTTGTCGTTGGTCTACCATGTTGCCTTGGTTACTGAAGCTATTGCGTTCAAATAATTGTCCATTGCCAATATTACCATTTCTATCGGCCAGTGCCATTCTTCTCCCTCCATTCATTCTTTCATGGCTGAGAACACCACCACTGTCTGTTTGTCTATGGCCTTGATTGTCCAGACGTCGCTGTTCATTCCATACTCTATTCGGTGGTCTACTCAAACCAGCTGAAAAAGAATATGCACCCACAACGTCAGATAAGTCATCATTGCAATATCTCACTAAACACTCGGTCCCAGGTTCGCTACTAGTCTTCGACCCAGAAAGCCCCCCACCCACCCACCACACACAGACACACACACACACCTTATCAGCGATGCAAGACGAAAATGAAATGAAATGGGGTTTGACGTCCTACGGCACTACGACCTACTCTTATATCGAATGCCAACTGCCAAGGGATCTTTTACGTGCATTCCAATGCATACATTGTCCCAGGATTTTCATCTCATCCGAACCACTAGGCAGCTGTCATTACCAGGCCCTCTGTACTCCTGCACCACTGACAAGAGGAAACCACGCCGTGCTTAAGGTAGAACGTGAAGCCCAGATACCGACGGAAACGCAACTGTCCGGTCAAAATTCATTATATATTATCATTTTGTATTCCACCTTCGACAGACAAAGCAAAGAATGAAGCCAAAGCCAGTGAACAAGCTGACGTCCACGTAGCATTTCGTAAAAAAACAATTAATCGTAGAGAGCTTGGCCCATCACTAATAAAAACATCACATTACATATCAATTCATTGAAAAAGGAAAAATCAGGTTTAGCTGATTTAACTTGAATAATAGGAAATGATTTTACTCCGTTGATTGATTGATTGGCGTCATCGTCTAGGACAAGCTGACTTTGATAAAAGATCATTAAAAAGATGATTTTTAAATGTCATTTATAAAGATGAGTTCACGTCATTGATAAAGATGAGTTAACGTCATTGATAAAAGTTGATTTGACGTCATTGATAAAATGTGATTTAACGTCAATGATAAAGATGAGTTAACGTCATTGATAAAGATGAGTTAACGTCATTGATAAAAGTTGATTTGACGTCATTGATAAAATGTGATTTAACGTCAATGATAAAGATGAGTTAACGTCATTGATAAAAGATGATTTGACGTCATTGATAAAAGTTGATTTAACGTCATTGATAAAATGTGATTTAACGTCAATGATAAAGATGAGTAAAATTAACGTCATTGATAAAAGATGATTTGACGTCATTGATAAAATGAGATTTAACGTCATTGATAAAAGATAAAAGATGATTTGACGTCATTTATAAAGATGATTTCACGTTATTGATAATATGGTTCAACGTCATTGATAAAAGATGATTTAACATCATTGATAAAAGATCCTCCCACAGGTTCCAGCTCCGTGAAAACGTTGTCATTGGCGATTTGTACAATTGATTCCGTTTTTAATAGGTTTATTTTCCTTGCCAGTACCGCAAACCTGACCCTCCTTGAAAAAGGCACTTATCGGCTAACGTATGGATTCCAATCTAGATTGCCCCACCTAATATGAAACACCACTCACCGTTTTGTTCACGCGTGTTAAATGTTTGAGCAGAGCTGACCACAATACACGATACAGCCACAAAACAGGCTGTAATATATATCTTCATCTTACTGAAATATATTAATATGTTAATCAATCTTTACATTATTAAAAAAAACCATGAAATCAATCATATTACTGAAATATATTAATATATTAATCAATTTTTACATAACAAAAAAACCATAACGAGACTTAAAATCAAAATCAATCACGTTTCTTCTTCTTCTGTTAGTGTTTAACGTCCGCTTCCACCGAGCACGATATCGCAGACAAGTTGTCTTATGTACTATGATTAGCGCAGGGGTCTTTTCTTTGGGAGAAAACCAAAGTACGTGGAGTAAACCAGGGCATAGGCTCACATCAGGGATCGAAACCACGAGCGCCCCCCGCCCCCGCACCCTTAATCACATTTCCTTTTAATTTGGATGTTATGCTACGTTGGCATGGGA
Organism: Patella vulgata; assembly: GCF_932274485.2. Taxonomy (NCBI): domain Eukaryota; kingdom Metazoa; phylum Mollusca; class Gastropoda; family Patellidae; genus Patella; species Patella vulgata. Next base: position 5,213,755 of record NC_065884.2, read on the forward strand.
TCGCGTGATCTTATTGGCCAATCGAGTGTCTGTTCAGGTATGCAGGGCTGCGCTTTGTGGTGGATTGGGAAAGAGAGAGAGAGAGATTTTAACGTGCACTCGACACAAACTAGGTCATTTCTGGACGAGGTTCGACAGCCCACCCAACTCCATGTTCCATACAAGCTGGAAATCGAAACTGCTTAACCTGACACAATAACAGACCTTATGATCTACCGAGTACGCGTTACACCATTTTCTGCACCAACTGGGTTAATGGAGACGGACATGCGCCATACAGTGTGCTATATGGGGAATATTCCCGGATAGCGGCACTACAGCCTACTCTTATTTCAAATTCGAACTGTAAAGGGTTCGTTTACGTGCATGCAAATGTGTACATGGGACCTCGGTTTTTCATCCCATCCGCACGACTAAACAGTCATGCCCTCCGTCCTGCGCCACCGAATAGGGGGGACCACGCTGGAAAATCCCGACACGAGCCCGGGACCTCCTGTTTAGCGAGGCAGGTGAGCCACGACGACTCTCATACATCTACAGATAAAAGTGTTATTAATTAAAAATTGAGAAAACTTGACGGGATTAAAGTAAAACAAGGCCTAAAGGCCCATCTCAATATAAGAGCAATAAAACATTATAAATAGTGTATCCTTGAAAAGTTTTAATTTATAATTCTCCAAAATCTGAGACCATAAAACATCCCCATTTAATTTATAATGAGAGGAAATTTATTTTAAATGTTATGTTAAGTCCTCTATTACCCTCTGGGAAATTTTTAATTTTTGTTTTAACTTCTGGCGATGTTTGATTGACGTATAAAGTACGATAAGCTGTCAATCAAAATCAAAGTAAATCTAAATAACGAAACTGAACAGATAGATTAATGAAATGGAAGGGGGTTGAATGCCCTTATTTCTGCACCATCCGGGCTATTGAAGATAGATTGTGAGGGAAATTAGGCCTTGGCAGCAGCATTTGCGCCTTCTTCGAATTCCAATTGCGGAAGAGCACAGGAGCTAGGTCCTTTGTCCCATCTGAACGACTGGACACCGTTCCTTGCCAGGCCCTCCAGCCTCCAGCACTGGCACCAACCTGTACACGGGACCTTGGTTTTTTGTCCCATCTCAACGACTAGACCCTGCTCCTTACCACCCAACCCCCTCCGCCCTGTACCACTGACAATGGTAAACCACGCTAGGGACCCTCTCAACCAACGCCCATATTGAAACCAAGCCAGTGCCTATAACTCCCATAGACCGATACAGACAAGACAAATTATACTGTATATTTTTCAGAGCGAATTCGTCCGAGTATCCACCCTGTGACGATGACTCCAGTATAACCTTCAAACAATCCAAAAACAGAATCCCACACATGAATCCCACTGCTATAGACCCAAACGGCGCAAGCGAATTACCGTGAAATAAAACTGAACCATATGTTAGTCCCAAATGAGCTAGATGTGTCGAGTGGACGTTAAACCCCACCTGTCTCCCCAACGAAATCGCCCGTCTTCATTAGCCCAGTCGGTTCACAGAAGTAGGACGTTTAACTCCATTTAATTTCAATTCTGTTCCAATAAAATCAACAATTTGATGTTTGGTCAAGATTACATGAACACCTTAACAGAACACAGTTTTTATGGGAAACAATCACTGGTTTTATTCTAAAAGCACGACGTTTCGACAAGTATCCTCTTATCGTTATCAAGCACAGTTGATAACGATAAGAGGTTATAAGGTCTTTCCCAATCGCTAAATGCCACTTAAAGATTACATGGACACCATCTTCAGCCCGAACAGAAACGAAGAAAGTGGTTAAATCTCCTCATGTCACGCGAGCGTGTAGATTTACCCAATATTAAAATAGCCATACCAAGGCAATAAAGATGAGAAAAACGAGTGAAAATATTTAGATTAAAGTACGAAGTCTAGAATTAAAAAAAAAAACGAAGTCCGTCAATCGATGCGCAGTTGTCCAAAGAACACGCATACCAAGTTCCATGTGGATCCGTCTTGAATTGCCGGAGCGTTAGGCTTTTTTTGAATAGCACCACGGCCAAGAAGAAGGAAAAATAAACTCTACTAAATAAAGGAACGTAGTGAAGATGTAACTTTACCCATGGGTTGTTTTGAGACTCGCGAGAAATACATGTGAAATATTTAATAAAAAAGTTAATTACCAACCTTTGATATGCGGTATATCTCACCATTCTTTATAGAACGTTAATTATATACTATATATACTTACTCTCCTACCGTATACTACACCATATAATCACGTGACATATCAATCAATCACTCACTCCATGTCACTGATCTTCTCACGTTTTAGGTGTAAGATGCGAGGGTTACGATGATGACGATGATGGGTATATTGTTCGTCCCTATAACAATGATTGATGAACAGAGAGGTGATTATCACCGGAACATATTTGACACCTATAAAACTAGGGTCATCGTTGGCATTAGGTCTAAAAGATAAGGCCAACTGCAGATTTGATCAAAGGTCACAAGGTGTAAACTGGTTTAGCGCTAACCCTAACCCTAACCCTAACTCACAATCTCGTCAACAATCACGTGCCCTTACCCTATTTACATCTGGTGACCTTGGCCAAATCTGCAGTTGGCTTTACTATTTAGACTTTACCGGTGATGGTTGTCCATTTCAAAGGTACCGCGGTGGTTCAGTGAGTGACGCGCTGGCTCGCTAACCAGGAGGTATCGGGGTCGATAGCTTCGGTGTTGACCGAGAGAGTTCTTTGGGATTTTACAGCGTGATTTCCCCTTGTCGGTGGTGCAGGCCGGGCAATGGACAACGTATAGTGGTTGGGATGGGACGAAAAATCGAGGTCTCCTGTACACATTTGCGTGCCATAGCGCCGCTGACCGGGCAAAATGTCCCTCATAACACACTATATGGCGTATGTCCGTCTCCATTAGCCCAGTCGGAGCAGAACATAGGACTTAAAGGGACTATCCCGATTAGAACAGAGTCTCCAAAAATTGAAGTCTGATTACGTATGAAATTTAAGCACCAAAATATATAGAATGGTGGATTGACCTTGTCTCAAAATTTCAGCTCAAAATATTGAGTCGTTTGGACGTGAACGTCAAAACTGCTTATCCGGACACGTAACCCTTTTAAGATTTCGGGTCAATTTTTTCGTTGGGTGACCTGATAATCGATTCCCGTTTCTTGAGAGGCCTATACAGTGAATGACCCATGTGCCGTACTTGATAACGGACGGTAATTATTTTTATAAAAAAAGGTCTGGTTTTATCCAGACATTGTATAATACAGTTTGAGACACCGGTCTCCATTTCCAGATGAAGACTGACGGATTTAAGTTGTTTGCAAACGTATCACAAATATTGAGTTACTTGCTCGGCCCATAGGTAGAGGGTTTTAAGGCATTTTAACACAAAATTAAGCAGATTTATTCTCCAAAACATTATCGGGATTGGCCCTTTAAATACAAGTTACGTCAGAAGTTTGTTTGATAAAGACCAGAAACCTCCCCTTTAAACGTCACCAGAAATAAACTTCTAAAGAACATGGATAACTTGTATGTCATGAGTTTTCGTCTTTCATCCACATGCATATATTGTGACCATTTACGGAACCCTTATGTGCTTAACTTATTACTCGATTGGTTACTATGGAAACCATTAAAAACTGGCAAAACACCTGGTTGTGAAGTAGTTATTGTCATGGAAACAAATTTCCAATGATCAAGAGAGGAAATAACAAATCGTTAAATTCTTACTGTCATCGGATTCCGGTACTCATCTTCTATTTAATTGCCATGGTAACCAGTGATGTATATCTGCATTCTTTATGATGAACTAACTATAGTATATCTATTTGTCTAAAACCAGAGAAGATCGTTCTGTCTCCAGGAGACAATTATTTATACATGGATATTCTTTGGATTTGGCTGTGATCTGCAGGAGACAATTTCAGAGTAAAATGTTCCAGAGTTAGAAGGTGTATAAGGGTAGGTAGAGAGAGAGAGAGGGTGGGTGGGAGAGAGAGAGAGAGAGAGGGGGGGGGGGCAATCTTGTATACTGTTTTGTGTTCTTGTTGGCAAATGAAAATGGGTTTTGACGTCCTACTTTTCTGCACCGACTCTAATATTGAATTCCAATTGCCAAGGCATGTTTTAAGTGCACGTCAATGTGTACCCCGGCCCTCGGTTTTTCGTCACCGGCGTGCCTTGTACATTGGCGTGCACGTAAAAAATCCCTATTGTTTAAGTGCTTTGACATAAAAACATATATCAAAACTATTATTGCTCCTGCACATATTTGATTCGGGTAGCCGTATAACACAACGCTAAAGCCCAAGAGAGTTTCAAAACAGTGCGCACGCCAGAGAGTTAAACCCTAGTAGGGCAGTGCTACAAAGACGTAGGGTCACCTGTCCAACCCTATGAGTTTTCTCTGCCCCCCCCCCCCCCACACACACACACAAGATCCCTACATCCAGGCGAATTATTGAAATGAAATTGAACTATCTAGTCTGAGTCGAGTGTATACTGGAATGACCTTTGTTATATTTCTGTCTGAAAGAAACTTATATAAAACCTGTGAGAAGACGTGTAGACATGCACAATGTATTATTGATTAATAATAACTGTTGTATTAATGGACATTAGAAATGGTTTCCTGTAAGAATATATCTATAGCTTAATTAATGCGTAGGATGGCTCTTTGCTTCTTCTTTTTTTAGTGAAGTAAATATACGATTACTTCTTTTTAGAGCGTGGTTCCCCCTTGTCAGTGGTGCAGGATGGGGGGACGTGACAAGGGCAGCTGTCTAGTCGTTCGGATAGTATGGAAACTAGGTCCCGTGTATATATATTGGCGTGCACGTAAAAGATCCCTTGCAGTTGGAATTCGATAAAAGAGTATGCCCTAGTGCCGCTGTCCGGGAAAAATTTGCCACATAGCACACTTTATGGTGGGCATATGCCCATCTTCATTAGCCCAGTAGGAGCAGAACAGTAGGACGTTAAACGCCATTTCATTTCATTAATCTTTGTCATCTTCTCAGGACACCAACCCTTGCCATCTTCTCGCGGCATCAACCCTCGAAATTTTCAGCATGGTTTTCCTTTGTCGACGGGGGACCTGCAAAAACCAGTGTCTAGTCTTTTGGATGGGTCAACGAATCGAGGTCTCGAGGTCCCGAGTACACGTTTGCGTTCGAGTAAAAGATCACTTTCATTTCGGTTCCATTTCATTTGGCAATTTGAACACCCCCATATCGATAAGTTTTATTATTATTTCAGACGGGTTACTGGTAATAACTAGACGCCATCATGTCTGATCTAAACGGTAAGTATAAATCATAGTTATTCTGAGTTCGATTAGGGAACGTCACAAATTTCAACACTTGCGACCAAAGATCTCGACCCAGCCGACCCGTCCGCGCTGACGGAGTAAAGTGTTGACCTACACAAATAACCAACATCAGGGCCTAAGTGAGAGGGACGCAATGACGAGCTTTGCGTCATGGTTTTGAGATTTTGCGCTCCTCCCAAATGGCAAAAAATCACATCATAATAATAATCATAATTCCCAACCAGTGTCAAACATATACCGTGGGTCAGATATGCTACAAATCGACTCTACCATGTTCTACACAGTCCAATATCACCCGGCGGCAATGGGCGGGCCCTCCATCCAACCCCTGCCTCCTTCGCACACACATATAAATATTGTTTTTTGGGGGCCCGGATGGGATTTTGTTCCTCATGCAAAATCATGGACACCACGCCTCTGGCCAACATTTATTTTATCATTTGCCTTTGGCGGCGTCGTTCAATCTATCGCCAGTTCCGCGGGATAGTTGTTTGGACGCAAGTATTGAAATTTTGCGACAGTCCCTCAGATTGAATAGCTCTCATTTGTTTTAAAGTTGCCGATGCAGCAAATAATAAAAATGTGCTCATACGAAAATTATATGCAGCAGTTCACTGGCTCTAAGTCAATGTTTGTAATTAAGTTTGAATAGGTGAGTTTTTAATCGAGATTTCAAGAAGTTACAAATGTAGTTCAACTGGGAGCAAATTCCATCTTTCAACAGCGTCAACAGGTTGCACGAATCCACTTTGGTATCACTAGCTGATCGAGATTTTTTGAACGCAAATGTTCGAACTATATCACCCTCGTGATTTCTCCTAAAATGGGCTTCACCACGCGACAATCGTCCAATCTTAATGGGAAATAACCGCTCTTTCTGGCTTAACCCTTTCGCCTGAATGATGTTGAATACGACATAAATTCGTATAGACATAGTTTTAATATTGCTTTTTTTTTTATTTATTTATTAAAGTAATATCTTCTGGTTTTTTATTTTTATCATTAATATTTTTTAGATTTATTTCGTCTCCATCCTCGTCTGAGTAAAAAACTAAGCAACGACGAACTGCGAGGAATAAAGAAATACGTAGACCAACAGGTATTTCATCAGAGCGGGAAAATAATAAGCCGTCTGCTTTATCTAGAAACGCAAGCAGACGTGAATAAAACACAGCACGAGAAAGATGTGGAAACGCTGTCGTCGGAAATAAAACAAGAAAGAACATTCTCTCAGGAATACAAACGTGAATTTACCAGTTTATCCAATATTCTCCATGCTAGAGATGCTCGCCATCAGCAACATCTGCAGAAATTAGAAGACGAACTCCGCAAAAAGACACTAGAATTGGAAGATAGAGACATTCGTTGTACGGAGTTAAAATCTACGATTCTTTCAAAAGATCGATTAATCGCTGAACATAAAGAAACAATAACAGAACTCGAAACGATGTGTTTAAAATTAGTCAAAGAGCGCGAAGATTCAAACGAAATTAATCGATTATCGAACGATATTTTGAAATTAAAATATTCGATGAGCAACAAAGACAGGGCTTTGAATAATTTACGTAAACAGTTGGACACTACACGGCCTACGCCCAATAAAATGGCGTGTGATGGGATTCATTGTTCGTCTGCTAAATATTTGCAAGAATGTAAAACACAGCTAATAGCCAAATGCGAAGAAACGGCCATTTTGAATTTTCAAATAGAAGAGGGTAAACGTAAATTAAAAGAACAGAAAAAATTATTGGATGGTCAGCACCTGTCAGCTACTTTAACATGAATAAATGAATGAACTGGGTTTTAACTTCCTATTTTTCTGCTCCAGCCTGACTTATGAAGACCACCTTTTAGATGAACTATATTATACAGTTCTTGAACAAACTTTATTGGTTGTGATTTAGTCTCTTTAGTTTTCAATTTACTGGAATACAATTACTGTTATTACTGAGCGACCACGTTTCGACTAGGCTTCTCTAGTCATTATCAAGCAATGATAAAATATGTATACATGTACACAACAATACTTAGTCAATGCTGACCAACCAGAGATACCTTTTAATTACATGTACCTAAAGAAGACCCTCGTTTTTTGTCCCATTCGAACGACTAGACAACTGCACCACTGACAAGGGGAAATCCCCTCGGAAAATCACATTGAACTTTCTCAGCCAATGCAGGGATCGAACACGCGACCTCCAGGCTAGCGAGCCAGCGTCTTACCCACTTAACCACCCTGGCTCCTAATGGAGACGGACATATGCCAAACAGTATGTTTGTGCTACAAGGGAAAGTTTGTATTTACATCGGCTCTTACAGCCTAATCTTATTTTAGATTCCTACTGTCACGTATTCTTTTACGTTCACGTCAATGTGTACATGGGACATTGTTTTTTCATCCCTTCCAACTGACTAGACCCTTGCCGTGGAGTTTTCTAGACTAATACCAGGATCGAACCATCCTTCTGGTTAGTGAGCCAGCATCTTACTATTTCGAGGCCTGAATGTGTCGTGGAGTTTTCCTATGTACAAATAGAAATAAAGTTATAAATCCTACAATCTTTATTATCACAGTATAAAATTTACATCTTTATCTTATATTCATCTGTGTCAGGAATGTTTAGATGGTTTGGGTCGTAGTTCTGATAGTCCATGAGCATATTTACAATTGTCTGGTAACCGTGGACAACCATCTGGATGATTATCATGGAACCAACACAGCATTGTTTTAAAATATTCCTCAGGGTTGATTTTATTTGTTTTATTTTTTTGTTTTGGCTTCGTTCCCCACGGATGATCGCTGGATAAATCTCGTAATCTAACAACTCCACCAGTTACTGAAATGAAATGAAATGAAATGAAATGTGTTTTAACGTCCTACTGTTCTGCTCCTATACTGGGCTAATGACGGGCATACGCCATGCAGTGTGCTATGAGGGAAATTTTGCCTGGGCAGCTCCCTACTCTTATATCGAATTCCAACTGGCAAGGGATCTTTTACGTGCAGGCCAATATGTACACGGGACCTCGGTTTTTCGTCCCATCTGAACAAATAGACAGCTCTGTCCTGCACCACGGACAAGGGGAAACCATGTCGGAAAATCTCGATGAACTTTCTTGCCCAATGCAGGGATCCAACACGTGACCTCCAGGCTAGCGAGCCAGCATCTTACCCACTTAGCCACTGTGGCTCCCCACACCCACTAGTTACTGAAAGATACAAAAGAACAATGAAACTGATGTTCCAACATAGATCCCAAAATAAATAGATAACACTCTTTAAAGATGTATTATGTAAGGTTTAGATAAAAACCTGGCCGTTCAAAAACAGAATATTTTTTTGTATGGCTTAATGAAAAAAGAAAAAAAAAATTCCCAGACAAATTTCCCCCATAGTGCACTGGATGGTAGTCTTCATTAGCCCATTTTGTTTTCATTGGAACCATACACTGTAACCCAGGTATCATTTAATTTTGTGTATCTAGCACTAATTTCTTTCACAATGGTTTAATATCTAAACTATATACACAAGATTAAATGATACCCGGGTTACAGTGATACGTCAATAATTGCAATGATTCTTTTTCAGAGCATGATTATATAAAGCTGGCTTGATAGTTAATATGTAACAAGAGAAATTGGTTAGATAGGCGACTCTACTTGAAATAGTAAATATTCAACAAACCTTGAAAGATGTGATTATGATTCCGTAATAAAGTTTGTAAACCGCCACATTCAGATTTTAATTCTTGAAGAGTTTCACCAGAAAATAAATCAGCTACTGAAGCCAGTGGTAAACTACCTGAAAAAATACCCAACAAAACATTTAATATTGTGATAATATTACCAAACACTGGTAAGAAAAAGCTGTGGAAAATCCCATTTTTATCCACTTTGATTTTATCAAGTGTAAAAGTTCCTGGCAAGGAAAGTTTCTAGTTATTCAGATGGGACAATAAAACGAGGTCCAGTGTACACAGTGGTATGCAGAATTTACGTAAAAGAACTCTAGACATATACAATTCAAAATAAGAGTATGGCCGTAGCAAAATGTCCCTCATATATAGCACACTGTATGGCTTATGACCGTCTTCATTAGCCCAGTCGGTGCAGAACAATAAGACGGTAAACACCCATTTCATTTTATTTCAATTATAAAAGGTTTTAAATTCTTGTATAGAATAATGGTCTAACCTCCTCTATTCCACACTGTTTCATGTTTCGTTGTTACTTTATCATCACCACAAGATAAAATCTTCTCAAAAACAACATGTACTATTTTCTCTTTCGTTTCCTTAGAAACACTTTGACAGTTCCTGGCAATTTCTTTATTAGATCTCGGTTGAAATTTCTCAGTCCATTTATTGGAGTCTGTTACTGCACTATCTGCAATTTTCCTTTTTTTATTACTACTAGTATCACATTCTTCAACAGTGGTAGGGTTATCGCCCTTGTCACAAGGTTTATCAGAATTATCTCCCTTAGAGCACCTGTTATCTATAAACAATGTTCTTTGTTCATCTATAGAAAGTTCATCTGTGATATCATAACTTCTAGTTCGACCAATAAAACACACCTGAAAAATAAAAACGGGAAATATTACAGCCACTGATCATCATTACAATATATATATATTCAATATTGTGGAGAGTTACTAATAGGACCACACTACACGCAAAACAAAACTGACAAGATAAAACTGCGGACAAGACAGAATACATAGATATTGCAAGAAATAACCAACAAATATCAAATCAAGTGAACGTATCCGGGAACCAGCCATAAGTGTCCACTGCACTGTACAATCCTAGGCCTTTAAATATGCAGGCTTCACTCAAAATGAGAGAGGCAGAGAGAGAGAGAAAAACAGGGTTTAACTTCCACTCTACACGAACAAGCTCAATTTTGGACTTTTATTTAAAAGATTTGATTACGTGTAGGGGTCTATAGAGCAGTGGGAGGAAACCGAGGAGGTTGGACAGGCAATATCACTCTTTGTCGCGTACAAGTGAGGAATTGAAAGCACGGCACTTGACTAAATGACAGACCTTATGATCTAAATCTCATAGATTAAATCATTCAGGTTTGCAGGAAGTTTATTTAACATCATCTTACTCGTTTCGTTGAAGGAATACGCAGAGTATCTTCCTCAACATTAAATCCACAGACTCCGCCCACTTTCTTTACAAACTGTAAATATGTCTGATACTGACTCTCACCGACACCCCGTTCATTAAACTTAGAGTCAAAATCATGGTGACAGCACGGTAATACAAAATAACAGCAGTTATACGATGATCTGAAAATATTCAAATAATAATCTGTTTACATGATCAAATATATAAAACATAATCATTTCACAGAGATAGAGTAATTGGGTTTAATGTCCACTTGACACAAACCAAAAACATGAATCAATTGTTCATAGGAATCTTTGTGAAAGGAAACCAGAGGTTAGTGGAGTAGAACAGAACGATACCACTGGGGATACCAAGAATGTGTGGATGCTCAAGAAAGAGAGAGATGGGTTTAACCTCCACTTGACACAAACTAGGTCATTTCGGGACTAAAATATGGTTCAATTTTATTCCAATAATTTGCTTGTGCATAGGAAACCTGAGCACCCGGAGAAAACCCAGGCGACCCTACTCCTTGCCACATACAAGGGGGGAATCGAAACCATGCTACTTGACTCCATGACAGACCTTTTGATCCAACATGTTAACCATTCAGTCACCCAAACCCCCGACCTCATTAAACACAATGAATATATTTCATCTGTCATGGTTGGTTGGAGATATTATCAATCTAGTATTATTCCCTATGTGTTTCGAATATATACAAAGATACTTTTATTCACCAACAACCAGTAAAAATGTTTCAGGATAACAGGATAATAACATACCTAGCTGTCATTACTGGTATCCATGGAGTTAATTCATCACTATGGTTACCAATCAACCAATCGTATTGAGGAAATAGGGTCTCACCAGATGGAGTAATAGCTTCTTCCTAATTTAATACATCCAAAAAAACAAAGGTTATAAAACTTTGACAAAGGACACAATTCAGTATTCCATATAACTGGTCTTTGTTTTGTTGATTTACGAATTTTTTAGGAATAAATGAAATGAAATGGGGTTTAACATCCTACTGTTCTACTCCGACTAGACTAATGAAGACGGGCATACGCTATACAGTGTGGTATGAGGGAAATTTTGCCCGGAAAGCAGCGCTACGGCCTACTCTTATATTGAATTCAAACTGCCAAGGGATCTTTTATGTGCACGCCACTGTGTACACCGAACCTTGTTTTTCGTCTTATCTGAACGACTAGACAGCTGTCCTTGTCAGGCCTTCCGTTTTCAGGAATAAGTTTAACTCAGTGAGCCACTGTGGCTGTTATTAAATAACTGTGGCTGTTAATTATTAGTATATAACTGACCTTCAATTCAACCCCAGATCCATACCAATCCCAGATGTTTCGTTTTCTCAAATCTAATCCTACACCATGATGCTAAAATAGATGTATTTTTACATAAGGCCTCAAGTTGTTTACAATTTAAAAACTTAAAGATACATTATGTAAGATTTAGATAAACTAGAGCTGGCAGTTCTTACTATAATAGTTCAAAAATAGATAATGTAATTTGAATATGTTGAAAATTTCATTCAAATTATTTTATTCTGAGCCAAGTTATCACAGTTTGTAGTTTTAACAAGATGTGTGTATTGATTGCTTATTATCGTAACCATGGTACCGGTATGTTCGATGCTTAGATAAATACTTAAATTAAATCATTAAATGGCCAAACCGTTCGAATCTAGATAAAATCTCAAGTATCTGATGGCATCAAGAGTTGATTATGGTCTTGTTTTGTTAACAAATGGCTAATTAATAGTTTATATAACATTTCAGGCCTAAACAAAGACCTGCAATAGGAAAATTTAGCTCTTGAATAATGTGTCATTAAAAATTTAAATAAAACAAATACCTGTTTTGTATTTTTATACACAATATTTGATGAAATTGAAGTTTTAGTATTTGATGAACAGAATGTAAAAGTTAAAGTGAGAGTAATTATAAGATATATAAAATCTCACCCCTTCAGCTGATAAAATATACACCAATAAACCATTACCACATCCCAGATCAACAAATGATTGTTTCTCTTTTATACCCTTTAATTCTCTGTCTTCTTTCCATACTAACTAGAAATATATAACACAAAATATATAATACAACATACATGTATATAATACACGATATACAATACAAAAGATATATAATACAAAATATATCATACATGATATATAATACAAATTATATCATACAAAATATATCATACAAATTATATAATACAAAATAAAGATATATTGCCAGGCAACAAAACATAAGCCCACAGCAGCTAAGTCGCCCGAGCAGACATTTCTTTTGTTATTAATGAAAACATTCACAAGACACTAAAATCTGATTAGGGGTATCAACCTGTTAAGTAATTATCCGAAATGAAAACATTTACAACATACTAAAATCTTATTACGGGTAACAACCCATTAACTAATTATCAGAAGTCATTAGAATTTGTTTTGATTGTTTGTCTCATGAGCTTAAACACTGTGTATAAATGTATATTAACTCTAGCCTCTAGAACGTACTCTGGCAATAATTATCGGAAATCAGATATCAACTTTAGCTTTTAAAGGATCCACAAGACAGGCAAAGGTGGACCGACAGACGACAGTATATGACCACATTTTGTATAAAAATAATGTGTTGTCTAAAACTTAAAAATTTGAAACTAAAAGTTTTTGAACAGAACCACCAAGTACTTTGTGTTTTTAAGTCTTTTTCCTGAAGAAATAACCAGGATAATCACAGGTGTTTTCAAAGAACAGAAAATAAAAATTTGTGTGGCCTTTAAACAACTTACACAGGTACATGTACATACCAATAAATATGTTGCTATGGCGATATCTTCATAAACAAATTTCTGTGGATCTGTTCGCTCAGGCCAGACCTGAAAAAACATTGAAAACAAACATTGGAACTGAAATGAAATGAAATGAGGTTTAATGTCCTAATGTTCTGCTCCGACTAGGCTAATGAAGACAGGCATATGCAATACAGTGTACTATGTGGGAACTTTTGCCTGGACAGCCTACTGTTATATCGAATTACAACTCTGTCTGGCACCACTGACAAGGGGAAACCACTCCGCAATAATTCAACAAATCTTTCAACACTGAAGTTTGTGGGGGAGTGGGTTGCTGAATGGTTTAACACAGGCGATTTAGATGAAAAAGTCTGACAATGAGTCAAATAAAGTGACAAGGAATTACGTCGCCTGTTCAACCTCGTGGGTTTTCTCCTGGACCTCTTGGTTTCCTCCCACTGCTAAAAACCCCTCCGCGCAAGCGAATTATTAAAATACAATTGAATGACAGATCAGTCCCAAATTGACCTAGTGAATGTTAAACCTCATTTCATTCCAAAGTTTTGCCTTGAATCCAAATGTTGATGAAACTAACCTCGACAAGTTTGAGTCCATATTTCTGTTTTAAATGGTTGTATAGTTTATTGTATTCATCCACCTGCACGAGACGTAAAGACGTTTGACCTGTTCGTAGTTTATCTTCCTCCGCCCATCGAGAAATCTTCACCAATAAAATCTCTTCTAACCACATTAAAGTCACATGACCATCTTCTCGACCACTTCTTCTTTCCACATCAAGATAGATTTTACTAAATAAAAAATAGAGAAAAGAACCCAAATTAATGATCTACATGTACAAGAAAACTTCATTCATAAAAGAGAAATGTTTTATCACAAAGTTTTATGTACAGTAAACTTCTGTTGAAAACATCTTTTCGTGTCCTGTGAAGGCTCCACATTTTCTACTTTATTCTGTGCTTTTAAATAAAATAGAAATGTATCATTTTTGTAATATACATGTTTTGAAGTTTTGCAAAATTGGTACAACTTTTCTTGGAGAGAAAGCAGTTACAAGGTATATGACATTAGGTAACTGAGTTATCATCTATCTGTTGTGTCGAGTTTTAAACTCATTTCCCAATGTCATCAATCAAATGAAATACCTGTAGGTAGATAAAGTACAATCACTAGTTTAGCATGGATGTTTATCAGGTGTGCTTATATTCATAGATTGATCTGTCCTGTCTTTACTTGAAATATGGCAGGCTGATTTACCCAATACTACCTAAATACTACCTAGCTCATTATTGTGAAAACCCCCCAGAATAGTTGATCGTTCAAATCATACCAGTATCGGCAATATCAACTTGACGACCATGATGGATAACTTTAAGAAGGCGGTGCTAATTATGTACTGTTATTATATTACTTACCTGTTGTCTTTGCCCTGTTGAAAAGAAAAACAATAATTCATCTCATCATCGATGTTTGTCTCAATTCGTTCTTCACCATTTTCCACATTTATTCTACAAATTGGTGTAAATGTCACTTTCTTGTTGACATGGTCTAAAATATAAAAAAATATTTAATATTGATAGGCCATACATGTACATCTCCTTAAAATAAATAATTAGCATAGGGACTTTACCCTCCTTTCATTGTTTATTACTTGCAATGTCCGTGTAATCTGTCCACAGGTTTCTTTTCGTAGATGTACAGTCTTTGCTTCACCTGTTCTTACTATATGTATAGAGAGAGAAATGGGGTTTAATGTCCACTTGACACAAACTAGGTCATTTCGGGACTAACATAAGGAACAATTTTATTTCAATAATTCGCTTGCGCATAGGGGGTTTTAGCAGTGGGAGGAAACCAGAGGACCTGGAGAAAACCCAGGATGTTGGACAGGTGACCCTATTCCTTGTCATGTACAACCAAGGAATGGAAACCATGCCAGCTGACTCAATGAAAGACCTTATGATACAACGCGCACACGCTACAAATATTGTAATAGGAGATACCAGACCAGTAGGCTATCGAGTACCGTACATCAAACAAATCTAATGTACCGTATTATTTCTACGATATTCTCAACTCACCATATTGTACTATTTCTCTAAGAGTTGGATATTTATCAATTTGTTTCGGTATCAAATCTCGAACGATAATACAATTCTGGCTATTATTTTTATTCAGATCTACATCGCCAACACAATCATTAAATGGGTTTGTCTCCCTTTTACTAGTGAACCGTAAAATAAATTTCTGTCCAACTTTATTCAGATTTCCTTGTACTTCATCATTTGTTGCTTCATAAATAATTTTACCACCAACCAATCGTCTATTTACCACGTGTGGTTTGTTGATGAAAACACTCAGTGAGTCCAGAAATCCAGACAATGAACCACGAGTTGAAATTTCTTTTCTTGAAGCAGATTTTGTGATCTCAAGTTCGTCCATAGTTTCATAGACCTACCCTATCAACAGACATAAAAACTATAATTTTGTGTTGCAATTGTTTACATCATGGGGGCTGACATTTTAACTTTGCATTCTGGGATATTAAGTTGTATATAAGTATTAAAATAGGACTCAGACCAGGCAAAAACAAATTCTGCAAACTCACTTTCTGTTCTTTACACTGAAGTTGTCTAGAATGGATTCAGATTCATTAAGTTTCTAATGTTTGTACAAATAAAACATTCCAAACAAATCTTTCAAAAACTGATAGGTTTTAGATCTCTTAATCTTGTCTGATCCAAAATCTAATAGTAGATAGAACATTGACAAAAATTCCAGCGGGTTGTTCGAGTATAAACAGTTTGTTAGAAATGGGGCCATATCACAACACACTCACTTAAAATAGAATTTATTATTTAGCAGATGAAGACACAAACCCACATTCCAACCATAGCGGCATTTTAGTTAAGGTGCTGTTTTTTTATGGTACTAGTCACAAGTACTAGTAGTAGTGACATACAATAGTCTATAATAAGAATAAAACTAAAAATGAAATGGGTTTTAACATTCTACGGACAATGTTCTGCTCCTGACTGGGCTAATGCAGTGTGCGATTAGGGAAATTATATCAAATTCCAATAAGGCATCTTTTTTATGTGCGTGTAAATGGGTACATGGAATCTCGGTTTTTCGTGCAATCCGAACGACTATGCATTGTCCCTTGTGAGGCCCTCTACTCTGTCCTGCATCACTGCACAAAACATTAGGGACCCAACCCTGCTAATTTTTTTGACTAGACCTGGTGCATGTAAATATTGACTACTAGAGTTTCCTGAAACAATTATAGAGGAATATGATGTTCTTTACGTTGAGTTATATTTATACATTTATACTTCAATTTTAAAACTAACAATCCCTAAACAGCCTCAGAAAGATCTAGTAGGCCTACATGTATACCGGTATAGCAGCAGTCTTTATAATAAGGTCTGTCATTGATTCAAGTGACATAGTTTCAATTCCCAGTCTGAAAAGGTGCAGGGTCGCCTGTCCAACCTGGGGGGGGGGGGGGATTTCTCTGGTTTCCTCCCACTGCTGAAGACTCCTACACACAAGCGAAGTATTAAAATAAAATTGAACCATTATGTTAGTCCCGAATGACAACATTTGTGTTGAGTTGCTAATTAGGGGTTTAGAATAAAAAAAACCCCGCTAAACTTGCCAATATTTGATTCATCTGGTTTTGTTTTGCAGATTTAATCCTCAGCAAATTCAGAACACTTAAATTATGATCAAGACTACAATCGAGAGAAAGACTTGAACATCAAGATGTGTTTACCGGCTTGTTGTTGTGTTGTTGAGTTTTTACCGTTTATATGTTTAGTGACGATTCCGTTGTATGGATCATTTTGTGGTGTTGATGTTATTTTACGTTTATCTATTCTATTATTGGTTCATTCGATTCTCATCAACTACATTCCTAAACAATGGGTAATATATTCTGTTATTGACATTTTACCATCTAAACAATGGGCAATATATTCTATTATTGATATTTTATCATCAAAACAATGGGTAATATGTTCTGTTATTGACATTTTACCATATAAACAAGGGGGGTGGAACGGCCGAATGGTTAGCGCGTGCGCGTTGAATCATAAGGTC
This sequence comes from Patella vulgata, assembly GCF_932274485.2. Taxonomy (NCBI): domain Eukaryota; kingdom Metazoa; phylum Mollusca; class Gastropoda; family Patellidae; genus Patella; species Patella vulgata. The sequence continues at coordinate 5,231,183 of NC_065884.2, forward strand.
TGTCATTGAGTCAAGTGGCGTGGTTTTGATTCCCTGCTTGTATGTGGCAAGGAGAAGGGTCGCCTGTCTAACCTCATAGGTTTTCTCTGGGTCCTTCGGTTTCCTCCCACTGCTATAGACCCCTTCGCGCATGTGAATTATTAATAAAAATAAAATTGAACCTTGTGTTAGTCCCGAAATGACCTATTTTGTGTCAAGTGGACGTTAAACCAAAGGAGTCACAGTGGCTCGCTTACCTTGAGATCTCAGGTTCGCTCTCGGTGTTGGTCTAGACAGTTCCTCAGGATTTTCTATCATGGTTTATCTTTTGTCAAGCAAGATTTAGGGACTGACATGGATAATGTCTAAATTGTTTGGATGGGATGGAAAAATCAAGGTTCTGTCCTTGTTAAATGATCATCAATATGAACTGCATGTCACCATGCTAGTTTTAGAATACATGTGGATGTGTTTACCTTTATAACACGATCGTAAGGCCTAATACATTTACATACGAAACATGCAAAAATAGACTGTTTTCTTTCGGAGGGGTAGTAATTGATGACATTTTCCCCTAAAATTGACTTGTGCTCGTCAAGTGTTTATAACGCCAGGAACTTTTCTGACAAATGCAATTTTCATCATGTAGTTAATCACGTGACCAATGATCTCTAGGTTATTGCAAATCTGATAATTAATTTATGTTTGATGTATTTTTCAGGTATCTATTGTTCCATACAGTCAAATATTATTACTGGTTGTTCTAGCCTATCTACCTATAAACATAGCACCATGGCCGGTAGTCTGGATCTATCGGGTCATATTACATGTTACAGAACCAGTGTTATTGTGGTTAGAGATAATTCTGGTACAGAACTATATTATGAGATGTAGTCAGAGAGTTATAGATGAATGGGACAGTGATGAACCAGCTACAAGGGTATATATAATACATATTTATCTTCGCCTGTCCAACCTCTCTCTCTCTCTCTCTCTCTCTCTCTCTCTCTCTCTCTCTCTCTCTCTCTCTCTCTCTCTCTCTCCCCCCTCCCTCTCTCTCACACATATTTATTTGAATATTTGGGAGAGCCGTGGTGGCTTAGTGAGTAAGACGTTACTTCGCTAATCTGGAGGTCCTGTGTTTGAGAAAGTTCATCAGGATTTTCCAGATTGTTCCCCTTGGCCCATCACCATAGCAGACACAAATAACCTTTGTTTGACACTACGCAATCTCGTGTCACCTGGGTTGATGCAGAACAATAAGACGTTAAAACCCATTTCATTTCTGTGTCCCTCGATTGCAATTCCATCAATTCTTAAAATTCAGGACTGAGATAACAGGGAGCCACGGTGGCTAAGTGGGTTAGATGCTGGCTCACTAGCCTGGAGGTTGCGTGTTTGATCCCTACATTGGCCGAGAAAGTTCTGAGGCAAAATTTCCTCCCTCATAGCACACTGTATGGCGTATGCCTGTCTTCATTAGCCCAGTAGGAGCAGAACTGAAGGACGTTAAACCCCATTTCATTTCTGAGATAACAGTCGAGCACAGCACCTTCACATAAAGGGAGATAATCGGTGTACTGATTTTGTGCATCACTGCATATTTCTGCCCATTCCGTACTAGATGTTTATTTGACATATAAATTGTATTTTTTGTGTTTCAACTGTTTGTAGGTTTTGTTAATTGGTTTTTCATCTGTTTGTTATTTTTCATCTGTTTGTAGGTTTTGTTAATTGGTTTTTCATCTGTTTGTTATTTTTCATCTGTTTGTAGGTTTTGTTAATTGGTTTTTCATCTGTTTGTAGGCTTTGTTAATTGGTTTTTCATCAGTTTGTTATGGTATAACGGCAGCATTTGGTTGGTCGATCTACACTGAATCTTCTAGTATACACATCTGGTATGATTTTATTGTCTTATATTTACTGGGGTAACTGGGACAGTATTTGATGGTAGGGTGCCCAACACAGTCAAAAGTTGCACTTTTGAAAATTGAACTTACTTCTGCTAATGGTCAAAGCTAAGTGGAAGCTTGTTATATATATGGGGAGTTGGATGGCCAAATGGTTAGCGTGTGCGATTGTATCATACGGTCTATCATTGATTCAACTGGCGCGGTTTCGATTCCCCGGTTGTACGTGGCAAAGGAGTAGGGTAGCCTGTCCAACCTCTTCGGTTTTCTCCAGGTCTTTAGCAGTGGGAGGAAACTCAATCGTTAGGCCATGTAACTGTCCAGGCAAGATTAACTATAAGTTTGTCTCAAAATGAACCCCACTTATTCCTTAAAATAAAATAAACAAAAAGACGATTATAAAGGATCAGGCTCAGGTTAAGCTTGTATTGTGCTGGTGCATCAACAGTGAAAAGGGGGTATATTCTGTTCATTGTCCATCACACTTACACAAATACAGTATGGTAGATGTAGATAGATAGATTTAGCACAATCATATACATTATAATGAATAAAATCATAAAATTGTGAATATATATATTTTTTGTAAACGATTTGAGGACCTCTTTAATATTATAGCACCTGGCTACTTCAGCCCAGTCAGCCTCCCCCTCCCCCCACCCATTTCAATTCAGTCCTGTAAAGGATGAGTTGGGATATGAATTTATTCAATTTAATATGATGTTGTCGTTTATTTCAGGTGTTTATTGTTTGTTATAATTATATTCATCATGATACATAATATGATGGTGATAGCTCCACAAGGTAAATTGTAATGTAGATGATTTATAATTGTGATGTTTGTAGTTAATCATTTAACCTGAATCTAATATACTGGCCGACACGTCAATAAATATAACACAGTCAGGTTCCATATTGAATCCTGCATTAAACTGACACCAGCTGTAGCGCCTCAAAGAACTAGTAGTTGGTCCTATTATACTGACTACTATTCACATAGGCGCTCAATGATACAGTAGTTTTGGTCTGTCCAAAGATGGGGGGTTGGATGCCGAATGGTTAGCGCATGTGCGTTGTATCATAAGGTCTGTCATTGAGTCAACTGGTGTGGTTTCGATTCCCCGGTTGTACGTGACAAGGAGTAGAGTCGCCTGCTCGACCTCGTCCTCCGGTTTTCTCCCATTTGCTTAAGACCCCTATGAGCAAGCGAATAATTGAAATAAAATTGAACCTTGTGTTAGTCCCAAAATGACCTAGTTTGTGTGGAGTGGACTTAAACCCCATTTCTCTCAACGAAAAAACATGTGGGCAGTGAATTTAATAAGGCTTCGATACTTGTGATAAATGGATAGCGATTAAAGACAACATGGTCTTGTATATGCAATGAATTCTGGTCCGACTTCGCACTTGTTGCTAGGTCGTGCATCAGCGAAGTGACGTGACACAAACATGACTTCTTTTAATAGACTTTTTATAGCAGAGGTACTCCCTTGTGAAAACAGTGTTTTGAGAAAGATTTGAAGCAAAATTTTAATAGATTAATTAGTTTGAATATGTTTTTAGTCCAACCAAATACATAATCAAATCACACAGTTTAGACGTTTGTACACCGGAAGGTATCTTTAAACTGCCATGTATATTTCAGGTATATTAAGTGATGCAGCTTTCTGTGGATTATGTTCTGTGTTTGTTTTATATGCTATGATTCAAGAAACTAATATAATACAAAACCCTACATCAACACCGCCATCTTGGAACAGGTAGAGTAATCTTATATAATACAAAATCTTACATCAACTCCACATCAATACAAAACCTTGCATCAACACCGCCATCTTGGAACAGGTAGAGTAATCTTATATAATACAAACTCTACATCAACTCCATCTTGGAAAAGAAGTTGTCAGAGGATAATCCAACGAGTAACGACTAATTAAATGGATTCTCCCCCAGCCAAGTCATGTGACAAACAAGATTGCTTAAAATAGATGAGGGGACTTTCTTTCCGATTAAAATGTTATGAGTGGAATTTGAAGAAGACTTTTGATGGATAAATTAATTGGAATATGTTTTTAGTCCCAATATCTCATCAGATCACAGATTGTGCGGGGAAAGACACCTTTCAATTCATTTCTGATAATTTTATTTCAGGGTTGAAAAATCTTCTTTTGTGCAGATTCTACTTTATATTTTGAGATTAAAGATGGGTGAGTTAACAAAAGATTTTTGTCTGCTACTGTAACTTTTTTATTTATAATTTGGAAGATGTTATTTAACCGTATGTTTATTCCACACTAAATTTTATATTATTTACATCAGGGGACCCGTGGTAGGGTTGCCGAATTTTAAAATTGTGTGGTTTAGATCAAAAGGTCTGTCAATGAGTCAGGTGGTGTGGTTTCAATTCCCTGTTTGTATGTGACAAGGAGTAGGGTCATCTGTCCAACCCTCGTGGGTTTTGTCCAGGACATCCAGCTTCCTCCCACTGACAAAAACCTGTACATGCAAGTAAATTGTTGACATGAAATTGAAGCATATGTTAGTCCTATCACGATCTAGTTTATCTCTGTCGATATAATTTAATATTTTATTTAATTTGTACAGTTTATATGAATATTTTTGTGAATGATGCACATTGTATTACAATTATGATAATACAAATGTGTACTATTTGTTTTCCTTCAGAATATGCTGTAGAAGCTATACAGTTATTATCCAAGTTTTTGACTCCATTTTTTCTGATCACCATGGCAATACGACTATATAGTATATTATTTATCATGGATAAAGTCAGTGTAAATATTTTACAGGATGAGGAGGAAGAGGTAAAATAATAACAGCTTTTATTTCTTGATTAAAGCAGATGATCGTCAGTTTTCAGACAATATCAGATTTTTCACCGCTAAAATTTACTCAAATTGATTATTGAACATTTGGGGTTTTGGATGGCCAAATGGTTTGCATGCACGCGCTGTATCATAAGGCCTGTCATTGAGTCAACTGGCATGGTTTCGAATCCCCGGTTGTACGTGGCAAGGAGTAGGGTCGCCTGTCCAATCTCGTGGGTTTTCTCCGAGTCCTCCGGTTTCCTCCCACTACTAAAGACCCCCTACGCGCAAGCGAATTATGGAAATAAAATTAAACCATATGTTAGTCCTGAAATGACCTAGTCTGTGTCCAGTGGACGTAAAACCCCATTTCTCTCTCTCTTTATTGACCATTTAACTAAGAAAGCAAACCTAAGATCTTCCGGCCTTGATTCAATTTACGCAAGACTTACATGTATCAGTGGTGCTGGCTTCTTTATATTGTCTGGCAGAGCAGTAGGACATTAAATGAAATGAAATGAAATGGGGTTTAACGTCCTACTGTTCTGCTCCTATGCTGGGCTAATGAAGACGGGCATACGCCATACAGTGTGCTATGAGGGAAATTTTGCCCGGGCAGCGGCACTATCGCCTACTCTTATATCTTAATCCATCTGCCAAGGAATCTTTTACATCCATTCCAATGTATACACGGGACCTCGGTTTTTCATCCATCCGAAGGACTAGACAGCTGTCCTTGTCAGGCCCTCCGTCCTGCATCACTGACAAGGGGGAACCACACAGTAGGACGTTAAACCCCATTTCATTTCATTTATATTGTCAGCACATGATGCCTAATCTTGCAACATTTTCACTTCATTTAATTTAATGAAAATCTCAATATGAAAAGAGACAGTTCCTGTATTGATGGTGTGGGTTATGTTGACGGTAGGGAGCCTCGGTGGCTCAGTAAGTAGGACACTGACTTGCTAACAAACAGGTCTCATGTTCCCTCCCGGTGTTGGCCGGGAAAGTTCCTCTGGAGTTGGGGGGGGGTTCCCCTTCTACGGATAGGGTGAATTTGAATTGTATTTGAAAATAGAATAACAATTCTACTAAAGGGAGAAGTTTGTCTTTGGAAATAGAATAACAATTCTGCATAAGGGAGAAGTTTGTATTTGGAAATAGAATAACAATTCTACGAACGGAAGAAGTTTGTAATTCGGAATAGAATAACAATTGTCATTGTGAATCTTGTTCAACATTTATTTTATTTTATTTTTTCAGGAGTCATCATTAATATCAGAAGACGAACTGTTATATGATATATCATCATGGCGATCACCATTACTGGTGAAATTAGCTGTTATATTTATGTTTACGCAACTCAGTGTTCTATTTTTACTGGAAATCAGTGGACAGAGGCAAATTGATACAAAATGGCTGCCATGGTTAAACCAAATATGGCCAACACAGATATTATTTGGACGTGTATCCCAACTTTTTGCAGTTAATGGATTTTATATGTGGAGACTTTTTTGTGCAGATGATTGGACATGGTCTGAATGGTTATAAGATTCTCATGTGAAGATAAACTAGAATCTCATTGGTTGTTTTATATCATGTGATGTGAGAGATGAATTTGAATGGCTGTAAATACTACTATTAAGGCCAAAATATGAAATAACTGTGTTTATGTCTTACGGTTACCCGACCATAATCACAGACCCTAAACTCTTTTCTCTCATTTCCCAGGCCCTATAACTTGGTCGAGACATTTTGGTATTAACTTCACGAGCCTTACGCAGTAATTAAGCTAGAAATGCTAGGAAATAGAAAATAACAGCGCCACAAGAAAAAAAAATGATAATAAAAACAAATAGGAAGATTTTCCTGTTTTTTGGGAGGACATAATAATACTACTATAATAATATGCTTTTTTATGGTGCTTTAGTTTATAGTAGCTGATTTAAAATGGGAATTAGTGCTTTCGAACATATTTTGATAGAAGTTTGATTTGACATTAGGCCACAAATATTAACGGATTGTCTTGAAACTTTACACACATATTCCTGGTACACTAAGGATGATGCCTTTTGTTTTTGGTGCATTCCAGACACCCAGGGGCAGAGCCATTTCCAATTTTTGTGTGTACCACCTGAAGACTACAATTCTTGATGGGTCATCTTAGAGACTTTATTTATTACCGTAACAACGGTAGTAATGACGATCGAGGCTAGCCTAAAATAGAATCACTCATATCTCGGTTCAGAGTGAAGCAATTTGACTGAAATTTTCAGGATGTTCTGTTTTCATTATCTATTTTTTAACTATTAAAGAGACAACTACTGGCAGCTCTATAGCTAATCTTACCTAATGCCCCTACTTCTTCAAAGGGAGAATGGCACCTACTGATGTAAATACATGCCTGATCCACAAGGGCAATGTCACGCCCACTTTGTTTTGGAATAGTTTATCTGTAAACACATTTCAGACTGTAATTCTTATGAGATTTTGTTCAGATTAGACATGATCATTCATTTCAACTACAGGTTGCAATAGTACCTATTGATTTTTGTGTATGTCTGTAAGTAAACATGCTACAGGTTGTAATTTTTAACAGGATGGAGCCTATTGATTTTGGTAAAGCCATTTCATATTTTATTTTCGTCATTTTAAAAACTACCATTTCGACCAAAGCAGGAATGTGTGAACTTCTCATGCAGTGTTTCAATTTTTGACAGGATGGAACCTATTGATTTTGGTACAATTCCAGTGTTGGCCAAGAAAGTTAATTGTGATTTTCCGACATGGTCTCCCCTTGTCAGTGGTGCTGGACAGAGGGCCTGTTATAAGGACAGCTGACTAGTCGTTCAGATGAGACGGAAAACCGAGGTTCTGTGTACACATTGCCATGCACTAAAAGATCCCTTGGCAGTTATAATTCGATATAAGAGTAGGCGATAGTGCTGCTGTCCGGGCAACATTTCCCTCATAGCACACTATATGGGATCTTTTACGTGCACGCCAATGTGTACACGGGACCTCAGTTTTTCGTCCCATCCGAACGACTAGACAGCTGTCCTTGTCAGGCCCTCCACCCCCCGAAGAGGATTTTAAACACTAATAGAAGAAGTAGAAGTATTAATTAAGAGATATACATGTATATACAGATTTAGTTTTTTATAACTTTTGTTTTGTAAACATTTTTATCTTTTTTTGACAGAAATAAACATTATTTTTTAAAGTAGAAATTTGACATTGGAGACGGCATTGGAATAGAAACACTTGAACTGGAAGGGGGATAAACTATATTACCCAGTAGACCATAGGCTTGTGTCAGAATCTAAGGGGAGATAACTTATGTTGCTTATATTCTCTGTGGTCTGTCATCTGATGGTTTTCGGGGGGGGGGGAAATGGCTGAATGTGGACTGTATTATGAGGTCTGTCATTAAGTCAACTGGCGTGGTTTTGATTCCCGGGTCTTACATGACAAGGAGTAGGGTCAAACCTTCTGGGTTATCGCTGACCTAGTTTCCATTTCAGCCCCACTGGCATTACCATCCCTATCAACATGCCTGATCACCAGAGTAAATCACAACCAAGACGATCTGGTCCAAATAGTAACTTACAATGAACAGGCCCCGGTCCAATAGAAATTACAAACAAAAGGCCACGGTCCCAATAGAAATTACTATCAACAGGTCCCGGTCCCAATAGAAATTACAATCAACAGGCCCTGGTTCCAATAGAAGTTACAATCAACAGGCCCCAACCCCCAGAGTAAATCACAACCAACAGGCCCCGGGAGTAATTCACAATCAACAGGCCCTAGTCCCAATAGAAAATTACAATCAGCAGGCCTCAGTACCAATAGTAGATTACAACCTGCCGGCCTCAGTCCCAAAAGAAATTTGCATCCACAGCCGAAATATTTGTATGGATCCATTGATAAAATCTTTATAATTTCTTGTGCCTACAGGTTTTTAGCAGTGGGTGGAAACGAATACCGGTAGACCCGGAGAAAACACGCAAAGTTTGGCAGATCACCCTGAATACTTGTCACGTACACGTTGACTCAAGGACGGAATTTATTGTCTAAATTGCACACATAATACGATTCGACCACCCAACCATGCCGAAATAAAATAGAGAGAGGTTTAACGTCCACTCAAACAAACTAGGTCATTTTGGGACTAACATATGGTTCAATATTATTTCAATAATTTGCTTGCGTGTAGGGGTCTTTAGCAGTGGGAGGACCCAGAGAAAACCCAGGTGGTTGGACAGGCGACCCTACTCCGGGAATCGAAACCATGCCAGTTGACTCAATGACAGACCTTATGATACAGCACGCACATGATAACTATTAGGCAATGAAACCCCACTCCCCCCAATCCAACCCGCCTCCGAAATAAAACAACAACAAAGTCTGGAATCAATTAGTTATATATACACTTGTTTTATTATTTTTTAGAGTATTTTGTAAACATAAAAATATAAAAACTAAAATCTCTATATCAATTATATTATTATTATACATTATAGTTCTAATAGCTAGATCCATTCTGTACACTATTCAGCAGTTTTGTGCAAGTGGGGCCATAAAGGAATAAAATGTCTATTTGCATGGTATGGTGTCAAAAGCAGTCTATTCTTTCTTCAATTACAGCAATTATCACAGCAATGATCTGAGTCAAATGAATTCGATTTTATTTTAACCATTTGACCCTTTATATGAACCAGAATGATATAAAAAATCGACAGGTTGTTTTTTTTTAAAAAGTGTCACCCAAAGAACAACATCAAAAAGGGGGACAAATACCAAGTACATGGAACAAGTCCCTGATTAAAAAAATCAGTCAATTAGAAAAAATAAAAGCGAAAATTGTCCTACGATGTCCATCTGGTCTTACGCATGTGACATCCTGCTTCTGTCCAGATATGAACCCAAGAAATTCCACAAATAAAGGCAACTCGGGGGCCATATAATATTCTGTTTTTTACTTATATATTCATAGCTAGGATAAAAACAAAATTATTTACAAAAATTGGATAAAAAATATAAAAATTATTTTAGGTAGATAAAAGATGGTTTGTTATATGTTCATATAAAATAATTACAAGGAATGTGTTATATACACATCCAGACATCACCATGGATACCTTTTAGTATATACTCCTACTCTTGTTGGAATATTTTTCTTAAAGACTTGGTCATTATTATAGCAGATATATATAGCGATATTTAATAACTGTCCCCACTGGTAACAGTCTAATAAAATATAAACATTAATATAGCAGTATTGAAGATATCAAATATAAACATATTACCTTATTGAAGATATCAAATTTGTGACCCTTTTTGAGCATTACAATGAATTATGTGATATAATACTTGTATTAAACCCTCTGATATATATATATATATATATACACAAGTATGATAAACAGTTTTACAATAAACTCAACTGATTTAATATAAACTATATTATCATTCACTTATAGCTGACAACTCTGTAGTTTTATAATAAGCTCAGCTGATATAATATAAACTATATTATCATTCACTTGAAGCTGAAATTCTATATTTTATTTTAGAAAAAACACTAAGAAAGAGACAGAAAAAATATTTAAACCTCATGGCAGAAAAATCATAATGTTTTCTGACCCCGCCCCCAAACCCATAAACGGAATTAAATGAAAGCATGGTGTCAGGTTAGTAGCTAAATATTATAATCAGATCTATATTCAATAAAAATAGTTTTAATATTTCAAGCCAGCTTTGTTATGAGATTCGTAAGTGGAATGTGGCTTCGTTAAAATGTATGGTAACAACTTGATTTATTGAGACAAAATTACCCTTTCATTAGGTTGGCCAACTTTCACATAGATTTCATGGACTATTCCCGAACTCCAGGATTTCAGTATAGCGTTGGATCCACAAGACTCCTAACATCTTTCTAGCATGGGTTCCAGGTCAGTTGTAAATGCCAGTCATCACCAGTTGATGAAAAAAAATGACCGAAAATGTCTCTGGGGTCAATTAACATGCCTTCAAATTTGTAAAGCTTCCGTGCTTTATCAAAAATGACCGATAGTGACAATTTTGAAGTGGAAGCCCTGCTTTCTAGTGTTTTGTTTTAAAAATCCAGAAAGACTCAGAGAAAAACTATGTTTTGTACGGCCAACCATAACATTCTCTTGTAATACATCATTCTCCAAAATACTTCTAGTATTATAATTTTTAATATGTATTTTGTTTTCATTAAATTCAACAAAAAAATATTTTGAGGATATAAATGTGGTAGAAACACTATTCTCCAAAATACTTCAGTTTTATTATCATTAATATGCGTTACATTTTCATTAAATTCAACAAAAAATATAAAAGTTTCTTTAAAAATATTTTGATGAAAGATTTTGATATAATTATAAATGTTGATTTTGATCTACATCTCATCACAGTCATACAGTTTAAATTTCTTATAAACAAAATTAAGGAATGAACATATACTGTAATAGGCCTATATATATATATATATAAACTAGTATCATATATATATACTAAATTTCATTTTATTAAATTTGAATAAATGCACAATCATTATTTAATAAATCCTTTCAAACTAGGGTTCAATGCCAGTCAGTATTTACAAGGATATGAATAATAAAAAATTTCACAACATTTAAGGTTCTGAGCAGGTGATATAAGCAAGCTAGTCCCACGTATAAGTGTAGCGAAAAAATGTTCCTTTTTTTTAATCTGATTTAATCTAAGCTAGAAGATTATTGAGCGTCAATATTGTGGATTTAATATTCGATTTGACTGCATTTTAGAAATAAAAAAAGAAACTGGATATTGTCTGAAACAAGGCATTATTGATATAAGTGCATTAATCTTTAAAAGATTCAACTTTATGTAATTTTCTTCGAACCCATTAATAGTTTTATAAATTCATCTGATCAACTGTGCACCTATTCAAATAAAATCTTTCCAATAAATTCAAACGGGGACATGCCAATCATCAGTATAATGTCGTAGATAATGGACTGTCCGTCAAATAAAAATGGTTGAATTGATGACATTAAATAAAACAAAAAACTTTTAAGCAATGATAACAACAAGAGAATCTTACACAAGGTACAATTTTATGGATACACAATTACTGAGTTTAATGCTAAACGACGTTTCGACGAGGATACTCTCATCTTTATCAAGCAAAGAATATCCTCGTCGAAACGTCGCTTAGTATCAAACTCAGTAATTGTGTATCCATAAAATTGTACCTTGTGTTACGTTGATTAACTAAATGCCAATCAAAGAAGAACAAGAGAATCCTTGTTGAAACACCACTCTATATAATGAAAGTTTTGTGGTTCTGTTTTGTTGAATATATTTTTGAGATACATTATTTAGGTTGAATGTATCAATGTAGTTAGAAGAAGAAATATATTTGTATTAATTAATTAATTAATATTAAAGCCAGTCTGTATTTTGTGTACCTGTAGATATATTGTTTACAGGGCTCCTATATTTTGATGTGATCTGCTTCCTGAAAAAACATAAAATACAAAAGCCATTAGCCTAACAACAACGTGTAATTTAAAACTCTTCCGAGACCCTGAACCAGGATTCGAAAAAATGAAATGAAATGAAATGGGGTTAAACGTCCTACTGTTCTGCTCCTAACCTGGGCTAATGAAGACAGGCATACGCCATACAGTGTGCTACGGCCTACTCTTATATCGAATTCCATATAAGAATTTTACGTGCACGCCAATGTGTACACGAGACCTCGGTTTTTTCGTACCATCCGAACGACTAGACAGATTTGAGGAATAGATAGTCTCTGTTTCATCACCATCTATATAAATAAAATTCGATGTCTTTGTGCGGGTATGTTTGCCTATCACGTTTTGTCACTGCCCTCCACCCCCACACATGTGGTATCAAATTAACCAGCATGACCATGTGAATGTTTTAGGCCATACACATTGGGCCCTGGGCGAATTAAGACCTGGACCCCGGGCGAATCATACTTTGTCGCCATGCTCCACCCCCACATATGTGGTATCAATTTAACCAGCATGACCCCAAGAATGTTTTTTAAGCCATCTAATTTTGGCCCCAGGTGAATTTGGGCCCCTGTCGAATTTGCGCCCCAGGCAAATTTGGGTCACAGGTGAATTTGGAACCCGGGTGAAGTCGGATATCTTGCTAGTAAATAAATAAATAGGATGAAATGAAATGTGGGTTTGAATGTCCTACCATTGTTTACAGACAGGAATAATGAAGATGAGCATAAATTGATCTAATTATCCACAACACAGACCCTGAGTTAACAAAGCATTCTCAGACTTAAGTTAAAAATTTACTCAAAATTGTTCGCCTTATTGTAACTAACATAAAACTTTTGTTGTTTTAATGTATTAAATACATCAATCAGAAACTATGTGTAAAGTTTTGTGTTTCTGGATCAAAGATATTTCTTACAAACAGTGATTGAAAGTTGAGTAAATTCTTAACTTAGGATTGAGATTAATTTGTGAACTTGGGGCCTGATTTTAAAGCGATTTTCTTAAAATAAAATTTAATGAAAGCAGCATTTTAATAATAATCTAACTTATTTGACAGTACACCTAAACATGTTATAAAAGTTGTTCAGTGTTACCGATACAATATACAAAATAAAACCAATTCCAAACAGGCTGAAATTTTCAATGAAGACTTACGAGTTAGTGTTCCTTTTTCTGATCTTCTTCCATAACCATAATCTGATTGGGGTCGCCTATGTTTTCCTGTTAGATCTCCAGTAACCCGTAAAACTTTACTACTGGGACCGATGGTTGATTCGGCTTTACGATACATACCAGGAGGAGAGCTGTAAACACTGCCGGCATGGCTATAACGTATATGATTTCCACCTAAAAATATAACCAATCAAATTTCTTGTTACAACTGGCGAAAAGTTAAACAAAAGAACTATGTGAAATTCTTGAAATAAAACATAATAAAGAAATGGAGTAGAGCAACCAGTGATATAGTGACGGGAGGGCGACTGACCTAAGCACAATGACCCTTTATATTAATATTTTGTGACATTACCCTATTACTTGGTTGCATAAGAAATTCTGTCCATCTCAAATAATGGTGGCATATCTCAGATAATGGTGGCATATCTCAGATAATGGCATATCTCAAATAATGGTGGCATATATCAGATAATGGTGGCATAGCTCAGCTAATTGTGGCATATCTCAGATAATGGTGGCATATATCAGATAATTGTGGCATAGCTCAGCTAATTGTGGCATATCTCAATTAATTGTGGCATACTACAGCCAATTGTGGCATAGGTAATTTTGGCACAATCACAGCCAATTGTGGCATAAAACATTACAGTTAATTGTGGCATAACACATTACAGCTAATTGTGGCATATGACATCACAGCTAATTGTGGCACAGAACATAAGACTCTTTATGTTAACTTGGTTGATGCATCCTCAGGTATGCTAATCTGCATTCCCTCGTAGATTTTTTACTGCGGAAAGAGGCTGTTACCCATCTTAACATTCTTACAGACTAATGACTGTTAACAATAAACATCAGAGTTATTGCCCTTGTCACAGATTTGTGGAATAAATCATGATAAATGAGATAACTCACCTGGATCCCCGTTACCAATGACCTGTGGATCTGTGTACATGCCAGGAGAGTTGACATAGATAAGTGAATTAGAATTAGGTCGACTCTTGTAACTAGGAGGAGGCATTATCACAGACTCATTATAAACTGTCTCACGATCATCTTCAAAATAAATTCCTTCCACGCCCATATTGACGAGCTGACGTACTTTTGGTAAAAACATGGCGAATAAAATTAAAGTAGCTGAAAATAGAAAACGGGTTTTTATCTAAAAAAACCACTAAAATAATATGGTGGGTTGCTAATTGATAATAACAGTTGGAATAAAACACAAAAAAAACCCCATCCTACTGTTATGCTCTGACTGGGCTAATGAAAACGGGCATATGCCATACAGTGTGCTATGGGGGCAATTTTGTCCGGGCAATGGCACTATGGCCTACTCTTGTATTGAATTACAACTGCCAAGGAATCTTTTACTTGTACGCTGATGTGTACACAGGACCTCGGTTTTTCATCCCATCCAATCAACTAGAAAGGGGAAACCGCCCCAGAAAATCCTGACGAACTTTCTCGGCCAATGCAGGGATCGTTCACACGACTTCCAGGCTAGTGAGCCAGCATCTTAACCACCATGACTCCCCCGTAAATTAATGAAATGAGGTTAACAGTTTAACGTCCTACTGTTCTTTATCTCTACTTCTTTTGGATTTAAAAACAAAATAAAACTAAAATAATGGCCATATATACTAACCATTCAAGAAAAGACCAAATGCTATGCAAGCATCACCAAATTCTTGAGCAAACATATGATCACGATTTAACCCTCCAACTAACGTCCATGCTAACCAAATTGGTATGGAGAAACCAGCCGATATTCCAATAAAAACACTTTCACGATTATTGGTTATAATACCATGAGCTCTGAGTGCAAGAATCGTGGTAATCAAGATTAATACCATAATATAAATCAATGACAACACATGATTCTCAAACTCAGTTCTAACAAAACTCGCCATATTCTCCCAACCTGTAAATATAAACAACCATAATCATTGATAAAAAATGCCATATTCTCCCAACCTGTAAAATTAAACAACCATAATCATTGATAAAACATGCCACATTCTCCTAACATGTAAATATAAACAACCATAATCATTGATAAAACTCGTCATATTCTCCCAACCTGTAAATATAAACAACCATAATCATTGACAAAACTCGTCATATTCTCCCAACCTGTAAATATAAACAACCATAATCATTGATAAAACATGCCACATTCTCCCAACCTGTAAATATAAACAACCATAATCACTGATAAAACATGCCACATTCTCCCAACCTGTAAAACATGCCACATTCTCCCAACCTGTAAATATAAACAACCATATGCTCAAAATCTTGAAATAATTACTTAAACACAGAAACAAAATGAAATGAAATGAAATGGGGTTTAACGTCCTACTGTTCTGCTCCTATACTGGGCATACGCCATACAGTGTGCTATGAGGGAAATTTTGCCCGGACAGCGGCACTATCGCCTACTCTTATATCGAATTCCAACTGCCAAGGGATCTTTTACGTGCATTCCAATGTATACACGGGACCTCGGTTTTTCGTCTCATCCGAAGGACTAGACAGCTGTCCTTGTCAGGCCCTCCGTCCTGCATCACTGACAAGGGGGAACCACGCCGGAAAATCGGGATGAACTTTCTCGGCCAATGCAGGGATCGAACACCCGACCTCCAGGCTAGCGAGCCAGCAACACAGAAACAATTAGAGATTTAATATCATATTCTCACAAATATCCCCCACCCAGAAAGTTTTCCTTTTTGCTCTGGGGCCCTGACTGTTATGTCTGCAAGGCATCACCTGACTATTAATGGTTTATCTATATCTTTGTACTTTAGAGTGTAGATAAATGGTTGTCATGCAAGGTAAGCCAACATTTTGCAAGAGGACAGAAAATAACTCCAAAAAAGGCAATTTTTCTTACAATTAGGGCCATAATCCAGAAAGTTAGGATCCAATACATGCAAATATTGACAGGCACCCAGACCTTTGGGATATAAACATATATCTTAAGCTTTATAAAAACCGGATATAAATTGTGACCTCTAAAGGGTCCATAATCATGGTATTACATTACATGCTTTTACACTATTTGCATCAGGGGAGCAACTATTTTATCTGGCAGTTTCTGACCAATTTTCATGAAATGCAAACTCAACCATCAATAGGGTGTATCAGTGATATTTTTGAATGGTCTTTAAGTTTGTGACCTGTGAGCTGTAGAGTGTCCACAAACAAAATTTGGACGGCCAGGGGCGACAACAATATCCATTCGCATGAACATGTAGGTGTATAAAATCCGTCAGAGGAGATATTTTGGTAATTAAGATACTAACCCGAACCAGCTGCCCACGTGTAATGATTACAGATCCAGTATGGTTCTCCTCGATTATCAAAAACTTGAATGGCTTCTGGTGGTACGGTGATCAACCATTGGATACCAATAACAACCTGCACTCCCACAGCAAACATAAACATCAAAAACTGGTAGATGCCCTTTAAGTAATTTGGTGATTCTATATCGCCTGGTAGAAGGGACTCAGACGATTTCGACGTCAAAATAACCATCAGTTTTACCAGCAAGACAGAAAACATGATGGCGTAGGAAATACCAACACCAAATCTGGTTATGCCACAGGTAGCCTTGGTAGGAATCGGGAGGTAGGCAAACAACGTTAAATAGCTGAGAAAGATGCCAAATAACAGAAGCTGACCGAGCCAAACGGTCCTCCATTTATGACTCTGGCGAGTGCCTAATAATTTATACATGACATAAATTTCGAAAATAATGACAGCAAAAATACCCAAACCAGCGAGAACCCCAATAGGGATTATCCACTTCTGACCAATCTCAAATCGTGTCATATATTCATTTTGTGTGCGAGGTTGTGTGGCGAAGGCCCCAGTTATCTCTTGCCTGATTGGATAATAGACCATTGCTCTTGTTCCTCCAAATGTAGGATCGGTTGTTGTGTCAGCAGGTCTGGGCGTGGTAACTGCTGGTGTTGTTGGTGCCATTGTAGTCTCTGATTTACATACAGGACAGAGAGAATCCGAACAACTTCCTTTAGTGTAGATGTTGTTGTCCATGATTTTCATCCTTTCAAATATATTTTCAGTCTGACTTGGTTTATAATTATACACCTGTTGAAAAGAAACATTATCCAGTCTTAATATGGTCTAACAAATGAAATATCAGGAGATATGTAAAAAATGGGGTTTAACCAGTATGAATAAACACCAAAACAGCATATGAGAGAGAGAGAAATGGGGTTTAACATCCACTTGACACAAACTAACATATGGTTCAATTTTATTTTAAAAATTTGCTTGTGCGTAGGGGTCTTTAGCAGTGGGAGGAAACCGGAGGGCCCGGAGAAAACCCACGACGGTTGGACAGGCGATCCCACTCCTTGTCACGTACAACCGGGGAATCGAAACCATGACAGACTATATGATACAACTTGCACACGTCAACCATTCGTCTCTGCCAGGATTGAAAGAAAGAGTCCGGCCATTTTGTATATAGATGTATTTGTAATGATGTATATATATACATAGTAATGTTTTGGTATGTGAATAATTTATTTTTTAAAAAAAAGACAATCTGAAAAGACAACACGAGAATCTTACCAAATCAAAGCCACCAGTTCCTGTGATTGTGTAGATGTTATAGGCAGAGTTTGCGAGCGAAACATCCCCAGAGATATATTTACCATCTGCGCCACGTGTAACATTAAATACATTCATACCAGTCTCCTTTATCTTCTCATATATAACAGTTCCTTGATTCTCGAGGTTGAGAAGATCCGAGCACAGATTATTACTGAAATATATCACAACAAATAATAAATATATCAACAAATATATCACAACAAACAAATATATCACAATATATCACAATATATTACAACAAACAAATATATTACAACAAACAAATATATCACAACAAATAAATATATCACAACAAATAAATATATCACAACAATATATCACAACAAACAAATATATCACAGCAAACAATGTCTATGTCTTGCATGAGAAGCAAGATTCTGTGGGGCACAAATAGAAGTTAGGAGTAAATGTGGAGGGGGGGGGGAGCTGCAAGTTCTACAAACCCATGATACTAACTTGACTAAGCTCATCATTATAGTCACTTATAACCAATAGTCTTTAGATTCAGAAAATATCCCACAAGTTTTGGGCTTTGTCGTGGATTTTCAATACACCTAGACCTACTGCTTACAACTTTTAAAGAACAGCCAACTTGCTTAAAATCAGAAGTTTTTCAAATTTGGTTTCCATTTTCGTTCCTGTTATACTTTACCAAACTCAATTTTACACTGCATCTGATATGTTTTATCACTGTCATGTTAATACTTGTGTACATCCCACAAAATAAACAGCCAATCACAACACAACTCGCTCTGATCCACTGATGTACACCACAAGAAACATTCACCCCATTTAATGTCTATTCAGCAAGAATTATTTTCATAACGTATACACATGTACATGTACAGCATCTAACTACCATAAATATGTATTCATTAGATTAAAACTGTCCCGGGGGACAAAACCCAGGAGGCCAATGTGGTTCGCTACGTTAAAGGCCCCACCCCCACCCTCCACACAGGAACCCCCTTCGTTGACAGCCATTCCCCACCCCCTAACTACCATATGTATATATACCACATGTATTGAGTTACCTACCCTGAACATTTTTCTTCAGCAGCAGCTTTGACGCCTTTAATGATGGCTTCTACGGCCATCATGGTATATGGTACATAAACATCAATATCATCACCTTTAAATTTATTAATTGTTGTATTACATTTACTGGCTCCACTGAGGTCAAATCGACAGTTATTTTCCTGTTGAAAATATTCCATAAGCCATGGATTGACAACCCCATCAGTAAGAGCATCCGGTCTTAGCCCTGTCCAATGTGTCTTAAATTCATTCATATAACCTGTGTATAATGGATCTGATACTACGTGTGACATGATGATACTATTGGTAACGGTAGGAGTCAGACCACTGATATCTAGACTTCTTCCCCAGGATGATGTACCAATAAAGATAAACTTGTTGGCAATTGAAGGTTTTCTGTTCACTGCTTCCAAGATCCTAAAATGAAAAATTGTAAAATTAAAAACATCACCAACATCACCTAGCTTGTTTCCTGGTAAGGTAACATACATGTCTCAGACAGTATTAGGACTCTTCACCTTTGGAATCTTGCTCAGAAAATACACAAAGTTTGGGATTAGAGGTCGGCAATAATATTCACAATCCTAATTTTGTGAAAACCTGTCAAGAATTTGACTATATAGTGTGAGTAAAATCCTTTGATAAAAAATGGAATGAAATGGGTTCAACGTCCTACTATTCTGCTCCGACTTGGCTTATGTAGACGGGCATTCGCCATACAGTGTGCTTTGAGGAAAATTTGGCCCGGACAGCAGGACTACGGCCAAGGCATCTTTTACGTGGATGCCAAAAGTGTACACAGGACCTATTTAGAATGAGTAAAATCCTTTGATCCAAAATCACACAGGGGAAATAACTCTGGGATTTCATTTAGCCCAGAACTTAATATTTCTGAAAAACTGCAGAGAGAAAGAGAGATTTAACATCCACTCGGCACAATCTAGGTCATTTGGGGACTAATATATGGTTCAATTTTATTTCAATAATTCGCTTGCCCGTAGGGGTCTTTAGCAGTGGGAGGAAACTGGAGGACCAAGAGGAAACCCGCGAGGTTGCACTGACCCTACTCCTTGTCACGTACAAGCGGAGAATCAAAACCACGTCACTTGACTCAATGACAGCAGTCCTTCTGATACAACGCACATGCGATAACCATTCGTCACCCCCCCCCCCCCCGGCCCCTCGTTCTATAGGGTTTGTAGAAGACTGAACAGACAGGGCTTACAACAATATAAGTAATCTGTGTGAAATGGATACTGTGACAACAGTGAGTACTATTTATACAAGTACATGTATGGTTATGGGTGGAATATCATAAGTTGATATAGCCATGATTCCTCGCCCAAACTGGCCTTTAACAGTAAAGATAGCTTATAGAGAATGCAAGATACATCCATATTTACCACAATCAGATTGAAGAACGGTGCCATATTTTTCAGTAGTTTAGGCACAATTATTCTAATTAGAAAGAGAGAAATGGGATTTAACGTCCACTCAAGACACTAGGTCATTTCGGGACTATCATATGATACAATTTCATTTCAATAATTTGCTTAAGTGTAGGGGTCTTTAGCAGTGAGGAGAAACCATACGACCTTGACAAAACCCATGAGATTGGACAGGCAAACCTACTCCTTGTCACGTACAAGCTTGGGACCAAAACCATGACAGACCTTATGATCTAAAGTGCATGCGTTAGACCACTTGATCCTCATCACTCCTTATGATGAACGCACCAATCAGATTGAAAAAGGGTAATTAAATATAAATACCGGCTAGCATGAGCTGCATCCATGAAGAGAGCTACGTAACGCATATCTTGATATCTCTCTAACATCTGTTCGATCTGTATAACCTCCACATCTGATGGTGATGGCGTTACGGCCATCGATTTACCAATACAGGTATCCTTCTTATTACTAATCTCTTCTCGAAACTTCATCGAACCAGCACGACCATAATCATTATCCAGATATAGGAGAATAACATATTCGGCACCTGCCACACCGAGCATATTAGCCATGATAATAGCATCGTGAGTGTCAGATGGCACTGTACGGAGGAAAAAAGGATGCTTTGTGGAATCACTAAGTTCGGCGGAAGTGGCAGCATGACTGATGTAAGTGATATTTAAGTCGGCCATCACATCGCTGATAGCCAAAGCTTCACTGCTTCGATCTGGGCCAACATAGGCCAATAGATGACGTCGGTCAACACCCATGGGGCGTAGATTACAGTGAGCGAAACTCAGGACATTTTCAATTGTCTGTTCTTTACGACTGCAACTGTCAAATGCCACACCTCCTACATCTATACCAGGTGTCTGATATAATGCTGTGAATTTTTTGATACTCCATAGAAACGCTTCTAAGTTTACAATTCCTGGAAATAAAATAAAAATTGATAGTTGTTTAACATCCTACTGTTCTACTCCTACCGGGCTAATGAAGATGGGCATATGCCATACAGTGTGCTATGAGAATAAAATTAAAGTAGCTGAAAATAGAAAAAGGGGTTTTATCTAAAAAAAAAACCACTAAAATAATATGGTGGGTAGCTAATTGATAATAACAGTTTAAATAAAACATAAATGGGTTTAACACAATAAACAGGTGTCATAAATTAATGAAATAAACTGTTCTGCTCTGACTAGGCTAATGAAGACGTGCTATGAGGGACATTTTGCCCTGACAGTGGTGCTATGGCCTACTCTTACATCGAATTCCAACTGTCAAGGGATCTTGTATGTGTGCGTCAACATGTACACAGTAACCTCATTTTATTTTTGTTTCATCCAAACTTTATTAAACAGTGGAACTTTGGTGTCTAATGTAATCTAATGTAAAGTCTAAAGCTACAAATTTGCACCATTTTTGCCCACAAAAGTCTCAACTGCCAAGGGATCCTTTATGTTCAACTGACAAAGGATCTTTAACTTTCACAGATAGACCTTGGTTTTTCATCCCATTTGAATAACTAGACACTCTTTCCTTGTCAACCCTGACAGGTGAACGTTCTTCTCTGCCCACATACAGGATACATTACCCCTTTATTAGACCTGCTGGAATGAAATTCATATTGCCGTGTGGGGGTGGGGGTTAGGGGAGGGTAGAGTTAGCAAGTTAATATATGGGGTTTTTGGAACTTATTGTATGTGACAATAAATAATGCGTAATGGTCATGGGTCTTTAATAAAGTTCTTTTTGGAATACATCACAATGGCTGCTTTTTCTTGAAATAAAATGGCTGAATCAAAGCATCAATCAAATTTACAAAGATAATTTCCTACCTCGTTTACGTATAGCACTGCTACATGTATAAGCATCGTATCCCTGTTCATGAACACCAAACATTCCACCGATATAATAATGATCAGTCGGGCCAACTCTGGCCGATTTTAACATGGCTACATTTTGGTAGAGACATTCATCGACAGTAGCTGGACACTCCTCAACTGCGAAACACACCGACGCAAGAACAGCTGATAAAGCTGTTCGTATCACCCAAACCAGCATCTGTAATTATATCAATATACAATAATCAACATCATGATTTAATTTAATGTGAAAGCATGGAATAAATAACATCCACTCAATTAATGCAACAAGGTCATTCCAGGACTAACATATGGTACAGGGTGAGGGGGGTTACATTATAGACTAAGCCTGTTCCCAATCCCATTTAGACAACCTGAATAAAATATACAGATATTGTATAAAATAACTTTACAAAAAAAAAACAACATGGTACAAATTACAATTTTATTTCAATAATTTGCGTAGGGGTCTTTCGTAGCAGGTGAACTGGCGAACTAAAGTCCCGTTTTGGCAGGTGACCCTACTCGAATTCTCACATACATGTGTTTCTAAATACAGCTGTATTATATGGTCCATGATGGAACCAAACATAGAAATATACATCTATTTCTATGAACCAAATGAGGATGATCTAGGCTATTATTAGATGCAGGCTTAGCGTCATTATAATGAAAAGGGAGACAACTTTTGTTTTACCAATTTAGATTAAAAATCGGACAGATTTTAGTTTAATTTGACAGAGCCTTGTTTTAGAAAATATCACTTTACTATCAGAATTACCAAGATATATCTTCAATTTCTTCATTTCCATTACGGCAGAGTAAATTAGAATGTTTTTATCAACTCAAGTTCATCCACTTCTCCACACTGATCCGCAGTGAATATTTGCTAGGCCGCTACAATCACTGATAAGGATGACATCGATGCGGCTTAATGAGCCAGAAATATTAACTTTTTTCCTGCGACAAATTAAATTCTAAAACATTTTTTTTAAGTATTGGAAAAATAAATAAAGGCGTTTGACGTATTTGTAGGTAAAATTATTTCCTATTTAGTGTAAATGGGTATTAAAATGACTAAAATGCAGCATTCTCTCCGAAGCAGTAACCTCTTATGTAAACAATGCACGCGCCATTCAGCCAATGATTGACGCCGCGTGCTGTGACAGCACGTGTTAAGGCAGTCATCTTTGACAGAGATATATCACTAGACTCGTAATTCTCTGCCACTTCTCTTGACCTAATTAGTCGGGGAGGCAACTCTAACCAATATCAGTAATTAATCAAAATAGATACAAAAGCGTGAAAAGGGTGCATTCAAAATTTCACTCTTCTACTTCATTCAACAAACCAATCATTGTTTTAAAACAGTAACATTTTCAAAACGTTATGCAGTAAGTCTAAATGTGTGGAAGAATATTTTGTGTTTAAAAATAAATCAATTTCTATTCTCAGATACGAATGATCTGAATAATAATAAATGAAATGATCAATAGATAATATATAACCCAATGGTTCAAATTTAAAGCCATATCTTTGGACCATGGACCTTAATTATAATATTATAAGGTCCATGTTTGACCAAACTGGAAGAATCATTGGCTGTGGATAAAATTATTGTCAAAATAAAAAAAATAAAAAAATACAAATACACCCTTGAAATAACTTATATAAAATATTTTATTCTATAAATGAAATATAACGATGTTTTAGATCTTTGCACCATAAACGGGTAAAGGAAAGTTGCATCCAAGGCGTTGACTTAAATAAACAAAGAGCATCCCACACTCTTACAATATACCGGTCCTGGTTAGGCCTATTTACACCCCACTTATCCCTCGCTACACATAGTATAACAAGATCATTCAATTATTAACTAATAATAAATGACATGAACAGCTAGGCGGCTCTCACCTCCACACAGGGCGGGGCAAACGACCTCGATACACTTTCAACGAAATGTTTACACATAAAATGTACAAGTACGCATAGCCATGTGATTAAATATTTGAAACAGAATCATTTTGTAATCATTTGTGTTTTTGTAAAATAGATCATAAGTGACGAGAACATTACAAAAGAAGCATGTGTTACGGGTGTCGTGTTATAAGATACGATGAGATAAAGAATAGAAATAAGGGAGGGTGAATACCTATTTAACACAACGGGTCCATATTTTACAACTAAAATCGTCAGCCTAAAAATATTAGATCAGCACATATATTGAACATACGTCTACATCTTATTTTCCTCTTTTATCTAGATGGCTGTGTTATACGTTTAATATTTTCAGAATAAAGACTGTCTTATTATTGATGATCATTGATTATAGTCTTAAAACAGGCGTGGACGGCCTCGTATAAACAATATGGTCATCTATCCACACCCTGCCATATTACATTAATGATGTGAAAATATACATCACATCATACAATAAAACAATGATATAAGTCAGTCCACAAAACAGTTATATGTCAGATATTCCAATAAATACCAGTAATTAATCATAGCCTTTGGTAATAAACCATGTTTTAAGCGGTAACTAGGGGTTCCGCCTAGAAAATCATCGCGAGTAATATGGCCTCCCCATAAACCATATTATACCCACAGGCATACATCGAATTTCAAATGACTTGTTCAATTTTAAACTAAAATTCTGTGTCAAATATAACTTTTGATAATCATTGGGTGTATATATTAATATAAACAGAGTTATTATAAACAATTGAACCTGTCATATATACTCATAAAAATATATATATAACGGGCACCTGCTCTGTCATGTATTATACACACATAATAAATTATGATAATATTAATAATCCCTTTACCTTGTTCTGATGCTTGGTTATTTATTCCTCCGTTAATTCCTGATATTTACCGTCTCCCCGTCCCAGAAAAAAAACCGTTTTGCATGGAGTAAGACAAGCCTTGCCTTGCCTGCAAGATGAAGCAAGAATTTGATCCAATGAAAAGGTGTGTTATTGAGTGGTTATTGTGTTAGGTTGTAAGACCAGGTATTTTACCTGTATTCAGGCGAAGAATCTATTCATGTATAGCGGTCTATTGTCATCAAACCTGTAGAACCAGTCGGACCAGTTATAAATAGTAACATAGACACGACTAGCTAGTCTTTTCTCACCTGTATTATCACCATTCATGCGTATAAAATACAAATACTGGACAACAGAGCAATCTATAGTATTATTAAACATTTTTATTATATTTACTATATATTTAAGACTGGATATATTTATAAAAAGAAGCCAAGTTTTTAATATACATATATGACTTAAATTCCTACCTATTATTCAAGCCTAGCTTGCAGAGATATAGTATTACAAAATAACTACATATATTATGACATTCACTGTTTTATGACCTAATCTATATTATACATAATAACACGAAAGGGACACCCACACATGATTTTTAAAATAGAGTCCCTTAGATTTGTAAAGTGCTCACACCAGGAGTGCCATGGGGCGTAAAGCATACTATACCTTAGGGCTTACAGTTAAATAGAGCTCAAATATGAGGGTTATTGTGCCATTAAATTATAGCCCGTATAATTATCACCTTCGGCGTAAGTGGACATTAAGCCCCATGAACGAAAGATCGATCGAACGAACGCCCGTTTAATAAAACTAAGAATAAATCTCTTATATACATGTATGTTTTGTTTCCAACCTCGTGGGTTTTCTCCGGGTAATCCGGTTTCCTCCCACTGCTAAAGACCTCTATATGTGCAAGCTAATTATTGAAATAAAAATTGAACCATGTGTTAGTCCCGAAATGTCCTACTTTGTGTCGAGTGGACGTTAACCCCCCCCCCTTCTCTGTTAAAAGTACTGCCATGCTTTTATACACCATTAAAGAATCATTCAAAACAAATGGCAGGAAAAGCTGAGTCCATTTCGAGACTAGCAACATATACCCGGACTTGAACCCGATCTCCATTGCGATGTGAAGCGAAATCAAATGGGGCTTGACGTCCTACATTTATGCACTTATGGGGCTAATTAAGAGTGCAGAGTGCTTGGGGGTAATCTTGCCCGGTAGGGGGCATTGTGACCTACTCGAAATCCAAATATCAGGGGTTCTTTTATGTGCACGCCAACGCATACAAAAACCTCTTTTTTTTTCGCACCATCCGAACGACTAGACGACTTGTCTGGACTACCAATCTGCCCAACCACCAAGGGAGAATCTGGACTATTTTCTCGACCAACACCGGGGTGCCTAAATGAAAGTTGGCCATAGACCAGAAAAAAAAATTGTATTTTGAATTTAATGAAATTTACAACGTGTGTACGAGCACTACTCATATATTTTATTCCCAAGTATTGTATGATACAATCTAACGGCATAAGGAATACGATACAAAAACAAGTCAAGCAAACTGATATTAATTTGCTTCCTTGTGGGTATGGTATATGAACGATAACTTATGATATGGACAAAGTATAATAATTACAGTATTTTAGAACTATGGTACCAATAAGTGGGTAATTTGCTTCCTTGTGGGTATGGTACATGTACAATAATTTATGCTATGGACAAGGCATAATTATAGTATTTTAGAACTATGGTACCAATAAGTGGGTAATTAAAAGTTAAATAAACCGTTTGATTTAGGATAAAATAAAGCATTTCTTTTTTTTTTTTTTTTTTTTTTTTTGCAATATTCTATTTAATTTGAAAATGCATCTCCAAAATAAAGCATTGCATAACGTTGATGTACAAAGTAATTTTTATTCCAAAAGACGTTAAACCCCATTACAGACGTGGGAATGTTCTGGGAACCGGACCATGAACTACGTCAAAATCCACCATTTATAAAACAGTGTGAATTAACATTTAAAACTAAAGTTAAGAATAAAATAGCTGAAGAATAAAACACTAAAACACAATAATAGTGCGATATATATCGTTATTTTATTACCTACGCCCCAAGCTGTTATTGTCTGTTATACAAGATGGTGTAACCCAGCTCTAGATTTACCAGATCATAATTAGATAATCTTAAACAAGGGCACAATCAATCGAATAAAGGAATGGGGTTTAACGTCCTACTTTTCTGCCCCGATCGGGATAATGAAGACGGTCAAACATCATGCAGTGCGTACATTGGACCTCGGTTTTTCGTCCCATCCGAACGATTAGACACCGTCCTTGCCAGACCCTCTTACCCGCACCACTGATAAGGGGATATTCAATAAAATGACCCGTTTATTATCAATTTCTGACGCATAGGGCGACTATTCTATTAACACATTTTCCGAAAGAAAATAGATGTTTCTGATTTATATCAGCGACGAAGAGGTGGGGTAGAAATCAAGTCAAAGTTGCTATTTTAGAAAATATGTCAACCAATTTTACGCTGAATGAGTCGCAGTTAGTTGATTGTTTTATTTAGATGATTAATCAAATTTTCGTTCTCCCAAATTTCATTTAAATATGTGGCCCGTCTTAGTCGAATCCTGTAATCTGGACTAGAATATACAGGTAACAATTCTATATGGAATAAAATTACTGCTTATTACTGAGTCACGTTTAGACTTGGGTTCTCTTGTCTTTATCAGCCAACAGCTTAGCGAGGTTGTTGTCCCCTGCCGAAATCCCAAAATAAATAGAAGACACATATTCATTAATCGCACATTTATCGAGCAATCGAAAGGCGGGGGATAAAAATTATTGCTTAATAAAGACTAAAGAAACCAAGTCTAAACGTGGCTCAGTAATTGTATTCCCTAGAATTGTGACCTGTATATTGCAGTCTAAATATTAAATGCCACTAATCACGACGTGAACCCAGAAGAATATGGGGAGTTTTCTTGCCTGGTTCCTTCTTGAATAGGCCACTGGTCAGTATCGGGTGTGGGGGGGGGGCAAAACGGCACCCCCATATTTTGGGTTGAATCCAAGATCAAAATTCCAGTGTATGACCGAGAGATTCTAATTTAGATTTGAAAATGTCTTTATTATCTAACTTCTTTTACTGGCCCAGAATGCCCAAAATCGAATCCACATTTCAAAATTTTCTGCGGGAGGACCCTACAGCCTTTTTTCCATAATTCACCCCGCCCCCTTCACCCCGACCCCATTGATTTGTCTCTGCACCCCAAAAGGATAACCTGGCCCTTCCACTGGGTAATATGATCTGTTACACTGTATTCCGGTAATTCTTGCTGCAATCTTGTAGCGTTGACGTGGTCTCGGATCAAAGACGAAAGTTAAACTGTACTTCAGTGACCCTAGCTGCAATCTTATAGCGTTGACAACCTCTCGGGTCAAAGACGAGAGTTATCATTAGCGGAACCATTTCTACACAAATCCCTGATAATAATTTAACCCACACCCCAGTACTTCAATATACCACGACTGTACCTCAAATTACCATCACAGTCTTCAAGTTACCACGATATTACTTCAAACTACCATGCTAGCACATGTACTTCAAATTACCATAAAAGTACTTCAAATTACCATAAAAGTACTTCAAATTACCATAAAAGTACTTCAAATTATGAAGACAATACATTAAATTACCAAAACAATACTTCAAATTACCATGATTGTACATGTACTTCAAATATGCAAGACAATATTTCAAATGACAATGAAATTACCATGACAGTACTTTAAATCACCATGACAGTACTTCAAATCACCATGACAGTATTTCAAATTACCTCGACAGTACTTGAAATTACCATGATATTACTTCAAATTACCATGACAGTACATCAAGTTACCACAATATTACCATGTCAGTACTCCATAATTACCATGACAATACTTCAAATTAACATGACAGTACTTCAAATTACCAGTACTTTAAATTACCATGTCAGTACTTCAAATTACCATGCCAGTTCTTCAAATTACCATGTCAGTACTTCAAATTGCAATGCCAGTTCTGCAAATTACCATGCCAGTACTTCAAATTACCATGCCAGTGTTCAAATTACCATGACAGTAATTTAAGTTACCATTATATATTACTTCAAGTTACCATGTCAGTACTACAAATTACCATGCCAGTACTTCAAATTACCACGACAGTTACTACAATATTACTTCAAATTACCATCAGTACTTCAAATTACCATGTCAGTACTTCAAATTACCATGTCGGTACTTCAAATTACCATGTCAGTACTTCTATATACAACACATTGTATGGGAGAGATAAAACAACAAAGATAATAATGAATACAGTATTTATATAAATTTGATTAATAATAAACTTCTAGTAAGAGAAGAACAGTAAAATGATATAAATATTGATATATAAAGATACAAGACGGATGGTATATACACAACTTATAAAACATAATATACATTAATCAAATCATTTATACTACACCCATATTAGGCTGGTTATCATACCTGAACCCACCTCTGATTATTATTGTTATTATCAACACAGAGGGATACCGATGGAGGCATAAAATATGTGGTAATAGTTTTTGGACAAAAATATATGTCTTAGTTAACAACCTTGTGATTGAGCTTGGTCTATATATTTCACTTTTTTGTTTTTGGTATGTTGTCATATTTCTACTTTTATAGTCATATTTCTACTGTTATAATCACATATACTGTTATAGTCATATATTTCTACTGTTATAGTCATATTTCTACTGTGATAGTCATATTTCTACTGTTAGTCATATTTCTACTGTTATAGTCATATTTCTACTGTTATAGTCATATTTCTACTGTATTAGTCACATTTCTACTGATATAGTCATATTTCTACTGTTATAATCATTATGTTCTGATTACTAGAGATACAAGATACATGTAGACAATCAAATAGTATTTGTATTAAAATATACTTAAACCAGAATTAAAGAGAGCTATGGTTTTGAAATATTTGAATGTACCGAGTTGCAGCCACCCTAACCTTAATGCTTAACCACTATGGTTGAGAGACAATCTACCAAACATTTTGACACCCTGTACCTTAGTACTGGGTCCTGTTTCACGAAATTTTAACTAAGATAAAATCAAAACTTTAGTAATTTGATTGGATCATATTAGATTGATTTTAGTGTTTAGCCAATCAAAATTGAAGTATCTACTAAAATTTGGATTTTATCTTAAGTTAAAATTTCGAGAAATAGGGCCCAGATGAACACTGTTGGTCAGATTCAATTTTTTCCCTAAAAACACAATGAGTCAGTTGTGGTGAAGGAGTGCAATGCCTAACAGGGTAAGCCCCATGGATACATATATTTTTCAATGTTTACATCATATTTGGCAAGTTCTAGTGCCTAATAAGGAATATTTGCACGAATAAATAAATAAATAAATAAATAGCAATGAAGGCAATGATACAAATCATAGATACATTGGCATTTCCCTATAAGGTGGTTTGTAAATGGCCTGTCCAGGATTTATTAAATGAAGGGTGCATTAGAATCAAATTAAATAACCCCCAAACAGCATAAACTGCCTAAAAATGGCTTAGGATATGCCATACCAGCAATCAGCTATATGTAGTATATGTATTAACTGCATATATTACGGTTCTTTCATTTTATTGGGTTTTTTTTTCATATTAAAGCATTTCAAAATATTAAGAATAAAACACTATTGACGAGGGGAAACCACATTGGAAAATGCCGATGAATTTTCTCAGCCAATGCAGGGATTGAAATTACAAAAGAGGTAGAAATACATTTACATAAAGATAAATAAAGGCCCTATATACTCTATATTAAAAATACATTATACAAGAGCGAAATCTGCCTGTTGGAGGTCTTTCTTTAGGCCCGAAATGTTATATAAACTATTAATTAGACATTAATTAACTTATCCAGACTATAATCAACTCTCAATGTCATCTTATGTGTCAGATTTTCAATGTATTGGAATCCAATCTGCTGCTCAATGCTCATTGATGATTAAATACAAAATTGGATAACCAGGACTATGTTTTTTATCATACCGACTTAAGTAATGATGATCGAGGCTAGGCTTAAAATTCAAAAGCTAATATCTTGGTTCATCTTGGAGCAATTTGACTGAAATTTTCAACATCTTCTATTTAAGTTATCTATTTTTTAAAACTATTATAGCAAGAACAGTCAACTCTTTATCTAATCTCCCATAATGTATCTTTAATTAATTAATCAATTACTATAAACATTATCCATAAGACAATCATAGGTTGAACACTCTACATTTTCATTAACTGTTTTTTTTACATCAAGTTCAATTAGAAAATATCAGTGAAACAATTTATGAGAAAGCCTATTAGTCAAGTCAGTGATCAAATGACAAAGGACTACAGTCTGCCCTAGGCATCATGAGTACCTAATTATAGCCTTTACATATGTTACGTACATTGCTATACACAAGGATAAAGTACCTGACACGTGTCCATAGGGGGAGGGGTCCAGGGGGTCTTCTCCCCCTGCTGGCGCAGAGAATATTTCTTATCTCCTACATTCATGTAAATAACACCGTTTTGGCTCACTCCACTGTAATCCTATACATGTATGCACCCAAATGAGCAGAAATATTGTCTCAAAGATTATGTATTTATCAAATTCGCGGGTAGTTCCCCCCAGACCTAACGCCAACCTTGACATCGTCTTCACCCTGGACCCCCAGCTGCTCAATTCCTTGACACGCCCCTGAGTACTTCTATATTTAAGGTAGATAAAAATAAATCACATATCCAGTTAAAACAATCAACCATTACTTCTTCATTCTGATGTACATTAGTCGAATTGAGCACACTAAAAAACACAACACACTTTAACGTCCACTCGACACAAAGTAGGTCATTTCGGGACTAACATATGGTTCAATTTTATTTCCAAGTGACCCTACTCCTTTTCACCTACAACTGGGCAATCGAAACCATGCCAGTTGACTCAATGACAGAGTTCATGATACAGCGCGCATGTGCTAACCATTCAGCCATCCAACCCCCCACTTTATATTGAAAACGATCACTGGTTTATACACATAAAGCACAACTTTTTGACACGTTTTCTGTCATTGTTTTCGAGCAGAGCACACTTGTCGAAATGTTGAACGATATATGTTAAAGAAGGCAAGTCTCTAACTCAATATCATCCAAAGTCTTCGACATTGCAAACATGACTTATTGGTCAATTTAAATCAACATGGATGTTGTTATCTTACCATGGCCATCCGATATCTAATATTTAAGACAAAATGAAAATTTTAAAATTGGCACACAAATCGCATGCCAGAATGCTTCCGGGCGCCATTTGTAATGAAGGAGAATACTATCGGTGCAGACACGAATAACCAAAAGCCAAAGGCTGCCAATCAATTTTGACTTTTTGTGTATTTCACTGAACATAACTGATTAGAAATTACAGTAAAAACAGAAAATCAGTCTGTCGTTAATGAGCATCATCAGCTATATTATAATATATATAAATATATGGAGTTTTATACTTTAACAAATAACAGAATATTAATATCTACAATAATACACAAACTACTGGCAATATTATGACATGGAAGAATAAGATTAATTAATACTAAATATCTATATAAACGCTAATAAAGCTGTGTTTATTTAAAATACTGGGACTGCATTCATACAAAAAGTAAAATTAAAACACTTTAAGAATGTAGTCCATTCATTGGCCAAGAGCTATGATTTGTACAACGATTTTAAATCTCATCCAATGATATGGCTGCATCCTTAAAATATTGCAGTTTAACTTTTTGTGAATATAAGGCCCCTGTACATTTATTAAAACAATAATAAAGCTGTGTTCCTTCAACCCGTCTTCATTAGTCCAGTCAGAGTTTTATGTGTAAATACATTGTAACTTGATATTATTATGACGAAGGAAGAAGATGACCCGCCCTCTCTTCTCACGACAGCGAATTTTAAAATTACGTTACAAAGTGACTTTTTGATATACAAGATTTTTTTTTTTATGTTTTTACCAATTTTTTTATTACTCCTTCATATGTAAATAACTCATTTAAATCAACCTGTTCATAATATCATTTACAATATATTGGACATTAAATTTGTATTGTAGTTTGTAAGACTTGTATTTATAAAAACATTATTTCTAGTAATACAGCTTTAAGAATTACAGTGATATAAACATTATTTTCAGTAATATAACATCATATAACATCATTTCTACAATATAGCTTTAAGAATCACATTTGTAAAACATGTTTAATAGCAATCTACCTTTAAGAATTACATTCATAAAAACATTATTTCCAGCAATATAGCTTTAAGAATCACATTTATAAAACATGTTATATAGCAATCTAGCTTTAAGAATAACATTTATAAAAACATAATTCCACTACACCTAGAGTTACTATGTATAAAAATATAAAAGATAAACACATATATATAATTTTACACCATTTCTTTAAAACCGTTATCCCTCATATCTTAGAACTATGTAAAGTATAATACTGATATATCAACTACACCAGAAGCTAGCTTAATGAATTAGAATTATAAAGGTATATTTCAGCTATAACTAAAGGCCACACTATGTGTAAAGAAAGGAATTCCACTACATCTAGAGGCTTCTTTGTGGAAAGAAATGAATTCCACTACAACTAGAGAGGCCACTATGTGTAAATAAAGGAATATTTCCATTACATCTAGAGGCTACTATGTGTAAATAAAGGAATTTGACTACATCAAGAGGCCATTATGATTGCATATAGGGATATTTCCATTACAACTAGATGCCACTATGCATAAATAAAGGAATTCCACTACATCTAGAGGCCACTATGAATACATGTAGATTAAGGAATAATTTCATTACATCTAGAGGTCACTATATATAAATAAGGAATATTTCCACTACATCTAGTAGAGGCCACTGTGGATACATTAAGGAACATTTCCATTACATCTAGAAGCCACTATGAATACATAAAGAAATAATTTCATTACATCTAGAGGCCACTATGTGAAAATAAAGGAATATATTCACTACATCTAGAGGCCACTATGAATACTTTAAGGAATATTTTCATTACAACTAGAGACCACTATGTATAAATAAAGGAATATTTCCACTGCATCTAGAGGCCACTATGAATACAATAAGGAATATTTCCATTACATCTAGAGGCCATAATAAAGGAATATTTCCTCTACATCTAGAGGCCACTATGTATAAAAATATAAAATATAATAAAGAATATTTGATATTAATTAATCACAGTATTAAATATATTTTATAATTAGTCATCTGGTTGCCTTATAACAAAGTTAGATGTAGATGTGACATAAATAGATCTCTTCATGGTTGTCAAATTGGGGGAATGGAGATAATCATAATGCTGTTGACTACAGAGAGAGAGAGAGAGAGAAATGGGGTTTAACGTCCACTCGACACAAACTAGGTCATTTCGGGACTAACTTATGGTTTAGTTTTATTTCAATAATTTGCTTGCGCGTAGGGGTCTTTAGCAGTGGGAGGAAACCGGAGGACCCGGAGAAAACCCATGAGGTTGGACAGGCGACCCTACTCTTTGTCATGTACAACCGGGGATTCGAAACCACGCCAGTTGACTCAATGACAGGCCTTACGATACAGCACGCACGTGCTAACCCTTCAGCCATCCAACCCCCCTTGACTACGCAGTACAAAGCTGACCAATAAAGTTGGAATTTAATAGAGATATATTTTAATGTCCAGTCAAAACAAACTTTGGAATGAACATATGATATATCTTTAAAATATGCATATAGGGAGAAAACTAGAGGTTAGGATGGGCCACCATACTACTTGTCTCATACAAGCCTGGCATCTTAACCACAACACTTACATCAATGACAGACTTTAGGTGAGTGGTGATAATAAAGACGGAACAGATCTTATGATCTAAAGCACATGTATTATATCTCTTGGTCTCCCACCAAGCCCCTAGGGACATAGTAGAAATCCAAAGTTATAAATACACAGAAAGCAGGCCCTGTGCCTCTGACTATGTAGACCCCAAGGAACTTCCGGGGCCTACGCGGTCCCTGGACCCTCACCTACGATGGTAGCCCCCCCTCCCCCAAATCAAGAATTGCTTCCGTCGACCCTGGAAAGAGTAATGTGCCAGAAGAATTTTCTTAACCCCATTAAATCAGAAAGTCAACAACCATGAAGAGACCTTTTGTACGTATCAATCATAAAAACTTTACGCTTCTTATCACTTCTGACACCAGATTTTCAGACAAGACAAAATCACAGTTAGAGATAAAGGCAGGATATATGAGCAAGATAAACTTCTTACAAGTTATTTCATTGGCTACTAAAATACAACTAAGCAACCAATCATTCAGTATTTGTAGTTCAGCTAATAAATACCATATAAGGCACTTGAAGAGATCAGAAAATGGATATCACGGTTCATATCACGGTAATACCTACACCTGGTCCATATCATGGTAAAACCTACAACAAACAAATAATTCATTAAGTTTCCCTGAAGATATAAAACTCAGATATGGAAAGTAAAATAATGCACTGTTCAACAGGTAATACTTTCGTTTCTTTTAAAAAAAAAAAAAAAATAAAATTAATTTATTTGAGTTGCTAGGGGTGATGACTTTGAATTGACATATTTGGACATAAACACTTTTGTTTATCAAAATTAAATTGCATTGTTTTAAAAAGTGAAATATACTAATTTTGTATTTGTTGCTTTAAATCAGATTCTGTGAATATCTGTTTTCCAGGATTTTGGGAAACATAATTTTTTCTTTTTTTTTAAATTTGTATAAAAAGTGATTTCAATAAAACAGCAAAGATCAAATGTTGTGAAAACCAGTATGTGCTTTAAAAATGAAATTATGATAATAATAACAATGTTAGTGACTGGAAACATATGTGTTTAAAACATATTTCATTGAAACTAATTCAAAAAGGGACTAGAACAATTTATAGAAATTATGAACCTTCTGCGATTCTATCTTTAATTTTAGTTTACAAAATCGCAGGAAATGTTTCTTCAGTCCAATTGCATTTTAAAACTTGATTTTTAATTCAGTGGGCCATTTTTGGTACCTACCTGAAATGTTTGGCTAATACCAAGTAAACTATAATTTTTGGTTAAATAAAGAAGACAATATTCTCCGGGTGGCGCTGTCATCCATTCTTTTGTAAAAGCTAAAGTAACACCCGATACTCCGCGCTTCTCCACACCTTGAACGGCCCAAATATATGTAACATACTCAGTTAATGCAGTAAAATCAGCCTGTCAAAAACAAATACAAAGATATGTAATACACTTAGTCAATGCTGCAAAATCAACCCGTTTAAAATAAACTATACAATATTCAACATAATTGAGTATATGCAGCAAAAATCTACTTGTCAAAGGGGCATTAGGTAAGATTAGATAAGGAGCTGATAGTTCTCGCTTTAATAGTTAGAAAATAGATAATGAAAATAAAATATGCTGAACATTTCAGTCAAATTGTTTCACTCTGAACCAAGATATTAGCCATTGAATTTTACGCTATTCTCAGTCGTCATTACTGATGTTGGTATGATAACAAGCAAAATCTTGATTATCCATTTTTAGGTTAAATCATCCATCATAAACTGTATTCAAATCCAGTAAATATTGCAGGATAACGATGGCATTGAGAGTTGATTATGGTCTGGATAAGTTAATTAATGTCTAATTAATAATTTAGATAACATTTCAGGCCTAAAGAAAGACCTGCAATAGGCAGATTTAGCTCTTGCATAATCTATATTTCACATAGAATATACAAACATATATAATATTGTCAGTCAAAGCTGCAAAATCTGCCTGTTGAAATATATTTTTTTAATAATTGACTCTTTAATTGTTTACTTTATTCACTTTACTACTACAACTCTGAGTTTACAAACCATTCTCAGACTTAAATCAAGAATTTACTCAACTTTCATTCACTGTTTATTAGAAATATCTTTGATCCAGAATTACAAAACTTTGCACATAGTTTCTGATTGAGATATTTGATACATTAAAACAAAAATGTTTTTATAGCGGGCTATATTTTTGTTTCCATTTGATTCTAATTTCAAATCAGTTAGATCCAGCAAAATACGGTAAGAGTCTCAACCAAATAGAATTGACAAATAATTCGTGTTGTCATCGTGTAAGACTTTGGATGATATTGAGTTAGAGACTTAGCTCAATGTTGAATCGAATTGACAAATAATTCGGGTTTTCAACGTGTAAGACTTTGGATGATATTGAGTTATAGAGACTTAGCTACTTTAAGTCTGAGAATGCTTTGTGAACTCAGCCCAGAACTTGACATACAATTCGGATCTCGAACCTACAACCATCTTTAATTCTATATCAAACTTTTGAAAGCCAAGTGAGTGGGTAAGACATGGAGGTCCCGTATTAGTTCTAGTGTTGCCAGAACAATGTTCATCAGGAGTTTCTGGGGTGGTCCTCCCTTGTCATTGGTGCAGAACAAAGGGAGTGGCAAGGGACAATGCATAATCGTTCGGATGGCATGAAAAACCAAGGTCCCATATGCACATTGGCGTGCATGTAAAAGAACCCTTGACAGTTGGAATTTGAAGTAAAAGAAGGCCATAGCTTCGTTGTCCATGCAAAATTTCCCTCATAGCAATATTCTGTATGGCGTATGCCCGTCTTTATAAGCCCAGTTCGGAGCAGAACCGTAGGACGTTAAACAATTTCATTTTTTTTTCATTTAAACCTTTTGAGAGAGAGAGAGAGATGTCCACTGAACACAAATTAGGTCATTTTGGGACTAACATACTCAGAAAATCCCACGTGTTCGAAAGGCGACCCTATTCCTCATCATGTACAAGCAGGGAATAGTAACCAAGCCACTTGACCAAACAACAGACATTATGATCAAACCATTTGACAAACCTACCCCCCTCCACCGTTTGATATGAATAATAATGAGATTATTTACCTTGTATAAACCAATCCAATCATTATAATACGATGAACCAGACGACACCATCTTGTAGTTAATCAAATTATCACGTTTCTGGCGAAACTCTTTGATTGGATAAAACGTAACTGGGAGACGTGGGGGGTTCGGGAAGACCTGAAATGGAAAATTGTAAAAGAGTTAGTAGTCTATTATTTTGTTGATCAACACTGTTGTTACAAGTGACCATCAAGTAGTCGCAGGTAAAACTATCAAGGAGAAGATGAACTATAACCCAGTGCACAATATATGTTAGTCCCGAAATGACCTAGTCCCTTTTCGCTCATTCTATGGAGAAGATAAATCAAAATTTCTGTTATGAAATGTTCAAAGATTACCACCCATCTATAACTGTTCGGTGACAAATGATACAATTCGATACTCCAAATAGAATACAAGAATATAGACTTTACCTAGACATTCCAAATAGAATTAATACAAGAATACAGACTTCACCTAGAATTAATACAAGAATACAGACTTCACCTCGACATTCCGAATAGAATGAATACAAGAATACAGACTTCACCTAGACATTCGGAATAGGATTAATACAAGAATACAGACTTCGCCTAGACATTCCGAATAGAATTAATACAAGAATTTAGAGAGAAATAGAGTTTTAACATCTACTTCACATTTCTGGACTAACATATGGTTCAATTCTATTTCAATAATTTGCTGTGGAAGGAAACTGGGGGGACCCGGAGAAAACTAACGAGATTGTCACGTACAAGCAAGGAGTGGAAACCATGCCACCTGACTCAATGACAGGTCATACTAGAATACAGGTAATAAACTTTACCTGGATATGAAAAAGAGAAGACACAGGTTTATGATCACTGACTTTATAGACTGGATGACTGTGATAATGTAGTTGTTGTACATCCAGACACACATCATCATAGCTTGTATCATGTGTATACCACAATATACGATCACACCAGGCTGGTACACGTTGTTTCTCACTATACAAAATAATAAAATACATGTCATATAGTTGATATACATTTGAAATATTAGGATATGACACATATGACTAATTTCTACGTGTTTTTGGCCGACATCAAGGAGATTAAACAAATCTAAAAATGGAGAAATCACGGGTTAATCACATAGATTAAATTTATAATCACCCTTATTGGATTCATAATAGTCCGACAAAGGAGAAGCAATGACTTCTGTTCAGGATTGGGTTGATGAATTGTCCGATTAAAGATTAAGTCAGTCAATCAAGGCAGATTAACTAGTTAATCAAGGTAGGTGTATAAGTGGTATAACACGATAAATACGTTGAACACTTAATTATCTAATCAATCCCGCCTATTATCAAGGATAATCGGGTTGAGTGGTAGATATACGCTCAGTACACTATATTAAATTTGGAATTTTGAATATTATTCACCATTTCTTGATGCCCGACTGGGCATATTCCTGGTCGGACAATTTAGGACGTTTGGAAAAAAGCATCAGACATGTCCAGAATATACGAGTGAAATCCCAATACGGAATGTAACAGTATCCTTTCACACTATACCAATAATAACATACATGTGCTATAGTCTATATACCGGTATATCTAAAATATAGATGTCACCTAATATTTGATGTTGGCATACCATTATTTCTATACAGGCACTTTGCCTTTCGTACATTATTTATAAAAGATACAAAAAAAAAAAAAAAAAAATATTGGA
Organism: Patella vulgata; assembly: GCF_932274485.2. Lineage (NCBI taxonomy): Eukaryota > Metazoa > Mollusca > Gastropoda > Patellidae > Patella > Patella vulgata. Next base: position 5,271,306 of record NC_065884.2, read on the forward strand.
CTAAGTTTATTAAAGGAGTCAAGTAAGACATGGCATAATATATTGATAAAACTCTCAGACTATTCTTATTTTGACAAGATGATTTATAATGTGGTGTCAATGGTATACACAGGACCTCACTTTTCTACCAGCTGAACGACTAGATACTTTTCCTTGACAGGCCATCAATATTGCTCTACTGACAAGGGGACACCACTCTGTCTTACACTACTGACAAGGGGACACCATTCCATCATGTACTACTGACAAGGGGACACCACTCTGTAGTACACCACTGACAAGGTGACACCACTCTGTCTTTCACCACTGACAAGGGGACACTACTCTGTCGTACACCACTGACAAGGGGACACTGCTCTGTCATGCACCACTGACAAGGGGACACCACTTTGCCGTACACCACTGACAGGGGACACCACTCTGTCGTGCAACACTGACAAGGGGACAACCTGTCTGGAAAATTCCAAGGAACTTTCTTTGTCGACACAGGAACGAACCTGGTACATCCTTGTTAGTGAGGTACAAAACCACCATGGCTCTCCTAACACGTACATTGTCATTAATTACATAGTCACTGTAAAGAAAAGGCCCCAAGTTCACAAAGCATTCTCAGACTTAAGATGAGAATTCAGTCAACTTTCAAACACTGTTTGTGAGAAATATCTTTGATCCAGAAACACAAAACTTTACACAAAATTCTAATTGATGTATTTGATACATTAAAACAACAAAAGTTTTAAAAAGAGCTATATTCCAGTTAAAAAAAGGCGAACAATTTTGAGTAAATTTTTAACTTTTAAGTTTGAGAATGCTTTGTTAACTCGGGACCAGATTTTGATAGTGTTACTTAGTTGCAATTTTGTCAATTCAGAACAATCTAACAATTGTACACCATTAAGAATTGAAAAGCTGTATACTATATTTTTGTATCATGACTATGGTTAATGTGACTGAATTCCTTGAATAGCAATAAGATTATTATACGATTATTCATGACATTACCTTGAATCATATTGATCTGTATTGATATCAAATTTATAGGTTGGTGGAAAACTTATCTCCCCTTCATGGAAATCTTCAAATACTAAACCTGCTTGCATTGCCAGGATTAACTGTGAAAGAATGAAATAAATGTCTATCAGTGACAAGTATTTCGTTATTTTAAATAAACATTTTCAGAACCAAGACATCTATTAACTGATCTGATCAAGGTACATGTTCCGTACAAATGAAATGGGGATTAACGTCCTACAGTTCTGCTCCGAACTGCGCTAATGAAGACGGGCATACGCCATACAGTGTGCTAATTTTTGCTCGGACAGCGGCACTATGGCTACTCTTATATCGAATTCCAACTGTCAAGGGATCCTTTACGTGCACGCCAATGTGTACACGGGACCTCGTTTTTTTGTCCCATCCGAACGACTAGACAGCTGTCCTTGTCAGGCCCTCCGTCCCGCATCACTGACAAGAAGAACCACGCCGGAAAATCGGGATGAACTTTCTCTGCCAATGTAGGGATCGAACACCCGACCTCCAGACTAGCGAGCCAGTGTCTTACCCAAATAGACACCGTGATCCCCATGTTCTGTACAAGCTTGGGAACGAAAAACCACACCAGCTGATTTAATGACAGATCTTATGATCTAAAGTGTGGATGTTAGACCTTTAGATCATCCAACCCCAATACTCAGTTACAGCTGTGTTTATACATATAGTTGTAGTACAGTGCAATAGACTGATATCATGTAGGTCATTAGAATAGAATGAACCGCTACTTATAACTAGCCAGATTTCAATTGGAGAAATGAAATGGGATTAAAGGTGGTTTAATGTCCTACTGTTCTGCTCCGAATTGGGCTAATGGAGACTGGCATACGCCATACAGTGCTATGAGGGAAATTTTTGCTCGGACAGAGGCACTATGGCCTACTCTTATATCGAATTCCAACTGTCAAGGGATCTTTTATGTGTACGCTAATGTGTACACAAGACCATAGTTTTTCGCACCATCCAAATGACTAGACAGCGGTCCTTGTCAGGCCCCCTGTCCTGCATCACTGACAAGGGGCAACCACCCCGGAAAATCTGGATGAACTTTCTCGGCCAATGCAGGGATCGAACACCCGACCTCCAGACTAGCGAGCCAGTGTCTTACCCACTTAACCACCGTGACCCGATATTTTAATTGGAGTACAGTGTATATATTTATACCTGATCAAACTTGAGAAGTTTTTCGTAATCTTTATTTTCACTACATTTAATGGCTTCTTCTTTGGTCAGTTCATTCAGACGAAAATTCAAATCACCCATCCATAGAACATAGCTGTTAAATAAATTAACAATTAATGCCAGTGAAACTATTAATTGAAATTTGAAAAGAAAATCCTATAACACTGATCTTAGTTTTTTCAGCCATGGATAATGCATGCCATAAGAATATAATTGTGGGAAGAATATAAAAAGATGAAACTTGGTAAATAGAATAAATTAAACGTACTCATGGTCCATAATATTATCAACATCATCATCTTTAAACTTCTGATGATCTATAACACTGTCATAATCCTGAAATATAAAACATCCCAGTCATAATCCTGTAATATATAACATCCAAGTCTTAATCCTGGTTTATATAGCATCCCAGTCATAATCCTGTAATATATAACATCCCAGTCATAATCCTGTAATATAACAACCGGTTGCCATGCAAGCTAAAAAAAAAAAGAAGCTATTTTTCCGCACAATCAAGGGCCATAATTCAGGAAGTTACGATCCGATATGCGTGAATATTATAAGGAACCAAGATCTTTGAGTTATAAACATGTATTTCAAGTTTCATCAACATCGGATCAAAATTATGTCCTCTAGAGGGTCCACAACCTTGATATACCATATATTTACAATATTTGCGTACAAGGGGCAGCCATTTTGTCTTGCAGTTTTGGTCTGATTTATACGAAACCATCATAAGGGTGCAACAGTGATATATTCAAAGGTTTTTTTTTAAATCAGATAAAAATTGTGACCTCTAGAGGAATCACAAGCTAAAAACGTGACTTTTCATACAATCAAGGGCCATAATTCATTAAGGTACGATCCGATATGCACGAATATCGAAAAGAACCAAGATCTTTGGGTTATAAATAGTTATTTCAAGTTTCATCAAAATCCAATCACAATTGTGGCCTCTAGACGGTCCACAACCTTGATATACCATATATTTACACTATTTGCGGGCGGTAGACGGCCATTTTGTATGGCAGTTTTGGTCCGATTTGCACAAAATTCAAAATCATCTTCATTAGGGTGTAACGGTGATATATTCAAACGTTTTTTAAATCGGATAAAAAGTGTGACCCCTAGAGGAACCACAAGCTAAAATGCAATTTTTCGTACAATCAAGGGCCATAATTCAGGAAGTTACAATTCGATATGTGCAAATATCGAAAGGAACCAAGATCTGTGGGTTATAAACATGCGTTTCAAGTTTGGTCAAAATCAGATAAAAATTGTGACCACCGAGTGTCCACAAGCTAAATACGTCATTTTTCGTACAATCAGGGGCCATAATCCATGAAGTCTCGATCAGATACATGCCAATATCGAAAGAAACCAAGATCTTTTGGAGATAAACTTATATTTCAAGTTTTGTCAAAATCGGACAAGAATTGTGACATGTAGCGTGTTTCCGAAACAATCGGATCAAAATTGTGGCCTCTGGAGGGTACACAACCTTGATATACCATATATTTACGTTATTCAGACTGACGAAATATATAACATTACTGTGTCATATTTTTGTTTTAGTCGTTCTGTGTGTTGAGCAATAGGGGTTTATTGCCTATTAGAAAGAGAAGACATATAATAGTTACATGATACCAGTCACTATTTATAACTAAATAGAGCAAAGTTTAACATCATTTAAACTTAAATACTAACCTCTATTCTTTCCAGTAAATTATCTCTATGAGCTGCCAGATGACTGTTGACAATAATAACATTCATTCCATAAATATCTAATCTAACACTAACACCTCCTTTATTACCCTACACAATATAGATTATAGTATACAATAGAGAATGCTTGATTACTAGCAAGGAACATTCCGAATCGACAAAATTGAGTAACAAAGAAAAGAAACAAGAGTCTTGTTCCAGTTCTGTTATTTCCGAAAAAAAGGTGTGAGCAGAACTGTAACATAATCAAATGCTTCAGATATTAATTTGTGACTGGTCAACACAGCATCGTATTTGGTTGGCACTTGCTTTGTCATTCAAAATTCTTGTCTTTACTCAACCGACATCTTTTGGGAGTTCAATTAAATATCCCCATCAGTTGTGATTATGGATACATTTTTTTACATTTAATATCAATGTAAGTGTAGCAGCATCTCTTTATAATTAAAGATACATTATGAGAGATAAGATAAAGAGCTGGCAGTTCTCACTATAAATTATAATTAAAAACTAGATAATGTAAAGGGAATTTGCTGACAATTTCAGTCAAATTGATCCACTCTGAACCAAGATTTTAGTGATTGAATTTTTTGTCTAGCCTTGATCATCATTACTAAAGTCGGTATGATAAAAAACATAGTCTCAATTATCCATTTCGTGATTAAATCAAGAATGAAAGTGGAGCAGCAAATGGGGTCCTAATCCAATAAACATCGCTGGCTAGCAATGACATTGAGAGTTGATTATGGTCTGGATAAGTTAATTAATGTCTAATTAATAATTTAGATAACATTTCAGGCCTAAAGAAAGACCTGCAATAGACAGATTTAGCTCTTGCTGTGGCAGTTGAAATACATTCTAGTAGTTGTAGAATGTGGACTATATCTAGTGTCATCTGCTTGAAATCATTCAGTCGGTTGATATGTTTAACTGACAGTAACCCAGTCACATTGTAAATTTCAAGTGGTTGCTAAGCTAGTCCGAGTTCACGGTAGGTTAAGAGATTAGGACAAAATGAGAACAGATTCAAATAATTGACAATCTGTATGCTTCAGCAGAAACAATGACACACTTGAAAGCAACTTACCCATAATCCATTTAAACCCGTTCTTGTCGCTTCTGATTCGAAGTTGGTGATAAATGGCAAAATTGATCGCTTAGCAAAAATAATCAATAAAATACCCTGCATTGAGCGAACACGAACCTGTAAAAAAAACCAAAAACAATGTCAACACGGATACGTTCATCTTCAAATTAAAAAAAATGATGCCCCATTCTAATTTTTCTTAATGGCAACACTACCACAGAAAGACTGCACCACTGATAGACCACATGAACTTATCAAATAAGACAAATGTCGTATCACTAGAAGTACACTGGTTTTCTGCCTCTTAGCAAAGGAGAAATGGGTGGAACATTCACTTGACAAAAACTAGGTTATTTCAAGACTAACATATGGTTTAATTTTAGTTCAATAATTTTGCTTGCTCGTAGGACTCTTTAACAGTGGGGGAGCAGGTGACCCTACTCCTGGTCATTCACAAGCAGGGAATTGAAACGAATACCACTTGACTCACAGGCAGACTTTATGATCTAAATCTAAATCCCCTGTCCTCTTGTACAACACTTGGGAAGGAGCGGGGGGAGGTGGCCAAATGGCTAGCACATGCACATTGTATCATAAGGTCTGTCATTGAGTCAACTGGCCTGGTTTCAAATCCCTGGTTGTATGGGCCAAGGTGTTGGGTGCCCTGTCCAACCTGGTTGGTTCTTCCAGGTCCCCTGGTTTTCTCCCAATGCTAAAGACAGGTATCAAACATTATTTACAAGTTGTCTAGTAAACAGAGAAAGTGAAAAATCTACTCCTTGTCACGTAAAAGTGTGGGATTGAAACCACACCACTTGATTCAATGACAGACCTAATGATCTAAATTATATGAAGACACCATTAGATGTTATAACAACTCATTTCTAACTTTTACCAGCAAGATTTCAACTAATTCAATTTCAAATATGTCAGCAATTTAGTGAATTAATTATTATTATTACAGCATATTTATAGTGCGCCATTTCATATAACATGTTCAGGGGCACTTTACAAATTAAATATATGATAATATTTCCTACCCTGACATAATCTTTAGGTTTTAGTATATCTGTAATGGCCGCCGACCAACTGTTTCTACCCGTACCTGTATGGTCATTATTTACTTCCTGTAATCTATGTTAGAAATAAATAAACTTATATTATTCAATATGAATCATGCAATTAAACAGCATCACTACATGTACCAAAAATATACAATTGAAATAAAATGAGATGGGGTTTAACGTCCTACTTTTCTTCTCCATCTACAATAATGAAGATGGGCTTTTGCCATGCAGTGTGCCATGAGAGAAATTTTGTTCGATCAAGCAGGACTACAACCGCCTCTTATTTCAAATTCCAATAGTTGAGGGTTCTTTAGTGTGCATGCCAATGTTTAATTGAATCTTGGTTTTTGTTCCATTCGAACAACCATCCAAAGATATATAAGTGATTTTTTTTCTGTTTTCTGTTTAACAAAATGCAAGAAGTTAGCATTTAACTAATAACAAATAACTGAAAGGATGAGAATAACTTTCATATATTTGTAACATGAGAGAGTGAGTGAGAGATTTAACATCCACTCAGCACAACTGGTCATCTAAATACGAAGAAAGCCTACTTTTCTTAATTAATTACATGGTGCTGGGTGATGCCAAGTACAGACCGTTTAGCCAACCATTGCTCCACAATATCATTTGGCTAAATGCTGCTGCATTTCGATACACTGCAGATTTATATTTTAAATGTACTTTCTCCAAACATTTCTAACAGCCGCTTTTGACTTTCCGTTAACAACTTTAGAATGATAGGTGCTACCGATTGCAAGTTTACTTACAGGAGAGAATGTGACATCATATGTGGGTTCTCAAATTAAATGTAAAATATGAAGAAATAAAATAAATGGATAAAAGTATCAAAGTGGTAAAGACTTGTTACCCGATTGCGTAAATTTCTGGCAATGTTGATTGATGAAGTTGAAGAGCATCTGTTAGATCTACAGGTTTTGAATATGCTACATTCCATGTACATAAATACACCCTGTGTAAACAAACAATAACAAACCCTATAAATAAGCAATTACATTCATCTGAACAACTGCTCCTTCTGAAAATCTTTTCAAGTTGTTACTTTTTTAGATAATTTATATAAAAGAAGCATCATCACTTTCAGTAACCAAAATAAACAAACTTAGAGTAGTCCTGCTATATTTTTCTGAAGTGTTCAAAAGAAATGAAATGAAATGGGGTTTAACGTCCTACTGTTCTGTTCAGACTGGGCTAATGAAGACGGGCATATGCTATACAGTGTGGTATAATGAAAATTTTGCCCGGGCAGTGGCCATATGGCTTACTCTTATATCAAATTCTAACTGCCAAAGGATCTTTAACGTGCATGCCAATGTATACAAACGACTAGACAGCTGTCCTTGTCAGGCCATCAGTCCTGCACCTCTGACAAGGGGAAACCACATCGGAAAATCTCGATGAACTTTCTCGGCCAATGCAGTGATCGAACACACGATTTCCAGGCTAGCAAACCAGCGTCTTACCCACTTATTAGCCACCGTGGCTCCCTGTAGTGTTCAAACTTTTATAACATTTATTAATAACAACTCCACTTGCATGATCTGTAAATTGACAGTTATAAAGTTTTGGCCTAACATTGTGAATCTAAATATACTATAATTTTTAGAATTTAAAAACAAACTAATAGAAATACCTACCCAACATACTTTTTTGGCTTACCACCACTGCCACTACTACTTTTTGTCTTGACAGATGCTGTTGCCATTATCAGACGATTATTTGATTTTAAAATGTCAGAGAAAATATAGACCACAAAAGGAATCAAAAAACCATAACATAACAAACAGGGCAGGGTCCAGTTTGATTTAGATAAAACCATATACAAGTAACATACATTAACAATAATAATAAAAAAAAACCAACAACAACACACGAACAACTCAAACCCGCTCTAACTTTGATTTCAGCAAAACAAGTCGATCATGACGGGTGACAAACAGTAATAAAATTCAGCGAAATTATAATGCGATTTGCTTCAGTTGTTTTCGCATTCTTTATAATACAATTTGCCTGTCCCGGTAGGCTGTTTTAGACATGGATCATTAACTATGGTTATTTATTTTGACATTAACACAACAATATAAAAGTTTTAAGACTTTTTCTTTGGAAATTTTGACAGCGGAAATGAATTGGGTGTGAAATACGTCATCAATTTATGCTGAAATCACCGGGGAGTAACTCTCATTTTTCTTCGTTTCTACGAACGCACTGGCTCCAAATTTGGTGTGTAAGTTGATGTTCATTGCGAGATCTGCTTAAATAGTAAAGTATTAAACATTTAATTACACGCCCACAGTACACGTGGTTGTATCTTGTCGTTGACCCTGTTTATCGTTCTGTCCACAATCACTGTGAACGCTCTACAAACCGTGGACGTCTGAGGATTTTTGTTCAAACTAAAACTTACTTTGCCAGGGGCAGGAATCGAAAATTACTGTCTGAGTCTTGGTAAATTTTAAACGGATTTCTTCGATTATGAACAAACTACTTAACTTTGGTTATTATAAACTTACCTGTGTGTTTGTAATCAACTCCCGTTCGATAAAATCCATTGCACAACTAATTATCACAACAATGAAAACAAGCTCTCTCTTGAAAAATTGAAATATCACAAACTTTTCCCAGAGAAAAATACCAATATGGAAGATGGTTACGTCACTCTGCGGAGGATATCATTTCGTATTAAGGGGTGACAGCATAGGAAATTCAAGTACAATTACGACAAGAATCCATGACCACTCGGACCAAAGACCACCCGGTTCAAGACCAGTCGGACCAACTGATAGACCACTCAGCCCAAACAAATAGACTACTCGCCACTCGGACCATACAAAAAGACTATTCGGACCCAACAGAAAGACGACTCAGACCAATAATATAGTGTTGTTTTAGTAAATTGATAATTGCGTTTGTTTTAATATGATTACTCGAACCAATAATAAAGTGTTATTTTAATAATTGATAATTGTGTTTATTTTAATATGACTACTCGAACCAATAATAAAGTGTTATTTGAATAAATTGCTAATTGTGTGTGTTTTAATATGACTACTCGAACTAATAATAACGTGTTGTTTGAATAAATTGATAATTGTGTCCCAAATCGCAAAATATCGAGAACCACACTTGTAGTGTAGTCACGTTTAAAAAGGGGCATATTATAAACGTCCGGTCTTCGTATTATTATGGGCTGTTTATATTAACACATCAAGGGTGGATAACTTGAAAATGTGTCTCTCCCCCCCCCCCCCCATATATTAACCCAGTGGTTAGTGGGTTAGAACGGAATGAAACCACTGGGGATACCGCGAATGTGGAAAAAGTAAAATTAGGCCATCAGATAAGAACAGTATACCCGTATATGTAGAAACTGTCAAAAGTCTGGACATACCGAGTCTCATTGCAAGAGTAAATAAGAAAAATTAGATTGATATTTTTTTTTGTCACCATTATTAATTAATTTTAAAACTAATCGTTGATTTATTTTCCGTACACAAAATTGAACTAAACAACTCTAAATATAAGAATTCCGTATAAGAATTATTTGCTTCTTTGTATTGTGATTTAATAATAAATAAATAGCATATTGTCTAGCCTTATAATATAATTTAATTGGTTCGACTGGTCTTGTTTTGGTCCGACTGGTCTTAGTCCGAGTAGTCTTTGGTCCGAGTGGTCTGGATACCTACGACAATTGGCATTGAGTTTGAGCGTTCGCACACATAACTACCCGCATTCCTGTATTTTAGTTACCGTCTTTTACATTCTAGTAAAATCTCTGCAAATTTGATAGCTTTACTTTTTGAAATATTTTGTTCTAATTATTTGATTAGCGATTCGGATGGGATAATTTACTTTTGAACACGCATGCCGCACAAACACAACTATACATTCGTTTTACGGGCTTGATCACACTTCGGTCAAAACTGTCGAATCGAGAATTAATGTTCCGTTTCTTAAGGGGTCATATGGGCTTAGTAGCATTATATACCCACCCGGGCACCCATTAGGCACGTTGAGGGCTGTCGCAACACGCTTAAAGATGTTACTGAAGCGGTTATTATTCGATCGAAAGAATGCGTATAAAATTAAAAATACACTCGGAGAATTCGGAGGTAAGCTTCATGATCCTTGTTAAATTATTTATAACAGAAAGAAGATAGGATATTTATAGTTTATATATGACTTTATTTTTACGAGTATCCGTGCAATCAGTGATAATTTAATTGTGAAGAAAATTTGATAGACTGGCGATCAATGGTTTCCATATAAATCTCCTATGTAATTGCCTTCAATTGATATTTTTCGTCGCCCAAACCCATATACGATCAATATGATCGCACTGTCAAACTATCTTTCAATGTTAACCAACCCCCGCAACAGGTATATTGGATTCGACCAATACGTCACGAAGACATTGTTGACATCGACTCTGTCGAAGTTACAAGTAAATTTTCAAATTTTTCAAGAGAGAACTTGTTTTCATCGTTGTGATAATTAGTTGTGCAATGGATTTTATCGAACGGGAGTTCTTTACAAACACACAGGTAAGTTTATAATAACCAAAGTCAAGTAGTTTGTTCATAATCGAAGAAATCTGTTTAAGATTTACGATGGTTCACACAGTAGTAAAATTTCAATTAATATAACATGTCATAAGATAAATCAAATGATCAACAACAATATACCCATCCTGCTCTTGGATAAGGGTAATGATTTAGTACTACATAGTTCTTTCTGATATGTGAGTCATTCCGTTATTAACAAAGCAAAGAACCTTTACCTTTTAGGTCTTTTTAAGGCTTTTTTCTTGTACCCCCCTCCCCCCCCCCCCCCAAAAAAAACCCCATTGATAATCGACGACTGCTACAAACCCCCACACTGTCTATAGATTTACTCAAAACAACCCAAAACACCTTTAATTCTCTAAACTTTACTCTTTTTTTTTTAACAGTTCTGAAAAAAAACAAACTGAAATGAATTTAAGATCAAAGCAAGAAAAATAACTCGTATTGTTCTGGTATTAAACAAAAAATTACATTTGCATCAGAAACATATTACGTAAAAGAAATCTTTAACCTACTATGATAACCATAGAAATATTTCTATGACATTAACTTAAAGCGGATTAACCTTAGAAATCTTTCTATGACGGTAACAATAGGAGTTGTCTGTGATTTTGCCTAAAATATAGCAAAAGATCAAACTAATGATTAGAGGAATTGTAATAATTGTATTGTATTATTTATTTCAGGAGTGAAAATGTCGGAAGCTGCAATTAAAAGACATCAAGATATGTACAAGAGTAGAACACCACCATGGAAAGAAACTTATAGAAAGGTAATGTGTCACCTTATTTACAGGTATAGATTGTAAAAATATTCAGTTGTTAATGTGGGTAAGTGTACTAAAGGGAGCAAGGTGATGTGTACCCTTTGGCTTGCAAGAAGATATATATTATAATGCCACTGTCTGGCCAAAATTTCTGTCATACATGGCATATGCCTATTTTCGAATATCTGACAACTCATCCCAAAGACAACTCATCCCAAGACAACTCATCCCAAAGACAACCCATCGAAAGACAACTCATCCCAATATAAGACATCTCATCCCAAGTTAGAAGACAACTCATCCCAAGATATTAGCTATACTGAAACTCGTACATAAAGATAAGGATATTTCATATTCTGATGAATTTCTATCAGACAGTGATATGGAAACAATCAGCACGACTGGGGCCAACATTTTCAGTAGCATGTATGGTTCCAAGAAGGAATTGAAATGTGTATGCTATGATAAGTATAGGGAGCGCCCAAAACTTAAAACAACTTAAAATTTAAAACAACAATATCAATTTTATTAAAACATCAATTTCATTAGCCCAATTGGTGCAGAAAAGTAGGATGTCAACCCCCATTTCATTTCTCACTGCAATAAAACGAATGGGTTAAATTTATGTTATTGGTTGGTACAGGGATGTTTGTCTGATTATTATAGACTTGTTTACCTGTTTTATTACAGAGATGTTTAGATCGTTTAAGAGGAAGTCGAGAGAAATTGATGACAAGGTTTCGTAAGATAGATATGAATAACGAACCTACCACTGATGATACATTTATTAAAGATTTAATGACAGAAGAATGGAAAAGTTTACAGAGAGAACAAACTGATATAGATGTAAGAATGATAGTTAATATTTCTTCAGTTTAAAAATATCTCCTCTAAATGTCGTGAATATGATTTAGTAAGAAACAATCCGGAATCCCATATGGTTAACGTGTGCAAGTTCGATCAGAAGGTCTGTCATTGAGTCAAATGGTGTGAATTTGATTCCCTGCTTGATCATGACAATTAATACGGTTTCCCAGCTCCTCCACTTTCCTCCCACTGCTAAAGACTGCTACGCGCAAGCAAATTATTGAAATAAAATTGAACCATATGTTAGTCCCGAAATGACTTAGTTTGTATCCAGTGGACGTTAAAGTTTTAACTCGCTCTGAGTTTGATCTCTTCCTTATTTTATAATTATATTGAAGTTATGTTTTTTTAAATAAACAATATTTTCATTCAGTAAATATGTGAATTTGGATTGGGGAAACAAACTATGTCTACATGTAAACCCATCTCTAATTAGATACTTGTACAAAGTATAAAATTATACAGGATAAGAAGAGCTAAATCTGCCTATTGCAGGTCTTTCTTTAGTTTTGAAATGTTATCTTAATTAATAAGTAAACATTAATTAAAAATTATCCAGACCGTAATCAACTCTTGATGCCATCATTAGCCTGCGACAATTAGTAGACTGGAATACATTTTTTGAAAAACAATCAAACATAAAAATGGATAATCGAGACATTGTTTTTTATCATACCGGCTTTAGAAATGTTGATCAAGGCTAGCCTAAAATTCCAAAGCTAATATTTCGGTTCAGAGTGGAGCATTTTGACTGAAATTTTCAGTAGATTCTATTTACGTTATCTAATATTTAGCTATTATAACTAGAACGGTCAACTCTCTATTTAATCTCCCATAATGCCCCATTAAACATACTTGCATTACACATACAGGGCTCAAGCGAGGGGGCGATATGGGCGAATTCAAGCAAAAATTTGCGCCCGGAACGCCTTGGAGCTTGACCACGGCGACTTCTCGATCGCCTTGTGTCGCCGTATCCTGTCTTGGTGGTGACTTGAGATTTTTGTAAGTTACCGGTACGTGAATTGTAATCTCAACAAGCCTCTGGCCAGCTTGAGTTGCTAGCGTCATACCAAATGTGACGTAATACTAATACTAATAGATATATAGATATTATGTTTATTAGTTTGAAGGTGATGTCAATGGTGTTGATAAGATGTTAAGTTTATTTGAAGATATTCAAGAAGAATTGAGACGTGAAGGTACAGTTTTATACACATATTGTCACCCTGGATGTTTCACATTTTCTCTGGAGACTAGAGCTCTCATCTGTTAATATTCATTAGTCCAGGAAGTCTTTATATTCACCAATTTCCTTAATCTCACTAAAAAAAAATCTTGTGAACTCTCTTCTAGTAGCTACATGTGTTTATAGTTGCATTCTGATTGACTGGAAATTAATGGCGCATGATAAGTTAACTAGCAGTGAAAGTTATCATTGAAATTAATACACAGTGTTTATGTCCTTACTTATGAAATAAATAATATGTACATCATCCAAGTGTGATTTCCTTTATGGACGACTCAAACAACTTAGCTATATACTATGACCTTCTGTTTCGTTGCCTGACATCTTATCTTTATAGACAGGACAGAGGGCCTGACAAGGACAGCTGTCTAGTCGTTTGGATGGGATGAAAAACTGAGGTCCCGTGTACACATCGGTGTGCACGTAAAAGATTCCTTGGCAGTTGGAATTCGATATAAGAGTAGGCTGTAGTGCCGCTGTCCAGGCAAAATTTCCCCTCATAGCACACTGTATGGCGTATGCCCGTCTTCATTAGCCCAATTCAGAGCAGAACAGTAGGACATTAAACCCCATTTTATTTCATTTCATTATCTTTATAGAACATTGAAGATGAGAAATTTGTAATTATATATTTATTGAACTAAGATTATTACAAGAACATGAGAAATATATAATTATATTTATAGAACTAAGATTATTACAAGAACATGAGAAATATATAATTATATTTACAGAACTAAGATTATTACAAGAACATGAGAAATATGAAGAAAGTTTACAACAAGAGGAAGTGGTTTTATCTTCAGCCATTGAAAAACTTTCTACAGATGAAGTTATTTGTCCAATTTGTCAGAAGTAAGTTCTAATTATCCTTGTAGTGCTGTTCTAATTATCCTTGTATTGCTGTTGTTTTATATTTTTCAACTTCAATCTAAACGATCAGTACAACCCCGGTAAGCGAGCTAGCGACCCCAGTAACAAATTCGCAAACCCCGCCAATTTGTCAAACCTCTGTACAACCCCGGTAAGCGAGCTACCGACCCCGGTAACAAATTCGCAAACCCCGCCAAGGGGCCAACCCCGGTAACCCCGCCAATTAGTAACCATAGAAACCCCACCGGGGTTTCGGAATAGTATAAATAAAAACGCCCAACACGTGAGTCAAATCAGTCTGAAGAGTTCAATACGAACGAAACTAGTCACTGACATCCGGGATAACCAGGTCTTCATAGCCACCTTATCTCTTATTTTATTTTTCAACTTACTCTGTGAATTGCTCTGTGAATAGGATACATACAGGAACAGTTTTATTTTTCATCTATATACTTTTTTTCTATGTTTTAATTAAATAATTAAAGTTGTATTTCATTGACTCAAAAAATAAAATAAAGGCTTTTAAGTTAAATTACGCATTATGGTATATAAATTGGTTATAACTGAATAAATATTTCTATTGACTCTTGTAGATCAGTGTTGATGATGAATCAGAATATTATATTTTATATTCTAGATCAGTGTTGATGATAAATCGGAATATTATATTTTATATTGTAGATCAGTGTTGATGATGAATCAGAATATTATATTTTATATTATAGATCTGTGTTGATGATGAATCAGAATATTATATTTTGTCGATGTGGAATGAGAATAAACACTGAGGTAAATCATTTGTCAAGTTTTTTATGACCAACTTTAACATCAAAGTACAAGTAGAATGTAAAAAGCAATTTGTCCTTTGGATCTCAGGACCTGATGATGGTCATTTTGAAAAATGTTGTGAAAATTGAATGTCAGTCCAACAATGGTTCAATTTACAAAGATATGCAGATTTGAAAATTTCACAAATTCCTCCAATCTGATTAAAATACAGATCTATATTTCGTTTCGTGTTTTATACTTTCGATGGCCTACACTACATGAAGATCTGACAAGTTATAGCGATAGGTCACGTCAGAGGTCAAAAGACCGACTTTTGACCTTATGGCATCAAACATATGATTAATCAATCAGAATTGATGTTACTAGTGGATTACCCACAGTTCCGTGCAAAACACGCCTAAAGCTTGCTGTAACAGACCGTTTCATTGGCTTATCCCCGACACCATTCAGAACACGAGTTAAATAACAACTCTTTCAGATCCTAGTGTAGTAAAGTCAAGTAAAACGAAATTTTGAACTATAAAAACGAAACGAAATAAAATCTGTGTTTTAACCAGATTGAAATTCCTCTGCAGATGAAAGTGTTGGGTAAAATCTATTGATGGGCCTCTTATTGATCTGCCAGCATGGTTTCCCCTTGCCAGTGGTGCAGGACAGAGAACAGCTGTCTAGTCATCCGGGTGGGATGAAAACTGAGGTCCCCTCTACACATTGGTGTGCACGTTAAAGATCCCTTGGCAGTTAGAATTTGATATAAGAATAGGCAATAGCACAACTGTCAGGACAAAATGTCCTTCATAGCACACTGTATGGTGTTAGGACGTTAACCCCATTTCATTTTTCATTTCTTAATTATCTGATTGAATCCATGCCAGGAGAATATCTATCAATTGATTTTTTGATTTTGTTTTCTTAATTAAATGTTAAATAATTAATGTGAGGATAGTCAGGCATGTGTGGACTGTAAATGCACTGAGATTGAGAGCGTCAAAGCTTCACACTCCTATAGCTAACTGTGTATGTTTTCTTTGGTTTCCTCTGACTGCTTGAGAGCTTTGCATAAAAGCAAAGTATTGAAATAAAGAATCACAATTATTAGTTCCAAAATAATCTGGTAGTTTTCAGTGGATGTCAGTTAGTTTTTCCTGGACTCTTCCAGGAATGCTTCCGGCCACTACTACAACTACTATTAGTTAGAAGCTAATTGATTGCAGTCTTGGAAGTATTTTAGTATTTCCTTTCTAGATAATATTGTTACATGTACAACTGCCAAAATTAACCTTTCTAGCTTATCTGCACCCCTCCCCATATTGTTAATTCATCACTGTGCCCAGGAAAAAAAAATCTAAGAGCGTTTTGAAGTATTGTAGTTTAAGTTTACATGTTATTATTTCCAGCAAGACTATAATTTTGAGCGATGTTTATTATTATTTTACAGCAAGATTGTATAATTGACTGATTTTTATTATTATTATTTTGCAGCAAGATTGTATAAGTTTGGGTGATGTTAAAGTACAGTTAGAATCGGCCATATCACAACACAATTCTTCCTGTTCTTATAATCCTGTTTTTAAGGTCATGTCAGAGTTTGGACCGCAACATTTACTGATGGCTTGTCAGGTAATGATAATCCTATATCCATATCTATTCAAGGAGGGTATTAACAGAATTTCAATTGGTGTTGGGTATAGCCACTGCAGTCATGATACAACATGTATTGCGATTCAGGTGCCACGGTACGATTCGTATTATGATTCATAACCAGGTCAAAATTTACCAAGAAAACAACAGGGTAAATGAATAATTGATATTTTTAGTCCTGCCTATTTTGAAGAAATATAACTGTTTTTTATCACGATATTGATGTGGATCAAAATAAGACCAAAATAATTTAAGAGTGTTTGTGTACCTATGGATAATGTGTGAAGTGGATAATTACCATAGCAACCAAAAAAACATAAAAAAATCGTGATACATCAAGAAGGTGAATCGCGATTCAACGATATATCATGCCAGCACTAATTTCAATTCACTTTCAGAGATTTGCCAATCCTGAAAATAGATGTTATGTGAACAGAATTGTTTCAAACGTTTGAGCTATGGTTGAGATATCATCATATTCAGTTAGCACAATTCTCTTCTACCTAAAATTTCTCTGTTGATATGAAATGAAATGTTTTTATTTGAATTCTAATTATCTTTAACCTGCTTTCACTAATATGGTATTTGTATCATTCGAACGACAAGAGAATTTCTCTTGCCAGGTCCTCCGTCCTGCACAACTGACAGGAAACTAGGCTGGAAAATCTGAGGAACTTTCTCGATTATCGATAGAATTATAGTCAGAACCTTGTGATTAGTGAGTCCAGCACCATACTCATGGAGCCTCCTTAGTTTAAACAATATTTTATTCAATAATCTGAAATGGATTGAACAACCGGCAAAGGCCTATACATAAGTTCTCTACAAACATATAAAATAGTTTAATCTTATGTTTACAGAGCCTGAAAGAATTCAATCCTGACCTCTCATACAAGGCTGTTTAGTTTGTATTTATATTGTCCAGCAATACTATTTTAATTGATTTTTTATTTTTATTTTTGTATTTTTCAGGCCTGTGATTTTATGTACATTATAATATAGAAAAAGTGACATTAAAACATAGCAGGTGTAAAAAGTGACATTAAAATATAGCATGTGCAAACAGTGACATCATTAAATGTAGCAGGTGTAAAAAGTGACATTAAAACAGTGACATCATTAAAAAATAGCATGTGTAAAAAGTGACATTTAAACATAGCCGGTGTAAAAAAGTGACATCATTAAAATATAGCAGGTGTTAATACTGACATCATTAAAGCATAGCAGTTGTAAAAAAAAGTGACATCATTAAAACATAGGTGTAAAAAAGTGACACCATTAAAATATAACAGGTGTTAATATTGACATTATCGTACAACATTATTCAGTGAAGCATGTATATATATGCGATCAGAATACAGTTCTGGATGTGTGAGATAAGGAACAAAAGGAAGTAATTAATAACTTGTTTTGAATGGCTGAATTATTGAATTATGGAAAGTTTGAATGTTGTAAATGTAAGTCATATAGCCAGTGAGTTTTACCACTAGTTGTGTACAATGTCCATACCTTTATAAATTAATTTAATATTCAGAATCTGGAATGATAGAATATATTCTTGTAAATAAATTTGTATATTTTCATTGTATTAAAATATCAGTATTTATTTTCTTTATGTACTTGTTTTCACTTAAGGGTTCAGACAGAAATGTTGGATGTTTAAAGACACATGGGTTCCATGTCATTTCATTAAGATGGCTGTTAATCATTCATTTCAGCAGAAAGTTTGCAGTGGTGTATCTAATAATTACTTATATATTTTTTGCAATGTCTAATTTCTGTGTTGTCCGCAGGTTTATCTTGTAGATTTTTGTTTTGCGTGTAGTGTGGTCCTCCTGCACTTACTATTAAAGAGTTTTGCCTTTATCTTTTCGTTTGCTTAAACATTAAGAATGCGACATGCTTTATATTCTGCTCGAAAAAACTAAGCAGCTGTGGGTGTATGTTGAGTTGCCTGTCAACTCTATCCTTTTCAAATTCTCTGGGATTGTTCATTGGGTCATAAGGAAAACCCAAACTGAAATTCAGAATTTTTAGATCCCATATTACAAGAGTTATCTGTTCGATCCCTGCATTGACCGAGAAAGTTCATCGAGATTTTCCGATGTGGTCTCCCCTTGTCAGTGGTGCAGGACAGAGGGCCTGAGAAGGACAGGTGTATAGTCATTCGGATGAGACGGAAAACCGAGGTCCCATGTATACATTGTCGTGCACGTAAAAGATCCCTTGGCAGTTGGAATTCGATATAACAGTAGGCCATAGTGCCGCTGCCCAGGCAAAATTTCGCTCACAGCACACTGTATAGCATATACTTGTCTTCATTAGCCCCATTGGAGCAAAACAGTAGGATGTTAAACCCCATTTCGTTTCATTTTTTTGCAATAGTTATCTCCCAATTCTAATGTATGAAGGGGATGCTCAATTGTCAGTGCAGAATTGTAATTGAGTGACATAGAGTTCAGTCCTGTCACAATTCTGTCAGTCTCGACAACTGAGGTGGTGTGAGTAGAATAGTGATGTTATTAAACACAACAAATATGTTTCATCTGTCATGGTTGTTTGAGACATTTTCATACGCAGTCGGCGCATGCGTAGTAGCCTGAAATCCCCCTTTTACCAAATTGTCATTACTTTTGGGATTGAGAGAATTCAATTCCCGAATGTTCAATCATGTTTCCTCTATATCTGCAGACTTGGATACAGGTTAGAGAGATCAATTTTCTTTCTTGTCATTGTAACTGTTAAGCTTATGAGAGGGGTTGTATGACCGAAAGGTTAGCATGTACGTATCATATGGTCTGTCATTGAGTCAACTGGTGTGGTTGTACGTGATAAGGAGAAGGGTCCCCTGTCCAACCTAGTGGGTTTTCTCTGTGTCCTCCCAATGCTAAAGACTCCTGCACGCAAGCGAATTATTGAGAAATAAAATTGAACCCTGTTAGTCCAGAAATGAATTACTTTGGGTCGAGTGGACATTAAACCCCATTTCTCTCTTTTTCTACAGCTTATGATTCCAGTATAGGACACTGTTGCAGATAAATTTTTATACTTGCAAATTTTGATGTGGATGTATTATGTCCCCAGCTCCTTGTCGATGTCTCACCGTCCACCTTTTTCGTGTAGACTCTAGAAGTTATAATATTTATCTGATTTTGGTGAAACTTAAAATATACTGTATGATTATATCCCAAAGATTTCGGGTGGGTTTGATTTTGGCACATTTGTATTATTACCGCTGATTGTATGAGATTTTCCCGTCTTTGATTTGTCAGTTTTATTACACTGAAATCGTGGATGAATTGGAATTTTGTAGAAATCGAACCATAACTTCCTGTTAAATTTCTGTCAAGAACTGAGATCAAAATCATATTCCTTGTATTTAATAAGACTCAGATGAAGTCCCGGGTTCACTCTGGAGGTTGTCCGAGAAAGTTTCCCATTGTCAGTGGTACAGAAGGCCTGACAAGGACAGCTGTCTAGTCATTTGGCTGGGATGAAAAACTGAGGTCTGTGTACACACTGGCGTTCAGTTGGAATTTTATATACCTTAAGAGTAGGCTGTTTGGGCAAAATTTCCCTCAAAGCACACTGCGTGGCGTATGTTCGTCTTTATTGACCCAGTAGATGCAGAAAAGCAGCACGTTAAAAAAACATTTCAATGCCAAGTTACTTAGGTTGGACGTTAAACCCCATTTCTCCCAGAAAACACAACATCAATAGTTATATATATATGATTGTTTTATTATTTCATATTTAATAGATTATCACAATATACAACAAGATATATAAACATACATATACACACATTATTTATTTGCAGGTCATAGTTCAATGAAAAATATGTTAGGTCATAATAGTTGGATGAAATACATGTAAGGTCATAAATCAATGAAATACTTGATAGGTCAAAGTTCAAACTGAATATACAATTATATTTGATTGACAGTTTACTCCTACAACACTAGGGAAATGAGGGAATAGACCAATGGAAAGCACAATGTTTTTAAACCAGTTATCTACTATTTGGCCCTATTTAACATCTATGACTGAAACACAGGTCTACCAAGACCAGGACATCCGGTTGTTACTGGTCGGTCCAAAACAGAATCCTATAAATTAAGTTTTGAGGGTTTGTCTTAAGACAGATAATTCGTGGAGTACATTTGAAAAGCATTAAGAAAATATCATGGGTCTGTATACAAAATATTATAACTTAACTCAAAATATGATGGGTCTGTATACAAAATATTATAACTTAACTCAAAATATTATGGGTCTGTATGCAAAACATTATAACTTAACTCAAAATATCAATATCATCCCTGATGAAGTTAGTTAGAAATAGAGAAGGCAACAATGGTAATATAACATATCAAAATACACTAAATCAAAATATTCCTAGCTATATATAAGGTAATATAGAAATATAGAAATCTAATACACCAATTCACTGATGGGAGAGAAAAAATAAAATTTCAGTTATTAATAACAAAAAGAGACCTGATAATCTAACTTGGCATTATAGTAAAACACAAGGAAGATATACCCAGCATTTCTGGTTTATAGTATTACACAACTTAGATGTTTATAGCGAGAGTGAGAGAGAGAAATGGGGTTTAACATCCACACAACACAAACTAGGTCATTTGGGACTAACACATGGTTCAATTTTATTTCAATAATTCACTTATTATTGAAATTCACTTATTACTGGAGGAGAGGGAGAGAGAGAGAAATGGAGTTAACACATGGTTCAATTTTATTTCAATAATTCGCTTGCACGTAGGGGTCTTTACCAGTGGGAGGAAACCGGAGGACCCGGAGAAAACCCCACCAGTTGACACAATGACAGACCTTATGATACTGCGCGCCAGTATTACACAAGTTACATGTAGATAACATTACACAAGTTAGATATTTATATATAACATTACAAAAGTTACATGTACCCAGATTTACAGTAGTAACCTCGTTACATGCACACAGCATTAGGGTAGTACCTGACTGAAGGAATATAGTAATACACAAGGTTACATGTAGCCAGCACTTAAGATTACAGTAATAAATACAATTACCCCATACAGGTATTAAAAAGGTGTGCTATTTAGGACAACCCAAAACAATGAAGGTATTTGAGAAGTGTGAGATTAATTCCATGTACCAAGCAAGACCTAGATTACTGTAGCAAGCAACGCCTAGATTACGGCAACATGTGGACCTATACACTTATGGTAGCAAGAAGACAGAGGACTAAAATGAACAAACACCTATATTTTACTGTTGTATATCAAAAATTTAACCAGTGCATCAGAATTTTAAAAAGTTGTCCCTGGATAATAATAATAAAAATCTACAGTAACAAACATGTAACATGTGCACAACCCAACATTACACACATTACATGTGCACAACCCAACATTAGGCCTACACAAATTACATGTACACCACCCAACATTACACACATTACATGTGCACAACCCAACATTACACAAGTTGCATGTGCACAACCCAACCCAACATTACACAAGTGCCATTTGCACAACCCAACCCAACATTACACCAGTCGCATGTGCACAACCCAACATTATACAAGTCACATGTTCACAACCCAACATTACACAAATGCATTTTAACAACCCAACATTACACAAGTTACATGTACCTATCATTACAGTAATACACAAGTACCCATCATTACAGTAATACATGTGTACCTATCATTACCCAACATTACACAAGTTACATTTAGGTAATTAGAATTAACCCATTTAGGTATTAAAAGGGTGTTCTGCTTGATAAAAACAAACAGAACAAAACACTGGAGGAATTGAAGATGTGTGACATTAATTCCATGTATGAAGCAAGGCCTAGACTATGTAGTACGGTACCAAGCAAGGCCTAGACTATGTAGTACGGTACCAAGCAAGGCCTAGACTATGTAGTACGGTACCAAGCAAGGCCTAGACCACAGCACCATGTACAGCCTAGACTATGGTACCATGTGGGCCTATACAAGAGAAAGACAGAGGATCAATTAAACAATAAAACACCAGTATTGTATTGTTGTAT
Source organism: Patella vulgata (assembly GCF_932274485.2). Lineage (NCBI taxonomy): Eukaryota > Metazoa > Mollusca > Gastropoda > Patellidae > Patella > Patella vulgata. The sequence continues at coordinate 5,294,263 of NC_065884.2, forward strand.
ATCAAAAATTTAACCAGTGCAACAAATTTAAATAAATTGTCCCTGGATAATAATAATAATACAAGAGAAGGACAGAGGATCAATTAAACAATAAAACACCAATATTGTATTGTTGTATATCAGAGATTTAACCAGTGCAACAAATTTAAATAAGTTGTCCCTGGAAAATAACAATAAAAATTAAACAGCCTCAAGTCAACTGACTTTGGGAGAGAGAGAGAAACAGAGAGAGGGAAAGAGAGAGAGAGAGCGAGTGTTGATCATGCACTAGGTCATTCTAGGACTAAGATGTGGTAAACATCGGACCTGGGATAATACAATAAGAATGAGAGACGGTGTTTTAACATCCACTCCAGGCAAACTTGGGCATTAGGGGACTAAAGTATCGTAAATCAACAATTCACTTTTACCCAGGCACTTATAGCCAAGATGATCTAATGCCAAGATGTCGGATCACTCAATGGTCTCTCTCCTCTGACTGGTAAATACAAACTACATATAAAAATATGCACCCAGAGGATTGTCACATTTGTTGTTGTATGTCAAAAATACAACCAGTAGAAAAGATGAATTTATGATATCTTTAGTTAAAAAATTAAAATAAGAACATATTTTCCTCTTCCATGTTGATACATAAAATATAAATTATAAGAAACCAACAAGATTGATGTAAGAAATTGGCCTCTCTGAGGAATAGATTTTTTTACTTACTAATCTACAATTATCATAGTTTATCATGGTACTAAAAATTTCAAGAATTCTAATGACCAAAATTGATATATTTCTGTTTCATAAACTCAATAATACCACCATTTTACAAGCCCAAAATCACCAGAGAACCTACTACGAGACCAACACCAGTAGAGAAACTACTACAAGACCAGTACAAGACCAACACCAGTAGAGAAACTGCTACAAGACCAGTAGATGACCAACACCAGTAGAGAAACTAGTACAAGACCAGTAGAAGACCAACACCAGTAGAGAAACTAGTACAAGACCAGTAGAAGACCAACACCAGTAGAGAAACTGCTACAAGACCAGTACAAGACCAACACCAGTAGAGAAACTGCTACAAGACCAGTAGAAGACCAACACCAGTAGAGAAACTTGTACAAGACCAACACCAGTAGAGAAACTGCTACAAGACCAGTAGAAGACCAACACCAGTAGAGAAACTAGTACAAGACCAGTAGAAGACCAACACCTCAAGAGAAACTACTACAAGACCAGTAGAAGACCAACACCAGTAGAGAAACTACTACAAGACCAGTAGAAGACCAACACCAGTAGAGAAACTAGTAAAAGACCAGTACCACCAGAAAAACCACTACAAGACAGGTACAAGACCAACACCCCAATAGAAACTACTACAAGACCAACACCCCCTGGGAAACTAGTACCAAATGTAACCACATTATAGCCGCAACCTAAATATTGTTTTCAAATTCGTAAACATGTTTTATTTGGTCCTTGAGACAATTTTGGTTCATTGCCAAATTGTTACTTTACTCTGTCTATAGAGTTAAATCACACGTATTTAATGAACATGAATATATAGTTATACATAAAAAAAACAGTGATATTTTGGTTAAATCATAATCATTGTCAAAGTACCCATCAAATTCTGGCTGTTTATTGACCTATTGTTGGTAGACCAAAAATAGGTAATGTCTCCTATCGAACTTGTGGGAAATAAAGAAGTTTATATGGGTTGGAAATTAACGTCAAGGTTTTCTTAGACCTGCAGAAATTAGGGGGTATAAATTAGGGTGTAGAAGCAAGTTGGATCAGAGCTCACCCAGAAATTCCTAGCAGCTATTATCATTGAGAACGAGGAACCTGCAAAGCCATTACAACTTAGAAATAAAATTGTGAAACTATTTTATGCTGTAGTCTTATTAAAGATCACCAGAAAGTAAACACAACAATAAGAAGTCCTATAGTACTACACATGTAATTCAATGGAAATGGATGATATTTTGATATATTGGCATGACCTCATGATACAAGTCCGCAAAAGACAGCATGTCATTCATCATGCATGTGAAATTGTAATCACACTTTAAATGGAAATTTATCTGGATGGCTGTCAAGCCCAATGTTCATATTTGGCTAATTCTTCTGTCAATGCACACAAATTAACCATTCACTAATTAATAGGAGAAATCAGAGAATATAAAAGATGAAAATTAGAGTTAATCAGATGCCATTGAGATTGAGAGAGAAGACCATGATGTATATAGTGTAATACTATGGTCCTTGTGACCATATTGTATCTTTAAGTATTTGGTTCACACTTTCTATAGAGTCAAATTACATGTACTTAATGAATTTGAATGATATATTTACATATCAAAAACAGTGATATTTTGGTAAAATCCTTACCATTGTCAAAATATCCATCAAATACTATCTTGTTTATGACATGTGTTTGGTAGACCAAATAAGGTAATGTTTTCCCCCCCGCTCTTTGGGGAATGGGAATGTTTATTCAATGTTTGGGAAGGAAATTACCGCCAAGGTCACTCTTTGATGTACAGAAATTAGGGGGTTATAAAAGAGGGTGTTGAGTGAAATACCTCAGAGCTCACCCAGATATTCTGAGCAGCTATTATCTATACTTTATTGAGAACGAGGAAACACAACAATGATATCTTATATTCCTAGTTTTACAGAAGTCTAATCACACTGGTTCGATTTTGCAGGAGTGGGGGTGGAGAATGAAAGACAGGGTTAGGGTTAGTTCACACTAAATGGGCGCAAAAGAAAGGTGATCATCTACCACAAGTACGAGTGACCAGCTTCAATAAATCAAACAAACTTGGCAAAAAATTCAAGTCAAGAAAAGAACAAATCCAGAAGCTGTCTCTACAATATTCGAATCATCATAAAACTGATAAATATGACAGCCATGATATTGACGACTGTCGATTGGTTTAGAAGAAATGAAATGGGATTTAACAGCACGGGCGATATGTATTGTGTAAAGATGGCTATACTGACACTGCGTGTGAAAAGTGTGATGATTGTTTGTGCTTCAATGAGAGCCACAATTGCTATAGAGTTCATCACATTGCACGAATCGAATCGGTGTGCATAAACTTTGATTTATCAAGGAGTCATAATTATCAGGTACACTATGCATACCGTTCCCAGTAAAAAGGTCCAACAGAACTTTGAAAAACTTTGGAAGATATAAATGTACTGCTTTTAAATTTGTTGACTTGAGTGATATAAGTAAGCCGATATCCCCAATTTTATAGTTTTCTTGCTTTTCAATTAAAACAGAGCCAGAGCTAACATTCCTCCAGCTACTGTGAATCCCAAGTCCCAACACTTGTCTATCTGGATCTATACTTTTGGTAACAAGAGGTGGACAGAGGATAAATTAAACAACACCAGTATTGTATTGTTGTATATCAAAGATTTAACCAGTGCAACAAATTTAAATAAATTGTTCCTGGATAATAATAATAATACAAGAGAAGGACAGAGGATCAATTAAACAATAAAACACCAATATTGTATTGTTGTAGATCAGAGATTTAACCAGTGCAACAAATTTAAATATATTGTCTCTGGATAATAATAATAATAAAAAATTAAACAGCCTCAAGTCAACTGACTTTGGATGAGAGAGAGAGAGAGAGAGAGAGAGAGAGGTCATACTAAGACTAACATGTGGTAAACATCAGACCTGGGATAATACAATAAGAATGACAGATGGTGTTTAACATCCACTCCAGACAGAAATGAAAAAGAATAAAATGGGGTTTAACAGCATATATCTTTTTTTTTTTACACCAACCAGGTAAATGACGACTGGGATAGACCGTTGCTACACAGTCTACAGGGTCATTTTGTCTGGACAGTGCTGTTTCCATCGCCTTTTCAGTAAATTCAAAGGTCATGGATTTTTTCTCATGCACACAGGATCTCATTTTTTGATCCCATTTGAACGACAAAGCGTTTTTTTCTTGCCAATTGCCATGACCTCTGTCCAGCACCATTAACAATGAAGGAACTATCTGAGCGTACCACAGGATTGAAGATGGGACTTCTTGTTGGTAACAGACCCACTGCCAGCACCCGTAAAACAGAGCCAGAGTCAACACTCGTCCAGCTACTGTGGATTCATAAATAATACGGACACGCTCTGCGAGAAATTTGATCTTCGCCTCTGCTTTACACATGACCGTAATTGTTTTAAAAGATACCACAACTAACTTTACATTCAGAACAGTCACTTTTTAAAAGAAAAAAAACCCTCTAAAATTTGTCTCGATCAAGAGTCAAGAGTGCGAGTGTTACTATGGGTTACCATCAAAGCCCGATGTGACTTATGTGAAACATAGTCCAAAAATACTGTTTGTGACAAAAATAAAATTTTGATGCCAAAAATGTGTTTATTTATGTCCAAATAGCCTAGATATTATAGGAAATAATTTTAGGAAGAGTACAAGTACCTTTGGGTCTAAATTAATATAAAACTGTAATAAAGAAACTTTTGCATTTGTTCCTGTTAAATAGTATGTAAAATGCAGTATATTCAATCACAATGGGAAACTGTCATTAATGTGGAATGTCAGAATGACATCTAAAGATACACAACGTGAGTTGTAAGAGGAGGATTACAAGTATAACTAGAGATAATACAATGGATGATCAAGGCTTGTTCCACGCTATGTAGTAAGAAAAGGGTGCATGGATCATACACCGGATGTGGCGACCGGTTTTGAAGGTATGGTTGCTTTCCACGCCTGACAGACGACCCATCGTACTACAAAAGAACTTACCCTGTAGTTGTAATTTCGATCACAGAGAGAACACAACAACGAAATCCAGTAGTTCTACAAACATCCCAATTAATTATTACATATCAATGACCAATTGGGTGGTTTAAATGGACACTGATTACCAAAATTACCGGGTCAGCTTTAAACTGAACACAAGTACAAATTAATTGATTTGGGGTTATTTTAGATGATTTTTTTTTAAATTTTCAAACAAAGATTTGATACTGAATAAATGTGAATGAAATTAGGGGTAAATACGCAAGATCAAATGATACCTGCTTTACAGTGACGGAAGATGTATGTATATCGAAATACTGGAGAAACAACCAAATTATGGATTCAGTTATTGGAGGATAAACTTTACCACCGTTACAGCAACGCAAGTCAGACAAAAATCAATTACACAAATCGATATGGGTATATTCAAGTTTTAAATCGTAACAACTAGGAGACAGCGCACACGTGCTAACCATTCAGCCATTCATCACGCCCAAACTATGTGAAAACAAAACTCAGAGGAAGACGATAACCATATCAACTTGGTAACTTAAAGACAGTTGAATATCTTATTATCTTTTATAAAAATAGGCAAAAGAAACAAAACAAACTAACAGTATAAATACATACATGTATATCTATTTTTTTTAATCTGTGGAATAACATACATGTATATCTATTTTTTTTAATCTGTGGAATAACATTGAAAATGTTGTGAAAGTCATGAAGAAATCTGACCAACAGAAGATTTTTTATCTTTTTTTTTTTAAAAAATTAGACTGGAAAATGATAAGATGTAGTAAGATTGATGCACTTTTTGCTTTTTAAAGTAATAAAAGTATTCGGCAGAAGTCACATCGCCTGTCATATTAGCCATATACTTATTTGAGAACGCGTCCTTCCAGTTTATTCAAATAAAATATAATAAGAAAGAACCTGAACTGTAGTTGTAGGTTTAGTCACGGAAGAGAATACGACGCGAATGTTAAAGATCCAATAGTACTACAGTTAGATTTGGAGCTGTGACTCAGGATTGACCTTCAAGGGGAATCTGGAAAATAAGAAAACAGTAGGAACCAGTCATCAAAAGAAATCTGGTGGAAAAAAATTTGGTGGGGAAAAAAAAAAGGTTGGTGGAAATATTCGCAAATGGGGAAATACATCTTTCTGAAAAATTGAACAAGTAAATTTGTTTAAAAGACCAAAAAATGCTCAGTTGTTAATGTAATGTAAGATTAAAATTAAATAAAATAAGAGTGACAGGTGTTTAAAATTTAATTGTAGGATATATAATATGTTTATTAGAAAGGTTGACATATACATGTAACTTAAACATTTATGTAATATGATTAGCTTTCGGAATGTCAAATTTGATGCATTTCAGTTTAAAGTGGGTCTAGCGGGTGCGTTACAATTTTATTATTTTTTTAAAGTATAACTTAGGAATAATGATAAGGAAATGGGTAGGGAATAAAATAAGTTATTAATGGTGTCTTCGAATCAAAGTAGAAAGACGGCAGAGCTAAGAATGAAGTATAACTAAGGAATAATGATAAGGAAACGGATAGGGAACAAAATAAGTTATTAATGGTGTCTTCGAATCAAAGTAGAAAGACGGCAGAGCTAAGAATGAAGTATAACTAAGGAATAATGATAAGGAAACGGATAGGGAACAAAATAAGTTATTAATGGTGTCTCTGAATCAAAGTAGAAAGATGGCAGAGCTAAGGATGAAGTTTGCGAGTGATTAACTCCTAGTTTTCTTGTTGGTTGGCCTCTTGATTTTAGTTACCAGGTATGTTTTTCTGTATTTAGGTTAAAGTGAATCATTATAGGACTTTGAAGTGCAGTGATGAACTTTTGGAGATCGATTGCATGCAATTTTTGATTTTTATTTATTTGTGTTTTTCTTTGATATTTTTATTCTTGAAACAGATTGTTGATATTTAATCTTGTATAGTGATCGTATATATCTGCATGTTGCATGAATAATTATATGGTTTATTTTAGGAAATGGAAGTTTTTAAGGGTCTCGTAGCTGATAATTTCGCACAAATCTTAAAACAGGGGAGGTAATGTAATAATTTTGATGGCGAGCTTTGTGCTACATGTATGAATGCTTATATAATCCTATGGTCGTTGTAAAGGTTTCAAGGGATCTTTTGCCTAATACTGAGTAAAAAATCTAAAGAAAGGGATGAATGTAATAAGATTGAGAGAATTTTTGCTCTTTAAATTAACAATATCAGTCGACAGAACTCACATCACCTGTAATATCAGCAATATACTTGTTTGAGAATGAGGAAGATTTGTGACTAACGTGTCCTTCCAATTTATTCAAATAAAATATAAGAAGGAACGTGAACTGTAGTTGTAGGTTTAGTCATGGAAGGGAATACGACGTGAAGATTAAAGATCCAATAGTGCTACAAAGACACGGTTCATGTGAAAGTAAGTAAGTTGAAATAGGTGAATGAGAACCCCTTCCCAAAAAGTCTGTATCGTTTATTATTCTAAAAAAAATGACATTAGCATTAGATTAAAAGTATGCTTGAAAGTGTTTTCGTTAACTTTGTGTTGAAGAAATGAGTCGTATTGCACATGTGATTGGTACAGAGTCAAATGGTGAATCTGAAACTTCACAGACCCAACTTCATATCAACAAAACACCGCTGAACGAAATGGCATCTACATTTCAATATCTCTGCCTTTAATTCCGTTCCACATGGGATAAATATGAGTTGAAGACTGTGTGAAGTTTGCTGGTACTAAACTGTAAGATCTATGTGTGTCGAATATAAAACAGAGGATATACACATGTAATTAACAATCATTATTACACATAGCTTGTAAGGTATACCAGATAGTGATCCAACTTGAAACATACAGAGAATAAATCAACAGTGTAGGCTTAAATTCAGACCTCAACAGAGACCATTCTTTCGATCTTCAAGCTGAGTTAAAACTATTTTTTTAGTCTCAAAAACTTATGTTTGTGTTTATGTATCCGTCATAAACTCTGCATCTGAGATGTATCCTGCTTGATATTAAAAAAGAAAGAACAGTGTTTTCCTAAGTTATATTGAGTACCGGGGAGAAGTCCGTTTAGAAGTCCAATCTTTAAGTCCACTATTGAAACACAATGTGAAGTCCAGGATTTGAGAGCTGCAACTGGTTAGTTTTACACTTGACAATTCACAGAGAATATGTGTAGTAGGATTTGGTATGCCAGTGATCAGGATAGGCTTCCATATTTGACTAGCTATGCTACATATGACAGAATAAACAGTTTAACACAGAAATGAGTTGATACGACAGAATAAATGGGTCAAAAAAGCAAGTTCACCAGTTTGTTCTGAGCCAACTCTGGTTATAAATGCCCATTAAAAGCGCCTGATTAATAGTCGCTCTTAGCAACCAAAAAGGAATATGTGGCAAGATATAAAGCTGCAATATTGGATGCTCAGACAGAAAATATTGCATTTGAAAATAAAATTAGAATTCAGTTTTATTACAATTTTTTTTTAAGAGTCGTATGCTCAGACAGAAAATATTCCATTAAAAATTGACTGAAAATCTCTGCATTTGCACCATTTATTTGTTTCGTTTTTTTTTAAACGTTTTAAAATAATTAAGTTTCAATTTTTTTGGGGGGAAATATTTTAAAAACATTTTTAATACAAATTACATTTTTCTTAATCTTTCAAAGCCAGGTGCTATTCTTGAGAGCGGTGATCTGTGACTAAAGAATAAAGTTTAATGGAACCTGAACTGTAGTAGTTTGGTCACAAAAGAAAAGCACATTGCTGAATGTCAAGTAATAACATCCCTGAAGTAAAAAAAAATATTTACAACAAATATATGGTAATGCTGGGTACATGTATATACATGAATGTAACTCTGAGTAACTGTATCTTAACTACATTATAATGCTGGATACATGGACTTTGTGTAACTGTGTTATAACATTATAATGCTGGGTTTACATGGACATTTAATTGTATGTAACTTTGTGTAACTGTATTTTTACTATATGGTAATGCTGGGTACATAGACCTTTAATTCTGTGTAACTGTATTTTAACTATATTGTAATGCTGGGTAAATAGAGCTTTAATAGAATGTAACTATGTGTAACTATATTTTAACTATATTGTAATGCTGGGTACATGGAGCTTTAATAGAATGTAACTTTGTGTATATTAACTATATTGTAATGCTTGTTACATGAACACGAACCATTATCAGTTATCTTGTACAAAACTCATAAAATTTGGTCTGCTAAAAATCTTAAAATATTCTTAAAGTATCTAGCTTCCCAATAAAACACCTATAACCTTTAGAACCAATTTCTCAGTTCTAACTTTATCACACATAGTAGTCTATTGAAATTGAGCTTTCCAAAGTCAATGTTTAAAAATGAAATAACTAATATAAGAATATTCATAAAAAGTTTAAAACAACCCTGTTTTATAATCACATTAGTCAACAGTGGCTGTTTTATAATCAAATTAATCAACAGTGGCTGTTTTACAATCAACATTGCCTGTTTCATTATCAGATTAATCAACAGTTGCTGTTTCATAATCAACATTATAATCAACATCAGCTGTTTTATAAACAACATTGACTGTTTTATGATCAACAGGGGCTGCATTATAATCACTGCTGCTGTTTTATAATCACTGTTGCTGTTTTATAATCAAGTTAATCAACAGTGGCTGTTTTATAACCAAAAAAACATCAACAGCGGTGGTTTTATAATCAAATTAATCAATAGTAACTTTTTTGTAATCAACATTGGCTGTGTCATTATCAGATTAATCAACAGTTGTTTTTTTATAATCAACCTCGGCTGTTTTATGATCAACAGTAGCTGTTTTATAATCAAATTAATCAACAGTGACAAATTGTAACCCAGCTTAAAACACAATAAAGTACATGTAGTAAGGGCATCTGTACAGGGGTAATTCACTTGATGACCCTGTGACCCAGTTAGATGTGACATTGGGTTGAGAGAAAGAGAGGAGAGAATGAGAGGAACATGCGCAAAGAAGGTGAAAGAATAAAGCAGAAAGGGGACAAGGGGGAAAAACTCTGTTTGCATTGCACTGAAAAGGGCTGTTTCCCTGTCATCCTGATATGACTTTTCTTGCTACTGATGGTGAGAACATCATACCCGCAGAATGATGAAAAAAAAAGGGTGTGCATATTTTGGGGAATCACCCTAAATTTTCGCACCTCCCAACAGTTGAATCACGTCACAATGAAGGAGAACGTACGAAACGTCAATCACATCGAACCTCTTCTCATTTCCAATACTTTCAAGATTGCAAGATCACTTAACTGACGTCTCTGGACACGCTCTGAGAACAAAAAGTATAAAATCGTGTATTACAAGCGTTTCATTCAATTTAATAAAGATGGAGAACAAAGCAATATTTACCCCCTATGGATAATGACTTTCGTGTCTCAGGAAGATGTGAACCAGCAGAGGATGTGGATATAGTCGAAAAGCTAAGACTGCAAAGGCCTAACTTTCGTGTTAAAAGAAAGGCAGCGCGAGGAGTGCCTACCCTTTATTGTCACTGCCTCTGCGTGGCCTAGCCAAAACTACAAGACATCGATAGCGTGCTTGGAAGTATGATGGACGATCCAAGTGATCGATTCGAGAAGTGGGGAGACGAACAACGATGGAGGGAAGACATCGTGTAAACCCTGAGAAAGTACTGGAAGGTGGTTGCAGGGTTTAAGATGGTGATGATCAAACAAGATGGACATTGGGAACACCTGCCACAGACAGAGCAAACATCTTGTCAAGTGCCAGAAGAAACCTGTTCCACAGTGGTCTGAGAATCAAAAGTGTTCCTACTAGGAAGACACAAACCCTCTCATTCTAGGATGATAGGACAACAGCCCTGAAGAATTCAATGCAAAGAGAGTTTTAGCCTCCCTTAGTCCCATTCCTCCCTTGTCTTTCTTACTTCTCCTCGCCCAGTGCCTCTCTTTCTCTTGAATTAGGTCATAGGGGTCCTCCCTCCATCATGACTAACTAGGTCACAGGATCAATATGTGAATCATCCCTGTACAGACACCCTTACTACTAATAATATCATATACTTTTAATCCATTAAAGTAGACAATTGTATAAATAAAATAGAGGTAGCCCAGATTGCTAGGCAACAAAATGGCTAATTACGTTGAATTTTGTAATAAATGCTGCTGGCTATAAAACTGTAATACATGTATATACCTTTAAATATAAATATACTTTTAAATATAAATATATACCATTACTATAAATGTAATTGAGGTTAGGAAAGAAATATACATGTATACGAGTAACTCTAAGTTCTGTAATATCACTGCACATGTGTACCAGTCATGCACATTTAATCGAATTCTGGAATATCACGTCATTAAATAGAACCATTTGGATTCGCATTTATCAGATAATGTTTTCATTTCTTACTTAAATGGTATAATGTTAATTTGATATAATTCAAATTATGACAAATGTCATTAAAATAATTTCAATTTGAATATAAATGTTAGGCAAGAAATAGAATTTTAATGCTTTTAATAGTGAAAAGGTCTAAGAGACATCAGGAAGACAAAATCGATAAAACATCAAAAGACCATCATTTCAAATTTCATGCAACAGAAACTGGGAAACCAATCTTTGATATAGCAGGCTGTTTTTGAATATCTTTTTTAAGTAATCATGAAGCCAAATATAATTTAAATTGAAATGAAAATGAAACTAGCTTTAACTTTTTTAATGTTCTTCAAAATTTATTTGAATCTATTCAAAGACACAATAAACCTACCGGCCAATAATAATTTGCCCTATTTAAAATACAGATGTGACGTCATCCTTCAATGTTGGCGTACCATTATTTCCAATAATGTACGGGCAACTTGCCAATCGTACATTATCTGTACTAGATGAAATATTGGACTCCCGTGACATATTTCAATGAAAAGCATTTGCGGGATAGTGCCTGTATTTTAAGTTATTTATTGGTCTTGAGCTAAAGACATTGCGTAATATATTGAAACAACACTTGGCTCATGCAGTATGAATATATTACTTAATGTCTCGCTCTCGACCATTCAACCATACTAAATGTCTTTTAGTGTGGGATATCTATATTAAATCGTTTACGTTCATGTACATAAATATAGAACACCTATACATCAATAGATATTTGTCATGACCTGGGCTAAATTCTACCTTTAAACAAAACAATGAAGACATAAATATCATACAAATTTACAGGACATTAATATAACGTGAAATGGTGTGGCAGATTCACAAAAACTTAAAAAATGAAATATTTTAAGGCTACTTTTGATTCCATTTGATTGGCTGAATGGTAAAAAATCCTGAAATATTTTAGCTCTTTAGGTCAGACTGTTTTCTGTGTATGCCATGGTGCTATCTGAAATATATGGACCAGGAACTAAGTCTGACATCACTGGCACTATCATGGAACTGTGGCCTCATAAAATATCGATGCACAAATGTCCATGAAACAAGCTGTTCCTTGTCAATTGTTATTCAATTGGCTGGGAGCCTTAGGCTTTTCTTTGAAGAGATTTGTCCCCAATAACAACAAGTTGAGTAGCATTTGGAGAGTAGTAAGTGGTCCAAAATGTTTCAGTTTAAAATGTTTGTGAATAATGCCTCCTGATCAACAATAACAGAGAAATAATAAACAACAGAATATCAAGAATTAAAAAAAAAAAAATAAGAATCACAGTAGTATGGTTTGTTGATTATCATCATTTAACATAATAAAAAATATATACGTACATCGTAATTTACAACACAACTTTCATAAACATTACTCAACCTTTCCCTCAAAACTATCATACACACAGCATTCTACATTTCTATCAAAACTATCATACGCACAGCATTCTACATTTCTATCAAAACTATCATACACACAGCATTTTATTTTTATCAAAATTATCATACACACAACATACACCATTCTTCATTTCTATCAAACACACCACAACATACACCATTATACATTTCTATCAAAATTTTCATACAGACCATTCTATCAAAATCATATCATTTAATTGAGCATGTCACAGTTGTTAAAGAACTTTCATTTTAGGCTACCATTATTATTTTATTACAGGCTAACATATGACATCAACCTTCATGTCCTATTGCCATAAACTAATTGAAAATGTAGCAAAATATTTTTAATTAAAAAAAAGTTAGAAATTAAAAACGTCATATGAAAATGCGAATTTGGGAGTATTGGTTGTAGACGGTAATATCATGCCATTTTAAACGTTATATACATATACACTACACAGAATAAAAGACCTTTTTAAAAAAAAAAAAAAAAAAAAAAAAAAATTCTTCTCGGTATAATTTTGATTAATTGATAAACTATTTCTGCTGAGTTTACACTGGACACAGCAAGACAGTAAAGGTATAAAAATGTAAGCCTTTTCTGGGGCGGTTTCACACAGACAACATGACAGCGTCATCAATGAATACAAATATCACATTGTACACAATGTAGATAATGTTTTATGGACATCACCAATTTAAACTTTCATTCCTTAGGTACAACTAGAAAAAGTATTTGCTTCCTATTTCCATTTAAGAACAAACATCATTTGTTTGCTCTTTTCAAAAACTTTCAGTTTCAAATTTTAAACAAGATATTCTTATCAAAACCCTGAGAACTTTAAATTAGATTGGTTTGACCTCATAGAGAAGGATGTAGATAGCACTCAATATTGGAAATTACAAATTGTATAAGGAAGGCATTTATCAGAATATACATGTAGCCTCTACATTAAACTGAATTATAGGCAAGAGGAAGATTTACTTGCAATATTTCAAACAAATTGAATTTTTTTTTTTTAAACATAGCCAATGCCCTTGTATAGGTCACAATACTGGTGTTAAAAAAAATGTCATTATATGGGTTGTTTTGTATAAAAGAGGAAATGTACTGGATATAAATTCAGATAGAAAAATAAAATTTCTTTTTATAAAACGTGACGGGAATGAATGCCCTAATAAATGGAGTATGGTAGGTCAAAGGCCAATATTTATTTCAGAATACAAATATAAAATAATTGATATTTTTTATAAGGCTAGTTAAGAGAAATTGAGAAAGAAATGGATTTGCATTACAATGAAACATTATACTGACATATAAAGATATTTCAATTATAACTCTCAACGAATAATACATATACCTGAACACTCCACACAATTTCTATGCAAATTAAATGACACCATTTTTAAGACGATCCTTCTCACTGAAGATCTTTAACTGCACCTTCTTCTGTTATCTGTGTAACTTGATATTTTCTTTTAAAAAGGATATAAAATGTCAATAGATCTCTTTTGATCAAAACAGCAAGATGATACGCCCGAAGAAAACATTTCTTTCGAAATGCAAAGCTCAAAATAGCCAATAGAAAGACTCTTTAAAAAGTTTAAAGTTTGCACTCTCTCATCAATTAAAGTATCAAAAAAAAAACGTCTATTGAAAATTGTTACTGTGGTTTATGTAGCTGAAGCAAGTTGTTTGGAAGTTTTCTGTCATGAAATATAGACTGAACACTTTTATCGAAGCACTAATGAATAAAATGAACACATTTATGTACTGATTTGATAATCATATGGACGATTTAGAATTATCTGCTAAAAGTTATGAAAGCGGTTCAAGCAAACTGGAACAGAAATTAAAGTCGCTGGAAAGTCTAAAATCATTAGAGTTATCTTCCCATTTCATTTACTCGATAAAATCACAGACATACATACATGTATAAAGCACAATAAAAAACATTTATTCTGTCACTTCAACACCACCCTTTAGTCTCTTCTGCTGATGTTTTCTTTTTTTGAAATAAAATCGCTACGGAAGAGTCTATAGAGCAAGACGATATTCATAACGGTTATTATAGCGAGTCCGATACTACCGACGGAATAGAACGCCAAAGGTATGAGATGTCTATTAATCACAATCCATCGAGTCATCCAGGATAAAACAGATATTCTAAATACAACAAACGTTCCTGAAATCACAAAAAATATAAATCTTTGATAAAAAGTACATGTATGTTGCAAAATTTTCAATTGACCATACTGAATGGAACTGAATCCCTTTAGACTGATATTCCTTATTTATAGTAACAGAGAGAGAGAGATAGAGAGAGAGTGAGAGAAATGGGGTTTAACGTCCACGCGACACAAACTAGGTCATTTCGGGACTAACATGGTTTAATTTTATTTCAATAATTCGCTTGCGCGTAGGGGTCTTTAGCTGTGGGAGGAAACCGGAGGAGCTGGAGAAAATCCATGAGGTTGGTAGACGACCCAACTCCTTGTCACGTACAACCTGGGATTCGAAACCACACCAGTTGACTCAATGACAGGCCTTATGATACAGCGCGCACTTATTGTAACAGATCTTTCACAAGATTCCTCAATCCCTCAAATGATGATGGGCAACTAATTAAGCTAGGGTTTCATGATTCTTATTTTATAGTTTCTGTTATTAGTGTTGAATGTACATGTACCTACATCATCCTACATGTATATATAACGCTCCCACCATTTTTTCCTCATTAGTAAATTTGTATGATTGATAACAACCCGTGAAATCTTGTGAAATCTTGTCGAAATGTCGTGTGTGTAACTATAGTGTTTGTTATCCATTATCCATAGAACAGTGTTGTGTTATTTTGTAGCTTGAAAGGGATTTCTATATCCATCCTATAACAATTGGCAAGGTCTATTAATTAGGCCTACAATGATTAACCAAAATAAATTGTCTTTTGAAAAAAAAAAACCTCTAAGCAGTACTTACCTAAATTAATAAGACTGTTTAATCTATAAAGACAATTATTCTTGGAGTACCCAAGGATTTGTAATAATTGACGAATGTGGAGGAAGATGCTGTTTAATTCAACCAATAAACTAACAACAGCATACCCAACATACAGACGGGTAAACACAGCTATAGAAAACGCACAAAATATCTGAAACAAAATCAATACAAAAATTTACTAAATAAGTTTATCTTAATTGATTTTACAAGCGCACAATCACTCAGTTTACATTATTCTGAGAGAGAGAGAGAGAGAGAGAGAGAGATGTACATGAAATGAAATGGGGTTTAACGTCCTACTGTTTTGCTCCGAACTGGTCTTCGAACTGGGCTAATGAAGACGGGCATACGCCATACAGTGTGCTATGAGGGAAATTTTGCCCGGACAGCGGCACTATGGCCTACTCTTATATCGAATTCCAACTGTCAAGGGATCTTTTACTTGCACGCCAATGTGTACACGGGACCTCGGTTTTTCGTCTCATCCGAATGACTAGACAGCTGTCCTTGTCAGGCCCTCTGTCCTGCATCACTGACAAGGGGAAACCACGCCGGAAAATCTGGATGAACTTTCTCGGCCAATGCAGGGATCGAACACCCGACCTCCAGGCTAGCGAGCCAGCGCCTTACCCACTTTGCCACCGTGATCCCCAAGAGAGATGTACATGTAGGATAGATTGTTTATTAATGTAGCAACGGTAATTTCCAACCAATTCACCATTTCAAATGGAATCATTAAATGGCTATCGTCTTTCAATCCATTTAAATTTCGACTATGCGATTGTCTAGAAAGTTGATTACCCGGTATAGGTTTGTCATGCGAATGAATGTCTAAATTCTATTTTATTTATATAACATTTGAAGCCAAACAAAAAAACTGCCGGAGACAGATTTATATGATGCACCTTTACAAATGACAAAGTTTAATCTAACGTTTTAATGACTGACTGTCCCCTCTCCGTCTCTTAAAGGACAATATTGGTGTCAGTCATTATCACATATTTGATAGAACTGGTTAAACACGTTCCAAATATAATTTTAACACAGAGATCATTGCTATGATCATTCCGATTCAGGAAACCTGTATTACTCAGCTATCATAGCAATGATCTCTGTGTTAAAATTATATTTGGAATGTGTTTAACCAGCTCTATCACATATGTG
Source organism: Patella vulgata (assembly GCF_932274485.2). Taxonomy (NCBI): domain Eukaryota; kingdom Metazoa; phylum Mollusca; class Gastropoda; family Patellidae; genus Patella; species Patella vulgata. Next base: position 5,311,105 of record NC_065884.2, read on the forward strand.
ATAATGACTGGCACCAATATTGTCCTTTAAACTTAACCTCTTTCGATAAAGTCACTTACCACAGTATGGTGTCCAAGTAGTTCAAATGATTGTCTGGTCCTCTGGTACAATAACATATCAACAACATCGTATACAAAATATCCTGAAAATTACAAACACAATATAGGCAACACATCAATGACATCGTACACAAATTACACATATCAACATCACACACACACACACACCTTTTCAAATGTTTTCATCAAAATGTTCTTCTCTGGAAATTTGTATTCAAGCATGAGAGCGGCTTTGGGACAAAAAGTGGGAAATTTCCCTCCTCCTCCCCCCCACCACTCCCACCCCATAGATGCAGTATCCAAACAGTTTGTACATACATGCTGCTTATCAAATCTGTTTAAAAATTACTTAAAGATGCATTGTGTAAGATTTAGATAAAGAGCAGACAGTTCTCACTTTAATCGTTAAAAAATAGATAATGAAAAGGTAAATATGTTGAACATTTCAGTCAAATTACATAATTCTGAGCGATGTTAGTACTGCTTAGAGAAAAGCAGAGTCTTGATTGTCATTGCTACTGTTACGATAGTAAACAAAGGCTCAATTATACATTTTCTAATTAAATCATTAACCGTCAATTGTGTATAAATCTGTTGAAAATCTTGGGCATCTGAGTGCATTGAGATTTGAATATGGTCTTGGCAAGTTAATAAATTAATCATTTATACAACATTTACATGTACATGTAAGGTATGCAATAGACAGATTTAGCTCTTACATAATGTAACTTTACAATTGAGAACACACATGTACATGTACCACCAGCAACTGGAGAGACTGCCATGTGCCCACACAGCAGCTATATATGATCGGCAGATTTTTTAGCCTAAATGAAATCTTGGATTTTGACCAAATTTGGTAAGAAATATGGAGCATTCAAGGGATCTGGCCAGGATTTCACAAAGCATTCTCAAACTTAAGTTACGAATTTACTCAAAATTGTTCGCTTTATTTAGCCCTTTATAAATCTTTTGTTGTTTTAATGTATTAAAGTTTTGTGTATCTGGATCAAAGATATTTCTCAAAAACAGTTATTGAAAGTTGAGTAAATTCTTAACTTTAAATTCTCAACTTTAAAGTCTGAGAATACTTTGTGAACTCCGGGCCATATCTCTATTGTGTTCACAAGCTATGTACAAAAACAAATACCAGTGGATGCCAGGCAAGATACGCCCACATTTTGCAAGGGATGGACAGACAACAAGCTATAAAAAAAAAGCGATATTTACATAAAATCAGGCGTCATCAGTTTCATTGAAATCAGATAAAAAATGTGACCTCTACAGATAGTCCACATTCCACAACCTACATGTATTTGTTTACGGGTAGAGGCTATTTTGTGGGGCAGCTCCGGTCTGATTTTCATGAAATTTGAACTCAACTGTCATTATGGTGTAACGGTGATGAATTTAACCAATTTTTTAAAATGGATAAAAATTGTGACCTCTAGACAAGCAAAAAACTCGATTTTTCATACATTCAGGGGCCAAAGTCTAGGAAATTATGGTCCAATGTATGCGAATACCTACAGGAACCGCGATCTTTTGGATATAATAAACTTTTATTCATCAATATTGAATACAAATTGTGACCTCGAGAGGGTCCACAACCTTGGGTATTATGTACATGTACATTTTGTCAGTCTGTTTCAGTCAGACTTTCACGAAATTCGAACTCAACCATCATTAGGTTGTAACACTGATAAATTTAAACGCTTTTTGAAATCTGATAAAAATTGTGACCTATAAAAAAGCTATTTTTTGTACAATCAGGGGTCATATTCCTGGAAGTTATGGTTTGATATTAGTGAATATCGAAAGAAACTGAGATCTTTGGGATATAAACATATATTTTAAGTAGTGTTGAAACTACTATTCGGATATTCGTTAACGGATACAAAATAAGGGTTATCCAAATCATTTTACTATCCGTTTACTATTCGTTACAATATATTCTGACATTCCGTATGCTCTATATTTTGCCATTTTTACGTCTGATTACTTTAAAATTTTCCCCAATGCAATTAATCATGTACGCAGCTCTGAGCATAAATGTCAACATTATGCGTATTATTTAGTGATAGTAACTAATAAAATTATTAATGCAGTGCAACGAAAACAGTAGTCTAAATAAAAAAATATTCATTCATTCCCTGCACTAGTTTACGGCATACGAGTTTAGACCGTGTTTTGACTTCCCACAATGAAATTTATTCATAACGACCTAGGTCACGTATATTCCCACTCACTGATTGGTTCAATAGTAGTAGATTATCAGAATGAGGCAAACGACCTTGCCGGAATAAATGGCACATGGTTTTATTTTACTTTTTTCATTCGTGTTGATTGAGGGTGGGAGGGTGCGGATAACAGGAGTAGTTATATTATACAAATTCCTTCACCTCATTGATTTTTTGGGATGTCAGACCGATGTCACAGATAGTCTTAATAATTACGGCTAAAGGTAGGCACGTTTTTTTTCTTCGCGGCTCAAACAATTTGCAAATCGAAAGTACGATTTCATACTCGGCATACACAGACACTCATAAACATTGAAACAAGTAAGAAATTATGAGTACCGGTATGTGAACTTTTGATGTAATTTTGTTCAAGAATTTCAAGTCTCCGAATTATCCGAATAGTATTCGGATAGCCAACAAAAGTATTCAGATCACAAATCTTGATCCGATTTTCAACACCAATTTTAAGCAGGGCTGCCGACAACCAGTATCGCAGCACAATTTGCGATACATATTTTGTCCGTTGCTAATCAAAAATTTTGGATATTGACACAATGATTATCCACATTTTGAAGACTACGAGGCTTTCTCAAATAAAATTTTATAAACAAAACTGAATTCTCTGTGTGACATTTTCTTCTCGAACTACCCAGACACTTAATTTATTATACTATATAATACAGGGACATAACTCTATGAATAAGCCGGAAATGAGGAATCAAGTAGTACCACTCATGTTGTGAGACATGTCAATTTCAAGTAATTATATCAGTAGTCACTTTGAAAGAAATAAAACCAATGTATCCCGCACATATTGTAAATAAAATAAATACATGGTAACGTATTGTAAAGTAAGAATTCCCGTAAAATATTATTGTTTATATCGCGTGTCTAGTTAATCGAGGTGCGCCCGATTGAACTAAAATAGTAATACACGATAAAAAGCAGACGAAATTGTTTTCTAACGAAGATTTCTAACGTAACGAAGAAATAACATTTAAAATGAGTGGGGCTTCGGAAGCCACTGCCAAGAATTGGCTTCAGAAATAAGACCTGACCAAAAGTCTACATCATATTCATAAACTGTCACAACTGCATGTGGCAGTGCTAAAAAAAAATCGAAGAATGAAATCTAATGATTTGTTATGAATTAAAGCAATATCTTGTTATTTAGGTGTTTTAAGTTGAAACTAAAAAACTGCTAATCAATTTTTAAATTGGCTAATCAAATTTGGCAAAATTGGGCTTTTTGATTAGCAGTGCTGCTAATCAATTGTGAAAAATTACCGACAGCCCTGATTTTTAAGTTTCATCAAAATCGGATAAAAATTGTGACCTCGAGATGGTCCACTCCACAACCTTGATATACCATATTTTTACACTATTTGTGTACAACGGGCGGCCGATTTTCACAAAATCTGAACTTAAACATCATTAGGGTGTAACAGTGATATATATAAACAAATTTCACAATTGCATGGAAATTGTGATTCTGAAGGTACACAAGCTAAAATAACAATTTTTTTTTGTACAATCAGGGGCATAATCCAGGAAGTTACACTTCAATATGCGCGAATATAAGTTTCATCAAAATTGTGACTTCTAGAGGGTCCACAACCTTGATATTACATACTTTAACACTGTATCTGTACATGAAGCGGCCATTTCGTCGGGAAGTTTAGTTGAATACATATATATATATGTTATCAAATAACATGTTACATGTACGTTTAAGGTATACATCTAATGTCATTAAAAATTTCAGCCATTACTGCATTATACTAAAGAGTTGTCCTTGACATAGTTTGAATAGCCTACATGTATCAGCATTATATGTACATGTACATATGCTACATCTGCACTTTCTGCTCATTTTAAAATCTACCAAATTTCCTACCTTTGCCATTGCAGGAGCCAGACTAAATTCACCTACTAGCTACAGTGTACACTCCCACACCCCTCTATGAAATCTCTTACACCCCTAGATACAGGATGGGTGTCTGTTCATGTTTGTTTGACTAGTTGAATCCGGTTGTATAATCATGTGACTTGTACAAGCCAATCAAATATCTACATGTATGCAACTCTTTATGACATGTATGTCCACCACTAAATATTTTACAATAAAAAAAGGTCAGTGATAATATCCAGTTGAAGTGCTGTTGGAGCTGATTTAGGCCAGACCAAACTAAATGTTATACAATAACCATAAGCTACATGTATACAGGACAGTGTTTCAGACAGTGCAAATAGTGCACATACATGTAGTTGCATAACACTCAAAGATTCTAGAATAACCCAAACTCTAATCAATTATTTCCTAATTAATCTACACTCAAAACAATTATGAGGTCATTTTGGCTTTTTGTTATGAGGTATTTTTCTATTTCAAATAAATGGGTCACAATTCTATGGAATTCAATTATTGTTTATTACTACATGTACAATGTATCAAGCAAATGATAAAACAGGTATTATAGGAGATTAGATAAGGAGTTGACAGTCCTCGCTATAATTGTTAAAAAATAGATTATGTAATTAGAATATGCTGAAAATTTCAGCCAAATTGCTCTACTCTGAACCGAAATATTAGCTTTGAATTTTAGGCCTAGCCTCGATCATCATTACTAAAGCCGGTACAATAAAAAAAAACAAAGTCTCGATTACCCTTTTTTACGTTTAATTTTTTTGAAAAAAGTGTATTCCAATCTGCTAAATATCGCAGGCTAGCGATGGCATCGAGTGTTGATTATAGACTGGATAAGTTAATTAATGTCCAATTAATAATTTATATAACATTTCAGACCTGCAATTGGCAGATATAGCTCTTGCATAATGTACAGTGAAGGGATTCCTAATCTAAACCATGCTCAGTAAAAAATATCATATACATGTACAGTACAACTAGTTGTATTTCATACAAATTTATCTTGTGTGTTTCCAGTTCAATACCTATATCTCTCAATTTTCTTTTTTCGTAAAGCATAGTTTTTATATGCGTGTATATGAACTGTCAGCATATAACGACGACTCTAAATTTAACATAATTATTTGGGGGTTTAGCCTTACATGTACAGTGAATCATATCTTGGTTGTAAAGTGTCAGGGTGTGACTGAAGGAAATATTTTCACGATAATGGGAAGTCGACAATAAGACCGTTATAGTCATGTTTGGTCAGGTTAGATCAAGTTTATTTATGGTTAAATATCTAGTCAGTGAATATAATAGCCCCTCTATATGTATTGGGTCAGTCCATATTATACAAGTCTTCTATATGTATTGGGTCAGTCCATATTATACAATAGTCTTCTATATGTATTGGATCAGTATAGGCTTATTATATAATTACTTGTCATATAACAGTTATAAAGATGTATTATGTAAGATTTAAATAAAAAGCTGATTATTCTTGCTACAATATTTCAAAAACAGAAAATGAATATAATCCTTGAGTGGCATTTAGCGATTGAACACATTAAAAACACAACACAGTTTATATGGAACTACAATCACTGGTTTATAATGAATACATTGAAATTTCATTCAACTTACTTTATGACTGTTGTAAGAGAGACATGTAATGTTGATTTTTTATTATCGTAGCAATGGTACTGGACAAACGAGACTATGTCTCAATTATCCATTTTATCGTTAATCAATCTGAATTATTATTTAGTGTGTGTTAGTGAAAATGACAAAGCATCAAGCCTTTAACTATTAGAAAAGTTCTAGGTTCCCTGGGTATAAAGATAGGTTGCCAGGCAATGAAACATACACCCACAGCAGCTAAATCGTCCGGCCAGTCAACAAGAGTTGTTGTATACTTTTACTTTCTTTCAATGTGGGCGTAAAAAAACTAGTGTTAAGGAATGCATTAGTTAACACTAATTGCTTGATAAAGACAAGAGTATCCCAGTCGAAATGTCGCTTAGTATTAAACCTTGTGTTAATATGTTCGCATTACATGTAGTTATGACATCAATACATAGTAATAAAAGATCATTCAATATGGCATCTCTGAGAGATCATTCATTATTAGACTGTGTACCTGATTTTGTACAGAAATTGTAAACTTACGATATGACAAATGAAATAAAATCGTGTTTAACGTCCTACTTTTCTGCATGGACTCGACCGATTAAAAAGGAACATTTGCTATGCAGTGTCTTATATATCCTACTCTTTTGCACTGACTCAAGTGGTAAAGAAGGGACATTTGCTATAAACTGTATTAAGAAAATTTTGCACAGACATCGAAGCTTCTGCTTACTTTTCAAACTGTTGAGGGATCTTTTATTTGCATGCTTATGTGTACATGCCTACAGGGGGCCTGAAATTTCATTCCATTCGAACGACTAGGCAGTGTTTCTTGCCATGCAATGCCAGTCAGTCAATGCTTATAAGTTTCAGGACTTCAGCCTGGTTGTATATTACGAATTTTAATAAAGACATTGATTGAAATATATCTGATGTTACTTTGTTTTCACAGTGAATATTTTGAAACCATTAAAATATATTGATCTGACAGATGTGAGCCTAGTTATGTGTACATCTATGTATGTATTCATAAACCACTGAGTGTAAAATATCTTTAAAGTACCGAGATAAATATATCTGTTGCTACATTATATCTTGTGATATATTTTTCAAGCTGAACACATTTCATTACAATAACCTAATGTTAAAGTATCTATCATCCAAAATCTTCAACATTGAAAACACGATTTATTTGTCAAATTAAATCAACATTCATGTTGTGATCTTACTGGAAAAAGATGGGCTTTTGATATCCAATATTTAAGACAAAATAAACATTTTACCATTGGTACACGAATCGTGTACCCTAATGCGCTTCAGCCCCAGTTGTATCGAGAGACTCGAGGGACAAGGCTAGATACATTGCGCCAAATCAAACGACGTATGTAGACAGGAATAACCAGACGCTAGAAATTTGCACTCGCTTGAGACTGCTGGCTTATTTCGCCGAACATAACTGATTTGAAATTGGAGTAAAACGGAAACCATTGAATGTAAATCAGTTTATATACATTCATACTACAGTATTATATGCGTTGCGACCCACTTTTGTCAATTTCTAGGTCCCAAATATTAGCGATTTAGCTCCTTTAAACACAGGAGCTGATACAATGTACATGAATGTATACAATGCCAAGTCATTCTAATTGTGATACAATTCATGGATGAGCACCCTAACAAGAACGCAATTTGCCAGTCAATGGAAAACCACATCACTCTATATGACATTTGATCGACAATAATTAATATGTTAATGGGGCGACTAGATGTGAACAGGTTGTCAATAGTTATGTTGTATTTATCAAATAATGAATATCAAAGGATCCCTCCACCCACACCTACATGTACTTACAAGTGAAATGAAATATAGTTTAACGTCCTACTTTTCTGCTCCTAAACTGGGCTAATGAAGACGGGCATACGCCATACAGTGTGCTATGAGGGAAATTTTTGCCCTGGCAGCGGCGCTACGGCCTACTCTTATATCGAATTCCAACTGCCAAGGGATCTTTTACGTGCACACCAATATGTACACGGGAACTCAGTTTTTCGTACCATCCGAACGACTAGACAGTTGTCCTTGTATGTACTTACATCTTTTGTGCTCACTAAAATTCTAATAATCAATTGTTGGGCGTGTTTCCTTAATCAAACTGTAGAAAATACCAAATTTTAAAAAAAATATATTTCTGTGAGAATCAGTAGCATGAAATGAAATGGAGCTTAATGTCCTACTGTTCTGCTCCAACAGGGGAAATGAAGAAGCAGTAGCATATTATTTTATTAAGGCAGAGGGGCATATTAGCATAAAAGGCACTATTCAATTCCAGAGTCTGAGAATTTTGTTTTTCATATTTTAACCCCCAAATAATCTTTCTTTTACTACTTTGACTCCATCACCTGCCGTAAAGTTGTGTTATTCCTCACTGTTTGGAAATGACAGTAATATTCCAAAACATTTCTGCATCTGGTCACTACACGATACACATGTATCACAGTGAGTATGGCACTGGAATTATTCTAACCAGGTTGTCCCTGTTTGAATTGAGCGCAAGAGAGAGATGGGGTTTAACATCCACTTGACACAGACTAGGTCATTTCGGGACGAACATATGGTTTAATTTTATTTCAATAATTCGCTTGTGCGTAGGGGTCTTTAGCAGTGGGAGGAAACTGGAGGACCCAGAGAACACCCACGAGGTTGGACAGGCAATGGACATGTACAACCGGGGATTCGAAACCACACCAGTTGTCTCAATGACAGGCCTTATGATACAGCGTGCATGTGCTAATCATTCGGCCATCTAACACCCCTGTTTCAATCGCAGGTTGGTCACAACAGGTCCTCAAGGATTTTTCAGCTTGGTTAGGAAAAATATTTAGTTGTTCGGATAGGACAGAAAGCTGACATCTTGTTTACTTGGGTCCTCACATAGGGGGGAGGCTGAGGGGGCATATGCCTGGGAGTGACACTTCTTGGGGGACAAATTATCTAAGTGCATTATATATACCAGAAATATTTAAAGAGAGCCCCTTTGAATATTCATTACTAAAGGCAGTACAATAACAAAAAAACAAAGTCTCGATTATCCTTTTTTACGTTTAATTTTTTTAAAAAAGTGTATTCCAATCTGCTAAATATCGCAGGCTAGCGATGGCATCGAGTGTTGATTACAGTCTGGACAAGTTAATTAATTATATATACCAGAAACATTTAAAGAGAGCCCCTTTGAATATTTATAGACTACATGTAGCTTCCTAGAGGCTGAAATAACAAATCACCGGCCTTCGCATCATATTCCAGCAAATAGAGAGGGTAGAATAATTATGATTTTTGCAAAATCTATTATTTGTGTAGGTTTTTTTGATCAAATGGAGGGTTGAAGGGGAAATAAACATAAAAAATTTACATATAAGTTGATTTAATACATGGTTATTTAGATAAAGTGTTTAAAGTATGAAAAAGTGTATTTTAAAATTTCTTTAATCATAGAAAGTCAACTGGACACAGGCACTGAGGAAAGTCGGTCGGGCATGGGGGGGGGGGGGCATCATTGAAACCTTTGCCCTGGGGTGCCACATACGCTTGTGAGGGCCCTACTTGTGTAGGCCTATACCACTGACAGGACTTAGATCCCCTGGCAGTTGGAAATTGAAATTAGAGTTAGAGAAGGAACTGTAGTGTGGCAGACCAAGTAAATTTCCCTCATAGCACACCGAATCATGGGGTATGCCCAACTTCAATTGATGCATATAACTAAGTGGTTAAACCCCATTTTATTTCCGATTCGATATCATGCCCCTTTAAAATTTAAATTGGTGGTTATAAAACAATTAATTCCTAGTATCAGTCCACTTCAGTAGCCTATGGTAGGTCAACGGGCAATTATCAGCTAACAAAGGTCAGTCACATGCCCTTCTTATATATTAAATAATCTCATTATAAAACAGCACCTTATCCCAATATCATTATATGGTTATATATACCTCGGGTGAATAATTGGGTCACAGTTACAAAACCTTATATAACAATAATAAATTATTAATTGCAGAGAAGTGAGACTTACCAAATGACACCGAAACCAAACTGTGGGAACTAACAGTGTATGTGCTAATCAAATCCTCCGCCAACTTAGGAGACTGATAAAAACTAGAAAAATGAGTAGATAAAAACATAAAATAAAATTTAAGCCCAGTATTAAAATTGAAGGCTAAAAATAGACCTGACCCAAATGAATTATGTAACTTTTGGAATTGGAATTGAAAAGAAACGAAATTGAATTTAAAAAGATATCTGTTTATAAAAGTAGAAATAGGCCTACGTCAGATCATTAAGTGGCATAATGTGACAAATAGTAAACAACTCACCAAAACACAGCCCATCCGCTGATTAACAGAGCGTGACACAAGGACACCGTTATGTTTTTCCATCTCCACAGAGATTGCGAAGGCACGGATTTCGGCGTGAAATAAACAATAACTTTACTGACAATCAAAAATATAACAGCTGACATACTTATTAAATGAGCAGCATAGTTCGGTTCCTGCGCATCGCTAGGCCAAATTTCCGTGTAAGAATCTTCACCGTCCATTTTCAAAATTATTTGATCGCGGGCCTAATTGCAACTACCTAGAGACAGTCCACATTCACTGAAATCATAAAAACAAACTAGCACCCACCACCAGATGGCGTGTTCTAAATCCTTGTCTGGTTTGATCGCGATGATTTCGAGCGAGAAAACGTGATGGAAAAAACTGTACTCTGAACAGGTAAAGGGAGGCAAATCCATTTAACGTTACAAAATGGAGTTATGTCCCCTAGACCATAGCTGTGAAATTAAGCTGGCATTTTAACTTCCGGCAAGCAAAGCCATGTGAGTGAAAATAAATAAACTGTTCTTTTCTATTGTTGGTACTAATCACCTAGTTGCCTAGCCCGCATGTAGTACATTGGTACAATGTAGCAAGCACACTTCAAGTTCTTTTCAGTAAAATTTGTCAGACATTGTCAGTATTTAAAGGGTGAGATGGGAGAGTGAAGTTTTGCTAAACCGAAAGTAGAGAAGTCTTAGCCCTTCCTACTCCGAGTTACCAGACTGAACGTTGCTTTATGAGATTTATCATGATAGTTGATACGGTCAACGTCTAGATAACTATGTTTGCCCTTTATTTTAATCTCTCAATCTTATGGCCATTCTTATGAACAACAATTAATTTAGATCGCATGAACTATGAAAGTTATCGACATTGTAACCAATCATTGTTGTTGTCATTATGTCAATGATGTTACTTATTGTTAACTTTTACTGGTAGTTTTGGGCGATTACCAAATTGGACTGATACTGATATTCCTATTAGACGTTAAATTAGAGGTTCAGTTTTCATTGTATTGTAGTTTGATAGGGATTAAAAATTCCTTAAATTAACGATCAGCGCATGGCCTTAACTTAAAGGAGGCAAGTCATCCACAGTCTTAGACTTAGACATTGCATATAGAGGACTTATTGGTCATTTGAAATTAACATCTTTAAAATTGGCACACAAATCGCATGCCAGAATGCTTTCGAGCACCATTTGTAATGAAATGACTCAATGAACGAGACTAAACATATCCCACAAGAGTAGGCCTATACTAGTACTACCGGTTTACTTATTACTTACATTATTATATGTGTTGCGACTTATTTTTATATGTGTCCATTTCTAGGTGTCAAAGAATAAAGATTTAGCTCCTTTAAGCTGTACTTAAAGGGTGTAATGCTCTATTCCTTGCGCGAGCTGTATCATAAAGTCTGTCATTGAGTCGACTGGCGTGGTTTCGAATCCCCGGTTGTACGTGACAAGGAGTAGGGTCGTCTGTCCAACCTCGTGGGTTTTCTCCAGGTCCTCCGGTTTCCTCCCACTGCTAAAGACCCCTACGCGCAGGCGAATTATTGAAATAAAATTAAACCATATGTTAGTCCCGAAATTACCTAGTTTGTGTCGAGTGGACGTTAAACCCCATTTCTCTCTCCCTCTCTATTCCTTGATTTGAAACTGGAAAATAGATGAAAATACGATCTAATTTAGCACATTTAGGTTAATGTAATATGAAGGTTTATAAAAGTGATTGATATTAAATATGAGGTGAAATACATGAACAGACCAAATTGAACGGCAGTTGTTTATACCTGCTTAGTCTATTCTACACATATTTTTATTTTGTCGTTTTTGAATTAGACATTACTAATTCTTTCAGCATTGGCTTGTAGGATATGTCCATGTCTGTAGCACTACCCTGCTACACATTTTTAGTTTTGGTCTGATTGTCTATGTTTTGACTCTGGTGTGGATCCTGTTTTAACACGCTCTATTCAAGACCTTCACTTGGAATTCACGTTATGTGTTTTCTCATTGCTACCTCAAATCAGATACACAAGCCTACACATATTAGGAACAACAATATTCTAAGCGTCTGATATTCTAAGCTTAATGTTGCTTTATATACCCCCCCCTTCCACTCCTTCCTGATTTCAGCTATTAATTAGGTGATCGGTCATTGACACCCAATTATGTGATTAGTCTCATCATTGACACCTAATTATGACAAGAATTAATATGGTCATTGGCTGGTAAATTTCCATCACAATAACATTTTAAAACATAAACAGATGATTTTAATATTTTATTATGACAAATACATATTTGTTCATATGATGCTGTTGTACAGACCACTGTTTATAAGATAGGGCCCAGGAAGATGTTATGTTGTAGATATTTACCATCTATTTATAGACCACCATTTTATAAGATACGGTATTAAAGATGATGGCGGCAGCAGAAGAAAAGGGATTTTTACAATATACGGGACCAAGGGATGATATTACATATCCTGTACAGGTTGTTTATTGTGGAGGTAAGTTTATAAATACAAGAGGAAAGTTAATGTCTAGTCCCTCGGATGGGACATCGAACTGAGGCCATGTGATAAATTGGTAGTTTAGCATATACCAGATGATCCCTTGGCAGTTTTAATTACAAGAAGAGACCCTAAAATCTCATCCCGAGCCATATCTTAGTCCCATAATAACGAAAGTATCATATAACCCCATTCCTTGCGGACCATGGTGATTCAATGAGTAGGATGTTTGCTCGCTAACTTTGAGGTCCTGTGCTTTGATCCATGCGTTGGCTGAGAAAGTTCATTTTCTGGCGTGGTTCCTCCTGTCAGTGGTGCAGGATGAAGGTCTTGCAAGGGACATCATATAGTCATTCGGATGAGATGAAAAGACGAGGTCCCGTGCAAAATTAGCATACACATAAAAGATCCCTTCACAGTTGGAATTCGATATAAGAGTTGAACATAGAATGGTCGTCCTGCAAAATTTCCCTCATAGCACACTGTGTATGACGTATATGCGCGTCTTCATTAGCCAAGTCGGAGCAAAACAGAAGGATGCTAAACTCCATTTCATTTCTTTCCATTCCTTGCCTGAATGTTGATCGACCAAGTGTTAATTCTGACATTGATCAAAAGCCTTTTCATTCCTTGCCTGAATTTTGACGACCAAGTATTAATTTTGATGATAATTCAACGCCATTCCATTCCTTTGCTTGAATGTTAGTTAATCAATTATAAAATGATCATTATTTTTTTTTGTTATTTTTTTCAGAATGTACGATGCCAATAGAGGTGAGGAATAAATTTTAATTTTTATTAACCTACATGATTGTACATTGTTGTCAACCCAGTCATTCGGTCCATCCACATGTTCTTGTGCTCGTTCCACAGTGTTAAGTTCTTAAGCAATTTTCATAAAATTTTCAAGGAAAAGTTTGTATTGTGGTAAAGATGACTTAAATCGATTCTGACTATTTTCTCAAAAGTAGCCTAGTTCTAGAGTTATTGCATCTTTATTTACCGGTCCATCAACTTAAAATTATATGAACACTATAAAAAAACTGACAACTAAGCTGCTGGTTGGACCGACAAACTATGTTCTATTTTATAACTAGTAAATAGGTCATTTCATGGTTGCTGAATATTTAGTTTCTCCTGGTCCTATGTTCACAAAGCATTCACAGACTGAAGTTAAGAATTTACTCAACTTTCAATCACTGTTTATGAGAAATATCTTTGATCCAGAAACACAAAACTTTGCACATAGTTTCTGATTGATGTATTTAATACATTAAAACAACAAAAGGTAATTTGGAGTAAATTCTGAACTTAAGTTTGAGAATGCTTTGTGAATTCGGGGTCTTGTTTAGGGGGTGGTGGTTTATGTTGATAGCTGAGTGGTGTAGATCATCATAAGGTCTATCATCTTGTAGGTTTTTTTGTTTTTCTCTCCCTCATAAAGATACCTCTGTGCTAGTTAAATAATTGATAATAGCTTACTACATGTTAGTCACAAAATGACACAATTTGTGTTGGTTTGACCTTAAACAAATGAAATTAAAAATAAAGTTTAAAGATACATTATGGGAGATTTTTATAAGGAGTTAGCCATTCTTGCTATAACAGTTCAAAAATAGATGATGAAAAAAGAATATATAGAAAATTTCAGTCAAATTACTTTATTCTGAACATAGTTATCACCAGTGTCATTTTTGACTAGAAATGGGATTGAATTCCATCTTCACCGATTCTTAGTATGGCCGATCGTGTGATCGACAGGTGTTAACTCCACCTACATAATCTCTGCTGTCTTTTGTCTGCTGTCATCATATTCGAATTTGTGTTTTACCTTTTTGGATTTTTATAACAATTGGACAAAATGAGTGAGAGGGTAAATTTTCATTCTTACTTGTATTTTGGACATGCATTAAATCAATTGAATATAGGACATAATATTATAATACAATTATGATAAATCTATAGGTATACACCAGTGGCCATTGGGGAAATAAAAATATTTTTATTGATATTATTAAGACAGAAGACCTGTCCGTCTGTATTAGTCATCACACGGTCTCCAGGAATTGTATAATTGGTCATTATCTGTGTTTAGTTTATTGCACTTTAAATAGTTTAGATGTCATTTGTCAAGGCATCACTCAACGGCGGCATCGCTTCGTACACTCTATCATTTAGCCTCGAATGAGTATGACGTCAATGTAACGGTTAATCTCCGCTCACGACGCCATTTAAAATTAAATCAGTCAACGAAATCCCGTTTAAATCCAAGCTGAATCCAAGCCATCCGTGGGTCTACAGAGTTGATTTTGTGCTTGTTGTGTAAATAAAGATCTAATTTATAATTTCTAGGACATCTGAAGCCTAAATAAAGACTTGCAATAATCAGATTTAGCTCTTGCATAATGTATGTTTAATGTCCTACTGTTCTGACACGACTGGACTGGACTAAAGAAGACGGGCAAATGCTATAATTTGCTATGAGGGAAATTTTGTCTGGACAGCAGGACTACGGCCTACTCTTATATTAATTTTCAAGGGTTCTTTTACGTGCACGCCAGTGTGTAAACAGGATCACAGTACTTCATCATATCTGAACAACTATATGTTGCCTCTTGCCAGGCCCCCCGTCCTGCATCACTGACAAAACACAAAGTCTATCTATAAATAACTTAGAATTCTTATAGATTCCTGTTCTTATTGTAGTTTCACGTCCTAAATTGTAGATAGATTCATATACTGTAATTATTTCTGTATTTCTCGCCAGTATTGTGAATATTATCCTAAATATTTCTGTAGGGTATGGCTGAAAAACAATCTGATTAAAACATAGATCCTATGTCTTTACTACACTAGGATCTGGAAGAGTTGTTATATTTCCGGCGTTTTGGATGAAGTGAGGGATTGGCCAATGAAACGGTCTGTTACGGTGACTTTTTGGCGTGCCATGCACGGAATTGTCGGTAAACCACTAGAAACGTCAACGTTGATTGATCAAATGTCTGACGTCAAAAAGTCGCTTGTATGCCCCCTGACGCAACCTCCGAGTACAACCTGTCAGATCTTCATGTAGTGTAGCCCATCGAAAGTATTAAAAAAATGAAACAAAATATATATCTGTAATTTAATAAGATTGACTGAAAAACTATCAAAATACAGGTTATAAAAGCTATATTCTAATTATGTGTATTTTTCTCCTCCAGTATTGTGAATATTATCCTAATTATGAGAAATGTAAGGAATGGTTGGAAAGAAATCTCCCAAATGAATTTGAAAAATTAACTGCAGGTAAGAAAATTTATTGTTGAAAGATTGGATTAGAGATTTACACATGATTAAAACATTAATTATTTTGAACAGATAGTTATTCTAGAACTCATTTTAACCCTGTGAATGAAATACAAGACCAGATCAATGATTTATTGTAAAAAATAAACTACGGATTTAATAGTGTTTCTAAACTACAGAATTGTTATAAGAGTTTAGCTGTAAATGGCTCCCTAATCAAGGGTGTTAAGTTTTAATTACATTTGATTGTTATTTTTGTTGCATATTCTGTACATATTTATCTACTTTTCACATATCTGTATCATTTACTTGATAAAGACCAGGCTATCCTTCTCGAAACGTCGTGTGGTATTAAACTCAGTAATTGTGTATCTATAAAATTGTACCTTGTGTTAATATGTTCATATTCCCGAACTATTGAATTATCATCAGATTCCTGAACTATGGAATTTATGACTGTTTATAATTTACAATCTGCCCTATCGTGTTTGTTTTCCAAATTGTCCGAGGAACCATCTTGAATAATTGTGATATATTTGTATTTAAGGAGAGGCTGAAGGTAAAGATGACAGTGATGATAAAAAGAAACGACAGACACGGGGTGGAAAGGGCATGTTAAAAGCCAAGAAAAAAGCTGAACCCAAGGGGATTAAAATGTGGACACAATCACGGGGAAAAAAGAAAAAAATCACAACATTAGTTGGTTTAGCTGATTACGGTGGGTTTAATTAATAATTTATAAAAGACCTGATGCCACTTCCCCTCACACTCTCCAGAACACTTGATACCAATTCCCCATTACATTTCTATAACCCCTGATACCCCCCTTAAATTATAAAAGACCTGATACCACCATTCGGCAATGGAGGAATTCGTCATACACCCGAGGTAAGATGTAGGATACTGGAGTCTGCCGAGGTTTGCCGAATGCTGATACCACTTCCCAATTAAATTTCCAGACCACCTGATACCCTCCCGCCCACCCAGTTCAATTTCTGGAAGACCTGATCATCCCCATTTAATTATCAAGAACACCCAATACCATATTAGGCCTGGAATTAACTAGTGTTTGTTGAGTGGACATCAATAAAAACCCATCAGTTTTTTTGCTTTCTTTTTTGATTGTAATAAAAAAACATACAAGAAATGTCTGTAACACCTTTCATTCATTAAAATGTAACAGGCACACCTTTGGCAAATTATGTCTAATAAGCAGTCCATATTATGTACTGAATAATTACTATTTTTATGTTCCAGGAGCCATACTGGCTCAGTCAGTAAGGTGCTGGCTCTCTATCTGAGAGGTCTCAGGTTTTCTAGCATCTAGTCTAGTTGTAATTTGAAATAAGAGTAGTCAATTTTGCTGCTGTCTGGGATAACCCCTTTTTATTTCATATTAATGTTTCAGATATTGATTTAAAAGTAGCTAGTAAATTTTTTGCCAACAAGTTTTCATGTGGTGCTTCTGCCAATGATATTGGTGAAATCGTCATCCAGGGAGATGTTAAAGATGATCTATTTGATATTTTACCAGAAAAATGGCCACAGGTTTGTACAATACACAATTTTTTATCATAAGGCCAAAATAAACAAGCGGTTGCCATGCAAGATATGCCCACATTTTGCAAGAGATGTTCAGAGAAGAAGCTAAAAAAAAATAACAATTTTTTGTACCATACAATCAGGGGCCATAATCAATGGAGTTACAGTTCAATATGCGCAAATATTGTAAGGAACCAAGATCCTTGGGATATAAACATACATTTTAAGTTTAATCAAAATCGGATGAAAATGTGGGCGTATAAAAAATATTTGTGATTGCCGCTATTTTATGGAACCAACCCTACATTTTTTTCTCATTTCCCTGGCCCTAGCACTCAGGCTTGCCGTGGTTTTTTGTGGACAATTTCCAATATTTATATTCCGGTATTATTGTCAAGAATCTTACTTAGTAATTAAGCTAGAAATGCTAGTAAATAGATAATGAAAACCCCATGAAACAAATAAAAAGATTGACTTACCAAGCAACCCTATTTTGGTATTTATATTTTGTTTCTTGGCCTAACCATGATTTGTTGTTGATTCTGAGGGAGTTGGATTAATTGCCCCTTACTATTAGGTGGTTGTTGAAATAATTCTTCTTGTTTTTATTATTTTGTTTCGGGGGGGGCTGCTTGGTGAATGCGTGCGCGTTGCACCATAAGGTCTGTCATTAAGTCATGTGGCTGGGTTTCAATTCCCCGGTTGTACGTGACAAGGAGTAGTGTTGACTGCCCAACCTCATTTGTTTTCTCTGGTTTCCTCCAAACTGCTAAAGACACCTACATGCAAGCTAATTAATGAAATAAAATTGAACCATGTTAGTCTCGAAATAACTAGTTTGTGTCGAGTCATCCTCGGTATCCCCAATGGTTTCATTCCATTCTACTCCACAAACCCCTGGGTTAATCTATGGGGGAGATATATTTTCAAATTATCCACCCTTGATGATTGTGCTATTTTTATCAACCAATCCCATACATCGTTAATTGCAAAGGAAGTTGGCAAAGGAGTTAGCCTAAATGAGAGAAGTCCAAATTATTCTACTTGCATATTTAATAACAACATATTATATTATGTGTCCATATGATATCGTAGACAAGTTATCGTGAATCAAATTGCCAAGTATAAGTTCAATAATAATAAACATAACAGAATGAAACATTTCAGACAAAGAACGAATATTAATAACAACAAAAGTCAAACATATAGATGTTAAACATATTTGAAATCAGCGAAACATACTACAGATTTTGATAATACAATTAAATATAAATAAATTATAAATATATACATTATTTACATAAATCATTCAGTAAATGGACATGAATATGGTTATCTACCCTTATAAAATCGAAGGTGAAACAACTGTTTGTAAACTGGTCTTTGATTGGTTCGTAGACCTTATCTACAAACACTCAAGGCCAGGGCAGACAATTTGAAATCAGGGAATCCCTTACCCAGGGTACAGTAGAGTAGAACAGAATGGGAACACTGGAGATACCGAGGATGGTGTCAAGTGGACATTAAATCCCATCTTTCTTTCTCTCACTATTTTATTTTATCACCATTATTGTTTTATGACAACTATTTTGTTTTATTATTTCAGATTGATGAAGAATGCATTGATGATTTAGGAGAAAAGAAATAAAATATTTAATTTATTTAACTTGTGTAAATATTCAAATTTATCTCAAATATCTTACTGTACGTGTTTGTTTACTTTTACTGGAAAAAACCCACTGCTATAGGACTGGTAAAACAAGACTTTATACAGGATCAGTGCCGGGTTTATATCAAGAGAGGCCCTAGGCTATTCCCCTTATGACCCCCCTCCCCCTCCCGACTCGAGGAAGATGAAAGTGGGTTTTCAACAACCGTGTACAGCCGAGGATAATGACTAAAGTTTTAAGACTTGTTTATAAGACAGGCTTATGACAGAGTAAAAAATATTATACACTTGAGGCCCTCATAGCACACTCCATGGCGATTGGCCATTTCCATTTTCCCAGTCGGTGCAGGAAAGTAGGACGTTAAACCCTATTTCATTTCATTTCTTGATCATTTTGTTGAAGTGCAAACATAAAAATTATTGCATTGAAATCTGCGTCAATCTACAAATTTGGCCGACTACAAGTAAGATATGATTTTCAAAAAAATAATTACGGTGTAATTCAAATAAAATGGTCGGTAAAAACGGTTTAACATGTCTATTTGATGCAGTTCAGAAGTCTTTGGATGGGAAGGGGGGTGGGGATCTGTGAGGGTGGAATCCTGAGAAAACCCCTGTGGTTCGGTACAGGCAGGCAATCTAAAGTGGACCAAAGTGTACTTAGGCTGGTCCTTTTTTTTGTTTTGACTCATCAGAACTACACCAGTCATTCCAGCGGACAAGAAACCATGCTTTGCCATTAATGCTGGATAGCTCGGTGTTTGTGAGAGATGTTTAAAAGCTATTGTGCTATAGAAAAGACAGGAAAATGGTTTTGAATCAAGCTGTGGAATAAACCCCACCAAAACAATGTACCGGTTATACTTTATTAATTATCAATCCAATATTTTTTTTTTACAAAAAATCAATTCAATATTTTATTTATATAAAAAATCAATTCAATATTTTATTTTTATAAAAAATCAATTCAATATTTTTTTTTTACAAAAAATCAGTTCAATATTTTTTTTTTACAAAAAATCAGTTCAATATTTTTTTTAGGAAAAATCAATTTAATATTTTTTTACAAAACAAATCAATTTAATATTTGCCAAAATAAATATACGATGATATGATTCTTTTCATGTCGGAACCCTATGATAATCTAACTCATACAACCAGAGACAGTCCATATTCATGGAAACAAACTAGTTTTCACCACTTGGTCAAATCCTTATCTCTGATATCTTGTTTGATTGATATGACTTGGAGCGACAAAACGTGGTTAAAATTGTGTAGGCTCAACAGTTAAAGGGAGATAAATCCATTTAACGGTAACAAAATAGAGTTATCTCTCCTAGACCGTAGTTGGAAATTTAAGTTGGACATCAATTTTGATTTGTATTTTAACTTCATGGAAACAAACTAGTTTTCACCACATTCATGAAACAAACTAGCTTTCACCACTTGGTCAAGTTCTTATCTGATTTGATTGATAGGACTTCGAGCGAGAAAACGTGATGAAAATTGTGTAGGCTTAACAGTTAAAGGGAGGTAAATCCATTTAACGTTAACAAAATAGAGTTATCTCCCCTAGACCGTAGCTGGAAAATTGGGTTGAACATCAATTGATTTGTATTTTAACTTCCGAAGATACGATTCATTCTATGTTAGAAATCTACGATAATATAACTCATGCTACAAGACAGCCCATATTTATGGAAATCATAAAAGCAAACTAGCAAGAAAACGTGATTAGAATTGTACGCTGAACAGTTAAAGGGAGATAAATCCATTTAACCATTACAAAATGGAGTTACTTCCCCTAGACTGTAGCTGTAAATTAAAGCTTGACATCAATTCGAGTCATGTGAGTGAAAATAAATAAATTGTTCTATTTATGTAGTATTTTAACTGACTCTGTATACAATCGTTAACATGTCCACATTTTGTTGTTTATTTATGATTTACATTGTCACTTTGTAAAGTGCCCCTGAACATGTTATATGAAAGGGCGCACTGTAAATATGCTGTAATAATAATATTAAATAATAATAATAGTACAGTGGCATAAAGTAGCAAGCTTACTTAAAAATTAGTCCGACATTGTCAGTATTTAAAGGGCTTTGAAGGGAGGGTGAAGTTTTGCTAAACTGAAAGTAGAGAAATCTCAGCTCTTCCAAGTTACAAGACTCAGCAGACTGAACGTTGTTTTGTGAGATTTATCATGATACGGTAAAAGCTATTGTGCCGTAGAAAAGACAGGGAAACATTTTTTTACAAAAAGACAATTCAATATATTTTTTTTTTACAATAAATCAATTCAATATTTTTTTTTTTACAATAAATCAATTCAATATTTTTTTTTTACGAAAAATCAATTCAATATTTTTTTAACGAAAAATCAATTCAATATTTTTTTACAAAACAAATCAATTTAATATTTGCCAAAACAAATATACGACGATAAGATTCATTTTATGTCGGAACCCTATGATAATCTAACTCATACAACCAGAGACTGTCCACATTCATGGAAACAAACTAGTTTTCACCATTTGGTCAAATCCTTATTTCTAATATCTGGTTTGATTGATATGACTTGGAGCGACAAAACGTGGTTAACATTGTGTAGGCTTAACAGGTAAAGGGAGATAAATCCATTTAACGGTAACAAAATAGAGTTATCTCTCCTAGACCGTAGTTGGAAATTTAAGTTGGACATCAATTTTGATTTGTATTTTAACTTCATGGAAACAAACTAGTTTTCACCACATTCATGAAACAAACTAGCTTTCACCACTTGGTCAAATTCTTATCTGGTTTGATTGATAGGACTTCGAGCGAGAAAACGTGATTAAAATAGTCAAGGCTTAACGGTTAAAGGGAGATAAATCCATTTAAGGTAACAAAATGGAGTTATCTCCCCTAGACTGTAGCTGGAAATTTGGGTTGGACATCAATTGATTTGTATTTTAAGTTACGAAGGTACGATTCATTCTATGTCGGAACTCTATGATAATATAACTCATGCAACCGGACAGTCCATATTCATGGAAATCATAATAGCAAACTAGCGAGAAAACGTGATTAGAATTGTACTCTGAATAGTTAACGGGAGATAAATTTTAAGCTTGACATCAATTCAAGCCAAGTGAGTGAAAATAAATAAATTGTTCTATTTTATTGTTGGCACTAATCACCTAGTTGTCTAGTCTGCATGTAGTACATTGGCATAATGTAGCAAGCACACTCCAAGTTTTTTTTCAGTAAAATTTGTTAGACATTGTCAGTATTTAAAGGGCTTTGGTGGGAGAGTGAGGTTTTGCTAAACTGAAAGTAGAGAAATCTCAGCTCTTCCTAGATACCAGAATGAAAGAGAGAGAAATGGGGTTTAACGCCCACTCGACACAAACTAGGTCATTTCGGGATTAACATATGGTTAATTTTATTTCATTAATTTGCTTGCGCGTAGGGATCTTTAGCAGTGGGAGGAAACCGGAGGACCCGGAGAAAACCCACGAGGTTGGACAGGCGACCCTACTCCTTGTCACGTACAACCGGGTATTCGAAACCACGCCAGTTGACCCAATGACAGGCTGTATGATACAGCACGCACGTGCTAACCATTCGGCCATACACCCCCTACCAGATTGAACGTTGATTTATGAGATTTATCATGATACGATCAAAGCTATTGTGCCGTAGAAAAGACAGGAAACGTTTTGAATCCAACTGTAGAATAATCTCCACCAAAACAATGTACCGGTAATGCTCTATTAATTATCAATCCAATATTTTCTTTTTTTGTTTTTTTTTACAAAAAATCAATTCATCAATATTTGTTGGGGTTTTTTTTATACAAAAAATCGATTCAATATTTTTTTTTACGAAAAATCAGTTTAATATTTTTTTACAAAAAAAAATCAATTTAATATTTGCAAAAGTAACGATGATATGATTCATTTTATGTCTGAGCCCTATGATAATATTATGACTCATACAACCAGAGACAGTCCACATTTATGAAACAAACTAGCTTTCACCACTTGATGACGTGGTCAAATTCTTCCTTGTTTGATTTATATGACTTCGAGCAACAAAACGTGATTAAAATCGTGTAGGCTTAACAGTTAAAGGGAGATAAATCCATTTAACGGTAACAAAATAGAGTTATCTCCCCTAGGCCGTAGCTGGAAATTTAAGGTGGACATCAATTGATTTGTATTTTAACTTCCCAAGATACGTGTCATTCTATGTCGGAACTCTACGATAATATAACTGATGCAACCAGAAACGGTCCATATTTATGGAAATCTTAAAAACAAACTAGCGGGAAAACGGGATTAGAATTGTACTCTGAACAATTAAAGGGAGATAAATCCATTTAACATTACAAAATGGATTTACCTCCCCTAGATTTTAGCTGTAAATTTAAGCTTGACATCAATTCAAGCCATCTGACTATATGTGAGTGAAAATAAATAAATAAATTGTTCTATTTATTGTTAACACAAATCACCTAGTTGTCTAGCCTGCATTGGCATAATGTAGCAAGCGAACTTCAAATTATTTTCAGTAAATTTGTCAGATATTGTCGGTATTTGAAGGGCGAGATGAGAGAGTGAAGTTTTGCTAAACTGAAAGTAGAGAAGTCTCAGACTGAACGTTGCAGTTTATGAGATTTATCATGATACGGTCAAAGTCTAAATAACTATGTTTCCTATTTATTTTAATCTTGGAGAACGATATGTTAGTGCCATTATGGATGGTGAAACCGCTTGTGTGTGGTCACGTCTCACTCACGTCACCATCTGGCGAAACGTATCAAGGTGCTTGAAAAGATAGCGGCGTCTTGCAACTAAGCTAATTCCAACAATGGATATAATATCGTATGAAAATAGAATGAGAATCTTAGGCCTACCGACTCTGGAGTATAGGCGTGATAGAAATGACATGATTCAAGTGTTTAAGATAGTACACCAAACTGACGATTTACCATATAGTACCAAAAATATATACAGATTATTATGATATAACGGGGAAATAACGGTTGATTTGGGTAAATCGTGCAGCAGGAGTATTTCATACAGTAGCATCGGATGGATCTATTTAGAAACGGGAGATGATCACAGAATGAAACAAAATAATTTAATAAGATCTGATTTATTATATACAAATAAATAGGAATAATATTTAAACACTGGACTGGTTTATTCTGTACAGTGGTCACATTATTTTAGATACATTTCAATCCTGTTAGTAAACTAGAAATTTGCTAGGTTCAATCTGTCCGTAGTCAGGATGCGTGTCATGCAAGACGAGTACGCGGCAGATAAAATCCTTTGCCCCTTTTACTATTTTACGCACCGTTGGGGATACATGTATTTCCTCTTTTTGGTGAGTTGGACTCTTATTTGCGTTGTTGTGGAGTAACATAAAAGGACATTTGACACACAGGTAACTCTGAGAATAAATATCTGCCCTGAATTATGGCCATATTCAAAATTTTATATACTAGTTTGTAATATGACTCTAACCCGTTCTATACCTGTCACACACACGAAGTCTAAATAAACATTTTCGTTTTGATTAAATATAAAAATAATTTATGCTTCTCAAAATTCTCGAAGTATACTTGGTGTTATCGACTAAAATCAATCATCGATTTTGAACTTAAAATATCAGTCAGTTAGCTTCGTCTCTGTTCTCATGTGGTGCTAACTATAGACAGTCAGTTTAGCCTACGATTGACAATGTGATAACTTATAACAATCAGCAATACACGTATATACATGAAACAATGATGGTAATCAACGACTTTTACTTATTTTACTATTCAACATCTTTACATAAATCGAGTTGACATATGTTCATGGTTGCGGAGTGACCGGTGTGACACAAAATATTTACAATAAGTAATACACACATACAAATGGAAAAATGGCGGTAATCAACTATAAATTTAAAAAATAATAATTATATTACTATTGAAGATCTTTACATAAATCTGGATGTCCTATTTGTGCTGTTTTTAACGAACATAATGAACTAGTTTTACAACTTCCTTTACATGGTCCATTGGCAGCCAACTTGTACCGGTATCTGAAGGAATAATAAACATATAAAAATGAGGGAGGGTGGGGGTGGATTAACGCCCAATCGACACAACATATAACAGAAATAAACATCCAGTCTTCCGCCAATTGTAAATGGTTTCCTTTCTGTTTATTTCTTATTATTCTTATCTGTTTAGATATGGGATTTCTGGCATTAACAGGTATTCTCCCTTGAATTATCCCCAAGTACTCCATTTCCGCATATATCTACTTTTCTATAATTTTCCTAATTCTGTACAATTTAATTGCAAATTAATACAAATATTTAAATGAATCAAAATTAGTTTTATTAGATTTATTTAGCCAACTTACTTATCGAACTTCTGGAAGAGCGCGTCATCATCTTTCATTCTATAGATTAGATCATTCCAGTCAGATGGATATAAACTTCCCATGTTATAGTCATCCTGAAATGAAACAAATTTTATCAGGTGATATGGATTTTCTTTTAAAAACATCTCTTTGTGCTATTAATTTACGCAAGAATTGATTAGTTTCTTTTATATCCAAATAGATTTTATTATTATTACAAGAATTGGCATTATGATTGAACGGGAGATAACTCTTGTCTAAGGGAGATAATTAGTATGATACGCAGTATAATAAGTTGTTTTCATATGTTATGAACTGATTTTGTTTAAAAGAGGTAGACATTAACAAAATCAAATCAAATGCCGGTCTTGTATAAATGTTTACTACGCTTATATATAGATCAACGTTATTTCAGGGGAATAAATCACGCTAAAGGGAGATAATCAAACTAAATTCAACGCTAGTATTAAAATCACTACAGATTCTGATTGAATACCTTGGCTGAATATTCTTTCATCCACACTGGTGTGGTCTTGACCGTTAATTCACTGATATCAGCCACATAATTCTCAAAATCTAATATAGCCTGAAAAATATAATTAAAACTTTGAACAAAATAGTCGAAAGACATAGACCTATGTATAAGACCTTTACGGTCTTGAGTGGAACCGCGTCGGAAAATCTCGATGAACTTTCTAGGCCAACGCAGGGATCGAGCACGGAGCAACCCTGGCTCTGTATCTCATAAAACTACTTCATAGCTTTCAAATATATTTCCACAATAATGGTTGTGTCTGGGAAATAATGATTTACAGGTAGCTGTATAGGTTGAACAAATGTACATCACAAATGCAACCTGTGTGCACTCGTGAAAAAGAGAAGTGGCCTTCAGGTGTTTCAGAAAGGATAAGCATACCGTAGTACATCGTATATAAAACCCGTCACCACTAATACTGTAAGCAGAACAATAACTTTGACTTCAATTTCATTCAAAATGACGAACTCTCTATGGAATAAGATCTGGCCGGGAGATAATAAGAATACGTACCCAGGAACTTCCTGTATAATTACCATCAATGGTATAAATTCTAAATCCTGGGTTTAAATTACTGTATGTAGTACCACTTCCGGCAACAAACCCTGTACTGATTGGTCGAGTAAAATTGACTTCATCATAAAATACAGTGAAGAAATCATCATGACTATGGCCGTTAAAATGGGCCTGTATTATACCTTCGTATCTACAATAAATATACCACATCATAATTAATCTATTGAAATATTATACAGGATATGACAAGAACTAAGTATATACGAATTCCTGTCAGACAGGGAATGGGGTTTAACGTCCGCTCAACACAAACCGGGACTAACATGGAACAATTTTATTTCAATAATTCGATTGTCACGTACCAGTGGATGATCAAAATCAACTTCTTGACTCCGTGCATGACAGATTTAAAGCCAAGACCAATCTTCCACCCAATCCCCATAGATACCAAATAAACTACTCGTACAATGTATATAATGTAGCATTGGCATGCATCGAGGACTGCTAATTCCGGCCGCCCTTTATAGGGCATGGACGAGGGAGAAGACGGTCTTCGTAGCACGTGATCGAAACAAATGTGTTAATATGAAAGAATTACCTGTTGACAATTTTAAAGAAATTCAAGTTCCATGGTTTAATACCAGTACTTGCAGTCGGATGATGCATCAATATGTGAACTTTTTCATTGTTATTCTCTGCTTCCTGTAATTCATCAGCCAACCATTGTAACTGATCTGCTGGATCTGTATTGTTGACTAATAACCACCTAAATAACAAATACACGTGTTACTACTTAATAACCACCTAAATAACAAATACACGTGTTATTACCCAATAACCACCTAAATAACAAATACACGTCTCGTGGACTAATTTTCACCTAAATAAAAGAATACACGTGTTATTACTCAATAGCCTCCTAAATAACAAATACGCGTCTCGTGGATTAATGTCTACCTAAATAACAAATACACATTATGTTGACTGGCAACCACCTAAATAACAAATACACATTATGTTGACTGGCAACAACCTAAATAACAAATACACGTCTCATGGACTAATATCCAAATACACATAATACGACCCAATAAACAACAAATAGACGCAGCGTTGACCAATGTCCACCATAATAATAAATACACACAATGCACATAGTAACAAACATTGACTTACCAGTTATCTGTCGTACCTAGATTTGAATTGATGGAAATAATTCTTAAACCAGGTAATGGTGAAACTGAATAAAATCCGCCCCTAAAATATACAGTTTATATACAATCATTCCCTCCAAAATAACCATTTTGAGGTAAAAATAAAAAAAAATACTTTAAAAAAATATACCTAATTACTTTACATATTAAGATGAACATAAATATTATGATGTTCAATATAACCCAATCTAATTAAAATACAGATCTATATTTCGTTTCTTTTTTTATACTTTCGATGGCCTACACTACATAAAATTCTGACAAGTTGTAGTGGGAGTTCACGTCAGGGGTCAAACGAGCAGCTTTTGACCCCATGACGTCAAATATTGATTAATCAACCAGCTGTGACGTTTCTAATGCTTTACCCACATTTCCGTGGATGGCATGCCAAGAAGGCGCCGTTACAGATGGTTTCATTGGCTAATCCTGTTATATAACAACTCTTCCAGATTCTAGTGTAGTACAGACAAATAAAACGAAATTTTGAACTATAAAAAACGAAACGAAATAGGATCTGTGTTTTAATCAGATTGAAAACAACCAAGTATTGAATCAATTAAAACAAAGGCTTTAGCGAGAGAGTATAATAATATAGTCAAATCATAGATATTTGCAAGTTATTATAATAACTAAGACTTATGAATTTGTGAAATGATATCTAATATTGTGCCCACCTTAAGATGGTGTCTATAGTATCCATGGGCATCCATTTTGTCCAGACTTCCGCGAAAGCTCCGTACAGCCAATCTTGTGATAAATTCCCAGTAACAAAAGGTGGAGCATATCTGGAAATAAATTTCTGGGATTAGTGAAATAAACAAAAAAGAAAATTCACGTCATTGGTTTTATACCCCATTCCGTACAATAATAATAATAATAATAATAATGTAAAAAATAATAAAGAAAAAACAAAATAAGAAAAAATAAATAAATAATAAATACAATTTGGAAAAGGATTAACGGAATTACTTGATGTGATCAAGGGAGGTAATTCGGTGTTTTGAAATCTAAAATTTAATTTTCGTCTTTTTACTTCTAAATTAATGGAACTGTTACCAGTTAAGCTACTTACATATTACACGGAGAACTCTCGTGATTACCAGCAGCAAAATAGACAGGTTTATCCGGTAGGTAGCGCTCTAATGCTGATTGAAATACCCGGATTCTCGCCAACTGATCTACTCTCGTCTGGTTCCATATATTATGAGCGGGGATATCGCCGGTGAAGTAAATAATATCAAACTAGAATTACAAAGAAAGATGTTGTCGCTATTCAAGAAGATAATAGAGGGAATACGCATTTCAAGAAATAAGGCAATATTGGCAAGGCCTCCGCATGTCCATATTCCTGAAGCAATGATCCGAGAAATCCATCACTGATCATTGCTGGATTGGCTTCTGAAACTTGAGCTTTTGAGGGAGTGTCTCTATTCTTCCCGTTCAATCGAATCTATCTCAAGTACAGCAATATGACAGCCCTTCGTTTAATCTGGAGTCTGCCCTAAAACTTTGGACATTGATTTAAGGTATAAAAACAAAAACGGAGAAATTATTGTTCGTCTCCAAACAGTATTGTTTACATTGTTGCCGTTTTGATAACCTCGTTTGTCACGCAATTAGTTTTTTTGCAATATTCTGGTATGCACTGGTTAATTGGGCGTAATAAAATCGTGAAACATTACGTTATGTAAACATATTTGGTCCAATTTAAAGCGTAATGATATTGTTACGCAGTTAGCTATTGGTTGTTAATCGGACTATTGACCAGTTATAATTTGGAACAGAAATTTACTTCCATTAACGAAACCCTGCGAGGAGTATGCCGCATGTCTAGTGTATAGATCTAGAAAGAATTAAAACTAGCTCAATATAAATGTATGTTGTAATATAAGTTACGTTGTTTTTCGAATTAAAACATTCTTTGAGTTTTGTAGCTATGTAGTTATTCAGGGAACTTTCTTGTGGTCAATGTAATATGAAGTTGTGGGTATGGGGAGGGGGGGGGGGGGCGGTAATAAAATAAAGTTTTAATAAATAATTACTTTGTTTTTAATTGATTCTAGATATTCCATCATACTATAAAACGTTCTTGGTGCCAGATCGCAATGTCTATAGTCACCCCAATATCCAGCCCCTTTATGACCAGCTTCTACAATAATAACATTAATACATTTATTATAATATGAAATGAAATGGAATAGAGTTTAACGTCCTACTGTTTATTATAATAACCAACAAAAGTATATTAATACTTATATCGCAATATCCAGTCCCATTATGACCAGACTCTACACTATTACATTATAAGGCTACAATAACCAGCCCCTTTGAACTCACGACCAGATTGAACTCACGACTTTGTATATATGACAGACCTTGCGATCTACAACCTGTGTGTCGAACCCCTTTGACACCCAAATCCCAGTCAACAGGACTAATACAAAACTATTTCTGTTGTATATAAAAGGTAAGGAAATGTCTACTATACCTGGTGGTCCATCATTAACTCTACAACATAACGGTTCGTGACAATCAGCGCTACTATTATATTTATACTCTAAATCTAGATGCATATCTGTTAGTTGTAGAATACGAATGGTAGGCAAACCTGGCTAAAATAATCATACAATCATAATAAATTAACATATTTACAATGGAATGGGGTTTAACGTCTGGTCAACATTTTCCCTGTGTTATAGTGAGACGCAATCTGATTAAAACACAGATCATATTTCGTTTCGGTTTTTAAAGTTCAAAATTTCGTTTTACTTGTCTTTACTACACTAGTCGAGGCCATCAGAAGAATAAAAAAACGAAACGAAATATAGATCTGTATTTTAATATCGTAAATTAATATTTTTTTCTACAATTGATATTAATGCCGACGTGAAGTATTCTCGGGGTTAATACCTAAATAATATAAACCCATATTTTGGTTAATTAATTAAGTACATTTGAAGCCCGACTTCTTCCATCATTGGAATCCCCAGTGGTCGCATTCCGTTCTACTCCACTATACCCCGGTGATCACTTATGTGTATTCCCGTATTCAAATTATCTGCGCTTGATCGTAGCTTGATTCTACGAACCAATCAAAAACAGTTTACAAACCAGTCTTAGCCTCATTTTTTACGTTCACAACAATATGGCGGCTTGTTCGTTCGATTATGAGAAAGTTGCACGAAATTTAATATAGAAGAAGTGACATGCACAAAAACATGGTGAAAAGGTTTTTTGTTGTCAGTTCTTGTGTCTTCAACGATTTTTTTTTGATTGGTCGATAACAATAGCACAATTATCGAGGGCAGATAATTTGAATACGTGTCCCCCCATGGATGAGAGAGAGAGAGAAATTGGGTTTAACGTCCATTAGACACAAACTAGTTCATTTCGGGACTAACATATGGTTTAATTTTATTTCAATAATTCGCTTGCGCGTAGGGGTCTTTAGCAGTGGGAGGAAACCGGAGGACCCGGAGAAAACCCACGAGGTTGGATAAGCAACCCTACTCCTTGTCACATACAACCGGGGATTCGAAACCACGCCAGTTGACTCAGTGACAGGCCTTATGATGCCTCCTAATGGATGAACACAGGGGTTAGTGTAATAGAACGGAATGGGACCACTCCTCTAATTACACCAACCAATTACACCAATTAAATGATTATAAATATCAACGCACAAACAAAGAGAAAAGGTGGTTTTTTTATCTAAGGTATAAGATAGGCTACAATGACAATCTATATATAATCAAGCAGTCATTGAATCGACATAACTCATCATGATAAAATTAATGATTGATTATGAATGTGATTGAAGGTGAAAATGCAGGTACCTAATTGACCGATTTAACTTTGAAGAGAATCTCACTGTATTGGCCATAGAAAACGTCTGGGCTACTGAAACATTGCTCTCGGTAGGAATTCTGAAACATTTCTCACGGTAGGAATTCTGAATATTAATCTCTCGGTTAACTTTGCCGTGTCATAATAAATATTTAAATTTTGTGTCAAAGCCTGATATCTAATCTTTCAATCAGTATAAAAGATAAGTTATTGATTTACACTTGTTGAGTCAGAAGATCGAACTGACCGATTTTATTTTACATCAGCCACAGGTGACTGTAAGCTACTAGAACAAAGCGTTCAGCTTTGTCAGCAAGGCTAAATTGGTGTAAAATGTTAAAGGGGCATTATGGAAGATTATATAAAGAGTTGACAGTTCTCACTATAATAGTTAAGAACTAGATAAGGTAAAGGCAATATGCTGAAAATTTCAGTTAAATTCCTCCACTCTGAACGGAGATATTAGAGTTTGAATTTTAGGCCTGGCCTCGATTATCATTACTAAAGTCGGTACGATATAAAAAAACATAGTCTCGATTATCCAGTTTTGGATTAAATCATCAATGAGCGTTGGGCAGCAAATCGGATTCAAATCTTGTGAAAATCCGACACACAAGATGGCATCGAGAGTTGATTAGGGTCTTTTCATGTTAATAAATGTCTAATTGATAGTTTATATAGTTTATATAACATTTCATAATGCATGTTTAATATGATATCTGATATTTCAAGAAAACAAACTTGAAGATGCATTATGTAAGATATTGATAAAGCGCTGACCGTTCTTGCTATAATAGATCCAATTAAAATAATTCAAAATTAATGTATTGAAAATTTCATTCAAAATACTTTATTCTGAGTGAAGTTATCACTGTCTGGAGTTTTAACAAAAAGTGACATAGATTATTGTTTATTACCGTAGCGAAGTTACTTGTTAATCAGGACTCAGCCTCGCTTCTCCTCTTTTAAATTAAATCATTAAATGGCGATCGTATTTCAATACATTTAAATCTCCGCCATCAGCTGGCTTAAAGAGTTGGTTATACAGACTTGTCATATTATATGAATAAATGTCTAAACAATAATTTATATAACATAGCAAATAAAAACCTACAAAAGACAGATTTAGCTGCTACATAATGCATCTTTAATGGTAATGTTTTGACTGGATATGGAATGGTAGAATTGGATATTAAAGCTTCAATAACGTAGATGAGTCTTATAGGTGACATTAAGAGCTTATTGACATTTTGTCTCTTTTGAACATAGAATTCTCTGTATACAGTACTTTTAATTTTCGCCAGCGACGCTTTGCCTCCGTCCTCTTTGAGTCTTTGTCAGTCTGATCAATTCAGATATAGTTTAAGAGATTTCATTATTATGCTTCCAGTGCGGATATGGGCATGTTTATCTAAAAGAAGTGACAGGGTGCAAATGAAATATCTAAATCACGGATGTGGACAATAAAGGTTTCAACAATGTCAAATTCTTTGCTTGATAAAGACGAGAGAATCCTCGTCGAAACGTCGCTGAAATAAACCCTTTAAGTAACTTGTATTCCATATAATTGTGTCATGTGTTAATCTCATCCAGATCTCATCGTCAAATATTTTATGGCGAAATTATTTCAGAGAAAATATTTACCGATTGTGTAAGATGATATAGAGACATGTCATATATTGCAAAAAAAATAAATAAACAGAGAATAAAGTAAAAAAAAAAATAATTGGTAGCCTTCAAATATCTATATCATGGATGTGGATAAGATGTTTGTGGATAAGTGTGTAATGAAATATATGTAGATGTAATGAAATGTATTCATGTGGATAATAGTGGAATGAAATATTTGTTTGTGGATAAGGGTGTAATGAAATATATGTATGTGGATAAATGTGTAATATATGTATGTGCATAGGGGTGTAATGAAATGCGGATAGGGAAATATATATATATATATATATATATATATATATGTGTGTGTGTGTGTGGGTGTGTGTGTGTGTGTGTGGATAAGGGTGAAATGAAGTATATATTTACCTTAGGAATTACTGGGGGCATGACTGGGGGTTTTGGTACAGAAGATAAAGTGATATTCCACGTTGTATTAGGATTAAATGGGCTACCGCACGTTTCATTTATAATCTGAGCACACACATCATCTGGGCTTAAAACAGTCATCTGTAGCACACCAAATATCGTATCCTATATTACAAATATAAAACATAAGATAAGTCATCTGTATAGCACACCACACGTCCAATCATCTGAAGCACACCACGCGCTCACTCATCTGTAGCACACCACACGCTCAATCATCTACAGCACACCACACGCTCAATCTTCTGTAGCACACCACACGTTCACTCATCTGTAGCACACCACATGTCCAATCTTCTGTAGCACACCACACGTTCAATCGCACACCACACGTTCAATCGCACACCACACGTTCAATCATCTGTAGCACACCACACGCCCAATCATCTGTAGCACACCATACGCCCAATCATCTGTAGCACACCACACGTTCACTCATATATGTATAGCACACCACACGCTGGAAATCGTTCAAACCCGTTGAAAAACAAACCACCCGATATTCTAAAGAGTCTATTAGAAACTTGGCATGATTTAAAGAACATTTGAGGGCCAAAGAAAGGTTTGTATTAGACAGATTTAGCTCTTACAATAGGCGTTTTTGTGAGTCGATTAGATTAGGTTTTGATTTGCTAGTACGATTTGGTATGATTTCGATTTGATTAGCTATGGTCCACAAATGTGAAATTTGATAATTACGATTTGGTAAGATGGCTGCCACCACGGACACCGATCAGAAAAAAAATTGTCTCTGCTAACATGACGAGGGGGGCGTGTGTTTCACGTGTAGTCCAAGTTACCTACAGATTACAGTGACACTGCTGGCACCCAGAGGGCCTAAAATTGCTTAGAGCCAGAGGTGATCTAACATTCTTGTGGACTATAAAGTTAACATTAAAGGAGCTAAATCGCTAACATTTGGGACCTAGAAATTGACAAAAGTGGGTCGCAATGCATATAATACTGTAATATGAATGTATATAAACTGATTTACATTCAATGGTTTCCGTTTTTACTCCAATTTCAAATCCGTTATGTTCGGCGAAATAAGCCAGCAGTCTCAAGCGAGTGCAAATTTCTAGCGTCTGGTTATTCCAGTTTACATACGCCGTTTGATTTGGTGCAATGTGTCTAGCCTCGTCCCTCGAGTCTCTTGATACAACTAGGTCTGAAGCGCATTATGGTACACGATTCGTGTACCAATGGTAAAATGTTTATTTTGTCTTAAATATTGGATATCAAAAGCCCATCTTTTCCCGTTAAGATCACAACATGAATGTTGATATAATTTGACAAATAAATCGTGTTTTCAATGTTGAAGATTTTGGATGATATTGAGTTAGAAACTTAGCTAATTTAAACACATCAAATGCGTTTTAAAAAAACATTTTTTATGGAGAAAAACAACAATAAGCATTAAAAATTACTTACGATGTCGAACATTCCGCCATTTTGAAAACGTCAAATCTAATCGCCTAAACACCTCCTGGGACGATTAGGTCGATTTGCCTAATCAGTTGAGTTAAATCATTTCACAAATGTAACGATTAGCATAATCAACTTGGTTCACAAATGCGTATAATAGCTAATCGGTCTAATCTAATCGGTTCACAAAAACGCCTATAATACATCTTTAACAACACTACCTTATATTGGTTGATTATAGCTTTACAAACTCTGGTATCCTCTATTTTAAAATGTGTACAGAAGAAGTTGCTGAGTTCTATTAGGGTTTTACTAGGTGCCTGTTGTTCCACTGCTGTGGCTAGTTGTCCGACTATAATCTTACAAACATCACAAGAGACATTGTTCTTCCAACTATCCGGATCATAAGCACGTCGTAGCTATAATATATAAACATATTATTATGTTATTTCACATAGTAGGTACAAAATTGTTATAACCATGTCGTAGCTATAAATATGTTATTTTACATAGTAAGTACGGGATCATTATAACCACGTCATAGATATAAGGTATAAACTTATGTAGCTATAAAATATTATGTAATTTTACATAGAAGATACAGGACCATAACTACATCGTAGCTATAATGGATAAACATATTATGTAATTTTACATTGTAAATGCAGGACTATAACTACATCGTAGCTATAATGGATAAACATATTATGTAATTTTACATAATAAATACAGGGCCATAACTACATCGTAGCTCAAATTTATAAACATATCATGTAATTTTACATGGTAAATGCAGGACTATAACTACATCGTAGCTATAATGGATAAACACATTATGTTATTTTACATGATAAATACAGGACCATAACTACATGGTAGCTACGATTTATAAACATTATGTTATTTTACATGGTAAATGCAGGACCATAACTACATCGCACCAACTGTCTAACATATTATGTTATTTTACATGGTAAATACAGGGTCATAACTACATCGTAGCTATAATTTATGAACATATTTATGTTATTTTACATGTTAAATACAGGACTATTACTACATCGTGCTATAATGGATAAACTGTCTCGGACATCATCGGAATTTAACCCCGGTCCTTAGGATAATTGTTTTTTACCTAACGGCGAAGATCCACCAAAGTACAATTTTTAAAATACTTACGTGTTCTTTGTTTCCATGGATACAAGTGAATAACAGAACAACAAATGTAGACAATGTCTGAAAATTCATTTTAATTTACGAACGGACCAGTCTCTATTAACTCACAGTTCAATAATATTAGCGAATTACTGAGTTATATACCGCCTACAGGTATAGCATCAGTGACGTGTTGATACAAGGTTAGCCGAATAACGGGCGTTTCATCAACAGTGACGTATTTATACAAGTTTGAGTGTTTCAGCATCAGTGACGTTTTGATACTCTGGTTGATCCGAATGACAAATGTTACCGATGCTGTACCACGTCACGGTATAAATACACGTGAAATCAGAGGCGTGAAGTCTGAGATCAAAAAGTGGCGCCTGTTCTCACTTCTACTCGACGTTGACGAATAATAACAATAAAATATTTTGATAAGATAAAGATGATGATGATGACCCCATTTATTAAAGGGACACTCCATTGACAAACTGATACCAACGAATGTCAATGGTTAATAATGAGGTAATAATCATCTTTGTAGTATGGAGGTATTTTCGCAAAAGACGGTTCTAGAGTTCCAGAGTTACTGCCCCTGGAGAAACTCATCGTTATGTTTTTCACAGATTTTCATCCAATTTTCAGAAGTAGCTAGTATTATGGTAAAGGTCTTCACTATCAATTTCTAGACTGTTAACCAGGGCCCTTATTCACGAAAACTTAAACTAAGTTACAACCGAAATTTTAAGAAATACTGCAACTTCATTGGATATATGCAAATTGATTTTACTGGTCAGCCAATCGAATTGCAGTATTTCTTAAAATTTCGATTGTATCTTAGTTTAAGTTTTCGTGAATAAGGGCCCCGGATTTTTGGACGAGTCATTAGAGTACGGATTAAGATTTGTATTTTAAAACATTTTAATGTTGTTGGACTAGGATTCTGGAGAAATTATTTTCAAAACTTCGAACATCAAAATGAGTACAAGTTTTTCACAATAATGAGGTAGCATGTGGTAGTATTTAGTAAATCGTCCTGACCCTTGTATTATGGTAAAGATGATTCCTATTCATTTCCGGATTTTTTTAGATCAAACTTACTGGTATGCTTTGACATGTGAAAAGGACACGGATTATCAACATTTGTTATAGAAATCTTGTAAATCCCCAAAAGGCTTCCATCCTAGGTCCTTATAGGCAAGGGTCCAGGGGCCGCAATAACCTGGAGAAAAGAGTACTTGCGGCTAAATTATTGGGGGGGGGGGCTAAAGCCCCCCAAAGCCTCCCCCCACTCCTCCGGACCTGACAGAACCACAGCAGGGGTCGAGTGCGGGAACTACAGGTTATAGAGCCAACGTCTTACTCCCTGAGCCACCGTTGCTCCCGGGGGAACATTTTCTTAATTGATATTTCTCTTCACGTGTAAATATAATGTAAAATGTAATGATAAATAATTGCGCTCTCTATTTCTATATCATGGGATGATATATCTAGGGTCAAAGTGTTACTGATAAATTATTGAACTAGCCAGGGAAAGTATAGAAAGATTATTTTGCGATGTTAATGGAATAAATTGGGTTTATAGAATAGATAACGTATTGTGTAACCCTGTCAATAACCTGTTGTTATTGTACATCGTAATAACATTTATTTATTACTCATCACTCGGGTATATATAAAATGTGAAGGCATGGGTTTTTTTTATAAATAATCTTAACCGATAGTCGGCGCGTGGCCGGCGTCGAGTTTCGACAAGGTACCAAGTTTGACTCAGCACCGTAAAGGAGCTAAACCTTTAACTCTATATATATTCCATAAAATTTGAAATTAGAAACACAAATTAAAATTTAGTATTGGTACATTTTAATAATATTGTTGTTATTGTTCTGCCGTGGAAATATGGGATCATAATATCCAATATTGAAGACATAACGAACATTATAAAATCAATACACGAGTCGTGTACTCCATGGTTTCAGACGACATTTGTAATGAATAAAGAAAACATATCCAATTTACAAACGACAAAATAATAATAAAAAACGTTTAGAATGGACTAAGCAGGCATAAACGACTGCCTTTCAATTTGGACTCTTCACGTATATTTCACCGAACATATTTGATTAGAAAATACAATAATAATTCTGAAAATTAAATGCAAGTCATTCTATATATATATATTTACACTCATATTATATTAATATTATGTGACCTCTTTTGACTATAATGGGGGTGGGGGTCACGGTGGCTAAGTGGGTAAGACGCTGGCTCGCTAGCCTGGAGGTCGAGTGTATGACCCCTGCATTGGCCAAGAAAGTTCATCCAGATTTTCCGGCGAAGTGCCCCCTTATCAGTGATGCAGATCGGAGGGCCTGACAAGGACAGCTGTCTAGTCGTTCGGATGGGACGAAAAACCGAGGTCCCGTGTACACATTGGCGTGCAGGTAAAAGATCCCTTGACAGTTTGAATTCGATACAAGAGTAGGTCGTAGTGACGCTGTCCGGGCAAAATTTTCCTCATAGCACACTGTATGGCGTATGGCCGTCTTCAATAGCCCAGTTCAGAGCAGAACAGTAGGACGTTAAAACCCATTTCATTTCGACTATCAGGAGGTTGAAAAGAATCGAGTCATACATTCTTTAAGTTTTTTTTGTTACACAATAAGCGACACGGGCTTGTGTTTAGGAAAGGAGCTGGTTTGTGTATTTACGGAGTATCGCCCTGGTTCTGCCAACGCCTAGTTCGGAACATACCAAGAAGCTGTAATGACGTGGGGGCGGCATGGCGTCATTTTAGTGAAGCCATTGACGCCATATTGGTTAACACCGTCTTTCTAATTCCATTGACGATATGTCGAGTTTCTCCGGGTAGACGTCTAATGTGACAAAAATGAATAAATATAGTATTATTGGGGATAAAATCCTTTTGCCTGCTAGTCAACAAAATAAAGGGCCCGAAATCCCATGACTTCTTGGCCTGAAGCCATTCTGCATTGTGTGACTATTTTCGGGCTATTCATTTAATTATTTTTTCGGGAATTGATACCTTTAAATTGACTAATGGGTAAAAAAAATGTTAAAATCAGTCTAATAAACAGCGCCTCATTATTATTATTATTATTTAATACATTTATATAGCGCATCTTTCACCAAAGTGTTCAGATGCGCTTAACAATAACAAAGTAAAATACAATTTATAATAAAAAGAAGTTCCTAAAAATTCAATTTATAATAAAAAAGAAGTTCCTAAAAAAACAGTTCCCAAAAATAAAAAAAGTAAGAAGAGAGAGACAATGTAAAAATGACATAAATTTTTTAAAACTTTTTTAGTTTAGCTTTATCCGTTTTCGGGGTGTAAATTTCTGTGAGTGCAACGAATTGAGTTTAGATGGGCATTGGGTTGAATTTATTTTGAAAAACGATATAATTAAGTTTGAGCACTTTAAGGTCGTTGTATTCATGGACTGAATTAGCACCCCCAAGATATAAGCCGGCGGCGCGCTTTGCGACTTCTGTCGACCGACATTACCGGCAGCGGCCCCGAGGAATCAAATTGGGAATTTTATCGGCCATTTCATTTCTGTTACCTCTCCCCCAAAATCTGGAATTCAGACGGGTACATCATAGTGTTATTTCGGCTCCAAAACCACAAAAATAATGCCATATTTTGGAATAGTTTCTTGTTGCTGCACTAACGGACCCGAATGACAGGAACATGCGTCCGTAAACGTCTAATTCCTCATAGCCTGGATGCCTTGTTTCGCGCCTACGGCGATCACAGGCACCCGGCTTCGATAACCGCGATGGAATTAGTTCGGGCATATTATTTCTTCATCCTTTTAAGCTGACCGGGGACGCGTGCCTAGGTCTAGATTCGAGAAATATTTGAAAATCATATATTTTTTATGTTGGAAAACAATACACAGCCTCATTGCGACACAAAATGAAGACAAAAACTCGACAGATCCAAACTTATCCCCCCTCCAAACAAAGTGGAAGAAATTTTCGCGCCGTAAAGGATGCATGTTCTTGAAGCAACGACCAAGAGTTTACAACCTTGAATGATCAGCGCTACAGAAAACGATTATTATTATTATGATATAAGGGAAAAGCCCGCGGCCTCACCCGATTAGATTTTATTACATACTTCGAGAAGGTATTTGTTGAGTAATAATACCTTCTAGTAGTTTATCGAGGGCTGGCCGTCCTTACCGCACGGTACAAATAAAACCTTCTAGTAGTTTATCGAGGTTCGGGTGCTTCCGGAGTCCAAAATGGCCGCTTTATATAAATGAGAATTTTGAGGATAACTAACCCGAACCCTAACCCTTTTTAAAAGACTGAACTTGGGTCTAATTTAGCTTTGACTTCTCTTAAAAGGGTTAGGGTTAGGGTTCGGGTTAGTATAAAGCGGCCATTTTGGTATGAGTTCTGGCTTGTTCTGGAATTTGTTGCTTCTAGTGGTGATAATATTTGTATCGTGCGGTAATAAAATCTAATCGGGTGGCGGCCTACCTTGTTTGTGACTGACGCCCCTCTCCCACCCTCCCCACTCCAACCCTGGTTACGGGCCTGTCCACAAGGGGGGATACATGATTTTTCAAAAGGGTGGGGTGTGGTTCAGCGTATCGAGGATAGCATATTTGGTGACACTTTCAAGCGATTATGTAGAGAAAAAAAAACACAAAGCAAAGTCGACTAGAAATGACATTCGTTGCATTAAAAGAGTGTGTTACATTATTTGTTGCATTTTCATATGTACACACAATATTTCCAACAAAGAGATGTAAGAAATGAAAAACAGCCAAGTTCAAAGCGGAGCGAACTCAATAATTGTATTTTAGGTCTTTGAAGCTTTATAACTACAAATATACTGTTCATGTTTTTATATAATAAACGATATTATATTTAATATATCTCATAAAAGTTTATCTAATTGACATTCAGTTGTATGTATAAAAATTGCTAAAGCAGTATCTAAACGGCTGATTAAAATCCATCGAAACATGAAATAGACACAATTTATGTTTATATAATGACATGTCAAGCAGAGGGATGCGAACAACTTTATTAAAAATGATAATTACATTTTCATATTCCAGGTGACCGGCCTACGTCTGGAGTCTTATTTAAAGGGCCAATCTCGACTATAATTTGGAGATTAAAACTACTAAGGACTTTTATTTTATAAAAATAACGTGTTGATGAAATTTACCTTTCGTTATCAAGTACGGCACGTGGGTCATGCACTGTATAGATCTTTAAAGGAACGGCAATAAATTGTCA
Source organism: Patella vulgata (assembly GCF_932274485.2). Taxonomy (NCBI): domain Eukaryota; kingdom Metazoa; phylum Mollusca; class Gastropoda; family Patellidae; genus Patella; species Patella vulgata. Next base: position 5,352,826 of record NC_065884.2, read on the forward strand.
GCTCCCAACGAAAAAAATTGAATCGAGCCCTTAAAAGGGTTACGTATCCGGATAAGCGATTTGGACGTTGACGAGGTAAATACACCATTCTTCTGTATTTTGGGGCTTATATTTCATACCTACACGTTTGTTTCTGAGACTCTGTTAAGAGAGAGAGAGAGAGAGAGAGAGAGAGAGAAATGGGGGTTAACGTCCACTCGACACTACGGGACTAACACACGGTTCATTATTATTTCAATAATTCACTTGCGCGTAGGGATCTTTATCAGTAGGAGGAAACCGGAGGACTCATATGTTAGTCCGGCTGTCCCGAAATGACTTAGCGGACGTTAAACCCCATTTCTCGCTCTTTTTCCCTACCAACGCCCAGCACTGTCTAGTCCAGTCCCTAGTGGGAGAATCCAATTCTTATGAAATGAAATGGGGTTTAACGTCCTACTGTTCTGCTCCTAAACTGGGCTAATGAAGACGGGCATACGCCACACAAGTGTGCTATGAGGGAAATTTTGTCCGGGCAGCGGCGCTACGGCCTACTCTTATATCGAATTCCAACTGCCAAGGGATCTTTTACGTGCACGCCAATATGTACACGGGACCTCGGTTTTTCGTCCTAACCAAACGACTAGACAGCTGTCCTTGTCAGGCCCTGCGTCCTGCATCACTGACAAGGGGGAAACCACGCCGGAAAATCTGGATGAACTTTCTCGGCCAATGCAGGGATCGAACACCCGACCTCCAGGCTAGCGAGCCAGCGTCTTACCCACGTGATCCCCCCAATTCTTATGTGTCTTCCAGGTAGCAAAGTTATGGTGTTTGTAAATCTACATGACAGACTTTCTACCAATGTCCAACAATGTCTACTGACTTGTGGTTAGTGGAGTTCTTTTAAGGGCTGACCCTCGCCCTCTGGATCAGCTACATGTTTACTTGACTGATCACGGGCATTTATATCACCGTGGTTTCCATCAGGGACGGATCACGGTTGTACAGATTTCTTAGAATATGCTCAGCAGGGTAGGCCAAGAACTAAGACTATATTGGATAACTTTTACATCATTGAACTGGCACCTAAATAATTCAGATCTAGATTTCTAGTCCTGAGCTCCATACACTGAACAGAACACCATTCAGAGAACTATATAACCTCTATAGTAGAATAGACTTACCCTAGATGGGGAACCCTTGACCTCAAGGCAGGGTGGAATGTAACATTCATGGGGTCCGCTGCACAATATTTCTAGTTGCCTACATTAAAGCATCCGATTGGTATTAGAATAGACACAACACAAATGAAATTTAACATGCAAGAGCTAAATATGCCCATTGAAGGTGTTTTAGACCCACATGTTATATAAGCTATTAATTAGACATTTATTAACATGACAAGAACATAATCAACTATTGATGCCATCTTAGCCTGTAATCTTTACTGGATTTGAATATTTTTTGTATTGGATAATTTAACGTAAAAATGGGCAGTAAAATTAGTAAAATTGATCCCACAAGAAGGTAACATTTACTAAAAAACACACCTGAACTTTTGACAGTTTTTATAAAATTCAATAATTTAAGAAATAATGTAACAAATTTATTATGACAATTCATATTAAAATATGTTAATATAATAAATAATTCAGACAAGGACAGTAATCTGAACATAATGAAATCAGCATTGTACGGTACCTGTATATTGTACCTGTACCTATATATTGTACTGTACCTGTATATTGTACATGTACCTATATATTGTATTGTACCTGTATATTGTATTGTACCTGTATATTGTATTGTACCTGTATATTGTATTGTACCTGTACCTGTATATCATGAAAATAAAATATGCTGTATAATCTGACATGTTATAATCAATTGAGTTTGTTCAAGGTAAGTTAATGCAATACAGTATCACGTTGAAGATATTGCTTCTATGAACAGACTCAATAATTTTCCTTTTCTTTTTGTTTTGAAGGAAAGAGAGAGAGAGAGAGAGAGATGGGGTTTAAAGTTCACTAGACACAAACCAGGTCATTTCGGGACTAACATTATGGTTTAATGTTATTTCAATAACTGGAGAAAACCAACGAGGGGGAATTGAAACCTCGCCAGTTGACTCGGCGCGCACACGCTACCCATTCGGCCATCCAACCCTCCAGAAATAAAGAAAACTAAGGAAGTAAATATTATAATTTCATGCTGAGTAACATAAATAAAATAAATATCACATTTTATTTTGACGATCATCTCATCCATTAAAAATAAATGAACAGAAATAAGACAGCTGATTACGAAACAAATAATTAAGTTGATTTATGCTGTGGATGATTTTGATCTTTATCTGGTGTTTTTTCGTTGACTTGTAAATCATGCATACTTTCTGTAATTTCATTACTATTATTTGATTGGTTACGATAGTGTCCCTGTAATAACAAAGAAATACTAGTCAGTGATTGGTTACGATAATGTACCTGTAATAACCTACAGATAATATTCAATGACGTAGTAACAATTTCCTCCTATGTAACAAAATAAACATTGAATTTGCCTTATTTGGGGGTGAAGCCTGAATGTGTCTTTGAAGCCTGGTATATTAAATCTAAAGACTAGACATTTTAATACATGTAACAATACCTTGTGTCAACTAGTCCGATCAAATGAAATGTAATGGGGTTTAACCTCCTACTGTACTGAGCAAAATTTTGCTCAGGCAGCTGCACTATGGCCTACTCTTATATAGATTCCAAACTGCCAAGGGCCTGACAACTAAAGCTGTCTAGTCGTTCAGATGGGACAAAAAAAAAACGAGGTCCCGTGTACACATTGGCGTGCACGTAAAAGATCCCTTGGCAGTTGGAATTCGATATAAGAGTAGGCCGTAGCGCCGCTGCCCGGGCAAAATTTCCCTCATAGCACACTGTATGGTGTATGCCCGTCTTCATTAGCCCAGTTTAGTTAGAGAGAGAGAGAGAGAGAGAGAGAGAAATGGGGTTTAACGTCCACTCGACACAAACTAGGTCATTTCGGGACTAACATATGGTTCAATTTTATTTCAATAATTCGCTTGCGCGTAGGGGTCTTTAGCAGTGGGAGGAAACCGGAGGACCAAGAGAAAACCCACGAGGTTGGACAGGCGACCCTACTCCTTGTCACGTACAACCGGGGATTCGAAACCACGCCAGTCGACTCAATGACAGACTTTATGATACAGCGCGTGCACGCTAACCATTCAGCCATCCACCCCCCCAGCCCAGTTTAGGAGCAGAACAGTAGGACGTTAAACCCTATTTCATTTCATTTCTGTATATGTTAAGGATCAAACAAACGTCAGCATGTTTCATCTGAATCTGCCACAAAATGTCTTTCTGTAGTAAACAGAAATCAAGGAAATAACTCATATCATCAAATCGGTATAAATTTGGGAAATTTTTACAAAATTTGAAATAAATCTTGTGTATAATAATAATTTACCCTTGTATGTAAAGTAGGTGAGTGTGTTCCGACAGGTTGAGTTGATCGTTCTAAACTTTCTATCATATTCTTTGATTCTGTTAAAAGTCTCTGTAATTTACTACCAGGTGAAGAATCAATCTGAAATATAAACAACTACATTAACCCTCTAGTATAGTAGGGTAAATAATAACATTAACCCTCTAGTACAGTAGGGTAAATAATAACACTAATCCTCTAGTACAGTAGGGTAAATAATAACATTAACCCTCTAGTATAGTAGGGTAAATTATAACATTAACCCTCTAGTACAGTATGGTAAATAATAACATTAACCCTCTAGTATAGTAGGGTAAATTATAACATTAACCCTCTAGTACAGTAAGGTCAATAACCAAATGTTATCTGCAACTGGTTAATCTTCTAGCAAAGTAAAAAAAAACCCCAAAACTACTTCATTGATAACAATTATTTATCATTAACCATTAAAAATACTACAATAAATACTACAATATAGCCTGAAAGATTATTGTATTTTGTATAATGCAACCTGACATTACTATTCAAATTATTAGCAAGTTAACGCACACGTTATTCTTAACCACAATTTATACCAGACACATTTGAGGAATTTACTACCCCATTTGCGTATCCTTGCTTGGAACTTGCTAATAATGCAATAAATGTAATATATAGTGGATTTTCATTCTTTGTCGCAATAATCAAACTTTCAAATATATCATCCAGCCCTACTGCCAGCTATTATATCGTCAAACCCTTATTCTAGCTGTCATAAATATCGTCCAGCCATACTTTCAGCTGTTATAATTATCGTCCAGCCATATTTTCAGCTGTTATTGTCCAGCCCTACTTCCAGCTATTATAAATATCGTCCAGCCATACTTCCAGCTGTTATAAATATATCGTCCAGCCCTACTTCCAGCTGTTATAAATATATCGTCCAGCCCTACTTCCAGCTGTTATAAATATCGTCCAGCCCTACTTCCAGCTGTTATAAATATCGTCCAGCTCTACTTCAAGCTGTTATAAATATCGTCCAGCTCTACTTCAAGCTGTTATAAATATCATCCAGCTCTACTTCAAGCTGTTATAAATATCATCCAGCTGTTTTAAATATCGTCCAGCCCTACTTCAAGCGGTTATAAATATCGTTCAGCCCTACTTCCAGCTGTTATAAATATCATCCAGCCATACTTCCAGCTGTTATAAATATCGTCCAGCCATACTACTAGATGTTATAAATATCATCCAGCCCTACTTCCAGCTGTTATAAATAAATACTAACCCTCTTGTTAACAGCTTCCTGATAAATTTCAATAGACTCATCGAGATTGACCTCTTCTAGATCCTTTTCTTCACAGTTATTTCCCTTAGTGGGAGGACTGTGACGATCCATGTCTAAAAATCGTGACAATCTATCCTCAAATGATATTTTGATGAACTGAGTTTCATGTTGCGATGAGGTTAAGACATTTGACACTGATTGGTCAGACACTGGTATGTTTGGATCATCGACGCTGAAATACGCAAAACAACAAATCGAGTAAAAAGTAGCCTAAAGATCCAACAATAGCTTGTTTAGATCCAATCTGATTAAAACACAGATTCCATTTCGTTTCGTTTTTTATAGTTAAAAATTTCGTTTTACTTGTCTTCATAACACTACGATCTGGAGGAGTTGTTATATAACCCACATTCTGGATGATGTGAGGGATCAGCCAATGAAACGGTCTGTTACGGTGAGTTTTTAGCGTGAGGTGCACTGAACTGTGGGTAACCCACTAGAAATATCAATACTGATTTGTTAATCCAATATCTGACGGCATAGGGTCAAAAGACACTTGTATTACCAGTGCTGCAACCTTCCACTACAACCAGTCAGATCTTCATGTAGTGTAGGCCATCGAAAGTTTAAAAAACGAAACGAAATACAGATCTGTATTTTAATCAGATTGGTTTAGATCATCCAGACTAAAATATGTAAAACAACGAATTGAATATAAAGTAGCCTGAAGATCATTCACTGGCACGTTTAGATCATCCAGGCTGAAATATGTACAAGAGAGTATTTTTATAAAGTAGCCTAAAGCCCCAACATGTTGTAATCAAAATGATTAAATATAGAGTTCAACATCCAGTAGATTTTATTATAAAACATTCTCGTCAAAAATATATTCTAATCGAACAATTCTAACTTAAAGATGAATTATGTAAGATTTAGATGATTTAGATGAAGAGCTGACAGTTCTCACTATAATAGTTAAAATATAGAATAGATAATGAAAAGGGAATATGTTGAAAATTTTAGTTAAATTACTTCATTCTGAGCCAAGTTAGGGCTGTTTGGAGAAAAGCAGAGTCTTGATTGTCATTGCTACTGTTACGATAGTAAACAAAGTCTCAATTATACATTTTCTAATTAAATCATTAACTACCAATTGTGTACAAATCTGTTAAAAAATCTTGAGCATCCGATGACATCAAGAGATGACTGCGCTCTTGGCAAGTTATTAAATGTCCAATTAATAATTTATATAACGTTTGGAGTTATATCTATTTTAAGATTACATTGGTTATTTCTCACTGCCATCTTGATATGTCTTAAACAGCAAAGTAATAATAATTACAGTATCTTATCGGTACAAGCCCAATCTGATAAAAATACAGATCTATATATATATCGTTTCGCTTTTTTTAAAAACTTTCGATGGCCACTACTACATGAAGATCTGACCGGTTATACTGGAAGGTCGCATCAGAGGTCATATGAGCGGCTTTTGACCCTTTGAATGATGTCAGACATTTGATTAAACAATCAGCATTGATGTTTCTAGTGGGTTACCCACAGTTCTGTGCACTTCACGCCAAAACTTTGCCGTAACAGACAGTTTCATTGGCTAATCCCATGCATCATCCAGAACGCGGGTTATATAACAAATCTCCCAGATCCTATTGTAGTAAAGACAAGTAAAACGAAATTTTGAACTATAAAAAACGAAACGAAATAGGATCTGTGTTGGGTACAAGCCATTATAAAACTGATAACAAGCCAATGAATAATTTTACCTGATATCCAACATACTGGGTTGTTCAACTGCTGAAAAATTGTGGTTTAGTTGTAACAGTGTTAACTCTCTCTGTTGTCGTTCAAATAACTACAAATTGAAAACATAAATGAACAAGTTAATGTAAGCATCGTCAGTTCTCAAACCATATAAACAAGTATGGAGGGCACTATGGGAAGACGCAGTGGCTCAGTGAGTAAGGTGCTGTCTCACTAACCAGGAGAGAGAGAGAGAGAAATGGATTTCAACGTCCACTCGACACAAACTAGGTCATTTCGAGACTAACACATGGTTCAATTTTATTTAAATAATTCACATGCGTGTATGGGTCTTTACCCGTGAGAGGAAACCAGAGGATCCAGACAAAACACGCGAGGTTGGACAGGCGACCCTACTCCTTGTCACGTACAACAGGTGAATCGAAACCACGCCAGTTGACTCAATGACAGACCTTATGATACAGGAAGTCTAAGGTTCAATCCAAGTGCTTGTCTAGGATCAGGGTTGAACAAGTTCCATGGGATATTCCAGTCTGACTTTCTCTTGTCAGTGGTGCAGGAAGGAGGACCTGGCAAGGACAGGATCTAGTTGGTTGGATGGAACCGTAAAACAGAGGTCGCATTGACAGTTGCAACTTGAAATAAGAATAGTGTTGATGTCTGAGCAAAAATGACCCTTATAGCACACAGCATGGTGTATGTCCATCTTCGTTAGCCCAGTATAGAAGACTTTAGCTGCATTTAACCGCTGTGCTATGATTGATTGCTACAAATTAATCAGCATCTTCAACAAGTAGTATGATTAGTGTCTAAAATGAAATGAGGTTTAAAGGGGCAATAACACTCTTGCTGGCTTGAAAGCTCCAGAAAATAAATAATATCTCTATCTAAGTACTAGATGTTTAAGTGTCCTACCTGTTGTGTAAATTATCCATTACATCCTATTTTACTTGTCCAGAGGGTTCGAAAATATTTTTAAATCGAAGTTTCATTTGAAAAGGTTTACGTTAGACGTTTCAAACAATTATGTTGAATTTTTCAAAATTTTTAAATAAGGTGTGTTAAGATGAAATTTGAATCATCAATTAATTGGAATATTGTAAAATAGTACAATTTGTTGACCAGAATAAAGATTGGGACATATTATTCAGTTACAACAAGAGTGGTATTGAGCCTTTAACGTCCTACTGTTCTGCTCTGACTGGGTTAATGAAGACGTGCATATGCCATATAGAGTGCTATGAGGGCCTACTCTTATATATATCGAATTCCAACTGCCAAGGGTTCTTTTACGTGCACTCCAATGTGTACACGGGATCTCGTTTTTTGCACCATCTGAATAACTAGACAAATGTCCTTGTGCCGCCCTTCTGCCTGTGCCACTGACAAGGGGAAACCATGCCAATGCAGGGATCGAACACGCGACCTCCCGGCTAGCGACCCAGCGTCTTACCCACCGTGGCTCCCAATTATTAGCGTCTTATTAATGACAACAAAGTATCCTGGCTTGTTTAGGTTCATTGCTGCTTAAACATACATTATGCAAGAGTTAAATCTGCCTATTGTAGGTCTTTCTTTAGGCCTGAAATGTTATATAAACTATCAATTAGACAATTTTTAACATGCAAAGATCATAATTAACTCTCAATGCCATCTTATGTGTCCGATTTTCTCTGGATTTGAATCTGATCTGCTGTTCAATGTCTGTTGAGGATTAAATGCAAAAATGGAAAAACGAAACTTTGTTATAATTATTTTTCGAGATAGCGGTATCAATGATAATCAAGTCTAAAGGGTTTTTTTTTAAAAAATATTTTCTCGACTTAAGAGTGGATCAATTTGACTGAAATTTCCTGCATATCCCCTTTACATTATCTAGTTTTTAACTATTATAGTGAGAACTGCCAACTCGTTATCGAATCTTCCATAATGTATCTTTAAACAGAAAGGTTTAAATTCTTTCAGGAGCAAACAAAATGTATAAACTGAGAATAAGGTGTACTAATTCACAATAATAAATCTACCTCTCATACACTGCGTAATTAACACAGGTGGAAAAATAAATAAACAATAATAAATCTACCTCTCGAACACTGCGTAATTCTGACATGGATCTCTCTTGTTTTGTTTTTAATGAGGTCAAAAGTTCATCTTTACATTTCTCGCGGTCATCTGTAAAAAAATAAACAAGTTTGATGAAGATAGACATTATAACAGAAGGATAGCTTGATGATAATATACAATAAAACTCAACTGGACATTTACAGTGACAATCTGGTCATTTAAAGATTATGCAAGAGCTAAATCTGCCTATTGTAGGTCTTTCTTTAGGCCTGAAATGTTATCTAAATTATTAACTAGACATTAATTAACTTATTCAGACAATAAGCAACTCTCGTTTTCATCCCAAGCCTGCAATATTTAGCGGATTTGAATACATTTTTTGATTCTATTTGTCTTTGCAGTTCTATCAGACTTACTATTAAAAGGTGGGCACATAAAAATCAGTCCATTCCTCCTTGAATTGAAATAATACAGAAATATGAAATAACTTACTGCTAACTATGAGGGCTTCTTGTAAAGCTATCATATGGTGTTGAGCCTCGCTTATTTGTGCTATCTGTTGAGTTAAAACATCATCTCTTTCTTGAACATCAACTTAAATCAAACAAAACACACCCATATAAATACAACACACACCCATATAAATCAACAACACACAACCATATAAATACAACAAAACACACAACCATATAAATACAACAAACACCCATATAAATACAAAAATACCACACACCCATATAAATACAACAAAACACCCACCCATATAAATACAACAAAACACACACCCATATAAATACAACAAAACACACCTATAAATCAACAAAACACACCTATAAATCAACAAAACACACACCCATATAAATCACGACTTGCCCTGTAACAAAATGGAGCCAATACCTAGATCGAACCCAGGACCTTGGTTTTTTGTCCCATCCTAACGACTAGACAGCTGTCCTTGTCAGGCCCTGCATCACTGACATGGATAAACCATGCCGGAAAAATCCTGATGAACTTTCTCGGCCAATGCAGTGATCGAACCTCCAGGCTAGCGAGCCAGCGTCTTACACCCAAAATTATTCAGATATTTGCCAATATCTAAATCAATGAATTTACCATGATGTTGTATACCTGTTAACTTCTCTATATCTTGTAATGATTGGTTGTATTTTTCCTGCCAGTATTTTGATTGGTGGAAGGCATCACGTTCACGTTTAAGACAATCTGAGTTATGAGCCTCTAGTTGCTGATAGCGGGAAGACAACTCTTTATTTAATTCTCCAAGATCTATCAACTCGCGCCCCTACAAATATAATGATAACATTTAAAATATACTCTTCAAAAAAATAAACACAGAGCGACATTTTGTCGTCTGTATATCTTTGCTGTTCCATTTGCCTCATTACAACATTTGGGACCTAGAAATTGTAAAATGTGGCTCGCAACGCATATAATACTGTAATATGAATGTATATAAATCGATTTACATTCAATTAGTTATGTTCGGCGAAATAAGCCAGCAGTCTCAATCGAGTGCAAATTTCTAGCGTCTGGTTATTACAGTCTACATACGCCGTTTGATTTGGTGCAATGTGTCTAGCCTCGTCCCTCGAGTCTCTTGTTACAACTGGGGCTGAAGCGCATTATGGCACACGATTCGTGTACCAATGGTAAAATGTTTATTTTGTCTTACATATTGGATATCAAATGCCCATTTTGTTCCGGTAAGATCACAACATCAATGTTGATTTAATTTGACAAATAAATCGTGTTTTCAATGTTGAAGATTTTGGATGATATTGAGTTAGAGACTTAGCTACTTTAAACTCTCTTCTAGCTGAGTGTCCCACCTCCTCTATTCTAGTTTAGACACCTACTTTGAGTTTAAGTAATGTGACTAGTTCTTGTTCTCGTGCTGCCATCTGACCTACTGTACACGATACATCTTTTAACGAATCGTTTAAACTTCTATTTCTATCCTGAAATAAAACATTAACACTTCACTTTAACCATCTAGAGAGAGAAAAATGGCGGGAGGGTGTACAAGCTATGTTTTTATAGTGGAGACCCTTGAGCACCATGTTTATAAGTTATTCACCGAGTCACGGTTGCTCTCAGAAACATTAGTAACGGAATCAAGATATTGCTATGGACAATTTTTGGCCCCATCCTTAATTTCCTTTTTTCTTGAACATTCACGGGAATTAAGAAAGTAAACAAGGGGCCATAACTCTAAAAGTGAGTAACAGAAACTGTTTATATTGGGGAGAAATTTACTTATGTGCACAATTTATAATAAACATCAAGCAGATAATAACTTGTGTTGCTACACCTTTCACAAGATTCTATTTTGTTGTCAGGAACAATACCTACAAAAGCAATTAACCGAATTTGTGAACATTTTGATGGGTAGTAACTTTTGTGGTAAGAGAATTCACAAAATTACAGAAGTTATCAAGGCCACCAACTCTGTGTAAAGTGTAAAGTAATAAATGGATAAACAGCAATGGGGGACAGCAATATTTGAACATATTTCAATGTCAGCGTATCAAAATCTAAATAAAAAAAATATTGTTCACTTTGATTCCACTGTGTTATATGTTAACAGGAGGATATCCAAACTAAAACTCAAATCCATTGCTTGTCAAGATACCTATTTTTACACCACTGTATCTGAACTTCACACCTCCAGGCAACTAGAGATGTTTTAAGCTTATGTGAAGTCATTAAGGGTTGATATTGACGTAATGTTAACCTCCGATAACCACATTATTGAATTTTACCTGCACAAGGTACGCAGCGGTTGATACATTTTATAAAGTTAAATTAAAATTTTTTGATGTACCTCCAAACTTAAAACTAGATTATTTTTTAATTTCTTTTCCTCACATAACAGAGTTATCTTTTCTTTATTACTCTCTAACTGTGAGGTACACTGGCCTTCTAGTCCTTCTAATCGTGTGGTTGCTCTTTCCAACTGTTTCGTACGATTCATCAACTCACCTGAAATATTGTAATAATTTGAAAGTAGCATTACGGTAAGAGCAGGAGGACTACACGACACACAAACAAACCCATTAGACAACCCCTCCGTACAAGACAAACTTTGATACACAGACATTGCAAGTAGTAAATAACAAAAGTACATATATATCAAATCAAGTCAATGCTTGCAGTGACAGGCAATAAGGGAGATAATCCTAATGCCAATGGTAGATCATTAACGGAAATGAAATGTCCTACCGGGCTAAGGCAACATAAAAAAAATTAGTTGGTGATCATCCCCGCCCGCCCAGAAAATTCTACCTGACCAGAATTTTTTTTTATTTTTTATTTTCAAAATTTACCTTCTTACGATGTTTAAAACCAATGGTAAAAGTTCCAAAATGTAGCCAGGCTACGAAATTGCTAATCGCAAGAGTTAATGAAGCGGATATAATTATTGGCACATGTTCCAATACTCTTCAAATGCGTAGGACTGAATGACATAAACAAATTACGACCTGTTAACGGCAACAATGGCTGACATTTTTGTTTGCACGCGTACAGCACCAAATACAATATTTTGAATACAACATATACAAACTGGAACTATATGTTAAGATGGGAATACGTCTCGCCGATTCTGAATTAAATTTATGGGGGGCATGAATAACTAAATCAACCGATTATTAATATTAGTGATCGTAAGTCGTTATGCAAAATGTTTAAATAATTAATCTGAACAATTCAAATGACGATCATGCAGATGAGTTGTGTTTTGACATGAAATAAAAGGTTAATATTCCTGAAGTATATTGCTAATTCTGTATATTCATTAAAAAAAAAAAACTCCCTCCCTCCCACATTTTTTTAAAAAAAAGGACGATCACAAACTATTTTTTTTTAGGTGGCCTAATGAAGACGGGCATACGCCATTCAGTGTGCTATGAGGGAAATTTTGTTCAGACAGCGACACTATGGCCCACTCTTATCTCAACTGTCACGGGCACACAAATGTGTTGTACACTTGAACTCAGTTATTCGATCCAAAAGGACAATACCACTACAAGGGGGAACCATGCCGGAAAATCCTGATAAACTTTCTCGGCCAATGCAGGAATTGAACATGGGATCTCCAGGTTAGCGAGCCAATACCCTACCCACTGAGCCACAGTGGCTTCCTAGCTGATCAAGAAATTAATTCCATCTTTAACAGGTATTAAACACAAGGTAAAATTTAAAGGATACACAATTACTGGGTATGTTACTATGCGACATTTCGGCAAGAAAACTCTTGTCTTTATCAAGCAAATTCCTTGTTTTACAGTCCAAATATAAACACTAAAATGATACATAGCTAAATCGATAGATACAATAATGAAGAAATAGCCATATTTACAGTTAGAATTGTCTCCAGCGCTTACCTTTATAATGACGACATTTTTGTTCTAACATTAGCAACCTTTGTCTGTCTTGTTCCCATGACAACAGTTGTTTTTGATGAGCTGTCACCATCTCGTTAAGTTCTTTATCCCGTTCCCGTAACTCTGCCACCAGCATCTGTATTTCATGACGTTGGTTTTGTATTGTTGATAATTCTAGAGAATTTGTTCTTTGTGTCTATAAAAAAAATATATAAATAAGTGTTATTCCACCAGAAGCAATTTTGAAGGGTTCCTTTCCAATTTCTGAGGCAATAATTATTGATGGAGATTAGACAAGTTTGAATTTTGGCAGATCGCCTCCTTAGGACTAGACTACCAATCCCAGCAAGTTTTAAAAATACAATCAGAAACTCTGACCTGTAGATTTTTTTACTAGTTGTTCAATGACAGGTACAGTAAATTTATAAAATGAAAAGGGGTTTAATGTCCCACTGTTCTGCACCAACTGGGCTTATGAAGTGAAATGAGAGAGAGAGAGAGGTTTAACACCCACTCGACACAAACTAGGTCATTTTGGGAGTAACACATGGTTCAATTTTATTTCAATAATTTGCTTGTGCGTAGGGGTATTTAGCAGTGGGAGGAAACGGGAGGACCAGGAGAATACCCACGAGGTTGGACAGGCGACCCTACTCCTTGTCACGTACCACCGGGGAATCGAAACCCCGCCAGTTGACTCAATGACAGGCCGTATGATACAGCGTGCATGTGCTAACCATTCGGCCATCCCACACCCCTGAAATGAAATGAAATAAGGTTTAACATCCCACTGTTCTGCTCCGACTGGGCTAATGAAGACAGGCATACACCATACGGTGTGCTATGAGCAACATTTTGCCTGGGAAGCGGCACTATGGCCTACTCTTATATCAAATTTCAGCTGCCAAGGGATCTTTTATGTGCACGCCAATGTATACTTGGGAACATGGTTTTTCGACCACTGACAAGGAGAAACTACCTCGGAAAATCCCGACGAACTTTCTCAGCCAATGCAGGGATCAAACATGCGACCTCCATTCTAGCAGACCAGCGTCTTACCCACTTAGCCACCGTGGCTCCTGGGCTAATGAAGATGGCAGTAACTGCATCAATAAATGACAAAGTGTGACTCAAAACTTTGATATATTTCTAGTTTACATACCGAGTTATGACTAGTATTATGTTTAGGACTCGACGTTGGAGAATGCTTTGACTTTGAATGAGGGGAGACAACTCCAGTGTGTGTTTTATCATACAACTGTTTCCGGATATCAGTTCTCTTGTTCTTTTCACTTGGTTTCTGTCGCGTATCACTCTGAAATAATAAACGGTACATCCCTAACTTTATTATAGAAACCATCTTAAACATACATTATGCAAGAGCTAAATCTTCCTATTGCAGGTTTTTCTTTAGGCCTGAAATGTTATCTAAATTATTAATTAGACATTAATTAGCTTATCAGGACCATAATCAACTCTCAATGCCATCGCTAGCCTGCAATATTTAGCAGATTGGAATACATTTTGTTAAGGATGATTAAAACGTAAAAATGGATAATCGAGACTTTGTTTTTTTATTGTACCAACTTTAGTAATAATGATCAAGACTAAAATTCAAAAGCTAATATCTTGGTTTAGAGTGGAGAAATTTGACTGAAATTTTCAGCATATTCTATCTTTTAACTTTCATAGCACGAACTGTCAACTCTTTATCTAATCTCCCATAATGCTCCTTTAACTACAATCTGTACATCCTTAATATTGCTATAGAAACCATTACGCATCATTTGTATAAAACAATCATTGTTCTTACCTTGATGGGTGTGCTGTGTTTAGGATATATCTCATTTTCATCTTTCTCACCTTCAGGTATGTGAATATCTAAACAATAAAACAACAACTTGAAACTAGAGAAAGATGAATCTCAAATATCAGGGTCCAAATTCGTTCAATTCTGTCCAGCATTTACAAAGATTTGTGGAATTGAAAATTCATCCATCTATGTTGTTCTCAATGTAATAATCTCATTGCCATTTTGTTGTCCATGAAAATTTAATGTTTTAAATCCGATTTTTCCTAATTAAATGTTAAATAATCATTCTACTTATTAGTATAGATTAGGCCATGAGAAATGATGCATCATTACTTTAATAAGGTGTCAAATGTCATTTCTGCCAATGTGTACAATAAAACCATATGTTATTCCCGAAATGACCTTGTTTGTGTCGGGTGGACATTAAACCCCAGCTTGCTCATGACATGTCAGCTTTGATAATGATTTTCTTTTATAATATGAATGAATGAAATGGAGGTTTAAAAAAACATTATAGTTTACTGCACATGGGCATATCCCAAGCAGTGTATTATGATGAGATAAATTTTTCTGAGATAGCAACTGTCAAGGGCTCTTTCTTTTACGTGCCCTCTGGCATGCACCACTGACAATAGGAATCCGGGCTGGAAAATTTCTCTTCCAATACCATGCGCGACACATGAAATCTAATAAACATTTTATTAATATCCCAGGGAACTACTTCATTAATTCAATCTGCTTAAAATACAGATCTATATTTTGTTTCGTATTTTATACTTTCAATGGCATACACTACAGGAAGATCTGACAAGTTATAATGGGAGTTCACGTCAGGGGTCAAACGAGCGACTTTTGACCCTATGAAGTCAGGCATGATTAATCAATCAGCTTTGACGTATCTAGTGGTTTACCCACAGTTCTGTGCATCAAAAGGCCAAGAACTCGCCGTAACAGAACACGTCAATGATAACAATTCTTCCCGATCCTAGTGTAGTAAAGACAAGTAAAACAAAATTTTGAACTATAAAAAGGAAATGAAATAGGATCTGTGTTTTGCATAATTTCAATATTTGCTCTCAGTTCTTATTGCTAGCATCTTTACTTTGTGGCACTGGCGTCTAGCATGAAAAACAAAACGTGTGTTGAATGATTCTTTGTTTTTGACTACAGTTACCAACCTAGACCCAAGCACACGTCGCAAAGAATACTGTGATAAAGATTATCTTTTATGGATGTCTTCTCACAAGTGACTACCTATAATTGTATGATTATCGATATTATAAATCTGTATCGATTATCAGCAATATCAATATTTTCTGCCACCCTACTAGTTGAATTATTTTTTTAGAACAGCCAAACCTCAATTTTGATAGTTTCTTTTATTACCTGTTATATCAGCTAGCTGTATCATGTTTTATTACCTGTTATATCAACTAGCTGTATCATGTTTTATTACCTGTTATATCAGCTAGCTGTATCATGTTTTATTACCTGTTATATCAGCTAGCTGTATCATGTTTTATTACCTGTTATATCAGCTAGCTGTATCTTGTTTTATTACCTGTTATATCAGCTAGCTGTATCATGTTTTATTATCAACGTCACTCAATTATTATCTCAGTTTCTCTTTCCTACATCTTGATTATTTACATTTTATATGACATTACGTATTACTCATGCCATCTTATCAATCTGAAAATTCATAAATAAAACAAACTGAATGTAAATACAGAACATTTAATGTAAAGAGAGAGAGAAATGGGGTTTAACATCCACTCAACACAAACTAGGTCATTTTGGGACTAACAAAATGGTTCAATTTCATTTCAATAATTCACTTACGGCAGGGGTCTTTAGCAGTGGGAGGAAACCAGAGGACCCACGAGGTTGGACAGCTGAACCTTACTCCTCATCACGTACAACCGGGGAATCGATGAAACCAAGCCAGCTAATGATATACGCGCATGCGCTAACCACTCAGCCATCCAACCCCCCACATTTAATATAAAGTCAAGTGACCATCAAATCGAGCAGGCCTATGCCTAAATATTCCAGATTTCCAGGACAGAAACATAATCTTCAGTATCACACATCAAAGGCCTGCTACTTAATAGACAAAGGTGACTGATTAGCTGCAATTAAGGGAGTTTATTACTTTTTTGTAATGAAAGGAAATCCTTAGGAAAAAAACCATCCACTACTGGGATTGGGGGAAGATGGAAAAAATCAGTAGTTTGACATGTCGTTGTTTTAAAAATAGTTAATCATTGTCTTAAATAATGTCCATTTAATTTCAAATCAAGATTTTTTTTGGATCACAGCATGCTAGATAGTTGGCACTTTGTAAATTGTTGCAACTTTTCATACTCATAATTGTACCCATTAATAGGGTGACCCACCGTAAATAAATATCTCCATATATCTCGACAATTACGCCACAATATTTATATATATGCCAAGCCTCAAATCAGTTTCACACAATTATAGTCACTAAATAAACGATCATGTTGTACTTAATAAGCTATGACCATTAATCATGTATAAAAAATAGACTGAAAACTGGTTCCAAGAGTCGTCCATAACATCCAGACACTTTTGAGTAAAAGATAGGTTACGTGCGCTTGTTTTGAAATTAGTCTCGCTTAACCAGTCTATCGACCATTCTACATCTGATTGACAGGTCGGGATAATCAAGACTACTTTTTTTACGAAATATAACAGAAAGCTAGAACAAGAAATTGAATTTAGAAATAAGCACGTTAAGTAGCTCAACAATCGTTTAAAGAAGCTTGTAAAAGTAAAATGAAACTACTGCTAGTATCATGTTCCTGTCTAACCCGAGTGATTCAGAGATATTATTTGTACTAAACCAAAAGATGCCGCTCTTAACGGTACAGTTAATGATAAAGCGATTTAAAAAATGAAACGAACGTAATTTCTAAATCTGCTGTAATAACCAAGAAGCTTAATTTTACTGCTATTCAAAATCGTCAACAATAAATTTTTTACGGCTGTAATACTAATAGTTGATAGATTTGTAGAGAATTGCACGTGCCATGGCTATTTATAGTATCATACTGTCAGAAAGTTGGTCTCGGCACGGCGAATGTGCACGCTTCAGTGTAGTCTCGAACTATCAGTGGTGGACTGTATTTCTGTGAGTACATGGGTCACCCTACCATTAATTAACTCTAGTTTCAATTTAAGTTTTTTGGCACAAATTTGGTAATGAGATTTAGGAAATTTGATAACAAAACAAAACAAATACATATCATTGAAAAGCTGTGTAATTATAGCCGTTGGCGTTGTGTGTGACAGGGCTTTATTTAACTTGGCCTACGGTAAATTCAAAATTGTCTAACAAATTTTGAGGTGTATGTTAGACATTTGAAGCATGTTGAGTGAACAGCAGTAAGCTTTGAAGACTGATTTTTTTCAGATATAATCTGACAATATTAATTATTATTATTAACCAAGTTATTGTAAAGATGGAAGCAACCAACAAACATTTAGATGTTCTGCATTCTGTTCGCATCACAGTTCAAAATTCGTGTTGTGGCTCGTTTCTAATCAAAACTTCCGGTTGGTAGCGTAAAATTGAATCAACATTCTTCTACTAAAACGAAACGAATTAAGACTGTAGTCATGGTTCACGCCTGCGCTTCCTCTCAATGAAAAGGCAGAGTACACTACCAAGAGAGAGAGAGAGAGAGAGAAATGGGGTTTAACGTCCACTCGACACAAACTATGTCATTTCGGACTAACACATGGTTCAATTTTATTTCAATCATTCTCTTGCGCGAAGGGTCTTTAGCAGTAGGAGGAAACCGGAGGACCCGGAGAAAACCCGTACAACCGGGGAATCGAAACCCCGCCAGTTGACTCATGACAGACCGTATGATACAGCACCATTCGGCCATCCAGCCCCCCCCCCCCCCACACACACAAACACTACCAAGATAGGGGCCTACTCCCAACTTAGATCCTCCGTTGAAAGATAAAACGCATATGCCAGCCACCCGTTCAGCACATGGATTCGAAAAGATATTAATGAACATTTCCCGTATTTCCGCGAACTAGCCGAGAGATGTGGATGAGGAATAAGATCCCGTCCGGGTCCCTAAAAAAAAAAACCAAAAAAAAAAAACCCAAAAAAAAACAATGCTAGAGTCGATTTGTAGCATCTGCCCCACGGTATAGGCCTATGTCTGACACTGGTTAAGCATTATGATCATGATTGTAATCTGAAAAACCGCATTGAAACCGCGTGAATTTTTGCCATTTGCGAGGAGCGCAAAAACTCATCACCTCGCTATTGCGCCCCTCTCGCTTAGCCCCTGAGTGGATCTTACTTATTTAGGTAACGCGGATGTTTGACGATAGGGGGATCACGTGGCTAAGTGGGTAAGACGCTGGCTCGCTAGCCTGGAGGTCGGGTGTTCGATCCCTGCATTGGCCGAGAAAGTTAATTCAGATTTCCGGCGTGGTTTCCCCCTTGTCAGTGACGCAGGATGGGGGGGCCTGACAGGGACAGCTGTCTAGTCGTTCGGATGGGACGCAAAACCGAGGTCCCGTGTACACATTGGCGTGGCATGCACGTAAAATATCCCTTGGCAGTTCGAATTCGATATAAGAGTAGGCTGTAGCGCCGCTTCCCGGCAAAATTTCCCTCATAGCACACTGTATGGCCCAGTATAGGAGCAGAACAGTAGGACGTTAAACTCCATTTCATTTCATTTGTTTGACGATAGAAAGGATAAGTCTAGTCCACAACCCGCCGTTCGTGTTTTTGAACCGACAGCAAGAAACCGGGGGAAAGTTTTTCGTGCAAATAGTAGCCTACGGACACAGCAAGACACCCGGGGAAAGTTTTCATGAAAATAGTAGCCTACGGCAGGCCCGTAGCTAGCGGGGGGGGGGGGGGTCAATTGGGCGTCTATAATGGGCGTCCATAATATAATTGGCGGGGCTCCCATAATGCCGAGTGAGATTGATTAGGCGCTTACGAATGAATTTGGCGCCAAAAAAATCTTCAAAATCCAAACAAGTCGCACTCTAACCCAATTATTATAGGTAGGTTAAAGTCGTATTGCTTCCTTCAAATTTTTATAATGTTTATATCAAAATATCATAATACGCCAATATCGCAAATACAACCTCAAAATTGAAATTTTTCGTCATTGTCAGGTGCAAACCCTATTTTCCAAAATTTTCTGGGGGGGGGGGGGGGCGCTCTCGAGGGAGGCGTGTCCATGATACCGTTCGCCGTGTACCGTTAAGTGAAGGTCATCGGCGCCCCCAGAAGCCCCATCGGCGCCCCCAGAAGCCTTTGCCCCCCCCCCCCCCCCAAAAAAAAAAAATTTTGGGCTAGCTACGGGCCTGCCTACGGACACAGTAGGCTACAGGGTGAACGTCTGACTTGTATTCAAACCGCGGTAAAAAGTTCTTCGTAAGTCCATGGAAAACGCAAGTCTGACGTAAATGCTCAGTGCCTGCTTGTGGAGCATACTATGTGTGACTTAAAATTAACCAATTTCGTGCACCAGAAGTACAAACCGCATTATTTTGTTATACACGTGGTTAGCACGTGATAGTTAGCCTACACCTGACGAACGTGGAACGCAAGTCCGTATGGCGTATTAATGTTTTGCCTCCGGTATATCGACCAAAGAAACTGAATATATTCATAACGTTTAATGAAGGAGGACTCAAAGAGTAAGTCGACTACTCCCCAAAAGGGAATAGCCAGAGGAGCACATATAAGTAGAAGATGCCGATCGCGAGTATATGCAAGAATAGGGATCAATATACCTTCAAGCCCACAGAAGAGAACACCCTGGAATGTAAGCTTGGATTCTGGACAATAGGCACCCAGACTAATTAGATTAGAACAAAAGCTTAAACTGTTGAAGACCCCACAGCCGTCAGTGGCTCCTTTAGTGGAAAATTTACCTGCTACCTCGATCCATATGTCGGTAGTCTCAGGAATGCTTAATATATTTCTTCTATAGCACGATACACCTCGGGTATAAACATGTAAATGGTATTTGATGCCACACGGAATGAAAACTCAAGTGACTTGTAACTATTCCCTATATCCAGGAATCAGATGGTAATAGCCAGTTTAATCCCGGTTCAAGTGGACGGCGGCTCTTTGGACTCTTGGTAATGCGGGGTGTCACACGCTTCAAGAGCTCTGCATATACGCCGCAAAGTCTCCTCGCGACTGCCTCTCTAGCTCTCTGAATAGGTTGTGATACTGATCGAAAAGCCCTCTCCGTTCAATCCATCACCACCATCCATGTCGCCTCGCGTTCCGACGTCGATATTCCCGTATTAGCAGGGGCCTCGTGCCTTTCCACCGCTTATATATATTAACTGCCTGTAAAAGTTCAGTTTTCAATAATTTATACCTATTCAAATATTTATTAAAAAATGGCTCCTATATCATCCATTTTGTGTATCCTACATGTTCTATATTTATGTAAGTAATGTAATTATGTATGTGTATCCAAAATTAGTAACACAACCGCAAAACTGCACTACTTTGATGAATGATGAAAAGGTATGTATGTATGTATGTATGTATGTATGTATGTGTATTTAAATCAGAGACCTGGGTTACACAACATATGCATAACATATTTCCCAATCCAGATTCGGATATTTACTGAATAAAGATATTGGTTTTTTTAAAGTCCTACATACATGATATTACGTAGGAGATAATAATATAATTTCTTTTTATAACTTGGCACTGATACGCTTCCATAGAAACGATTTTTGTCACTTTGACTTTGTTCACATTTAACACGTGTAGCGTGGGTATTTAGTCTTTTTTGTTATCTTTTCAAGGACGAACCATTGAACCATGGATTGTTTTCTTACACCTTTCTTTTGTGATTATCAGTCGGAGCAGAACAGGACGTTAAACCTACCCACCTCATTTCTTTTGTGCTTATAATTTGTTAGTATAATTTAACATTAGGAACAAGATCTAGTGAAAAACATATCGACACTCTTATCCGAGTTCAATTGTACTGTTGTAAAATCACGTATCAAGTAGCATTTGATTGTGCTTACGGGAGCCGCGGTGGTTAAGTGAGTAAAACGCTGGCTCGCTATCCTGTAGGTCGTGGGTTCGATCCAGGTGTTGGCCGAGAAAGTTTATCGGGTTTTCCGGTGGGGTTTCCACCTTTTCAGTTGTGGAGGACGGACGCGAGACAATAAGGACATCTGCTTTGTCGTTTGGATGGGATGATAAACCGAGGTCTCGTGAACACATCGGCGTAAAAGATCCCTTGGCAGTTTGAATTCGATATAAGAGTAGGCCGTAGTGTCGCTGTCCGGGCGTATGATGCCCGTCGTCATTATCCCAGTCGGAACAGAACAGTAGGACATTAGACCCCATTCCATTTCATTTTTGATTGTGCTAACACCCCTAATAAGTTTCTCAATGATAATATCTCGGGTGTTGGGTGTCCCAGTGAATAATAGTTGGCTCGTTAACACTGGAGGTAACGTGTTGGCCGGGAAAGTTAATCGAGATTCGAATTCCCGGTTGTACGTGACAAGGAGTAGGGTCGTCTATCCAACCGTGTGGGTTTTCTCTGGGTCCTCCTGTGTCCCCCCCCCCCCCCTGCGCAAGACCCCTACGCACAAGTGAATTATTGAAATAAAATTGAACCATATGTTAGTCAACAGATGTATGAAGTTAAAACCGTAGTATTGTTAATAGAGAAAAAAATAAAGGTTAAAAATGCCTAAAGAAAGTACCGTTAAAGTTTTCTTCTGTACTTTTATAGAAAAAAATAAAGGTTAAAAATGCCTAAGTCGCATCGATGTCATCCTTGTCAGTGATTGTAGCGGCCTAGCGAATATTCACTGCTGATGAGTGTGCTTACCAATATCTACACCACCATATTTATTATAAAATATGCTGACAAAATTACGGGGGGGGGGGGGGGGTGGATGGCTGAATGGTTAGCGTGCGCGCGCTGTATCATAAAGTCTGTCATTGAGTCGACTGGCGTGGTTTCGAATAACCGGTTGTACGTGACAAGGAGTAGGGTCGCCTGTCCAACATCGTGGGTTTTCTCCGGGTCCTCCGGTTTCCCCCCACTGTTAAAGATCCCTATGCGCAAGCGAATTATTGAAATATAATTAAACCGTATGTTAGTCCCGAAATGACTTAGTTTGTGTCGAGTGGACGTTAAACCCCATTTCTCTCTCTCTCTCTCTGACAAAATTACAAACCAAAGCATAAAACATTTTCTAATAGATAACGCCATATTTAAAGCTGTGGATCCTGCCCCATTTATCCGTTCGTTCGGTCCTTGGGACTTAACATCCGGGTTTGCCTCTGGTGACATCTGTAACAATATTATGACCTCGACCTAATAATATTGGTTCCAAATTCATGAACAAGTTCGACGTCACATACTCCATCGGAAATGAATGACCGATGGGAGAAAATAGAGATACTGACGTGTCATTTTTGCTTGGAATGAAGCACATCATATTTGTTTATGTTTCAAACGGATATTGTGGACTAGTGTTCTCGAGTCTTGACTTCCCGAGAATATAAAATAACCGCAATAGGCTTCCATAATTAAATGAACACCTTCTTTGATTTTATGCGTGGGAAGTCCATTAAGCTGAACTGATGTGTCCGGTTTGACTGTTTTTGACTTTGCTGTGGGTAATTGCTCAGCGGTACTGCCAGGGAAAGGACTGTCTGCGAGCCGACAAAACAGTACAATGAGGGTAATTATGATTTTTATCCCTGAAGTCTAAATATGACACCCAGTGACGTTGAAATATATCTTCGCCATGCTACATTAATCACTGTTTTCAAGGGCGGTTGTTATTGTATTGGTGTAACAATTGTGACAATCTTTTTCTATTTTGGCCACGAAATGGTGTAGTGCTTTGGTAGTATAGGGAATTCTGCTGCAATTGTTGCTCAGGACCCACACCCCGGTAATTTCTCTGTCACATATGATCTATCGGCCGACTGCAAGCCGTTTAAAGTAGATCCGCTTCAGAGTAGAGGGCGGACTAGCTAATAAGTTGTTGTGGTGCAGTGTTCCGCGACTCTCTGTCAAGTTTTATTATGCATTAAAACATATATACGGGTAAGTTTTGATGGACTGGGAAAACTCTTTTATACCATTTATAAAGAGGCATTGAAAATGAAATGAAATGAAATGAAATGGGGTTTAACGTCCTACTGTTTTGCTCCGAACTGGGCTAATGAAGACGGGTATACGCCAAGCAGTGTGCTATGAGGGAAATTTTGCCCGGACAACTGCACTACGGCCTACTCTTACATCGAATTCCAACTGTCAAGGGATCTTTTACGTGCACGCCAATGTGTACACGGGACCTCGTTTTTTCGTCTCATCCGAATGACTAGACAGCTGTCCTTGTCAGGCCATCCGTCCTGCATCACTGACCAGGGGAAACCACGCCGGAAAATCTGGATGAACTTTCTCGGCCAATGCAGGGATCGAACACCCGACCTCCAGGCTAGCGAGCCAGCGCCTTACCCACTTAGCCACCGTGATCCCCTTATAAAGAGGCGAAGGCGAAATGTCCCAGTTCAAGCCGTTCTGTGATCAGACCCGGAGTTCACAAAGGATTCTCAGATTCAAGTTATGAATTTACTCAACTTTCAACCACCGTTTATGAGAAATATCTTTGATTCAGAAAAACAAAACTTTGCACATAGTTTCTTATTGATGTATTTGATACATTAAAACAACGCAAGTTTTATAAAGGGCTATAATGTAGTTAAAATAAAGCTAACAATTTTGAGTAAATTCTTAACTTAAGTCTGAAAATGCTTTGTGAGTCGGTTCTGTTTATCAGCTAAAAGCTATACTGTTCATTAACTGCAAGAGGGTAAAGGCTGTGTATGTTCATTAGATGCAAGCATGGATGTAAAAGCTGTACGCTCATTGATTTCTCAAGAACTAAATATAGGAGTATTAACTAAAGCTTCGCTTCGACCGTGGAGGCATATATCCCAGTGGGAACAAATGCCCCAGGCTACCAGTGCGGGATAACACGTTCGCCTAGCCGCCTTGACAGGATGGCATAGATCCCGAGATTTCATTCCCGCCGTTTAGTCGTTTCTGGAGTGTAACGTCCATTTCTTAACATATAAACTCTTTAATAGTATGCTAAATAACAAGACATGGGTTTCTATTAAATTATAAAATTAAACATAATATATAACAGATAGCAACATTATTATAAAACTCAGAGTCTGTCAACATACTATTCATACAGTCATCAAATATCCAGTCTCTCACTATATATAAATACAGTGGCCTATTTAGGTGCCTACAGGCTTTTAATAAAGCAATACTAACAAAATGAAACTAGCTTTGCCACATTATGGCTACCGACAACAGCTAATATATCAGTCTATATCGCATGTGATGTTGAATCTGAAATTAAATAACTATTCTATCTCGACTGCGGGGATCACGATGGCTAAGTGGGTAAGACGCTGGCTCGCTAGCCTGGAGGTCGGTGCATTGGCCGAGAAAGTTCATCCAGATTTTCCGCCGTGGTTTCCCCTTGTCAGTGATGCATGACGGAGGGCCTGACAAGGACAGCTGTCTAGTCGTTCGGATGGGAAGAAAAACCGATGTCCCGTGTACACATTGGCGTGCACGTAAAAGATCCCTTGGCAGTTGGAATTCGATATAAGAGTAGGCCGTAGCGCCGCTGCCCGGGCATAATTTCTCTCATAGCATACTGTGTGGCGTATGCCCGTCTTCGTTTGCCCAGTTTAGGAGCAGAACAGTAGGACGTTAAACCCCATTTCATTTCATTTTATTTCATTTCATTTCTATCTCGACTGGTCAAATGAAGACGAACTCGATCGATATCCAGCATTCCACGGTCTTCCGTACACCGGCAACGAAAGATCGCGTTTTGTTGAATATAGACAAGGTTCGTCTTCTCATGACCCAGGGGGCACGGTGATGCAGGGATACCTCACTAAGTGTTCGTTATTCAGGTCGTTTCAAATAGAGTTCATCGACCTCCGAGAAGTTAGATGAGAACGCCTTCAAAAAGAAACTGTAGACTTTTCAACTGATTTTGGACTTCTTCGTCTAACCCGCTTGGGTGGTGTTTATCAAGATAGGTAACCCACCAACTTACCGATTGGATGTCGAGGTCACCCCGGGCTCTTCTGTGAAATAAAAATGAACCCGATCCACAGTCCGAACCTTTCAGTCGTAAATCACGGTCAATAATTGTTGTGAAGGCGAAACAACTAGGGTAGGATTAACTGTTTTTGTTGCATTTTTCGTCAATACCCCCACTCCCCGTCCCCACAGAAAACTAAACCAACGACAAAGGAACATTATCGTAAATCAGAAGGAGTCTATGAACGTGGTACAGGACTTTGTGGGATTTTTAAAAAGGTTTTTATAAGAATAAATGATATGAGACTCCGACTGTGCTTAAGAAGACGATATACGCCACTCAATGTTTTATGCGGCGTTACGGCCTACTCTTACTATCGAATTGCATCTGACAAGGGGTCATTTGCGTACACGCCAATGTGTACACGGAACCTCGAGTTTTCATCCAATCCGAAGGACTACACGCCGTCTCTTGCCAGGCACTCAGTCCTGCAAGTCCTTCACTACCGACGAGGAGGAACGACTCCGGGGATTTTCGATGAACTTGCTTGGCAAAATAGTTTTTAAAACTTCGTCAGTGTCATTATTGGACATTGATTTGAGAGCTATCACGTGCGACTTTGCTTTTGCTTGGCGTATTATCGAGCAGGCCAAACCAATATGTATTTTTATACGCCCACATTTTCATGTGGACGTATATTGTCGTCGCCCCTGTCCGCCCGGACGTCCGTCCACAATTTGTTTGTGGACACTCTACAGGTCACAATTCTTATCCGATTTTGACGAAACTTGAAATATTTGGTTTATCTCCTAAAGATCTCGGTTCCTTTCGATATTGGCATGTATCGGATCGAAACTTCATGGATTATGGTCCCTGTTTGTACGAAAAATCACGTTTTTAGCTTGTGGACACTATAGAGGTCACAATTTTTATCCGATTTTGTTGAAACTTGAAATGTAAGTTGATAATCCACAGATCTCGGTTCCTTTCGATATTCGCGCATATCGGACCGTAACTTCCTGAATTATGACCCCTGATTGTACGAAAAATCACGTTTTTAGCTTGTGGACCCTATAGAGGTCATAATTTTTTTCCGATTAAAAAAAAAGTATTATTATATCACCGTTACACCCTAAGGACGGCTGAGGTCGAATTTCGTGAAAATCGGCCCAAAATTGATAGACAAAATGGCCGCCCTTCGTTCTCAAATAGCGTAAAAATATGGTATATCAAAGTTGTGGACCCTATAGAGGTCACAATTTTTATCCGATATTGTTGAAACTTGAAATTTAATTTTATAACCCAAAGATCTCGGTTCCTTTCGATATTCGCGCATATCGAACTGTAACTTCCTGAATTATGGCACCTGATTGTACGAAAAATCACGTTTTTAGCTTGTGGACCCTATAGAGGTCATAATTTTTATCCGATTTAAAAA
Source organism: Patella vulgata (assembly GCF_932274485.2). NCBI lineage: Eukaryota > Metazoa > Mollusca > Gastropoda > Patellidae > Patella > Patella vulgata. The sequence continues at coordinate 5,380,242 of NC_065884.2, forward strand.
AACGTATTATTATATCACCATTACACCCTAAGGACGGCTGAGTTCGAATTTCGTGAAAATCGGCCCAGAATTGACAGACAAAATGGCCGCTGTTCGTTCTCAAATATCATAAAAAACATGGTATATCAAGGTTGTGGACCCTACAGAGGTCACAATTTTTATCCGATTTTGTTGAAACTTGACATGTAAGTTTATAACCCAAAGATCTCTGTTCCTTTCGATATTCGCGCATATCGGACAGTAACTTCCTGAATTATGGCCCCTGATTGTACGAAAAATCGCGTTTTTAGCCTGTGGACCCTATAGAGGTCATAATTTTTATCCGATTTAAAAAAAAAACGTATTATTATATCATCGTTACACCATAAGGACGGCTGAGTTCGAATTTCGTGAAAATCGGCCCAAAATTGACAGACAAAATGGCCGCTGTTCGTTCTCAAATAGCGTAAAAATATGGTATATCAAGGTTGCGGACCCTATAGTCACAATTTTTATCCGATTTTGTTGAAACTTGAAATGAAAGTTTATAACCCAAAGATCTCGGTTCCTTTCGATATTCGCGCATATCGGACTGAAAAGTTTTGAGTTATGGCCCCTGATTGTACGAAAAATCGCGTTTTTAGCTTGTGGGCCCTATTGAGGTCATAATTTTTATCCGATTTAAAAAACCGTATTATTATATCACCGTTACACCCTAAGGGTGGCTGAGTTCGAATTTCGTGTAAATCAGCCCAACATTGACAGACAAAACGGCCGCTGCTTGTTCTCAAATAGCGTAAAAATATGGTAGATCTAGGTTGTGGACCCTATAGAGGTCACAATTTTTATCCGATTTTGTTGAAACTTGAAATGTAAGTTTATAACACAAAGATCTCGGTTCCTTTTGATATTTGCGCATATCGAATTGTAATTTCCTGAATTATGGCCCTTAATTGTAGGAAAAATCACTTTCTTTTTAGCTTGTTCCCTATTCATCTCTCGAAAATGTGGGCGTATCCTGCCTGGCAGCCGCTGGTATTCTTAATTTCATTTCCTTGTTAAATAAAACTGTGTAATCGTATTTTACTATAGAGTGAGACGGATGATGACACGGACAGTGATGGCGGATGGACAAAAACCAAGGGGGACGTAGATGAACTGGTAAAATCATTAAATGAAGATACATCTGCAGAGGTACATATAACAATTAATCTGTTTCCAGGACAAATTTCACAATGGAATTTTTAAGAACTTAAAAGTGTTTAAAACCTGTTCAGCAGGATTATCTAACATTTATTTGACAGCTAGCACGGGTGACTTTGCTGTTAAATTGTTTAAATGGCATTTTGTAATTGAACAATTACAATTCTATGGAATACAATTACTGTTTCAAAGAGGATTACGAAAGTCTTCATATATCTCTGTAAAAGATGACTGCCTTCAGCACGTGACGTCACATCACGCGGCATCAATCATTGGTTTACATAAGACGTTACTGAATCGGGCAGAATGCTGCCGTTTACTCATTTTAATACCCATTTACACTAAATACGGAATAATTTTTACCTACAAACACGTTATACGTCTTTATTTATTTTTCTAATACATAAAAAAATGTGTTAGAATTTAATTTGTCAGAGGAAAAAATTAATATTTTTGGCTCATTAAATCGCATCGATGTCATCCTTATAAAGTATAAAAAACGAAACGAAATATAGATCTGTAATTTAATTAGATTGAACTCACCTTTATTTTATTCTTAACTTCAACTTTGTGTAAAACTGTGTAAAATACTTTCCTACAGAGTGAGATCGATGATGACAGCGATGACGAATCACCCGCGACGGGAGCGGACGTTAAAATCCAAAGAAGAAGAAGTGGTGAAGATTTGGAGGTATAATATAACTATTGGTTACCGCAGGGGGGGGGGGGAGGCACTACACGCAAAACAAAACAAACCGACAAGACAAACCTAAAAAACAAAACTAACACATATCAATACATTGCGTGGTTGCCCCTTGTCAGTGATGCAGGACGGATGGCCTGACAAGGACAGCTGTCTAGTCCTTCGGATGAGACAAAAAAAACGAGGTCTCGTGTATATATTGGAATGCACGTAAAAGATCCCCTGGCTGTTGGAATTCGATATAAGAGTAGGCGATAATACCGCTGCCCGGGCAAAATTTCCCTCATAGCACATTGTATGGCCCGTCTTCATTAAACCAGTATAGGAGCAGAACCGTAGGGCGTTAAACCCCATTTCATTTCATTTCCAACTGAATGTCACGGCGCTGGCTCAGTCATTGGGGCTCCCAATGTTGGGCGATAAAGTAAAAGTACCTGGGAATCTCTCAGAGTAGTTTCCTCTTGTCAGTGGGGCAGGGTAGAGAGGTTAAATATCTTTGTTAAGGTCAGCTCAATATTCATCTAGGTCACTGAGATGTAAACAAATAGACATAACCAGGGCGGAGGGCCTGTTAAGGAACAGTGTCTAGCTCCCGAGGTTCTTCAACTTCATGTTTACGTTTCCACCAGTAATGCATGTGAACGTGATACAGATTATTTCATACTGAAACTTTTAAAACTTGCTCATCAAGATTGTTTAAAAGTGATTCGAAAGCTAGCACTTTTGATTTTGCGGTTGCATGGGGCATATTAGGGAGTTGACCACACCCAACTTTGATTTGGATTTTAAATTATAGATGACGGTGTTCAAGAAACATAGAATGTTTATAAACAGTGATGACAATGAGAATGAGAAAATGATGTCCCGAGCACATGATATAAACAGTGACGAGTGTGAGAATGAGAAACCGATGTCCCGAGACCATGGTGTGAGCAGTGATGACAATGGGAATGAGAAAATGATGTCCCGAGCACATGATATAAACAGTGACGAGTGTGAGAATGAGAAACCGATGTCCCGAGACCATGGTGTGAGCAGTGATGACAATGGGAATGAGAGATCAATGTCCCGTGCACATGGTATTACAAGTGATGGAGATGAGAGATCAATGTCTAGTTCGATGCCACTACCAATTAGAATGAAAACACTACCAAGTATGATCAGTGAATGCTACAAGAGAGTAATGCCTGGTGCATGTCCTACAACGCCGCCACTACCAACAAAGGTATTTGTAACACTAAGTTTGTTTATAACTTATTTGCATTATAAACAGATCTGCTGACTATAAATCTGTTTATTATATAGGTCTGGTTACATTATAAAGAGACCTGGCTATAAATCTGTTAAAATATTTCTTTTAGATTATCACAAATTTTTATAAACTATTACGCAACATCAAAATGTTACAATTGCTGAAAACATCCTCCGCACATTCTTCTATGGACTGGTTGAGGTACCAAATATGTGCCATGTACCTAATATGACATAGCTAATACGATTTATCTAATATGATATACGTAATAGGGGTATCATATATCTAATATGATATATCTAATATGATATACCTAATATGATATACCTAATATGTACCATGTACCTAATATGATATACCAAATATGATATATCTAATATGATATAGCTACTATGCACCATGTACCTAATATGATATAGCTAATATGATTTATCTAATATGATATACGTAATATGAAGTACCATGTACCTAATATGATATACGTAATATGATATACCTCATATGATGTACCTAATACAAGGTACCATGTACCTAATATGATGTACCATGTTCCTAATACCATGTACCTCATCTTTTCCCCAAGCTTATCTTTCCTTGGCAAAACATTTCTATTTCTTTGCAGAACAATGCCTATGATCCTGTAGTCCAGCCCAATATGCGGAGGTAAGTACTGGTTTTGATAGTATTTACGACATAGGCTCACATCCTGTGATTGTGTGTGTGAAGTTCAGAATGCGGGCACCTAATAATGGGAATTACTATATGGTCAACGCTTACGTGGCTAAAACTTAACTGAGGAAAAGAGAACCATACTTGCAATATTGTTTTTTTCGAAAATCTAACCAAAATGTTGGCCGGGGCTTTTCCAAAGTCCGATTGACCTTTGTATCTTAGTCCACCCCTCTAAAAAATGGGAATTACTATATGGTCAATGGTTACATGGCTGAAACTTAAGTAAAGTAAAGAACCATACTTGCAAAAGTTTTCTTTTTCGAAAATCTAACCAAAATGTTTGGCGGGGCTTTTCGAAAGTCCGACTGACTTTTGTATTTTAGTCCACCCGTCTATATAAGCCCCTCATATAATAATATCAGTAATAAATAGCTGGACAGCAATATGCTAACGACGCTGGCTTACTACTCAGGAGATGAGGTGTTCGATCTCGGTCTTAGTCGAGAAAATTTTCCAGGATTTTCCAGTGTGGTTTCCCCTTGTCAGTGGGGCAGCAAGGGGCGCCTCGCAAAGACCACTTCTAGTCGTTCAGATGGCACGACAAACCAAGGCCCCGTGTACTCAATGGCGTATAGTTGGACAGCACCATGCTTAAGAATATTAATTTTCAAAAACAATGGTATTAGGTTCCGAAAGAATACGCACATATAATTCCTCATCCAAGACACTATTTATATACTAAGCAGCAAAATAAACGTCAGGTCGGCATGTTACCCTGAATAGACGCATTGCATAAAACTTGCCAAATGTTTGTATTGTATATTTGTGACCACATCTCCAACTTTACCTGAGCAATAAGGCTCCTTCCCAAACACAGAATTGAACCCAGGAATTGTTCGCAAAAACGCAACCTGACTTCTGAGATGGTAATATGCTCTCCATGATTTTCATCTAACTCATGCTGCACGTAAAGTTCACAGGGCCAGCACTATAACATGCACCCCCATACCTGGTTGAATCATTCACACTACAACGTCAGCAGCATGCCACGCCTCACGATAGCTGAGAGGAACTAAGCGCTTGGAATACTCGACGCTGGCCACACTGTCCAAGCCGTTGCCAATCAATTCCAGGTCAATATGCGGACCATCTACAGGCTTCATCAACGCTTTCAGGCCCCAAACACCACGGATGATCGCCCCCGAACCGGTAGACCACGGGTTACCACAAGGCGACAAGACCGCCATGTTGTGCGACAGCACTTGCAGACAGAATCCCTTCACACAGGCATCTGAGACAGCACATCAGACAGTGGGAACACACGGAAGACCCATCAGTACCGATACAGTGCGCCGACGTGTCACGGGGACAACATTCATTGCCGTAGACCTTACGATGGACCGATCCTCACCCCTCGCCATCGACATGAACGTCTTCAGTTTGCCCAACAACACCAGAACCAGCGACACATGCAATGGAGAACTGTTCTGTTCACAGATGAGGGTCCGTATTTCGTATCAACTGCAGATGACAGGACCAGGATATGGCGTCGACGTGGTCAGCGTTATTCTGACCAATGTGTCATGGAACTAGACTCGTGGGGAGGTCCAAGCATAATGGCTTTGGTTGGAATCGACCTGAATCAGAGTGTGGGTCCTGTGGTGTTCCACAATCTTGGTCCAGAGAGAGGGGCGGCATCACAGCAAGGCACTACATCGATCAAGTTCTCAGACCCCACGTCAAACCATATTTCTCACGTCATCGAAACAACGCTTTCCAGCATGACAACGCCCGTCCCCACACCGCCAGAGTTACTCGGGACTTCCTACAGCAGAACGGCGTCAACGTATTGCACTGGCCAGGCCTTAGTCCGGACTTAAACCAAATTGAACATTTTTGGGATGAAATTCAGAAGAGACTTAATAACATCGTACCGAGACCAAATACAGCCGATGGATTGCGCCAGGCTTTTCTGAGAGTGTGGCGTTCATCAATCGTCTGGTCCACTTCATGTACAGACGCTGCGCTGCTGTTATTGACATTAGCTACTGATGTATAGACTGTGTACAGACTTTATACAGACTCTAAACTTTCTCGTAATGTCTTGGAATTGTCATGAATTAATCACGAATGTGTCAACATACTGTTCACAAAAAATTGCTTTGATCCATTTAGTAAGTCGTTTTCTAGAATGATTTGATTAAAGTGCTTCTCTGATTTTGAAATCGTACTGACGTTTTTTTTGGCTGTTTAGTAGTTTAATGAATATTTAATTTCGACCAGAATTATTTTAGAAGACAAGTTAAGGGTGTGGGACAAATTTTGGGATGGGATATTGCCCGGGTAGTGGCAAAGCGTAGATCACGAGAAATTAAGCTGGGCACATTTTCATGATTTATATAGTATGGATAAAAGATATAGTTGTATATATTAAAGTTACAGCATGGGACGTGACAGATATAGAACCAGTGAGGAATTCGAAGAATTATATAGCAGTAGTGCTAGCTTCGGATCAAACTTCGGAAAAGGTATTAATGCGGTTTGGTAACTGTTTAAAGCATCTTTATTTAAATATTTCTGACTATGAAATGAAATAACAAGGGTATTATGAGTGCCGGATTAAGCTTATATAGGCCCATGGATGAAAAGGCTACTGGGGCCCTTGCAGCAACAATGAAAAGGGTGGCATATTCTGACCACTGTCCGTCAAACTAAAACAGCATAATATATAACAGATTTATATATGTTACACAATTTGTAGCCAGACCAGTCCCACCTGGCGGACTTGACGAAGACTTTACAGAAACATATTCTTGTTTATGCCGGTTTGCAGGCAGTATAACTCATGACTTTAAATCTGCTGATTTGATATTTCTTCTTCAGATCCTATGAAACAAATGGACCAGGCCATTTCAAATAATGACATAGATTTAGCAAGATGTGTGTTACAACAGAATAAAGATAAATTAGAGGTACCAATATATGTTTTATTTAATTAATCAGGTGTTTGCGCGGCTGCTGATACATTCTTAAATCTTACAATAATGCCTAAGTAAGCTTTTCGTCTACCCCATAGCTAAAAGTGTCACACTACGTAGTGGGTAGGTGCTTATAACAAAAAACACTCTTTAAAACTGAAACTAACTGAAAGTATTTAATCAATGGTAAACTATATAAAGACAAGAAAGTATACACAATTTGACTACAAGAGGCTTCTGTTTCACGCTATAGCCCCCCCCCCCTCACCGCCCCCCATATATTCTCCCTGCTTATTTGTGATATGTTAATGTTTTCAGAAACGTCATGTAAGTTGGATCGTGATAAAAACAGTAAAAGAGAGACGACATGAGTTTGTCAGTTTATTTATAGAAACTGGTTTGATTAGAAAGAAGTTTATGACTGCCTCAGACATAAGAGATTTATACAACAGTAATGAAGATGTAACTATATTTTTTCATCATGTATCATAGCCTAAGCCTGTTACACACCTCCAAGCTCCAAGATAAAAACATATTTGATCATTTAGACTTTTTATCGTCGGTGCACAATTCTACGATTAGAAATGTAACAATATATAGCTCAAAGATGATTTTTTCTATTGGCCATCTTTATTAATTTTGGTTTGTCCGTTTGTACATGAAGCTCGTAGGCCCGTGTAAATAGTAATAACAACTGTAGCTAATACATAAAGGTAAAAATATGATCAGCTTTTAAGATAGGGCCTACCTACAAATCGAAATTATCGAACTATCGCGTATCCAGTTAGCGGAAGACCAAGTAGCTCAAGAAGGACCCTATACATCAACCACTACACTATTTGAACGGAGACTGCCATTTGGGAGGACCTCGTAAAAAACTGGACATTTTTGATTGATCCTTTAGTTTTACGGTTTTCTGACATGGAAGTTTTACCACAGTATAAACGGGCTTTCATAGAGAATTTTAACATACAAGCCTGCATATGCATTAAACTTGGAATCTACAGGTATTATATTTGATTTATGGCGCCCATGTTCCCCATTAGATGAACCATTAGAAGCGATGTTGTCGCTTGGAGCCGAATGTATTAGGATTTTATGATTTAGAATTGAATTGTTATACATATTTTTAGATATTGAGTTTATTGAAATCAGAGATTTTTCAAGGAATCAAGATACCATTGAAAGAGGGTAAGGACATACACGTTTCAATATTTGATTTGTCTGCTGTAATGTTATGATGTCACGGTGTCACGAGATCATCAAGGGCTAAGTACCTGTACAGTAGAATCTGTATGAGCAGCCACTCCTATTCAGCGACATCTCCTTGTAAGCGGTCACGATAAATTCCCCCCGTAGAAATTCTGTTGTTTCATCTCTTTATTCAACGGTCACTCCTCTAACGCGGCCAGCGGTCACTATTTTACTAATAAATTCAACAAAACATAGCCCATTCAACGGCCATTGTTGAATGATATCATCTTGTCGTTCTTTGTAACACCCCCGCTAATCCCGTGAGTAGTAGTTAATTAACTGGACCCCCCACTGATCAGGTAAAAAGAAATGTAAAAATAACAATCAACCCGGGATTATCTGTTAATTAATCTTTTGTTTTATTAAACGACTAACCTGATCATTGTTTTCACGCGTAACGACACATTATTTGATACTGATTGAATAAAATAAAAGTACCGAGTTTTGTCACGATCATTTAGTATCTCTCTTAGCGCCTCCTATAATATTACATACAGAGTTACACCCCCTGTAAATAGGTCATGAAATTAGCGATGTTTTTTTTGTCCATGTGCTTTTTTGATAAAATAAAATGAATTCATCGATTTTCTTCACAAAAATGGATAAATATTATGGAATGCATCACAATGGTAGACAGTAGTATCGAAGGTTGGTACAAAATGACAAGTTTACAGAAGTTATGTCCGAGATTTGAGTAAAGAATTTTCGTTCGGCGCAAGATTCAGCGACGGTCAAATTTACCGCTTCCAATGCATTCAAGCGTAATATTTAATTTATGTCAGCACAAAAAGCACCAAGATTTTATTAAAAGGCCACTCCCGTTAAGTTATGTCCGAGATTTGAGTAAAGAATTTTCGTTCGGCGCAAGATTCAGCGACGGCCAAATTTACCGCTTCCAAGCGTAATATTTAATTTAATATTTATGTCAGCACAAAAAGCAATGAGATTTTATTAAGAGGCCACTCCCGTTAAGCGGTCAGTTGTGAAAATTCCCTTGGGTGGCTGCTTAATGCAGATTCTACTGTATAGGCAATTATACTACTTATATCGTCGTCACCCTATTTGCGACCGATCGGTTATCCTATTTATTATCACCGACTTTGTGTAAGGATACTATTCCCTTCTATTCCGAAACCCTTTTTGCACCATAGACGTTTCAGTATGTTCCGACTTTTCTAAACTTTGTATTGGATGTCTTTCAGATTCAAAGGAAGAACCCTATTTCTTTTCAATAATTACTTTTTACAACAGCTTCAACTTTGATGGACAATCTTGTTAGCCCCCTGGAGAAAACTATATTTATGCAAATATAGAAACACGCTGAAATATGTAAAGATTACACAAATATTCAATGCAATAAGTTTCCGTCAGCAAATCCACAGAAACGATAGTATGGTTAAGTGTAATTGCTGAGGTCTCATTATCATAGCTTGTGATCACGATACTCCAAAGCTATTCAAAGTTATTGCGGTTACATAAACCAATGTTAATATATAGCTGATATATTAGATGTGGGCGTATAAAAAATTCATTCAAGGTTTAGCCATTGCGATAATGCTAATTTAAATGTTTGCAATTAGATCGTATCTAATGACACATTTATAGATGCATTATTCAAGTTCTAAATCTGTCTATTGCAGGACCCTTGTCTGTCTTCAAATGTTATATTAATTATTATTTAGAGATTCATTCACAAGACAAGCCTATTATCAACTCTCTAGACCATCAGATGACCGAGATATTAAATGAATTAAGTCATGCACATAATACAATCGATTTACGTTAATATGGCCGCCAGTCAATAAAAGGACTGACAAACCATATTACTCTACTTGGAAATGGTCGCTAAGTTGGAGCGGACGTTAAGCACCACGAATATAGGAAGATTATTATCATGGAAATGGTACTTGACAAAACCACTCATATCTTCGCTCAGAATAAAGTAATTCCACTCAAAGTTTCATTATATTCATTTTTAATTATATGCTTGTAATAGCACGAACGGCCAGCTTTTTGTCTAAATCTACTTACATAATGCATCCTTTAGCATGTTAGAATTAGCTATAGTCGTCAGTGAAATTCTATAATAAACTATGCAGTGTGGACATCAAAGTATTCCATAAAATACTTGCTTTGTTTTGCAGGTGATACTGTAGGAATAGAACATCTATTTGTGTATTGCTTGTTGGTGCATGATCACGAAATTGCAAAACTATTGTGGACACAGTTAGACGTATGTATGCAATGTATGAAATAAAATAGGGTTTAACGTCCGTACAGTGTGCTATGAGGACAATTTTACCCGGATAGATGCACTGCGACTTACTCTTATTCCTAATTCTAACTGTCAAGGGTTCTTGTACGTGCAAGCCAATGTCTACACGGGAAGCCGCTTTGTTCGTCCTATCCGAACAAATGTACGTTGTTCCTTGTCAGGCGCTCCATCCTACACCATTGACAATGGGGAAACCACGTCGGAAAATCCTGATGAACTTTCTTGGCCATCACCGATATCGAACACTAGACCTCAAGGTTACTGATAGAGCCACCGTGTCCCCCTTTTTAAGTTGATAGTCAGCAAATATTCTTGTTAAAATGGATCGACTGCTTTTGTTTTATCGTTGTGTGTGATGTAGTCTTCAACACCTTCATAATGTTTCGGTTTCGATGTGTTAGATATAAATTGAATAGCATTTGATCCTTTGCAAGAAAACAGTAATTATGTGCTGTAGTGTTTGTAGTAATTTGACTACAAATTTAGAAAGCGCATACCCACTCTACTATGTGCCACATTTTAGATCATAAATCTCTCGTGCTCGGAAGATCTTTCTTAAGCAGTGGGGTGGGGGGGGGGCGGCGGCTAAGCGGTTGGACTTTGGCGGAGTAAACCCGCAAGTTTGGACAGGCGAACCCAACTCCTTGTCACGTACATACGGGGAATAGAAGCTATATGTCACTTGACTCATTGATAGACCATATGATCTAAAGCGCATGCGTTAAACGAACCCACACCCCCTTTGTTTTAGCTCTTGAGAATCTGAATGTCAGGCGATAATTGGTTTGGAGATAAATAACGCACTTAATGAACGACACTATTCACACCCGTCTCTGAAGCCATTTCAATATCTGTAATTTTATTGTTGTTGTCATTTTAAAATTATCATCCAGGAACCAATAGCCTCTGCAATATTTGCAAAACCTATTTACAAAATGGTAAATCGGAAAAAAAAAGACAACGAACTTTCAGAAAAGTTACGACAGAATGGACAGTAAGTATTCTATATATCCTTTGCTCATTGTTATCACATTTATAAACTAGAGCATCACGATATGTGGAGAGAGAGAGAGAGAGAGAGAGAGATGGGTTTTATCATCCACTGCTAGGTGGGTAAGATAATGGCTCGCTAGTCTGGAGGTCGCGGCTCGATCCCTGCATTGGCCAAGGAAGTTCATGGGGATTTTCCGACGTGGTTTTCACTTATCAGTGGTGCAGGATGGATGCCCTGACAAGGACAGCTGTCTAGCCGCTCGAATTGTACGATAAAAACCGAGGCCCCCTGTATACATTGCGTGCACGTAAAAGATCCATTGGCAGTTGCATTTTGATATAATATTGGACCATTGTGCCGCTGCCCGGCAAAAGTTCCCTCATAGCACACTGTATGGCGTATGCCCGTCTTCATTAGCCCAGTTAAAATTTATCAAAAATGTCCCAGTTAAGTATAAACTGAAAGAATTCCTTCCATGTAAATTCCGATCGTTATTTTGTATATCAGCCTTCAGAAATCACAAAATTTGAAGCCATGTACAATTTCTTGCTCTGAATTTCTGTTCATTTTTAATGTTTTTTGTAAATTCATGACTGCAAAATGACATTTACAGAAAATAAATTATTTTTTACAGATGATTTTAATTATATTTAACCAAAGAACAGAAAATCCTCTGGCAGCAGATTTGCCAGATTGTTTTCCTGTAATTTTACAGAAAGTACTATTGTGACTTAACGGAAATAATTATGTTAAAGAACAGAAAATCTTCTGGCAGCAGATATACCAGATTTTTTTCCTGTAATTTTACAGAACCATGCTATTGTGACTTAACAGAAATTTTCCGTTAAAAAACAAACAGAATAAAAATTACAGAAAAAAATCTGGTAAATCTGCTGCCAGAGTTTTTCTGGTTTTTTTTTTTACAGATTTATTTCTTACAGTGTACATTTAACCATATCTGGACTATTGTTCACCTATATGTGATAACTGTGGTATAATATCTCTTAATGACAACAAAACCGAGCATTTAAACTTATTTTAGATATAGAGCACATTTAAAAACAAGTTAAGGAACGACATTTATTAAATATGCTTCCATATCTTCATAAAATAATGTATCATCGATGCCCAGAGTATTTAAACAATTTTCTTCCCTTTTATAATCCACCTTATAATAATATCAATGACAGATTAATTTTTCTCAAACCCCACCTGTTGTTAGAAATAGTGGAAATTTAAAAGGCTCCCATTCATTGCCATGTAATATCAAAAATTTAAAATCAAATCATATTGTTAGATATTTGAAAAAGAAACATCAAAAGGTGAAATATGAAACAATTGTTGATAAAATGAAAAGAACATATTGTTCAAAAGATTAAAATTTTATTGTTTACAGGGAATTTACAAATTTGGCCATCAAAGTGATTGATTCTTTGCATAGAGAGGGACGCAGTAGGGAATCTTTAATCCGAAAGCTGACAAAATGGAAAGATAAATCTTGTCTAACAGCAGCCACAGGAAACAAAAAGTTCCTGTCTAGCGTCGCCTGTCAGGAACTCCTGGATAACATTTGGTGGGAAAAGGTTTCATTATTAAATGTCCGATTTGTGGAAAGTATTTTTTTTCTCACTTTTGTTATTGTATATTCATTTAGGTGTAAAATGAAATGAAATGAAATGGGGTTTAACGTCCTACTGTTCTGCACCTGAACTGGGCTAATGAAGACGGGCATACGCCATACAGTGTGCTATGAGGGACATTTTGCCCGGGCAGCGGCGCTACGACCTACTCGTATATCGAATTCAAACTACCAAGGGATCTTTTACGTGCACGCCAATATGTACACGGGACCTCGGTTTTTCGTCCCATCCGAACGACTAGACAGCTGTCCTTGTCAGGCCCTCCGTTCTGCATCACTGACAAGGGGAAACCACGGCGGAAAATCTGGATGAACTTTCTCGGCCAATGCAGGGATTGAACACTCATTTAGGTGTAAAATGTGAAATTTCTGATTGCAAGCATCTATAAAATAGGATTAAAATCGATATCCACTTTGACTAGTCCATTTGGTGGTCGGTATATTAAATGCCACTATTAGAAAACCTGATCATGATGTGAATATTAATAACCCCAAACAGACAGTGATCGGAAATACATATCAAAGTAGACAATAATGAAAGAATAGAGGTGTGGGCTCTAGAATTAATATGAGATTTAACATTCATTAGATTGAATATAATCTGTTTAAATCGATGTAAAGATACCAACTGGCAAGATTTTGGTTTGTTAATAATGTGTCTGGGCTATATGTTACACTATTGGTTCTTTATGACAACACTGATCTAACACCATATAATACTTTTATTATTCCTCCAAACATATAAAGTACAAGCCAACACCTTAAGTTAAATGACTCCGTAAAGTTAGCTTGTGTTTAGAGAGCCCTGACCTAGCTTGGTCGCCCTTTGGCCCGTACTGATGAATCTAATTCAGTACCCGTCGGTTAAGGCTTTGAGCTGGACAAATATCAGTCGAGTGCCTGACCATGCTGACAAGGTGTCTAAACGATTACACAGCTGCCTATTACGTAATGTCAGATTAGCTTTTTTTGCAAGCCATTATGAGTGACAGTAGTAACATCAGAATAACGGTTAGAGATCTGTCAGTCGGTGACGGTGGACAACCGTATGCATTTGGTTCATATCCCCACAAGGTTTTATGGGCAAGACCTTTAACCTTAAAATCACATAACTGAACTAAGACAAAGTTGAGGTTGACAAAATTGTGTAATAATTGAGGCGTCTTTTTGTTTCCAACTTGAAAATGTCTTTGAAATATTTTTTGACTTTCGAACAATAAAATGAATCCAACGATCGAGTTGGAAGATTCCACGTTTGTCCACAAAATATAATTAAAATACATTCGGTACACTGTTGGACTTTTATGGAAACGATACAAATGTAAGGGGAAGAATAGATTAAATTGAAAATCAATTGAAATACTGTTCAATCATCGCTGCATTTGCTCGAATATGCCAACCGTAATTGTATCTATGTTTGCCATTTGGACAGAAATCTTTATAGTCCTATCAAAATACGCCAATAAGGCGGTCAACCCAACAACTAATTTCTTTAGAAGGTTTTTCCATGGTACCTACTTATAGAGTTCTGATTTTCAATGTGGGGTATAGGAGAGGGAGGTAGAGGTAGAGAGGCATCAACTAGGTCATTTCGGTTCAATAAATCGCTTACGCGTAGGGGTATTTAGCAGTGGGGGACCCGGAGAAAACCCAAGGGGTTGGACAGGCGACCCTACTCCTTGTCATGTTCAAGCGGGGAATCAAAACCATGCTACTCGATTCAATGACAGACCTTGTGATTTCACGCGTTACTCCCCTAGACCCCGTGATGTACAGGGGAAGGGTGTCAAAAAAAACTTCTACAAAAATCAGAGGTACGTAGGTCTTTCATTAATTTGACTTGACCGTTAGAACATACACCAAACAGTCAAGTTGGAATTTCTCAATACACGATATCAAACGAAACAAGTATGGTTTATATTACAGATGATGCTTTGTACAATCTTATTGCCGAGGGTGATCTATCACGGGTTTTCGGAAAAAGAAAACGAGGATTGGACATGTATTAAAAAGTTTTTTCTGAAACCAGTGACTATATTTTGTCTTAACTTGGTAAGTAAATTTTCTGATGTTAAATCTAACATTTGATGTAAGTACGATCCCAAGAAGTGTGCTGTTTAGACTTTCAAATTTAATTCTATTCGTCAAAAGGTAGGTTATTAAATACGGGTTTTCAGTACTTCCCAAACCGTACAAAGATTCGAATAATCTTTTAAAAAGTACCCAATCTGAATGAAGAAGTATTCCCAATTTCGGTTTCTTGTAATTCGCAGTATACTGAATAACAAACTAATAACCTATTCCCTATAATAACCTATAATTTAATATCAAACTCGGAACTGGTGGCCAGTATGTGTCTAGGTTAAGAAATCAATTGTGAATTGAATTATGGCCCATAGAATAGCCTTCTTATTTTCAAATCTAAACTCTCTCATCTATTTGAACTTTTGATCTTATACTCAACCCCAAATTGTGGGTGCGAGAACATTTGGTCATACACGAATTCAGATGAGGCAGATAACTCCTGTATTCACGTCCATTTCATGTAAAAATATAGTTCAGCTCTGAACGTAGTCTCATTACACTCGCCCTGTACGTTCAGGGACTCTTCTATTGAATCCTTGTCGACAAAATTTGGCTTCCTAGTCAATTTTACTGGGCAACTTTTTACTGCTAAACGGTCGCGTGTCAGTACCTGTGAGCGCCTGAACAATGTAATTGAACATCTTAGTGAGAAAATAAGACCTTGCTTATATTGCTAGAACCAGTATGAGCGACACAACACGCTGTTAAAAAATACGCCCCACTCTCCTTACGGCCATGATTGACTTCATTGAAAGGGTAACGCACAAATTTACGAACTCGGCCATATAAGATGAACGAAATTTAGGTAAGCCTGGGAGAAAAAAATTGAAATCTTTGTAAAGTTAAATTTAATTATTGTAATTAGGCTAGGCAAAGCAATAAATGACTGTAGATTCTCAACTTTACAAAGGTTTGTCCATACCTAGTATACGATATATTATGACGAACAATGGAGTTTATTTTAATCTATTTTAGTTATCGTATGTGATATTCCTGGGTCTGTTCAGCTACCTGATGGTCGTTAGTTTTAATCCGACATTCTCTGTTATTGAAATAATTATCTGTGTCTGGGTTTTTACCTTAGTACTTGAGGAAATAAGGCAAGTAAGTAATTTGACTTTCTTCTATCAGTTGAAAAAGTAGCCAAAACATATTAGGCATGACATATACACATGAACGTACATGTGCACGTGTCAAAATGTCACATAATAAAAGGAACTTGCAAGGTGATATAACAAAATGGTAGTATCACATTAAAATAATATCGTACACATATTTCTGACGAGTTCCCAGATTAGCGAACCATTACTATAAAATATTATTAAACTAGTGTTGAAATCGACTGGTACCATCGTTTACTGTAGTCATATTTTTACATATTAAAAATCATTGATGATTTGTATTATTGCATAAAGATTCTATATTCAGTGTATTAGCAGCGATTCCAAGGGTATTTTAAAACAACTGAAGTTATATCTCAAAGACGCATGGAACAAATTGGACATCATTACCATTATATTGTTTCTGGTTGGTATATGTCTACGATTGATAAATAATGACCAGTGTTTCGAAGCTGCACGAGTAATCCTATGTCTGGATTTAGTTGCCTTCTATGTCCGCCTTCTTCACATTTTCGTAGTAAGCAGTTCTCTGGGACCAAAACTTGTCATGCTTCGAAAAATGGTAAGCTATAGAATATTCTATCTTTGTTAGTCTTTCCCCAATTACCAATTATCGGAATCCTTTTTTCGCATTTTTGTTAATTATTTAAGAGCGGTAGGGTCGCCAGTCCAAACCTCGTGGGTTTTCTTCGTGTCCTCCGGTTTCCTCCCACCGCTAAAGACCCCTACGCGCAAGCGAATTATAGAAATAAAATTGAACTATATTTTAGTCCCTCCTCCCACCGACCCTACGCGCAAGCGAATTATAGAAATAAAATTGAACCATATGTTAGTCCCGAAATGACCTAGTTTGTGTCGAGTGGACGTTAAACCTCATCTCTCTCTCTCTCTCTCTCTCTCTGTTGCTCGCTCTCTCTCTCTCACTCTCCCTCTCTCTCTCTCGCTCTATTTAAGAGCGGAGTAGGCATTGTTCTGATTCATGTATGATTTAACATTATTGGAATTGTTGTTTACAGATTCTGAAGGACCTAATACCATTTATGGTTATTGTTTTGGTTTTTGTTTTGGCCTACTCGGTAGCAACAGAGGCAATATTGTATCCCAATACAGAATTATCAGTTAAACTCCTGTATCAACTCCCACGAAAGGCTTACTGGCATATGTATGGAGAATTGTTTCTAGAAGATATAGAAGGTACGTTATATAACATATTTTGGTGGGAACTGTTTTAAGATGATGTAGAAGGTTGGGGAACTGTTTTTCGATGATATAGAAGGTACGTTATATAACATATTTATGGGGAACTGATTTTAGATGATATAGAAGATGCGTTCTATAAGATATTTATGGGGAACTGATTTTAGATGATATAGAAGGTACGTTATAACATTATATAACATATTTTGGGGAACTGATTTTAGATGATATAGAAGGTACGTTATATTACATATTTCTGGGGAACTGTTTTTAGATGATGTAGAAGGTACGTTATATAACATATTTAAGGAGAACTGATTTTAGATGATATAGAAGGTACGTTATATAAGATATTTATGGGGAACTGATTTTAGATGATACAGAAGGTACGTTATATAAGATATTTATGGGGAACTGATTTCAGATGACATAGAAGGTACGTTATATAAGATATTTATGGGGAACTGTTTTTAGATGATATAGAAGGTACGTTATATAACATATTTATGTTTATAATCCCGCACCGCTCATCATTCCATCTCGGTCTGCATAACGCAGGAACCACACAAAATATCTTTACACACAGCTGTCATAATTTAGTTAGAAAATTATCGGTTGAAGGATTTGAAAGTTTTTGCTGTACAAATAATTCTTCTTTATCACACCTTAGACACCATTCAATATATCGATGCAAATACAACAATCTGTTATAATCGTTGTGCCTTATTACTAGTAAATTCTTATTGAATATGGTCTTTGTTTCCGTAGAAACTAAATAAGAATAGCATTGTTTTAAAATTTTACACCAGGAGTGATTCTTACCTTTAGCAAAAAAGGGGAGTGACGCCTATAACCATTTCGAATAAGAATGATTGACAAACAAACAAAAATCACATTCACAGGTTCAAGCTCTTGTACTGATAATCCTGATGAATATGGTACAAATAACGAATTACGATGTCCATCAACTGTAGGGAGATATGTAGCTCCGGTTTCCCTAGGGATTTATATGCTTTTTACCAATGTGCTGCTATTAAATATACTCATTGCAATGTTCAGGTAAGTTGCCAGTAGATCTATTCTGTTCAACCTCGTGGGTTTTCTCCGGGTAATCCGGTTTCCTCCTACTCCTAAAGACCACCTACGCGCAAGCGAATTATTGAAATAAAATTGAACCATGTGTTAGACCCGAAATGACCTCGTTTGTGTCGAGTGGACGTTAAACCCCATTTCTCTCTCTCTTACACTTATACTAAATGTTTCAACGACGATTAGAAGAAGACTATCAATGCTAATTGCTTATATTGAACTTAAATGAAATGGAAGGGCGGTTTAACGTCATATATTTCGGCACCGACTGGGCATACTCCATACAGTGTACTGTGAGGAAAATGTTGCCCGAATAACCGCATTACACCAATGTGTACACGGGACTTCGGTTTAACGTTACATTTTCTGCACTGGCTGGGCAAACGCTATACAGTGTACTATAAGGGGAATATTGCCTGAACAGCGGCAATACCACTGTTTTACGTGCACGATTAGACGATTAGACATCGATCCTTGTCTAGCCATGTGCTACTGACAAGGGCGAACACGCCGGAAATGCCCGAGATCTCCCGACCTCGTTAGCGAGCCAATTGCTTTCAAAGGAGGATTTTAACTATTATTTGTATACGTTTTAATATAACGTATACAAATAATAGTTATCCTTGTTATCCCTTATTTTTTATAAGCAACAATGGGAGATAATTCCTCACAGCGAACGTCCCCTTACTACATTTTACTATACAACATTAATACGTTCAATAATATTCAACAAAAATCCCACCCTTTTAACTATTATTCGTATACGTTTTTCTATTTTATCCCTTTTTAATTGGGGGATTGGACGGCCGAATGGTTAGCACGCGCGCGCTGTATCATACGGTCTGTCATTGAGTCAACTGGCGGGGTTTCGAATCCCCGGTTGTACGTGACAAGGAGTAGGGTCGCCTGTCCAACCTCGTGGGTTTTCTCCAGGTCCTCCGGTTTCCTCCCACAGCTAAAGACCCCTACGCGCAAGCGAATTATTGAAATAAAATTGAACCATGTGTTAGTCCCGAAATGACCTAGTTTGTGTCGAGTGGACGTTAAACCCCATTTCCTTAAGCACCCTTTTTAATTATAAGCAACAGGGGAGACAAATCCTCATAACTGATTGGGAGGCAGACCACCATTAATTTCCCCATTGACTTCAATGTTAATTCTGACCTCTTTGCCCACCTCCAACCTTTTCCCAAATTTTCGTTGGGCTGAATGCTTTTCACTACAGACAGAGGAACAAATGGTCATGTCTTTGCACTAAAATTTGTATGGGGTTGATTACCAAAATTTTAAGATACACAAACTTGAAGAAGCATACTAAAAACATGTAACTAGTTGCCGTACATATCGCCGTAGCCAACCTGATAACCCTGTTATCCTTCCGCCTCAAAATCATAAATATTTACCAAAACCTGGCAGAAAATGTTAATTCAAACCCTCTTCGTCCATTCTAGACCAAAAAAATCAACTAAAATGGGCATGCAAAAGGGGAGAAAAGAGAGAGAGAGAGAGAGAATTGCTATAAATAGACGAACTACAATTTAATGGTGGTCTGCCTCCATTGGCCCCCTTACTACTTTATTTTGTACTATACATGTATATATTTTATGCCTTTTATATCAACAGCAATACGTTCAATAATATTGAACAGAGATCCTACTCTTACTGGTGTTTACAGCGATATCAACTGATCTACGAATACTACAGTCGCCCCTTTCTTCCTCCACCACTCATTGTGTTCGTACACCTATACAGACTCGGTAGATGGTTAAAATATAAAATGATGTCTAATGAAGAACAGGTGTCGAATGAAGAAGAGAATATCTTCAGTAAGAGCTTAGTCTGTTTCCTTATGTTTGTGCCAAAATATTTTGACTGATAATAACAATATTCACAAATTTAAACACAGTAACCGACAAATTGATTGGTTGTTCATGGTTCAGGCCAGACCACGCATTAAAATATGTGGGGAAGTTTTGTTTCTTTTGCCGTATATAGAACAGTCGCTTTAATATGTGATAATAAACTGATCAATTTTATAATAATAAACATCGATTGAACAAGAGTTATCTATGGTGTGTAATTTCGACACGAAATTGCGACATAGGCAAAGGTCCAATGAGAGTATGTGAATCTGCTGTTTGGTTGGGCTTTAGGATCTGTCCAACTTCCCGACCACCTTTATTGTAGATAACCTCGGCAATGCAGGGTTTTATTCTAATCTTAATTTCAATATAGAGCTCGTAGCTACGACACTGTATTTTTATTGCTGTTGTTTGTCTTCTTTAGAATATAACATTAAACGCAAACCTAGTAAGAAAATCACCAGACGAGAAAAATCTATAGCAAAACAGTGTTTACAGATGCACGAAAACGAGAGGTGGGTCACCTGTGTTTTGGTTTAAACAATATTTATTCATAAAATATCATATACAACATTACAAGTTTTAAAGATATGATACAAAAACAACCTAAGACCTATATCAATTTGCTTCATATATGGCTATATGTTACTTACTGGTGATATTTCAAGAATATAATAAGTTACATGTGTCATGACGACGAATGTTTAATTCAATAATTAAAATAAATAAAGATAAATAAATGAGTTACGAATCACCTGTGTTTTAAAACATAACTCTTGAAAACTTAACACTAACCCATTATTTTGACTTGAACCAGGTGTATAGTATTCTCTTAGCTTTAAAATAACACAAATGAAGTGAATCAAACACTTGTGTCAAACTAGTGTCTCCCTAACCTCTGCTCATGGATACTTTACCATTCTTTAACATGGTTCTGGATAGGACAATACCTGTTGCCATTTGTTTGTGTGAGGTCAATATTCAGATTTTAAACAATTATACACCAATAAAGTTAGTTCCATTAGGTGTTTATTAATTTGTTGGTTTTTTTTCAGAACAAAATTACAGACATCCATCCAAAAACTGGAAAGGAGACTGGAGACAATTGAAAATAAGCTAGGTATGGGTTAGTTTCACCAGGGGATCACGTGGCTAAGTTGGTAAGACGCTGGCTCGCTAGCCTGGAGGTCGGATGTTCGATCCCTGCATTGGCCGAGAAAGTTCATCCCGATTTTCCGGCGTGGTTTCCCTTTGTCAGTGATGCAGGGCGGAGGGCCTGACTAGTCGTTCGGATGGGACGAAAAACCGAGGTCCCGTGTACAAATTGGCGTGCACGTAAAAGATGCCTTGGCAGTTGGAATTCGATATAAGAATAGGCCGTAGCGCCGCTGCCCGGGCAAAATGTCCCTCATAGCACACTGTATGGCGTATGCCCGTCTTCATTAGCCCAGTTTAGGAGCAAAACAGTAGGACGTTAAACCCCATTTCATTTCATTTCGTTTCACAAAATACACCGAACGACACCTGGCTGTTTCCCAATAGTAATATATCTGTTAAATGTAAAGATATATTATAAAAGAGCTAAACCAGCCAATTGCAGGTCTTTATTTCGGCTTCAAATGATACAAAACTATTATTTAGACAACTTTTGCACTGCCAAGACCATAACCAACGGATTGTATAATCAAGACAACGGTAGCAATGACAATGGAGGCTACACTGTTCATCAAACGGCCATAACACCGTTCAGAATGAAGTGATCTGATTGAAAGTTTCAACATATTATTCCCTTTTGATTTTCTATTTTTAACTATTATACCGAGAACTGCCAACTGTTGACTTGTCAAATCTACACGTTAATGGCAACTTTGTCTAGATCATTTAAAAAGTACTACACAAATACCACATGTTTATTGTCCATTAGCATTAATTAAAACTAGAGACCATGTTATTTTAATGATGGTTTAAACAAAACGTGCTAACATATGGAGAACAATCTGTAAATTAAATTGCTTCATTGGCATTCAGTAATGGTCACAATTCAATTGAATACAATTACTGCTTGTTACTGAGGCACGGTTCGACTTCATAAGGACTACAGAAGCTTAATCGAAACGACCCATATAAATTGTAGATTATTTCTACTTTCTATGCATTATCGTTACACTTTGGTTCTCTGTGTGATGTCTCATATAGCTACGTGCATGTCAAGAATCAATCTGATTAAAACCCAGATCCTATTTCGTTTTTTATAGTTCAAAATTTCGTTTTACTTTACTACACTAGGATCTGGAAGAGCTGTTATATAACCCGCGTTCTGGTTGATGTGTGGGATTAGCCAATGAAACGGTCTGTTGCAGCGAGTTCTTGGCCTGCGATGCACGGAACTGTGGGTATCCTAATAGAAACATCAACGCTGATTGGTTAATTAAATGCCTGACGTCGTAGGGTCACAAGCCACTTGTGTGACCCCTGACGCGACTTCCTAGTACAACAGATCAGATCTTTACGTAGTAGAGGCCATCGAAAGTATATAAAAAAGAAAAACGGAAACGAAATACAGATCTGTATTTTTACGAGATTGGCCTAGAACAGATATATTCACATATACTTCAACGTTGATTGTTTTTTTTTTCAGGTCAACACCTTAATAGAATCAACTACCGGTAATCTTTGATATAATGTGGGAGATCCACACTTTTTATCTGCGTACTTTGATTTGTAGCTCACTGAACGAATAGACTATTCTGGTCACAGTATTGGGGGCTGGGGGTATCGGTCTACGATTTTTGTATGATTTCATATATTTAGATATAGACATAGTCTGCTGACCACCATTGCAGCAATGCAAATTAAAGAAGCATTATATAAGATTTAGATAGAGAGCTAGCCATTCTTGTTATAATATAGTTCCGAAACAGATAATGCAAAATGAATATATAGAACATTTCATTCAAATTACTTTATTCTGATCCGAGTTGTCTGTGTTTGAAGTTTTGACACGATGTAGCATAGATTGTTGTTATCATAGCAATAGCCCAGTCTCGATGAAACATTTTAAGATTAAATCATTAAATGGCGATCGTGTTTCAAACCGTTTAAATCTCCGCCATCCGATTATAGGCTTGTCATGTGAACAAATGTCTAAATAATAGTTTATATAACAATATATATAGTCAGATGGGGCTCTTACATGATGCACCTTTAAATATTGATTAAATAATCTTTTATATGATACTAATAGATATATTATATGATCATAGATATTTTATATGATACTAATAATATATATTTTATATGATACTAATAATAAATATTTTATATGATAATATATATTTTATATGATACTAATAATAGATATTTTATATGATACTAATAATAGATATTTTATATGATAATATATATTTTATATGATGGTAATAATATATATTTTATATGACGCTAAGGTATATTTTCCATTATCATAGATATTTTATATGATAATAGATATTTTATATGATAAGGTAAACCATATTTTATATGATAAGGTAAACCATATTTTATATGATAATAAATATTTTTTATACCATGGTTTGTATTTTACTTGATAGTACAGTTGTCTAAAGCAAGACTATTAATGAACTTTGGCATGCCCATACCGTAGTCATCTGTTCATGCGGAGATATAAATATTTGCGGGCCACCAAAGCTAATTTAACAGTGAGCCTACCCTAACCCGTGTTCCCACATTTTTAGTATAATTACAATAATATATCTCGATAATGCAACACAAGAGGCGTCTGAAATTTTTCAGTCTACCAGTTTATTCATCCCTTGATTCTGTGAAATAATTATGTTACCACACCTGGTTTGAATATTTGTAGCTTAGTGGGTGATATTTTATTATGTGTATTGTAATAACTTATTGCTGTGAAAAGTTGACGATTGTTTTTCAATAAGATTGTATTACCACCCCTAGTTAATATGAAACGTGGCAGAAAGATTAAATCCACGGTGTATATTACCGAGTTGTGCACATCTGAAATTCGAAAAAGCAATAAGTGGGGATCACAGTTTTTATGGAGTTTGAACGTCGCTTAAATCAGTTCCAGATAAAGAGGAGACACATAACTCTCATAAAATTCTCATAAAAGTCTACAACAAAATAATCTTTACACCTCAATAATTGTGGAACATAAAACTTTTTCGAGCATTTTCGTCCCCTAAATGTATGTACGTTGAGTGCAGTTCCCACGAATCACCTACAAGAACGTTTTTTGTCAATATCGCCCAAATTATTGCAAAAAGTGGCCGACGAATAAAGATATGTTATCAATATGCATATTGTACAGATCTTATTCAAATATTAGATAATTATTATTTCATAAAAAAATAACATAATTATGGCTAAGTCAAATCGACAAAAAACGCTCTTGTCGGTTCTTGTCGGTGACTAGTAGAATCCTTTGCGTGGGTTTGAGTTTATTCAGAATGACGATAAAATCTATATGAAAGGGGTATATACACCTACATCGGTTCATCTAAAAGCTACTCTTTCTCCACAAACAATTGATATATTTCAATACTACAACTAGACATGAATGTAACTTGGGTCTGTTTTTTTTTCAATTATTTTTGTTGAAATGAAGTTTAGTGTTGGAGGTGGATATTTTTGATTTGGTCTACTGAACAGCTGCTTCTATATCACCGATATGAAATAAAGTGAACCTGTTTTCATGTTTCATCGATAGTACACAATACACCATCATTAAAGCAGCGAAACCTCTAACTCAATATCATCCATGACATTCGAAATTAAACATTAGAATTAGAATTCAATATTGGTTCATAATTTAAAAAAAAGCGTACAGAATGGCTTTAACAGGCGTTAACGACTGTCGTTCAATTTGGACAGTGCACACATTTTGTCCAAGGTAATTCATTATAAATTGCAATCATTTTTTGTTTTTAAAATTGAATATTAATCACTTTATATACAGTCATATTGCGTTTATTTTAAGGTTTCAAAGAATAGAGTCATACTCCCGCTAACACCGGTATTAAGTTTTAATGTCAATGGATAGAGATACTAACAGCATTTTGATTTCAGCCAGAGATTGATTTATGATTTTGGAACCAATATTAGGACGAGGCTATTATTATTGTTACACCACTGACAAGGGGGGACCACACCGGAAAATACAAATGCACTTTCTTGGTGAAAATAGGGAACAAACACGGGACTCCAGGTTAGCGAGCCAACGTCTTACTCACTGAGCCACTGTGGCTTCCTGCCCTGAAAGTACATTTAGAGGCAATACAATTCCACATCACTCCACCCCCAGTCAATCAAACTTAATAAATTTCAACTTCTGTATTCTCCTGTGTTTATTTCCCCCAATAATACCCAGTCCTATCTAAATAATTCATTTTTGTGCATTTATTTGTAACAAACAGTTTTAGATATTTAAAAAAATATTCGCACTTTGTCTTGATGTGAATATCACCCCAACTCAATATGAAAATTTATATTGCCCTATATTCCACGTCACACAGGGACATGCTCTAAGCGCCGAAGTAATGGACTAGTATATATAACTGTTTCGAGTTTAGAATACTAAAATTAACATGAAGCTTTTCGACATCCCCTGCACACCGTACAATCATCGTATATCCTCGTTTCTCTCGGCTGTCATTTACCAAATCACAACAACCAATACCAAACGCTAGTTTCTACCTATTCAAATATTTATAAATAATGTCTCCTACATTATCTATTTTATGTACCCTTTTAATATGTATGACGGGAGGTTAGATGACCGAATGTTTAGCACGTATCATAAGGCCTGTCATTGAGAGAACTGGCGTGGTTTCGAATCCCCGGTGGTACGTGACAAGGAGTAGGGCCGCCTGCCCAACCTCGTGGGATTTCTCCGGGTCCTCATGTTTCCTAACACTGCTAAAGACTCCTACGCGCAAGCGAATTATTGAAATAAAAATTGAACAATTTGTTAGTCCCGAAATGACCTAGTTTGTGTCTCTCTGTCTCTCTCTCTCTCTCTCTCTGTATGACTAATCTGTGTATAAATATATCTAGTTAGAGATCTAGAGAGAAGATTCACATAGCCTGTTTCCAAATCCAAATTCAGATATTTACTGAATAAAAATATTGTTAATTAAAAATAAGCCCTACATAAGAGATAATACAGCCGCCGCGGGATATTTTAAGTTATACGTACAGGATCTTACGTAAGCGGTACTAATATAATTTCTTTTTATACCCTATACGCCTCCATAGAAACTTTTGTCCGTACGAAACACGTGTAGCGTGGGTTTGTAGTCTTTTTGTCTGTTCAAGGACGAATCATCGAACCATTAGTTGTTTATTTGCACTCGATTATATTGTGAATATAATTTGTTTGGTATAATTTAAATTTAGGTTAGCAAGAGGTAGTGAAAACATGTCAACACTTTTATCCTGGTTGAACAATTGATTGTGCTTTCATCCCTAATAAGATTCTCAATGATAATATACTCTTCAAAAAAAGTAGGAGATATTGACATGCAAATACCTATGCAGGTTGTGATATGATAAATAGACATGGACACTCGACATGCTTTGAGGGTATGTTCACAGATGAAGAACTTATCGCCCCAACAGAACCACTGAGATGCACATGCGACACGCAATAGCGCCATACACGTTGGAGGGGTTCATTGTCAAATTTGACACTACAAGGAAGGATTGATGAAAACGGCCGTTTGCTAGTTTATCCTATCCATGTTTGCTTTCTTATCGGTCCTTGCATATGATTTACTGTTTAGCGTATCTTTGCTAGAGTGCGTTACGTTTAATTTGAGCGGAAGACGTGTTCGTCGACGTCAACGGAGAACACTGCGAGAGGAGTGGGTCAGATTACCCCAAATCGTGATTGGACGGTTGATTAGGAGCATGCCACGACGAAATGCTGAATGTCCGAGGATTGGTAGAGCAATTACTCATTATTAAGACAAAAATCAAAAACGTCAATTTTCACTTTGGACAGTGTATCTCTTTGCGAGTGAAATGGGGCCGTCAGATAAGCCGCCCATATGAACTGTTGATGTTCATGTTTAGGCAATTGGCATGTTATTAACATACACTGGTTACCTCTAATAAAAACAGAAGTGCATTACCGCTGTTTTGTATTGTTTCTGAATAATTCCTACTTCTTTTTTGAAGAGTATATATCGGGAGTCGTGGTTGCTCAGTGAGTAAGACGTTGGCGCGCTAACCTGCGTTGGCCGAGGAAGTTCATCGGGATTTTCCGACAGGTTCTTCCTTGTCAGTCGTGCAGGACGGAGAGTCTGGCAAGGGACAGCGTATAGTCGTCCGTGTGACGAAAAACCGAGGTCCCGTGTATATACTGACGTGCATGTAAAAGAGCCCTTGACAGTTGGAATTCGATATAAGAGAAATTCCCTCATAGCATACTGTATGGGTGAAATTTTGCCCTTCTTAATTAGCCCGGTCAACGCAGAACAGTAGGTCCCCATTTCATTTTATTTCGATAACGTCTGACCAATTTACAATCGGTTTTCTAATTGACCGTTTACATATACAACGTGCATTAACACAGCGTATAAAGCTATACATAATTCAACTAAAGTCTGTATCTGAAATTTTTTGGCATATGAATACGCAGTCTAATTTCATTGAAAAATCCTTTAACTCATCTGCTCTAGCGTTAATATTACCACAAGCCCGAATACTACCATTCCTCACCTTCTGTGGTGTCTTTCACCACAAGAGTTCCACAAGATATTGTACTTAAAGATTTGATGTCAAGCATTGTGGTATACAATGTGTAAGCTGAAGTTTTCAACGGATTCTTTTCAATTTGGAATTACACAGACCATTGTGGACGCGATAGAGTTTGTAGTGTTTAACAGATGTTATTCCAATTTAGTGGGAAGTACTGAGATCATGAGATGATGACACGATAGAGGCTATAGTTTTAAACGGATATCTTTCAATTTTGGGTGGAAGCTTTGGGAACATGTGGTTGTTGTTTTATTTCACCTAGACATGTCCTACACAAGATGGCAAACGTACGATGCCACTCTTAGTGCCGAATTTGACGTCAAGCTATAGTGAATCATATTCAAAATTCCAAAATATAGTTAAACACAGCTAAAATATCAGTCCATGCACAGAACACAAAATAGTTAAAGTGTGAATAAAGCACCTACAGTGAATGTCTATTAGTGTATTAGTAAATAAGACACCAGGATATACAAACATTGAAAGTCACCTTTGCGGAAACATTTGTTAAATTGTCTGTAGGTGGGCGTACATGGGAAAGAAAAGAAGTATGTAGAAGGATTATGTTTGTGGGTAAACGGTAAACATTACATGAAAAACTTCGGTCATTTTGAGATATATATGATAATGTCATACCTATATACGGTTACATGCGCAATACGAGGTAAATCAATTGTACCCGGATATACCACCCGATTATATTTTATTACATACTTCGAGAAATTATTTGTTGAGTAATAAAACCTTCTAGTAGTTTATTAAGGGTCGTCCGTCCTTACCGCACGGTACAAATATTATCACCACTAGAAGCAACAAATTCCAGAACAAGCCAGAACTCATACCAAAATGGCCGCTTTATACAAATGAGTAATTAGGGGAATACTAACCCTAACCTTAACCCTTTTAAGAGAAGTAAAAACTAAATTAGACCCAAGTTCAGTCTTTTAAAAAGGGTTAGGGTTAGGGTTCGGGTTAGTTATCCCCGAAATTCTCATTTATATAAAGAAGGTTTTATTTGTACCGTGCGGTAAGGACGACCAGCCCTCGATAAACTACTAGAAGGTTTTATTACTCAACAAATACCTTCTCGAAGTATGTAATAAAATCTAATCGGGTGGATATTCTATATTATTCTCCAATATTATTTATCCAAAAACCCCTAAAACGCCTACAATCACCATTATGGGTAGACGTTATATGGAATACTTCGGTCATTGTGAGATACATATTATGATGTCATACCTATATATAATCACATACCCGTAAAACTAAAACGCCTACAGTCACCATTAAAACAGGGTCTTTTTGGCTCTAGCTTTTGCCAAGCGAACATGGTCGAAAGCCTGCAACTCAAATTTCAAAATCTGAATTACTGAAATACAAAATGAATTAAAATGTAGTTTAACGTCCTACTTTTCTTGCCCGACTGGATTAATAAAGGCGGACATGTTCCATACAGTGTGTTTCATAACGTTCTCACCCCGTTTCCATGTTCTCACCCTGTTTCCTCGCGTTCTCACCCCGTTTCCACACGTTTTCATCCCGTTTCCCCACGTTCTTACCCCGTTTCCCCACGTTTTCGTTCTTTTCCCACTGTAAGACTTTTGTAGAATTTTTACTCTTTTAGTTAGTAGCATTATATTAATTAATATCTTTACAAATTATTCTCCATTGTCAGTATATTAGCTATGGTATGAGTTTATTTAAAACTTCCGTTTCCTCACGTTCTCGCCCCGTTTCCTCACGTTCTCACCCCGTTTCCACACGTTCTCACCACGTTTCTTACTTTCTCACCCCGTTTTATGGACGACCAAACAGCTCTTTATACAGTGTTCTTAATTCTTAGTTCTTAATTCTTGTTTCTTCATTTGTTGTCGTATTTCGACATTTGTACACTAAAATTATCATTTGTATCTTAAAGTCAATATTTGTTTCACAAATCAGACATTTGTAAAATGTATTTTTGTTTAATTCAGTTTTATTTTAATATAAAGATAAAATTTATTTTAGTAAATCAAAACAATAATCAAGATTTACATTTCATCATAGTCATAGACATACAACGAAAAACAAATCTCGAACAACAAATTTACAAATAAAAATCTTCAAATACATGTCTTGCAAAACATTTCTCCGAAAACGTTTCTCCAAAAACATTTCGCGAAATTCATCGAACCGGAACATTATGACGACATGAGTCGAAATCAACCTGGCATACAATAAGCCACCATACAATAAAGGAGAATTGAGTAGGCATACATACAATTAGAAAAATCGCTCAATGACAGTGACTTTAGTGCAATTACGTGCGTATTATGTTTCTATATATAAATATATATTTGGTTAATATGACCGAGCATTAAATAAAATAAATTAAAAGTAATCTATTTTTGGTAATTAGGTTATTTTTTGATAGCGACATATTTCTTTGGGAAAACGAAAAAGACTTTATCTCTTCTAAATCATGTAATCATGAATGTGCAAGTAAAATAGCTAATACTCGTATATTCAAAGAGCGAAAGACAAATACGTTACGGTGAAGCATTACACGATAACTGGAATTTCGTATTAAGGCGCGTATTTTGACTTTTAAATACCTCCCCTCACCCTTCTCTAAATAGAGTTCAGACGATCCAAATTGTATCTGCTTTAACAAGGTACGTAAATATGAATATGTCAGAAAATATTTTACAATTTTGAAAATGTTGTTGGACCTTTTTAATGGTATGCATCCCGATATCTTGTATTTCGTGTTATAGCCCGTATTTTGACGTTAAATACCCCCCCCCCCACACACACACACCTTCTCATTTAATACCGGTTAACGCCAGTCAATTGTTTTTCTTTTTTTAAGGTATGTAAATAAATTTACATTTTGCAGCAAGCAAAAAAACATACTTTCCAGCAGTATATGAACAGATATCGAGAATTCGGCAAAAATTATCTTTTCAGGGATAAAATCATCAGAACAATCACAATATGTTGACATATTATATACCAACTTAATATTGCGATATATATCGCGCTATTGGCCCCTATACGCTTCCATACGTCCCCACCCAGTTTCGTCTCGTTCTCATCCTGTTTCTCCACGTTCTCACCCCCTCGTGTCTCACTTCTGGACTTCCCGAGACTATAATTTAATGAATACCCTACTTTGATTTATGCGTAGGAGACCGTTTAATTGAACTGATGCATCCGGTTTGTCTATGTATTTGACTTTGCTTCGTTTGACTTTGCTCAGCGGTACTCCAAGGGAAAGGACTGTTGGGGAGGCGATACAACAGTAAAACGATGGTAATTATCATTTTTATCTTTGAATTCTGAAGGCGACACCTAGTAACATAGAAATATATATTCGTTATACTTAATTGATCACTATTTTCAAGGGCGGTTGTTATTCTATTTGTGGAATATTGGTGACTGACATAGCTAAATAATAATCTATGTAGCATGTGATGTTGAATCTAATTACAACGTGATATCATTTCACCTTTTACATTATTTTAATTAAATGGTCACCTACGCTGGGATGTAGTAATTAGTGCCGAATACTGTAACTCCTTTATTCAGTGCCTGCGCTCAGTTGATTTTTTATGATGAAAGAATTTTAAAATACCGTATTTATACTTTTAAGGCTTTATGTAAATAACTATTTATTAAGTCAACTGATATGTACATTTTTTATGTTTCCCCCTATAATATAATTTGGAAAAATCATAATTCTACCCTCTCTATTTGCTGAAATATGAATTGGTTTAATTAGGTTTAGGGGAAGCGAAGACCGGTGATTTGTTACCTGGTATGCAGTTAGATAATTTGCCGCCCCCAAGAAGTGTTGTCCCCGGGCATGTGCCCTCTTTTTTCACCCCCCCCCCTTATGCGTGGCTCCTGCAAGCTGTATATTATTTTTGACGCTGTTATAAGCCTTTCCTACACACACGGTAGTCTTGAAGATCCGTCATCCTTGCTAAATTGTGTTAAAACTTAATTTCATTTTCTTCTGTATTCGTAATGGCGGGGAATTTGGCAGCGTGAAGTTAGCTCGATTTTCGTTTTTCGTTATTCGACATTCTTCTGTATTCGTAATGGCGGGGAATTTGGCAGCGTGAAGTTAACTCGATTTTCGTTTTTCGATATTGGTGAATATCCAAAAACGAGCTACTCGTTTTTCGATATTGGCGAATAACGAAAAACAACTAGCTCGTTTTTTCGATATTGGCGATATTCAAACTTCAATCTCAAAAAGCAGATTTGATGAATGTCTCCAAAACACATTTGTATAAATACGTTTTCTAAAACGAACTAGAGATATCATAACTGAGGTTGTCTGAGCAGTGGATTTACATAAAAAAGCTCTTTCTCCTTGTTTTTTGAAGTTGGCGAATGTTGAAAAACGAGCTACTCGTTTTTCGATATTCAAACTTGAATCTCAAAAAAGCAGATTTAATGGATGTATATCTACAGAATGTCTCCAAAACACATTTGATTAAATCAGTTTTGTAAAACGAACTAAAGATATCATAAATGAGGATGTCTGAATAGTGGATTCACATAAAAACTGCTCTTTCTACTTGTTTTTTTATATTGGCGAATCTCGAAAAACAATCTACTCGTTTTTCGATATTCAGAATTGAATCCGAAAAAAGCAGATTTAATGAAAGTCAACTACAGAATGTCTCCAAAACACATTTGATTAAATCAGTTTTGAAAAACGAACTAACAATATCATAAATGAGGATGCCTGGGTAGTAGATTCACATAAAACTGCTCTTTTTACTTGTTTTTTGATATTGGCGAATCTCGTTTTTCGATATTCAGGCTTGAATCTCAAAAAAGCAGATTTGATGGATGTATAACTACAGAATGTCCCCCAAGCACATTTGATTAAATCAGTTTAGTAAAACGAACTAAAGATGTCAAAAATGAGGATGCCTGAGGAGTGGATTCGCATAAAAACTGCCCTTTCTCCTTGTTTTTTGATATTGGCGAATGTCGAAAAACATATTCATGCTTGAATCCCGTTTCAATATCAAGTTTGAATATCGAAAGACGACATTCGCCAATATCAAAAATCTTTGAGAAAGATCTTTTTTTATGCAAATCCACTGCTCAGGCATCCTCAATTATAATATCTTTAGTTCGTTTTACAAAACTGATTTAATCAAATGTGTTTTGGAGAAATTCTGTAGATATACATGATTACAATCTCCCTTTTTGGGATTCAATTCGTTTTTCGACATTCGCCAATATCAAAAGACAAGAAGAAAAGATCAGTTTTTATGTTAATCCACTGTTCAGGCATCCTCATTTATGATGATATCTTTAGTTCGTTTTATGAAATTGATTTAATGTGTTTTGGAGACAATCTGTAGATGTAAATCCATTAAATCTGCTTTTTTGAGATTCACGTTTGCATATCGAAGAACGAGTAGCCAACTTAAAAAAACAAGGAGAAAGATCTTTATGATATCTCTAGTTCGTTTTAGAAAACGTATTTAATCAAATGTGTTTTGGCGACATTCTGTAGATATATATCCATCGAATCTGTTTTTTGGAGATTCAAGTTTGAATATCAAAAAACGAATAGCTTTTTTTTCGACATTCGCCAATATCGAAAAACGAGTTGTTTTTCATTATTCACCAATATCGAAAAACGAAAATCGGGCTAACTTCACACTGCCGGGGAATTTGGAGGGGCCTCATAAGTTAAATAGTCTAAGGCCTCTCTATCTAAATATCGTCCTTTATGGTTGGCATCCTGGTCGTAAAATATTTTTGTCCCTCGCCTTTCGATGAAAGCAGGGGCCTATTGCATTGGGTTCTTCCGTCCGTCCGTCCACCTGCCTGTCTGTCTGTCTGCCCGTCTGTCTGTTTATCCGTCACACAATAACCCTCCTTCTAATTGAGTTAGAATGTTCAGAACTTGGTGTAGGTGTTTATTGGGTGAATGCCTTGATGGAGTTCGAAGATGAGCATTTTCTGCTAAGGGTAAGCAGAGATAAGCCATTTGATTGGTTGATGCATTGGGACACAATAACTTTAGTTCTAATTACGTGAGAGTGATGAACTCGGTGTATAGTTTCATTACATCAATACCTTGACTAAGTTCGATAATGAGCATTTTCTGCTAAGGGTAAGCAGAGCAATAAGCAATTTGATTGGTCGAGACTTTGGAACATAATAACTCTCCTTCTATTTGAGGTAGAATGTTCAAACGTGGTGTAGCCGTTCATTAGGTGAATGCCTTGATGGAACTCTAAGATGAGCATCTTCTTCTTTTCCTACTTAGGGTAAGCAAAGATAAGCAATTTAATTGGTTGATGCTTTGGGACATGATACCTTTAGTTGTAATTAAGTGACCGTGATAAAACTTGGTGTATAGTTTCATTACATCAATACCTTGACTAAGTTTGATAATCAGCATTTTTTGCTAAGGGTAAGCAGAGCGATAAGCAATTTAATGGGTCCAGACTTTGGAACACAATAACTCTCCTTCTATATGAGGTAGAATGTTCAAACTTGGTGTAGGCGTTTATTAGGTAAATGCCGTCTTCATTAGCCCAGTTCGGAGCAAAACAGTAGGACGTTAAACCCCATTTCATTTCATTTATTAGGTAAATGCATTGATGGAGTTCAAGATTAGCATTTTCTGCTTAGGGTAAGCAGACATAAGCAATTTGGTTGGTGATGCTTTGGGACATGATAACGTTGGTTCTAATTAAGTGATAGTGATGAAACTTGGTGTATAGTTGCATCACGTTAATACCTTGACTAAGTGCGATAATGAGCATTTGCGGCTCAGGGTAAACAGAGCGATAAGCAATTTGGAGATCGATAACTTTGATTTTAATTTAGTGATAGTGGTGAAACTTCTTGTATAGTTTCATTACATCGGTACCTTAGAAAACTTTGATGATGAGCATGTTTTGCTTAGGCAAAGTAGAGACTTCAATCTGATTGGTCCAGACTTTGGAACCCTCGTTCTAATTGAGGTAGAATGTTCAAATTTGGTATAGTTGTATATTAGGTGAATGCCCTGAAAGAGTTCAATTATGCGCATTTTCCACTATGGCTAAACAAAGATAAGCATTTTGATTGGTTGAGTCTTTTCAACACAATAACTTGGGTTTTTAATTGGGTGAGAGTGACGAAACTCTGAGTATAGATTCATTATATCAATACCTTGACTATGATGAGAATTTTCTGCTTAGTCAAAGTAGTGAAAAGCAATTTGATTGGTCACAACTCTACTTTTAACTGAGGCAGAATGTCTAAACTAGATGAACAAGTTCATGTTTATTATTGGCAATATTTTGATCACATGTTAAAAACTGCCTTGGATGAAAATAACAATATTATATGCTTGGGTGATTTAAATAAAAAAAATTGTGGGTAATCTTCCACATCAAGTGAGTGATGTTATTGTTCTCAATGGATTACAAAATCCAATTAAGAAACCGACTCATTTTGATATGCGTTCAGGTACTACGTCCTTACTGGACCCAATTCTTATTACCGATTCTATAAAGGTTATCGATTCAGATACTATACTGATCGATAGAGTAATCAGGGATCACGATGGTACTTATGTAACAATTAAATGTGGTTTCACTAATAGTAAGTGTTTCAAGCGCAATGTATGGGATAATAAACGGGCCGATTTTAACGTTATGAAACAAGATAACAAACAAGATTGGACCGCATTAATAGTAAACGCGGATAATATTCACACGGGCGTGTATGAATTTTACTGAAACTTTTCTTGATATAGCAAAAAAAAAAAAAAAAAAAAAAAAAACCACAAAGGGAGGTAATAATTCGCAATGACGACAAAGTTTGTTTTGACTCTGATTTATAAAAAAATAGGTACGAATTCGGAATAGATTAAGGAAACATTCTCTTAGAACAAATTTAAAAAGTAGAAAAATAAGGTCAATAACTTTAAAAAAAACAAGCAAAACAACGTTTTTATTTAAATATCAACAATAATCTGGAAGAAATGAAATTCACAAATACCAAGGCATACTTTAAAACAATTAATTTGTTATTAAAAAATGAACGTCCTTCAAATGACCTATCTCCTATAAAGATTCATTTAACAATTTAAACTTAGAATATGAATCTAGTGTGAAATCTGAAATACTGAACAAGTATTTTAGCTCTATTAAAAATTTAAACGATTTTTGTGTAGATTTACCTCAATTCGAGGAAAGATGTGCGATTGAATTATCCTATATAACTGTAACCGAATTGGACTTAGTTGATGCTATTTCTACGTTAGCTGCTAACAAAGCTGTGTGACCGGACATTATAAGCAATAAAATGTTGATTGCATCCGAACATGAAGTTTCAAAACCACTTTGCATGCTCTTTTAACAAATCTCTTGGAGAAAAATGTTTTCCTGTAGACTGGGAACTTGCCCATGTTATTCCTTTATTTAAAAATGAAGATAAATCGTTGCCAAGTAATTATAGACCTGCGTCTCTTTTATCCTGTACAACAAGTAACCTATTCGAAAAGATAATATTCAAACATATTTTTAACCATTAGATATCTAATAAGCTGCTCTATAAAGTACAGTCGGGATTTATACCTGGTTTTTCCACTACTCATCAACTTATTGAACTATACCATGATATTTTATGTGTACTTGAAAAGAAACAAAAAGCTAGCATAATTTATGCTGATATTAGTAAAGCATTCGATACGGTGTGGATTAAACGACTGCTGTTAAAATTAGAAAGATATGGGATTAAAGAAAATTTACCGAGTTGGCACAATAGTTATTTGACAAAAGGATCTCAGAAAGTAATGCTTAAAGAAGCATTATCTTACACACGCGAGCTCAAAGCGGATGTGCCTTAAGGGTCAGTCTTACGATCTTTACTTTTTCATATATGTATCAATGACATTGCCGACGGTACACAGTCGGATTAGGTAGACTTTTTTCAGACGATACTTCTATTGGACATGTGGCCTCTAATTACAACAATTTAAAAAATATAATTAATTTAGATTTAAAATATTTAAATGAGTGGTCAAAAAAGTGGCTGGTTAAATTCAGTCCTAATATAATAAAACAGACATAATGGTTTTTAGTTTAACCAACGTGGAAAGTAATCTGGAATTTGATTTTGATGAAACGATACTAAAACCTTTCAATATACATAAACATTTAGGAATAATCTTCAGTAGCGACTGTAAATGGACTAATCATATTGATAAATTGATTGGTGTTATACCTCGAAACAGTTCAGAGTTTTAAGAAAACTAAAATATAAATTAAAGAGAAAATACTTGGAAAAGATGTACTTAATATTAGAATATCCATCTGCAGTGTGGGACAATTGTGGAAAAGTCAACTCGAGCGTTTAGAAAAGCTCTAAATCGAAGCAGCTCGAATTGTAACGGGCTTAACAAGTTATGCGAGTATAAAATCCATTTATAAAGAGTCGGGGTGGGAAAATCTAAAAACGTTGAGCAGACACCTCAATATCTTACAGACCTTGTATATGGTTTTCACAAAATAAAAATTATTATCTTCGCAACTCCCAAGAGATCTGACTCAGAGTCTAACCACACTGTCAGCATATCAAATGTGGATATGATATTGAAAACGCAAAACATTTCTTATTATCTTGTTCAAAATATAATATTCACAGTGACGCCATGATAGCTGAATTGAAAATGTTACAATTAGATGATATACTATTAAATGTTGATATTTTGTTGTTTGGTAATGATTTACTAAACTGTGAAACTAACGCGCATATTTTTACAAATGTTCAGAGGTATCTAAAAAATACTTGTCGCTTTTCTCAATGACATATTTCAAAGTGAATCTTTTGCAATAGATATTCACCTATAATTATTTGTCTAAAGATAGTTACCAGGCTCGTTTGACGATCACACATCTTTGTTATTTGTGTTACGAATCAGTGACAAAACACTATATAAAAATTTTGTAAATTAAATGATATAATATAATTACTCTCCACATATCTGGAACTTGTATCTGAGAATATGAGTTTACTTATAAGAATATATAGTGTACAGTTAATCCATTAAGTACACGTGGAATGTAAGGGTCTGTCTGATTCGCGACACAATTAAAGTGAAATAGTTTTGATAATGTACTTTGATATTAGTTTCTACACTTACTCTACTATTATTATTTTTTCTTTCTTTCTTTTCTTTTTTTTACACTCAGATATGCAAAAAAGGTATGATTACAAATTTAATGTGTTCGATTATGATTATTGGTTTATGTAAATGTATATATTGGAGATGCCGTTCTAAGTTGTAAAACTTGAGCCTTATCCACTTGTTATTTAGAACAGTAAAATATGTTTAAATTAGGTGAATGTCTTGACTGACTTCAATAATCAACACATTTTCCGATAAGGCTAAAAAGAACTAAGCAATGTCATTGGGCGATGCTTTGGGACACGATAACTTTGATTCTAATTGATGGTGAGTGATGAAACTTATATAGTGTCACTACCAGGTACTTCAAAACCTTTACTGTCGACTGAGTTTGATTGTGAACTGTTTATGCTTAGACAAAGTATAGACAATCAGTTGGATTGCTCAATGATTTTGAAACAGATAAATGTGCAATTAATAAAAATGTTTCATCTATTAATATTGGGATTTCGGCGGGGGACAACAGTCTCACTGTTGGCTTGAATACTTACAGGAATATTCGTCACGCGAGAACAAGCTCCATCGTACCGGGAATTGAAGACCGTGTAACTCTGAATATCGAAAGAACAGAGTTCGTCTTCTCATGAACCCGATGCTTCATAGAGGGCGCGTGGCAAGGCGGGGATTCCTTAAATGGAGAACAGGTTTTGGCAGATATCACCCAAGGTTGGACCGGACGTAAAGCCTTAAGCAACAAGATGGTAGACATGTTTCTTCAGTACTCGTTATTCGGGTCGTTTCAAATGGAGCTATATAACAGGTCGCATATAAGTTGGATGAGAGTACCTTACCCGCTTGATTGATTGGTATAATCATATCTGTTTAGGTAGAAATTGAACTTCAGAGGGAATTTACCAGTTATGACGTTGGACTTACATTTCCATATGAGATAATTAAATGTAAGTCTGACAGCTAATTATTACGGCATTGGGTGTAATTAACCAATCCAATAATCAATCGGGGAATATAAAAGAGCAATCAGATGCCGCTTGAATTCTTAGGAGAACTTAGGAGTGAGGTGTTACCTTCAGGTAACTCGCTCTGCGAGTTGTGTAGGATTAAGATAGACTGGATGACTTGTTACTTTTTAGTTCATAGACTTATGCTTACGTTGCATACTGCTTGATAAGGAAAAGTATTTAAGAAAATATTTGTGTTCCTGATATATATCTGATTGGCTAGCTATATCTAAATAAATAACGCGCAGTCCAGATTAGAGAGTTCCAACAGTATCCATGCCAATCATACCTGGAGGATCAAGGCCAAAACAAAAGCGGTGTAGCCGGGAATGTGTCACACGTCAAGCGTGGTAAATGTTCGGCTCCGCTTTCCATATTCGACCGATGGGTAGTTCTCCAACATTTTGGTCGTAAAATCCTGATAGGCGAAGCAGAGTAGGATTGACTGTGGATATTTTATTTTTGCATACTTGATTGTTGTTTAATAACCCCCCCCCCCCTACAACCCCTAAAAAAATCCAAAATAAACCCAACAACAATCGAACAGCATCGCAAATCAGAAAGAGTCATCTCGTAACACGGTAGAGAACATAACGTAATTTTAAAACTTTTAAAGTTTTTAAAACTTGATCGGTGTCATTTTTTGACATTGATTTGAAAGCTAGCACGTTGCTTTGCGTATTATCGCCAAACTCATCTGTGTTTTTTTTTTTCTTATTTTCAATGTTGTGTTAAATAAAACAAACTGTGTAATCGTATTTTACAATAGTATGAGGTGGATGATGACTCGGGCAGTGATGATGGGTGGACAAGACGTAACAGAAACGTATATAAACTGGTGCAAGATTTAAATCGAGATAAATCAGCAGAGGTACATATAACAATTAATCTATTTCCAGGACAGATTTCATAATGGAATTTTTAAGAACTTAAAACCTGTCTAGCAGGATTATCTAACATTTATCTGACAGCTCGCACGGGAGACATTAGTGTTGCCTGGCGTTTCATCCAGCATGTCGGACTGGTCTGTATTTTATTCTTATTTTCAAATTTGTATTAAATAAAACTGTGTACAAATAATTTCCTATAGAGTGAGACGGATGATAACACTGACAGTGAGATGAGTGATGACAGATACAGTGAAGCGGATGATGATACGGACAATGAAGCGGATGATAAGAACGAAGGTGGTGATGAATCACCCTCGACGGGAGCGAACGTTGAGCCTCAAAGAAGAAATGGTGAAGATTTGGAGGTATATATAACACTCTGTATTAAAAAAAAACAAACCTAAAATATCAATCTTTACCCAACTGGGAGCCACAGTACCTTACTGAGCAAGAGATTTCTTAGTCTGGTTTCCCTTTGTCAGTTGGGCAGATCGAGGGCCTGTTAAGGAACAGTGTCTAGCTTGCCGAGCCCAGAGTTTCAATCACTGCCTATGAGAAATTCAGAAACACACAATATAGTGTCTCATTGATGTATTTGATACATTAAAACAACAAAAGTTTTATAAGGGGCTATATTTTAGTTAAAATAAGGCGAACTATTTTAAGTAAATTCTTAACATAAGTCTGTGAACTCTGGCTCTGGTCCTTCATTTACATGCTCATTTTTCCACGAACAATGCCCGTGTAGGTGGTACAGGACACATTTCATACTGGAATTTTTAAGAGAAAGAGAAATGGGGTTTAACATCCACTCGACACAAACTAGGTCATTTCGGGACTAGTTTTTTTAAGAACTTGAAAAATTTAGATACTTGCTCACTAGGATTATATGACATTGAGCAGTGTACTAGAACGTGCCACTTTGCTGTTGATTGGCATATTAGGTAGTTGGCCATACGTAAATCTATTTGGTTCTTAATTTGGATTTTGAATTATAGATGACGGAGACCAACAAGCCTACAATTTATACAATCAGTGATGACAGTGAGAATGAGAGTATGGTGTCTCGGGCACATAGTATGAACAGTGATGACAATGAGAATGAGAGTTCTTTCTCCAGTACGACCCCACTACTACCTAGTATTAACACTGTTGGCACTGGGAGGGTAATACATAGGAAATTAACAAAGGTATCTATAATACTTCCTTTATTTAAATTATAAACA
The DNA here is from genome assembly GCF_932274485.2 of Patella vulgata. Taxonomy (NCBI): domain Eukaryota; kingdom Metazoa; phylum Mollusca; class Gastropoda; family Patellidae; genus Patella; species Patella vulgata. The sequence goes on from NC_065884.2 coordinate 5,421,612, forward strand.
GACCTGACTATTAATCTGTTTTAAACTATTTAGATTACCCAAATTATTTTAAACTAGTAAAATCACGAGTTTAGTTCTATATACTCCTCAGTATTACACAACATTAAAATGTTAAAATTGCTGAAAACATCCTATGCACATTCTTCTTTGAACCATTGATGTACCTAATATAATATACATAATATGATATACCTAATCTAATATGTTATATCAAATATGATATACCTAATATGATATACCTAATATGTAATATCTAATATGATATACCTAATATGATATACCTATTATAAAAATAAAATAAAACCAAGTACGAACAATCCAAACCATAAGACAGAATTCAAAGTCCTAAAAAACGTTATAGGCAAAATAGTGTATTCAAGCAAAATAGTGTAATCAGCAAATGGACTGCTCCTCGTGTACAAATTACACGACAAACAGTGGTAACAGGTGTCCCGAAGAGTAAGCTTACCCTGCATCCAAACTATTAGGCGAAATGTCGGTAAAATAGCGTGATTGGCCAATGAACTATCGGTATGCAAAATGCACGCATATATTATGATATATCTAATATCTAATAGGGTGTATCTAATATGATATACCTATTATGATAAATCTAATATGATGTATCTAATATGATATACCTAACATGTTCTACCTAACATGATGTACATAATATGATATACCTAATACGACATACCTAAACAAATTTTGACAAAAAGTATGACCAGTCACAATTTAAAACTAATAATGAATTTTTATACGCCCACATTTTCATGTGGTAGTATTGTCGTCGTCCCTGTCCGTCGGTCCGTGTGTCCGTTCACATTTTTTTTGTGGACATTCTGCAGCTCACAATTTTTATCTGTTTTTGACGAATCTTGAAATATAGGTCGATCTCCCAAAAATCTCGGTTCCGTCCAAATTGGCACGCATCGGACCCTAACTTCATTGATTATGACCCCTGATTGTACGAAAAACCACTATTTTAGCTTGTGGACAGTCTAGAGGTCACAACTTTTATCCGATTTTGATAAAACTTGAAATGTATGTTGATAATCTAAAGATCTTGGTGCATTTAAATAATCGCGCATATCGGAAAGTAACTTCCTGGAATATGGCCCCTGATTTTCGAAAAATTACGATTTTAGCTTGTGGACTATCTAAAAGTCACAATTTGTATTCAATTTTACAAACTGTTTAAATTTATCACCGTTACACCTCCGTGGAGGTTGAGTTCGAATTTCGTAAAAATGACCGCTCCTTGTACGCAAATAGTTTAAACGTATGTAATACCAAGGTTGTGGACCCTCTAGAAGTCAAAGTTTTTATTGGATTTTGATGAAACTGAAATGTATGATTATAACCCAAAGATTATAATCCTTTCGATATTCACGCATATTGGACTATAACTTCCTGGATTATGTCCCCTGATTGTACAACAAATCACGTGTTTACCTCGTAGAACTTCTAAAGATCACAATTTTTTCTTATCTGATTTAAAAAAAACTGTTTGAATATATAACAGTCCACACTAATGATTGTTGAGATCGAATCTCGTGAAAATCGGACCAAAACTGCCAGATAAAATGGCTGCTACTTTTACGCAAATAGTGTAAAAGTATGTAATGCCAAGGTTGTGGACCCTCCATTACTGTATTGCACAAATAAGAAATTTCCTCGATTCTGACTGGTCGAAAAGTGTGTTCTAATTGACAATAAACCCCCTCAAGAAATTCTGCACATATGACTATCACACCATTTCAAAACATCATCTTTTATGAAATAACATTTCTGAAATACATCAAACAGTAGAAAATCAGTCATAAATTAATTAAAACAGTTTTCAGGTATCCAAAAATATTCGTAACTAGGCAGTGACAATATGGACAAATATGTTTTCTTTTCTGGTAGGCTAGCTTCACTCAGCAATTTTTACATAATCAGGTGGAATTTGTTTCAATTCATGCTTTGATCAAATTCTGACTAGCATGACCTGCCTAATAATAACTCATTAGTCACAAGAAATCGCTTGAAAATATAATGAAAGATAGTCATATTCAAAGGGAAATGGTTGTTGTTATAAGTCTTAATTAATGTTATGTTCTGATTGTTAAATTGTTTTTACTCATGGATGTACTATAAATGTAAGGTTATTATTCATTATTGATCATTGCTTGATAAAGATACCTGTAAGAGTATTGAAACGCTGTATGTAATAAACTAAGAAATAGTAAATCCAAACAGTTGTGTTATTATGAACATAACATATTTGTATTTTGTATTTTGTATTTTGTAGAGCTATAACGATCAAGTCTGGGATACTACTAGAGTCGCGCCCAACGGGCGAAGGTACGTGCTGATTTTTTACCTTACTACATTCTGCGATGATTAACCTGACCGATTGTCCAGTGTGTGGTGAATGATTACATTACAAAGAATTAACTGACTTAGTTTTCACTAAATAAGAAGAAATCAGTCAACTGGCATATCTAATTAACTAAGTATTTTTGTGTCCAAGTATTGTCTTGTCATATTTTCATATTTGTTCATTGCTTGATAACTATTAGAGGAGCCTAGTCGAAACGTCGATCAGTTATTAGCAGTAATTGTATTCCATAGAATTGTGACCTGTATATTCCAGTTCAAGTGCAATTGTGACCTGTATATCTCATTCATCTAGTTCAAGACATGTCACTATTTATATACTATTCAAAAAAAGTAGGGGATATTTGATTTTGGGGGCATAATACTAAAATATGCAAATGACTACGAAAAAAGTCACTATAGAACCTAACAGACTAAACATTTCCAGTTACATGTGACGCCCAAACGCACCAATAGCTACCGCATGGAATGCAGGTGATGCTTGGGATCATCATGGGGGTCCAACCCAAGATTTGCACGACTCTGACTTTGAATGTTACAGTCATTGTGGCATTGAATTCCAGGGTGGAAACATCAGTTTAATTGTTTTAGTGACCAGAAAACAAATTTTGATATGCGTCGGCTTACCCAAAATGAAAGGTTACGTGCCCTTGGCATGCTACAGATCGGCACAACACAGGCGGTTGTGGCGCGGACGATGAATGTTTCTCAGTCTGTCATAAGCAGGCTATGGTCCAGATACCGTGATACACAATCTGTACAGGACAGACCACGCTCAGGTCGACCAAGGGCGACAACTCAAGCCCAGGATCGATTTATCCGTACCTTGGCCTTGAGAAATCGTGTCATCACAGCAAATCAGATCAGCGCTCGTCTTCAGACAGACACTGGTGTGAGAGTGAGTGGCCAGACGATTCGGAATCGACTGCATAGGGGTCACCTTCGCGCCCGACGTCCTCGCGTGATCCCTTGTTTGAGAGATCATCACATTCAGGCAAGACGTTGTTGGTGTAGGGATCGTCAACACTGGGATAATCGACGCTGGAGCAATGTGATGTTTTCAGATGAGTCAAGGTTCACTGTTGATTTTTTGGACAGACGTAGGAGGGTGTGGCGTCGTCGAAACGAGCGCTTCCAAGACGTTAACGTCATCAGACATGATCGATTTGGGGGTGGTTCTGTTATGGTTACGTCAACGTCAACAACGTCCTGCCAATGTCCAAGAACTTGCTGCTGCGTTGCAACAGGAATGGGACAATCTGGACCAAAATGACCTTAGACGTCTCATTAGGAGTATGCCACGTCGGATCAATGCTTGTTTGGCAAACAGAGGAGGATTTACCCGTTACTGACTTGGTTGTGATGCTGTGGTAACTTTGCTGTTTGACCCCGGGTATCATTTTACCCTTATAATGGTCAGTCTGTGCCTTACTTAGTCTAACGATCATTTGGAATAAATCGATGAATGTGAACTTCATTTCATTTTGTCATTTGTTTCTTCGTCAGTTTCATTAGGTGACTTTAATAACACTTAAAAATCAAATATCCCCTACTTTTTTTGAATAGTATAGCTAAATGAATAGCTAGTTTTCACCATAATTAGTTTATATATTTTGGAATGGGATATTACCCGGGTTTTTTGCGAAGCGTGGGACACACTTTCATTTTTATACGCCCACATTTTCATGTGGACGTATATTGTCGTCGCCCCCGTCCGTCCGTCCGTCCACAATTGTTTGTGAACAGTCAGCAGGTCACAATTTTTATCCGATTTCAATGAAACTTGAAATATAGGTTTATCACCCTAAGATCTCGGTTCCTGTCGATATTGGCATGTATCGGACAGTAACTTCATTTTTAGCTTGTGAACACTGTAGAGGCCACAATTTTTATCCGATTTGGTTCAAACTTGAAATGTATGCTTATAACCCAAAGATCGCGGTTCCTTTCGATATTCGCGCATATCGGAACGTAACTTCCTGAATTATGGCCCCTGATTGTACGAAAAATCGCGTTTTTAGCTTGTGGACCCTATAGAGGTCATAATTTTTATGCGATTTAAAAAACCGTATTATTATATCACCGTTACACCCTAAGGACGACTGAGTTCGAATTTCGTGAAAATCGGCCCAAAAATGACAGACAAAATGGCCGCCCTTAGTTCTCAAATAGCGTAAAAATATGGTATATCAAGGTTGTGGACCCTATAGAGGTCACAATTTTTATTCGATTTTGTTGAAACTTGAAATGTAAGTTTATAACCAAAAGATCTCGGTTCCTTTCGATATTCGCGTATATTGGACCGTAACTTCCTGAATTATGGCCCCTGATTGTACGAAAAATGGCCGCCCTTCGTTTTCAAATAGCGTAAAAATATGGTATATCAAGGTTGTGGACCCTATAGAGGTCATAATTTTTATCCGATTTTGTTGAAACTTGAAATGTAAGTTTATAACCCAAAGATCTCGGTTCCTTTCGGTATTCCCGCATATCGGAATGTAACTTCCTGAATTATGGCCCCTGATTGTACGAAAAATCGCGTATTTAGCTTGTGGACCCAAAGATCTCGGTTCCTTTCGATATTTGCGCATATCGAATTGTAATTTTCTGAATTATGGCACTTCCTTTTTAGCTTGTTCTCTATCCATCTCTCGAAAATGTGGGCGTATCCTGCCTGGCAGCCGCTTGTTTATATAGTATTTAAATTGTGGATAAAATGTAGATGTATATATTAATGTTGTAGCATGGGTAGTGGCCGGTACAGAACCAGTCAGGAAATTGCAGTAAAAGGTATTAATGATATAAATGTGATGATTTGTTAACTGTTTATAGAATCTTTGACGCCAGTGTATATATTAAATATTTCAGACTTTAATAAAAATTAACAATGTCATTGGTATTGTAGGGACCGGAATAGGCTTGCATGGGGCCACTAGTGCCCTTGCATCGACAGTGGAAAGTGTAGCATATTCAGGTTATTGTCCGTCACACTAAACAGCATAATAAATAAAACACTAATATATGATGCAAAACTTGTAACCCAGTTAGCGCCCCGTCCCCATTAAACCGACCCTGTGTGCAGCCCAATCGACATCGCCTTTAATCCGTCCCTGGGTATTATTAAACATGATTTTTTGTTTCTTGTTTTTGAGGTAAAATGAATGTATCAATAGCTAGTGTTTTCACATAACAGTTTGTATTCATTAGCCCAGTCAGTGCAGAGCAGTAGGATGTTAAGCCCATTTCATTTCATTTAAAAGGTTGGAAATCATATTTTTTTGTTGGTCAAAGACAAATTCTGCAAATATTTGTGATCTTGAGTTATATCAAAGTTATATTGAAGTCATGTTCAGTCCATGGTGAAGTCCATTTCGAAACACAACGTGAAGCAAGAATTATCGGTCTTGACGAAAGACATTGCTACCCATTATTTTGATGCCCATTTGCATCATTGTAAATCTACTGTTTTTTTCTTCAGATCTTGTCGAAGACATGCAAAAGGCTATTTCAACTAAAAAAATAAGTTTAGCAAGAAATATATTAAACCAGATTGAAGATAACTTACAGGTATCTAAATATGTTTTAAATGTATATTATTGACCATTTATAGGAAGACTGGCGTTCGGCTCAGATACTAATGGTATTAAGCGGCTACTGAAAACACGAATATTTATCAAGCGCTTTCATGTATGGTAAAAATTTTTTACAGGTTCTATGTGCTATCAGGACTTCTCACAAACTACCCTACTTAATAAAAACTGTTGGATCGATTCTCCATACTATGCATTTTACAGTGTGACCGGCAATCACTAAACCATCTTCAGTGTCAGGGGACGAGGAATCGGATCCTAGATAAGGAGTTTGATCCATTACTAAAAGATGACAGAATGAGAACTATTATGAAAAGTCTAGAATCATAAATAGTCTCAGACAACCATTAAATCTTAGAAAAATTATTCTCTTCTCCAACTTCTCTTCCCTGGAATTATTGTTGTACTTGTAATGATATTGTTGAAGGATCCTCATTTCATATAATTGTTACTGAGGTATTTACATTAAAACAATAAATGAACTGCATATCCAAATATATCAGACCTCGTGTATTCTTTCACCACAGGTTTTCTACAATCTTATCTTTCATTACTCATATCCTTTTCCTGACACATAAAATATTTGTATTTTGTATTTCTTTGTAGAGCTATAACGATCCAGTCTGGGATACTACTAGAGTCGATCCCAATGTGCGAAGGTACGTGCTGATTTTGATATTATTTATTACCTTACTACATCCTGCGATGATTACCTGACCGAGTGTCCAGTGTGTGGTAAATGATTTCCATGATACGAGCACTCACATTACAAAGAATTAACTGACTTACTTTTCACTAAATGACAAGAAATCAGTCAACTGGCATACATGTATCTAACTGTAGGCATGTAAGAATATACATCATTGGAGCATATCGGTGAGGATATAACCATCATTGACCGATATCCCTGAAAGGACACCATTTGGAAGTGATGTTAATCTCTTTTTTGTTAAACTACTTGACAATTGGAAAATCGATTTAAGAGTAGACCGTAGCGCCGATGTCCGGGAAAATTTTTCAATATAGCAATCGGTATGGCGTAAGCTCGTCTTCAATATCCCAGTCCGAGCAGAACAGTAACCCCATTTCATTTCATTTTTCTCCCCATAGAACGAATAAGTATATCTCATTCAAGACATGTCACTATTTATAGCTAAATGAATAGCTAGTTTTCACCATAATTAGTTTATATATTTTGGAATGGGATATTACCCGGGTATTGGCGAAGCGTGGGACATATTTTCATTTTTTATATAGTATTCAAATTGTGGATAAAATGTAGATGTATATATTAATGTTACAGCATGGGTGGGGTCTGGTACAGAACCAGTCAGGAAATTGGAGTTTCCGAGAGATTTCTTAGCCCCGGGTGCATCTTAGAAAAAGGTATTAATGTATAGTTACAAATTTGATGATTTGTTAACTGTTTATAGAATCTTTGACGCCAGTGTATAAATATTTCAGACTTGTTAATAAAAAATAACAATGTCAGTGGTATTGTAAGGACCGGATTAGGCTTGCAACTGCGCTATTATTGACCCATGCGAAACTTGGTGTAAGCTGATGTGTGAAATTTTTATATTTGTAGTAAAATTGCACTGGTTAGTTGTTAATATATACTCTTCAAAAAAGTAGGAGATATTGAAATGCAAATACCTATGCAGATTGTGATATGATAAATAGTCATGGACACTTGACATGCTTTGAGAGTATGTTCACAGGTGAAGAACTTACCGCCCCAACAGAACCACTGAGCTGCATGTGCGACACGCAATAGCGCCATACACGTTGGAGGGGTTCATTGTCAAATTTGACACTTAAAGGAAGGGTTGATGAAAACTGCCGCTTGCTGGTTTATCCTATCCATGTTTGCTTTCCTATCGGTTCTTGCATAAGATTTACTGTTTAGCGTATCTTTGCTTTAGTGTGTTACGTTTAATTTGATCGGGAGACGTGTTCGTCGACGTCAACGGACAACACTACAAGCATTGGCCGGGGCACTGCAAGAGGAGTGGGTCAGATTGCCCCAAATCGTGATTGGACGGTTGAATTAGGAGCAGGCCACGACGAATTGCTGAATGTCTGAGGACTGGTGGAACAATTACTCATTATTAAGACAAAAATAAAAAAAACGTCCATTTTCACTTTTGACAGTGTATCTCTTTGCGAGTGAAATGGGACCGTTAGATAAGCCGCCCATATGAACTGTTTATGTTCATGTGTAGGCAATTGGCCTGTTATTAACAGCAGTGCATTTGCGCAGTTTTTTTTATTGTTTCTGTATATCCCCTACTATTTTGAAGAGTATATATAGGTTCTTTTTGATATAGGTTGTGTTTTATTATTATAACTACAGGTTGTGTGACACTTTGGGGACACTTATCCTATGTCCCAAATATTCAATATGACACTGTTATGTGTCTCGTTAGGACTTCACTTTAGTTGTGTATTAAAACTTTTTAAATTCGGGCACCCGGTTACGTCAATCTTATTTCATAAACTTAGGCTAATCGGGATTATACCAGATGACCTGAGACCTCTGACCTGATGTCTGCCCGTTAAGGTAATAGTATACCATTTTTAACGAAACGTGACAACAGTATGTCGGCAGGAACTGTAAGTACTGATTCTAAGAAGTTAAAGGAATCTTGCAAGGGTATCCTCCTGCATATCACACTGATTGCTAGTGTCGCCACGGCACCATTAATGTGTTATGGTATTTGTTGGTTGTACTCTGATGTTACAATTGTTTATTCCTTGGGGGTCACGCCCCCCCCCCACCCCACACACACACCAACACCACCACCCCCGCTGCGTTGTTTTTATGTGCTTCATAATTAAACGTATTTCAGAAGAATATTGTGTCCCTGAGTTATATAAAAGTCATATGGAGTCATTGATGTAGTCCATTTCCAAACAAAACGTGAAACAAGAATTAGCGACATTGACGAAGGACATTACTACCGATTTTGATGCCCTTTTGCAGATTATACAACAAACATATGGCTGAAAATCTACTGGTTCTATGTTTCTTTTTCAGATCTTGTCGAAGAAATGGACAAGGCCATTTCAACTAAAAACGTAGATTTAACAAGATTAATATTAGAACAGAATAAAGAAAAATTAAAGGTACCTAAATATAATTTATTTTATTAAATGAAGTGTATGAGAAACTGCCTGATATAATCTTTACACTTACAATGATGTCTACAGAAGCATGTCGTCTACCCTATAGCTAAAAGTGTCACACGTTAAAAGAGAAACTAACTGAAAGTATTTTATCAATGGTAAACAAGAGAGAGAGAGAGAGAGAGTTCACTTTAAAATAGAAACTTACTGAAAGTATTTTATCAATGGTAAACGCTAACCATTCGGCCATCCAGCCCCCTGACTATAAGAGACTGCCGTGTTACGTTAAATGTTGCCTTCACACCCACTGTTTCACAGGGATTCTCCGTACACTTATTTGTGATATGGTAATGTTTTCAGAAACGTCAAGTACGCAGGATGGTGATGGTTGCCATAAAAGAGAGACATTATGAGTTTGTCAGTTTATTTATAGAAACTGGTTTGCTGAAAAAGAAGTTTATAACAGCCCAAGACATAAGAGAGTTATACGAGAATATTAAAGATGTAATTATATTTTATACTTCATGTTTTATAGCCTAAGCACGTGACATATCTTTACGATTGTGCACGGAAGATAACAATATTATGATTGACCACAAATTTATGTTTATCGTCGCCACACCTTTCTGTGATTAGGCATGTAACTATATAATACAAAGATGAATTAGCCGATAAGCCATTTTTATTAATTTTTGATTCTTAGTTTGTCCGTATGTACATTAAGCTAGTACAGCTATAAAAAGCTATTACAGCTATAACTAACTAGTACGTAAAGAACTAATATTACTAGCCTACTGTCATATGTCCAGTTGTCGTCCAGTTGCTCTGACAAGACTACGTGGAGGCTGCCATTTACAAGGGCCTCGTGATAATCTATACATTTATGACAGTAGCGTATCTAGAGGCGGTGAATGACGTGCGGGGTGGGGTGGGGTCCAAATCTAGGGCGCCATCCACAACTTCTAGCCGTTGCTAGATTTATCTGAATTTCCTAAACGTTTAGTTGTAAAACTCACAGAAAACCAAAGAAAAGCAACATTACTGACAGTTGGAATCAATTTCTTGGCATTTGAGGTCATTGCTGAGAGAAAATTCTTGTGAAACAAGAGGATATGAAACTGATGAGAAGTTCGAGATCTGTCTCTCAACTTTGTCTGTGGCCCCACGACCCACACACTACTGATAATACTGAGTTGATAAAACATGCAAATTAACGCTGGAATCTATCGTATCCGATTTATGGCACTCATATCCAGGATTAGATAAAGCATCTACAGCGGCTTTGTAGCTTGAACCCGAATGCATTAAGATTTGTTGAATTTGAATTGAATTGTTAAACATATTTCTAGATAGAGAGTTTAATGAAAGCAGATATTTTTCATGGAATCAAGATACCATTGGAAGAGGGTAGGGACACACACTTTTCAATATTTGATTTGTCTGCTTTGATGTTATGATGTCACCGGGTTACGAGGTCAGCAAGTGCTAAGTACCTGTACGAAGACCCATACTACTTATATCGTCGTCACTTTATTTGCGGTCGGTCCTTTACCCTATTTATTTTCACCGGCTTTGTTATTCCCTTCTATTTCGAAACCCATTTTGTGCTAAAGACGTTTCAGTTATGTTCAGACCTTTCTTTAAATTTGTATTGTGCTAAAGACGTTTCAGTTATGTTCAGACCTTTCTTTAAATTTGTATTGGGTGTCTGTCCGATTGGGGGGTTGGATGGCTGAATCGTTAGCGTGCGCGGGCTGTATCATAAAGTCTGTCATTGAGTCGACTGGCGTGGTTTCGAATCCCCGGTTGTACGTGACAAGGATTAGGGTCGCATGTCCAACCTCGTGGGTTTTCTCCGGGTCCTCCGGTTTCCCCCCACTGCTAAAAACCCCTACGCGCAAGCGAATTATTGATATAAAAATTAAAAACCATATGTTAGTCCCGAAATGACCTAGTTTGTGTCGAGTGGACGTTAAACCCCATTTCTCTCTCTCTCTCTGTCTGTCCGATTAAGAGGAAGAAACTTATTACTTTTCAATAATTACATTTAACAATAGCTTCCACTTTGTTGCACAATCTTGTTAGCCCCTTGGAGAAAAATATATTTCTGGAATTAAGGGTCTCTGTAGCAGCCCATTGTAAAATATTAATACTCCTCCTTGGACACATTGGGGGATTACCATAATCTATGGAAAAACGCTTATACTAGCCAATACCACCCTATACCACCCCAATATCACCACATACTACCTAATACTACAACGTAATGGTGCAAAATGAGCATATTACTTGATTTCATTCAAAAATAGTGACATATATCACGGGAAATGTACTTCAAATGCGATTACCGATGTCTGGCTGTTCCATTTACCTCCCCATATAAGCGAAAACCAGCAAATAATAAATCAGTACTATCAAATACTTATCAAACTGCTACACAGATTAATCAACTTGTTAGGTTTTACAGTTGGTTTCCAAGACCACGAAGTTAAAATAAGAAAAAACAAGCTTTTTGTGTATATTTTAATAATTATATATCATTAAATCAAAACTCGTTAACTACTGTATTAGTATATAAGATGACCATCAGTCTGTCAAAAACTATTTTTTACCACTCCATGGGTATCGACAGGCGGTGGCAATAACAAAACGTTATAACAGATGTCCCCAATAAAGTTTTTCTTCGAATTCACCCGAGGTATATTGTACAACATTACACTTTATAAGCACAATTCTGTCAATACATATACATAAGTTCTGCATTAAAGGGGGCATTATGGAAGATAAAGAGCTGACAGTTCTCACTATAATCTATATATATATTTGTGACTGTCGTTTGTCTGTCTGTCTGTCTGTCTGTTCGGGGTTGGCGGCTACACTAGGTCTGCCCCGAGTCTGAAATTTTGGGAATAGGGGTAGTTCGGACCGGGGAGTAACATAGGCCAGGTGGCGTTAGTCTACCACTTCCGGTTTCGGAGTTATGACCCCCGAGCGAAGCCGGTCTGTTCGGGGTTGGCGGTTACACTAGGTCTGCCCCGAGTCTGATATTTAGGGTATAGGGGTAACTCGGACCGGGGAGTAACATAGGCCAGGTGGCGTTAGTCTACCATTTCCGGTTTCGGAGTTATGACCCCCGAGCGAAGTCTGTCTGTTCGGGGTTGGCGGCTACATCTGCCCCGAGTCTGAAATTTGGGGTATAGGGGAAGCTCGGGCCGGGGAGTAACATAGGCCAGGTGGCGTTAGTCTACCACTTCCGGTTTTGGAGTTATGACCCCCGAGCGAAGCCGGTCTGTTCAGGGTTGGCGGCTACACTAGGTCTGCCCCGAGTCTGAAATTTGGGGTAAAGGGTTAAGCTCGGACCGGGGAGTAACAAAAGCTAGGTGGTGTTAGTCTACCACTTCCGGTTTCGGAGTTATGACCCCCGAGCGAAATCTGTCTGTTCGGGGTTGGCGGCCACACTAGGTCTGCCCCGAGTCTGAAATTTAGGGTATAGGGGTAGCTCGGACCGGGGAGTAACATAGGCCAGGTGGCTTTAGTCTACCACTTCCGGTTTCGGAGTTATGACCCCCGAGCGAAGCCGGTCTGTTCGGGGTTGGCGGCTACACTAGGTCTGCCCCGGGTCTGAAATTTGGGGTATAGGGGTAGCTCGGACCGGGGAGTAACATAGGCCAGGTGGCGTTAGTCTACCACTTCCGGTTTCGGAGTTCTGACCCCCGAGCGAAGCCGGGTATCCTGCTAGTAGTTAATAACTAGATATTTTAAAGGGAGTAGGCTGAAAATTTCAGTCAAATTCCTCAAGTCTGAACCGAAATATTAGCGATTGAATTTTAGGCCTATCCTTGATCACCATTACTAAATACGGTACGATAAAAAAAAACATAGTCTCGATTTTCCATTTTTGGATTTAATCATCAATGAGCGTTAAGCAGCAGATTGGATTTAAATCCAATGAAAATCCAACGCATAAGATGACATCTAGAGTTGATTAAGGTATTTTCGTGTTAATAAGTGTCTAATTAATAGTTGGAACTGGAGACCGCGTCCATTCATTTAGGTGGTAATAACATCGCCGCGACATCGTCACCTGTGGATATATACCGTAGAATTTGTTTAATGGTGACATTATTCGATGAATCGGTGAAATTATGAGAGGAGGGATGTTTCAAAGGCGCTTGGATTGAAACGGGAATCATTTAAAAGACAAAGAAAACGCGTTAATAAGTTATTAAAAGACAGATATAAAGATAAATTCGTGTGCTTTCCTGACATATTATACCCAAATGATTATTTACAGGACCGCGTGCACCTGTAGACAGCGTGTTCTCATACTAAAATCACCAGGATGAAGAAATATAGATCAAGAATAAGAAGACTTTTGAGTAGGCCGCGAAATCGTTAAATGAACATTTTTAAAGCAACCTCTAAAATACTCTTTTATTGGATGTTTGCCTGTTTATTTTATAAACTGGTTTTATTTTAATGCATTTTTAAATCTTTATTGATTTTATTAGTCTATTTTAAAGCGCTTTTATTTTATATTATGTTATATATTGATATGCTTGTATTTTGACTTCGTCGTCTTAGAAACCAACTGTAAAGCCCAACAGATGATTAATCTGAGTAGCAATCTAAAATCTATTTATAGGTTGTAAAGGGAGATAACCGGGTAAATATTTCGATTTTCAGCAAATTATCGAATATTGTGTAGTATTTGTTAAGTCTTTGGTAGTATTGGCTTATTATTTGCTTGTTTTGGGTGATATAGGGACGTAAATGGAACAGCCAGACAACGGTAATCGCATTTGAATTACATTTCCTGCGATATAACTCATTATTTTTAAAGACAACCAAGCAATATGCCCATTTGGCACCATTGTGTTATATTATTGGGTAGTATGTGGTGATATTGGGGTGGTATTGGGGTGGTATTGGGTAGTATTGGGTAAATCGCCCCACCCGTCGTCTGCGAAATTCTACAACAAATTACGCCGTAACGCCGTGTGGACATCTAACTATTCCATGAAATGCTTGTTATTTTTTTCAGGTGATAAATTACCAGAAAATACAAGAGGAATAGAATATATATTTGTGTATTGTCTGTTGGTGCCTGATCACGAAATGGCAAAACTATTATGGACAGAGTTAGACGTATGTATGCAGTGAAATGAAATGAAATAAAATAAAATAGTCTTTGATATCCTTACCAGTGTACTATAAGGGACATTTTCCTCAGACCTATGCACAACGGCTTACTCTTAATTCCAATTCCAACTGTCAGGGGTTAGTTAAGGTGCACGCCAATGTGTACAACACGGGACCCCGGTGTGTTCGTCCAATCCTAACCACTGTTCGTTTTCCCTTGCCATACGCTCAGCCTTACACCAATTACAAGGAGGAACCATGCCGGAAAATCATTTACTGGAAAGTCTTTTAAATTTGGATCTCTATTATATGGAAGCGAGTTGCGGGTATTTAAAAGTCAAAATACGGGTCTTATTATGAAATTCCAGTTACCGTGTAATGCGTCATCGGAAAATATTTTTCTAACTTCATGGATTATATATATATCCCCTTATTGGAAAAAAAACTGTTTTTTTAGCTTCTCTGTCCCTTTGGGGGGTGGGGGGGTGGCCGATTGGTTAGCATGTGCGCGCTGCATCATAAGGTCTGTCAGTGAGTGAACTGACGTGATTTCAATTCTCCGGTTGCACGTGACAAGGAGTAGGATCGCCTGTCCAGCCTCGTGAGTTTTCTCAGGGTCCTCCGGTTTCCTCCCACTGCTGAAGACCCCTACGCGCACGCGAATTATTGAAATAGAATTGAACCATGTTAGTCCCGAAATGACCTAGTTTGTGTCGAGTGGACGTTAAACCCCATTTCTTTCTCTCTCTGTGGCATTTTTACAAAATGTGGGCGTATCTTGCATGTCAACCTCTTTTTTGACAGTGGTTTGGAAGATTGGAAATGTTTTGTTAGAGATTTGTTTTTCATTGTATGTATCTGATCAAATGTAAATGTAATTTGATCTTCGACAATAAATTTTGTGTTTTTATTACAATGCAATTAAATTGAACAAAAATGCATTTTACAAATCTGATATGACAAATGTATGATTTGTAAAACAAATATTGATTTTAATATACAGATGTTAAATTTTAATGTACAAATGTCGATATATGACAAAACAAATGACGCAATAAGAATTAAAGAGTATGAAATAAAAACAAGAATTAAGAACACCGAATAAACAGCTATTTGGTCTTACACACATCTGTCTCTACAGCAATTTCCATGCTTATAGTTCATTGAATGTTTGTAATTTTATTTTGTTGCTGTCGTTTTAAAATTATCATTCAGGAACCATTAGCCTTTGCAGTGTTTGCAGAAAATATATACAGAATTGTAGATGAGAACAGAAAAGACTACGATGAACATTCAGAAAAGTTACGACAGAATGGACGGTAAGTATTCTACGTATCCATTGCTCATTGTTATCACATTTGTAAACTATAACATCACGGCACTGGCGTGATGAAAGAGTGAGGGGGGGGGGCGCTTAACGTCCACTGGACACAGACAGGGTCATTTCAATGATTCGCTTGGGCGTAGGGTTCTATAGCAGTAGGTGGGGGGACCCAAGAGGCTAGACAAGCGCCCCTAAGCGTTCGGATTGGACGAAAAACCACGGACCAGTGTATACGTAGACAGGCACGTAAAAGTATCTTTGAGAATTGAAATTCGAAATAAGAGTGGGCCGAAACGCGGGTGTCTGGGCAAAATTTTCCACGTAGCACACGGTATGGTGTAGGCCCGTCACCATAAGAAAATTAGGACCTTATATTCCATTTCATTTCATCTCCCGTGCAGTGACCCCAATGGACATAAATATATACGACACACCCAGGATGCACTTGTGGTCCGGTCTTTTCACACTGTCTCTTTTATTCAGAAACAAGCAACCGATCCATAGCACTCTCAAGGAGAGGATCCAGAGATCATGGATAGGGGTGTGGCGGCGTACAGGCGGCGAGCGCCGTTGACGCGAAGGGCAAAACGGGCGGTCCGGGTGGCCTCCCGGAATATTTCAAAGACTAGAAGTCCTGAAATTCCATTTCCATTGATCTGAGACAAGAATCCAGTTCTAAAGTGCGCCCCCTGGGTCCAGATACGAGCAAGGAGGGCAGCTCCGGGTGCGACCCCTCCGCCCTCTCTAGATCCGCCCTCTCTAAAGAATGCGGTGGCTTTGAATTATCTAAAATAATTTTTGTAAAAAAGAAAAACCAAAAGGTGAAATATAAAACAATTGCTACAAGAACGTATTGTTTCAAAGATATCCATTTTATTGTTTACAGGGAATTTACAACACTGGCCATCAAAGTGATCGATTCTTTGCATAGAGAAGGGTGTAGTAGTGAATCTTTAATCCGAAAGCTGACAAAATTAAAAGATAAATCTTGTCTAACAGCGGCCGCAGGCAACAAACACTTCATGTCTAGGCTTGCTTGTCAGGAACTCCTGGATGATATTTGGTGGGATCGTGTTACATTGCGAGAAGCTCTATCAGTGGAAAGTATTTTTTCTCTCACTTTTTGTCGTATATATATTTTATTCATGTGTAAAACTTGAAAATTCGGGTTACATGCATCTATGAAATAGGATCAAAATGTATATCTATAATATATCAACTTTGATTAGTCCATCTTTTGGTCTGTGTATTAATTGCAAAACCTAATGATTGTGGTTTTATGTAGTTTATAGATACCTATTCAGTGCTCGGCAATAATAGCCATGTTCCCGACAAATACATAAATAAATCAACGTAGAAATTAACAAAAGAAGGGAGGGTTCCATTAAATATTCGATTTAACATTCATTGAATTAAATATAACTTGTTTAAATCGAATTAAAGAAAACAACCGGAAAGATTGTGGATCATTAATGGTTTGATGCAATGTTTGGGCTATTCTACTTACCTTTTACTACTCTATAAGACAATAGTAACGTATAATGCTTTATGGACAAGAACGTTAACCTAAAAGGGGCTAGTCGCTAATATTTGGGACCTATGACACATATGGCACATATGGGTCGCAACGCATATAATAATTTGTAATATAAATGTATATAAACAGATTTACATTCATTCGTTTTCGATTAACTCTAATTGCAAATCAGTTGTGTTCAGCGAAATTCGCCAGAAGTCTAAATCGAATGACAATCTCTAGCGTTTGATTATTCCAATCTACACCGATAGTATTTTTTGCGCATGCTCTCCAGATAAGAATCTTTCGTCGCTCATGAAATATGTCTAGCCTTGTTAAAATGGCGCTGAACGCATTATGGTACACGATTCATGTACTAATGGTAAAATGGTTATCTTGTCTTAAATATTGGATAGAAGCCCACTTTTTCCCCAGTAAGATCACAACATCAATGTTTAATTAAATTGTCAAATAATTTGTGTTTTCAATGTCGAAGACTTTGGATGATATTGAGTTAGAGACTTAGCTACTTTAAAATCACATAACTGAACTAAAACTTGGGGCATACAAGGTTGTAGTTGATCTTCAAATATTACCGACAAAATTGTTTAGTAATACGAACACGGACTTTTATTTTTGAGACTCTGTTAAAATCGGGATGGTCCCTTTAACAATGAATATATATTTATATAATACGCTTAAACCGATCGTCATATTTAATATTTAACCTTAAATTAATGACTAAACACTATTTGGTTTGTTAAACAAAGTTAAACATATTCCATTTCCATTCTTCAGAAAAAAACGTATTTACCCATTTGTGAATATTTCCACCAAATTTTGCTTTGCACCAGATTATCCACCAGAATTCCTTTGGTTACTAGTTTCCACGGGTTTTTTCCCAGGATTGCTCCTTTCGCCCGGAAGGTTGAGTCACGGCAACCAAATATAGATATGTAGCAATACACGCCGTCGGTCGAATATGGAAAGTGAAACCATGGACCGGGGTGAAACCGACCAAAAGCTTACGAATAGGACGTCGGAAATATCTTGTTACACATATGTGTAAGCCTGCGTTCCTCTAGATTTGTCTCTGGCGTACATTACTGTAATTCCCCACAACAGTTTCTGGTCTATATCTTTAAATGTCAAAAGCACAGGATACATGGTTACATGCATATATACTCTTCCAAAAAGTAGGAGATATTGAAATGCAAATGCCTATGCAGATTGTGATATGATAAATAGTCATTGACATTTGACATGCTTTGAGAGTATGTTCACAGATTAAGAACTTACCGCCCCAACAGAACCACTGAGCTGTCATGCGACACGCAATAGCGCCATACACGTGGGAGGGGTTCATTGTCAAATTTGACACTTCAAGGAAGGGTTGATGAAAATTGCCGCGTGCTGGTTTATCTATCCATGTTAGCATTCCTATCGGTTCTTGCATAAGATTTACTGTTTAGCATATCTTTGCTTTGGTGTGTTACGTTTAATTTGACCGGGAGACGTGTTCGTCGACGTCAACGTCAGCCGACAACACTGCATGAATTGGCCGTGACACTGCAAGAGGAGCCGATCAGATTGCCTCAAATCGTGATTGGACGGTTGATTAGGAGCATACCACGACGAATTGCTTAATGTCTGAGGATTGGTGGAGCAATTACTCATTATTAAGACAAAAAACAAAAAAACGTCCATTTTCACTTTTGACGGTGGATCTCTTTGCGAGTGAAATCGGTCCTTCAGATAAGCCGCCCATATAAACTGTTTCTCTTTGTCACAAAGTGACCTCAGGTTCTTTAACTCACTTGCCCCCTTTTCCAAATTTCCAACAAACAACACAACTAATTAATTTATTTATTGTACAATCAATTTACATATACAATTTAAGAGGTTTTTACAAAATTAAATGCTTTAAAGTTACAGTTCATTCCGGCATTTAATACTCTGTTGCTTTAATTCAATCAATCCTCCTGGTTAGCATTCAGATTAATTCTCCGTCTTAATTCCACCATCCCAATCGCGTAAGTTGTTTTTTTAAAACATTTTAAACCCGAACACAAATTCTCGGAAAACACAAAACCTTCACATGTCACAGATCTATTTCTCGTATTCACCTAGACTCACTAATTGTATTAAAACTTCACCAAGATTGAAATGTACTTCACCAAGACTACATGCGTACGATTCACAAAGTTCACCAAGATTAAACTACAATATGATTCACAGGTTACCCCTGGGTTGAAATATGATTTATATCGATCACCTAGACATTACCGGTTAAATGTTATTTCATCAAGGAACGGATTCATCACATTTAAATACATCGTATTTAATTACCAGGTTCTAAGCATCTAAAGCCAGTCATTGGTGTTACTGTAGATACTGAAAAACAGTCATGTCTGGTCCTTTAAAATCTCTCTGATCTAAGTAGAGAAAACAGCCATGTCTATCCTGTAACTTATTTTAAACCTCTCTGACAAACTTTTCTAATTCCTACACCAAGAAACTTTTAGTCACTCAAACATCCAATCAGAATTATGCACCACCTGCACATGCATCACAATCCAGACACATTCATTACTTTACACCCTCATTACCTAACTTGCTCAGACATACCAACAATCGTTCTGTAAAAACAACGCATATACATTGAAAATAATTAAACTTTATTAACCAAAACCTGTACAACCCTTAATAAATGTCTTTAAAAGAAATAAATATTCCCTTTAGCCATGTACCAAATTAATTGGGTACCCTAAATCACAGAAATAAACCATGTCACAATTATACATAGCAAATTATCATACCAATTGTGACACTCTTCATGTGTAGGAATTGGCCTGTTATTAACATACACTGGTTATCTCTAATAAAAACAGCAGTACATTTCCGCAGTTTTGTATTGTTTCTAAATATCCCCTACTTTTTTGAAAAGTATATTACAATAAAAGTCATTCTCTGCACCTTACTAACTGGCAGAGCGAGTTACTGATGGATCCCCTACATCATGGCTGCCCTACGAATTAACGGGGTCTACTCAATCCAGATGATGCCTCTTGAACCTCAATGGAGTCGCCTAAGAAACCAAATGTGTGTCTGATCTTTATAGAATCTACATGATGTCTAAAACACCTGGGTCCGTATTCAAAGGATATCTTAAGTCTAAGATAGTCACTTAACTACTAGCTTTCACTTAAATATACGTAACTTCCTGTAAGTTACGGGTAAGTGGTATTCAAAGGCACTGTTAAGTATCAAATTTTCCCTTAAAGTTAAGCTGCCTTAACTTTTAAGTATTAGTCTTTAAGTGGAATTCAAAGGCCAGTCTAAGTGAAAAATATCCACTTAACTTTAAGTGACCTATGGGAGGTACCTTAAAGTTAAGTGAGATGATAATGATTCATTTTAACGCTGTAGAAGCAGTCTCGTAATGGCGATTTTAAAAGTTCGGGGATTCAGATTGAAACAAAGACAATGTCGCCGAGCGTAGCTGGCGTCAAATCATTTTTTTTTTCATCGTCAGCTTTGATGTTGTAGTGCCATAATGGAATATAGGGTTATTACCACCGAGATAGTCAAGGATATCTTTTTTCCGACCATTTATCATGTCTGTATTGCTTAATCATGTTTCCACGACTTTAACTTTTAAGTATTAGTTTTTAAGTGGAATTCAAAGGCCAGTCTAAGTGAAAAATATCCACTTAACTTTAAGTGACCTATGGGAGGTACCTTAAAGTTAAGTGAGATGATAATGATTCATTTCAACGCTGTAGAAGCAGTCTCGTAATGGCGATTTTAAAAGTTCGGGGATTCAGATTGAAACAAAGACAATGTCGCCGAGTTTAGCTGGCGTCAAATCATTTTTTTTTCATCGTCAGCTTTGATGTTGTAGTGCCATAATGGAATATAAGGTTATTACCACCGAGATAGTCAAGGATATCTTTTTTCCGACCATTTATCATGTCTGTATTGCTTAATCATGTTTCCACGACTGTCATATAATAAAATTAAATTCATTTGTGAATGTGATGACATGGCTTTACAGATTTCAGAAATTTCTTATACTACCACTAGAAGCAAGGCATGATTTATTTTTTACAACCCATTTATTTAGGTAAAAAAAATAATGCAACATCAATCTTTCGTACACGCAATGAACCGTCAACGCCAGGGCTTTGCAAATCTAAAAAGTAGACACAATATCTATGAATTTCTCAAATGATACAACACTGTATGATTTGTCCAGTCTAACTTAGAAGGCAAAGGTCATTGTGTATTGCTAATATATATGTTATTTTCTATTCGTGATATTTTGTTAAAAAATTTAAGTTTACATTATACTACCACTATTAATTGTAATCTATTGATATGGAATTTTTAAAAAAAAGTTTACGAAAACAGCAGTTCCAGCAAAAGATGCACACTTCCATAATTTATGATAAATTATAATCATACTATTTTCATGCGTTACAATATAATATTTCAACAAACATATTCCTAGTAATGTAAACTAAGAATTTAATAGAGTATAGTGATGCTCTTAAGGGGGCATAACTTGCTTACGATGTTAGAAAATTTATGCTATTTGGCGAATAAAATTATTCCTTAATTTAAGCGTGCAGTTAAGTTTTTCACATAGCCAAGTATATGTAAAATACAACCTTTTTGAAAACCTTTGAATACGGACCATTTTAACATGGACAGTGGACTTGAGAAATCTGTCACGCTCAGATCTAGCTATTCTAGACCCCTGGATTTGTGCAATTAATTATGTGATTGGTCAATTACACCAATGACGTAACTAGTAATTTTCCCATAACAAGTGTTCTGAACAATTAACCTTGACTCTAGACCTAATATCCTGTTGAACACAAATTAATTACACTTTAAATAAATTTATAACAAACGTTATAATTCATATATTTTTGAAAATGAAGAAGACACAATGACAGATGTGTTTATCAAATTATTGTTCATGTCCGTTGGTGTACTTTGAAACAAATATTATGTCGGGAACTTAATATTGTTACATTTGACTAAACTATTAGAACAAACTCCGAATTGCCAAGTGGAATTTCCGAATATACGGCATCAAACGAAACAATTTATATTGCAGATGATGCTTTGTACAATCTTATTGCCGAAAGTGATCTATCACAGGTTTTCTAAAAAAGAAAAAAAAGAAAAAGAAAAAAAAGAAGAAAACGAAAAAAAAGAAGAACAAGAAACAGAATGGACACGTATTGAAAATTTTTTTCTGAAACCAGTAACTATATTTTGTCTTAACTTGGTAAGTAAATTCAAAATACAGCTTTTTATTTCAGTACTTCCCAAACTGTACAAAGTTTCAAATAGTCTTTAAAACGTAGTCAATCTAAATGAAGAACTCGAAAGCTTTTGTTCCCAGTTTTTAGTTGTTATGTAGTTAATTGCATAACAAAATCGTAAAAGCGAACCAATTTAGGTTTCGTATATTTTGCTGTATATTTAATAACGGACTAAAAACCAATTCCCGATCGTTCCCAAACTGTTTTCGTCTACTGCGCATTTAATTAAATATCTAACTCGTAACTATGGTCAGTATGTTTCCAGTTAAGGAATAGTAAATGTCATACGAATTGATGAGCAATATACTGGTGTATTCTCTCAACGTTATCAAGCTAATACGGTAATATAAAAGTATGAGGCAAATATATATAGAAAAATTATAACAACAAATTATGAAACCAAATATGATCACAAGACGATCAAGAGACATAGATTCAAGAGAGTGATAGTCGTCAATGGAACTTATTACCTAGGGGTTAATTTAATGTTAGGCGCTGCCTCGCTAGGCAGGAGGTATCGGGTTGGTCCCCGGTGTTGTCCGAGAATGTTCCTTGGGATTTTACCATTATCAGGACATAGTGCGTGACTAGTCGTTCGGAAGGAACGAAAAACCGAGATCCCGTGTACATATTTTCGTACATGTAAAAGAACCCTATATTCAAAATACGGGTGGTCCATAGCGCAGCTAGTTCTGGGGGCATTACTACAGCACCTTTGACAAGTTGTGAAAAGGACCGTTGTGAAGGTAGCCTAGCCGCGGCGTTGGCGGATACGACTTATAAAGGGGTCGTCGTCCTCGTACTGTTTCCGTTTACGAGGTATTGGTAGCAACTCTTCAAAGTCTCAAAGTCTCAATGGAGCAAATATGGATGTCGGTGGTTGAATAGCTGGCGTAACTGTACATACTGTATTGGTAGCAACTCTTCAAAGTCTCAAAGTTTCAATGGATAAAATATGGATGTCGGTGGTGAAATAGCTGGCGTAACTGTACATACTGGTCAAGATCTGACAAGAAAAGGTCGGAGACGAACCCACGAACCCATCCATCGTCGGCGTCCTTATCGTCGGCCTTGTAGTCGCTGACGATTTCCATTGGTTCGATCTCGACTTCTACAGACTCTGGTAAAAGGTAGGACTAGTGGGGGCCTTACTACAGCCCCTTTGACGCGCATGCGCAGAAGCCCCAGCTGACACCGTTGATTTGTTTAATTGTTCAAAAAAATTGTTAAACATGGTATTATTAAAGGGGGAACGACGCAAGGGTTGGTAAGGGACAGTGCTCTAGCAACGACAGGCCAGCAGGTACGAGCAAAGGGATGGAGGCCCGAGAAAAGAACGAGAAAGTACGAGGAAGGGGGGGGGGGGGAAACTCGAGAAAAGGAACTAGAAATATCGAGAAGGGGAAGGGAATCCTGAGAAAGAACGAGAAATTGGAGGGAATTCCGAGAAAAGGGGTGAGAAAAGGGAAGAAATGACGAGAAAAGACACTAGAAAAGGGAGGGAATCCGTAGACCCCCCCCCCCCCCCCAACGAAGTAATCCCCTAATGGCTTCACAGATGACGACATCGACATTGCCACGGTTGCTAGGGCTTCTGTGCATGCGCGTCAAAGGGGGCTGTAGTAGGGCTGCTAGTACTCTGCTGTCCGGGTCAAATTTTCATCACAGCAGACTATATGCAAGTCTTCATTAGTCCAGTCGGTACAGAAAAGCAGGACGCTAGACACCATTTCATGTCATCCTACGGATTGTCATCGAATTGTAAGAGTCGGGAAATGTCAATCTAGTCTCGCGCAAGGATTAGTATCGGTCACCCAGAACCTCCTAGTCTTCAACATACAGGGGGTCTGGGACCGTTGTCAATATTTGACGTAAAGTTAATGTGGTTGATTATCCAGTATCTTTGGCCAAGTGAAGTAAGAGTTCCGCCCCTTCCCATAATAAATCCCATAATTCTTGCATTAATATAAACAAACCTGAATCGTGACGACGAATTAGGATTAATTTAAAAAGCATAGATATGGCCCATGAAGAGAGAAATTTTACAATAAAAAAAATAAGAGTGCTGGATGCTGAACTGGCATGCAGTCAAATGGATTTTTTGAAATGACATTCTTAAATTAATTTCATGGACTTAAACATCTTGTTTTAAAAGGAGTACTTGTAACAGCATACCTCTATCTCGGATGCAATCAAACAATATTGACAGAGAAATGATGTTCTGCGGACGAATACTAGGAAGTCCATGCTTTCTAATTCTATACTGAAACATTCAGCGAAATATAAACAATTAGTTCTTCAATGTAATAAACTTTGTTTACTCTTAAAAAAAAGTAGGGGATATTCAGAAACAATACAAAAATGCGGAAATGCACTGCTGTTTTTATTAGAGGTAACCAATGTATGTTAATAACAGGCCAATTGCCTACACATGAACATAAAGAGTTCATATGGGCGGCTTATCTGACGGCCCCATTTCACTCACAAAGAGATACACTGTCAAAAGTGAAAATGAACGTTTTTGATTTTTGTCTTTATAATGAGTAATTGCTCCACCAATCCTTAGACATTCAGCAATTCGTCGTGGCATGCTCCTAATCAATCGTCCAATCACGATTTGGGCAATCTGACCCACTCCCCTTGCAGTGCCACAGCCAATTCTTGCACTGTTGTCGGTTGACGTTGACGTCGACCAACACGTCTCCCGATTAAATTAAACGTAACACACTAAAGCAAAGATACGTTAAACAGTAAATCTTATGGAAGAACCGATAGGAAAGCAAACATGGATAGGATAAACCAGCAAGCGGCAGTTTTCATTAACCCTTCCTTGAAGTGTCAATTTTACAATGAACCCCTCCCATGTGTATGACGCTATTGCGTGTCGCACATGTAGCTCAGTGGTTCTGTTGGGACGGTAAGTTCTTCATCTGTGAACATACTCTCAAAGCATGTCAAGTGTCCATGACTATTTATCATATCACAATCTGCATAAGTATTTGCATTTTAATATCTCCTACTTTGTTTTGAAGAGTATATATTAACAGCTAACCAGTACAATTTACTACAAATATAAACAGTTCAGACATCAGCTTACATCAAGTTTCGCATGGGCCAACAATAGCCTAATAAGTTCGCATACGCATGGACCTACTATAGCCGAATTAGAGAATTCGAATACAGATGAATTCATCTATATTAAATCTGATTATATAATCTACGTGCTGAATATTATACTGAAGACAAGCGTAATATTATTGACGATCACATGCTGAATATTATATTCTGAAGAACATGCTGAAGATTACATTCTGAAGCTTTCACTGAACATTATGTGAAAACTGAAATAAAAAAAATACATTTGATAACGATGACAATGAACATAGCGTAAACAATAAGTAACTGTTTAAAAGACGATAACAAATGACAGATGACAACGATGTCTCGACAAATTCTAAACATGACTTAAAATGACTAAAACATTTGTAATTAGAGATACAAAAAACATCTTATCATTCTAGAAATATACAAATTATGTGTTTATAAAACGTAATATCTTTTTACTACACCCCTTTCTCGATTTGGCTGCCATAATGATCCTGCGAAAGACCGGAGAACGCTAGATCGGAGACCGTCCTGCACATTTTAGCACATATGACGTCATATGTGGACTGTGGGTTGGGTTTAAGAATTAAGACAATATTAAGGTTTAAGACATATATACAATATTAAAGAGAAAAAACAAACAACACCAATTAATTCTCACTCTAATATGCAATTGACCAGCAAACTCTGGGTTAGCGATCGGAAAACTACGGCTATCGTACAGCTACTGTTAGAGTCCTATTTTGCTACAATGCTGTTGTATTGTTTGTCGTGGCATAGTATAGTTCAGAGCTGGAAAATTTTGAAAAATGGGTTCGTTCTGGTGTATTTGGTATACCCCCACCCCACCCTCCGGCCCAAATCCGAGATCCGGTACGGGCACAAACCTGCATAACGTACACTCATCAAATTCACTTCAGTGTCGGCTTGTTTATATGGTTTTCCAGAAATCCTCTCACTAAACGAGCCAATTCATACACGTATTCGGATGCGTCAGATAACTCCTGTATCCTCGTCTACGTCTTTTTACATGATAAAATTATTAAATATAAAACAATATCCGATAAAGCAGATAAGCATTATTTGTCTTTAATGTGAATTTTGTGACCGTTTTGAATAATACAATCGCTTAAAATATTGAATAGGCTTTCCACTTTAAAATCATTATCAAGGGGATGCAATGCATCACGTCTAATCATCCATTGGACCTCAATTGGTTCATGCGCTGGGGTTTGACCATACCTAGTAGATATATTATGACGAACATTGGAGTTTATTTTAATCTATTTTAGTTATCGTATGTGATATTCCTGGGCCTGTTCAGCTACCTGATGGTTGTTAGTTTTAATCCGACATTCTCTGTTATTGAAATAATTATCTGTGTCTGGGTTTTTACCTTTTGTGCTGAGGAAATAAGGCAAGTAAGTAATTTGACGTTTTCTAAAATTTTAAGAAATACTAAAATCATATTATGAAAGTACAAGTGTGCAAATACCACATAATAAAATGAACCCGAAAAGTCATAAAATCAAATGTTGGGGTCAAAGTATATTATAAGATTTT
The DNA here is from genome assembly GCF_932274485.2 of Patella vulgata. Taxonomy (NCBI): domain Eukaryota; kingdom Metazoa; phylum Mollusca; class Gastropoda; family Patellidae; genus Patella; species Patella vulgata. The sequence continues at coordinate 5,448,705 of NC_065884.2, forward strand.
TGATGAGCTGCTGATCCTATTTCGTTTCGTTTTTCATAGTTCAAAATTTTGTTTTACTTATGTTTACTACACTAGGATCTGGAAGAGTTGTTATATAACCCGTGTTCTGGGATTAGCCAATGAAACGGTCTGTATAACGGCGAGTTCGTGGCGTGCGATGCACGGAACTGTGGGTATCCCTCTAGAACCATCAACGCTAATTCGTTAATCAAATGTCCGACGTCATAAGGTCAAAAGTCACTCGTATGATCCCTGACGCTACCTCCCACTACTACTGGTCAGATCTTCTTGCATCCTCGGTTACCCAGTGTACTCATTCCGTTCTACTCCACTATACCCTGGGTTAATCTATGGGGGAGACACGTTTTCAAGTTATCCGTCCTTGATGATTGTGCTATTTTTATCGACCAATCCCATAAATTGTTATTTGAAAAGGAAGTTGGCGAAGGGAAGTAACTCTCATCGGACAATGTTAGGAGTTTACCTGTTCGAAATGCGTAATTCTTAACAACCAGTTATATATTATGTTAATGAAGACCAGACGTTCATATAATAATTTAGGGTCATTAGTTTTATTTAGAATCGCTCATTCGTTCCCGGAATTTTATGTCCACGTGATATCGCGGACAAGTTATGGAGAATCAAATTGCCAAGTATAAGTTCAATAATAATAAACATAACAGAGTGACATATTTCAGACAAAGAACGAATAGTAATAATAATAACAAAAGTCAAACATATAGATGTTATACATATTTGAAATCAACAACACATACTACAGATTTTGATAATACCATTAAATATAAATAAATTATAAATATATACATTATTTACATAAATCATTCAGTAAATGGACATGAATATGGTTATCTACCCTTATAAAAACGAAGGCGAAACGATTGGTTTGTAAACTGTTTTCTGATTGGTTCGTAGACTGTAGCTACATTCTAGGCCAGGGCAGATAATTTGAAATCGTGGAAACCCTATGGATTAACCCAGGGTATAGTGGAGTAGAACGGAATGAGTACACCAGGTAACCGAGGATGATCTTCTTGTAGTGGAGGTCTTCGAAAGCATAAAAAACGAAACGAAATATAGATCTGTATTGTAATCAGATTGCGTAAAGATGAGACACTGTTATTAAGTAATTTGTGGACACTTTACCAAATCAGTCCAAATGGTAGTCATAATTTACATATTCATTGATGATTTATAGTATTGCATGAATATTCTATTTTCAGTGTATTAGCAGTGATTCTAAGGGTATTTGGGAACAAATGAAGGTATATCTTAAAGACTCGTGGAACGTATTGGATATCACTACCATTATAGCTTTCTTTTTTGGTATATGTCTACGATTGATAAATAATGACCTATGTTTCGAAGCTGCACGGGTAATCCTATGTGTGGATTTACTTTTCTTCTATATCCGTATTCTTAACATTTTCGAAGTAAGCAGTTCTTTGGGACCAAAACTTGTCATGATGCAACAAATGGTAAGCTATAAAAGAAACATTTCTTTCTAGTTTTCCTCCAATTACAGTTCGGCATCTTTTATTGCATTTGTGTTAATCTTGCTTAATAATTTCATCTAGGAGTGAATTTTCAACTATTTGATATGAGCTCGAGACACACAGTGGGTCAATTCAAGTCCCGGGTCACGCCTCTGTTAAGGTTGTGATGTAGTGGTGTATAACTGAGCCTCTCGATTTAATACTAGTGTTTACACAAGTGTATAAACTAGTTTAATACCAGTGTTAACACTGGTGGAAAATAAGATGACACCTATAAAACTAGTGTTATTTTTAAATGTTATACTTTCGTTACACGTTGTATGAGCTGGCCAACTTAAAAAACACCAAAGGAAAGGTAATTGGGGAAATTAACCGCTTCCAGGAAGTTCAACATACATTATGAAAGAGCTAAATTTGCCTATTGCAGGTCTTTCTTTAGGCCTGAATTGTTATTTAAATTATTTATTAGACATTAACTAACTCATGCAGACCATAATCAACTCTCGATGTCATCGAGATTGGTGATTAAATAAAAAAATGGATAATCAAGACTATGTTATTTATCGTACCGACTTTAGTAATGATGATCGAGGCTAGGCCTAAAATTCAATCGCGAAATTCTCGGTTCAGAGTGATCAATTTGACTGAAATTTTCAGCAAATTCCCATTACATTATCTGTTTTTTTAACTATTATAGTGAGAACTGCCAGCTCTTATCTAATCTCCCATACTGTATCTTTAACTTTCTATGTTGTATTATATAGTGATATTACTACATGTATATAAATACGCAAAGGGTACGCCCAAGTTGCAACACAGAGAATTAATGAACTTTGATATGTTCATTCCTTATGCATCTGTCGATTTATTGAAATAAACATCTCAGAGTCACCAAAGCTACTTTGGACGTTATTGTGAGAGCAGTGAACCCACCTTAACCTACTTTTTGGTGTGTTGGGGGTAATATTACTCGATAATGCAACATAGTAAGTTGATAAACTTTGCCATATTCATACCTTATTCATCTGTAGATTTGCAGATACAAATACCGTTGCGCCACCAAAACTAGTTATTGTGTGCGCAGTAAGACTACACTAACCTTATTAATTCTTTGATTCTGTGAAATAAAAAAAAACATTTTGCAAGTAAACAGGATCTACACTGTATGTTGTATTTTTGTTGTCTCATTTGATCATTATTCACTCAAAATTTCCAATCTGAAATTTCTCGTAAATCAGCAGGTCTGAGATCAACATTTCTTTGTCTTACGTTTTGGCCATATATGGGAACACAAAAATCACTTTGAGTCTTAAAAGAAAATCTAACAGCCTTAAAAGAAATTCCCTTTTTGCCGTCTGCTGTTTCACACAAGTGTTGTAATAAATGACTGGAACTGCGATTTTATGTAACACCTAGGGATTAGAGTTGTTTTAACAAGATAATATCTTTTATCAAGTTATTGTTATCTAACAATGAAATAACATTGCACAAAGCTCCTTGTTTGATTTTTTTTTCATGTAAATTTGTTTCTTAAATCGGGAAATTGAAATTATAGACAAACTGAGGGGCTCAGGTATAACACAACACATGTTTAACACAAACTCAACACCGCATACCTTAACTCGGATTGGTTTCAAATTCGGAGGGTGTCTGAGGTCGAGTTAGCACAGCGTTACACTAGTGCTACACTGATCTAACTGGTGTTAGACACTACACCACCTTAACCCAGGAAACACAAAAATGATTAAATCCGAAAGATTTCTAATTAGCAAAAGGAACAACTATTATTATAGGTTGATGTATTCACAAATAACAAAGTTTCATAAACATATCTTATGATATGCCCCGGAAACGGACAGATGGACAGAGCCCGTTTCAATATCTTTCAAATATTTCCTTCGGCGTGGAATAATAGACGATAAAAATTAAATTAAAAATGAGTTCCTAATTTCAGAAGTAATCATTATTCGATACTTTCGATTTAAGCTGTAGTCAAACGATATATTGGATTATTGCGGTATTTTTAATGTTACAAAAATAAAAAGTTGTCAATAAAATTTAAATATTGTAATTAATTGATTTATTGAAACTATTGTCTACCTCTACACTTGAGTGAACATAAAAGTACATTTTCCTAGATCTAAAACATATAAATTGGTCACACGCAATGAGTAGGGTCGCCTGTCCAACCTCGTAGGTTTTGTTCAGGTCCACCGGTATCCTACCACTGTTCAAGACCCCACTCGTAAGCGAATGATTGAAATAAAATTGAACCATATGTTAGTAAGAAAATGACCTAGTTTGTGTCTAGTGGACGTCAAACCTCCTCTCCCTTTCTCTCTCTCTCTCTCTCTCTCTCTCGCTCGCTCATAGAAATAGACCTAGTCACGACGGTGCGTATATATTGTTAAGAGCGTGGTATGGTTCATTTATTGGAATTTGTTGTTTACAGTTTCTCCAGGACCTGATACCATTTATGGTTATTGTATTGGTTTTTATTTTGGCTTACTCTGTGTCAACAGAGGCAATGTTGTACCCGAATACCGAATTATCAGTTAAACTTCTGTATCAACTTCCACGAAAGGCGTACTGGCATATTTATGGGGAACTGTTTTTAGATGATATAGAAGGTAAGTTATATAAATTATTTATAGGGAACTGTTTTTAGATGGTTTAGAAGGTACGTTATATAAAATGTTTATGTTCTTAAACCCGCGTCGTTCATCATTCCGTCCCGGTCTTGTTTCCATATTGCAGGAACCACACACGATATCTTTACACACAGCTGTCTTAATTTAGTTAGAAAATTATCGGTTGAAGGATTTGAAATTCTTCTTTATCATATCTCAGAAACAATTCAACATATCTTTATGAAACTTTGTACATAAATCAATATATTATAATAGTTATTGGATGTGCTTTGTGTTTCCGTAGAAACCAAATAGGAATGAGAATAGTATTTTTTTATAACTTTTACACGGGGAATAATTCTTAGGCTTAACAAAAACGGGAGTGACGCCTTTACCAATTTTGAATAAAAATGTTTTTTGCAAAAATTTCTCTTTCACAGGTACAAACCCTTGTACTGATAATCCTGATAAATATGATACAAATAGTGAACTACGATGTCCATCAGCTGTAGGGAAGTATGTGGCTCCGCTTTTCCTAGGGATTTATGTACTTTTTACCAATGTACTTCTATTGAATATACTCATTGCAATGTTCAGGTAAGCTGCAAGTAGAGCGTAGACCAACTGTACCGATTTGTAATTATAAAGGCATTGCCGGATTTACGTATAGGCTTGGCAGGCTACAGCCAAGGTACTCACGATCTAGGCGGCATTTGGCCAAGGTGTATAATATTTTTGACACGGTTATACGTACAGCAGTCTTAAACATCCGTCATCGTCCTTGGCTTTGCTCAATTGTACCCCCCCCCCCCTACAACCCGAGCGCGTGAAATTGTTCGAAAAACAGACTGTAAATCATGCGTAAATCATGCTTTCTAGTATTCATGCATATCTTTGTGTTTCTAGCTTATGCACAAATGTAGCTTGTTGCAATCTTGCCAATTTATCGACGTAAAATCAAAAATATAACAAAAGCAAACTAAATCAAAAGGTTCCCCAAACTACCCATAACAGTAACTTTTTCATAGAACCTAACACACTTACAACGACTGATTTAGTAAATATGATCTTGTGTTGATTATGTCACCATAGTAGAAAAAAAGTTATCGTATCTGTTAATTTGCCCATGGAAATGCAGGTTACTCGTTCGATCTATCATGTTTAAAATGTTCTTAAAATTATTCTAAGTATTTTTAAAAAACAATTAGAAGATGCCTAACAGTACCAATTGTTTATAATGAATTTTAATATATTTTTCTCCACCGACGGATCACACGCCATAAAGTGTGCTATGAGGGAAATTTTGCCATACCAGTGGCACTACGGCCAACTCTTATCTTGAATTCCAAGTGTTCTTTTATGTGTATCCGGACTATAAGAAACCGGTTGTTGCCAGGCCCTCGGTTCTGTGCGACTGACATCTCAAGACTTCTAGTCCTGGTTAACGAATCCGTGTCTTACTCACTGAGCCACAGCGGCTCCAATTGCTTTCAAACAAGGACTCTATTATTCTTATACATGTATATATCTTATACCATTTTTATAAGCAACACCCGTCTTCATTAGCCCAGTCGGAGCAGAACAGCAGGACGTTAAACCCCATTTCATTTCATTTGTAAATAACAGGGGGAAGTAATTCCTCAAACTATGTATCCCCACTTACTACTTATTTACTATACATGTATATATTTTATGCCTTTTATATCAACAGCAAAACATTCAATGATATTCAAAAGAAATCCTACTCTTACTGGTGTTTACAGCGATATCAACTGATCCACGAACACTACGATCGCCCCTTTCTTCCTCCTCCTCTCATCGTGTTCGTGCACCTATACAGAATTTGTAAATGGTTAAAGCGTAAATGTACAAATAAGCATAATGAAGAACAGAATATCTTCAGTAAGACCTTAGTCTGTTTCCTAATGTATGTGGTCTTTCAAGGATATATCAGAATATTTTGACTGATAACATCAATATTTACAATATTGTATGCTAAAATTAACATTTATATCTTGAAAGAAAATATTTTTGTTTTTCAAATCAATCATTTGTCATATCAGATTTCTAAATTTATTCTTTGTCAATTTTAAAATTTATTTTAAAAAATCAAAAAGGCACATTTAAATTTCATTAGAACATACAACAGAAAACAAATCTCGAACAACAGATTTCGAAATACAATGTTGATGTGGGTATGGACGGAGAGATACAATTTCTGTTTGGCAATTACCGAGAACAAATTGCAAAAGAATTTTTTTCACTGGAATCTAGTAAAGGGATGTCTTAAGGACTCCCAACTCAAAATTGTCCGCTGAAACCCTGTAGCCTTTTTCATAATTAGCATAAATCCAAGATGGCCGCCAATTGGACTTTCTGTCCTCCATGTCTTGGAAACGACTCGTATTAGAGCATATAAATGTATATCATTAGATACAAAAGTGATACCAACGAATCGGAAAAAAGGTTATCACGACGCCAACAGGTCATGGTATGATGTCATGGCGGCATTGTGACGTAATGACGTCATTTTGACGTCAAAACACTTAGTCGGACAGCACTATATGGCTGCACAGGGAACTTGTATACAAAGTTTTTTATGATTGATTTTAGTAGCCTGTGGTGTACTCTTTAAGAATCTGCCGGTTGAACCTGGGTCACCCTTGAGCGTTTTGAGAAATTCAAGATGGCGCCCAAGATGGCCCATATTATTTTGTCTAGTATGATAATTTTGGTATCTAACCGTATGTTTTGGGGCCAAGGAATAGCTGAAATCATCCATTATGATAGTAAAATGCAAAATGCCAGACAATATGACCCTTTAACTTCATAGCGGCGGTTTAGACAATAATTATTTCACCAAACCAAACTATATATTTACAACCTGCGACAGCACAGGTGCAAAATACTATACATTCTAGGTGCAGCTACCAGTGGCGGCGCCAGGGGGGGGGGGGGGGCAAATCTGGTTTGCCCCCCCCCCCCCAATAATTTTAGATAATAAAAAAAAGATTAGTGATCGGACAACAGGCGTATGGTATCAGACCAGCTCGATTTATCTCGATAATCTGTGCCAGAGAGTCTATTTTTCAAAATTTTCTTGGAGAGGTCACCCATACCCCCCACAAGGACTCGCTACTTTGTCGATCCCTAGGGGACTTCGTTGAGGTTTGCAAGTCCGTTCGTTTGACACTTTGTTCTCTGGTCGGATAAACTAATGATCAGGCGACGGACAGTATCTGGTAAGATCTATTTATCTCGACGATCGGTGCCTGACTGAATACACAGACAGCATTTCCGGCAGTCTCTTTTTCAAAATTTTCTGGGGAAGGTCACCCATACCCTTCGTAAGGACTCCCTACTTTGGCGCACGTGAGTGGGCTTCGTGGAGGTTCGCAAGTCCGTTCGTTTGAGACTTTATCTCAACGATCAGTGCCTGAAATACTGCCAGGCTGCATTTCTGGCAGCCTGTTTTTCAAAAGTTTCTAGGGGAGGCCCACCTACCCCTAGTTGAAGCGCGTGAACTTGCCCCCTTAACCTTAGATTTTGCCCCAGCTTTGTCCCTCCAACCACCGGTGGCTGGCGCCGCGACTGGCAGCTACAAGAGCAAACGTACTATTTTGGGCGTCACTCGTGCATCCGCATTTGATGAGCCACAGGAGCAATGTTCTCAATTTAGTCTCCTTACCCAGCAATACAGTTCTGGACCAAGTTCCGGTGGATTGTGATCTTTCAGTGAACGCCACATAACAGCATGGTGGTGATATCTTTTTACTTTCCCTACGAATGCATCATTCGTTAGAGCAAGACTACATGGTTTAAATGTGGATGATGACGATATATTTTCAGTTTCGGATGCCTATACCCTCCAGCGTGTTTCAGGCGTCGATTTGCAAGAGCTCTGTCCATAACACGCTGACAAGAATCACGTCACAATGGAATCACCAATCAAAAAAAAAAACGGCCGCTGACATTGGTCAAACTATGGAGAAACACATGTCAATTATCATTGAAATCCTGTCAGCCCATACACTTACTCGATATGACACGGTTACATGCTGCTACAGCTTTGGAAGTGGTTGAGAGCTTGATTGTATTTTCTCTCTCACTCGTCGGAGTAGTAGAATCGGTGTTTACACGGGCCACTGTATTTATGTCAGCTTGTTGCTCTATTGCTGGATGAAGGATACTAAATTGATAACATTACAACCGGCCAATTTGCTCCGGGGTCTGTCATGTGTCTCATCAGATGCGGGTGCAAGAATGACACCTCATGCAGTACGCTTGCTTGTAGATGCACTAGGGATGGCTTAGAATGTACAATATTTTGTGCTTGTACTGTCTTAGGTTGCAGCCAGAAATACAACCAAATAAACTGAAAATTGTCTAGTATTGTGGGGGTTATTTTCGTGTTTTGTGGGTAGACTTTGTTTAATTGTTAAAAAAAACAGCTTGTGCCCCCCCCCCCATTTTCAGGGCCGACCCATGTGGCCATGGAGCCCCTAATAGGCATGTATGTGATGTTATCACATCACTCATGAGTCATATGAATGATTTCAGTATATTCCTTGACCCGAATAACATACGTTTAGACACCAAAAGTATCGTCCTAGAATAAATACTATGGGAGTTATGGGGGATTATTTGAAATGGTGGCCGTCTTTTTGAATTTCTCAAAACGCGCAAGGGTGACCGAAGTTCACCCGGCAGATTCTGAAAGAGGACACCATAGGCTACTAAAATCAATCATAAAAAAACTTTGTAGACAATTTCCAGGTTTACTCGAAATATTGGGTTTGACGACCGGACTAACTGCTTTGATACCGAATAAACGAGTTTGACGTGAGTTCTGATGTCCTAGAGAACTCAGAATAAGCGGGCTGTGATCTAGTTTTTTTTGTGACATTTACTGACTGGTCTGGAATCCAATCTGGTGAGTGAAATTCTGTCTGCACTGTACATGCACATGAGCATTTGAGCATTAGGGGTGACCGAAATGTCCAACTGGTGAAGCTGAGCAGCCTGATTGATTACATTCGATCCCTTGTTAGTGAGCTTGACAACAACCCCACCAATATTTAGGTTGTTGCCGCTAATTATGCACGTATCCATGGCGAAATACGACTCTTTTCACAAAATTAGAAAAAGAAAGTTTCAAATATCTGGGAAACCCCAGACTGGATTCCAAGCCAATCACCAGATTGGATTCCAGTCCAATCAGTCAGTGTCACAATAACAAAACTATATCACAGCCCGCTTATTCTGAGTTCTCTAAGACATCAGAATTCACGTCAAACCCGCTTATTCGGTATCAAAGCAGTGTTTTGACGTCAAAATAACGGCAGTGTGACGTCATTGTGACGTCACGACATCACACCATAACATGCTGGCGTGGTGATAATTTTATTTTCCGATGATATCACTTTTGTATCTAATAATAATACATTTATTGCTCTAAAACGAGCCGTTTCCAAGATATGGAGGCCGGAAAGTCCAATTGGCGGCCATCTTGGATTTATGCTAATCATGAAAAACGCTACAGGGTTTCAGCGGACAATTTTGAGTTGGGAGTCCTTTAGACATCCCTTTACTAGATTATAATGAAAGAAATTATTTTGAAATTTGTTCGCGGTAGTTTTTTATTTCTCTCCGTCTAGTATACAAATGTTAAAATACGACCACAAATGAAATAAGAATTAAAGAGTATGAATTTAGAACTAAGATTTAGGAACACTGAAAGCTCTTCCCTAATTCGAAGCATGCTTATCTGTATTTGATTAAATCAATGTTACCCCTATTCCTTCACCATTCTTTTCTTCTGTTATCTAGAGGGATGGGAGGGAGGTCTGTGGGTGGGGGTGTATCTAGATCATAAGGCTTGTCAATAAGGCGAGTGCCGTATACGTTACAAGGAGTAGGGTCGCCTGTCCAATCTCGCGGGTTTTTTCCGGGTCCTTGAGTGGGCGTTAAACCCATTTATCTCTCTGTATGCTATCTATAACTTAGTGTATATATATATATGATAGCCAAATGTTGGGATAAATCCGATTTTCACATGATTGAGGATTTCGTCTGAGCATAAACATAAAGAAATCTAAATATACTAACACTAATATGGGATGATAAACTAATCAAATTTATACTAATCTACATCCGTTGAACACGGGTTAACTCTGGGGTGTAATTTAGACAAAGGTCCACAATGTGTGAATCTAGGGTTTAGTTGGGGTTGGGATCTTTCCAGCTGTATTGTAGATAGCCTTGTCAGTTCTAGATTTCATTCTAATCTTAATTTCAATATAAAACCTATGTTAACACCACTGCATTTTTATTGTTGACGTTTTTCTTCTTTAGAATGGCAATTTAAAAGTAAACGTACTAAGACAATCATTAAACTAGAAAAGTCTAAAGCAAAACAGTGTTTACAGATGCACAAAAAACAGAGGTAGGTTATGGTACCCTGAACCCCTTACAAAATAAATTACACCGCCCCAATAGGACACTAAATCCATCTCCTGGGGCCTAACACTAAGATGTAAAGTATTATCTAATTTTCTCAAAAAATGTTACCTGCCTAATATCGTTATTCCATATGAAAAGCCTTACAAGATGTAAACAAAACACACAATCTGAGATTTCATGGGCGTAATGCTGCAGAATTATGGAAGTAGGATAAGCGAATGTCATGTTTGCATGTGTTTCGGGTAACACTAGTGCCATGTTTGGATGTGTTTCGGGTAACACTAGTGTTGTCTGGATATTCTGTCTTGTAAAGCACTAGACTATTAAAAAGTCTGCCCGTCCGTCTGGCTGTCTGTCCGTTACACTTTTTGAGCCGCAAGAACTCTTCGAATGGAGGTAGAACGTTCACACTTGGTGTAAGTGTTTATTAGGTGGAGTTCCTGATGGGGTTCGAAGATGAGCAAATTATTCTTAAGCAATTTGATTGGTTTAGATTTTTGAGCTCGATAAGTTAGATTCTAATTGAGTGAGAGTGGCGCAAGTTCGTGTATAGTTTCATTACATCAATACTTTGAATATGTTCAATGATGAGCATTTCTGGTAGTCTTTAGTGGAGAATTCAGTCAGATTGGTCGAGTTTTTGGAACACAATAACTTCAAATCGAGGTAGAATGTTCACAATTGACGTAGGTGGCAGGTGTCTATACGGTGCATGCCTTGGCAGTGTTCGATCATGTGCATTTCCACTAAGATAAGGTAAGCAATATGATTAGTTGAGACTTTGGAACACGATAACTTTGGTTCTGTTTCGATTCATTATATCAATACTGTGACTACGTTCGATGATGAGAATTGTCTGCTACGGCTAAGTAGCGATAAGCAATTTGATTGGTCAAAAGTTTGGAACATAACAACTCCAATCTGATTAAAATACAGATCTATATTTCTTTTCGTTTTTTTTATACTTTCGATGGCCTACACTACATGAAGATCTGACAAGTTATAGCGAAGGGTCACGTCAGGGGTCAAACAAGCGACATTTGACCCGATGACGCCAGTCAATCGATTAACCAATCAGCGTCGGTGTTGCAAGTGGCTATTCGGAAATACAACAAATATGGCGTCGGACAGCGAAATTGATTGTGCCTTGCAGAAAATATTGTCGAATTTTGGAATATCGGAGACCAAGAAGGAGCAAAGAAATGTATTAAATTGTTTAATAAATGTAAGGGATTGCATGGCAGTACTACCAACTGGTTTTGGGTAATCGTTACCCTATCAGCTGTATTTGTCAGTCGCTCGACAATTGTCACAGTTACACTTACAGGCCATCGGTTTTTGTACTGTTTTCTTTCATTAATTTCGCCTTTGGAGGTAACTTCTCGATGAATGAAAGAAACCCCGCTCAAAATACATATATCTTTCTTTAAATACACCCTTGTGGGTGTAACTGCGACTGCGGGTGCCATTCTTTTCACAAACCAGCGTGGTCATGAGTCGTTCGCGACTGCCATTTTTTTTATCTACTTTTGCTTTGTTTTGATTTCTATCGCTGCTAAGGTCTACCCACAATTCCTCGCAAAAAAGGTCAAGCGATAGATTCGACAGACCATTTAATTGGATGACCCCTCATTTCAAGCAGAACACGAGTTCAGATCCAAGTGTAGTAAAGACAAGTAAAACGAAATTTTAAACTATAAAAACGACACGAAATAGGATGTGTGTTTTAATCAGATTGATAACAATTGAGGTAGAATGCTTAAACTTGGTGTAGATGCTCATTAGGTGAATGTCTTTACTTGTTTGGTGTAGATGCTTTGGAACAAGATAACTTTGATTCTAATTTATGAAGAGTGATGAAACTTAGTGTAGAGTTTCACTGCCAGGTTCTTCAAAATCTTGACTGAGTTCGATTGTGAACATATTCTGCTAAGACTAAGTATAGATAATAAGCTTGATTATTAGATATTTGTTAAACAGATAAATGTGCAATTAATTAATATGTGTCTTAGATTTAATTTGTAATTGTTGCGGGGGACATTGGCTTCGTTGTTGACTTGTTAACATTTGAAAGTGTAACTATCTCCCCTTTTGATGAACACTTTATTTCAGGTAAAAGTTAGGAAAAGGGTAACAAATGCTTACTATTTTGAGCTCACTCACTGTATTTGTTATTATCATAATAATGATTATTAATCAATTTATCAGTGACGTCGTTAGATGTCATCTAGCGCGATGGAATTGAAAATACAGTGTGCTATGAATTCAGACTGTCACAGATTCTTTTACGTGCACGCCAGTGTGTACAACGGACCTCGGTTTTTACGTCCCATTCAAACGACTATACGTTGTGTCTTGTCAGGGCATCTGCCCTACACCATTGAGAAAGGGATCGCGCCGAAAAATCTCGATGACCTTTTAAAGGCCAAGAAAGGAATCGAACACGGGACCTCAAGGTTAGCGAGCCAGCGTCTTACTAAAAGCACAGAGTCCTGTTTTGGCATCTGGCTAGCGACGCGGTAACTGGCGAAAACTTGTGATTATATTCCACAAAATTCGCCCGCTCACCATAAACGGCTTCTCGTACACGTAAGGACTCAGATGGAGCACCAGCTGCTCAAATCCCCTAATGCAGAGGGTTTTTAAGGGGGGGGGATGTACAAATGAAATGGAATGAAGGGGAGTTTAACACCTTACTTTCTGTACCGACTAATGAAGACGGACATACGCGATACAGTGTGCTATGACTATGAGGGAACTTTTGCCTACGCTTCATAAATGACGATATTATTATTATTAAACCAACTGTCTAGGGTATACTGGACTATAAATTCCGAAACACTTTTTCGACCAACATCGGGGCGAACCGGGGACTTCCTGGTTAGCGAGCCCGGATTGGATTAAGGCTCTGCTGGTCCTAATGTACATTTTGATGGTTATTTTTGGTTCACCGATAAAAATTACGATATTGCTTACATAAACAAAACGTAACGTGTGTAAAGAAACGAAATGTCCAGTGAAGCAATTGCCAGGGACCACAAAGTACGAAAAGCCTTTAAGGACAAGGACAAACGCGTAGGTAAAGAAGGGACGTATTTTTGTCATCGCCTGATAATTCTCAATTTTTCTTGTACTGTTTTTGTGACCTAGATCTTTAGCTGGCCCTTAGACACGTGCCTTATTTGCCTGATGGTTAATCCGGTACTGCTTCGGTTGACTGTCAGTGCGAAAATTGTGTTTGTGAATATGATGTACACGAACAGCGAATTATTGGTTTCTTAAAATATTAACATTGAAATAAATAAAACATGAAGATATTTAATAAAATAATATTTACATAAAGCCAGCTTCATGATTTTTTTTTATCTTTTTCTAGAATAAAATTAGAGACATACATCGAAAAAGTTCTAAAATCACAAACAGAACTCGAATGTAAATTAGAGGCAATTGAACGTGAGGTGGGTAATGGTTGTTTTTTAATTATCACAGAAAACATGGAACTGCACCGGGCTAAGTTTTCCATAGTGGTGTATGATTTACATTTAAACATGCATTATATAAGAGCTAAACCTGCCCAATGTAGATCTTTCGTTTGACCTCAAATATAAATCATTAGTTAAGACATTTATTCACATGGCAAACCCATAATCAACTCTCTGGACAATCGGATGGTTTTGATTTTCAACTGTTTTAAACTCGATTGCCAGTTAATAATATAATTTTAAATGTTTTATCAAAACTGTGTTTATTATCGGCAGGAATGACAATCGAGGTCTCGTTCTTCTGTAATCGACGAAGACTTAAGTAATTTGACTGAAATTATCGTATTACCTTTTCATTATCTATTTACCTATTATATCGAGAACTGCCATCTCTTTATCTAAATCTTATATAATGCATCTTTAACTGTTGACTTTTTAACAATATACGTTAATGTTAACCATGTTAAATTTTTTGACAAGGTACGTTAATAATAACCATGTTAACTTTTTTAACAAGGTACGTTAATGGTAACCATGTTAACTTTTTTAACAAGGTACGTTAATGGTAACCATGTTAAATTTAAAGATAAATAATAACACATAGATGTCCAAACATCATTAAATCTAGAGAACACATTATATCAATGATGGTTTATACAAAATGTGCTGAAATATTTTCAAATAAATTATGAAGAAAAAAATGTTTGATTAGTTTTTTTAATGGCATTTAGTAATTGAACTGAAATAAACAGGTCACAGTTCTATGGAATGACATTACTGTTTATTATTGAGCAAAGTTTGGACTTCTTCAAGACTAGAGAAGCTAGTCTAAACGTCGTTCAGTAATGAACAGTAATTATATTCCATAGATGTGTTACCTGTATGAAATTAGAATTATTCCAATCTTTTATGCATTTTCAGTGCAATTAGGTTTCCCTTCTTGTGTCTCATGCAGTCAAGCGTGCATTTCTACGTTGTCTGCACCCTATGTCTAGAACAGATGTAGGAAGTTTACGCGTCTTCTAATACACTTCCACGTTTTTGTTTCCAGGTCAACCCCAAAAGAAAAAATTCCGCAAATCTATTGTACGACTATTAATTTGTAGCTGGCTGGACGAATCGACTATCCTGATCACTGTGTTGCAGTATGGGACAGTACTGGGAAATGGTACCTCGTCTACGATTCTTTGTATGATTTGATGTATTTGGATTTGAACATAGTTTTCTAATCACCATTGCCTCAACCGAATTGAAGAAGCATTATGTAAGATTAAGATAGAGAGATGGCCATTCGTGCTATAATAGTTCTAAAATAGATAATATTCTGAGCTATGTTGTCTGTGTTGAAAGTTTTGACAAGATGTAGCATATATTGCTTTTATCGTAGTAACGATATTTGTTGATCTAAATTCAAACTCGATTCAACATTTTTAAATTAAATCAATAAATGGGGATCGAGTTTCAATCCATTTAAATCTTCGCCATCCAATGGTCTAGTGAGTTGATTATAGGCTTGTTTGTGAACAGATGTTTGAATAAATAATGAACTCAATGACCATTGAATACCGCTCGGGTTATTCAATGGTTCAAGATTGTTTTTATTCTATAACTACATGCAAATCTCAAAATACATTGTACTATCCAGATTATCAACAAAAAGAAATCATCGCCACTAACGTTAAAATTAAGCTCTTACATAATGCATCTTTAAATATGTTTCAATTTTACTGCAGATATTGATTAAATACATCTTTTGTATGATATTTTATTTACAAAGGGATATTTGATATGATAATAGATATTTTATATGATACTAATTATAGATACCAATAATAGATATTTTATATGATACTGATAATAGATATTTTATATAATAATAGATATTTTATATAATAATAAATATTTTATATTATAATAAATATTTTATATAATAATAAATATTTTATATGCTGATAGGTATTTTATATGATACTAATAATAGACATTGTATATGATAATAGATATTTAATATGATACCAATAATAGATGTTTTATATGATACTAATAATATATATTTTATAGCATAATAGATATTTTATATGATACTAATAATAGATATTTATATGATACCAATAATAGATATTTTATAAGATAATAGATATTTTATATGATACTAATAATATTTTATATGATACCAATAATAGATATTTTATAAGATAATAGATATTTTATATGATACTAATAATAGATATTTTTTATGATAATAATAATAGATATTTGATATGATGATAGATATTTTATATGATACTAATAATAGATATTTATATGATAATAATAATAGACATTTTATATGATAGTAATAATAGATATTTTATATGATACGAAAGGGGGGGGCTTATGTTGACCTTCAACTGAAAGCAACTGGCGTTTCGGCAACTGGGATTAACTGAAAGCAACTGAAAAGGATCGACCTGAGTACCTCTTAAAACTCAAAGCAACTAGTTGCAGTCAGTTGCACATGTTCAACTTTCTGCAACTCGCTGCAAATAGCAGTAACTAGTTCCAGTCGACACGAACGGTCTTACAACTGATCGAAATAACATCACGTGATAATAGAAATGTGTCATGTGACTTTATAAATAAGCAAATGGAAGCGAACGAAAACACCCACTTTTCAAATGTTGATGATGTCGACAATAATATATTAACACAATTGTGAAGAGACCGGTCATGCCTTTGGGGTGCATCTTCTAAATTATTCGCCATTTTGTTGATCACGTGATGAATGAATTAACAGTCACGTGTTAAGTGTAATCTCTACGGGGATACTCTATTGAACGTTCCGGAATTGAATTGTGTTAAACAAAGTGACAATCGAGTGACAATGCGCCGACTGCATGAGAAAATATATCAACCAGCCATGACTGCTGAAACATATTCGTACCGATTCTACACACACCACCTCCGTCGGCGGGAATGACAATGTAATACTATAGGGTTATTTTAGTCATATGAAAGGTACTTTAATGAAGTAGCCAAACAAACGGTTGACAACGAGAAACACGTACCCAAAAATGGTTATTGTCTCGTCGTAATAGCTGGGGCATCTATACTTTCTATATAAGAAACAGTGGAGTTAAATTTCCCTTCAGACATCATTCGGACTGCCTAGGGGAACATCATCCCCACAGCCTCCTCGGCTTAAGAGGCTAGGGTGAAGACATCATTCAGACATCATTCGGAGTTCCTAGGGGATTATCATATCCATAGCCTCCTCGGCTTTCAGGCTCGGGGAGATCACCATGTAGACGTAAAAAGAAGAGCGTAATGCCGCAAAACCCAGGCTAGGGGATAGTAAATTTATATTTAGCTTATATTTAATGTCATAGCTGTGTGTGTAGTTTCTTGTATATAACCGTTGTATTATTGATGTTATAAAGATATAAACAGATAGTTAAGCCAACAAAGGGTTCCGGGAGCAATTGATCCTTGAAGTTTTATACACAACGTGAAGTCAAAGTTGGTTCCTAATTGATCATAGTGTCACAGGCTGTTTTTTGTTTAGTGTCGTGAAGAATGATAGTCACATCTGTCTCCTGTAGTGTTGCAATAGAACGGAAACAGGACTGAATTCGGCGTCACATGATTGCGATTCCGTCAATTCGGAACGTTTCGGTCTGACAATCGAATATCCCCTATCAGTTCCGACTCGGCATAAGCGCTCCGAATTCAGTTGATCTCAGTTGTCCTCAGTTGCTGATATGATCTACATAAGCACACTTGCAAGTCGACATAAGCCCCGCATACTAATAATATATATTTCATAGGATAGCAAATATTTTATATAATAATAAATGTTTTATATTATAATAGATATTTTATTATTTTTTATACGATAATGGGACAGAATCTCGAGGCCCGCATGTTAATTCCGCCTGTTTTGTGAGAGTTGAAAGGACATTTGTACAGTTTGTCATCCCACGATCCACTCACTAGATCTACTACTAACTGGGCGATCGATTCACTATAACCGTGAATATGATAATGATGGGAGAGAGTATAAGATCACATATCAGGAGTGGAAGAATGATGATATAATGGAATAGGCGCGATATAGTTTCAGACAGCTACCTATATTTTATTTACGTAACTGAGCTTTTAGCTCAGATAATATATAATTTGGTATTGGGTCTGAAGGGACTTTGTCTCACGGAAGCGCTTACTATGTGTCATGGGGGTTAACTTTTGTTAACATATAATCTCTTCGTCAGATCTGTTCTTTTTTAATATATTTTAACACTGATGACCATCTTGTTTATTTGTTTGTTCAGAGAAATTCCTACAGTATCTAGCCAAGTTTCACAAGATAAATAACATATTGTTATAGGCATGGCTATAAATGTCGTTGTTATAATACCTACAGAATTGATTGTTGCAACCAATATCCTTAAGGGTATGTGGGGGCGTATAGGTCTATATACTTCATACCAGTTTCGAGCATGTAATATGTGGGAGGCGACGAATGGTGACGGGCGAAGACAATTGTACATCCCTACATGACCTGTCTTCTATATTGTTCATCCCGACATGGTCACATGACTTGTCTTCCATATTGTCATCCCTACATGGCTGAGGATGTTGCGTCATGTACCACACTGTTGATCGCCTGGTCAGACAATGTGAAATGGGGCTTAATAGTACGTTTCAATAGTTATAGAGACAGGGCAAAGATATATGGTTCTAAACGCAACTTAAAACAGAGAAACCTCACCCAGATTCACAAGATCTTTATCAATGAAGCCCTCACTCGTAAACGCGCTGCACTCTACAAAAGATGTCGGGATATGTTTAAATCAAAGCTAATTAAAAACTGTTGGACGTATGATGGTCGAGTTTACATACGACCTCTAGCAGACGACCGAAATATTGTCATAACCTGTGAGCAGGACTTCGATAACTTTCATACATCAACAAACAGAGTAAATTCACAAGCTAATAAGTCTTTGTTTAACTACAACGAAGCTACTTTATCACATTCTGCAATCAACACATCTTCCGACTGTATAGACGATGATAACAGAGTTGGGCCATTAAAACAACAATCCTTACGAGACTTTGGCGGGTTTGCCTCGACCCCACAGCCTGATAAAAAGAAATAATGATGCCTGACAGTATCTTTATATTTTTGAACCAATTTCATTCATCAATATCATTCCCAAACTACTGTACCTTATTGTGTACTGATTTTTCCTGTTTTTCTTAATGTCTACAAATGCATAAATATATATACGTATTTAATTATATTTAAACATCCATTGCAAGAGCTGAATCTGCGTATTGCAGGTCTTTTTTAGGCCTGAAATTATTAATTAAGACATTAATTAAAACTTATTCAGACCATAATCAACTCTCGATGTCATCGCTAGCCTGCGATATTTACTGGAGTAGGATCCGATTTGCTGCTCAGCTTTCATTCATGATTTAATCATGAAATGGATAATCGAATTCCATTTACATTATCTAGTTTTTAACTATTATAGTGAGATATGCCAGCTCTTTATCTAATCGCCCATAATGTATCTTTAAGTTGATGACCAACTGGATAGTACCTCAAATCGTTTCATGCATTCACCATTGCCCCAATTATCCTTCATGTAATAATAAGTTTGCTTAGATTTTTAAAACAATGACAAAATCTTTCTGTAAAGTAAAGTCATGTACATGTATTTTACTTGTTGGTTCCTTATTGTCTAACTATTACAGAGTAATATTAGCTTAGACCACTGTTTAGTTTATAATACATAGTTACATGTAGTTATACATTATATTATTATATAACTAATTATGATAATAAAAAAAATCGAATGTATAAAACTATGCCCACATTATTTATGGGCGTATCTTTTAAAAGTTCTCAATTATCTACTTAAAAGTTCCATTCAAATATTAACTAATTGGGTTATCATCTCAGTTTAAACTTTTGATTTCGTTTTTTATTCCATTTAAATTACTGAAATATAAACAGCCAATTATCTAAATAATTGTCAATTATGGGAACTCAGTCTTGCATCAAAATTGCATATCGGATTGTTAAACTGACCACCCTCTAAGTATTATCACTTTAACCTTCATCTTCATTTTTTGTCAAAATTGCCTGCTTTAGATATCATCGGACGATATTGTTATATTAACTTAACTATGACCGAAACATTCAATGTTTATGTATTATACTATTGCTTTAACTGTAAATAATTCACTGTTTTTGTCTGTATGTATGTTTTATTTGTTTACTAGTTATTTACATCATGTTCTCATGTCTCTATATCCACCAAAACTAACCACTAAATATTTAAGATCTAACTGTTTGATGATTTCTCAGTCCCCTCGTGCAATACTGGCGCAAGTGCAACACTCATTATATTTTCATTGCTACTGTAATAGTTGACATTTTTACTACACAGTAAAGCACGAGGCATCTGAGAAATGGCAATGTCGAATAATATCTCCAATAGTTTTATGTGAACTTGATAATTTTTGTCTGCTAAGTACTGTTTTAGCCTTATTAGTTCTAAGATCAGGAGACGTTCATAAAAATCCTGGACCTTCAAATCACGATTCAAATGAAAACCTATCAGTCTATCACTTAAATGCACGTAGTATAAGACACAAACTTGAAACAATATACAACGATGTCAATGATTACCATATTTGTAGTTTCACTGAGACTCATCTGGATAACTATGTGTTAGATTCATCTCTAAAATGGGACGGTTACCATTCTCCATACCGGAAGGATCGGACGTCGCATGGTGGCGGATTATTATTATATGTTAATAAAACCATTTATTGCAAACGGCGAGATGATCTTGAGGTTACAGGTATAGAGAGTATTTGGGTGGAATGCAAATTTCCAAACACCGTATTACTTGTTGCCTTATTTTACCGCCCGCCAAACAGCACAATTGAATTCTGGTCATTGTTCGAAAGATCCATTGAACTAGCCTATCAAACCACGCTTAAGGTTGTAATTTTAGGTGATCTAAATGATGACTTGCTAGCACAACGCTGCAAGCTACGGGATATTTTATCTTTAAATAATCTCAGAAATGTTATTGATGAACCTACACGCGTTACTGGGACGTCATCAACCTTATTAGACGTAATTTTAGTAAATGATGAAATTCAGATTAGTTCCAGTGAAACGATTAATGTCACTCCTGACATATCCGATCATAAGGGTGTTTATGCATTATTAGATTTTCCAGTTTCAAGTCCCAGGAATTTTAAACGGGAGATATTTGTATATAAGGATGGTAATTATAATAGGTTAAATACTCTTATCAAAGAACACGATTGGGAGAGTACCTTTGCAAATTCTGATATTAACTTAGTATGTTCAAAATTTTATGAAATTTTAAATAGCTATATTACATTGTGCATACCAAAGAAATCAATAACTATAAGACTAACTGACAAACCGTGGTTCAATACAGAAATACGTAGAGCGATAAGAATCAGAAACAGGTTACACAAAAAAGCTTTGAAAACACAACATGAATGCGATTTAAGAAAATACAAAGTTCAAAGAAATAAAGTAAATAATTTTAAAAAAGCGTTAAAAACAAAATACAAAGAAAAAATCACAAATTTCTTGAATTCTAACGATACAAATAGCCAGAATTACTGGAATAATTTAAGGAAAGTATTAGGCCAAAATGTATCAAATGATATTCCTCCACTTTTAGACCCCAATGGAAGAATTGCTCATTCAAATTTTGTGAATTAATTAACAACTATTTCGGATCAATTTCAAATAACACTCAGCAAGGAGAATTACCAAAATTCAATAAGCGAACAAATTGTCAACTTGATATTCCTTTAGTCGAAGAAAAGGAAATCGCAGATCTTATAAGTACACTGAAATTGAAAAAAGCTAATGGATTTGATAATATTAGTAACAAGTTACTAAAATATACCAAAACCTCAATATGTGTACCATTAAAATATATATTTAACAAATCACTAGAATCAGGCGTTTTTCCAACAATTTGGAAAAAAGCAAATGTCCTACCTTTCTATAAAAAAGGAGACAGCTCTCTAGTTTCAAACTACCGACCTATAAGCCTATTAAGTTCTTTGAGCAAATTATTAGAAAAGGTAGTTTTCAAACACCTGTTTAACTATTTTCATGAAAACAATCTCTTGTACAAATACCAATCAGGGTTTCGACCGAACTACTCTACTGTTCATCAACTTTTAGAAGTGTATCATGATATCTCATCTGCAATAGATAAGCAACTATATTCCTGCTATGTTTTTTGCGATATATCTAAAGCGTTTGACCGCGTATATTTACCTGGTTTGATACACAAATTAAGTCAATATGGGGTTTCAGGCATGCTAATTACGTGGTTGTCTAGTTATGTCCAAGACCGGACTCAACGGGTATTCGTAAATGGCTCTGTGTCATCAGAAATTACTCTTCAATCAGGAGTTCCCCAGGGATCAGTTTTGGGCCCCTTTTTGTTTTTGACTTACATCAATGATGTACAAGATGTACTCCATAATGTGGCTAGATTATTTGCAGACGACACGGCACTTGGGTGTAGCAAACAGTCAGTTTCAGAGATAGAACAGTCCCTAAACTACGATCTGACAAATCTCAACATTTGGGCGAATAATTGGCTTATAAACTTTAATCCAAACAAAACAAAAGCTATTTTATTTAGCTCCACAAAAACAGAAAATTATCCGAGTCTGATATTCGATAATCAAGCACTTGAAGTGGTTAAATGTCACAAACACTTGGGCATTACCCTTTCAAATGACGCCAAATGGACCATCCATATAGAAACTATTATCTCGTCCACCTCAAAATTATTAAATATTTTGCGTAAACTAAAATTCACCTTTAATAGACAAACTCTAAATAACGTATATTTGATATTCATAAGGCCAAAATTGGAATACGCATGTGAAGTGTGGGATGGGTGTAACGTTTCCAATACCGAAAAACTTGAAAAGGTACAGCTAGAAGCTGCCAGGATTGTGACTGGACTAACTAAAACTTGTTCTCGTGAAGCGCTTTATTTTGAAACCGGATGGAATAAATTGTCAGACAGACGTACACAAAAGCGACTAACCACATTTTTTCAAATTAAAAATCAGAGAAACCCAGCATACTTATATGACATTCTAGAATATTATCAACAAACACCACAAAAATACAATTTAAGAAACATTAGCGAATATAGATATCCTTATTGTAGAACAGCATTACACCAAACTTCGTACTTCCCCACAACAATTCGAGATTGGGAATTATTAGAGGACCCCATAAAGCAATCAACCACTCTTAAATCCTTCAAATATCTATACAAACAAAAATTACGTTCCTTAATACATAAAGCGCCAATCTACTACTGTAAAGGTAATAGACATGAAAATATTATTCACACTAGAATACGGCATGGGTGTAGTTCGTTGCAAAATGATTTGTATGAAATAAACGTTGTGAATGATCCCACATGTTCTTGTGGCAAATTTATAGAAAATGCCGAACACTATTTCCTGCAATGTCACTTATATGATGTAATTCGTGCTGAACTATTAAATACATTGTCAAGTTATTCTGTGATAAATATAGATATCCTATTGTGCGGCAATTCAGAATTGTCAATTGAGATGAATACAAACCTTTTCCTTGAAGTTCACAAATATATCAAACTTTCAAAACGATTTAAATTTAAATAAAAGTTATTGTTAGTAGTTACATCTTAGAATAAATTATTAGCTTTAGCTTTTTTGGTGGATAATGTCTATCATTTCTATGTATGGAAAGGGCTTTTCTAAGTTTTTGAAACTTGTGCTCAATCCTTTTGATATTTGTCAATAAAATATGTTTAAACTAAATGGGGCTTAACGCCCTACTGTGCTGTCCTGACTGGGCTAATGACGACGAGCATACGCCATACTGTGTGCTATTAGGAAAATTGTGCCCGCCTCGGACAGCGGTGCTATGGTTTACTCTAATGTCGAATTCCAACTGTCAAGGGATCTTTTAAGTGCACTCTTAAGTCCGGGTAAATTTTCATCGCGCTTGTACCCGTATTAATTAGCCCAGTCGGAGAAGAAAGGTAAGACGTTACCACCCCATTTCATTTCATTTCATTTCGTTTCCTGTAAATTGATAGGTCTATACTTCATACCAGTACCAAGTATGTAATACGTGGAGTCTGTGTCACTACAGACCCGGGACTGTACAGCGCAATGGACGCGTACGGCTAGCCCCCGGATCCATTCACGTTTTTTGAATTGTTTGTCTGTTTGTTTTTTCCTGAGTATGATGTCTTGTCCGTGTATTTGTTTTTGTTTAAATTGTGTGTGGTGCAGTCCCCCTGCACTTACTAATACATAATAATAGAAGCATAAAAAGTATGTTACACGATAAACGTATTTGAAACTGAAACTAATATAAGGATATATTTTGTTGGAAGAGTCACGTGCACCTATTGTGTTGGGTTTCACATTACAATAATGTGCACTGTAGTCACGTGAGTTTCAAACAAGTGATATAATACAACTAGTATGCAGCCCAACCTGTCCAGGCGACAACGCTAAGTTTTATTTACACCTCAGAGTGCCGGAGATCAGACTTGTAGCAATTTACACAAAATAATGGGAAATACGATGGCAATGGGAGAAGAAACAATGAAGAAAGGTTACGGGGAGATTAAAAACACGATATACAAGCAGTCTGGTGTACCGCATCATCTACGAGGAAATAACACTCATGTAGCAAATGGGACGAGCGGCGAGATTCAAGTGGAGACTGAAACAGATGCGCGTTTTAGATTAGGGGCTGGTGAATACACGTCCTATCCCTCTGACAATCCGGAGCTAACTGTAACAGTTACTGATAGTCAGCTGGTAGTCTGTAAAAAGTTCAAACTTGTTCCCGATCAGTCGGTGATAATTACCAAAAACAACACGATTCAGTTGACGAAATATGGCAAAATATGGATTGATGTGAACGGCAAAGATCACGATCCTAATTAATCTGAAAAAGAATAAGCAACGGGGGAATGTTCTGGACATTGACATAAAACTTTATGCGTGTGAATATAAACAACAAAATACTAATTCCGTGACGATTACATAATTCCTAATGGACTATTATTAAAGAACCGTTCTTCAATCTGTGACGATTACATAATTCCTAATAGACTACAGTGCACTCTGTCACATCCGACATCGTCGGATTATGCAGAGTGTCGGAATACCCAGTTTTCTCAATATCAGAAATATTGTAACTTCGAAAACGGGAAGTATTATTATAATGTAGCTTCGAATTATTCCCTTTAAAAATGATAAACCTTTCTGTACATTCAAAATTTTATTATATTAATTTTTGTTTCATTTAACATGCGTAGGCCTTTTGAATAGGCAAGTCTGTCGTTAATTTATCCTCTTCGCCGTCTTCAGTTGATCGCACTCTTGTCTTTGCTATCACGTGTTCATTGATAATGGGCGTACTCGATTGAACGTTCCGGAATTGAATTCTCTCAATCCCAACAATAGTGACAGTCGAGTGAAAATCGGTACTTCGGGCTATAACGCATGCGTCGACTAGATATATACATATGTCATCCAACCATGCAGCCGAAACCTGTTCGTCGTGTTTAATTACGTCACAATTCTAATCACACCACCTCCGTCGCCGGGACTGACAGAACTGTTACAGGACTGAATTCCGCGTCACTTGATTGCAATTCTGTCAATTCGGGACGTTCCGGGCTGTGAATCTAGCATCCCCAGGTCGTCGTCACACGGTTCGAAGAGATCCGTAGGGTGACCAAACTTATAGGTTATTCAGGTTCAATCGGCATGCGCAACGAATGTTTCCAACAGGTGCCGGATTATTCCTAATAGACTATGTATTATTAATGAACCGTTCTTCATCCTGTGACGATTATATAATTCCTAATGGACTATTATCAAAGAACCGTTCGTCAGTGTGTGACGATTATATAATTCCTAATAGACTAAAGAAACGCCAGTGTTATTTGTAGTTAAATAAAATAAGCAAGGTTCACACTGTTCCTCCTGGATGTTCAATAAAATGTTCACACAATGGATCGCATGTTTGTTTTTTTAAATATTCAATAAATTATCGCACGTAAATGGATATAGAGAAATATTCAATTTGTGTAAACATCCCTTTCTTCCAAGCTGTCCACCAGCTAAATGACAGAGTTATGTCTCTAAATGACCTGGAATGTGTAGAGGTCCTTTGGCCTTTGTACCCAAGCCATTAACCTTCACCATATTTAGAATATTTTCATTTTCAAGATAATCATTTATACAGCGACGACAACATCTTGTAGAATTTATGAATATCCTTGCCTGGTCGCCTGGGGTACATTTACTTCAACTGGATTACACCTGTCTCAACAGCATTAAAAGGGCGGGGCTATCTTTTGATCACTTCAATTTTCTCTGGAACCGACTCAATACATATTTCGGCGATAATGGGATGGGAGAGGGATTATTGGGGTGCGGTTTATTGGAATGGAATGGAGTGCGGTTTATTGGAATGGAATGGGTTCCTTGGAATGGAGTGCCGTTTGTTGGAATGGAATGGAGTGCTGTTTATTGGAATGGAATGGGGTTTACCGGAATGGGATGGAATATGGTTTATTAGAATGGAATGGGATGGGGTTTATTGGAATGGAATGGTTTATTGGAATCGGGAGGGATGGAATGGCGTTTATTGGAATGGAATGGATGGGGTTTATTGGAATGGGATGGATGGGGTTTACTAGAATGGGATGGGATGAGATTTTTGGAATGGAATGGATGGGATTTATTGAAATGGAATGGAATGGAATGAGGTTTACTGGATGGAATGGGGTTTATTGGAATGGGATGGGGTTTATTGAAATGAGATGCTGTTTATTAGAATGTGTTACAGTATTAGTTCTTTAATCAGGTTCAGATGACAAGACTAGTTTAACATCTTATAATACTTTTATTCTCTGCTTCTTCTAACATATTATGTACAAAACTTAAGACTCCGTAATTAACTTGTATTGAGGGAGCCATGTCATATTGCCAACTCCAATACGCTCTCCCTCATTCCGTCTCGTCCCGTGCCTAGGCGCACATGGCCTGCGCTCTCGTGTCCAGGCCGGACCTAACTGTTTATAAACCCTTCCAAACAAAGGATCTTATTAGGCATCTGGCTAATGTATCATACCAGGTTTAACATTCGATACATGCTAATTAGACAAAGAAAGTTTAAATAAAACATGCCAGCAAGTTAAGGTTACATAATCGTTACATAATCACACAGGGATGCTACCAAGAACTCCAGGGATGTCGATAGCGAAAAGGTGTCAAGTTGGCAGGAAGCGTCTATGACATCAGATAATCTGTGATTATGTAACAAATGGGGTTTATTGGAATTAGGATGGAACTGACCATAATTTAATCATATATTCATATATTTCACGTTACGAAATAAAGCATTTTGTGAAAGGTTAATCATATATTATATGATTTATAGATTATATCGACAGCGTTCTTTCGCTCAACTACACCGTTTAAAACTATAGCCTCTATCAGGATAAAACTGGCGTGACGTGAAGATACGTTTTATACATTTACGTAAAATCGAGGGCCATATTCAACCGATTATGCTAAAAAGAAATATTCATCTTTGTCTAGTAATAAAGCAACATTTCTGAAAGGTTCAAGGGGCCTTAAAGATATTTAATTTTTCACAAATTTTCGTGGGGTTGGACGCTTCCGACCACAGGTGGAACAACGTGTGGCAATGTTTTGCTCAAAAGCAGGTTTGAGGTTCACCATGGAAAACTTGTGATACATAAACTGCAAGTAGCATACTAGTTAACATGCAACTGCCCGCTCTACATTTCAACGCAACTAGCCTCCTCTCTTAAAGGACAATATTGGTGTCAGTCATTAATCAAATGGTCAAAATTTTCTCAACTAGTCCCATTTTTTAACCAGTTAAATTCTCATGATAATACGTTAATTAATAATATGACGATATGATAATTTCACATGTTGATGGTTGTAAATTACTTGTAGGTCGGGGTTTTGGCCCAAATTAATCGATTTATGAGATATATTATTTGACAAAGATTATAATCAGATATGCCACCAAATCGCATATTTGGGGTTCATTTTTCAAATTTTTCCAGGGGGAGAGCCCCCGGACCCCCCGTCCGTGCCCCGCGGTCAGTAAAAGGGGCAGCTCCGGTACGGGAGCCCGGGCCGGTTCCCGGCCCCAATCCGCACCTGACTGAAAGTGTACCACTATATTTATGCCTGATCTTGCTTGACCCATTACCCACCTAGAGTGTCCATAATTTTAATACGTAACCTACAGTTCCCCACAATTTTTATGCATGGTCTAGTCTGACCCACCTAGCAATTTTTATGTGTGGCTTAGTTTTTGTTTCGGTAATTAGTGTTGTTTTTTCGTTATTTATTGATTTTTCGATATTTGGGTTTTTTCGGATTTTTTCGGTAATTATTATCAAAAAAGTTTTTTCGGTATTTATCACTATTTCGGTATTTTGTCTGCATTTTTCGGTACTTTTCAGATTTTTATCTCGGTACCTTTCGCATTTTTTCGTTATATGGTACAACCGTACCGGTTTTTCATCAAAGACTCTATGCCTGGCAACTTTTGTGGTATAGTCTAGATATCGTATCGACAGATCCATTTCACAACAAGTTGACAGTTTAAAAAGAATCGTTGCGAAGATAATTTGAAATGCATTTACGACTAGGCATCACAAAAATAATGTCGACCAGTTTCCGTTTTCGCTTTAGGCAGGCCTATGATATTAAAATGATATCATCATTGTCGCTGCCGAGATCTCCTGTTTCTTCTTGTACTTTGGCTAGTGTCCATTGCTGGAGAAAAACACTAGTTGCGATTGTCACAGTAATTCCAATGAGGTGGATGGTTGTGACATTAACAAAGAGGTAATCGTTAGCCATGGCTTTTGGGACACCTAGTCGTAAATATATTTCAAATTATCTCTGTAATTATCCTTTTTAAACTTAGAACTTGTTGTGAAATACACTTTACACTTTCACAATTTACAAATATGAATCCATGATACCATCTGTCTAGATTCTAGATGATACCACAAAAAGTTGCCAGACAGTCTTCAAAGTAAAAATCTATCAAGTTACCATTTGTGGACCAGCAATGAAATGCAATGTGGGTTAACGTCCTACTGTTCTAACTTGGTCAATGAAGATGGCTATACGTCATACAGTGTGAAATGAGGAAAAATTTGCCCAGATACAGGGATCGAATTCCGGACCTCGTTGAGCCTTACCCCACTGAGCCACTATTGCGCTTATTTCTGAACAAACAGAATAGGTAAATTGTTAAAAACTAGATATATTAAAATTCCATACAGTTTTGCTGGAATAATATTAAATCTTGTTTTCTGATTTACGAGATCTAGTATAATTAATTCCATCCTCCCCTAAAAAACTACTACAAAATTTTATAATAAGCCAAGCCAAGAGAAAGACTGACAATTGTCCCGTTTTGTTCTTAAGCAATCATCTACCATATTCAACATCTATTTTTGAGGTAATAAATAAACGTTCACATGGTTAGTACCCTACCTCGCCCAGGCTCAACATTTTAAAATTGACAGTCTACTCAAGACTTTTGTTGAGTTTCCGACCACCGCAGCTGTACAGACTGGGTCACTGAGCGTATTTATTTATGCCAAATGAATAACTTAAGAAGACCACACACAAATTCGGCTAAATTTACCCTGAACA
This sequence comes from Patella vulgata, assembly GCF_932274485.2. Classification (NCBI taxonomy): domain Eukaryota; kingdom Metazoa; phylum Mollusca; class Gastropoda; family Patellidae; genus Patella; species Patella vulgata. The sequence continues at coordinate 5,478,615 of NC_065884.2, forward strand.
TGATTTGGTAGTAAACTTATAAAATAAATCTTGAAAAAAAATGGACTACAAAGAGGTAGATCCGCCACTGCGTGGTGTACATCTAACTTATTAAGTTATGCATTATACTAATATAGACTGTAGTCGCGTGAGTACCATTATCCCTTTTTAACCAATGAGTCGGTTCCCAAACAAATGACATAATATAATTGTGACTGTTCAAGTGAGAAAACTATGTTCTGCTAAGCAATGGAATCAGCCATTAAGTTGGTGGTTAAAACCGGGAGAGAGTGTAGCAAACGCTGCTCAGAAAGGTCACAGTGAGGGTACGGGCCTGGTCAGGAGATAGCTTTTATACATTTTACGTAAAATCCAGGGCCATATTTAACTGGTTATTCTGAAAAGAAATATACATCTTTGTCAAGTAATAAAGCAACTTTTCTGAAAGGTTCAAGGGACATTCAATTTTTCCCAAATTTTCGTGGGGATTAACACTTTCTACCACAGATGGAGCAACAGGTATGGGGTTCACCATGGAAAACTTGTGATACATAAACTGGAAGTAGCATACAAGTAAACATGCAACTGTCCTCATTTCAAAGTAACCAACTCATTACCCCTCTTATTCTTCCGCCTCAAAATCATGAATATTCACCAAAACCTGGCCGAAAATGTATATTCAAACCCTTTTAGTGAGCTCTGTGTGATAGTGTGGAATTTTGGTGTTTTAATTATTATATAATAGGTTTTAGTCTACACTGCACAACACTGACAACAGCTTAATAAACAATAACAAACTTTCACTTTCATCTGATCTTTGAACTCTTATATTCATAGCCACTGGATCTTTAGCTTCTGGACAGGTCTTTGTAACAACATCGGTGACTATCATCTTATCATTTCCTTGGATACTTTTCCTAACAAACCCAACTTTCTAGGTTACAGGTGTAACAATTAAATCATTCTAACTTAAAGATGGGTTCCCGCGTACAAACTGGGTGATTTAATGGTATATATGGACTAAAAACATATTCAAACTAATTAATTTGTCATAATTTTGCTTCAAATCCTTCTCAAACATTGTAATTGCGAAGGAATGTCCTGCTATAAAAATTCAATCAAACCAGGTCATGTTTACGTCACGTGACTTACTTCTCTTGGAAGTCGAGGAGAATTCATTGCATACATAAGACGATGTTGTCTTTAATCGCTTACTATTTATTACAATAATATCGAATCCTAATTAAATTCTCGGATTATCCACTACCCGGGTCTTTTTCCGTCATTTTTATCTCAGAAAGTGTTGTACGTCTAACTCTTCATAAAGTTTATCAACTTGTACATCAAGCGCTCAATGTTCGTGTGTGACCTTTGACATCACGCATGCAGAAATTCCTAATCGTCGGGCTGTCGATTAGGGGGAACCCTTACATTTTTGTCCTGTATACGCTCCATGAGTGTTTTTCGGGGAATCCAGTATTTTTCTAGTAAGATTGAATATCTCTACTTTCCATATATACCAAAATTACCATACTTTAATTGGAAATAACCACCCGATAAATACTTTTTTGGGAACCCATCTTTAAGGGTTTGAATGTGTCAGATGGACATAAGATTTATCTTCTAAATATTAAACTTGTATTTGTGCTGGAAGTTTCTAAGTTGTTGTAGTTAAGAAGGGTACTTTTCGTTAAGGTATGTGTATTTGAATATCATTGGGGTTGTCTGATGATGTGGTGAATGTAAAACGTGAACGGTGGACGATGGTTGCTATAGCAAATACATTATATTTTAATAAAATACACTTAAGATTGATTAATTACGCATTACCATTAGAATTGTTTAGAATTATTTATTAGTTACATCCACACACACCCTAAACATATTACATACCGCGTATGTTTCTTGTATGCTTGTATTAGTAATTCTGTTTTAAGGTTGGGATTTGCTTAGTATTACATAGGTTACATGCATACCACTTTGCGTTCAGATTTAATTGTTTCAGCTTTCCATATTTCAGCTATCCTCTATTTCCTATGTCAGATTAACAAACACGGTGAATGCACATATCTTTGATAGTTTAGTGTTGGTTGTGTTGTGATACTCCTTGGTTGAGGCTTTTTGAGATTGTACATTGGATTTTGTTTATATTTTGTATTTGAAACTAATGCATTTTGGAGCATAGTTTATTGATGTTGTATATACTTGTGATTTGATTGTCCATTTGAGATTTGTACTTGTGATTTTTCTATTTTATATTGACTTGATTGGTGGATTTGGATTGTATTGTGTTTACTATGTGTCATATTTGGGATTCTGTCCGTATACAAAATGTATATTCAACGCCTTTCTTCCATTCCACACCAAAAAGTCAACAAAAATCGCAATGCAAAACGGGGAAAGGGAGTGAAAGACTACGCTTTTGCACTAGATTTGTAACTAGCGTAGGAATAGTTGGTGAGATGTATCCGTATTAAACAATGCATCGACAACATATTCGCATCATTGAGTTGGGGGTTGGATGGCTGAATGGTTAGCGTGCGCGCGCTGTATCATAAAGCCTGTCATTGAGTCAACTGGCGTGGTTTCGAATCCCCGGTTGTACGCGGCAAGGAGTAGGGTCGCCTGTCCAACCTCGTGGGTTTCCTCCCACTGCTAAAGACCCCTACGCGCAAGCGAATTCTTGAAATAAAATTAAACCATATGTTAGTCCCGAAATGACCTAGTTTGTGTCGAGTGGACTTTAAACCCCATTTCTCACTCTCTCACGCATCATTGAGTCTTCATATGGGGAGGGATTCGTAAAACGTTTAACCATGTACCGTGTTTTTGATTGCGTGACATGATTCTAATATAAACTCGTATTTTATTATTATGTATAAATTATGTTCCTTGTCATTGTAATATAACTGTCATATGAAGTGTATCCTGATGTCCCAATTATTAGAAGTTTATGGCGCATAAGTATTCAAAATTGAGACTAAGGAAATATTTTGTTTGAGTAGTCACGTACACCATATATTAACGGGTTTCAGATTATAATAACTTGCTAAAATAAAACTTTCATTCTAGTCATATGATCTGCATTATGTTTGTGACCAATGGATTCGGATTGCAAACAAATGATGTAATGCAGGCGGTCACAATATAAGAGTTTGCCCAACTTGCCTTGGTGAGAGAGGTCTAAGTTTCATTACCAGTTCCTCAGATCAGTTGATCAGTGATTTATACAATAATGGAACAAATCTATAAACAGGGGGCAGATGCTATTCAGAAAACTTACGATATGGTTCAAAACACGGTGTACAGCCACTCTACGGTACCGCATCATCTGCGTGGAAATAACACGCATGTAGCAAATGGGACGGAAAACTATGTTTATGTACAGACAAGAGACGAAGGAGGCTTAAGATTGGCACCTGGTGGATACACGTCCTTTCCTTCTAACGATCCACGGATAACTGTTAAATCTTCTGATGGTACCCAGGTCTGTGACAATTACAGACTTGGTGCAGATGAATCGGCTATAATTGCCAAAGACAACACCATGCAGAAAACCAAGTATGGCAAAATACAGACCTTATTAAGTGATGGAGCGCTTATTTGAATGCATTGATTAGCTTTGAGTATTCATCAAATTAACCACAGATGTCCATACATGATAAGTTTTTAAAATTTTAAATTTAACTATGAACAAATATACACAATGAAAAGTATCAAACAATAACAATAAGTGTGCATAAATTGAAGATATGAATAATGAATTAAATTTTAAATTATAATGAAATGAAATGACGAGTTCAATATTGTGAATTTAATAAGACATTAAATCTGTGACCAGAACCTGATTACTAGATAGTGGATTATGATTAAAATACCATCAGTAGTATATGTAATGAAATAAAGTAAATATGTTTAATTATTCCTCCTGTATGTTCATTAAATGATCACACAATCGGTTGTGGTTTTTTTTTTAGTTTATTGAAAGATGTTTTATTAGCTATCAAGATATCGTGTTAGTTTAAACATTCGTAGGCTGTGAACCAAATATGTCAACATATTCTCTTCATATGTATAACACGAACCCGAATGTCAATATTACCTGCAACAGGTAAATTTCAACGTTAGTAATTTCCGCCGTTCTCCGTGGGTAGTCGTAACTTTCCGTCAATAAATAATCCGTGGCGTCATTTTAGTGCTCATATTCTAGTCTATATTTCTATGAACAGAAGTACTAAAATGATGTTACGGATTGTTTATTTACGTAAAGTTACGACTACCCACGTAGAAAGTTGAAATTTACGTGTTGCAGGTAATATTCATATTTGGGTTCTATTTACACTTATGGAAGTAATATGTTGACATAATTACTTGCATTATTTAAAAAAAATATGAAGCTTTTCTGGTGTGCTTTAAATAATGGACGCTCCAGCACTAGCTACGATACCTGCCGCAAAAAATCTCTTTATTCACTAACCACACACTCGTACCAACACACTATATCTGAGAAAACTTTGGAAAACCTTCTGGAAAGATACTGACATTTTAGATAGATAAAGAATATCTAGAAGGTGTAATCACGATTATGAACATTTTACAGCTTTTGTTAAAGTTCTGGTAATGTCTAACTGTTTTCTAACATACATTATTTACTCATTTCATTGCGATATTTCATAATGTTCCGGTTCGATGAATTTCGAGAAATGTTTATGGAGAAATGTTTTGCAAGATTTGTATTTGAAAATTTGTTGTACGAGATTTGTTTTTCGTTGATTTTTGTCAACCTAAGAGAAGTGATTATAACACTTGGCAACCTGTAAGGATGGGGTGGGGGAGGTCATTGCTGGGAGCAAATTCTTGTGAACGAGAGGATCAGAAATGGGAGTCAATGGGACAGAATCTCGAGATCTGTCTGTCAATTCCGCCTGTTTTGTGAGAGTTCATAGAAAATTTGTACAGTCTGTAGCCCCACGTACTACTAACTGGGCGGTTCACCATAGCCGTGAATATGATAGTGATGAGATAGCATCAGATCACAGAGGAGTGGAGGAACAATGATGCAATAATGGATAGCAACATATAATATGCAATTAAGCTTTTAATTGTTTTGAGACTTTGCCTAAATTTCCTCGCATTTTAGTTCATTAATGGGAGCAAATTCTTGTGCACGAGAGCATAAGAAATGGGACAGACTCTCGAGGCCTGCATGTTAATTCCGCCTGTTTTGTGGGAGTTGACAGAACATTTCTACAGTTTGTCACCCCACGACCCACTCACTACTGGTAAAGGGGTCTTTTAAGTGCACTCTAAAGTCGGGGTAAATTTTACTCGCGTGTGTGCCCGTATTCATTAGCCCAGTCACAGAAGAAAAGTAGGACGTTAAAACTCCATTTCATTTCATTTCGTTTCCTGTAAATTGGTTACATACATGATAATAGACGCATAAAAAATATGTTACACGATAAACGTATTTGAAACTGAAACTAAGAAAATATTTTGTTGGAAGTGTCACGTGAACCTATTGTGTTGGGTTTCACATTACAATAATGTAAGACCAGGAGCCCAGGGGGTCAACCTAGCTGAAAAGTGTACCAATTTTCTCCTATATGGTATCAATGCATGTATATCTGGTATCAACAGAATGTAAGTCTGCCGGGTTTCTGGTGGTGGGTGTGGTATTCCACGCCCAAAATGCCATGCCCCGCAACTAGGCTAGATTAGCTCAAAAGTATACCACACGAAAATCTCACTGCAGTGTACCGTACTTTGTAGGTGTTATACAAAAACACTCTGACATACATTTCTAGTGGTGGGCCTGACAGAGCTATGTAATTGCAAGACATTTGTAGTGGTGGAGTCTAATTTACAGACCACAGCTAGGCTAGATTAGCTGAAATCTGTGCCACCTAAAACAGCTTTGGAGTGGTTCAGTACCACTACAGGAATCATGAATGACCACTGCCAGATAGTTTGTGCGGTGGGTTACCCCTAACAGACACGCCCAAAATGCCACGGCCCCCTACTACGATAGCTCTGTCAGGGGTACCCCACCACTAGAAATGTATGCAGTCAAACCTGACCAGGCGACATCGCTGTCCAGAGTGCCGGAGGTCAGTTTTGTAGCACTTTACATAAAATAATGGGAAATACGATGACAATGGCAGAAGAAACAATGAAGAACGGTTACGGGGAGATTAAAACCTGATATACAAGTAGTCTGTTGTACCGCATCATCTACACTACGGGGAAATAACACTCATGTAGTAAATGTGGGGTTTAACGCCCGCTCGACACAAACTAGGTCATTTCTTCGGGACCCCGTCTTCATTAGCCCAATCAGAGCAGAACAGTATTACGTTAAACCCATTTCATTTCATTTCGGGACTAACATATGGTCCAATTTTATTTCAATAATTTGCTTGCTCGTAGGGCTCTTTGGCACTGGGAGGAAACCGGAGGATCCGGAGAAATCTCACGAGGTTGGACAGACGACCTTACTCCTTGTCACGTACAATGACAGACCTTATGACGCAGCGCGCACACGCTAACCATTCGGCCACCCAAACCCCCTGATTCATGTGGAGACTGAAACAGGCGTGTTAGATAGGTGAATACAGGTCCTATCCTTCTGACGATCCACAGCTAATGCCAATTATAGGCCGGTTGAGGAGGTTCTGGAATTTCCAGAGTCAACAATTTCCGCTTTTTGGGGAATAGTAAATTGGATCCAAGTTCAGTCTTCTAAAAAGGGTTAGGGTTAGTATTCCACGAAATACTCATTTATATAAAGCGGTCATTGTGGCTCCGGAAATTCCCGTACCTCCCCATCCGGTCTACAATTAGCAACTCTCAAAACTCAATCCTAAGAGGCATAGTGACAGCTTGCGTTTCTACACGTCACTGTTCTTTGTAGTACACACAAATCCATAAGTTGATCTTGACAACACATATACTTATATACTAACTTATGTACTATAGGGTATACTTATGTTGATTCGCATAAACTTAAGTCATTGTGTGTCCAATGAGTCATTTTTGGGCGAATTACAATAAATTACCCCCCACCCCCGCTAGCCAAAAGACATTAAATATCTTGAAATTTAACTGTGTATATTTTGAATGTTTGATATTATAATAAGTGCTAAAATACATCATAAAAGCTAAGGTATGTCATACCCTGAGATATGATATACTTTATAATACGGCATGTTATATCTCAAAAGACATTTGAAAATATTTGGAATTCTGTTGTTGACCATAACATGGGGGTCATTTTTTACCAGACACAAAATTATAGTTAGACAGCTCAGCACGTTGATGTGGACGTTGTAGACAAAGACAACACTTTTCCATCAGACGCTACCCATTGCCTTATTAGCTCTCCATATTTGATAGACACCACTTCCTCCAAATATAGTATGGCGGACATCTTAAAGTTGTTAGTACATGCATTATTTTACAGGGAACGTTTAGTGGTTAAACTGTTCGATAGAAAATGTGACTCATTGCTTTTATACATAGAAAATTTAATCGTAATACCTAGCAAATACGGTTAAAATTGTCAATTGATATAATAATGAATTGGGCGAGGGCCAACTACTTTTAGTTTCTATATCCTTTGTGCCGTTTATTACACATTATACCCCCTTTGTGTTGATAATTTGTAAAATACTTTTGTGGAATAAAATAACATAAAGCATTGGATCCAATGTAAGTTGTAAGCAAGCATTATGTAAGAGCTAAAATAACACACGGTATATTTATAATTAAACTGATCCTAAGACAGGTGGGGCCCAAAAAGCCAGGTCCGCCAAATTTTACTAATATAGACAGTAGTCACGTGAGACCCATTATACTTTTTTACCAATGAGTCAGTTCCCAAACAAATAACATAACTGGTGACTGTTCAAGTGAGAGAAATAATTTCCGTGTACAACCAAACGTGTATCAGACCAGTTACTGCTAAGCAATGGCATGTGTTGCTGCTCTGGGAAACAAAGAAGGGATTGAGCTGGTGGATAAAATCGCGGGAGATAGTTTAGCAGACGCTGTTCAGAAAAGTTACGGTGAGGTTAAAAGCACGATATACAAGTGGTGTGGTGTGCCGCATCATTTAAGGGGAAATAACACACATGTAGCAAATGGGTCGAGAAGCAAGATGTATGTGGAGACTGAAACGGGTGGAGGTTTTAGATTAGAACCTGGCGAATACACGTCCTATCCTTCTGACAATCCACAGCTAACTGTAACACTTATTGATAGCCGGCTGGTGGTCTGTAAGAAGCGTAAACTTGTTCCAGATCAGTCGGTGATAATTACCAAAAACAACAGCATTCAGTTGACGAAATATGGCGAAATATGGATTGATGTGAACGGTAAAGATCACAGACGTTATTAAGCTGAACAAGAATAAGCAACGGGGGAATGTGCTGAACATTGACATAAACATGCATAAAATGATGTGAATATACTGAACTGGGATAATATAAACTAAAACAATACTAATTCCGTAACATAATTCCTAATGGAGTATTGTTAAAGTGATCCGTAACAATTACATAATTTCTACTGGACTATTATTAAAGTAAACCGTAACTATTACATAATTCCTAATGGACTATTATTGAAGAACCGTCCGTATGATCTGTAGTTAAATAAAATAAGCAAGGTTCACACTGTTCCTCCTGGATGTTTAATTAAATGTTCACACAATGGATAGCATGGTTTTGTTATTTTTGAAATACTGAATTAATCATCGCACATAAATCGATATAAAGACTGTTGGACCAGTTAAACGACAGGGTTAAGTTTCTAAATGACCTGGATTGTGTTGAGGTCCTTTGGGCTTTGTACCCAAGCCAGTAACCTTCACCCTATGTTCTAGGTTCTGATTTGGAATATTTTCATTTCCGAACTGTGCTTAAATGCTGGGGTGTGTTTGAATAAGTTAATTCCTCAAGCTATTACACCTTTGTACAATTGTCGTCAGATGGAATTTCTGATGATAGCTGTTTACAATTTCGTTCTGTCAGATGGGTGACAGGGTTCTGATCGTAAGTGTTTTCAAACGTCGGCGACCGCTAGCGCTCTGGTGTTGGTGGGGGGGCATTTGATTACAATGTAGTTCTATCAGATGAGTGGCCGGGTTCAGGTCGTGTCTGTTTATAGCGGTGGGTGGCAGCTTTCACTCCGCAACGTAAGATCATGGTATGTTGGTTCTCTGGTGACCCAACTGCTTAAACCTGCAGCCTCTACCAGGAAAAGGGGTGTGGGACGTTGATCTGATCTGAAGATAGCTTTTATGCATTTTACGTAAAATCAAGGGCCATATTCAACTGGTTATGTTGAAAAGAAAAAGACGGCTTTGTCCAGTAAAAGCAACCTTTCTGAAAGGTCCAAGAGACATTCATAATATTAAAATTTTCCCAAATCTTCGTGGGGTTGAACGCTTTTTACTAAAGTTGGAGCAACATGTGGCAACCTCTTCCTCAAAAGCAGGCATAGAGTTCACCATGGATACACAAACTGGAGATAGCATACAAGTAAACATGTAACTGCCCGCCCTACATTTCAACATAACCATCATCATAACTCTCAAAAAAATCATACATATTCATCAAAACCTGGCCCTTTCTTCGATTCTAGAACCAATGGGAAAGGGATAGAAAAACTATAAATAAGTTTTGCACTACTGTATAATCGTAACCAGTGTAGGAATAATTGGTGAGCTGTGTCTGTATAAAACACATCGACAACATGTCATTATTCTTATAAACGATAATGATTACTTTAATCTCACAGTCATTAATATACCACTTTACAAAGAAGATTTCAAAATGTGTTAATGTTCCAGTGAAATCGATAAAAAGTCCTGTTAGATTAGATAAAATGTTGTAATTTATTATTTGCCAATATCATCGACTGACGCGTATCTGGCGGAATAGGGCGAATGGTATACCTGCAATGCTCCTGCTTTTCCATTTGGCGTCAGGCTTTTTTATTTTCTGAATCTGAATCTGAATGAATAGTCATAGATGCCAATTACTGGCTTTTACACGACGGATGGAGTGCGCTAGTTAATGTTGTCTAGTTTAGATTTGAATAATTCGATTGACTGTTCACTGTATCATCACTGAGTTTATTCCAGTCGTATACAGTTCCTGCAAATTATGAGTATTTGAATATGTCACTTTTAGCACTAATTGGCTGGGGACTATTAAAATGGGTTCGTCCGTCTGTCTGTCTGTCCGTCTGTCTGTCTGTCTGTCCGTCTGTCCGTCTGTCTGTCTGTCTGTCCGTCACACTTTTTTAGCTAGAATCTTCAAACTTGGTGTAGGTATTTATTAGGTCAATGCCTTGGTGGAGTTTAAAGATGAACATTTTCTGCTTAGGGTAAGCAGAGATAAGCAATTTGATTGGTTGATGCTTTTGGACACGATAACTTTAGTTCTAATTAAGTGAGAGTGATGAAACTTGGTGTATAGTTTCATTACATCAATACCTTGACTAAGTTTGATAATGAGCATTTTCTGCTCAGGGTAAACAGAGCGATAAGCAATTTGATCGAGACTTTGGAACACAATAACTCTCATTCTAATTGAGTTAGAATGTTCACACTTGGCATAGGTGCCTATTAGGTGAATGCCTTGATGGAGTTCGAAGATGAGAATTGGGGTAAGCAGAGATAAGCAATTTGATTGGTTGATATACATGAGCACAACAACTTTAGTTCTAATTAAGTGAGAGTGATGACACTTGGTGCATAGCTTTATTACATCAATACCTTGACTGAATTCGATTATGAATATTTTCAGCTGAGGGTAAGCAGAGCGATAGACAATTTGATTGGTCGAGACTTTGGAACAAAATAACTCTCCTTCTAAATGAGGTAGTTTAAACTTGGTGTAAGTGTTCATTAGGTGAATGCCTTGATGGAGTTCTATGATGAAGATTATCTGCTTACGGTAAGCAGAAATAAGCAATCTGATTGGTTGATGCTTTGAGGCACGATAACTTTAGTTATAATGAAGTGAGAGCAATGGAACTCCGAATAAAGATTCATTATATCATTACCATGACTGATTTCGATGGTGAGAATTTTCTGCTTAGGCTAATGAGCTATAAGCAATTTGATTGGTCAAGACTTTGGAACATAACAACTCTGCTTTTAATTGAGGTAGAATGTTTAGACTTGATGTAGATGTTCATTAGGTGATTAACCTTCAATGATTAACCGGCATTTGCCCTATCGCTCTACCAAGGGTTTCTCCCCCTTCTGAAGCTGGCCTTGGGGCGCCCGCGCTAGACTTTCGCGGGCACACCGCCCCAGTTAAATTCAGGCCTTATGATACAACAGGGTCGCCTGTCCAACGTCGTGGGTTTTCTCCGGGTCCTCCGGTTCCCCCCACTACTAAAGACCCCTACGCGCAAGCGAATTATGTAAATAAAATTTAACCATATGTTAGTCCCGAAATGACCCAGTTTGTGTCGTATGGACGTTAAACCCCATTTCTCTCTCTATCTCTGCAGGAACTGGCACCAAGCGATACTCGTCTTCTTGTTCTTGGAGGTGACTCTCTTCGATAAAGGCGAAGGCTATGTCAGTTCAAACAGGATCGACACGAAATCATTTTTTTGGCATGCTTGTTGCTTCGACAGTTCCGCTGCTTCGAATCCAAGTTGGCGATAATGACGACAAGTTAGACGTATCGTCCGTACCTGTTATTGTGAAATTTCTTAAACGTTAACTTTGCCAATTACATCTATATTTGTTCTAATTGAAATATGTCTATGTCTATTGCATATATCATAAAAATTAAGATAATGGTGTCTACTATTCACTTTGAAATTACAAAGTCTGCAACAGTCTGTTTACATAAAACAAATGACCAATATTTAATCATTGATTATAGTTTATTTATTGAAGCTCATTGTACACTAGTATATGTACATACATAAACAGCATTAGACACCGACATACAATATTACATGTACGTATATATACAAGTTCACGCATGCTGTATTTTGAATATAAATTCGTTTATCTTCGGGTACCATATCATTGACTTATTCCGTTATGTGCAAACTTTATTTCATTTTAAATTATCACTTTTAAGTGCTCTAGACGAAATTATAGAGACAAATAAGGATTCGAGGGTGAGAAAGCGAGATTCAAATACACAAAAACAATTGTTATAATACATGAAATAAATTAAAAATGGAAAAATTGAAATACAAGATTATTACACTAGTGCTCACTCTAATCTAATTCATATTCTGAAAATAACTTTATTTTTAGTTATGTATTTATGAAAGATGAGAATAAATAATATATAGCCAACTGGTATAATATCATTATCAACATATCTTGGATCTCAATTCGTATCATGTGACAATAATATTACATGTAAGTATATATTTATACTGAAGCGTAAGAATACACTATAATAAAAGTTTTGTAAAATTATGGAATAAAAAAAAAGGTTTACAGCGTAATTTAATAGCATATTATGTATTTATAGCTTGAAATGCAAATAGTTTCTATTTGAGTTTCATTTTAAAACTCTTATATTATTTGATAAAACGAATACTTCAACAAGAATTAAATTCTTTTTTAAGATCACATTTTATTGTTTTTTCCAAGAAATTAAATATACACTGAAAAAAAACTTGTGTTGGATCTCAACACAAGTACTTGTGTGGAAATTATTCTACACAAGTTATGTGTTGTTTGGCATTGCATAAACACAAACTTGTGTTCTTTTTAATGCATTAACACAAATCTTGTGTTTTTTCCATATAATTAACACAAGTAATGTGTACCGTCAACAAATATTTTTTTTTTTAAATTTGAACTTCATACAAAGTCTTAATCCGGGGGTCCACAAGTAAGAGAAAAGTATTTTTTACTCAGACAATATAGCCAGACAGACTTGAATGCTAATTGGTGTTAAGATGTCTGTAGTTAAAATAAAGTTGGGCCCAATAAACTGGTAGATCAAAGGCCTGTTGAGCGCTCATGCCCGGTGTGATTTTAACAATTGACTCCAAATGCGTTGACAAGAAAATAAGTGAATGTGATTGGTTGATAAAATCAACGTACTATAGGCTACATTTTGTCTGCGATATCATCTCGGTGGAAGCGGACATTAAATGAAGTGATTTCACACAATTAATTTAACATTTAACAACGTGCTGAAATGATTTTGGAGCAGTGATATGTTTGACAAATGTAAGTTAATGGTCAGATAGAATACAAGGCCGCAGGTTTGTGAATATTTATATAAAAAAAATAATACCATGTATGTAATTTAGCATCGATATTGTTTCTCTGTATAATATTAGTATTTCGTTTCCTTAAAAAAAACTCCAACAATTTAAACCGGAACTTCATGTTTATAATATGGCGCGGTCAGGAAAAAAAATTCGGCATGTTATTATCAAATTTGTTCAATTTTTCTGAAATCATGTTTCATTAACATTAGTTGTTCGGTGCTACGATGTTTTTCAAATACTTACATTACAGAATCACATTATGATTAAAGCAGAAACGGCTCGACTTGAACCAGCAGGTAAGAATCTGTTTTGAAATTATATCTTGGGAGGTTGGATTGGTGTTGGAGACCCGATTGGCGGCCATTTTGATTCTTGTTTCAGGATTTTTTTTTATATTATAACAATTTTGCCAAGAGTAGACATAAACGCGGGCACAGACTAGGAAAAATCTTTTTACACTTTTGTGTTAGTTGAATTGTAATCTAATTTATGTTTTAAAAAAACAACCTTAAATCTAATAAGCAGACGGAAGATATGGACGAACAACAAGAAGAAGTTATGGAGGTCCCAACAACTGAACCTATGGAAGTAGAAGAATCGTTTACAGCCGAAACCCGATACGATGTGCCAGTTCCGGTCATGGAGTCCTCCATCTCAGACGATGCCGACGTTAGTGTCTTCTGCGACGAAGAACCCGTAGTGGTGTATACGCAGGTAGAAGCTGGTACCTCCCGTGGCAAGTCCAAGTTGTTTGACAACCAAGGGTTTAGTTATACAATTAAGGTAGGGTGATTTATTTTACCTAGTTAACTACCTTGTATAGAAATGTATTTCAGCTACAAAATGTAAAGATAATTAACTCTAGTTAACCTAGTTAACTCTATAATAATAAATGAATTTAATATATTTTAGACAGAGAAGAAAACTACGATTTGGAGGTGTTCCAAAAGAAGCGGACCAACACGATGTCCGGCAACAGTAATCCAAGATGGTGATACATACCAACCAGGCTTAAAGAACCATCTTCACCCAGCAGAACCCGGTATACAGACGACTACCAAGATAAAAGTTACAGTAGGTTTAAAAATTATATATCAATTAAATTAAAAATTTATATATGTGTGTAAATAAATAAAATATAAATAAACCAATAATATATTTGTAGTTTAATATGTTTTATCTTATCATTACAGGCAAAGCATGAAGCCAAAGGAAATGTTTTTACCAAGTCATGTTCCTCAATAGCGGAGAGAGTTTTATCCAGTGTCGGTTCTGCAGAAGAACCCATTCATAGCAGACCACCCATGGCAGCACTTGTAAGGTCGCTACAAAGAACCTGACAGACTCTGCGACCAAAAGATCCCACTGACGTGTCGTCAAGCGTAAGTACTCATGCAATTAAATACCCATGTATATAAGAATTTATTAACATGTAATTAAATGTACAATTTTATTTATTTATTAACATGTAGTTAAATGTACTTTTTTATTTATTTTTTGTTTTAGCTTGACGAAGATTTCATCGATCATAGTGCACCGGGATTTTATCAAAAAAGAGTAAAAGTTGGGGAAAGGCGCCATAACATTTTTTGTACTGATAGACAGATGCAACTACTCGCACGCGCAAAAACTTGGTATATGGATGCAACTTTTCGGGTGGTGAACAAGCCATGGTCTCAGCTGTTTTCCATCCACGCCTTCATTAAGACTGGAGAGACCACCCGACAGTTACCATTGGTGTTTTGTGTAATGTCGGGTAAAAGCCAAGACGACTATTATAAGGTAAATAGCACTTACTGATTGAATTACTATTAATAGTAAAAAAGGACTATTATTTGGGACCTTGAAATTGTCACAAATGGGTCGCACTAACAGCGACATTTGTTTCAGGCATATTTGTTTCATCGGTGACACGTCTGGTGTCATGTGAATGCAACGACAACAGCCTGGTTGATTGATTTGTTGATTGGAGTTCAGATGTCTACATTAAAATCGACCACTTTCAGGTTGCCGTATTCACGGCCAGGCAAGACCGACTTGAAATTTCTAGAAATTTTTCTGGGGGAGACAGGCCCCAACAAATCCCCAGACGGTGCGTTTCACGACTTTGGCGCAAGACGGTGACCTTGAAGAGACGTGGAAAACCATTTAATAGACATAGTAAAAGTCATATCTTACGAGATTATCGCTGGTCTTGTCAGAAAATGCTATTTTATATATGACCAGTTTGTGTTTGAAAAATTTAAAAAGAAATTATTTATTCTCCCACCATTAAAGCACACTAATTACGAAATATCGCTCTCAGAAACTTCATGGTTTCTTTTGCAATTTGTTTGGGGTAAGACGTTATATAAATAATATCAATGTCTACCACAAAAATTTAACAGATACAAATGCATATTATTCCACAGGTAGACAGACAGGGCCTCCTTTGAAGGGACTCAGTGAAGGGAACGCGGTTGGTTTAGAGTTTGTCTGACCCCTTTGAATATTTGCGTCTCATCTCCAATGAAAACAATCATGTTGCTCTCATGCTGTTCTCAACCAGAATCAAACATATATCGTACCCGAGATTTGTTAGCATGTTCCACACAACCCAACATTTATCGGCACCGGGATTAAGGGTGTATATCTTTGTTTCTAACGCTTATTGGGAATACGCCACGGAAACTACAATAAAAACTTATTTACAAAAACATTCTAAAGAGTGAAAACTGACATATTTCAAGCTTTACTGTATTTAAAGAAATAATTTAAATCAGCCGGCTGAAACCCCGTCTCCGCTATTTGTTCAGTCATTCTTTAGGTATAGTGCCAGTTTCCACCGACAATGATATTGCAAACAAGTGTCCAATCTATAAAAGCATACATTCCTACAAAATGTTTCTTTAGTCAAGTGAAACAATAAATTCATAACTATGCGAGGGTGTGGTGAGTAAATTCGTGGTAACAAGTCTGAAAAGGCTAATGTGACATAGAACAAGGTCACCTTGATGTTGACAAATACGTAAGACGATATGAACATCAACTAAAAAGATATGTAATGTGATTCAGCTACAAGGTGATATATGCATATATGCAGCATAGATAATTAAAACTTCTATTCAAGTTAAACCAACTGTATCTATTTATTTAAGTCTTACGTCGAGCTGAATACATTTTATGATTTATTGTCATCTATTGGTGGTTAACAGTGTGTAACTAAAAACTAAAATTGGATCTTATTATTGCCAATGATACAATGTACATGTAATAGCAAGTGTATATATATTTTTTGTTCAGTCTGTACACAGTAACATATCTGAGAACCATATTATTATCATTTCTGCCCAAGGCTCCCTGTGCCTTATAGTTAGCAGTGATACAAGGCAATTACCAATTTTCCATGTTCTTGGCCTGAAGAAATAAAATAATAAAAGTCAAGTTTTTATTATTATGCAAGTGGAAAAATACAATTATTCATAGTATGATTTGAATAAATACAACTGATTTGAAGTTGGAATTATTATTTGTCTAAGATGACTGGGCATTTACAAATTGAAATAGCTATATCAAGAAAATACATGAATAGTTTTCCCAATTCACCTGGATTTTATTGTAGGTCTTTGTACGTGAAATAGCTTTATTTAACGTCCGCTACCACCGAAGTGATATTGCAGAAAATTAACAAATTCGGATTCCCTTTTAAAGGAAATTGACTGCACTATCGCTGGATTGTATTATATAGGTCATGTCAGTTTTTTTCAAAATGGCGCCCAGAACACAAAACAAACATTGCAATTCAAGGCGGACTGGTGTCGAGGCTGTATCCTAAGAATGATTTTTTGAATATTTAATCACACAGAAACACAAGTATGCACATGCAGTTATGATATAATATTAAATTAGCTTACCTCAAATACCTCGAAATATACTGTTTGGTCAGTTTGTCCGCCCGCCATATTTCTATTAGTCACACATCCTTCGGCCAATTAAAATGGACGTATATTTTGTTTTAACCGAAACGAAAAATTTGCGTTATAAATAGTAAACGAGCTTGATTGACCGACCACTGCTAATGATTTTTCGTGAAACGGTATAACTGCAATCAACACACGGCCGCCATTCTCGATGATTGACAACTCACGTTTTTCCTCATCCACCAAAGAACCGTTAGGTTTCTTTGAACATACTGTAATAACATTGGGATTATCAGTTAATCAGCTTTAATTATCCCGCTTTGTTCGTTGCCATTTCTTATATTTTCCACAAAAAAACTTTGCCTTGTACGCACTAATTTATCAATTGGTATTGCCATCTACGACAAGCATGTCAACGTGCAGCTCACGGATTATCGTTAACAATTTCTAGGGGCTTGTAAAAAAAGATTGCATGTCGTGTAAATATTTATTTTGTTTTTTTTGTAGGTCATTTTCAAATAAATTCATCAGCATATTATTCGTTTTAAATAAATATAAAACTTTTATGAGAAACGATGATTATCAAAGAACCGTAAGTGCAACTAATGTTTTATCGTTTGGTTGAGCCTTTTACTAACCACGTGTTTCATGTTAATAAATATTTTCTTTCGTGTTTTGAATTGGCCTATTTCTAATAAATTATCCCGAGTCACAAACGTCGTTAACCCGAGTCCCAAACGACGTATACCAAAGTCCCAAACGTCGTATACCCGAGTCCCAAATGACATGTAATCCGTTGTTCAACCTCTGTGAGTCTGTGTAATATTTAATATTAGGCCCCATTTTTGCCTGATTCAGTCACAGTTAATAAATAATGGAACTAGAATCAGCCTGTGGAAGTTTCTCTATAGTTTTATTATTTTTTCCAGTCAGTGATGATATGTGACTCTTTCCACCTTCCAGCAATAATTATTGAGAATTTACCAAGGACTCCATTGGCATTGAATCGAAGAAAAACAGGTAAAATTTTCAATTAATTTTTATATTTTCTATTTTTTTTTTACCAATGTCCTACAATGATTAGTGTATGTGAACATACAATCCAAAATAAAGTATTTATATGGCACTTACATGCAACAGAGAGAGAGAGAGAGAGAGAGAGAGAGAGAGAGAGATGACATAAACAAGGCCTTACATGTACTTGTATTTGAAGAATCAAGTAGTCCATGCTGTGCCTATATGCATACCGGTAATCAATTACGACGAGGATTAGCCTACTTCCATTTCCACCCTTTCCCTGCACACTGTCTCATTCTACATGTATTAAAAATTGGTATGTTACTGTAATATTAATTATGCACGAACCTACATGTAGAGTTGTTGCAAGATGGGTCCTTATATCTACTTAGCCTACAGACGCTAGGTCGTTTCGGGAAAAAGGACAGGTAAGGTTAAATTTAATATGAATAATTCCCTTGCGGGTATGGGTATTTAGCGAAAGGAGGAAACAAAAGGACCCAGAGATTAGAGAAGGTATGCTTCAATTTAATATGAATAATTCGCTTGGCGTAGGGGTACATGTATTTAGAAAACGGAGGAAACCGAATGACCCAGCGAAAAAACTCAAGAGATTGGACAGGCGACTCTACTCCTTGAAATTGAAACCCATGCCACTTAACACAATGACAGACCCTGTGATTTCATGCGCATGCATTACCTACTAGACCATTCCCCCCAGCCCCACCCCATATCGAATAAAAGTATGACTTATTTCAAATATGATATTTACATATAAAGAAAGTAGAGAGACTTCAATCTTACTAGAAAAATACTAGATTACCTGAAATGAAATGGGGTTTAAAGACGTCCTACTGGTCAGCTCCGACTGGTCTAATGCATTGTGCTAAGTGAAAATGTTTGTCTGGGCAGCGACACTATGGCCTACTCTCATACCGAATTCAAACTACTACTTGTTAGTTGTGTTTTACGTCCGCTTCCACCGAGGTGATATCGCAGACAATTACATGTTATGTGTTCAAGGTGCATTAATTTACAATGTGGTTAGTGAGAAATATTAGGATGGTTAGGTTTTCATATATATGTACACAGGACAATAAACAACAGTAGGATAACATGTGCAAAGGACGAAACAGGTGTTAGTAGACATTTACAAGCATGCGATTTGACGCAACAGACATGGACAAAGACGGACATTTTCACAGACAAAGACATAATATGTACATATATATATATTTTGGGTCGTTTGTGTTGGTCTGGTCGTTTTGTCCGGTAGAATGGCAGGGCGGTGCAACTCTACCTTGGGGCTTTGTTGGTGAGTATGAGTCCTGGTCCATTCTTCCTTCCATTTGGGTATGTTGTCCGGTATGGTGGCGTTGTTACATCTTTATTTCTGTTATTCATTCCTTTTATTGTTGGTTCTCTGAAGGAAGAATCCAGCACCTGAAAAAGAAAGCTAGAGAAGAGAGAGTATTTGATCTTACTTTGATTTTATGGTTATTTCGTCTAGTAAGGTTTCGTGGGGGGGGGGGCGGGGAATCATTTTAAACTAATAATAAAAATAATAAGTGAGAGTAAAAGAAAATAGAGTGTTAACTGAATTGCAGATAAATAATAAGAATAATAAATAGATATTAATGGTAATAATGAGAATAATAAATTGCTCATGAATTATGTTAATGGTAGATTAGTGGTTTTATTATAAATGTAGGGAGGTTTACGCTTCCTTCTAGAGGACATTTTTGCGCTCCATCCTACTGTTGATTAATTGGTTTTATTAGTTGGTAGATTAATGGTTTTATTATAGATGTAGGGAGGTTTACGCTTCCTTCTAGAGGACATTTTTGCGCTCCACCCTACTGTTAATTGATTGGTTTTATTAGTTGGTAGATTAGTGGTTGTATTATGGATGTAGGGAGGTTTACGCTTCCTTCTAGAGGACATTTTTGCGCTCCACCCTACTGTTAATTGATTGGTTTTAGTTGGTTTATTAATTTTATCGGAGTTATATTAGTTGTGTAAGGCGGTTTACGCTTCCTTCTAGAGGACATTTTTGCGCTCCATCCTACTGTTAGTTGGTTTTATTAGTTGATTTATTAATTATATCGGAGTTATATTAGTTGTGTAGGGCGGTTTACGCTTCCTTCTAGAGGACATTTTTGCGCTCCACCCTACTGTTAAATGTTTAAATTCATTATTTTATATATATCGGAGTTATATTAGTTATGTAGGGCGGTTTACGCTTCCTTCTAGAGGACATTTTTGCGCTCCACCCTACTGTTAACTGATTAAATTCAGTATCTTATATATATCGGAGTTATATTAGTTGTGTGGGGCGGTTTACGCTTCCTTCTAGAGGACATTTTTGCGCTCCACCCTACTCTTTAATTGATTACATTCATTATTTTATATATTTGGTCATCCCTATGTTCTCAATAAAATCCCAGACAAGCTGTGATGTCCAGTGTCTATCGTCGGGTTGTGGAGAGAGGAGTGTTTTGAGACAGAGGATGTTTCCCCTCTCTGCTAGATTCTTAATTACAGATTGACGTTCTTTGTTCAATTGATTGCAGTCAATTAGCAGGTGAGACGTGGTCGCGATTTGTCCACATGGGCATTTGATTGGATTGAAGGTGAAGTCTTTTATTACGTTTATCGTTTTAAGCCTCGTGATGAGTTTGCATATTTTGATTGATGGATGATTGGTGTAAACCTTGTCTACAAGATTGCTATCAATTTGATAGCGATGAGTATTCTCTTGTTTTAGACGGGTTTTCCAAGCATTTTTAATTTTATCTTTGGCTATGCTTGTGAATTCTTGGCTGCTGTATTCTAAATTTTCTATATCCGTTAATGCCAACCCTTCCCGAATTCAAACTGCCAAGAGGACTTTTATGTGTACGCCAATGTGTACATTGGATCTCGGGGGAAACCACTCTGCAAAATCAAGATGAGCTTTCTCGGTCAACCCCAAGAGATAACCTGTGGCCTCCATGCTAGTGTGCCAGCACCTAATTTACTCAGTCACCATGGCCGTCTTCTAATTACTGCGACAGTGAAACCATGTGACAAACAAGCTTTATTAAGATAGACTTTTACGGCTTAGGTAGTTCCTTGGGATTAAAACTTTTGATACATATAGATACATTAGTTTCAATTTCATATCACACAGTTTGTATATATGGTAAGGTAGCTTTAATCGTAAATTACATATCATGTATTTATTTTTTCAGTTTCAATATTGGATGTATATGCAAATCACCCAGAAAAAGATCATGTAATAACAAAAGAAATTATAAAAGAAAAAAATGGAAGAAGAAATGGCTGGAAAAAATGATGATAGGGCAGCTTTTTCTTGGTGGGTAACTATTCAATTCTAATAGAAAAGATTGTTATGCTATTTTGAAATCTAAAATTCAGTTTAGTATAGTAAAACTGTACACGTCATGTATGAGCAGAGACAGAATCTTAGTTATATGTAGATATCACTGTCTCATCTGTGGCAAAGCAAACCAACACATGAATCAAAACAAATGTAATTAAATTAACATTTTTTTAATTAATCAAAACTGTCTAGTCAATTTAAGCAAACTAATACATTGCCAATTTTTTTTTCAGTTACCCACCTCGGAAGATCAAGTTGGAAAGGGCTATTGATATTGTGGAGACGTTTTCTCACAGATCTTGCTTATCAGACAAAGACTATGTAAGTACCATGCATATTTGCTTTTTAAATCAGGAACTGGTTCTATACACTTGGTGGGGGGGTTGGATGGACGTTAAACCCCATTTCTCACTCTCTCTCCTAAATATTGAGATTTTTGTTTACTTTTAAACTGCATATATTCAAGGTATCAGGAGCTTTTTAGGGCTCCCGTACAATTTTATAAACATAAAGGACTGTACCTTTTGAATATTAAGCCATCAAATTATTTTATAATTTTGAAAATGAAATGAAATGGGGTTTAACATCCTACTGTTTTGCTTATAAATTGGGCTAATGAAGACGGGCATACGCCATACAGTGTGCTATGAAGGGAATTTTGCCCGGGCAGCGGCGCTACAGCCTACTCTTATATCGAATTCCAATTGCCAAGGAATCTTTTACGTGCACGCCAATGTGTACACGGAACCTCGGTTTTTCGTCCCATCCGAATGAAGACGGGCATACGCCATACAGTGTGCTATGAAGGGAATTTTGCCCGGGCAGCGGCGCTACAGCCTACTCTTATATCGAATTCCAATTGCCAAGGAATCTTTTACGTGCACGCCAATGTGTACACGGGACCTCGGTTTTTCGTCCCATCCAAACGACTAGACAGCTGTCCTTGTCAGGTCCTCCGTCCTGTATCACTGACAAGGGGAAAACACACAAAATGTAAGTAACATATATATTTGTATTTTTAATCAGGAAGTACTTCTATACACCCATTTTCGTCTATACACCCTTTAAATGTATCATATATAGTGTATGTAAGTACGAGTGGTAGCTCTGCAACAAAGTAACCAAAACAATTACAATACACGTATTGAATGGTTTATCTAACCGCATGTATTTTACACTAAAATAAAATAATTTCTACCTGTGCTCGCGACTCTATCACAACAGTAAAGACACCGGCAGGTAAAAATTCAAACCCACTTATTAAGAGTACAAGGGGTATTATGTCAGCTTTGTATATGTACACAAAAGAACTGTTGCACACAGAAGTAAACAGGGGCGGATCCGGGGGGGGGGGGGGGGTCAGCTAGATACATTTTTTTTTGTAAATGAACATTTTTTATGAGAAAAGTTTCTCGGCCGTGTGCTTTATCCTTTATCGTCAGATGTGGGACAGGAAGGGCACTCAAAGCACCAGATAATGATATAGACATTATGTGATATCATAATTAATGCTTTGCATCCTTGAAATTAAATCACTATGTCATAGTATTAATTCATAATAAAAATTGACGTCAAATGAGGTGTTGAATTTTTCTGTTTAAAAAGCTCAATGTGTATGTATATACGCCAAAATGACGATAGACATGCGGGAGGGGTGGGGAGATACATTGTCACCAATCTGGTTAAAACACAGATCCTATTTCGTTTCGTTTTTATAGTTCAAAATTTCGTTTTACTTGTCTTTACTACACTTAGATCTGGAAGACTTGTTATTTAACGCGTATTCTGCTTGAAATGAGGGGTCAGTCAATCAAATGGTCTGTCGAATCGAGTGTTTGACATTTTTTGCCCGCAACTGTGGGTAATCCACTAGTAACATCAATGCTGATTGGTTAATCAAATGTCTGACGTCATAGGTCAAAAGTCGGTCTTTTGACCCCTGACGTGACCTATCGCTATAACTTGTCAGATCTTCATGTAGTGTAGGCCATCGAAAGTATACAAAAAATGAAATGAAATATAGATCTGTATTTTAATCAGATTGTATTGCCACAGGAACCTGGCAAACCCCCTCCTGCAAAATTTCCTGGATCCGCCCCTGGTAAAATCTAACGTGTGAGCCGTAGAACGAACCCCCCCCCCCCCCCCCAAAAAAAACGCGCCATTGTTCATATGAGCAAGTTACTTATCTGTGGTTATTAAAAACGTATCTATGTGTTTGAAATCACCGCCGGTTAAACATTTATTAACATGAAAAGACAATAATCAACTCTTAGTGTCATCTTATGTGTCCGATTTTCATTGGATTTGAAGCTAATCTGCTGTAGCACGCCCATTGATGATTAACCCGAAAGTGAAGAAATGTGGCTTAAAATTTCAGAATATCGCCTTTACAGTCTCTAGTTTTGAACTATTATAGTGCGAACTGCCAGCTCTAGAGAGAGAGAGATGGTGTTTAACGTCCACTTTAACATAATGCGGAAAGAAGGTGGGGTGGATGGCCGAATGGTGAGCACGTGGGAAGAAACCGTAGGACCCGGAGAAAATCCACGAGATTGGACAGGCGACCCTACTCCTTGTCACTTACAACCGGTGAATCGAAACCCCGCGAGTTGACTCAATGACAGACCGTATGATACAGCGCGCACGTGCTAACCATTCGCCCCCACCCCTATTTAAAAAGAACAGTGAACGTGCTTTCTACTGATATGTAGCATGATATCTGGAATTTCGTATTGACACCCGTAATTAGACATTGAATACCCCCCCCCCAACACACACACACACACACCTAATTACTTAAAGCGATAATTTCATATTTTCTAAGAAAGTCAAAACATAATTATTTCTATGTCTTCTGCTCAATAGGTTGTCAACTCACTATTATACGATCATAGGTATTATTCTCACACTTAAAAATCATTCACCCCGGAAATAATAACACAATTACCTCCATTGTTTTTCTATTCCCCCCATGGAATAGCGATTCACTATAACCGTGAAGATGATAGTGATTAGAGAGAGTATATGACCACAGATCAGGAGTGAACGAATGATGATATAATGGAATAGGCGCGAAATAGTTTCGGACAGCTACCTATATTTTATTTACGTAAGGGGGGGGGGGGTCTCTGCCGCGCCCCTAATTCCGCGCTTGTCATGAACTTTTGTTAACATATAATCTCTTCGTCAGGTCTGTTCTTTTTTAATATATTTTATCACTGATGACCATCTTGTTTATTTGTTTGTTCAGAGAAATTCCTACAGTATCTAGCCACGTTTCACAAGATAAATAACACCGCACTCTTGATAGCCTGGTCTGACAAGATCCTAATGTGAAATGAGGCTTAACGCCCTACTGTGCTGCCCCGACTGGGCTAATGAAGACGGACATACGCCATATATTGTGCTATTAGGAAAATTGTGCCCGGACGGCGGTACTATGGTCTACTTTTATATCGAACTCCAGCTGCCAAGGGATCTTTTAAGTGCCCTCTAAAGTCCGGGTAAATTCTCCTCGCGCTTATGCTCGTATTCAGTAGCCCGGAGAAGAAAAGCAGGATGTTAAAACCCCATTTCATTTCCTTTCATTTCGTTTCCTGTAAATTGGTTACATACATGATAATAGAAGCATAAAAATAGTATGCTACATGATAAACGTATTTGAAACTGAAACTTAATATAAGGAAATATTTTGTTGGAAGAGTCACGTGCACCTTTTGATGTGTTGGGTTTCACATTACAATAATGTGCACTGTAGTGAGTTTCAAACAAATGACATAATACTGGTATGCAGCCCAACCTGTCCAGGCGACATCGCTGTCCAGAGTGCCGGAGATCAGTCTTGTAGCAATTTACACAAAATAATGGGAAATAAAATGAAATGAAATGGGGTTTAACGTCCTACTGTTCTGCTCATATGCTGGGCTAATGAAGACGGGCAGTGTGCTATGAGGGAAATTTTGCCCGGGCAGCGGCACTATCCCCTACTGTTATATCGAATTCCAACTGCCAAGGGATCTTTTACGTGCATTCCAATGTATACACGAGACCTCGGTTTTTCAGTTCCTCCGAAGGACTAGACAGCTGGCCTTGTCAGGCCCTCCGTCCTGCATCACTGACAAGGGGGGGGGGAACCACGCCGGAAAATCTGGATGAACTTTCTCGGCCAATGCAGGGATCGAACACCCGACCTCCAGGCTAGCATCACTGACAAGGGAGAACCACGCCGGAAAATATGGATGAACTTCCTCGGCCAATGCAGGGATCGAACACCCGACCACCAGGCTAGCGAGACGGAAAATCTGGATGAACTTTCTCGGCCAATGCAAGGATCGAACACCCGACCTCCAGGCTAGCATCACTGACAAGGGAGAACCACGCCGGAAAATCTCGGTGAACTTTCTCGGCCAATGCATGCAGGGATCGAACACCCGACCACCAGGCTAGCGAGCCAGCGTCTTACCCACTTAGCCACGTGATCCCCAAAATAATGGGAAATGCGATGACAATGGCAGAAGAAACAATGAAGAAAAGTTACGGGGAGATTAAAACATGATATACAAGTAATCTGTTGTATCGCATCATCTACGACAAAATAACACACATGTATCAAATGTGGGGTTTAACGCCCGCTCGACACAAACTAGGTCATTTCGGGACCCCGTCTTCATTAGCCCAATCGGAGCAGAACAGTATTACGTTAAACCCATTTCATTTCATTTCGGGACTAACATATGGTCCAATTTTATTTCAATAATTCGCTTGCTCGTGGGGCTCTTTGGCAGTGGGAGGAAACCGGAGGATCCGGAGAAATCCTAGAGGTTGGACAGGCTACCTTACTCCTTGTCACGTACAATGACAGACCTTATAATGCAGCGCGCACACGCTAACCATTCGGCCACCCAAAACCCCCTGATTCATTGGAGACTGAAACAGGTGCGCGTGTTAGATAGGTGAATACACGTCGTATCCTTCTGACGATCCACAGCTAATGCCAATTGTAGGCCGGTTAGGGAGGTTCTGGAATTCCCAGAGTCAACAATTTCCGCTTTTTGGGGAATAGTAAATTGGATCCAAGTTCAGTCTTCTAAAAAGGGTTAGGGTTAATATTCCCCAAAATACTCATTTCTATGAAGCCGTCATTGTGGACTCCAGAAATTCCCGTATCTCCCCATCCGGCTTACAATTGGCATCTCTCAAAATTCAATACTAAGAGGCACAGTGACAGCTTGCGTTTCTACACGTCACGATTCTTTGTAGTACACACAAATCCATAACTTGATCTTGACAACACATATACTTATATACTATAGGGTATACTTATGTTGATGCGCATAAACTTAAGTCATTATGTGTCATTTGTGGGCGAATTACAATAAATTACCCCCCCACCCCCACTAGCCAAAAGACATTACAGTAGCTAAGTCTCTAACTCAGTATCGTCTAAAGTCTTTGACATTGAAAACACAAATTATTTGTCAATTTAAATCAACATTGATGCTGTGATCTTACGGGGGAAAGATGGGCTTCTGATGTCAAATATTTAAGACAAAATAAACATTTCACAATTGGTACACGAATCGTGTACCATAATGCGTTTCAGCGTCATTTGTAACAAGGGACTCGAAGAACGAGGCTAGGCATATTCCACAAGTCATGTCAATTGGTAACGTCATATTCTTATCTGGGGAGCATGCGCAATAAATACTATCGGTGTAGACTGGAATAACAAGACCCTGTTGTTGACCATAACCGGGGGGTCATTTTTTTTTACCAGACACAACATCATAGTTAGACAACTCAGCACGTTGATGTGGACGTTATAGACAAATGCACCACTTTTCCCCCAGACGCTACCCATTGCCTTATTAGCTCTCCGTGTTTGATAGACACCACTTTCTCCAAATATAGTATGGCGGACATCTTCAAGATTACCATATCAAAGATGTTAGTACATGCATTATTTTACAGTGAACTTTTAGTGGTTAAACTGTTCGATAAAAAGGGTGACTGATTGCTTTTATACATAGAAAATTTAATCGTAATACCTAGCAAATACGGTTGAAATTGTCAATTGATAAAATAATGAATTGGGCGAGGGCCAACTACTTTTAGTTTATATCCTTTGTGCCGTTTATTATACATTATATTCCCTTTGTGTTAATAATTTGTAAAAGACTTTTTTGGAATAAAATAACATAAAGCATTGGACCCAATGTAAGTTGTAAGCAAGCATTATGTAAGAGCTAAAATAACACAAGGCATATTTATAATTAAACTGATCCTAAAATTTCAACAATGGCTTTTGAAGAAAACCGGTTTAGGTCGGTATGTTTTAAGTTCGACTTATAACGAACCCCGACTGTGGCCTTGATATATTTCCAAGTCAACTGGGAGACATAATATATACTATAACGTATTCAATAAACCCAAGTAGACTAGTTCATTATAAGTAAAACAAAAACAAATTCCGCAGTAAGAAAATTAAAAATATAGATATACGTGACACATACAACATACAACGTCTTCAAACAGCTTATCGTGTTCAAGGGTTAACTCCGGCAGGAACGCAAGTACGAGAAAAGATGAATATTTAAAGGATAGCTCTTCTCATTACTATAATACTTTACGCCAGATTTGAAACCAATCCATTAAACATACATTATGCAAGAGCTAAATCTGATTATTGCAAGTCTTTATTTAGGCTTCAGATGTCATAGAAATTATAAATTAGATCTTTATTTACACAACAAGCACAAAATCAACTCTGTAGACCTACGGATGGCTTGGATTCGGCTTGGATTTAAACAAGATTTCGTTGATTGATTAAATTTTTAAATGGCGTCGTAAGCGGAGATTATTAGTTACGTTGACGTCATCCTCCCGGAAATAATTTTAGATCGAGGCTAAATGATAGATTGTACGAAACGAGGCCGCTGTTGACCGAGGTCGCATGTCAGTCAATTTGATTGAAAGTTCGATATATACGGCCTTGATATTATGTTTAGTTGTGGTTAAAATGAGAGTTTGAATGTCGGTATTCTACGCTCTTTTGTCACTTGCGTTTACAGAAAAATTATAGAAATTGATAAACATCGCAGCTAACATCACCCCAGTTGAATTGCAGCTCCATTGGATCACTGTTCGGGAGTTACGTAGACCTATCAGTTACAGTACAAGAGTACACGCAGGCTAACAAGAAGTCGGCTATAATTATGCCTCATTGATTTGGTCCATTCATTTCAAACTTTCGCTTCTTATCTATATATTAAAAGTCTTATTTTTAATTTGTAGTAAAAATAAATGTGATACGAATTGAATTGCAAACCCGTCTCAAACCACAGCCATTGAAAACGTTAATTGATAATCGAGATTATGTAGGTGGAGTTAACGCCTGTCAATCAAACGATCTTCCATTCTCGGAGACGGTGAAGAGAGATTTGACTACTATTTCTACTCAAAAATTACAATAGTGATAACTTTGTTCAGAATAAAGTAATTTGACTGAAATTTTCAATATATTCTTCTTTCATCATCTATTTTTGAACTGTTATAGCAAGAATGGCCAACTCTCTATAAACATCTCCCATAATGTATCTTTAAAGAAGGGTATTAGGAATAGGGGGTGTAACTCAGGAATGAACGGACGGTTGTTGAATGCTGAATATGGTTTGTCCTTTTCTTGATATCAAATTTCTAAATTTCTGTTAAAAATCGTAGCAGCTATCGCATTTACAAAATATTCAGAAAAATATGTTAACTCCAGACCAGATGCTTCACACCAAATTTGAAACAACAAATAACTTAAAACAGTAGCCACTATCGTATTCACAAGGTGTTCGGCAAACGGGGTGGGGGTGGGGGAAACCATAAAGTATGGTTATGCAACGTTGAATGTGGATAAGGTTCACACCAAATTTGAAAACTACCAGTTCAAATATATATGATTATTAGTAGTATTATCATTACACATTTCTTGTTGCAATTTATCCCAGTGGGTGCTGACGTGCTATAAAACCACATTTCATTTCATTTCATTTCTTATTAGACATTTCTATAAATGAGTTGATGTGCGCTTTAGAAAGATATATTATTATAAACTCTATAATGTGTCGACAGCGCGTGCATTATTTACGTGGACGTTATAACTAACGTAAACTGACCCAGGATGAATGGCGGGTTTTACTCATTTTGCGCCTTCGCATACTATTTTATGTATCCGTTGGCACTAAACAGGAAATACTTTTTTCAAGACATACCTCAAGCAGCTCTACTTATTTTTCTATTACTTCAAAAATCTTTTAGAATTTAATTTGTAGAAGAAAAAAAAATAATATTGTGAGCTAATTAACTCGCACCGAGAGAGAGAGGGATTGAGAGAGAGGGGGGGGGGGGGGCGTCCACTCGACACAAACCAGGTCACTTCGGGACTAACATCTGGCTCATTTTTTTTTTTAATAATTAACTTTAGCAGTGGGAGGAAACCGGAGCACCCGGAGATAACACACCAGGTTGGACAGGCGACCCTATTCCTTGTCACGTACAACAGGGGAATCGAATGACTGGCCTTATGTTAACAATCCGGCCATCCAACACTCCATCTAACAATGAAGAAGTACTTTCTGTTGTCTCTTCCTTAATCCAAAATGTCTTGAATGAAGAGCACAATGCCACAACCATACATAATAATTACATCCAGGAACTGGCACCAAGCGATACTCGTCTTCTTGTTCTTGGAGTTGACTCTCTTCGATAAAAGCGAAGGCTATGTCAGTTCAAACAGGATCGACACGAAACCATTTTCAGGCACGCTTGTCGCTTCGACACTTGCGCTGCTTCGAATCAAAGTTGGTGACAATGACGACAAGCTGGGCGTATGGTTTATAATATACTGTACCTGTTATTGTGTAATTTCTTAAACGTTAACTTTTCCAATTACATCTATATTTGTTCAAATTGTAATAGCATAAGATTAAGATATGATGTCTACTATTCACTTTGAAATTACAAAGTCTGCAACAGTCTGTTTACATAAAACAAATGACCAATATTTAATCATTGATTATAGTTTATTTATTAAAGGCCATTGTACACTAGTATAATAATGTACATATATCAACAGCATTAGACACCGACTCTGTACAATATTACATTTACGTATATATACAAGTTCATGCATGCTGTATTTTGAATATAAATTCGTTTATCTTCGGGTACCATATCATTGACTTATTCCGTTAAGTGCAAACTTTATTTCATTTTTAATTATCACTTTTAAGTACTCTAGACGAAATTACTGAGACAAATAAGGATAAGAGAGCGAGAAAGCGAGATTCAAATATTATACGCAAAAAACAATTGTTATAATACATGAAATAAATCAAATTTGTAAAAATGGAAATACAGAACATTTCATTCACAACTTTTCATTATCAAGATTATTAAACTAGTGCTCACTATAATCTAATTCATATTCTAAAGACTGTGTGGCCTATAGCAATGGCTATTTAAATATTTAGAGGCGTTATATTTTCATAGCTTCTAGCTATCTATTTAATTGCTTTTGACAGTTCAGTCAGAACTTTTATTGTGTCTTCTATTTCATTCGCCTTTTGTAAGAATTGTATAGCCAATTCATTCTGTTTTCCTTTGTACATATCTACTGAAGTAGATATAATCGTGTATATATCAAAGGGCATTGATATGGCTATTGCCATTTTTTTAGCGGCTTGCGCAAACATTTTAGGGGCTACGGAAACCTCGACAATTGCATCACGAAAAAAGAACGATATATAAATTTGTTTAACCACCCATTCTGCACTTTGATTATCTAAACTCCCAACATCATTCGCCATTTCCATGAAGTCAAACAGTCTGGTCATCAACTGTTCGTCATTCTTCAGAATAGTGTTCATTTTCGTGCGTGTCTTTTGAGTAATAAAGTATTTACAAATGGAGGCTCCAATACTAGTCATAGTGCCCATAGAACCAAGGGTGCTCCTAACATTCCTGCAACCCACATGGCACCCCCCACGACACCAGCCATACTACCAGTTAGTTTACTGATCTTTACATCTTTATCCATTTTGTTCATGGACATGGCTTCTCCTCGAAGCAATTGCACCAAATTTTGTCTGTTCTCTATTAGTTCCGTTAGCAATGATAACCCCATCTTCATAGCAGACGCCAAGCTGAAAATAAGAAGATATAAATAGAGACCCGATAAAGGTTGGCGAGGATCGATAAATCACAGCAAAAACGTTTTTATTATCGACTCCTTAGTTGCATGTACAGTAGAATCTGTATGAGCAGCCACTCATATTCATTGATATCTCCTTGTAAGCGGTCACGATAAATTACCCCCGTAAAAATTCTGTTGTTTCATCTCTTTATTCAACGGTCACTCCTCTAACGCGGCCAGCGGTCACTATTTTACTAATAAATTCAACAAAACATCGCCCATTCAACGGCCATTGTTGAATGATACCATCTTGTCGTTCTTTGTAACACCCTCACTAATCCCGTGAGTAGTAGTTAATTAACTGTACCCCCTCTGATCAGTTAAAACGAAATGTAGTAAAAATAACAACCAACCCGGGGTTATCTGTTTATTAATCTTTGTTTTATTAAACGACTAACCTGATCATTGTTTTCACGCGTAACGGCACATTATTTTATACTGATTGAATAAAATAAAAGCAAAAACGTTTTTATGATCGACTCCTTAGTTGCGTGTACATGTATAGTATTTGTAACATCTATAATTTATAAACAAACAACACTTCGATTATATTTGCCATGAGTGATATTAATTGTATTGAAATCAACATTATTATGAATAAATAATACAATTAGTTACCTCATCACATCACTCGCCATATTCTCCAGTCCAATTTGTATCCCTGTACAAGGCTATTATTATATTGTCTGTAAAGAATGTTAATAGCTAAATGACAAATTCCCAAACTTTATTTCTATACGATTTACGAGTAAATAGCCCCTTTGTGAAAACAAATATCACCGTTTCCAATACAAGCCGATATTTTTGCTCAATCCCAGGTGGAGAATATTTAAAGGTGCTAAATCTCTAACTCAATATTTTCCATTAGAATTAGAATTCAATATTGTCCATTTCAATCAAAATTTATGTTGTTATCTTGCCGCGAAAATATTGGATCCAATTTTAGAAAAAACATATCCTACTAGACACCGATGAAGTAATTAGTAATGTCCATAAAAAAATTGAACATAGATCAATTTACATACATTCATATTACATTGATATATGCTTTACACCCATTTTCGTCTATACACCCTTTAAATGTATCATATATAGTGTATGTAAGTACGAGTGGTAGCTCTGCAACAAAGTAACCAAAACAATTACAATACACGTATTGAATGGTTTATCTAACCGCATGTATTTTACACTAAAATAAAATAATTTCTACCTGTACTTCTTGTTCTTGTAATAGCGCCCTCGACTCTATCACAACAGTAAAGACACCGGCAGGTAAAAATTCAAACCCACTTATTAAAAGTACAAGGGGTATTATGTCAGCTTTGTATATGTGCACAAAAGAACTGTTGCACACAGAAGTAAACAGGGGCGGATCCGGGGGGGGGGGGGGAATCAGCTAGATAATTTTTTTTTGTAAATCAACACTTTTTATGAGAAAAGTTTCTCGGCCGTGTGCTTTATCCTTTATCGTCAGATGTGGGACAGGAAGGGCACTCAAAGCACCAGATAATGATATAGACATTATGTGATATCATAATTAATGTTTTGCATCCTTGAAATTAAATCACTATGTCATAGTATTAATTCATAATAAAAATTGACGTCAATTGAGGTGTGGAATTTTTCTGTTTAAAAAGCTCAATGTGTATGTATATACGCCAAAATGACGATAGACATGCGGGAGGGGTGGGGGAGATACATTGTCACCAATCTGGTTAAAACACAGATCCTATTTCGTTTCGTTTTTATAGTTCAAAATTTCGTTTTACTTGTCTTTACTACACTTGGATCTGGAAGACTTGTTATTTAACGCGTATTCTGCTTGAAATGAGGGGTCAGCCAATCAAATGGTCTGTCGAATCGAGTGTTTGACATTTTTTGCCCGCAACTGTGGGTAATCCACTAGTAACATCAATGCTGATTGGTTAATCAAATGTCTGACGTCATAGGTCAAAAGTCGGTCTTTTGACCCCTGACGTGACCTATCGCTATAACTTGTCAGATCTTCATGTAGTGTAGGCCATCGAAAGTATACAAAAAATGAAATGAAATATAGATCTGTATTTTAATCAGATTGTATTGCCACAGGAACCTGGCAAACCCCCTCCTGCAAAATTTCCTGGATCCGCCCCTGGTAAAATCTAACGTGTGAGCCGTGAGAGAGAGAGATGGGGTTTAACGTCCACTCGACACAAACAAGGTTATTTCGGAACTACATTTGATTTAATTTTATTTCATTAAATCGCTTGCGCGTAGGTGTCTTTAGCAGTGGGAGGAAACCGGAGGACCCGGAGAAAACCTACGAGGTTGGACAGGCGACCCTACACCTTGTCACGTATAACCGGGGACTCGAAACCACGGCAGTTGACTGAGTGACAGACCTTATGATACAGCGCGCACATGCTAACCATTTGGCAGAGAGAGAGAGAGAGAGAGAGAGGGGGGGGGGG
The DNA here is from genome assembly GCF_932274485.2 of Patella vulgata. Lineage (NCBI taxonomy): Eukaryota > Metazoa > Mollusca > Gastropoda > Patellidae > Patella > Patella vulgata. Next base: position 5,512,863 of record NC_065884.2, read on the forward strand.
GAGCTAAACTTCTACTCAACACAAACTAGGTCATTGTTTGTTTATTTATGAAATGTAAATACATATGTATCTATATCTGACAGGGAGAAGGGTTTAATATAAACTATATCAGTTAACTAATCCCTATTCTGATACAAATCTTTATAAAAATATTGTTTAGAAAAAAAACACTAGGTCATTTCGGGACTATCATACTGTACAATTGTATCTTATTAATCGCTTGAATAGGGGTCTGTAGCAATGGGAGTCATTAGGTTAGGCAAACGATTTTACGCCTTGTCGGGTTTGAGAGTGCATGTCTAAATATAGCGGGCCTTGTCACCCCACACCTCGTTAAGTGTTAAAATATTTAAACAAAAATGTCAGTATTTATTTCGAGGGTATTAATTGACAAAGGGTTGGAACGTGACATCTTAATTCGTCTGGCTGTCAGCCCAGTCGGATCCAGGGGCCTGTTTCACGAAATTTTAACTATGATAAAATCCAAATTTTAGTAATTTGATTGGATAATAGTAGATTGATTTTAGTGCTAAGCCAATCAAAATTGAAATATCTACTAAAATTTGGATTTTATCTTTAGTTAAAATTTCGTGAAACAGGGCCCAGGCCCACTTATAACCCTTCAACTGGCTCGTCATACGTTTAATAACTATGTGCGACCAATCTAAAATGATATAGTAGAATGCTAGCCCACTAGTTTAGGCTGGTGCCACAATAGTATAGCTAATAGTAAGTGCAGGGGGACTTCACCACAATGATGTAGAAATGAAATGGGGTTTAACGCCCTATTTAAAACCAATTGCTTCAATGAATACGAGCACACGCTATGCAGCGTGCTGTAAGGGACATTGTATCCGGACAACGGTGCTACGGTATACTCCTATTTCGAATTATAACTGTCAAGTAACCATGGAAACTCATAATGTATACAACGGCTGAAAACAAGCATAAGTTACAAATTATAAAATAAATTACATTTCACGCAAATAGAACAAGAATTAGTAAACGATAGGTGGTACGTGGGTGTTCCACGTAGTGGTGTTCTACGATGTGTTGTTTACACAAATTAACTAAAAATACTCGACGATAGATGGTGTTCCACGATATGTGGTGTTCCACGAACAATACAAGTGCGTGGTGTATGCATAAATATAAGTAAAAGTATTCAACGATAGAACGTGTTCTACGAATCGACATTTCAAATATTAAACATACATTATGCAAAAACTACATCTGCCTATTTCAAGTATTTTTTTAGACTTCAGATGTTATAGAAATTATTAATTAGACCTTTATTTACCTGAAATACTCAAAATCAACTCTGTAGACTCTCGGATGGCTTGGATACAGCCGATGAAAGGCCTACCAAGCGAGGGTACCATAGCCATTGAGAATGTTACTTGATAATCGAGCATATGTGTTTGGAGTTATCGTCTGTCTATCAAATGATCGACAATTCTCGTAGACGGTGCTGACACAGTTGTTGCTTATTTCTAGTCCAAACTTTCAATAGTGTTAACTCCGCTCAGAATAAAGTAATTGGACTAAAATTTTCAATATTTTCTTTTTTTATCATCTATTTTTGAATTATTATAGCAACAATGGCCAACTCTTTATTAAACTCTAAAGTAATGATTCTATAAGAATGGCGAAATCACTTTTCACAACGGCAGGTTCAGTTTCAAAATGCCACAGTGGGACCACGCCCCTTGTAACATAATGTCCAGTTAGGGGTTTACAAAAGCCAAGTTCCCAATTCCTCACTAAAAATATATTAGAAATATCAAAACAAATAAATTGAAACTAGAATCTTCATCGGACTGCAGTGTTTTTATTGGCTATTCAAAAACTGTAAGCAGAAACTGGTTAGCGCACGACAACCATCATAACAAATGTGTCCTATATACTAGACTTATAATATAACCCTTATTACATAGACAATATTACCGCGGTATATAGTATAGAAATGAAATAAAATGGGGTTTAACGTCCTACTGTTCTACCCCGACTGGGCTAACGAAGACGGCCATACGCTATACAGTGTGCTATGGGGGAAATTTTGCACAGGCAACGGCACTATGGCCTACTCTTATATCGAGTGATCTTTTACTTGCATGCCAATGTACACACTGGACCTCGTTTTTTCGTGCCATCCGAACGACTAGTAAGCTGTCCTTGAACTAACTCGGCCAATGCTGGGATCGAACACGCGACCTTCAGACTAGCGAACCAGCGTCTTACCCACTTAGCCACCGTGACTTCCGAATATAAAGTAGAATATAACCTGTGTAACATAGAAAATATTATCATGATGTATATACAGTATATAGTTATTACATAGTGAAATATATCATGCTATTCTCTGGTTGGCTGGTAAATACATGTATAATTAAACAGTTAACTTGACAGGGGAAATGCCAAAAGGACTATATCCGTCCTGGGAGTCACGCACAGTAATCTACCACGTAAGTTATAATATTTCAATTATTTTGAAAATGTATTAAAATAGGCAATAAATATACAAAAACTTAAATATACAAGTATACAATAACTTAAATATACAATAACCTTTTCTTTTTAGTGAAGCCTGTACCATAACAGGCCCGGGACTGTACAGTGCAGTGGACGCTTACGGCTGGCCCCCGGATCCATTCACTTGATTTGATATTTGTTTATTTGGTGCAATGTCTATTTTCTGTCTTGTCCGCAGGTTTATCTTGTAGATTTTTGTTTTGCGCGTAGTGCGGTCCTCCTGCACTAACTAGTAAAGTAGCTAAGTCTCTAACTTAGTATCATCCAAAGTCTTCCACATTGAAAACCCGAATTATTTGTCAATTTAAATCAATATTGGGTTTCTGATATCCAATATTTAAGACAAAATAAACATTTTACCATTGGTACACGAATCGTGTACCACAATGCGTTTCATTTTATTTGTAACAAGGGACTCGAAGAACAAGGCTAGACATATTCAACAAGTCATGTCATACGGTAACCTCATATTCTTATCTAGAGCATGCAGAATAACCAGACACAATAGGTTACCACTCGATTGAGACTTCTGCCGTATTTCGCCGAACATAACTGATTTGAAATTAGAGTAAAAACGGAAACGATTGAATGTAAATCAGTTTACAGAGAGAGAGAGAGAGAGAGAGAGAGAGAGAAATGGGGTTTAACGTCCACTCGACACGAACTAGGTCATTTCGGGACTAAATATGGTTCCATTTTATTTCAATAACTCGCTTGCGCGTTAGGGTCTTTAGCTATGGGAGGAAACCGGAGGACCCGGGGAAAATCCACTAGGTTGGACAGGCGACCCTACTCCTTGTCACGTACAATCGGGGAATCGAAACCACGCCAGTTGACTCAATGACAGACCTTATGATACAACGCGCACGTGCTAACCATTCGACCGATTTGTTTTACAGATTTACACAATGGAATTCACTCGGGTTTAACGTCTTGGCAACACAATATTAAGGTCTCTTTGAGATTAAAATATCATTATTTGCTCTCAATATTTACATGTGCATCATGAGTGATTTTCGGGCGTACCTAGTGATGGTGCTATGCGGTGCATACGTTAAAATCACAACATTGTGCTATGTGGTACATACGTTAAAACCACAGCATTGTGCTATGTGGTACATTCGTTAAAACCACAGCAGTGTGCTATGCGGTACATTCGTTAAAACCACAGCATTGTGCTATGTGGTACATTCATTAAAACCACAGCAGTGTGCTATGCGGTACATTCGTTAAAACCACAGCAGTATGTGCTATGCGGTTCATCCGTTAAAACCACAGCAGTGTGCTATGCGGTTCATTCGTTAAAACCACAGCAGTTGATATCTTTGTATATTAACTAGAAGGTCAAAAACCACTGCAGAGGATATCTTAGTATATTATACATACATTATGCAAGAGCTAAATCTGCCTAGGTCTTTCTTTGGGCCTGAAATGTATGTTATCTAAATTATTAATTAGACATTAATTAACTTATCCACACCATAATCAACTCTTGATGTCATCGCTAGCCTGCGATATTTACTGGATTAGGACCTGATTTGCTGCTCAACTTTCATTCATGATTAAATCATGAAATGGATAATCGAGACTATGTTTTTTTTTTATCGTACCGACAAAAGTAATGATTCAATCGCTAAATTCTCGGTTCAGAGTGGATCAATTTGACTGAAATTTTCAGCAAATTACCTTTACATTGTCTAGTTTTTAACTATTATAGTGAGAACTTCCAACTCTTTATCTATTCTCCGACGATGTATCTTTAAGTAGGAGGCCAAACACAGCAGTGGATATTTTAATATAATATGCAACACATTGCTGACAAAACATGTCTCACACGCTGTGCACTTTTTAGGAATTTTACATGTATTTTTATTCTTTTATTTTCAGAATCCAATCATTGATGAAAATGGGTAGAAGTCTAGCCTCATCGTATTATGACTTCAGTGACAAACTGAACTTTTATTGGACGAGTTTAATTCTTCTCTGGGTGCTGTGCTTAAATATGTATTTTTGGAGTCGTTGATCAGCTGCTGGACACCTGCTCAGTTCACTAACCAACTGGGAAAATACGCACACGGGGCATGCTGGGAACAAGACAAGGTCTACCTTCCCTTGCAGAATGTCATCCCAGTATCAAGTCATGGTGGTGAAAGGTCAACAGAAACATTCCATACATGGATTCCAGTTGTTCTAATATTTATGATGTTGGGATTCCAGATACCACGTGCTGTCAAGTTGGTGTTTGATTTATTTCTAAGAAATCCGACCAACACAATTAGCGATAAGGACAACCAAGCGAGTAATACAGAAAATGCTGAACAACTCGCTCAGATCATCAGAGAATCTCAGAATCAAAGCTCATTTATTAGAACTGTATCCTTCATTATTGTCAAACTTTTAGTTTGCCTAATCTTCTTATCCAGTTTGTTTTTGTTTCACGTTATTTCAGAGATTCCGTTTGAAAGGAAACCATTGAAATATACAATGAGAAGATGAACAAAACCATCTCGGTTCCGGTTTACATCTTTCCTAAAACCATTTTATGCGATTTTGCAGTCAGACAGTTTCAGGTCGTTCAACGCCATACCATCCAATGCAAAATGCCCGTCAACTATTTATACGAACAGTTTATTCATATTTTCTGGTTTTGGCTTTTGGGTGTCGGCATATTCACTGGCCTCGTTTTGGTCGTTCAGTTGGCCTCGCTCATTATACCGCCGATAGTCAGACTGAGATTCCGAGGAATTATTCCTGAAAAACAATTGAACCAAAGGAATTTTTCTATCGATGATTCGCTGTTAATATTGTTGAACATTGAGAATAGATCTGGCTTGGCCATGACACGAAAAGTGACTGCCATTTTGTCACAATCACCACGGTCGAGCGCGAACCAGGGACCAAAGGGATATAACTCTCAATCGGGCTTCCACGTGGGAGAAGATGCTCATGACGAATATTGGAATGAACGCTGAGGCTGATACAAGCACCTCCCCGTTGATGGACGTTAGTAGATCAGAAAATCTGGTCTTCCGTAGTCTCGATTAATATTAAACAATTAGATATTTTGTTAAGATCATTATTTGCACAGTGAAGACAATAGCCTGGCTCTAGGTACAGATCCCAATCATTTTTACAGCCTGAAATCAGCATGAAAGCAAACGGTATTTTTGTCGGCGATATTCTGTCGGGCAAAACAATCAGCTCCTACGATACTCATGTCTGGCCGCGTATCTCCTTGGAATTCACCTGAGTAACGACTCCGGGGATATCTTTTTAAACCAGGAGCTTACAGGCGATGACCTAAGGCAATTTGTACACAATTTTAACTTGCTCCAATATTGCTAGCAATATCACCCGCTTGTTCGTTACTGCGACATTAACGAATATCGAATTTTGTCGCTCTGCAATCATTTATCAACTGTAGTCTCTTTGCAGTACATGTACTTGTTTTGTTTGATCAATCAACGTAAGCTCAACTATCATGTGAGCGTACAAAATGGTGGCACTCATTACCTAGATTTTCATCCATGTGCGCCGCCATTTTGTCAAATTATAATATCAACGAGAGTAATCCCTAAATCGTCGCCTGTAAATTGGATGTACGAACACACATACAGTCCTGATTGGATGTACGAACACACATACAGTCCTGATTGGATGTACGAACACACATACAGTCCTGATTGGATGTACGAACACACATACAGTCCTGATTGGATGTACAAACACACATACAGTCCTGGGGGCAGTTTCACAAAGCAACTTACGATGAAAAATTTGCGTAAGTTTATCGTTAGGTAAACTTACGTAAAAATCGCGTTTCACTAAAATTCTTAACTTATGAAATTCGTAACTTTTATCGTAAAGTCTACGGCAACTCTCACCTTGTCGTAAGTTGGAATTTTTTTCGTATCTTTGACAAAATGGCCACCTTGTTACTTTATGCGGATCGGCAACTTCGACGAGAGAGAATATTCTGGGATAGATTAAACCCTCTCGACACCCATACAGATGAGGAGTTAGTTTCGCGGTACAGACTTGATCGGACCAATATATTACATCTTATTAACTGTATTATTATTAATAATGATGATATCGAAACCGCAACTTACCGATCGAAATCCTTGTCATCACCTGTACAAGTCCTGATTGCATTACGATACTATGCCACAGGTAGCTTCCAAAAACTCATTGCTGATGCATTTAATGGTGTTTCACGAGCAATAACAACCTGTGTTGACGATAAATTATCAATAAATTTCCCCTATTCCATGGAAGATATCAATTCTACAAAGGAAGGTTTTCACCAAATAGCAGGCTTCCCAAATGTAGTGGGAACGATTGATGGTACACAAGTTGCCATCATAGCACCATCGGGAGAAAATGAGCCGCTGTTCGTCTGCAGGAAAGGGTTTCATTCCATTAATGTTCAAGCAACAGCTGATTCTAAACTCAGGTAAATGTACGAATTATCGTCTTGTTTTAACTTTAAGCTTCAACATGACACGCGATAAGGGGAAAGCGATAAGGGGACTCGTCGTAAAATTACATAGTTCACTGCATAGTTCCTTCAGAATCCCATAATTCTGTTCAACCCCCTTAATTAAAACACCGAGAGCTGCCGGGTTCCAATTTTGTTTTCGCCTTTTTGGTTCCATTTCGGCTTTTGGCAGACTTACAGACGACGTATGGTACTATGTCACGCGCTATGACGTAGCAAACAAAAACAAGTAAACAACAGGCATGAAAATAGCATTTTATTCATAAATACACCGCTAAATCTTAGCATATATATAAGGAATATATCATTTCGTCGTTTATGTTTCAAAAGGTAAGGATCAAATCAAACATAACGGCTATAATGCCGACATTGTCAACATTCAGTCCGTGGGAATGTTTACAGAAGTGTGAATGAAGTGACGCAACATGACGTCACGACCATTCGTGACGTTTTTACGAAAAAAGATACGAGAAAAAGTTAAGAAAAAACTTACGCCGGCCTTTGTGAAACCGGCGTAAATAATTCGTATCTTTTTCGTAAGTTTTTCTTAACGTAGTTTTTTTTCTTAAAGTTACGAACTTTTGTGAAACTGCCCCCTGATTTCGACAACACCGGGGCATCTTGCTTACACGAGCAAGCACAATCGACCTTGTACATTAGGCTGAAGCGATAGATTGGCGGATATGCCTCAAATTTTGCACTGTATTATCATACTATATGAGAATATTTTAACTCTATATTTTATTACCATACTATATGAGAATATTTAACGCTCTATATTTTATTATCATACTATATGAGAATATTTATAACTCTATATTTTATTATCATACTATATAAGAATATTAAAGGCTTTATATTTTAATCAAAGGCTTATTAAAGGCTTTATATCTTAATATCATACTTTAAGAGAATATTTAATCACCGTACAATATCTAATTATTATACTCAATGAGAATATTTAAATCTCTGTCTTTCATTATCATACTTTATGCGAATTTGTAAAATTGTACTAAATAGAGTTGTGTAGGGCTGAATATTTTACGATTTTTCTCTGAGTATCTGAGAAGATTTTAATCTATCACCATCAATGTTTCATATAAATGAAATATGATATTTTCTAGTTTTGGAACACGTTTGTAACGTATCCATAATTAAACGAATCAAGACCCTGGTTGTTTTTCTTGTTTCCTGTCGACTAGTGGTCGCGAAAATGAAATGGGGTTTAAGGTCCTGCGTTTTTGCACCGACTGGGCAAATGAAGACGGGAATTCGACATGCAGTGTTCTATGGGGAAAATTTTGCCCGGACAGCAACACTATGGTCTACTCTTTTTTCGAATTCCAACTTTCAATATGGTTATATTACATGCACGCTAATGTGTAAACGGGGTCTCGGTTTTTCGTCTCATCGCAATGACTAGACACTCTTTCTTGTCACGTAGCGCCTTACTCACTGATCAAACGTGGCTTCCAGTAGTTTTCGTAATATCGGTGTGTACCTTTGCAAAAAGTTTTTTTTTCAAAATCACAACATTGTTCAGCTGTTTGCTCTTAATAACTTGGAATTAGACATGACGTAAATTCAGCCATCTTGTAATTGTAATTGTGACGTCCAATCAGGACAAATGTCCAAAGAACAAACAAGTCGAATTTTATGTCGATCTTAACCAAATGGGCAGAGGCTCTGAATCTTTCCGAAGAACATCTTCCCAAGGGCAACAAGAAGAAGAAGAACAATGAGAATGCATTTTAATTCATAACAAAGTAACCTCAATAAACTGATGAATAGCGCTATGTTATTATTTCACGTACAGGTATCAGTCAATTCAGTCTGATTATAACACAGATCTTATTCCGTTTCGTTTTTGATAGTTCAAATTTTCATTTTATTTGTCTGTACTACACTAGGATAAGAGTTATTATATAACAGGCGTTCTAGTTAATGTGAGGAATTGGCCAATAAAATGATCTGTTACGACGACTTCTTGGCGTGCGATGCGCCGAACTGTGGGTTAACAACTAGAAACATCAACTCTGATTGAATAATCAATGTCTCACGTCATAGGGTCAAAAGCCGCTCGTACGACCCCTGACGTGACCTTCCAGTACAACTGATCAGATTTTCATGAAGTGTAGGCCATCGAAGGTATAAAAAACGAAATGAAATATAGATCTGTATTTTAATTAGATTGCAGTCAATTTTGAAGGCAACTATCTGAACTGCTCACTGTATAACCGAGATACAAACTTTTGAATACCGTGAAGACAATGTGCATTGTAATGAAAATACCTCGGTTGCATTAAAAATAATAATTTTACAAAAACTGTGTAATAACATTATGACTTATTCATAAAGATCTGTTCACGTTTTTCCGTGTTTTGTGTGTGTGTGTGTGTGGGGGGGGGGGGGGTGGAAGGCCGAATGGTTAGCACGCGCGCGCTGTATCATAAACCCTGTCATTAAGTCAACTGGCTTGGTTTCGAATCCCCGGTTGTCCGTGACAAGGAGTAGGGTCGCCTGTCCAACCTCGTGGGTTTTCTCCGGGTCCTTCGGTTTCCTTCCACTGCTAAAGACCCCTACGCGCAAGCGAATTATTGAAATAAAATTAAACCACATGTTAATCCAGAAATGACAGGGTTTGTGTCGTGTGGACGTTAAACCCCATTTCTCTCTCCCTCTCTCTCTTTTCCGTGCTTTGTGTCTCTGGGTAAGCTAGAGGTAACCTATATATCTGATTAAAATTTCTGTTCCAACTGGATTACACTTGCCTTAACTGGATTACAAGGGCGAGGCTACTATTTGATCACTTCAATTTTCTCTGGAACCGACACATATATCGGCGACAATGGGATGGGATGGGAGAGGGATTATTGGGGAGTGGTTTATTGGAGAGAGAGAGAGAGAGAGAGAGAGAGAGATGGGGTTTAACGTCCACTCGACACAAACTAGGTCATTTCGGGACTAACATATGGTTTTAATTTTATTTCAATAATTTGCTTGTGCGTAGGGGTCTTTAGCAGTGGGAGGAGAAAACCCACGAGGTTGGACAGGCGACCCTACTCCATGTCACGTAAAACCGGGGATTCGAAACCACGCCAGTTGACTCAATGACAGGCCTTATGATACAGCGCGCGCGTGCTAACCATTCGGCCATCCAACCCCCCTGGTTTATTGGAATGGAATGGGTTTGTTGTAATGATGATGGGGTTTATTGGAATGGGGATGGAGTTTATTGTAATGGAGTGCGGTTTATTGTAATACAATGGGGATGGGGTTTATTGGAATGGGATGGGGTTTATATAATGGGATGTGATTTACTGGAATTGGGATGGGGTTTATTTAATGGGATAGGGTTTATTGGATTGGGGATGGGGTTTATTGGAATAGGATAGGGTTTATTGGAACGGGATGGGGTTTATTGGAATGAAATGGGGATGGGGTTTAATGAAACAGAATGGTTTTCTTTTAGAATGTGATGTGATTTATTGGAATGTGATGTAATTTTTATACGCCCACATTTTCATGTGGACGTATTATTTCGTCGCCCCTGTCCGTCCGGACATCAATCCGTCGGTCCACAATTTGTTTGTGCACACTCTACAGGTCATAATTTTTATCCGATTTTGATCTCCCACAGATCTCTGTTCCTTTCGATATTGGCATGTATCGGATCATAACTTCATGGATTATAGAACCTGGTTGTACCAAAAATCACGTTTTAGCTTGTGGTCCCTCTAGAGGTCACAATTGTTATCCGATTTAAAAAAAAAAAAACCTTTGAATATATCACCGTTACACCGTAATGTTGGTTGAGTTCGAATTTCGTGAAAATCGGGCCAAAACTGCCGGACAAAATGGCCGCCTCTCGTACGCAAATAGGTTGTGGACCCTCTAGAGGTCACAATTTTGATCCGGTTTTGATAAAACTTGAAATGCATGTTTATAACCCAATGATATTGGTTCCTTTCGATATTCGTGCATATTTCTGAATTTTTTTCCCCACCTTAAAAATATATCACCATTCCACCATAATGAAGGATGAATTCGAATTTCGGGAAAGTTGAAATGAAACTGCCCAACAAAATGGTCTTTCTTTGTACGCAAATGGTGTAAAAATATTGTAATACGAAGGTTATGGACCTTCTAGAGGTCACAATTTTTATCCGATTTTGATGAAACTTAAAACACATCTTTATACCAAGGTTCTCGGTCCCTTTTGATATTTGCGCATTTCAGACGATAACTTTCTGGATTATTACCCTGATTGTACAAAAAATCGCGTTTGTTTTTAGCTTGTTCTCTATCCATCTCTTGCAAAATGTGGGCGTATCCTGACTGGCAGTCGCTGGTTTGGAATGGAATGGGTTATTGGAATGGGATGGGGTTTCTTGGAATGGAATGGGATGGGAATGAATGAAATGTGATGTGATTTATTGGAATGGAATGGGGTGTGGTTTATTGGAATAGAATGGGATGGAGTTTATTCAAATAGAATGGGGTTTAATGTCTCGGTATTTTGAGACTAACATATGTTATTTTATATTTCAATGTTTACCGATAATATGGGGAGAATTTTACCCAGGACAGTGTCGTTTCCGCATACACCTCATCGCATTCCAACTGTTAATGGTTCTTGTCCGTGGATAATGTCAACAGATGGACCCATGTTTTCATCATCTCATCCGAACGACTAGACACACTTTGCTTGTTAATCCGACAAGCGCCACCCCTGTCAGGCAGTCCAGAACTGTGTTTTTCCTATGCCTACGACGTGTCCGAACCACGAACCACCTCTTTTGTGTTCTCGTAGACTTTGGCTTCCAACCCCTACCCCAATTTCAGAATTTGCACATACCCTATTAAATTCGCTGACACTCTGGGAAATCCCGGATATGCTACACAATATTTATATGAATTGACTTTGCCTTGTTACATCTGTATGATTGTGCTTCTCACGACAGGATTACATAGTCTGCAACTGGCAGTGAACACAACTGACAACAATTCAATCATAGATTCATACATTATGAAATAAAGCATGTGAACGGTGATACAGTAATAAACAATATCTACAACATATTGTCAATCGTTCAAACAGTGATGACCTGCCTCAGACTATAAAATAATTTGAATGAAATTTTCAAAATTAATTTTGCATTAACTATTATAGCAAGAACGATCAGCTCTTTATCTAAATCTTATATTTAATATACAGGAGAGAGAGAAATGGGGTATAACGTCCACTCGACACAAACTAGGTCATTTCGGGACTAACATATGGTTTATTTTTTTTTCAATAATTCGCATGCGCGTAGGGGTCTTTAGCAGTGGGAGGAAACCGGAGGACCCGGAGAAAACCCACGAGGTTGGACAGGCGACCCTACTCCTTGCCACGTACAACCGGGGATTCGAAACCACGCCAGTCGACTCAATGACAGACTTTATGATACAGCGCGCGCACGCTAACCATTCAGCCATCCAACCCCCCTGATATACAGGAAAATCAGAATGAAATGAAATGTAATGGGGTTCAACGTCCTACTCCGACGGGGCTAATGAAGACAGGCATACGCCATAAAGCGTGCTATATGAGGGAAATATTGCCCAGGCAGCGACACTATGGCTTACTCTTATATTGAATTCTAAATGCCAAGGGATCTTTTACATGCACACCAATGTATAGACGGGACCTCGGGTTTTCGTCTCATCGGAATGATGACCATTAATGACAATATCATAAGTTTTTTAATTTTATCTTCCATTTATTTATTTTTACAAAAGATTGTTATAGCCACCCTTCCACATATACCTATACTTTACAATACTAAGACAACACAAGAATCTATATAAATTGCAACATATATGCCCAGTGCTCACTCTGGGTTCCATTTGTTTCCGCCAATGTTTTATTTTAATTTATTAACCATACATTTTTTCCACCAAAAAAAAAAAAAAATAAAAAAATAAATAAAAATATCTGTTAGTTTTTTTCAGTAATTTTTATTACATTTTTGCTTTCAATATAAATACATACAAAAGACATACATGTACGGTGTTACAATTTACAAAATTCTTCTCTGCTTTGCAGAGACCCAATTTTAGTACACTACAACCAGTTGTGAATGAATTTGTAAAGCTAGTTGATTGTAGCAATATTGCTAGAATTTCTCTATAATGATGGCATTATATTGTATTAATTAATGTCTTTGGCTAATTGTACTAAAAATGAGTGACAGGTTGACATATAAAAAGAGTTATAGAATCAAAACATAGCTGTTTTATGTGTCAAGAAAAAAATCACCAGATCACACGTGATTGGAAATTTATTAATTGCATTATTTGACTTAAGTAACCGATCATCTCAGTAATTGCACAGGTCCAGGGTCATGAATAGATTAGTCTGTGTGTGGTGTCCATATGGGTGCTATAAAAGAAATCCTGGCAAGCCTTTAAGGCAGATTTTCATTAGATTCCGTAGATTACATATGAGTTCCTAGACCATATGATATAGCAAAATCGGGGCGAGTCTGGCTGGATGGGGTTTGAGAGAATGACTTTATTATATTATGCATTGTACCATATGTAACCAGCTTAATATATAAAATGTAAAAAGGAACTGTTGCATTGTTATTCCTGGCAAGACAAAAGTCTTAACTTACTGACATAGATAAGAAGAAGAGAATACACAACGTGAAGGGGAAGCAAAAGACGGTAAGTGAAATTACTAGACGATCACAAGGCTACTAAGATATGTAGTAAGAAAAGAATGCATGGGTCATACGTAGGATGTGGCGACCGGTTTTAGGGTGTGCCCGCTTTCCACGTCTGACAAAAGATGTAGCAATATCGTCGTGGCGACATTGTTTTTAAATGTATAGACAAAGAATAGAGAAATAAGATAGCTGTATATTTCATTAATTAATATATTTGGCAAGTTAGGAGTTTCAAACATATTCACAAATATATTATATATAGTGTGTACTTAAATCAACTTAGGGTATATATAAATGACATATTGTTATATAAAAAAAAGAGTTATTTAGCCAAAATATGTGTCTATAAAATACCACAGAGAGCACGTGTGAAAGGAAAAGTACTATTGCGTCATTGGGTTTAATTAAACCAATCATTTTGTTAATTACACAAGTTCATGGCCATGAACACGCTCTGTTATGCGCGATATACGTGAGTGCTATATAAGATATTTATTTGAAACAGAACTCCATTAGATTCCAGAGAGGTTCCATCTGAGTTCCTAGACAGCCGCGAGGCTGGCTAGGGTGGAGAAATGGTTTTAGCTAGTATTGTAATCTGTGCTATGCTTGTATACATATATTCGGCTATGCTATATAAAATGTTGCATTGTTATAACTGGGGAAGGCAAACGTCTTAAGAAAGCAGTAAGAAGCAAACCCACAACGTGAAGGAGAAGCAAAGACAGCTAGAGACAAATTCTAGACGACCACAAGGCTGCAGAAATATTTAGTAAGAAAAGATGCATGGGTCGTATGTAAGATGTGGTGACCGGTCTGACATCTCCCGCTCTCCACGTCTGACAGAAAGGCCCATGGTGCTACAAAGACCCATGGTGCTACATGATACACGTGTGGAACAAAACATTGCTTTGGTAGCTGCATCATCAAGGATTTGAAAATACTAAGACAACACAAGAATCGATGTAAACTGCAATATATATATATATATGCATGTTTATCTTAAAAGATTGAAGGAATAAATGATTTTTGATTTTGTTCTTAAAAGTAGGTCTCTTAACATTTATAACAGGAGATGATGTCATATGGTTAACTTACACCATAAATCAGGTGCCTGAACACTAAAAGATCTTTACCAAAAATGTAAAGGTTTGGACTTTAAAGAAAAATATCATCTGAAGAACTTAAACATGGCCATGATGCATACATATTTAAGAGTTCAGATAAATAAACAGGTGCTAAGTTGTTCAAACATTTAATCAATTCTATAAGAAATAGGTAACCAGAGTAAATGTTTTAGAATTGGGCTAATGTGATTATAATTTTTTTTTATGCTGTAATAATTTACATTTTTTTTTTCAGAAATATCAAAAAAAAAAGAGTAAAGTTCAGGAAATTTTAATCATCTATACATATGAAAAAAAAAAGAAACAACATAAAAATGTGTTGTTATCAGCAAAATTAATTTTTTTTTATAATAAAAGTTTTTTTGGGGGAAAATCTATGGATAGGTAGCGACCTTAATAATAACATAATCCCATATACAGGCCACAATTCTATGAAATACAATTACTGCTTATTACTGAGCTACGTTTTGATTAGGCTTGATCAAGCAGTGAAGCGTCGCTCAGTAATGAGCAGTAATTGTATTCCATAGAATTGTGACCTGTTTATATTCCAGTTTAATTACTATATATCACTGAAAGAATAATACAACACTATGTGGTACTTTATCTAGAGTATAATAATTAACATCTAGATGTACATGTATGCGTGGTACTTTACCTAGAGTACAATATCTAGTTGATTGTTTGCATCTAGATGTGCATAATAAGAATAAAGATGGTCAAACACCTCTAGATTATTGTAGGGGATCATTCACTGAATCAGATGAAAAGATAAAATATATTAAAGCTAAATCCTCCTATTTCGCGTTATAATCATACAATACCACATGTAGCATGTATGTTTAGTACTTTATCTAGAGTACAATATCTAGTTGATTGTTTGCATCTAGATGTACATAATAAGAATAAAGAAATTATAAGTATTTTTTTTCAATAAAGGTGTTATTGTACGGTTCGTACAATACAACACGAGGGATGTCTAGAAGGTATTTTATCTACAGTACAATATCTAGTTGATTGTTTGCATCTAGATGTACATAATAAGAATAAAGAAATTATAAGTATTTTTTTTCAATACAGGTGTTATTGTACGGTTCGTACAATACAACACGTGGCATGTCTAGAAGGTATTTTATCTACAGTACAATATCTAGTTGATTGTTTACACATAAATGTTCATATACAGAAAGTTTTTTTTTAAACCACACACAGTTATTTCACTGTTGTAAATCAGGTGTAAGTCATGTAGATAAAATAAAATATCTAGTCAGTAAAGAATCTGATATTAACACTCGAGATAGTAGTAAGAATACAAGGCGGCATGTGAGGAAGGTACTTTATCTAAAGTACAATATCTAGTTGATTGTTTACATATGAATGTTAATATACAGACAGGTTTTTAAAAGCACAGAGTTATTTAACATGTAAGTCATGTAGATAAAATAAAATATCTAGTCAGTAACCATTCTGTAATGTCCTATAGCTTTTCCTTTAAATTATATTGATGATATTGTTACAAAATTAAAAGGCAGCAAATATTTTAGTGTTTTAGATGCAAATATGGGTTTTTACCAAATTAAATTATCAGATAATAGTTCAAAATATACAACTTTTAATACACCTTTTGGTAGATATAGACATCTTCAAATGCCTTTGGGAATCAGTAGTGCACCTAGAGTATTTCAGAGAGCGATGCAATAACTTTTTGGAGATTTAAATGATGTAAAAATCATGATGGATGATGTTTTAGTACATGGTACAATCATTGAAGAACATAACAATAGACTTGAACATAATTTAAATTTCAGTCCACAGAAACCAAATTAGGGCAAACAGAAGTAAATTACTTAGGACATATACTAACGCAAAAGGGATTGAAACCATTACCTACACGCATCGATTCCATCGTTAATCAAAAAAGATCCAGAAAACCATATACGAGTTAGAAACCGTTATGGGCATGATTGCCTATGTTTCTAAATTTGGAACAAATTTAAGCCATATAAATGCGCCATTACGCGAATTGAAAACCAACCCAGAATGGACATGGGGTTCAGATGAAAAAGACGCATATGAAAAAAAATCAAGCAAGCCTTAATTTCAGCGCCAGTCTGAATATTACGGTTTGACCAAACCAGTTTTACTTAGTGTAGATGCATCAACCAAAGCATAAGGAGCAGCAATTATACAAGAAGATGGAATAATTGCATATGCATCCAGATCATTAACGGTAACAGAACAAAAGTATGTTCAGATAGTGAAAGAAATGTTAGCTGTAGTTTTTGGATGCTCCAGATTTCACAAGTTGATATATGGGAAGAAAGATGTTAGAATTGAAAGTGATCAGAAACCATTAGAGCGTTTATTTCGAAAACCGATTCAGATGAGAATTCAGAGAATGATGTTAAAATTACATCCATATCATTTTACTTTAAATTATACAAAAGGCAAATCTATTGGATTAGCCGATTGCTTAAAACGGTTGTCAGAAAATAAAACAGATCCAGAGATGGAAGACGAAGAACTAATGGTTTGTATAGTAGATACTTTAGCTAATAGTTGTCATGATCAAATAGCCAGTGAAACGTGGAAAGATACAGCATTACAAGAAGTTAAAAACTCTTATACTCAATGGATGGCCCGAGAGCAAAAAAGATGTTCCTACCCAAGCAGTACAATATTTTGATCTTAGAGAAGAACTCACGCAAACTATTAATAAATTTCTGTTAATTTGAAATTTAAAATTGAAATGTCATAATATATATTTAGGTGTGAATTTTTTTTTTGATAATAAAAGTTTTTTGGGGGGAAATCTGTGGACAGGTATCGATAGTTTTAATAATACAATCTTATATACAGGGAACAATTCTGAGGAATACAATTACTGGTTATTACTGAATGATGTTTTAATTAGGCTTCACTTGCCTTTATCAAGCAGTGAAATGTCGCTCAATAATGAACAGCACATGTATTCCATCATCTTCAATAGAAGGCTTGATCTAGCTTTAACTATGTACATCTTATCAAGGTCGTCACGTAATACCCTGCATATTTCGGCACTAATTTCGATTGGGTATTCGCCCAATCATCATCGCCAATACCATATTTCACGTTCTTCATCTGAAATGTCTACATGTGATAATCGAGTTGCAAAGCTCAAGGTTCGTTCAATGTCAAGGTTTCCGTGGAGGTCGCTATGTCACAACCTCTGATTGGACACTACTGTTTACGTGTCTGCAGATAACGTAGCTAAAAGTTCGGGAATTATAAAGTAATATAGCAACGTCCAGATGTTGTAAAACTTGCAGTCGTTGCTTCAGGAAAATGGTATTCCATAGAATTGCGACCTGTATATATCCCGGTTCAATTACTATATATCATTGAAATAATAATACAATACTATGTGGTACTTTATCTAGAGTACAATATCTAGTTGATAATTAACATCTAGATGTACATGTATGCGTGGTACTTTACCTAGAGTACAATATCTAGTTGATAATTAACATCTAGATGTAAATGTTAAGAGAGAAGATGGTCAAACACCTCTAGATTATTGTAGGTTATCAGACACTGAATCAGATGAAAAGATAAAATATATTAAAGCTAAATCCTCCTATTTCAGGTTATAATCATAAAATACCACATGTAGCATGTATGTTTAGTACTTTATCTAGAGTACAATATCTAGTTGATTGTTTGCATGTAGATGTACATAATAAGAATAAAGAAATTATAAGTATTTTTTTTCAATAAAGGTGTTATTGTACGGTTCGTACAATACAACACATGGCATGTCTAGAAGGTACTTTATCTAAAGTACAATATCTAGTTGATGATTTACACATGAGTGTTAATACAACAGGTTATAGCAACCGTACACCGTTATTTCACTGTTGTAGATAACATGTAAGTCATGTAGATAAAATAAAATATCTAGTTAGTAACAATGCGGATATTAACACTAAAGACAGTAAGAATACAGCGCAGCATGTGAGGAAGGTACTTTATCTAAAGTACAATATCTAGTTGATGATTTACACATGAGTGTTAATACAACAGGTTATAGCAACCGTACACCGTTATTTCACTGTTGTAGATAACATGTAAGTCATGTAGATAAAATAAAATATCTAGTTAGTAACAATGCGGATATTAACACTAAAGACAGTAAGAATACAGCGCAGCATGTGAGGAAGGTACTTTATCTAAAGTACAATATCTAGTTGATTGTTTAGCCTACATATGAATGTTCAGAAGGTGTTTTAAAGCACAGAGTTATTTAACATGTAAGTCGTGTAGATAAAATACAATATTTAGTCAGTAACAATGCGGATATTAACACTAAATAGAGTAGTAAGAATCCAACGATGCATGTAAGTTAGGTACTTTATCTAAAGTACAATATCTAGTTGATTGTTTACATATGAATGTTAACATACAGAAGGTGTTTAAAAGCACAGAGTTATTTAACATGTAAGTCGTGTAGATATGAATGTTAATATACATGTGAGGAAGGTACTTTATCTAAAGTACAATATCTAGTTGATGATTTACATATGAATGTTAATATACAGAAAGTTTTTTTTAAACCACATGTAAGTCATGTAGATAAAATACAATATCTAGTCAGTAACCATTCTGTCTATTCAAATGGAGTAAGTATCCATCTCAAAACAACTTTTAAACCACATGTAAGTCATGTAGATAAAATACAATATCTAGTCAGTAACCATTCTGTCTATTCAAATGGAGTAAGTATCCATCTCAAAACAACTTTTAAACCACATGTAAGTCATGTAGATAAAATACAATATCTAGTCAGTAACCATTCTGTCTATTCAAATGGAGTAAGTATCCATCTCAAAACAACTTTTAAACCACATGTAAGTCATGTAGATAAAATACAATATCTAGTCAGTAACCATTCTGTCTATACAGTGTGAAGTACATACCAATATTAACTCATTCTTATACCTCATTATACATAGCGGCATGTGAGTTAGGTACTTTATCTAAAGTACAATATCTAGTTGATGATTTGCATAAGAATGTTAATATACATTTAGTTGACACATTAGGTATTAACTGAGAATGTACATGTTAAGAATATATATATTAGCAAACAGCTCTGCATTTTTTGTCTTAGTGAGAGGGATAAGATTGGTCTGCTAATCATAAAAGAGTACGTTAACCATGGTATGTTATCTACAGAACAATATCTAGTTGATAGATTGGGTATGAACTAATAATGTACATGTTATATATGTTGGCAAACAGCTCTACAACTTTTGTCTTTGTGAGAGGGATGAGATTGGTCTACTGATCATAAAGCAGTAAAATATCTGAAATTCAGACTCATCCATCTAACTTATGTGGAATTAGTCACCTAAAATCCAAAATATGGATCAAGGTATTTCAGGATGTTTTTTAAACCCAGGCATGTTCAGGATTTCTTTGACTGGCATTTAGTATCAATTACTTGATAAAGAAAAAATGAAATGAAAATAAAATGAAATGATATTTAACGTCCTACTTTTCTGCTCCGACTGAGCTAATGAAGACGGGCATACGCCATAAGGAGTGCTCTGAGGGAAATTTTGCCCGGGCAGTGGCAGTATGGTTTACTCTTATATCTAATTCCAACTGTCAAGGTTTCTTTTATGCACATGCCAGGCCCTCTGTCCTGCATCACTGGCAAGTTGGAACCACGCTGGAAAATCCTGATGAACTTTCTCGGCCAACGCAGCGAAGGAACAGGTGACTTCCATGTTAGCGAGCCAATGCCTTACTCTGTGAGTCACTGTGGCTTCGTCAAAATGTTGCATGTTAATAACTCAGTAATTGTTCTTCTATAAGTAGCTTGTATTTCAGGATGTTTTTTTCAAACTTAGGATTGTTTAGCTGGTTGTTAATAGGACTGTATTAAGATTCAGAGTCAACCAACACTGTTATACACGTCGTTAAAACTGAGAGCAATTATTGAAAATGATGTTGCTACACATGTATATGTTATCCTGGACAATGTGTATATCTACATTCAATCCAGTTTACACAAGTAACATTTTTCAAATGGAGTAAGTATCCATCTCAAAACAACTTCACAAGTTGAATTAATTAAATAAATACTTTCATGTTTCACCTATGATGTTGTTTGTGTCATCTCGAGACAGGTAAAAACAGAAATTTCTGCGAACTGTTGGTAAGATATATTTATCATAATGATTTATCTAAATGTATGTCTGTGTCTGGTTGGATTAAATAACCACCATTTTTCTGCCACGTTTCCAGGGCATCGTTGACCACTCTATCACCACAGTCTGTTGGTATCTGCATTAAAAATGTAAAATAAAAAATGACAATTAGTCACAACAAGTCACATTCATAATGGGCTTACAAAAAAAAAGGGGGCGGGGGGTAAGTGTCGAAATGGTTAACAGGCGTACATTGGCTCATAAGGTTGGTCACCGAGTCAAGTGGCATGGTTTTGATTTCCCGCTTCTACATGACAAGGAGTTGAGTCACCTGTCTAACCTCATGGGTTTTCTCTGGGTCCTCTTCCGGATTCCTGCCACTGCTAAAAAAAACCTATGCACAAGCAAATTATTGAAATTTTTTTTTTAAAAAACCCATTTTAGTCCAGAAATGACCTACTTTGTGTCAGTGGAATTAGACCCCACCTCTTTCTCTCTCTCCTCCTTCTCCCCCCCCCCTCTCTCTCTCTCTCAAAAAAAAAAGAAATATTAGGCTGAATTGTGTGGTTAGTACACAGCATAAGATAAAGCTGAAAGTCCTTGTAATTACAAGTAGATTCAAGACAACATTCTTCTCCATTTTAAACAGAGCAATGGAGTTTAATATTCACTAAACACAAACTAGGGACCAACAAATTGAATAATTCTATTTTTAACTGTCAAATCTTCTTGTAAATGCACACCAATGGGTACAGAGCAATGGAGTTTAATATTCACTAAACACAAACTAGGGACCAACAAATTGAATAATTCTATTTTTAACTGTCAAAGCTTCTTGTAAATGCACACCAATGAGTACATGGGACCTTGTTTTTTCGTCCCATCCAAAAGACTAGACACTGCCTTTGCCCAGCTCTCCATCCTACACAAGGGGAAACCACACTGGAAATTTCTCGGACTAACCTGGCACCCAACCCGAGACTTTCTGGCATGCACATATAAATAAAAGAATGATTTACCTTTTTAAGATATGTGATCATATCATCTGTATTGTTCATACTTAATAACGGTCTTTTAAAGGTGAGAAAAATAGAAACAGCAACATAGATTAAAATAGTCAGAGATCCACCAATCACTTTATCCCAGATCCTGTAAATAAAATACCATCATTAGGTGCACAATTCAGAACACTTAAAATTCCAGGAGTTTTCCAGGAGTTAATTACTAGATTCCAGGAGTCCCTGTATAGAATTTTACATCATAATGTATTTTTTCTTAAAATATATAGCGAAACCACAAATGTTAATTTTCCAGGAGTTTCAAGGAGTAATAATGTTTTTCAAGGATTTCCCAGTACTGGAAAACATATTTTCATTTTTCCAATATTTTCAAGGAGTTTCAAGGAGTGTGCGAACCTTGTTATATGAAAGGGTAATCATGTCCAAGAAATAAGTTTGCACTCGCCTTACAAGAAAGTTTGTGCGGTTAGTGACAAACTGTCTCTGTCTCTCTCAGGGGTGCCGCAGCTATACATGTGACTTGGGCAGTTTGGGGCACTTTCAGAAGTACTATTGCAAGGAAGTCCAGAGATAAAGCGTTAGATGATGTTCTATAAATTTTCGTAAGCAATTCTTTAAAAATATCTTCACCTTTCAAATGATGTTTCTGGTAAGACATCACCAAAACAACCTCGAAACCAGTCTATTAAAGGGAGATAATCTAATACATTATTCTGCTCCAAATGATGGAATAACTTTAAATCACAGTCTTCTTTTTTTAAACAGATCACAGTTTTATCAACCTGAAACAGAAATTAAACACTGATTGGTTATATTTAATACTAATCAATGATTGGTTATTTTGGTATACTGACCATTGATTTATACATGTCTACTGATCATTGATTGGTTAAATTTATATATATATATATATATGTATACTAACCATTGATTGGAAATCTTCGTCTAACTGATGAAAATAGGAGAAGAATTTGGTGGAGATCCAGTATTGTTCTATTCTATCATCCGTTAAACTACACACCCCTCGGGCTATTGATAAAAACCCACTATATCTTGGATCACGTCTCTATAAAACACCAGAATAAACACATGACTTTTAAATTTCATTATTGAAACTACAAAACACCAGAATAAACACATGACTTTTAAATTTCATTATTGAAACTACATGTATTGTAGCAAAGATGAAAATATGTGAATCAGTTTATGTGGCACACAGCCATCTTAAGAATATCTTAGGCTCCCAAGGATCAATATGCAACTCATGCAACAAACCATTGCCCAATTCTTGAGAAACTCGCATTGTGTGCTAAAAATAGTTCCCGGTAAATCATCAAATCGGAATGAACTTTTTGAAGTCAAGATGTGGAAAATGTTCCAAGGATCATTAATATGTAACTCATGCAACAAACCGTTGCCTAATTGTCAAGAAATCAGCAACATTTCATTCTAACAATGGCGAATAAGTAGCCACTGGGGGCGGAGCTAAGGAACCGATTTCACGCTGATTAATGGTCAGCGAGTTTTACAAGAGATAAGCAAAGGGTAAAGTTATCTCTGGGATCGAGATAGCATCAAAGTGGGTAAATTCGAACATCACGCTTCGTCACCCCACTCCACTGCAACATATGTGGTACATATAACCGGCATGACCCCATGAATCTTTTAGGACATCAAATTTAGGCCACAAGCGAATTGGGCCTGGGCCCTGGGCGAATCATGCTTCATTGCTGCACTCCATCCCCACATGTGTGTTACCAAATTAACCATCATCACTCATGACTATTTAGGTCATCAAATTTGGGCCACAGGTGAGATGGGCCTTGGGTGAAGCGCTGGGTATTTTGCTAGTTTACCATATTAGTTTCCTCAAAGGGGAGACAACCCTGGTCTAAAAGATACATCTTGAAGAGAATTTCTTCTTCCGGTGTTTGACTAGAGATTCTACGTAAAACCGTTAAACCATGGTGGATATCTTTATACTGTTGATTTCTCTGATCTGTTACAAATTTATGTGAATCTTGACTTGTTGGTAAAATTCCTAAAGAAATAAAAATAGATTCATGTTTATCCTCTGATTAAAGATGCATTATATTGCCAATCTAATTAAAAAGCAGATTCTATTTCATTTCGTTTTTTATAGTTCTAAATTTTGTTTTACTTGTCTTCACAACACTAGAATCTGGAAGAGTTGTTATATAACAGGCGTTCTAGTTGATGTGAGGAATTAGCCAATGAAACGGTCTGTTAAGGCGAGTTCTTGGCGTGCTCTGCATGGAACTGTTAGTGAACCCCTAGAAACGTCAACACTGATTGGTTAATAATCAATGTCTGACGTCATAAGGTCAAAAGACGCTCATATGACCTCTGATGCGAACCCCCCAGATCTTCATGTAGTGTAGGCCATCAAATGTATAACAAACTAACAGTGAGGCTGATGTCCCCCGCCGAAATAGGAAAATAATTAGAGGACACATATAAATTTATCACAAATTATCTTTTACAAAGTATTGAACAATCAAACAGTATATCTTTACTTATAGTCTAACAATCAAAGTAGGAGAGTTATTGTTTTCCAAAGTCTCGACCAATCAAATTGCGTATCGCTCTGCTTACCCTGAGCAGAAAATGCTCATTATCAAACTTAGTCAAGGTATTACTGTAATGAAACTATACACCAAGTTTCATCAATCTCACTTAATTAGAACAAAAGTTACCGTGTCCCAAAGCATCAACCAATCAAACTGCTTATCTCTGCTTACCCTAAGCGGAAAATGCTCATCTTCGAACTCCATCAAGGCATTGACCTAATCAACACATACACCAAGTTTGAACATTCTAGCTCAATTAGGAAGAGAGTTATCGTGCCCCAAAGTATCAACCAATCAAATTGCTTATCTCTGCTTACCCTAAGCGGAAAATGCTCATCTTCGAACTCCATCAAGGCATTGACCTAATAAACACATACACCAATTTTGAACATTCTAGCTCAATTAAAAGTTATCGTGTCCCAAAGCATCAACCAATCAAATTGCTTATCTCTGCTTACCCTAAGCGGAAAATGCTCATCTTCGAACTCCATCAAGGCATTGACCTAATCAACACATACACCAAGTTTGAACATTCTAGCCCAATTAGGAAGAGAGTTATCGTGTCCCAAAGCATCAACCAATCAAATTGCTTATCTCTCCTTACCCTAAGCGGAAAATGCTCATCTTCGAACTCCATCAAGGCATTGACCTAATAAACACATACACCAAGTTTGAACATTCTAGCTCAATTAGGAAGAGAGCTATTGTGTCCCAAAAAGTGTGACGGACAGACAGACGGACAGACAGACGGACGAACCCATTTTAATAGTCCCCTGCTTTCTTCGAAAGGCGGGGGACAAAAAAACGAAACAAAATATAGATCTGTATTTTAATCAGATTGGCAGTAGGACGTTAAACTCCATTTCATTTCATTTAATCAGATTGGGCAACTGTATTCTCTAAAGTCCAGTTGTCAGGAGAAATCGATGCCACTATGGTATTCTGTTTCAAGAGAGAGAGAGAGAGAAATGTGGTTTAACGTCCACTCGACCCAAACTGGGTCATTTCGGGACTAACATATGGTTTAATTTTATTTTAATAATTTGCTAGCACGTAGGGGTCTTTAGCAGTAGGAGGAAACCATAGGACCCGGAGAAAGCCCACGAGATTGGACAGGCGATCCTACGTACAACCGGGGATTCAAAACCACACCAGTTGACTCAATGACAGACTTTATGGTACAGCGCACACGTGCTAACCATTCAGCTATCCAACCCCCTGTATTCTGTTTCAAACACTGTTTATTCAATACATATTTACGTACCGGTAATTATGGTATCTGAAAACAAATGAAATGAAATGGAGTTTAACGTCCTACAGTTCTGCTCCGAACTGGGCTAATGAAGACGGGTATACGCCGTACAGTGTGCTATGAGGGAAATTTTGCCCGGACAGCGGCACTACGGCTTACTTTTATATCGAATTCCAACTGTCAAGGGATCTTTTACATGCACGCCAATGTGTACACGGGACCTCGGTTTTTTGGCCGCCAAGTCGGTTAGAAGTCAGAGACATATTTTTTAACAAAGTGTTGTGTCTCTATACTGACCCTAGCGAGGTAAGCAAGGTCTTATTTTCTCACTAAGATGTTCCTTTACAATGTACAATCATTCACACCATCACCGATTAGCAGTAAAAAGTTGCCCAGTAAGATTGACTGGGGCAGATCTCAGTTTCGACAACGCCACGGACAAGGCCGTTCAGGGAGAGTTCCTGAACGTACAGCCAGGCCGAGTGTAATGAGAACTAACTACGTTCAGAGCTGAACTAGGCATAACCATGCATTAATCAATCACAGTCACGTGTTTGAAACATCATTATTACACAATTCAGTGAGATTCTGATGCTTTAATTACCTAGGAGAACTTTCCAAACCATCAATCTGTACATAGCCGGAAGAGAGAAACGTAGACAGAAATGTCTCAATTTATCGGCATCTAAAAACGGTTCTTTTAACAAGCTCAGAATCTCAACAGATTTTTTTTCTTCCACCTCATCTTCCAGACGAAATCCACACTTTTTATAATAATACTGTCGGAAATTTCTTTCCTCTGTCATTTTAGTTTTTTAAAGTTTTGTAAGACATATAAAACGCTTTATGGCTCAAGACGTGAAGACAGGAAGAAAGTCCAGTTTACGGCGTCACATGAGTAGTCTCGGTTACCCAGTAAACTCGTCCAAAAAGAACTCGACCACAGCAACTAGTTAAGTCGTCCACAAGGTAATGGTTATGCCGACCAATACTTTATTCGTACTCTTCAATTGTATGGAACAAACAAGTTTTACTCATTGGTTGTTTAATGGAAGATAAGAGACCCAATCTATTTCACAGGGGTAGTGCGAATGCCTTCTTCTGTAGCTGCGAAACAAAACAATTAATTTTTGAAATTATTCTTTCAAGAAATCTTTCAAGAAAATAGGTATTTTATCCAAAAACCTAAATTAAAAAAAAAAAAGAACAAAAAATTCAGTCTTTTTACAGGAATGATAGAACGTAGCTGCAACATTTGTGAGTCGTGAAATTTGTCTTAATTGGAGCAAGACGGAAGACACCATTTCTAGATAGAAAGAAAGGGTGACAGTCAATGACGTCATATATATATATATGACGTCAATTGATGCCAGTTAACTCTATGAACTCTTTCACAAGCAAAGTCGTCAACAGTTAAATCGTCCACAACTCGTGCACAATTTGAATGTATGGAATAAATAAGTTTTGCTCGTTGATTTTTGTTGATAACCGATCACGACCAAGATTAGTTCACCGCTGTATATTCGTATTGTTTGTTAATTGGCGTTATGATTTTAGGTCAATTCACCGATGTTTTTGTAATAAAGTGTATTCGAATTGTTATTTAACTGGCGTTATGATTTTAGATTTATGATTATTTCACCGATGTTTTTGTGATAAAGTAAACTGGTATTGTTTATCAATTGGCGTTATGATTTTAATGTTTAGACAGCATTTAATTGACTTGATATGAAATCTGAATATAAATTATTCGATGGATAAACGTTTGTGATCAGATTAGTTTATAATGTCTAACATAGTTTATCTTGTTTATGGGGATCACGTGGCTATGTGGGTAAGACGCTGGCTCGCTAGCCTGGAGGTCGGGTGTTCGATCCCTGCATTGGCCGAGAAAGTTCATCCAGATTTTCGGCGTGGTTCCCCCTTGTCAGTGATGCAGGCCGGGGGGCTTGACAAGGACAGCTGTCTAGTCGTTCGGATGGGACGAAAAACCGAGGTCCCGTGTACACATTGGCGTGCACGTACAAGATCCCTTGACAGTTTGAATTCGATATAAGAGTAGGCCGTAGTGCCGCTGTCCGGGCAAAATTTCCCTCATAGCACACTGTATGGCGTATGCCCGTCTTCATTAGCCCAGTTCGGAGCAGAACAGTAGGACGTTAAACCCCATTTCATTTCATTTCATTTATCTTCTTTATAAAAAGGTATTTTACAATTACATATTGACAGCTGAATCACTCGCCAAAACAAAATACGTCACTGAGTCTACGGTCAATAATCAACTAAATTGCGCCGGAGCAACTTTTAGATAAGACAAATTAGATTGATATTATTTCGGCACCATAAATAATTTAAAAACTAATCGTTGATTTAATTTCCGTACATGAAATGGAACTAAACAACTCCAAATATAAGAATTCCGTATATGAATCAATTTAGAATAACAAAATACGAATTGTAACACATTGTGGTCTAAACCATGTAATAAATTATAAAATAAATCAATTAAATCAATGGAACCCGTTGTAACGTGGAGATTGCATGCTTTCTTTTAAAGTTGGGTCGTCTGAACAACTGAAGATAACACTGTCTTGTCGAAAAAGTGGCTACGTGCAATTGTATTCTCTGATCTCTTATATCACGGGGCAATCCTGTTTTAGTGAAACCAACCTGCATGAAAAGTGTAAGCAAAAAAAGAAGTTGGACTCTATTCATGATAAAATATTTATAAGATGGGAATTATATGAACTGGGGAAGAAGAAGAGTGTACCGGGACTATTGAGGTGAGTCGTTTAGTGGCTGTGTAGTGGATTATCTATTAATGAAATCGTTATAGAATAAAGTGATCTATTTTGTTGTTTGTTATTTATAAATGCGACCGCTCTAGATCGGCGATAGCCTGTTAACTGACGTGAAGAAAATATACTCATAAACACTCATATTATACTGACTGAATACTTTCTGTGTCCCTAACATTACACAATGTCGTGTGGACGACTTAAACAACGTATTTCTACATCCTGAAATTAAACTAAGTCGTGTGGACGAGTCAACAAATGCCGTGTGGACGACACCACCAACGAGTGTGGGCGACTTAACTAGATTTTTCGCGTGGACGACTTGACTGACTTTCCACACATTCGGCAAACCTCGAAGATTCTACGCATCTAATCTCGGCTGTATGACCATTTCCGACATATTTGAACTATTTTAAAGGTTCCGAATGAAAAATGACCACCCCCATGGAGATTTCTGTGGAGAGTGTATTATATCAACAAACGTCACGTTTGGCATTGGGTTTGGGGAATTACAAGGGAATTTTATCAAACCAGCAGCCTTGAGACACTATCTCTGCTCATTTAGGTATATACACTCTACAAAAGACGCAATTTGGGACTTTTTTGTAAAAGCGACACGTTTTCCTGTTTAAAGTAAACCGGCAGCCGCATCGCAAATGTATGGGCGTAGGTACATATCACTGACTGTCATACAGCCGAGATTAGATGTAGGGTAACGGAATCTGTCGAGTTTTGCCGAGTGGCTTTCCACAGAAATCGTAGCAAAGTCTGGGTGACAAAGACTAAACAACCAGCCTGTGGAATTTTTCTTCAATTCTAGTTTCGTAATAACGATTTTTTCAAAATCGTTATAAAACACGACGTTTATAGATTGTTTTACTACTCTTAAAACAGTTCTTAATCTAATTATTTCATATTCTATTAGATTTTTATTTATTTTTTTTATTTTACGAAAGTTCAACTCTGTGACTAATTCTGTATACAAACCTCAGTTTATCAAAATGGAGGCCAAAACAGAGGTTGTGGTTTATAACTCGGAGAAACCGTCGATACAGACGGCGATCTCTGCTGTTGATTTATCAAAAAAATTGCAGAAAAGCATGCTAAGGTAAGTAATACAACTAACTGTAAAATATAATGACATTATGCCCATGTCTTGAACCGTCTGCATTTTATATTTTATGTCTCGAATTCCAGTACAGACCCGACTGCGCCAGCTTCACTCTACTCTACACATCTACGTATAAGTTACCAGTAGCCTACATACATGTACATGTACTACATGGGTTGGGTTAGGGGTTGCATAATTTGTAAACTTTATATTTTACGGAATAAGGATGATACATAAAATGTGCTATTTGCCCTGTCATTAATATCTAATTCAAGCCTCTAGAGGCTAATCTCTATTTTATAATATTAAACTTTTTTATTTGCATTAGATCTACTTAATACTAGTTACAGCACACACTTCATGTACACACATCAATGTCCATACATAACAAATATAGATTATTTGAAAGTGAATAATAAAATAATAATATAATTAATACTTGAATTAACAATTTTATCGTATCAGATTTATTTTTTTTAAAAAATACCGAAAAACCGTATAACCTGATATATTATTATGTCCCAATATTGATGATAATACATTGCTATATCATTAACATCTCAAGACAAGTGACACTGTAGTGCATGGTATGAAGTCAAAATGGCAATGTGAGAGGTCACATTGGTGCAAGGACTCGTAATTGAGGAACACTTGTTTGGCAAGGTCAAGGTTAGACAGTAATTACAAAAGCTAAATACCAACATATAAACCTACTGATGTGCTTGTTTTTAGCTACGATCAGGTCCCTTTAGTTTCACTTGATAAACTTCAATTTTATTATTAATGCCTGTAACATCTTGAAAATAAGTTAATTTTATACTATTATTACATGTAGGACTTGTTAAACATACGTGCCCCAAAGAGAAACAACTTTGGTTTATCTGCAAATATTGTCAAAAATATAAATTAAATCAAGTGTTGTTTTTATTCAAATTGATGCAGACATTAATAATTATGGTGTATTATTCCTGTGCAACCCATATCGGGTTAGTACTATGATTGGCTGTTGTACAAGACGATCCGCCTTCATGGCGTCAAAGATTTCAAGTTTAAAATGCCGAAGAGTCAGGCTATTATCGCTTCGATTTAAAAAGACATGATTTGTACCTGTGTCAGGTAGGATTATATGCTTAATTGTAGTTGAATGCGGCAGAAATGTTGTGAATAACAGTAATCAATCGTTGTTTGGAAAAAAAATTGTCTGGTTTGCGAAATGAAAGCCCGATTTGATCAGCATTGGGGTTTGCCAGATGGATTTATATAGTACCATCTCATATCTCAAAATACGGAGGGTTGAGAGATGAGGTTTCTTATTATATTTACCCCTGTCACAACTGTCACTGTCTTGTAAATATCAAAAAGTAGATTTTAGAACCCTGCCAGTTACATTTAGAAATGTACATATTATCTTTATTAAACATACATACATGTACATTATGCAAGAGCTAAATCTACCTATTTCAAGTCTTTCATTAGGTCTGAAATGTTATCTAAATTATTAATTAGACATTAATTAACTTATCCAGACCATAATGCACTCTCGATGGCATTGCTAGCCTGCGATGTTTATTGGATTACGTTCCGATTGGCTGTTCGCCTTCCATTCATAATTAAATCAAAAAATGGATAATCGCGACTATGTTGTTTATCCTACCGACTTTATAGGGATGATGATCAAAGCTAGTCCCAATATTCAATCGCTAAATTCCCGGTACAGAGTGGATCAATTTGACTGAAATTTTCAGCAAATTGCCTTTACAATGTAAAGTTATGTCCCTTTATTTTCGGTAAAAATGTCCAACAAGAAAAATTTTGAAATCCCATCACTGCTTTACATTATCTAGTTTTTAACTGTTACAGTGAGAATTGCCAGCTCTTTATCTAATCTCCCATAATGTATCTTTAATATTTTACTTTAACTAACTGGTATGACATTCTATTGTTAGAAATTGAATTCATCAGTAAAAATAGCATTTTAAACATACAGGTACATTATCCAGGTCTTTCTTTAGGATTGAAATTAGTGAAGTGTTATTTAAACTACTAATTAGACACTTACATGTATTAACATGAAAAGACCATAATCGATGCCATCTTATGGATCTTAAGTATCAGTTGGTTGAGGGTGAATCTCCAGCATGATGCCTATTGACATTAGCAACAATAATTTGACATCAAGCGATGATTTTCGGCCCAAGCACCGGTACATGTATTCAAAATTTGACTTCTTAAGATAAATGTATAAATTATCACGATAATACATGTATCTTTTATTGTGATTTGATAAATTGTCACTTTTTATACGTCCACATTCATAATGTGAACGTATTATGCCGTCGCCCCTGTCTGTGTGTGTGTGTGTGTGTGTGTATGTATGTATGTGTGTGTGTGTGTGTGTGTGTGTGTGTGTGTGTGTGTGTGTGTCTGTGGTTCGCCTACAGGGCGCAATTCTTCATGGATTTTCTTCAAACTTGGTATACTTATTCCTTATACCCCAAGGAAGATCCCTATTGTTTTTGGTGCATGCCCGACCCCCCGGGGCAGAGCCACGCCCATTTCTAGTATTTGTTTGTTTGTCGTCTACAGGCCACATTTCTTAACTAATAATCTTGAAACTTTGCATACACATTCTTTGTACCCTAAGGAACATCCCTATCGTTTGGGGTGCATGCCCAACCCCCAGGGGCAGAGCCACGCCCATTTTCTTTTCGTGTGTCTTTGTGTCGCCTACAGGGCGCAATTCTTACTGGATTTTCTTCAAACTTGGTATACTTATTCCTTATACCCCAAGGAAGATCCCTATTGTTTTTGGTGCATGCCCGACCCCCAGGGGCAGAGCCACGCCCATTTCTAGTTATTCTTTAAGTGGCATTTAGCGATCAGGGAACAAATTAACAGAACACAGTTTTTATGGGATACAATCACTAGTTTATTCTAAAAGCACGACGTTTCCACAAGTATTCTCTTATCGTTATCAATCAAGCAAAAAAAAACAAAAAAAAAACGTCATGCTTTTAGAATAAAGACATCGATTGTTTTAAAATAAAAATTGTGTTCTGTTAATGTGAACGAAATGTTATACTGATAGCAGTCCTACAACCCAGTTTTATTTCACAGACCCTCAATGCAAACTGGACCATATCAAACAAAACAGGAATGTGGACGTATATTGCTGCGTTAGCGATGCTCTTGTTTTTTTTTCCCATTATACAGGTACATGTACATGTATATCGCTCAACCCTAAAAAAACATACTTGTAGCTATTGTATGAAGAACAAGCCTATCTTCTTATAGTTTTATAGGCCTACAACTTTTTCATAATAACACAACTTTATGGATTTACTACTTCTTTGTTTATTACATGCAACATTTCAATACTCTTACTGGTACATTGTATCTTTATCAAGCAATAATCAATAATGAATAAATTTTTGTTTAAAATTTTAGTACCGGTATTGAGAATCATATCAAGTGTAATTTATATTCAATGATTTTGTTCTCATGTACCTGACTGTACAAGAATTTCCCTTGTGTAATAATTGTCATGTTTATTTTTCTTATTGTTAGATTATTTTAGAGTAGAAGGTGTGCAATCATTTATTAATTCATTTTTCTAAAGATAGGCCTAAAGTCTGGATAATGTTGCTACTCATAGATAAACTGTGGTCAATGATCCGTGAAGAATCTGCCCTGGTTTACTTTATTGATTATTAATAGATATACTATTCAATAAATTCCAAAAGGGACATGAAATAAATAAAAAAATAGGTGAAGAATATCTGTTGTCAATAGAATACCCAGAATAAATAGATATGTTGATAGATGTAGTAAAAAGTATAGTTATTATTCAAATTTCTATATGATATTCTCTTTGTGTGAATATTTTATTTTAAATATATTCATGAGTAACTTGATCACTTGTTCTATGGAGAAAAAATATGTATAATGTAGACTACACGTAGGACTATGCTTTGGTACCATACTTAAAGATACATTATGTAAGACAAGAGCTGAATTTTTTCTGGCTTCACATGTTATAAGAATTATTATTTAAACATTTATTGTCATGACAAGCCCAATATCAACTCTCTAGCTCTGATTTTAAAGAAAAATGTGGGTTAGAATTAGAAATGAAATGAAATGGGGTTTAACGTCCTACTGTTCTGCTCCTATACTGGGCTAATGAAGACGGGCATACGCCATACAGTGTGCTATGAGGGAAATTTTGCCCGGACAGCGGCACTATCGCCTACTCTTATATCGATTTCCAACTGCCAAGGGATCTTTTACGTGCATTCCAATGTATACACGGGACCTCGGTTTTTCGTCTCATCCGAAGGACTAGACAGCTGTCCTTGTTCGGCCCTCCGTTCTGCACCGCTGACAAGGGGAAACCACGTCGGTTAGAATTAGAGTGTCACGGCCGTTTAGATGTTGAACAAGGAACTAGATAATCCAATCTGATTAAAACACATACAGATTACTTAAAGATTACATACAGATCCTATTTCGTTTCCTTTTATATATTTCAAAATTTAGTTTTACTTATCTTTACTATACTAGGATCTGGAAGAGTTGTTATAACCTGCATTCTGGATGATCTCGAGGAATTAGCTAATGAAACGGTCTGTCACGGCGAGTTTTTGGCGTGAGGTGCATAGAACTGTGGGTAACATACTAGAAACATAAGTGCTGATTGTTACTCAAATGTCTGACATCATGGAGTCAAAAGCCATTCGTATGACCTCTGACACGACCTTCCACTAGTATAACTGATCAGATCTTCATGATGTAGTAGAGGCCATCGAAAGTATAAAAAAAAGAAACAAATTATAGATCTGTATTTTAATTAGATTGGTGTTTTGCCATAAGTATGTGTTATGGTAGATTACAATTGTTACACTTTCGCTACAGTTTATACTATATAGTCTACGTCTACCTACATGTATATTCTGCCACAACCATGTTATGCAGCAGATCCTAGAAAATATAATTGTTAATTTGGGTTTTTTTTGGCTCAACTCCTCTGGTACATATACATTTGTAGGCTGCCCCTCACAGCCAGAAAGCCAGAATTGGAATAAAAAAAGTTTAACTTAAATGAATGTTCTCAATTGACAATCTTAAAGGGGTTTTAAAACAGGTCCAGTGCATATGCACAGTCAGTCAGCAGCCCTATAGCTTTTATTCACCTACAGTACATGTATAGTCGAGCTCATGATATTCTCTATGCATCAACCAATACAGCTCCAAAAACATCTAATATTAATGATTCTGAATTACACTTACATTTTGATTGCTAATTTTGGAAAATTACATCAGGTATATTTTTCTCTGCCATTCTTGCTGTAATAGTTAAAAAAATAAATAATACAAAATGAATATATTGAAAATTTATTTTGAGCAATTAAGCTGTCAATGGTTTTAGTTTTGACAAGATGTGTACAATTGATCGTAACCACCGAACTGGACATTGGAGCCTTAGTCTCGCTTCTCCATTTTAAAATTAAATCTTTAAATGGTCAAACCGTTCTACTCTACTTAAAATCAGAACCAAGCGATGGCATCAAGAGTTGATTAATAGTCTTGTCATGTTAATAAATGTCTAATAAATGATTTATATAAAATTTAAGGCCCAAAGACGGCCTGCAATGGGCAGATTAGCTCTTATACATGTATAATGCCTATTTAATAAATTTTCCAGGCCATACCCATTGCAGAGATTTAAAAGGATTTGAACGACCGCAAGATTTAAAAAATGAACTATAAAATGAACAAGCAAGGCTTAGTCTCGATTGTCAAGTACCATTGCTACGATAATAACACCCCTCCCCCCAAATACATGTAACATGACTATTTCTTCAGTGATGACAGATGAGCGTGACTAAAGCAGGACACACACTGATTCGAATTGGAAACAGGAACCACATACTACCGATCAAAAAACTATGTGAAACAAATAACGCCACCCCCATGCAATAAAATCAAAGAAGAATCACAACATGTTCAAAATGATGGCGTTGTTGTATGGTTTTTTTTAACATATTTTTAGGTTGAAGGGAGAATTTATTGTTTGTTTATATATTTTTAGTTTGAAGGGAGAGTTCATTGGTGGTGTATATATTGTTAGGTTGAAGGGAGGGTTTATTGTTTGTTTATTACATGCAGGTTGAAATGAGAGTTTATTGTTTATATATATTTTCAGGTTGAAGGGAGAGTTTATTGTTTGTTTATATATTTTCAGGTTGAAGGGAGAGTTTATGTCTGAAGATGGTAAAGGTGTAGCGTATCCCAAATTAAAGACTAGTCCATTATTTAAAGAATATAAAGAAGATGCCTGTTTATTACAAACAATAGATTTAAACACTTTATCAGAAGATGAAAAAATACCATTTTTTATAAGTATCCTTTTAAAAAACTTTTACTCACATCATTTGATTGGATCATACATTTGTCGTTTATTGTGTATATTGAGTCGTGTGTTTGGGTTTGTCTTATGTTTATGTGTGGTGCACTATAATTTGATGAGGTGGGGTGGGGTGGTAGGGGATCTGATGGTCTAATTTGTACACTTTAGATTGTAAGGTCTGTCATTGAGTCAAGCAGTATGGTTTCAGTTCCCCGCTTGTTTGTGACAAGGACTAGGGTTGCCTGTCCAACTCCAGATCCTGCAGTTTCCTCCCAAAACCTACCGGTAAGACCCATATGCGCAAGCTTATTATTGAAGTATAATTGAACCATGTGTTAGGCCTGAAATGACCTAGTTTGTGTTGAGTGGATGGTAAATGCCATTTCTATCTCTCTGATTGAAATGTCTGTGTATAGTTTTATGTCTTGTCCGTGTGATTGTTTATGTGTTGTGCAGACTGGAAGTCGCGTGTTTGATCCCAGAAGTGGTGCAGACTGGAGGGCCTGACAAGGACAACCGTCTAGTCGTTTCGATTAGATGAAAAACCGAGTCCCGTGTACACAGTGGCGTGCACGTAAAAGATCCCTTGGCAGTTAGAATCCGAGATAGGAGAAGGCCATAGTTGGAGCCTAACAGGATAATGTTAAACCCCTTTTCATTTCAGCCTAGAAAGTTCATCAGGATTTTCCGACGTGGTTTCCTCTTGGTGCAGAACGGAGGGCCTGACAAGGACAGCTGTCTTGTCCTTCAGATGAGACGGAAAAACGACGTTCTGTGTATACATAGGAATGCACGAAAAAGATCCTTTGGCAGTTGGAATTCTATATAAGAGTAGGCGATAGTGCCACTGCCAGGG
Organism: Patella vulgata; assembly: GCF_932274485.2. Classification (NCBI taxonomy): domain Eukaryota; kingdom Metazoa; phylum Mollusca; class Gastropoda; family Patellidae; genus Patella; species Patella vulgata. The sequence goes on from NC_065884.2 coordinate 5,549,969, forward strand.
CAAAATTTCCCTCATAGCATACTGTATGGCATATGCCCGTCTTCATTAGCCCAGTATAGGAGCAGAACAGTAGGAAGTTAAACCACATTTCATTTCATTTTATTTCATTTTATTTCCTTCTTCACATTCTAAGAATAGAGTCATTAACTCAGTTGGAGCAGATTGATTTCCTTCTTCTTATTCTAAGAATAGAGTGAAATAGATGGCTTCGATCTGATGAACATGTGTATATAGCGTAATAATCTCTATACAGCAGTTTGTTGATGTTATCTGTCAATTGGTGCAGAGAAGAATACTGATTGATTGATTTGATAAACAAATCTTGATATTGATCTCTGATGTAGATATAAACTAGGTATGGTAATATAAGATTAGTAATTATAAACAGCAACTGCACTCATTAAAACACAGAATATACAATACGTTATTACAAATCACACACTCAGATATCAGAATAAATGGTGTTTTTTTGTTTTACGTACAGCGTAAAGGTTATGGATGGATCGCACTAATTACCTTTTACCAATCAGCCATTAAGTCATTAAATATTGATAGAAATAATAAGTCTATTTTCTTATTGGTTTGTCTGATGGTAGCCATGCTTATTCTATATGTTCAGTGTATTTTACTATGTAGGAGTAAGGATGTGGGGTGGGATGGTAACTTGTTATAGAGGGCACTTATTTACAAATTTATATGCTTTGATACCGACCAGTGAAATCTTGTTTAAATGTCGTGTGTAGGCCAATATAAAATAGTCATTATACCTTTGTGCTGTTATTTTATGTTCACAGATTACACTGTAAATTGGGTATCATTTAATCTTGTGTATTTAGCCCTCTGAAATCTGGTCAAATATACACAACCTGATTGATTATTGATGTGTAATGTTTAACAGTCGTTGGGAAGTGAAATACTTGTAAATTGGATAGCCATTATCGAAATTGAACAGTCAGCTTTAAGCCGCGTTTACACAATACAAAAAATCCATACAACTGTCAGATGCAACATATTGGACGTCCGTTTACACAATATAATAGTTTTATCCGTTGTATGGCCACATTTGTTCCTTTTTAGTAATTAAATAAAATGGTAGCAATAGACCTCAAGGCGACCCCTCTCATCCCCGTCATCGTTTACTTTTGACGCCGCAGGTTCCAGAAAGTCCAAGCTTCCGATACACAGTTATTAGATTTTCTAATTCAGTCGTGGATAGGTTTAGATCCATTTTAGAGGAAGTCAAAATACATGTCCTCGAAGCGACAGAAGGCGACATTATTTTTATCCTTGTTAGCGAATGTTATTTTCTTTCAATGCTTAATGAATCAAACTATGAAAGATGGACTTCTGTTTTGTCTCCTTACTGATCAATACGCGTTGAATTCGTGTGTCAACAAATTGGTGAATACATGTAGTATCTTAATTGTTGGCCACTTCTGGTCTAATTGTTAAAATAGTGTTAGTTGATGTCTGTACCATGTGTTACATGTGTAATGCACATCGTGTGTACATGTAGTTGATGTATGTGTCATGTGTACCTACATGTATGTATTTTATGCTCTCTATAAATGCATATTAACTTAAACCTGTAGAAAGGATCGTTCAAGTAGCAATAAATCATGAGGAGATAGATAAGAGAATCTGTTTATTAACTATATAACATTAAAGATATAATATTTCGATATTAATATGTACCATGTACCAGCACCACTCTACAAAGTCGACATACAGTTATAAAACTTCATTTCTTGTGCAAGTCTTCAAATTATATGTGCTTTTGTCAAGGGGGTTGGGTGGTAAATGGTTTAATGCATGCATGTTAGATCATTAATTAAAGTGGCAAGGTATCGATTTACCATTTGTACAATCTTGAAATAAAATTGACGAATGTTAGTCCTGAAATGGCTTAGTTTGTGTAGAGTGGATGCTACACCCAATGTTAACCTACATCCATACACGTACATGTACCTACATGTATTTGTCTATGGGTTTTTTTTATACGCCCACAATTAATTTTGAGTGTATCTTTTTTCCCTGAATATGAGAAAGATGAAACGTTGATAGAATTTATTCAACCATAACTTTATACAAGATATTTATAACGCTCTGACTATACATAGTCTAGCTGAACAGAAGGAATTACCAGATTCAGTTTTAAAAATGTATCAGTTCTGGAGGACGGCAGCGTATAATATTGGTGGCCATGTTTATACGTTAGATGACATTGAACATGGTATACTACGAGGTAAGTAGAGATATAATTTGGTAATGATTATAGCTGACCTGGGAATATTCATTTTAAATGTATGACAAAATGTCAGGCGCTGTTTGTTTAACCTGTCATTTTGAATTTTTGTGTCGGCCATGTAATATGAATTTATAAAAACCCTGAATAAAGACAAACCAGTACCAAACACAATAAAAGGCATCAGAGGCATTGTGCCAAGAATTTGTGTCTGACATTATCTGTAAAGTTAGCAGAAAATATAGTAAATGATTTATGGACTATAAATGTTTCACGACTATAAAACATTGTAGAATGGATAAACCTTTTAACAAAATTACAAAATCTGTCTTCTACGTGTTTTTGTTTTTTCAATAGATTTTCATGTACGTAGTTGATCTTAAACACGAAGTGACTGTAATTTCTCCTTAATATTTGAGTATGTCAGTAGGAAAATGACTTGTTTCTGTTAACTACTTGTATATGATAAAATCTTTAGGAGACATATTTTTATACTGCATCCACTTGGCTCAATTCGTCCAAAAATTTCAACAGAGAACTGGAAATCTCTGCCCCGGGGGTCATGCGTTTAGTTATTATTGCAAATATGTGATTGAAGTACATGTATTGACGGGTAATTATAATCTTTCCTATACATTATTCTATGTATTACAGGTAATCATTATATTCTATTACAGGTAATCATTATATTTATTACAGGTAATCATTATATTCTATTACAGGTAATCATTATGTTCTATTACAGGTAATCATTATATTTATCACAGGTAATCATTATATTTATCCCAGGTAATCATTATATTTATTACAGGTAATCGTTCTCATCCTGCCAGTAATCAACCACTATTCAGTGAGAAAGATCCCAGATTAAAATTTGCTGTGAAGAAAGTTGATCCTAGAATCCATTTTGCCCTAGTCTGTGGAGCCAAGGTAAGAATTCAGTATTTACTACTCTTTTAGATGAGTCACATTTATTGTGATAATAATTTGTGAAATGGGGTTTACCATCTTACTGTTCTACACCAACAGGTGTGCTGTGATGGAAATTTTGATCTGACTGTGGCATTACGATCTACTTTATTTTTCATCACATATGAATGACTAGACCCTTTACTTGCCAGGGTCTCTGTTCTGCACTTGACTAGGGTCATTGGGGGTTGGACAGCTGAATGGTTGTATCACAATGTCTGTCATTGTCAACTGGCGTGGTTTCGATTTCCCTATTGTATGTAACAAGGGGTAGGGTCGCCTGGCCAACCTTGTGGGTTTTCTCCGGGTCCTCCGGTTCTCTCCCAATGCTAAAGATCCCTACGCACAAACAAATTATTCAGATAAAATTAAACCATATGTTAGTCTCTCTCTCTCGTACCAGACTTAGTATTTTTTTCAACCAACACTGGGATCGATTTCAGGACCTCTTGAGTTATTGAACCAGGCCTTAATCTCACTAAACCACAGTATGTGTGGTTTGTGAGAAGTATTGTTTACAAAATGTCTACTGCTACACCATAGAGTACATCATGAAAATATGTTAGTCCCAAAATGATCTAGTTGTGTTCCGTGGATGTTAAACCCCATTACTCTGACACAAAACTCAATCATGCCTTCTTAACACTGTGATGAATACAAATTTATGTGAGGAGTCTGATTTTGTGGTTACAAATTTTGTATTTCTTGTGTTCCAGTCATGTCCAGCTATAAATGTGTACTCCCCAGCGAATAAAGACCATGCATTAGATGAGGCCACGAGAAATTTTTGTCGTCAAGAGGTCTCCATGTTTACTGAATCAGATGAAATTTGGTTGTCAAAGATATTTCAGTGGTATCGTCAAGATTTTGGTGAAACAGACACAGATGTGATTCGGTAAGTCATTTGTTTTCATCTGTTTAAAAGAGCATCCAACTTCAACAGTGGCTGATCCAGAGGGATGTGGGGGGGCGGGGGGGTCAACCCCACTGCTCATCTACTTAAAATAAAATTATGAGAAAAGTGTCACGGTCATGTGCTTTATCCTTTATCATCAGATGGTGGGATGGGATGGGCATTCAAAGCACGGAATAATGGTATTGTCATATGTGTTATCACAATTACTGCTTTTGCATCAATGAAATTGAATCACAATGTGGTCCTATTAATTCATAATACAAACTATGCCTATGCAATTTTAAAACGATGATGGCTTCTTGCATTGTCAAATGTCCTTAACAGGAACCTGACAAACCCCCTCCTACAAAAATTCTAGGATCCGCCCCTGTTCAAGCTGTATGAAAAAATGTCTGACCTCTAGGGGTTCAGTGATTTATAGTTTTGAAGCAAAATTTTGCTAAGATGTATAATATGACTATTATAGTATTTATGAAAAAATTGGATTAACTCTTTGATTTAGTCATGAAAATTACAATGATAGTAACAACTAAGAATTATCCCAGCTCCAAACATTTCTGTTCCGAAATCCCTTGTGAAAAACATAATTAGTGATTAGACCTCACCAGTTTGATTTCTTTTCTTTGTGGGCTTTATAAATAAATAGATACATGTTTGAATCTCATAAAAATTTGAAAAATCTTAGAAATTAAAGACAGCACAACCAAGGACTTTTGGTTTTTTATTTTTAGATAAGTCTTTTTCATGAAGAAATAAGAACAAGTCTTCTTACATTTTTTTATCAAAGAACCGAAAATCAAATGGGTTTGACCTCACTCTGGAACTTGCATCACATTAGAATTTTTGTGCTTATACATTATAATAATTATGGTCTTATACTGAAGCCATTCATATGCTTCCTTATGTTAGGAGCGGGGTGAGTTGGCTGAATGGGTTAACACCTGTGATTTAGCTCATAAGGTCTGTCACTGAGTCAGTTAGTGTGGTTTTGATTCCCTGATTATATTTGACAAGGAGTAGGGTTGCCTGACAAACCTCATTGGTTTTCTCCCGGTCTTCCGGTTTTCTTCCACTGCTGAAAACCTCTGAAATGACCTAGTTTGTGTCATATGGACCTTAAACCCATCTCTCTCTCTCTCTCTCTCTCTCTCTCTCTCTCTCTCTTTGACCATGCTCGATTGACAGTCCGGAACATACAGAATTCTAATATAGGTGCGTGGAATTCAGTCCTGTCACATTCCTGTCAACTCTTACAACGGAGGTGGTGTGAGTAGAATCGTGACATAATTAAACACAACAAATAAGTTTCGGCTGTCGCAGTTAGTCGATGTATTTTCTAATGCAGACAACACATGCATTGTAGTCCGAAATCCAACTTTTAACTCGATTATCACTATTTTTGGGATTTAGAGAATTCAATTCCAAACGTTCGACTGTGTGTTCCTTTTGTGTTATTATTGGTTTTTAACTATTTAAATATTTTCTTTCAGATGGACAATACCATATTTAGACGCAAATCAACAAGACAGAGCTAATCTTCTGCTCTTAAAGTTAGAAAAAATAGGTCAAGTTGACATCAAATATAATGAATACGATTGGTCATTGAATAAATCATGATACAAGCCAGATGATTGGTTGATTTTAAATATTGTAACCGCTACATAGTCGTTTAAGCGTAACAGCATGTATTTGGTAATTGACTCCGTTCATGCATTTATAAATTATATAATTTACTATTAATTTCATATTAATTTCATTATAATTATTATCCACATGTAATATTTAAACATTTTATTGAAAGATATGTATCTTTGACAGCCAAGATCTTAAATATGTAACCCATCGTTTAAAAACAACCTGAAACTACTGGTAAAACTGTCTTTGTGGCCAAAAATATGTGGATCAAATGTGATACTTCCAAGACATCCATAAATTATTTTAAAGGGCATATAGCTCTGTTCCTTGAAACCTAGTGATGCAGGACAGAGGACCTGATTAGGACAACTGTCCAGTCATCCGGATGGAATTAAAAAAAACATGGTCCCGTGTACCTAAAAGAGCCGTTGGCAATTGGAATTCGATAGAAGAGTAGGCCGTAGCGCTGCTGTCTGGGCAAAATTACCCTCACAGCACACTATATATCGCATATGCCCTTTTTGATTAGCCCAGTTGGAGCAGAACAGTAGGACGTTAAACCCCATTTTATTTCTCTGAAACCTTAAATTTTGAATATTATAGATAATATTGGATTAGAGCTACATGCCCTTTAAGTTACTGGTTTCGAATCCCCGGTTGTACGTGTCAAGGAGTAGGGTCGCCTGTCCAACCTCATGGGTTTTCTCCAGGTCCTCCGGTTTCCTCCCACTGCTAAAGACCCCTACGCGCAAGCGAATTATGTAAATAAAATTAAACCATATGTTAGTCCCGAAATGACCTAGTTTGTGTCGAGTGGATGTTAAACCCCATTTCTCTCTCTCTCTCTCTCCCTTTAAGTTACTCTTGCCGTGAGACGATGAATGCTTTAAAATTGTTTCTGATTCTATGAATGTTTACGCATTCTAGGAATCGTGAATTATTACTTAAAGATGCATTATGTACATGTAGGAATTTGATAAAGAGCTGACCCTAGTCACAATTATCTCGGTCAAATTACTTTATTCTGAGTGAAGTTATGACTGTTTGAAACTTTGTCAAAAATAGCGTACTCTCGATTGTTATTTCTACGATAATAAACAAAGTCTTGGTTTTCCATTTTTTTCTCTAACCAATTAAATGGCACCGGTGGTCTAATCCAATGTTCTAGAGAGTTGATTATAGGCTTGTCATGTGAATAAATGTCTAATTAATAATTAATATAAGAGACCTTCAGCATGTACATAATACGTCTTTAAAGCTACAATTTCATATTTTTAAGTTATATTTTTAAAATTTATTAAAATAAAGCCTTAAAATAGATGGTATCCATACACAGTCCTACCGTGTTAAAGAATAATCCTATTAATCCTATAATTCACTATTGCCAGCTGAGAAATTGGCAAAAATATCATTTTCAACTTCAAATTCAAACATTTGAACATAGCTATTCCATGGAGGGAATAGGAAAACAAGGGAGGTAATTGTGTTATTTCCTATGTCAATGATTTTTAAGGGTGGGAAATAATGCCCATGATTTTATAATAGTGAGTTGATAACCTATTGATCAAAAGACATAGAAATAATTATGAAAATATGAAATTCTCGCTTTAAGTGGATTTGAGTCTGGAAACGACTTAGTTGTGTTGAGTGTTATCTTTTTCACTTGCATATTTTTATACACCCACATTGAAATGTGATCGTATATTGACGTCACCGCCATCCGTCGGTCCGGCATCCACAAGCAAGGCTAAAAGAAATCTTGTGGCCACTGTACAGGGTAAAGATACTATCTGATAGATTTTAAATTTATACACAGTGTTTACGATCTTAAGGCGAGGAAACCTATTGATTTTCAACAATTTCCGATAATTACTGCCAGAGTTATGGCCCTTGAATACTTGAGAAATCTTGTGGATGCGCAAGAGGCTAAAGGTAATATAATTTTATACACAGTGTTTAAGGTCATGAGACAAAATATTGTGATGTAATGGTTTTCATTACTGACAAAAAACCCCCTTGTTGACTGTCTGGACAACTTAGCTGCTGTGGGTGTATGATTCGTTGCTTGGCAACCTATCTTTTCCTCAAACCTCAACTGCACGATATAGAAGTATGTAGAACTATAAGTACATAAAAGACTGAGTTAGAATATATTCAGAGTTTTAGACTGTGCTATGTGAAACTTTTCTATGCAAATTATTTCTGTAGTAGTTGATATAAGCTGTAAATATTTTTATAATATGTTTTTAGCTAGACAGTGTCCTGATATCATTTAATAACCATACTTCAATCTGATTGTATTTATTATAATCCATCCTTCCAGTTCAGTGATAAAATATTGGATATGTGGACCACAGCTGATTACATGTTTCTAGCACATATTTAATCTGATTGTTAAATGTGGCTATATGTTGCATGTGCTGTAATCCATTCATCCTATGAAAGACCAGTTCAGTGTTAAAATACTGGATGGGTAGGCCACAGTTGACTCAGCTGGGTTACATGTTTCTAGCTGGCATCCCAATATCAATGCCATCTGCACATATTTGATAACTGATTGGTAAATATAGTTATATAGTGTATATGTATTTCATTCTATTAAAGGCCAGTTCAGTGATAAAAATATTTTATGAGAAACCACAAGTCATTCAGCTTGTTATGTTTTAAGTTGAGTACTTTGTGAAAATTCTGTATGATTGTGTTGTATTGCCTTTCTCTGTTCTTCCATAAATACCGCAACATTTAACACACATTAGAGAAGTTACTATTTTTAAATTATTTTCATATTGTTGTATATAAAATCAATCAAAGTAGTTTTCGATCTTGACATTCGATTGACATTTACACCAGAATCAGTGACTATATCATGGAGAAATTAATTGATATTGACAAGATTTGAAGCAATTATTAATAGAGAGAGGCACTCTGCAGATTCCCAGTGCAAGTTTTACCTCATTATTACTTCTGTTTGATTTTATTTTATAACTAATGTCCATTCATACTTCTGTTTAATTGAATATTATAGTATTTAAAGTGTTATATTTTAATGAGCACATAAGTCGTGCACTACAATAATGTACAATATTGATAATAATATTCATATAATTATAAGGATGTGTTTTTCTTGTGAGTGGCCCTTTTCTCAATTTATTCTGCATAAATTAGATTTAGTAAAATAGTTATTAACAGTGAATGTGTTTGTTAGAGGAATGACTGTTGACGAGATGAAGTATGTTATAGTGACTAGGGCTTCATTAAACTACTGTTGTAGTGGTCTGCATCCACGTTATTGATACTGGGTGTGACTGATACACCAGCACTCCATTGTCACTAGGGCTTTATTAAACTACTGTTGTAGTGGTCTTCATCCACGTTATTGATACTGGGTGTGACTGCTACAGCAGTACTCCATTGTCACTAGGGCTTTATTAAACTACTGTTGTAGTGGTCTGCATCCACGTTATTGATACTGGGTGTGACTGCTACAGCAGTACTCCATTGTCACTAGGGCTTTATTAAACTACTGTTGTAGTGGTCTGCATCCAAGTTATTGGTATAATGTAGACTAGGTGAAGGGAACCATGACACTTAACTTATGGTATATCCATAAAGGTATTTGCTTGCACGGGTATTGATTCATTAATTCACTTGTTTAGAGAAGTCAATAGCAATGAGAGGAACCTGGAGAAACCCACAAGGTTAGGCAGGTGACCCTTCTCCATTGTCACGTACAAGCATAGAATATTTATACATGTATTTGCTTGTGCACATATTGATCGGATAATTTAGTTATGTGCAGGGGTCTTCAGTAGAACCTGGAGAAAGCTTACTAGGTTAGGCGTACAAGCAATAATTCTCCTTATTACCTAAAAACGTGGACGTATAGTTAGGCACTAGTGTAATTACTTTAATAAAAATAAAAATACAGCTGGTTCGTTGTTTTTATGACAAATGTTAATTCTAATCTTGTTAGCATCCATTTATATTATTATCGCAAGTGGCTTATACTGTTTTTGTTAAAAATTGTCTGTGATCTGTTGCCATTCCTTGGATATTTTATACAAAAGGACATTTTGATGTCTGTTCAACACTGCTCAACATAGTTTTTACAGTGTTTCCCAGTTATAGAAAATCATGTTAAAGGAGAACTCCATATCCAGTGTGCTAATTTATTAAAGAGGTAACTATCTGCATAAAATAGAAAAAAACTGCAACAGATGGAGTTGTCCTTTAAAATAAGATTATTATTAAGTTTAATAGTGCTGAAGTTTTTATATGTTTTTCACTTTATGAAATAATGTTTTATGGTGTTTTTGTTTTGAAATCGGCATTTGAAATGCATCCAACAAGCGTTTTCCTTCGTTAGATTTTAAAGGGGCATTACCACCATAACCATAAAAATAAATGTAATTTTGAATATGGTATTCAGTAAAACACATGGAGGAGTGTTCATTAAACTACTAAAACAATTGTGTAAAATTTGTAAAAAGGAAATTAAAACGCCTGTATCTCAGCAATCGGAAATTAAAACATCTGTATCTCCGCAATGGCTTGACAAGATCTGTCTCATACATGTATGTTGCATACAATATAATTTGTAATTTATATCGCGGATGTAACTTTATTGTCAAACCACTTCAAATTGTAGTGATGCCTCTTTAAACTTGGTGAGATGTAGATCTTTGATTAATGTATTTTATAAAATTTCTCAATTCTATTTCTAATTGAGGAAAGGAAGTTATTGTACATACATGTACACAGCCAGGTTTAATGAAGTGATTTGTTGAATGATAAAGTTGATTGAATGAATAAAACAAATTAGGTTATATATTGCTATGGTTATCAATCTTTAAAATAATATACATTACCATGGTTACCACCAGTCTTTGTTATATATTGCTATGGTTACCAACCTTTATAATGTTATATATTGCTGTGGTTACCAGACTCTATAATGTTATATATTGCCTTGGTTATCAATCTTTTTAACACTCGAATTGCTTTAATCATCCATTAAATAAAACATTGTGTTTCTGACATTTGTTGTCTTTAACTATCACCTGTAACAGATTCTGTGAAATATCCTCTGTTGTCAATGCCATAAAAAGACCTGTGTTCCTCATCCACAGCTTTGACACTTGCTGAGGCCATGTGATGCTTGTTTGCTAACCAGGGGGTCCTGTGGACATTTTAAATGTTTCTTGATGTTGGAATTTGACTCAAGAGTAAGTCGCGGTCTGGGCAAAATTTCCCTCATCGAATATTGCTTGATGTATGCCTGGGCTAAACAATACTTTGTTAAAAACCATTTCAGTTTTAAGTACATTTTTAACAGGGTGACGTCATTAAAACATACGTAAGGGAGATAACCAGTCTGTGCTTTCTGGAGGCAGACCACCGTTATATTTCCCTATCTCGATGCCCAGTTCTATTTATAGCAATTCTCTCTCCTGTCTCTTTTCTCCTCTTTTGCATGCCCATTTTTGTTGATTTTTTGGTCTATAATTGACGAAGAGGGTTTGAATTAACATTTACCGCCAGGTTTTGGTAAATATTCATGATTTGGAGGCGGAAGGATAACGGGGTTATCAGGTTGGCTACGGTGATATGTACGGCAACTAGTTACATGTTTTTAGTATGCTTCTGCAAGTTTGTGTATCTCCAAATTTTGGTGGTCAACTTCATACAAATTTTAGTGCAAAGACATGACCATTTGTTCCTCTGTCTGTAGTGAAAAGCATTCAGCCAAACGAAAATTTGAAAATTATCCACCCTTTTCCACGTTCTCACTACGTGCTGGTTATCTCTGTTACAGCCACCTCACCTCCTGGAGGTTCCGTGTTCGATCCCTGCTTTGACCGAGAAAGTTCATCGGGATTTTCTGGCGTGGTTCTTCCTTGTCAGTGGTGCAGAACCGAGGGCCTTACAAGGGACAATGTATAGCCGTTCGCATGGAACGAGCAGCCGCGGTACCGTGCACACATTGTCCAGGCCAAATTTCCCTCATAGTACACTGTATGGCATATGTCCGTCTTCAGTAGCCATGTCGGGGGGTTGGATGGCTGAATGGTTAGCACGTGCGCGCTGTATCATAAAGTCTGTCATTGAGTCAACTGGCGAGGTTTCGAATCCTTGTACGTGACAAGGACAAGAAATAGGGTTGCCTGTCCAATCTCGTGGGCTTTCTCCGGGTCTTCCGGTTTCCCCCAACTGCTAAAGACCCCTACGCGCAAGAAAATTATGGAAATAAAATTGAACCATATGTTAGTCTCGAAATGACTTAGTTTATGTCGAGTGGACGTTAAACCCCATTTCTTTCTCTCTCTCAGTAGCCATGTCGGTACAGAACAGTAGGACGTTAACCGCCATTTTATTTCTACTTAGCTGTGTATAATGTAGTTCAGCTCTGAACGTAGGTCTCATTACACTCGTCCTGTACGTTCAGGAATCGTCCTATTGAATCCTTGTCGAAAAAAATTCACTTCCCAATAAATTTTACTGGGCAACTTTTTACTGCTAAACGGTCGTGTGTCACTCCCTGTGAACGCCTGAACAATGTAAATGAACACCTTAGTGAGAAAATAAGACTTTGTTTACCTCGGTAGAACCAGTATGAGCGACACAACACGTCGCACACTGTTTAATAAAATTGATACGAAAAAAGTCAATTTAAAGGAAAAGAAGTGATGTCTCCGGTCTAAGTAGACATAAACATCATTATTAAATATATAACCATAATAAACACCATAATTACCTTAAATAGCATTCACCTAAAACAATATAGGGAACACCCTTAGGGTATACAGAATAGGTATGCAAAGTTTCGAAAGGGTCTAACAAGAATTGCGGCATGTAGGCAACACACAAACAGACACACAAATTGGGCGGGATTCTCTGCCAGGGGGTCTAGCGTGCACAAAAATAATGGAGATCATCCTTAGGGTATACGGAATAAGTATGAAAAGTATTCAAAACGATCCTTTAAGAATTGCGGCCTGTAGGCGACACACAAACAGAAAATGGGCTTGGCTGTACCCCTGGGGGTTGGCATGCAACACTAAGGAATAAGTATGCCACACTAAGGAATAAGTATGCAAAGTTTCAAGATGGTCCGTTAAGATATGCGGCCTGAAAACGACAACCAAACATTAAAAAATTGGGCGTGGCTCTACCCCTGGGTGTCGGGCATGCATTAATTAGCCTGTAGACGAGTAACAGGGATCATCCTTAGGCTATAAAGAATACGTATGCAAAGTTTCAAGGCAATCCATTAAGAATTGCAGAGGCGACGGCAATAAACGTCAACATTATGAATGTAGACGTATAAAAATAAAATGACAAAATATTGTACAGCAAACGTAAACAAACACTTAAAGAATTTTTGAATAACGAGTTTAATCAACATGAGAATACACTAGTTAGTACCAACGGTAAACAATATATTGAAAACATTTTGAATTGTATTGAGGAGGTGAAAACTAAATTGAACAATGAGAAGGAAACTACGTGCTCAAATGAGAGAGAGAGAAAGAGAGAGAGAGAGAGATAGAGAGATCATTTAGGGTCTAACATATGGTTTAATTTTATTTCAATAATTCGCTTGCGCGTAGGGGTCTTTAGCAGTGGAAGGAAATGGGAGGACCCGGAGAAAACCCACGAGGTTGGTGTTTAAATAGCATTTAGTAATTAAACACATTAATAGTGCACGTGTTGCAGGAAAAAAAAACGTAGAAAAAACTTGACGTAATGACAGGCCTTATGATACAGCGCCCAAGAAGAAGCAAATACAAAATGTTTCCTCGGAATAGAAACAAGAAAGAAAATAAACACTGTTATTCAACAACTGACTTATGACAATAACGAAATGATTTCCACCTGTAATAAAAATACAGTTTGGAATTTATAAATTGTATGAAAAACTGTATTCACAAACCAGTAAATCAATACAAACACAAAATATTTTAGTAATGAATAATAATAAACACCCAGTAAATGATATATTTGAACACATGTTTGAATGTCAAACTGCTCTCAAATCATTCAAACACGACAAACCGCCAGGTAATAACAGGCTTAATGTTGGATTTTACAGAAAGCACTGGTCAATGGTAAGGATCAATGTACCAAATTCTTGACTTCGAAGATGGAAAATTACCTATTCTTGGTAATAAAACTAATTCCAAAATCCGTAAAAAAATAAAACTCAACCGACTAATTGGAGACCAATTAGCTTAATTAATGCAGACGTGAAAATCTTAATGAAATCCATGATATCCATAAGATTAAAACCGTTCCAAACCAACCTTATGTATCCACACCAAACAGGCCCAGTACCTGGTAGGCCCATATAGTCCAGTCAATCTGGGGTTAGACCCAAAACAAATTGCAACAGAATTAATTTCACTAGGATGCTTTTCAATATAGTCCCCTAAACAACATCCCAAAAATTTTCCAAAATATTTTGGGTGGAAATGGGTCAAATTGCGTAATATGCTAATTAGCATAATTTTATATTTCAAAAATTGACTTAATGCTATAACTTGGCTATTAAATGTTCAAATTTGGTGGAAATTGTTTCTAAAGCCATGTTTGCGTGGCCTGGGAAGCAAATAAACACATTTAGAATATAATCACTTTATTACATAATGCACAATATGCAAATTAACAGCCGCCATTAGTGAAAAACTTATATTTCCCCCTAAATCTGAAACTCTTTTACTTAGCTCCATGAAACCAGTATCTACGCTCATAATTTCAGGGTCAAGGGTACCGATAAACACTAGGAGAACATCACAGTGGTATTGCATAATATAGAATATGCAAATTAGACGCCTCGGCCATGACTGAAAAATACACTATTAGTCCAAACTCAAAGTATTTGCAATAACCTGAAAGATCAAGTTCCAACGCCCATTTTATTACTTTCAAAGAAAGTAATAAAAGTATCTGTACCTCATTATGGAGAATATTTGACTGATTGCATTAGTACCAGAGCACTTTTGGCATGGGGTGGGGAGGGGGTGGTCATATAGCCCTGATGAAAACAAACAAATATCAAAATTTTATCATCAGAATTGTTTCGGAGGTGCTACATCTATGTCCTTTGAAGTCTCCACAAGTATGTCAGTGCAGTCCAGTGAATGTTTTTTTTATAAGTGGACCAATCAGTGCCACACCTAGTTTAACAGTTACACCTGAACAGTCACAGGAACTCTTTAGGTATTAAGAAACCCTCGACGTTTTTCATCACCATTATATGTAATCATTATAAAAACATAACTGTAAATCTTATTGTCAGTGATTTTATTTATTTTTAATATAGTTTATTAATTGATGAATGCACACTATAATGTATCTATACATTAATCATTATCAAAACATTATAACATAGCTGTTAATTTTATTTCACAGTTAATCATAAATAAGCACAATTGAAAATTGAGCACAATGTTTATAATAAAATGAACAGTAAATTTGCAAAAGTCCTTGCTAATGGTGCTGTTGTCTGGTAATGCGAGAAACGCGGACATGGTAAATGCAAAACCACAGTAAAGATCCAGAGGGAAGAGGTCAGCCAGTCAGAAAAAGTGAACAAACTGATGCTGGTGACCCAGTACGTCAAATGATTTTTGGGGTGAAAAATAACATAAAGAGTAAATCCACTGGAACTCAAGAGATTGCAGAACCAATTGTCACTGCTGCAGTCTCAAAACTACCAGAAAGAACCGTTTCCCGTCTTCCACCTATTAGACACCTCAAACGTACTATAAGATGTTTCAAGACTACTATCAGGAAAGCTGGTACCTCTACCACCAACTCAACAGGCCATGAAAATACCGGACCAATACAAAGAATATTTTAATGGGGAATCTTTCCTTCTGTCTGGCAGTGGTACAAACAATCCAGGTGGAATTTTACTGTATTCAACAGTGACCAACCTGAGGGTCCCGACCTCAACCGATCATCGGTTTGCTGATGAAACCACTAAAGTTGCACCTGAAATATTTTACCAGATTTACACCATACATGCTCCTATCGACAACCACATAGTTCCACGTGTTGGTGCTCTACTTAAAAACAAGACTGGGGATACCAATTTCCGGGTGTATTCCCAGTTGCTAGTATTAAAGTCAGATTTTCGTCTGTTGTCTGCTATTAATGACTTTGAGATTACTAAAAAAGAGAGCTTTTCCTGAAACTGAGATATACCGTAAATTGCAGACGTAGGGACCTCATCAACGTTAGCAAACAGACAATGAATCCAATCTTGACTTCAGAATGATACCTGATAGTCGTAACCGTAGGAATATGTGTACAATTGAACTATGGTCCCGCTTCCAAGAACGAACAACAATATAAATGGGTGGCACAGATGATTTCAGACTCTTGTCTACGATATCACCCTGACCCTTCTTGTATGCTGATTGAAATTGGTCATCAAGATTGTTAATAACAAAATGTTGTTTTAGTCTCGTGGATATAACTTTCTCAATTAATTTTGATATGTATGACAGATTAGACACAGGTCGAAAGTTCTTAAAGTTATTCGGGTCTAGATTTGGTTTCTTCAGTAGCGGTTTAACATGGTCGATTTTTGTGAACTGACTTACATTACCATGCATAATTGATGTATTAACAATATGTGTAATTATTGGTAAGAGTTCATTTATACACAGTTTAAGTAACCATGTTGGTATTGGTCAAGGTTGCATGAAGAGGACGAAGATTTACTTATCAAATCCTTGAGTTCCTTATTAGAAGCAGGAGAAAAAATTGTAAGGGGTGAACCAGCGAAGGGTTTTTCTTCAGACAAGGCAGTAGATATATGATCAGGAAATTCGGAACGAATTTTGAGAACTTTTCGGTTAACTTAGTACTTGTATTTTGAAATCTGTGGCCTTGGTTCTTTAAGAAACTGGAAGTCAGCTTATAGATTTGACGTGGGGTTTTCTTATTTTGGATAAAGCTATTGGAAATGTAACTGCGTTTTGACGAAGAGATAAGACTGTTAGTTTCATTTCTTGCTTGTTTATATAAGTCTCGATCAATTTCAAGTTTAGATTTACGCCATCGTTTTTCAGCTTTACGTCGGTCAATCTTTGACTGTCGAATGTCATCTGAAAACCATTTTCTATTCGGTCGTAAAATAATGTTTCTTGTTACGACTGGAGCATGTTCATCAAGTATGTTTGTTAGTACTGCATTATAAAGTTTAATCTGATCAAGTACATCGGGAATTTCCTGGACACGATCTTAAAGTTTACTACTTGTTATCGATGTTTTAAAATCTTCAACGCTCAAATTCTTTGTATCGCGATAGGAAATTAAAGTTCTTTTTGGTTTTGGTTTTGCGGAAATCAGTTCACTAATAACACAATAATGATCCGAGATGAGATTATCTTCAACCTTCAAAGATTTGATCAAGTCACTCACTGTTGGCGCGGGTTATCACTATTTGCCAAGGGTTCTTTTACGTTCACGCCAACTGGTACACGTGATCTCGGTTTCGTGTCCCTTCTGATCGGGTATACATTGTCCCTTTTTCAGTCCCTCCGTCCTGCACCACAGACAACGGGCAATCACGCCGGAAAAACCGAGGACTGCTTCAGTTAACACAGGGATCGAACACGGGTCCTCCAGTTTACCGAGCCAACGTCTTACTGCGCCACCGTTGCTCCCAAATGGTCTATCGCCTGCGTTGTAGTTCATGTCCGTCATTAATGATGCACTATTCAAGAGCTAAATCTGCCTAATGCATATTATAATGACCTCAAATGTTATATAAATTATAAATTGTTTCTATTATAGTGAGAACTGTCAGCCCTTTATATAAATCTTACATAATGCATATTGAGACATGTGCCGTAAGGCAAAATGTCCCTCATAGCACACTGTATGGCGTGCGCCCGTCTTCATTAGCCCAGTTTAGGAGCAGAACAGTAGGACGTTAAATCCCATTTCATTTCATTTCATTTCTTTATCAGCAAAGAGAACGTAAGTGTGGTTTCCCCTTGCCAGTGGGTGTAGGTTAGCGTCGTAGGACGTTAAACCCCATTTAATTTCATAGCTGAAATGAATGGCACGAGGAATAATTTAAAATGTGATATTGTCTTACGAAAATATGCCCCTTTTCCATTCAAGATCTGAAAATAATTCGTCGGACAAAATTACAAATGCTGATTATCCAGTTCCAAATTAAATGTCGGCCTTTGGGTTAATAAAAACGAAGGCTACTTGTACAATATCACATTCCTATATCTCAAGAAACGTAAGTGTTAATAAATACGTACTACAATATACTACAGCTGTGTTTGGGGTTGTAATAACATGACCATGGTTTGCTGGTTGCTGGTTACGGAACGAACAAAGAGAGGGAGAGAGAAATGGGGTTTAACGTCCACTCGACACAAACTAGGTCATTTCGGGACTAACATATGGTTTAATTTTATTTACATAATTCGCTTGCGCGTAGGTATCTTTAACAGTGAGAGGAAACCGGAGGACCCGGAGAAAACCCACGAGGTTGGATAGGCGACCCTACTCCTTGTCACGTACAACCGGGGAATCGAAACCACGTATGATACAGTGCGCACATGCTAACCATTCGGCCATCCACCCCACCCCCTGAAAAGAACAAACAATAATAACTATCACCATTATAATAGTGATAAATAATATCACTACACCTACTATCACTCCTATCATGGAATTGGTAATGGATCTGAAACACAGATCTGTATTTCATACTTTGAAACAAAAATGATGTGATATATGCCCCAGAGTCCTACAATCGAGGGCATATAGGCTATCTTTTTTTTTAATAGAAACATTTATTTTAATCCAAAGATTCTATTGTTAATATCATCACTACAGTATCAATTTGTAATGCTTTAGCTACAACTCAAACGTTTATAATTCTACAGTTCTTAATATTCTTAGTTCATTTATCGCCACGTAATTCACAAACTACAGTCCACTTGATGCTGTACGACAGCCTTCTAAACAAATGCGATGGTGAATACGGAGTTCACAAATCAAAGTTATATATTTCACAGTGTTATAAGCGAATACGGAATTCACAAAATTACAGTTATAGTTCTAATGGGCAGGGTTCACGGACATGAGCCTACTAAATTTCACATTTCACAGTGTAGCGGATACACACTAACAAATTCAGTAAACTAACTTTCACGATTCACGGTGTAACGGATATACACTAAAAAATTAGTTATTAAATTTCACATTTAGGGTCTATCTCCATTTTCTTGTTCTAAGATTAAACATAACTTAGATATTGGTCTCACTAACGTTCTCGATTTTGTCTTTAATTTCACACTTCTAACATTATCATGTTTATCTTTATTTGTTTCGATGATTAATCCAAACAGCCATAAGCCTCGCGGAAGAGATTCATCTACAATTAACGTTACATCACCATTCTGAAAATTCCTCAAAGGTTTAAGCCATTTTTGTCAACGTTGTAGGTTGGGTAAATATTCCCTGGTCCACCTTTTCCAGAACAAATCTGAAAAATATTGCATTTGTCCCCATCTACGGCGAGAATACTGATCCTCGGGAGAGAAAACACCACGCGGAATAGTAGTTGAAGGCTGTATAACACTAAACTATTTGAAGTTATCACACTAAAATCATTAAAACTATTTGAAGTTATCACACTAAAATCATTAATGTCGTCTGAAACTTTAATCAAGGGTCTACTGTTTACAACAGATTCGACTTCACACATGAATGTCCTTAATTGCTCATCTGTTTGAGAGGTTCTGAGAAACTGTTCATTTAATAAGGATTGGAGAACTTTTTTAACAGATCTGATTTGGCGCTCCC
The DNA here is from genome assembly GCF_932274485.2 of Patella vulgata. Classification (NCBI taxonomy): domain Eukaryota; kingdom Metazoa; phylum Mollusca; class Gastropoda; family Patellidae; genus Patella; species Patella vulgata. Next base: position 5,569,579 of record NC_065884.2, read on the forward strand.
ACACACCTCCATGATGGGATGCCACATGTGGGTTAAATGCCATTCTAAGCCACACTTTATTTCGATCTCAATTCGTTGTTCGCACCAACGAGATTTGTTCCGTGATCGGAATATAAATCACTTATTGGTCCATGGTGTGCTATGAAACGACGCAAAGAACCAATGCAGGAACTTGTGTCTAACGAGTCACCTATCTCAATATGGATAGCAAGAGAAGACATGCAGGAAAATAAATACCGTATAGTTTCTTAAGGGATCTGTCACATTTCACTTGAAATGGTCCGAAATAATGTAGTCCAACTCTTGTAAATGCTGGCCAATCTGGTTTGACGCGGGGGGATGGCAAATCGGACATTTTCTGCTCCCCTTAGCTCTTCTGATACTTTCTACAAAGTACACAGTTTTTGACTAAGTTCTTGATTAAAACACCACCTTTCACAATCCAAAACTTTTGACGAACATAAGCAAGGGTGTGATTTCTTCCTTGGTGACCTATTTTTGAATGTGAATGTCTAACTACCAATAAAGTCACGTGAGCATCTTTTGGCAAAATAATCGGGTGTTTAGCATTATGTGGTATCACAGCATTACGGTGTCTACCGACTACTTTCATAAGCCCTTCATTAATTATCGGATCTAAATTTGCAATATAACTGTTACTCTTGACTATTGCACGATTCTTTAAGGCTCTCAATTCATTTGGAAATGAGTGTTCTTGTACAAATTTCAAAATCACCGTTTCAGAAGTGCGCTCTTCATCTACACTTAAATGTTTGTCCTTTACGGAATCGGGAACTTCTAGATTTTTCGATCTAAGGCGAAGTATTTGTTTAAGACGGATCCACCATGAAATAGATCGCGTTAGTCTTAAGCTGTCTTAATAATAAGGAAGGAGTTTATTGCAGTTTCTACTAGTGTCATCTGCTTTCATCGAGAGGTTTTGGGGCCAATCAGTGATTGGGCGATTTAGAAACTCAAGGGCTTTCAACCAATTTCTAGTCACTAATTCACGAACACTAAGACTTCTGGATGCGTGATCAGATTGGTTTTGAGCGGACGGAATGTAGCGCCGTTGATCATCAGTCGACCCATCATGTATAATTGCGAGTCTATTCGCAACGAACACTTGATGTCTGGTTGTCTCGTTACTAATGTATTTAAGAATTGTTTGACTATCAGTCCAGAAGAAACACTTGTCTATTGGAATAGAAATGTCTCGTTGCAGCATGTTGTTGACTCTCACTATTGTTGTTGCTGCAGCAAGTTCAAGCTTTACTACCGTATGTAGTTTGATCGGGGCCACCCTGGATCTGCCAATCAAGAATGATGTATGAATTACACCGGCTTCATTTTCTAGTCGTACATAAGTCACTGATCCATATCCGAGCTGGCTCGCGTCAGCAATATGATGTAACTGTGTGCTAACAACAGCTCCAAAGTCACTAGGTTTAATACTTCTTGAAAGATTCACAGTTTCTAAATTTTTCTTCAAATCATCAATCCACTTATTCCATTCGCGATAATGATGAAGAGGAATGGACTAATCCCAAGACAGCTTCTCTCTGCATAAAGCTTGTAGAATAATCTTGGCTTTCAGGATGAAAGGAGCAGCGATTCCAAAAGGGTCGTACACCGAGCTCACGATGGACACATGTTGACACTAAATTCTATCATATCAGTTTCAACAGACCACTGTATGCCAAGAGCACGTTTAACTGGAAGACTGTCGATATCGAAATCTAGATTCTTAAATCCGTCTTCTCTCTTTTCTAATGGAACGGTCTGAAGTAATTCTTTACTATTACTGATCTCTGTTACAGTAGGTAGAGATTTCAGGAAATCGTCTACATAAAAGTCCTATTCTATACCGCGGGTTAGTTCTTGCCTATAAAGATGCTGATACTCTAAGGCAACTGGGGGAGCTGACAGCTCCAAAAAGATGTACCATCATTCTATATTCTGTTAAAGGTTGACTTAAGTCACTGTTGGGCCACCATGGAATGGAAATCTCAACATGTAAATGTCTGATTTGTTCACACGGACCTGATAAAACATGGCTTCAATATCCGCCATAACAGCTATAAAATCCTCTCGCTATCTTAAGAGGATCCCTAAAAGGGTGTTTATAAGGTCGGGACCTTGCAATAAAAGAGTTTTCAAAGATATTTTATTTTTTTAAACAATATTTTTATTCAGGTTGTCTGAATGGGATTGGGGAACAGGCTTAGCCTATGTAAAACCCCTCTCAAAGATATTCCATTAAAGACAACTCCTACCTTGTTAGGTTTCTTTGGGTGTGTTACAGGATGGTAAGGAATGTACCATACCCTTTCATCGTTCCTGGCTAAATCTTTAGGCGGAATCTTCTCACAATAGTTCTTGTTCTTCAGGTTGTCCATGAAATCTGCATATTGTTCAAGTAATGAACTGTTCATCATCAGACGACGCTTTAGTCGAAAAACGTACATTTCGGCTTGTAGTTTATTGTTCGGAACAAGTTGGCTTGGATTCCGAAAAGGAAGTCTTGTTTCAAAATGACCATCTTTTAACACAACAGATTGGCTCACAATTTGTACAAACTGTTTATCTTCAACAGACAAGTTCAGTGTGTTGTCACACAAACGTTCGCCAAATTCAAGGTTTAAATATCGTTTGACCTAGTATTCTAATCTAGCATCAAGACTACAAAAGTTAACTTTCACATGGTTCACTTTCACGTCTTTTATCTTATTAAATCCATAGAACAGCCACCCAAGAGGTGACTTTATTCCACAGGGTTCACCTAATTTACCTGTTGCGAGTTCTAAGGGTGTGGTCGCAGCTGGCACGTTAATTCCAATCATGATGGAAACGTTAGGGATCTGAATTTCACGAACATCAGGAACAGAAATTCCTTGAAAATGTTGATATTTTTACTCTGTCATTCTAAGAAGGGGCATCAGACGCGGTAACGGGCATCTTGCCTTGCAGGTAAGGTGACGGCAAGTCAATAAAATGAGTACCATTCAAGTCTCTAATTTGTAAGATATCGGTCACAATTTCAGTCTTAACAGCTTGTTCACCGTTCAAAGTTTTCACGTTAAGAGTCACAGGTCTACACCGAACTTTCAAAGCGGTTGTGTAATCTGGTGTCACGAATTCTGCACTAGAAACATTATCAACAAATGCGTAAGTTGTCACGCTATCACCGGTTATCTTGGATCTTATTAGCCATTAGTGGATCACCGTTAGAGGCAATTTCTGCACCACTGGTACTACAGGTTACTGTCAAAGAACAACTGGAAGTCACATTAGTCATCGGTAGGGTCATTAGTCATTTATTTCTGCTATTGTCTTCTGTGATCATGGAGAATTGTGGGGTGGGATATCTGACACTTTGTGCATCTTGCAGATTCAGGAAATATACAGTTCTGTTTCCTATGCCCACTGTTCAAGCATAAAAAACAAAGTCCACCTTTAAAACAAAAAGACGATCTCTCTTCTGGTGATAAGGCACCAAATCTACAACATTCTAACAGGGAGTGCTTGCTTTCTCGACCACAGTAAGTACAAGGTGGTGTCTTGGCTAAATTCTCAGGTTTAGTATTCTGGGTACCGGAACTATTCTCCCTTGTCACAGAAGCCATAACTCGTTTAGGTCGAACCAAGTGAGTAGGATAGCTTCTCTGGGCTAATTGTGTGTTGGCGCGACGTTGGTATCCAAGACCTGCAACGCGTGGGTCATTCTCATTTCTGGACAAATGACCAACAAACGACTCAAAATCGTCCAATGTTGGAGAGCGGTTATCAACTTCACGTAACCTTCCAACAGTATCAATCCAGCTTTGTTGCCAGGACAATGGTAACTTTAACGCCAGTAATTTCTAATACTCAAAACTGTCCATGCTGTTCATTTCTAGGTTCCAATTTTCGCATTACAGCAGTTGAGGATGAACACAGCCAATTTTCTTATGGCGAGTTTATCACCTACATTAATCTTGGGCCACTCTTCAGCCTTACTTCGGTATGCAGCTGCCAATATTGGGGTTTGTCCATACTCTCGCTTCAATAACATCCAGGCGAGATCATAACCATGCTCTGGTGGGTCAATGAGTGGACATTGCTGGATTAATAGCTTTGGTATACTTAATCAAATATTCTAATTTTCTGGCATGATGCTGGGTTTACTTTCAATGACATACTTGGCGCGGCGCGACGTTGGTATCCAAGACCTGCAACGCGTGGGTCATTCTCATTTCTGGACAAATGACCAACAAACGACTCAAAATCGTCCAATGTTGGAGAGCGGTTATCAACTTCACGTAACCTTCCAACAGTATCAATCCAGCTTTGTTGCCAGGACAATGGTAACTTTAACGCCAGTAATTTCTAATACTCAAAACTGTCCATGCTGTTCATTTCTAGGTTCCAATTTTCGCATTACAGCAGTTGAGGATGAACACAGCCAATTTTCTTATGGCGAGTTTATCACCTACATTAATCTTGGGCCACTCTTCAGCCTTACTTCGGTATGCAGCTGCCAATATTGGGGTTTGTCCATACTCTCGCTTCAATAACATCCAGGCGAGATCATAACCATGCTCTGGTGGGTCAATGAGTGGACATTGCTGGATTAATAGCTTTGGTATACTTAATCAAATATTCTAATTTTCTGGCATGATGCTGGGTTTACTTTCAATGACATACTTAAAGTTTTTCACGAAGGTACTAAATGACAAAATATCTGTTCCATCAAATATCTCAATGTCAGTTGAAGGCAAGGAGAATTCTCTTTGGTTCTCGGTCAGCTTATTTAGTATCGCCACCTTACTAGGCCTATTTACGGGCGTGTATTGCGCGTGATCAGAACGAGGGGGTGGGCTGGGGTTCACTGGTTCTACAAAGTCACTTGTAGCATTCACGAAATTAGGCTGGCTAGGAATACGAAATGTTTCTTGATCATTCACACGATTATCTGAATTAGAGTTTTTGATAGGAGTTAATCTTGTCATGCTTCTTTCAGTTTCAGAAAACATGAAATCGCTAACAACTGGTTTCTGTTTTAAACGACGATTCAATTCTCTTGCAGCCTAAAGTTTTGACTTTAAAATTAATTCTTCTTCCTTCCGTTCTAACCAGTTTCTTGGGCCTTTAATTCTAACTTTCTTCGTAAAAAATCAGCCTTTTCTGTTGCTCGACGAAATTCTAATTCGGCAGCTTCTAATTCTATTCTTCCTTTTATATCTTGTTTCCGTTCTTCAATTCTGGTTCTATCTTTCAGGGTTTCTAACATGCACTGAATTTCAATTTTATCTTTAAGACTTTGACCAAAGCTATTTTTATGGTTTTCTTTCGGTGCTTCATGATTAGCTGTGTTATCTACAGGAATCACGTTATTTGGCGATTGATCAATGTCATTCTGTTCTACATTGTTTTCTTGTTGCTCACCTACTCGATTGGGGGTTGTTCATTCTCATTTTCAGCAACACCGGCCCCGTTTGGGGGAGTATCGCCATTATGACCCGTATCGTCTTCCATAATTACAATCAGCACGATTCTTCTGTCATACTCATTGAATGGGCGATTGGTAACATTCTCATTAGTTCTATCCAGAGTAACATCTGCTGCACTGCACACAAATGACAGTAGGAAGATATTCAATAAAATCTTCATGACATTCTAACATTCTCACTCTACTCACGAGTCCTTGTGTTTTCACAAATCTATGTGGTTGCTTGATAGTACCTCGCCATGACGAAGTCGAAGGGCGCTCTGTAATCATTAGTTCGAACGCTGGTTGTCATGTAATTTGGTTTATTGTCGATTCAACTCATGTAGACAATACAGGACAGCTTTCAAAACAGTCTACAACAAAGTTTACATCTCTACAACACAATAAACAACAAGACCGGTGAAAACAATATACGGACGTCAGGCACCCACCATCGTGCATAACCGCATGACTTCTATCTAACCAATAATAATCAGTTACTATGACAATAATACAGATAATTCAACCGGACACACGTGGCATAGGTTTACGTTTTTGCTTAATCCTTCGTACACTACTTCACTTTTGCATATCTCACAATTTCCGTGGTCAACCTCTTAAATACTTTTCTCAGATCTGAAATCTGTAGTTAATAATATGAATAGTAATGGGGTTTAACACCCCACTGTTATACTCCGGCCATACAATGTGCTATGAGGGACATTTTGCCCGAACAGCGACGCTGCTCCCTACTCTTATATCGAATTACAACTGCTACGGACTCTTTTAAATGCACGTTAATATGTACACGGGACCTCTGTTTTTCGCCCCATCCGAACGACTAGGCGAGCCAGCGTCTTACCAACTTAGCCACGATGGCTCCCTGTGGTTAAAGTTAAAGTCGTAGAGAGGGAGATTAAAATAAAATCAATCGAAAAATCTATGGTGATTTGTGAGTTTTATTGACGATACAGATTATATATTTATATAACATATTCTTTTTATTTATTTATTTAAATCTATGGTTATACAAAAATTAATAAAATACTTATAACGTTTAAAGTTAAATATTTCAGTATATTCGAATAGTACGTGAATTAAAACCTAAACTACTTGGTCTTTCTGTTTACAAACCGATCAACTTTCAACAAAGTTATAAGGAATAATAATATGAGTTATCGCCCTTATTAGTAATTTTGACTGGTTATGTATGTATAAAATTGTTTTGGGTTAACAGAAATAAAAGATTATTATACAATGGTATATGAGAGACCCTTCTCTGGTGAGCAACCAAAGCTCGTCTGTTTTATATCCCTTGTTGTTCTTAGCGTTTAACGTCCGCTTCCACCGAAGGTGATATCGCAGACAAGTTCATTTTAATGATCTTAGCGCACGCGCAGGGGTCTTTGCTGTGGGAGGAAACCGGAGTACCCGGAGTAAACCCACGAGGTTGAGAAGGCGCCCCTTTCTCCAAGCCACATACGCTCACACCTGGGATCGAAACCACAGCCGCAAGCCAGAGAGGTGACCGGCCAACTAGAAGTCGAAGCGTGACAATCTAGACCACTAGGCCATCCCAACCCCTAAGAGAATTTATAATTAAATGGTACATTCATTAATGATACTGAACAAAAGAACATACGATTATCTTACGATAATCACATAGCAGGTTACAGGAAAATTGATGTGTGACAACTGAACACATTGTAGTTAACACAGCTAGCGGTCAACGTATCATCTAACTTGACCACTATAGATATGCCAGCCGTTGGGCATTTGTTAAATTAAAAAATAGTATGGTCCCACTATGCCGGCAGACTGTTAATCCTTTAATTGATCTTAAAACTAAAAGTAGTCACTCAAGAACTAGAGGGAGAGAGAGAAAGAAATTGGGTTTAACGTCCACTCGACACAAACTAGGTCATTTCGGGACTAACATATGATTTAATTTTATTTCAATAATTCGCTTGCGCGTAGGGGTCTTTAGCAGTGGGAGGAAACCGGAGGACCCGGAGAAAACTCACGAGGTTGGACAGGCGACCCTAATCCTTGTCACGTACAACCAGGGATTCGAAACCACGCCAGTTGACTCAGTGACAGGCTTTATGATACAGCGCGCACGTTCTACCCCCCCCCCCCCCCCCAAGAATGATGTTCTTACCACATTTTTATATGTGTAAATTATTTAATGTTATTTGATAAAAGTTAAATTTGTTAAAATCAATACAGTTTTATTCATAAAAAAGATATGGACTATAGTTTATAACACCATTGTTCTAGGATTATAACTCTGGATTAGCGGCAAAATTTGACATCAAAGCCTACCGGCAAAGTGGGAACACTCCGATTGTATCACACATGGCGTCATATGATGATTTTAATCTGTCACCTATCACTGTCTCTCACATTATGTAAAATATGATTTTAAAGCTTTCCTTAAAATAACCCAATATTTTCTATAAATACTGTAAAACACCATAGCTATACATATGGAAATATAGATAATAAAGCATATAGTCAAGGGCGTGTTCAGGAACTTAAGAAGGGGATGGGGGGGGGGGGGGTCTGTGGTGGCGACAACGTCAAGTTTGACGTTGGTTCTGGGAATCACCATAAATTTCATAAAATATATATGTGCATTTAGATTATCATTATCTATTTTTGAACTATTATAGCAGGAACTATCAGCTCTTTATCTAAATCCTTTGTGGTTTTGAAAATAAATTCCTAATAAAGACTTTGACTTTGGTGGCAAAATGAATTTCTGTCGAATATATTCGTGACTTTGAATATCAATAGGATTCATACAATTCCAGAAAGGTTAATGAAAAATTCTCAAAACACGCCACCTTTTAAGAGATCATGGAAGCGGTCACTGACAGCACTTCAGACAGTTAAACAATGACATTTATGTTGGGAATACCGCAGGCAAACAAAAATTTTTATATCAAATTTATTATAAATAAACAAACAGCAAACAAAAATTATAATATCAAATTTAATTATAAATAAAGAAACTGCAAACAAAAATATCATGTCCCCCATTTCAATCCCAAAATAAATAGATGACAATCATTAATTACTTGGCATAATGTTTGTACACATGACCATAGAAACAAGCCAACGGTGAGATGATCTCCTCCGCCTTTTCAAAATTAATTGCACATTGATCTTTTATATAAAACATCGGACAATCAAATTGCTTATCACTCTGCTTAGCCTCAGCGGTAAATGTTCCTCGTCGAACTAAGCCAACATATGCACGCAATGAACAATTATATACCAAGTTTGAGCATTATAATTAAATTACAAGCAACGTTAGTGTGTTTTAAAATGTGGTATATACAGACAGACCGAGAGACACACAGACGAACTTATTTGAATAGTCCTCAGATTTTCCGAAAGGCGGTGAGAAAATAATAAATTGCGCATTGATTAAGACGGGGGTCCAACTGGAATATTTCGAACCTAGAATGATCAATCTGTTGTAGTCCTCTTAAGCAGATTGATTTGGTCCGTCGTCCAGATTTTCATAAATTTCCTCTTCTGATGGATTATATGCAGTGTTGTCATAGTCTGCAATAAAAACAATAATAACATGCTTGTCAAACAATACATTAACTAAAAGATCGATAATGATGCATTATCTAACAGATAAATCTTTCTGTTGGCTTTAAATGTTATTTAAATTATTTTAAACAGTTATTAACCTGAAAAATCCATAATCAACTTTGTGGACCATCGTGTTGCTCTGACGACTATCACGCGCCATGCAGTATGTCATGAGGGAAATTCCAATTTAAAATTTACAATGGTTATAATTAGCAAAAAGTCAATGTAAGTTGGAAACATTTCCTCGAAACCGTGAGTAGCATCTTGTTTTGTTTATGTACGCCCTTTCACAGGAAAAATTACAAATGAATATATTACCTGATTGTTTGGTTCTGTTTTTATGTTGGCCTTTGTTGGTGCTAGAAATAAATACAGATAAAGCGGAAGGTTAGCAATGTAAAGAACAGGACAAACGAAGAATTCTTACATTATGTCCAAACATACAGAACAGGCTTATATAGAATTTTCTACAACGTCTAAGTAAGTAATCCAGTTTTCCGGAAACAAGGAATATATTGATACCTATTTGGAACAGCATATTTTTTCTCGAGCGGTAGAAATAAACAGATTAAATCTGGGTAAAACATCACTTCAAATGAATCAAAATAATTTATTTGTGCGATGATATAAACAGATATTCGTCCAAGTACAAAGAAATAGAAAACTAACCTCGTTGATTTTGCTTCTTTGTCTTTAACATCTACAACTACATTGGCTGTTAAAAAATAATATGAGATAACAATAATCTATAAATATATATGTATATCATTGATTGTTAATACTTAAGATGCAATAATCTTTAAATAGATATGTATATCATTTAGGATATCGTTAATTGCTCATATTGTTGTTCTGTTCCTTATTGTGACTTATAGCATAGCATAAGATATAGCTTAAACTGATCATATTGTTAACAGATAAGATCCATTCGGTCTCTTTCCGGATATACGGGGGCTACTGAGGCTCTGTGAATAAGAGAGAGAGAGATAGAGAGCGAGAGAGAGAGGGGTTTAACGTCCACTCGACACAAACTAGGTCATTTCGGGACTAACGTATGGTTTAATTTTATTTCAATAATTCGCATGCGCGTAGGGGTCTTTAGCAGTGGGAGGAAAAGGGAGGACCCTACTCCTTGTCACATACAACCGGGGATTCGAAACCACGCCAGTTGACTAAATGACAGGCTTTATGATTCAGCACGCACGTGCTAACCATTCGGCCATCCAACCCCCATGTGAGTAAGGCACTGGCTCACTAAAACCCAGGATGTGGTTGTTGGCTGGGGAACTAACTCGTAAGTTTCCTTCGTGATTTTCCCTTGTCAGTGAGGATAGAAAGCCTGATAAGGAACAGTGTCTAGTCGTTCGGGTATGACAAACACCGAGGTCCCGCGTACACATTGGCATGCAGAAAAGTAGCATTCATTTGATTCCATTTTTTCCTGCTACAGGTATCAAAACACCGACATGATTTTCACAAAATGTTAATTGATGGGAAAGAATGGGGCTAAATATAAAACACTGTGACTACTAATGTGATTGGACGTCACGCTATCTGCATATGTCAGATTAATCACAACCTAGGAATTAAACTATTTATCTTACTTACCTCGCGATTTCAAAGTTCTACTAACTAGCAAAACCACGCCCTGTACTAGAAGAGTGGTTATAACTCCTACAGCGATACCAATACCCAATCCAGCGGCGGTAATGAACGGCAGTGTGGTTGCTTCAGCTTTAATAGTAGAGTTATGTTGTAGTGCATCAACTGTCCAGTTGGATGTCATTACTGGATTTACGTTTAATGTGAATAGAACAACAAATCCTTTCCCAGTAGCATTAATATGAACACTGTATTGTCCAGCATCTTGTAGAGAAACATTATTGATTTGAAGATAAATGTATTTATGACTATCATAGGACCATGACTGACTTGTTCTATACCCGTTCATCTTAACCTCAACCTGTGATAATCGTCTGTACCAGGTGAAGCTAGAAAAAGGATATCCATCATAATACGCGCGTAACACAGGATCAGATCCAACAGTAGCATTAACCGTTGTGTTTGTTTTGTCTAGTAGTAGTGTCACTGAACCTAAATAAACAAAAAAAACCCCAACTAATTTTTAAAATATTCACGTATACGTATTCCTAAAGGCCCGAACAGCTTTTCCAGATGCGCTTTATATTTATTTATGTGCAGTTCCAATGATGGAAAATATTTTCTAATGACGATCACGTTCAACAAGAATATTCGATTTCAATTATAAATTAAAGATGCATTATATACGATTTAGATAAAGAGATGACCGATCTTTTTATAGTATTCAAAAATAGATAATAGAATGAATACAACAAAATTTGTAGTCAAATTACCCTATTCTGTGCAACATTATGAGTGTTTGAAGTTGTGACAAAATGTAGCGTATAGTGTTTGTTAGCTTTTTTATTATTAAACTTTTAAATGGTCTTGGTGTTCTAAGTTGATTAAGGGCTTGTCGTGTTAATAAATGTTTAAAAAATTATATAATAACAATGAAGCCAGACAAACGATCTTCTCTTAAATGACGCATCTTTAATGGGGTGTGGCAGGGTGGGTCGGGGTCGGGGTGGGGGTGAAATTGTCATTCTAAAAAGATACAATTACTGATTTTTCAACGTCGGTTTAATATAATGTAATAAAAAATAATATTAAATAAAATATTTTTAATGAACAGTATATTTTAAATAAAAGTATAATATGGCTACTGATTGGTAGGATTTGTTAGAATGAAATGCTGCCGATATCAAAATGGCCGGCGAGCTTTCCTAGAGATAAACGAAGGGTATATTTACGAGAAATGGACAGGAGCGACGACAAGAACATTTTTGTACCAACCGAAATAGTTTTCTGCATGTTTAACTTTTATTACTAAAGTACATATACTACATTATTTGCATAATTTAGTACAACATGTATTTATAATACTCACACTTTAAATTGATAGACAGCTTGTGGGTATAAACTTCAATATAACCATTGTATGCGGTACAGAGAAACATGTAATCGGTACATTGTATCTTTGTTGATGCAGTGAATTTTCTTCTTGAAGAGCTGGTGACGTATGTTAGATTCCCTTCTCTAGAAACACTAGATATGGAAACATTTACAGGTAACAATGTAGTACCGCGCACAATACATGTCAATGTGATAGCTGTACTCACATTTACATTTCTACTACTAGGACTTGATGTAAAACTAGTAATATAAGCTCTTCCTGAAATATAAAAACAAACCATATTCTAAATAGATCTACACATCTCTTGAGCGTACCCTTGCATTGTATAGAACAATCTAATCATGTATACGTAAATAATATACTCATTCCTACATTTATTTTATACTCGTAACAATCGGATATAATACGTCTAGACATTTAAAGTGAGATGATTATTGTAGTAGCTCATACCTCCTTCCATTTCGCGAGTGTTTCAAAGTGTTTGTTATACGGCAATTTGGAAATCTTTTATTTGAGAATTCGAAGCTGGCAGCCTATTATCTGTATTTTCAATTGTTTGATGAGTGATATTTATAGATTATTATTTTTATTTATTTCCCCTTTAGATTGCGAAAATAAAGGACCAAACAACAGATACAAGGGCTATAGCCTAACTTAAATGGCTGATCATCGGCGTATGGGCTCGATGACATTTATGGGGGCAGAAGAAGGTCACGTGGATAACATTGAAACGTCATCTTAGACTTGATTGTCTACCTAGCGAAAATATATGAGTATTGCCATTGCTCGACGGAATCTTGAGTAGTGAACTTTGATCCCAATTATTTAATTCCAATCCGTTTCTCAATTATTTAATTCCAACTGTTTCTCACCTTGGTATCATTATATCGACTGAAAGAGAATCGGTTTCAGGCGAGTTATTTGCCCTAGAATTAGAAATCGGATTCAGACCACATGGCCGCAACAGACTTTCGACATTACACTTAGTCATATAGCTTAGGACTAATGTTATTTTAAAAATATTTTCCACGTTACAGGCGGCTGTGATCCGAAAGCGTAATGACGAGAACCACCGATAGGTTAAAGTGAGACTGTATGGGGTCTCGCATAGTTATTGCAAACACAAATTTATGACATCTCGCTCATTACATTTGGTACAAAATAACACTAAGATTCTGGAGGTATTCGGCTTTTCTTTCTCTTATATATATCATGATATCTGCAAAATCTAGTGTTTTGGAGCCGAAGCGAAGCTTTCCTAGCAACATTCCCCCCATAGCAGACTGTATGGCGTATACCCGTCTTCATTAACCCAGTCAGAGCAGAATAGTAAAACCCAATTTCATTTCATTTCATTTCCTTATCTCGGATGGTGCAGATACATAGAACGTTAAAACTCATTTTATTTCGTTTGGGAAACAAGATGTAGGTCACCACCCAGGCTTCTCGATTCCTCGTGGTTCAACGGACACGGTTTACAATATAGCAACTAAATATACATGTCCCAAATTTTCGCAGCAATTTAAAAGGCATGAGTGATTGTGGTAACCAGTAAAGTCGAAATTTAAGAGACGGACATAGTGTAAGGATGAACGTAGCCATCATGAATAATTTTTCCTGTTTATCTTTTTCCTTTTTTTTTAATTGTTGTGTAAAGGATGTACTGATTACATTATCTGTCGGATTCTGAATCTATTCATATTGACTCTAATTCCAAATGCAAATTTCATATAGTCAATTCTAATTTAAACATAGTCATATTGTATAGTCAATTCTAATTTAAATATAGTCATATTATAAAATAATCTTGCCGTTAACAGGATCAATAGGGTTAACATTGTACGTAGAGCTGTCTCTACCGTGTTTACATGTCCACAACCCTTCTAACTGGTTCTTGCGAGAATATATCCTTACTGTGGTTATACCAGATGCTGTATTGACGTCAAATTTAGAAAGACGATAAGGTGATGTTGTATGTATAAAACACAGACCAGCACGATATGGTGATGTACATGAGAAAATAGTTATTCCTTTATAGATCCATTTAACTTCATCAGTTATGGTACCAATATGACACGTTAATATAAAATAGTTGTTGTATACTATTGTCTCCGGGTCGCTGGTTATAGTTATTTCACCTGCAAAATAAATAGTATCAATTATTATCTGACAAATTTTATCAGTTTAATATTTCTTTATAATAATTTAGACTGTTTAAATTAACTAATTCGGATTATATATAGCTGAATACACACACATTTTATTATTCTAAAAATGACCATCAGTTAGGGACGTACATCATCAAGTACTCCAACAAAAAGCTAAATTAATTTTAAATGTTCCGTTCACCCACAAAGAGTTAAAGATACTTTCCCGCGTAAAAACTGTGTGATTTGATGATGTATCTTTCAAATTAAAGCTGTTAGTATTTGTTGTATGGTGCGCGTGCAATATCTATATTCCAGACATATATGATCGTGGAAGCCTTATTAAAATTTGTAGGTTATAAATGGTAATCCGTATGAATAGGGCCCCCATGCATGAAGGTAAGGGAAGCACAGTTAAAAGTATCGTTGAATTTAACATATGACCGAAAGAAGCATTAACTGTTATAGGGTTTTTCTCTTCTAAAACAAAAGGGGTAAAGTCAGATTTTATGATCTTGGAGTACCTCATATTGATGTCAGTCCCTACATTATATGACTTAAAATATGGCTTATATCCCTCAGTTTATAAAGATAAACTGGATGCTAGTCCGCCGAAAAAACTTACCATACATTCTAGATAATTAGAAACATTAACTTGACGCTATGTTGAAAGTTGACATCTTAAGCTGAACGGGGGGGGGGGGGGGTGGATGGCCGAATCGTTAGCACGTGCGTGCTGTATCATACGGCCTGTCATTGAGTCAACTGGCGTGGTTTCGAATCCCCGGTTGTACGTGACAAGGAGTAGAGTCGCCTGTCCAACCTCGTGGGTTTTCTCCGGGTCCCCCGGTATCCTCCCACTGCTAAAGACCCCTACGCGCAAGCGAATAATTGAAATAAAATTGAACCATATGTTAGTCCCGAAATGACCTAGTTTGTGTCGAGTGGACGTTAAACCCCATCTCTCTCTCTCTCTCTCTCTCTCTCTTAAGCTGAACGAATATGTAAAAAGACACAAGTTTAAACAAGTAAGCTGCAAATTCTGGGAGTTTTAAATTATTTGCTACTCACACCATGGACTGCATATTTCATAAAAATGGGTACAAATAATATATACTAGTTAACATTTCATAATAAAAATGATTATTGCACTTTATTACACTAGAAATTCTACAGTGTGTTTTGCTAGACTAATACTTACCTTGTGTAGTCAATACAAATATTGATGAAATTGTCACACAGACCACTACCAGTGCTGTCATCTTGGATATCATTCTTGTGATTATGACAACAGTTACGCTGGTGTCTTCTGTCTTAATCTCAAAATAAAAGGATGACCCCATAAATTAGTTTAATGTTTATTTTTTGGTGGGTGAATGTTCAGTGGGTGAAGGACTTGACTCGGTCTAATGAGCAATTTAATTTCCCAATGTTTTGGAAAACGTTTACTCTCATTCTAATTAAGTGTTGTTCAAGACACCCATCTTAAGAACCTATTACGTACACTGTTTGTGTCCTTGTTGGGCTATAAAGCAGAGATAAGCAATTTGATTTCTCAGTGTTTCGGAAAACGCTTACCTATTGATTCTAGTTGAGTATGCGTGATGAACCCCGTCAAGACACCAACCGCTGCACCAAGTTTGTACATACTACTTTAATTACAAACATTGTATCACAAAAGGCCTTATTTATAAAGCATTGACCAATCATATTGCTTATCATTCCGATTAATCTTAGCATGATTATTACTAAAAACTGATTGCACGGTATTGATGCATTGCAACATACAATCTGTTTCACAGAGAATTACGAGTCTTCTAATATCTCTGTAAAAGATTACTGCCTTTAACACGTGTCGTCACAGCACGAGGCGTCAATCATCGGCTGAATGGCGCGTGCATTGTTTACATAAGACGTTACTGCTTCGGGCAGAATGCTGCATTTTAGTCATTTTAAAGGACAATATTGGTGCCAGTCATTAGAGCTGGTTAAACACATTCCAAATATAATTTTAACACAGAGATCATTGCTACGATAGCTGAGTAATACAGGTTTCCTGAATCGGAAGTGACGAACGCCAAAGGGAAACACGAGTCATCTCTCTATATAACTGACTGATGTGACGAGTGATAACGGATAGACGGGCGAATTTCTGCTTACTAATAATGTTGTGTTTCACAGCTGAATTTAAATGAAATATAATGTCATTCATATATTTTGTTTCCTCTGCGGTCAAAGATAAAGATGAAAATCGACTAATCATATCCATCAAATTTTCTACAACTGGAATTAAACCATAATCATCGCACCGAAAGTTATTTATGGCATGAATAACTTGGCTTAATCTTTCGTTCATAATAGATTTCATTTGAAACACAACAGTATCATCCATTTTTGCCACATTCGAAACACGCGTAGGTCTAATTTACAAACACTATCCTATAGTTATAGTTAATATGAAAAAGTAAATAAATAACAGTGAATAGATTCCATTTAAAACACAGCATTATCATCCATTTTTGCCATATTCGAAACACGTGTAGGTCTTATTTGTAAACATATGAAAAAGTAAACAAATAACAGCGAATATGTAAGAAAGGCCTTTGTCCTAATTTTTCTAGCTGTTTAAATTATAGAAGTTATTTGTATTGTTATTATATCTCGAGCTTAATTTCTGTTTCATGCAGTTAATTACTGTAAACACAACAGGGGCCCACTTCCACTCGTGGAAAAGTCTACTTTTGATTTCTAATCTATAGTCTGTATCAAAGGTGTACACATACGCTAACGCCCTCTGGTGTAATAATGTTGATAATTCATTATATTTTTCTGGACATTTTCATTTCGAGATTTTAACTTCAAGACTTTTTGAAACGTAGAAAAAATTTTCATAAGAGTTCAAATTCCAGATTTTTTTTAAAATACTTTCAGAAACCAATGAATTGATTTCTTTGTCGTGTAAAATTAAGAAATTATTTTTTAATTTTAATATTTAATGATATATAAAAGTTACCGATAATACGCCGAAAATGAAACATAAAGTCAATCTTTTGTTTAAAATGTTGATTTTGTGCATGAAATGTTGACATAAGAATGTAGAAACAAGAATCATTAGTTTAGAATGTTGCGTTCGTGTCTAAAAATGTTCAAACTGGAATGTAGAAACAAGAATCATGAATATTGTCCCATTTGGTCTTCCATAGCAAATACGTCAAACGTCTTTATTTATTTTTTCTAATACATCCCAAAAATGTTTTAAAATTTAATTTGTCGGTGGAAAAAAGTTAATATTTGTGACTCATTAAGTCGCATTGATGTCATCCTTATCAGTGATTGTAGCGACCAAACGAATATTCACCCCTGATCAGTGTGGGCAACATACTGTACGCCCATAATCGCTGTACATCGATGTGAATTAGGGTTCTAATGCCATACTGACTCGATGGAGACACCAAACTTTTATTGATCATCGAATGATAAATATATGGTTTCTCAGAAAGCTTTCCAGGGGGCGCCAATGAAATATGAATTGTTAGTGGGAAATAGAATTAAATCGATTTTTTAAAAACTGCAAAATATTCTAGGGCACTTATCCCCCTTAAGACGCTTCCCACTTTGCATGACTTATGTCCGTCATAATCAGTAGTACGGTAAGATAATTTGATCTTTCGCCCTAGACCCCACAAATATGCTTCTAATTATAACAAGGAATAGAACACACTGATCAGCAGTGAACATTCGCTAGGCCGCTACAATCACTGATAAGGAAAATGAAATGAAATGGGGTATAACGTCCTACTGTTCTGCTCCTATACTGGACTAATGAAGACGGGCATACGCCATACAGGGTGCTATGAGGGAAATTTTGCCCGGGCAGCGCCGCTATGGCCTACTCTTATATCGAATTCTAACTGCCAAGGGATATTTTACGTGCACGCCAATATGTACACGGGACCTCGGTTTTTCGTCCCATCCGAACGACTAGACAGCTGTCCTTGTCAGGCCCTCCGTCCTGCATCACTGACAAGGAGAAATCACGCCGGAAAATCTGGATGAACTTTCTCGGCCAATGCAGGGATCGAGCACCCGTCCCCCAGGCTAACAAGCCAGCGTCTTACCCACTTAGCCACGTGATCCCCAACTGATAAGGATGACATCAATGCGACTTAATGAGTCTCAAATATTAACTTTTTTCCACCGACAAATTAAATTCTAAAACATTTTTTTGATGTATTAGAAAAATAAATAAAGACGTTTGACGTATTTGTAGGTCAAAATTATTTCCTATTTAGTGTAAATGGGTATTAAAATGACTAGAAGGCAGCATTCTGCACGAAGCAGTAACGTCTTATGTAAACAATGCACGCGCCATTCAGCCAATGATTGACGCCGCGTGCTGTTACGGCACGTGTTAAAGGCAGTCATCTTTTACAGAGATATTGGAGAAGACTCGTAATTCTCTGTGAAACAGATTGGGAATAGAACTGTAACTACTATTAACAGCAAAACAGGATCAAAATCGTAAAAATCGTCGGGTGAGTCTTACAACGGATCCACTTGGTTTACTCTCCACGGTTTCGCACTACCCGCGGCAACTGCTAAACCCTATTGAAAACGCCGCCAGAAAGTCTTGGTCCCTTTGCTGCGACCGTCACACTCAACCACTTTTTAGTTTAATTTAACTATTCTTTTTTTTAGTAACATCTTTTGGTTAATTCAATTTGACTGCATTAGGCTTCAGTCAGTTCAATCACTTATCTTTTAATTAATGCAAACTCTAAACATTCTGTGGTATCAAAATATTAAAAAAAAGAAGACGGCATCAAAGTTTTAATTTTTTAGAAACATATTTTGGTATGCAAGCAGAAATTTAAATTTTTACAAAAAATACTTTAATTTTGGCGTAATACTATATAGTTTCCTGAATGAAATATAAAACTTACCAAATGTCAGTAAATGTTTTTGTGTAGTTTTTAATGTTCTGTGCAGCAGTCCTTAGAGGTGTCTTTGGCAAAAAATTGGGCAACTATTTAACATAATTATAACTCCAATAAATGTTCGTCTTTGTCCATTCGTTTATGCTGCTGCTTTCTCAATGTGATTTTAATCTAAAGTCACGTGATTGTATAATGTTCTGTATTAATTATTAAAGGCGTGCACCAATAAAGTTATATTCATATATCTGAATACAAGATCTGCAAAACGTCATGGGAAAGGTTCATTTGTCCTGCACACGCACTTGGGAGGGGAGAGGGGGTGCAGTTGCACAAGGTCCGTATGCCTATGGCAAGGCAGCATAGCAAACTAAAATATCTTTGAGGGACTACACACCACCTCGGCTCCCACATTCTGGGTCTCCACCGATTGACATATTATGTGATATTATAATCAATATCTTCTAAGATGGGTGTTCTACTTTAACGGTTGGTATATAACAAGAAAGTTCTCATGGTGTAAATTGTATGACAAGTTTCCGTTTTTTATTTATATATCACATTCAATTAACTTCCCAGTTTATGTGGACAGTGCATATAGTGATCCATTATGGCCAATTTGATAACCAGTTAAGAGTAAGACTGATTCACGTGGTTGCTAATTATTACTTCCGTGTAGAATTTTGAAGTTTGAATGGTGTGTAGGATTATATACTATACATCATATACTATTCAAAAAAAGTAGGGGATATTTGATTTTTAAGTGTTATTAAAGTCACCTAATGAAACTGACGAAGAAACAAATGACAAAATGAAATGAAGTTCACATTCATCGATTTATTCCAAATGATCGTTAGACTAAGTAAGGCACAGACTGACCATTATAAGGGTAAAATGATACCCGGGGTCAAACAGCAAAGTTACCACAACATCACAACCAAGTCAGTAACGGGTAAATCCTCCTCTGTTTGCCAAACAAGCATTGATCCGACGTGGCATACTCCTAATGAGACGTCTAAGGTCATTTTGGTCCAGATTGTCCCATTCCTGTTGCAACGCAGCAGCAAGTTCTTGGACATTGGCAGGACGTTGTTGACGTTGACGTAACCTCTGTCCAAGCATGTCCCAGACATGCTCGATGGGGGAGAGGTCGGGACTCAGTGCTGGCCAAGGTAATGTGGTGATGTTCTGTTGTTGGAGGTAACCTGTAACGATCCTGGCCCTGTGACATCTTGCGTTGTCATCCTGGAAGATGAAACGGCGGCCATGACGTCGTGCGAACGGCACAACATGGACTGCCAAGATGTTGTCCCGGTAGTACTGGCCTGTAACACGCCCTGCAACAACATGTAAAGCCGTTCTTCCAGCAACAGTGATGCCTCCCCACACCATAACAGAACCACCCCCAAATCGATCATGTCTGATGACGTTAACGTCTTGGAAGCGCTCGTTTCGACGACGCCACACCCTCCTACGTCTGTCCAAAAAATCAACAGTGAACCTTGACTCATCTGAAAACATCACATTGCTCCAGCGTCGATTATCCCGGTTTTGACGATCCCTACACCAACGACGTCTTGCCTGAATGTGATGATCTCTCAAACAAGGGATCACGCGAGGACGTCGGGCGCGAAGGTGACCCCTATGCAGTCGATTCCGAATCGTCTGGCCACTCACTCTCACACCAGTGTCTGTTTGAAGACGAGCGCTGATCTGATTTGCTGTGATGACACGATTTCTCAAGGCCAAGGTACGGATAAATCGATCCTGGGCTTGAGTTGTCGCCCTTGGTCGACCTGAGCGTGGTCTGTCCTGTACAGATTGTGTATCACGGTATCTGGACCATAGCCTGCTTATGACAGACTGAGAAACATTCATCGTCCGCGCCACAACCGCCTGTGTTGTGCCGATCTGTAGCATGCCAAGGGCACGTAACCTTTCATTTTGGGTAAGCCGACGCATATCAAAATTTGTTTTCTGGTCACTAAAACAATTAAACTTATGTTTCCACCCTGGAATTCAATGCCACAATGACTGTAACATTCAAAGTCAGAGTCGTGCAAATCTTGGGTTGGACCCCCATGATGATCCCAAGCATCACCTGCATTTCATGCGGTAGCTATTGGTGCGTTTGGGCGTCACATTTAACTGGAAATGTTTCTTCTGTTAGGTTCTATAGTGACTTTTTTCGTAGTCATTTGCATATTTTAGTATTATGCCCCCAAAATCAAATATCCCCTACTTTTTTTGAATAGTTATGATGAATGGTGTGAATACTATTGTACATCAAATTGTACATCATAGGTTGAATGGTGTTAATACAATGATGATATACTGTACATCAAAGGTAGAATCGTGTGTAGTAATAAGATATACTGTTTATCATAGGTTACACTATGTTAATACAAATATAACTACAACTCCAACGGAGTACTGAAGGCTTTCACCACACCGAAAACGTCACGGTGAGCCCAAGATAGTATTCTCGACAACATTTTGAAATCGAGGTTAAGCTCGATACCAAAGACGCAATTAGAGTCTACGCCGAAAAGTCGCGGTCGAAACCGGAATCGAAAGGTATATCACTTTAATGATCAAAGTCTAAACCTTTTTGTGCGTAATGTGAGTTTACGTCGAAATCGAAGTAGAGCGTAATTAGAGTTGACATTAAAACTCAATGTCGTAATCAAGACACACCGAAGTTATGGTCAAAACTGGAATCGTAATAGATATTAAGTTAAAATTGTAGTCCTAATAAGAGTTTAGGTTGAAATGAAATGAAATGGGGTTTAACATCCTACTGTTCTGCTCCTATGCTGGGCTAATGAAGACAGGCATACGTCATACAGTGTGCTATGAGGGAAATTTTGCCCGGGTAGCGGCAGTATCGCCTACACTTAATCTAATTCCAACTGCCAAGGGATCTTTTACGTGCATTCCAATGTATACACGGGACCTCGGTTTTTTCGTCTCATCCGACGGACTAGACAGCTGTCCTTGTTAGGCCCTCCGTTCTGCATCACTGACAAGGGCGAACCTTGCCGGAAAATCTAGATGAACTTTCTCGGCCAATGCGGGGATTGAACACCCGACCTACAGGCTAGCGAGCCAGCGTCTTACCCACTTAGCCACGTGATCCCCAGCTTAGGTTGAAACTCAAAGTGTAATTAGAAATGAAATAATTTTCCATGGTCTTTAGCACTCAACATCAGTTTTTCTTTTCTATATTTTTCGTTTATAAATAGCTGCAGCGGAGCGCTTTTTATTCATTGGTGTAAAGTGATCTCGTCATGTAGAGTATGTTCACTCTAGAATCACCGGCCCCATATTTTGGTTAACAGTAAAACACGCTTAGTTCAACAATTGTCACCTTGAAAAAAAAAGCTCTCTATATATGTATGCTTTATACGTTGATAATTCTCAGTCACTTTTTTTCGTACACTGAATTTCTGACTGACTGTTATTCAAAGATTTCATAAACAAGAATACCGATTAAAGTCTCTACAGAGTCTTCGTGCACGTTAAAGATTTACATCATTTCCGAGCTGCTCACAACTTTAGCAATACTTACAAGTGTTAACTGTGAACAACGTACATGGAAAAACATCAGTATTCAGAACTTCTTTCAGTTTCTGAGATCTACGCGAAATGGAAAAAGAACAGTTTCGCGAATTTGACGAAAAGCAATGTCGTGGTCCACACCGAAGTTATGGTAAAATCTGGAATCGCAAATTGATTCAATATTGAAAGAATTATCGCCAATTTTCTGGTTTCGTGCGCGTTAAAGGTTTGGCGTCACAAACATGCAAAAACTTAATAATAATTACAGCTAGAGTTCATGCTTAAACATCATCCGGTAATCTGCCACAAGTACAATACATCTACTACATCTACTACAGCAAATTGGACGTGCTTATAAACAGCGTCAGCCGTCGATTCGGTCTAGATGATTACGGTTATGAGATAATTTTGACAAAGAAGCAACCTTATTAATTCAAAGACTAAATATTACATAAAGAAATCAACTATTTCTGTTATAGGGTCAATAAACCTATAAATATAGTTGAAAACATTTGAGTTCAAATATTGTCAATGTGAAAGAAAAGGCACTCTTGAATATGCCCTATACGTGCACAGGCACCCATTTTTCAGACTTTTTGTCAATTTGTCAACTGGAAATGTATCGACACCATCCCCACCTAAACCATGTAGTCTAGCTCCAACGAATAATGCATTTGTAGCGAACATAAAAATATGACATCGCAAAGCTATTGAGTAGCGTTCACTGGAAGATCGGAATTCGCCGGAATATGACCGGGAACTGTATTGCTGGGAGAAGGACACTAAATTGAAAACATTACAACCAGTAAACTTGCTTCGGAGTCTTCCACGTGGCTCATCAGATGTGGATGCAAGAGTGACAGCTAATGTAGTACGTGTGCTTGTAGCTGCACTAGGGATGGCTTAGAATATACAATATTTTGCGCTTGTGCTGTCATAGGTTGCAGCCAGAAACACGACTAAAGTATTAAATTGGATATAATTTGTCTCTAGTTTGGTTCGGTGAAATAATCGCCCCCAACCGCCGCTAACTAGTTAAAAGGCCATATTGTCTGGCATGTTTGATTCTACTATTATTTAATCACCCCACATAATAATTGATTTCAGTGTATTCCATGGCCCCAGAAACATACAGTTAGACACCAAAATTATCATCCTAGAATAAATACTATGGGAGCCATAGGCGATTATTTGATGTGGCGGCCGTCTTCGACGCCATCTTGAATTTCCCAAAACGCTCACGGGTGACCGAGGTTCACCTGGCAGATTCTGAGCGAGGACACCCTAGGCTTCTAAAATCAATCATAAAAAAACTTTGTATACAATTTCCAGGTTCAGCCATAGTTCTGCCGGACTAATACCACAATTTCTTCTCAGACCCCCTTATCTTCCTGTGTGGTACTACATTCCACAATATTTTCGACTTTTGATTGAGTGTATTTGGTCTGTGATGTTTTTTACCAGTCTAATTGTTTGACAAAAAGCTGTTTAAAAAGGCGGTAAAACGAAAAAGGAGTGAAGTGGTATTTTGCATTTAGTCTTATGCTATTTTGCCAACGTGCAACCAATTTATTTATAAGTTTTATTTCATATGTTACAAATGAATACGAGGGTATAACTCTAAGAATTTTGTAAGGGAAAATAAATCTTTGGTAATGCATATCTTATCATAGTTGTATAACGTTTACATCCCACTTAAGAAACGAAATCGATTATCAGAGCTAATGCTGATGCCGACGTAACAGACGGTGTCTTTGTGTTGTGAATCGTGACGTCGGAGTAATGATCATTTTATTCTAATACCTTTGTAAATGAGACAACATCCTTACTTTAGACACAGACTAGTCGATACGCCCGAGATCTCAAGGTCTATCATCCCTTTCAAGGTGTAGTACCTCTTGTCTAACCTCGTGGGTTTTAGTTGGGTCTTTTGACTAACCTCGTTGGTTTTAGCTGGGTCTTACGGACATGTAAGTTTAAAAAAAAATGTTTTATGATAGTCTCGAAATGTCATAGTTTATTAGAACAATGCGCCGTGATGATCGAAACGTCAGGCCGCTTATCTCTTGACAGGGATGTCACAAGGAAAACCTTTTCAAGTCTGAGCTTTACATGTCCTGGGTGACACCTGGGAGATTGATTAGGAAAGCGTGGCCCGTGGTTTGAATAGCTTGACATCATTTCACGGGAGCTCAGTGAGTAAGACTCTGGCTCGTTAACCAAGGGGTCTAGGTATTGGCCGAGCAAGTCCCTCAGGAGTTTCAGATGAGGGTTCCTCTTGCCCCTGGTGCAAGGATTGTGTCTAGCCGTTCGGGTGGCACGACAAGTGAAGTCTCGTATACACGTTGGTGTGCACTTAAAAGATCTCTTGACACTTGTTATTCGATATAAGAGTAGGTAGTAGTGCCGCTGTCCGTGTAAAATGTCTGTCACAGCACACTGCATGGCTCATGTCCGACTTCATTAGTCCAGGCAGAGCAGAACAGTGGCACGTTAAACAACATTTCATTTCATTTTGTATTTCAGTGATTCAGATTTTGAAGTTAAGAGTTTTCGGCTTTTCGATGACGTTCGCCTACTAAAAGTTAGAGACAAAAAGACGTAGATACTTGTTTTAATGCTGACTGTAGTCATTTTTGTTTTATTGGATAAATAACATTGGGATACTGTTTTATGGGGGCATTAGCACCATAACCACCATAAAAATAAATGTAATTTTTAATATGGTATTCAGTAAAACACATGGAGGAATGTTCGTAAGACTTGTAAATAAGAAATTAAAACGCCTGTATCTCAGCAATGGATTGACAGGTCTGTCCCATACAATATAATTGGTAATCCCTGATGTAACTTTATTGTCCAACCACTTAAAATTGTAGTGATGCCCCTTTAAACTTACCAATCTTTATAATGTTATATATTGCTGTGGTTACCAGTCTCTATGTTATATATTGCCTTGGTTATCGATCTTTTTAACACTCGAATTGCTTTAATCATCCATTAAATAAAACCTTGTTCTGACATTTGTTGTCTTTAACTACATGGGGAGCCACGGTGGCTAGGTGGTTAAGACGCTGGCTCGCTAGCCTGGAGGTCGGGTGTTCGATCCCTGCATTGGCCGAGAAAGTTCATCCAGATTTTCCGGCGTGGTTCCCCCTTGTCAGTGATGCAGGACGGAGGGCCTGACAAGGACAGCTGTTTAGTCCTTCGGATGAGAAGAAAAACCTAGGTCCCGTGTATACATTGGAATGCACGTAAAAGCTCCCTTGACAGTTGGAATTCGATATAAGAGTAGGCGATAGTGCCGCTGCCCGGGCAAAATTTCCCTCATAGCACACTGTATGGCGTATGCCCGTCTTCATTAACCCAGTATAGGAGCAGAACAGTAGGACGTTAAACCCCATTTCATTTGTTAAGGCCAGCTCAATCTTCGTCAAGGGCGAGATAGTAGGTTAGGGCTAGGGTTGGAATTAGAGCTAGTCCTGTTTACATCTTGTGACCTTTCACCAAATTTTGAGTTGGCCTTATCAAATAGATCTAGCTGGGCCTGGCATGGTAAACCACAACTGACAGTCATTTGGTTGAGATAAAAACAAAACACACTGATCATCAGTGAATATTCGCTTTTCGTAATCCTCTGCGAAAATGATTGCAATGTCCTACGTGTATACATTGACAGTTGGAAATCGAAATAGGAATAGGCTGTAGGAAAATGTCCTTCCTAGTAGGCTACGTAAACTAAATGCCCATCTTCATTCGCCCATTTGGTATCCCCATTTCCTAAATTAGATTCAAACAATCTTCGGGGAAAGCAAAACATTAAAATCCTATTATTAATTATTTTTTTTTTACTTTTTAAGCCATAACTGAAAACTACAACGTTAATAAAGAAGCCTGTTCATGTTCATGGTAAATACATTATTTTAATCATTATACATACGGTCAAAGGGTAAAAGTTCAAAACAGCAGGCTATATTTTGCCTTCTAAGAATTTGGCTTTTAAATCCTTTTACATGATTTACAAAAAAAGTTAATATCAACCAATAAATAATTTTAAATTCTAATTTCAGCGAATATTATCCACTGTAGTGTCATATCAAAAATCACCAAAGGCTAAACCATTTTGATTGTTGTAAAATGCTTAACCCAGGAAATGATTTAGTCCGCAGGCCAGAGAGCAGAAATTTATACAGTGCCGACACTTTCAATTTTAGCAAATTCTACTTCCGATTTCAGTTATTACTCGCTGTATTAATTTACACCCAATCATCAATTCCGAACCGAAGAGACATGCTACCAGCGGAAAATACAGCTAGCTATGTTTAGTTTTCGAGCGATAGTTACATATGCCATTCACCACTGTTGAACTGTCAATTTCACTGCTAGTCCGTCACCGTCTTATTCTCTGCCTTCATGATGTATTCGGAGGGTAGGTAATCCTCATTTAATGTACGCCTATTCATTGACAAGGATGTTGTGTATACCGGTACTTTATGGAACATCCTATACCACTTTTATATCCCCACCCTCCATTTCGTTAAATTCCACTAGTCCACGACAACAAAAGTTCTTGTTTTATGTATCTGCCATCAACTTCTGCTCCAACTGAGATAATGAAGATGGGGATTAGCATGGGCGCAGATCCTGGTGGGGACACCGGGACGCGTCCCCACCAATATCTTTAGTGGTGACGACATGATATACTGTGTCCCCACCACTTATTTCCGATGTTTTGCTAACTGTTTATTTTTTTAAATTGAAATCATTCCAGGGCTTTTATTGACATTTCAGAAAGTGTAGAGTTGTATCAAGCGTGAATTGCCATTTAACCTCTTTATCACATAGTACACAAAGTAGCAATTTTGTGATAATTATTAAATCTTTTCCAAATATCACTAAAATGTTTTTGTATAATAATTTAGTTGTTTTTCAGTTGTCAAATATGAATGCAAATAAAAACTAAACCGCTGCCTTTTAATCCAAATATATCTGTACGTAAAAACTTTGAATTTTAACTGGGGTCCATATGGACCCCTTGAATATACCTGCTATGTGATTCTCACAACGTGCACCGACAAGGGTTAAAATCGTAAACTCTGGTGTGAATGAGTGACCTCGTGGTCTCTGTAGATACAGTCACACACTATTATAGTTAAACACACGATGACAATATACTGATAATGTTGTAGGTTTCCGTTATTTACATCCGTTGTTTTATAGATCCTCATTAAGTGTTGTATAACTTATAGTGTGAACATTCCTTGACATTTTTACACACAGAATTAATACGAGAATATCCGAAGACGAATATATTAGCAAGGTTGGGGGCGGTACTGAGTAGGGCATACGCCCGGGGCGCCGGGGCGACTCTTCTTTGTGGGGGGGGGGGGGCTCAATTTATCTAAGTGCTCACCTTGGAGGCTGAGATAACAAATCACCGCCCTTCACTTCTCCTAAACATGTGTAAACCAGGACATATTTCATCGACTAGAGGGGTAGAATAATGATTTTTCCAAGACATATTATAGGGTTTTTCGATCAAACGGAGAGTTGACGTGGAAATAAATATAACAAATTTAATAAATAGTTATTTAGACAAGGTGTTAAAAGTATAAAAGATGATATTTTAAAATTATTTGATCACCAAAATGCAACTGAGCGAAGACACTGAACAAAGCGGATACCAGTATGCAATGGCGGCGGGGGGAGGGGGGGGGCTTGACTAGGTTAACTATTCGTCGTAGGATATCCACAATAAAAATATTCTCGTATTAATTCTGTCTTGAGAACCTATAAAACAACTGATGTAAATAACGGAAACCACACCTACAACATCGTTATCAGTACCCTTTCATCGTTTGTTTAACTATAGTGTATTACTGTATCTGCACGGGGTCACTCTTTCACAGTAGAGTTTAAAATTTTAAGTTTAGAACAGAGATTTAAAATATAACATATATAATCTGGATATTATAGAAATGTCTTGTTATATAAAGGATATTCATGATATAGTTCCTTAATTGTGTCCAGCATAAATCAATGTATTGAAGATAAAATACCAAACGGCAAATAAACTGCAAATGAATTCTCCCGGTACATGCGCATTAGGAAAGGCGACGCGTCGCCTTTTTTTAGGCGACACAAAACCCGACGTCGCTTTTTTCTAAAGGCGACGCGGGACGCGAAGTTTGCGTCGCGCGTCGCTTTTTTCAAAGGCGACACGCGACGCGCGACGTGGCCGAAATAGAACACCATAGAACAGTACGCTGTGCCTCAATTCACGCCACATGGCTAACTGTTTACATCACGTGGTTTGATTGACAGCTTGCAAGTGACATGTATTTCGTCTGCTTTTATGTTATTGTGCTTGCTGACAGCGTTTTTCAACATAAACAGATTACAATTATGGGCATGTGAGACGTATAATATACTATATAGTGCATTTTGGCACATAATGTCGACGTGAACGGCTTTTCCTTTTTTCTTCCATTTCCTCTTGAGAATGGCTGCATGGGCTCGAATGTCTATACGGCATTACTGTAGACCCATAGAAGAGATATTTTATATTCCAATACGTTGGTGTCTGACGTTGACATACTTTGGAAATTTATATATTTATTTGAATATATATGTGCCACAAGTCCCTTGAAATAAATAAAAACACTGCCAGGAGACTCAGCACGCACAGAAACATTCAAGCAGACGAAACATCTCTCACATGCAACTGTCAATCAAACCACGTGATGTAAACAATTAGCCATGTGGCGTGAATTGGGGCAAAGCGTACAGTTCAGTATGAGAGAATTTACTCGAGGGCTTTGTTTACTAAAAGTTAAAAAAACATCAATTCGTGTTTATAATATCCTAATAAACAGCCCATTTGATCAGATTTTTGGCAAAGGGACGACGCGTGAACACAATACAGCAGTAAACTTGTGCCAAATTTGTATGCTTACTATAGAGCCCAGTGAGCGTGCTGAACCAACTATGTCACTTCCGGTTGAATAAGAATTAATTTCTCGCTTACAAAAACTTGTTTGCTTGTTTTACAGAGGGCATTATTTATCAATAAATATTTAAGATTTATAGAAACCTTGTTGAAAATCGCCGGTCTTCCCCTTTAAGGAATAACTGAGATTTTGTTTTTATCTGGTATACTTAATGATACTAACTAAAGGATTTAGTTTGAATATCAGGGGAACCCTTCATTGCTAGATTTGCTGCCATACTAAATAAACGTATTTTTAAAGACTGGTTTCTATCTCTCCCTGTGGAATATAGGCAATTAAATCTAAAATTTAAGACTCGAACCCTCTATTTTTTGGAGTACAGTAAGCTGAGCCAAGAATCGTGTACTTATTATTACAAGTAAGTGAAATGTTTTGCTGTTTTGAAGATGGTTTAGAAATTTAGGAAATTTATCGGAAAAGACATTTTTTAAAACCTGTCATGGGCCGTCCAGAAAGAAGACAAAGGGAAAAGGAACGGGCAGAGTGGATATAAGTGTACTGTTTAAAATATATTAAACATATTGAATGTTTTTTTTTTCGTTTAAAAAATTGCTCTCTGTACTATTTTGTTATTGGTAAAAACTCCTCAGAATCATTAAAATAGCTATGGGAACAATATAAACAGCTAGATTTAACTTTAAAAAAAAGCGAAAAGTTATTATTTCAATGTGGTCGCCATTTTTGAATTTTAACGTGGTAAAATTCGCCTTTGCCATCGGATTGTTAATCACCAATGAATAATACAGTAAAATGTTACATTTATTTCAATTGGAATTGAATATTGATATGTTTACCTGTGTGTGTGGCTTGTTTTAGTTTATATAAATTAAAAAATTTGTAGGCCTGTACATTTGTGTATCCAATTGAATACACATTCTCAAAGACTTTACGTAGTCTTCGAACACTACTGGGAATGGAGGTGGAGCTGGAATCTTAGTAGTGTAAATATTTCTAGTTCTTGTAGTGTACATGAGAGAATAAATCGTGAATGGTGGCTTGAAGATTTGTCTTTAGATTAGATTTCGTATCATTTGCTGCCTCAGGGATTAGAATTGTTTGCCAGAGAATGATGCTGAAAATACCCACATTGTGCGTTTTAGAGCGTCTAGTTTTCAAAAAATTCAGGGGGAGGACCCCCTAACCCCCATCTATACCAATAGTCGCCCGCGCATGTCCATAAAGATCGCAATCTATGTACATAGTGGAGACGTAAACGTTAAGTCTACAGGTAGGGCCTATGTTGCATAATAATGGACCAGTCGCAGAGGCCTCAATTAACCCTAAGTAGCCCCATCAGCACCAGCTAGCACCTGTGGTCAACCATTATACCGTAACCCAAATTATTTGGGGCTCACGAGAAACGTTGTCTGGACAATGTATGTGACAGGGGTCTGACAATATTTGTGACAGGGGCCTAACAATATCTGTGACACACAATATCTGTGACAGAGGCCTGACAACATCTGTGAGGGGCCTTATTTCCGGTCTTGATTGTGATGATAAATGTATCAGCATAAATAATTGATGTAATTCACAAAAGCCAACACAGCAATAATATTACATGTATTTCAATACAGTTTTAGTCATACAATATTATATTATTTAAAACAAATAATGTCATATTAGCCTACACATAAATCTATCATGACCTTCACCTATATCTGCCATTACATTACCCACCCTTGGTAAAGATAGAACTGTTACTGTTGTATTAATGGATGAAACAGACTGTCAACAATCTAATATAATATCTGCCATTACCTTACCCACCCTTGGTGAAGATAAGAGCTGTTACTGTTGTACTGTTGTATTTCTGGATGAATGAGACTAAATAAAATGTCAATCTAATACTGCATGACTGTGCTAAGACTAAATAACATGTCTGCAATTTAATGTAGTATTTCTGGTCTGAAGCCAGTGCCAATGGAACAATAACAGCTCAATCCCTACCAAGGTTAGCCATGGAGGTAACAGCCATTGAGGTTGAATGAAGAGAGTGCAAGCTCATTTAAAAACTTTCTAGTTATCTTGTTTTTTTGAAGACTGTTTCAACCGTTTGTTCTTATGTGTGGTTTAAAGCCGTGTTTACATGATACAACAAATCCATACAACCGTTGGATGCAACATATTGGACGACCGTTTACACGATACAATAGTTTTATCCGTTGTATGGCAACATTTGTTCCTTCTTAGTAACTGAATAAAATGGTAGCAACAGACTTCAAGGCGACCCTTCTCTTCCCCGTCGTGAATTTTTGATGCCGCAGGTTCCACAAAGTCTGTGCTTCCTATACACATGCTGATTCAGTTGGGGATAGGTTTAGATCAATTTTAGAGGACGTCAAAATACTCGAAGCGACAGAAGACGACATCTTTTCTGGTTGCCATGTCAGATATGACGTCATACAGCGTATGATAGAAATTGGTCGGATGAGAATAGAACTGATCCTATCAATACAAGATGTCTATCCGACCATTTGTCTGGTGAGTTGGTCGGATGCAACTGTTACATCCAACGGTTGTATGGATTGGTTGTATCGTGTAAATGCCGCTTAATGGTCTAGAGGGATACATTAAGTAGCATACTGAAACCACACGATATACTACGCACCGTCTTAAGCTCCAGACCATTAAACTGTAAACAACTTAAAATACAGACACTCGCACTTGCTTTGCAATAAAATACGTCACGCAGGTCCAAAATTTCAATTAGTAGTATGCTTAGCACATTGCCTAAACCTTTTTTTGAAATAATGGTACGCCAACATCAAAGGATGACGTCACATCTGCATTTTAAGTCCAATTAATGTGTAGGCGGTCCTGAGCAGTGGGAGGATACCAGAGAACCTGTAGAAACCGTTTAGGTAAAGTAGGCGACCTTATTCCTTGCCCTTTTTAAGTTAATGATAAAAAAGAATAACATGTGACTCAACGACAGAATTTATAATAAAAAGCACACATGCAAGATAACCCAGACATTATCAGAGCTCAACCCTATTCATTCATAATCCCAGAATTGGCTAACGGAAAACAAACAAGAGGAAGGCCAAGATTACACAGTTCCAATAATTGGTGATTTGCTTAAAACCTTTTTTCATTCCACCAGCACATCCTCCCACTTGAAACAAACAGAATATTTTTCACTAAACCAGACCAAACCAGATGGATAAAAATAAAGTCTTCAGCAGCAAGCAAATCAAATCAACTTAAATTTCATTGGCTAATATACATACAAGCAGGATAATAAATAGTTTCTCCTATTAAATATGTCTTAGAAGGTGGACCATAATCGTAGTTATACTTTCATCTGTCTCTGTGATCTTGTCAAGAAGTGAGGGCAGAATGGGGTGTTAAGTTTATTTCACTGCCACAGATTATGGACAGAATTGGGCTTCATCCTCACGGTAGTAGAAGTGTTTCTAATTCTACAAAATCATTCAAGGTGAAAGCAGGAATTAAACTCAATCCCAGAAGTAGTTGAGAATTTGTTGCCAACTAAGATATCAGTCAGAGTGGATGCGTGCGTCATAACTTCGTTAGTATTAAAACTGTCTCTTATTTGCGACATGATTCAGGGTAGAGGTGTTTGTTTTAACTCTGGTAGTAGAATCTGTTCCCTTGTCCCTCTGGGTGTCAGCCGACATCCAACACCATCCTAGACGTAAGCCAAGGAGACATCTAGTCTGTCTTATCACAGAGAAATATTTTTATGTCGCAGCGTAGTGTAGGATGAAGTAATGCGATTTAATAATTATAATTTACAGATCACGATTCAGTTAATGCACACATCTAATAATAAATCGTTTCCGTAATGAAATGTTTCCGTTATGTAGCACTAGGTTATAATGTTCGGTTCCAAAATAAAGTCTTGTGAAGTAATCTGGAATTATAAGCTCTTTTCATATACTACCAAAAAACTACCATATTGTTATTCTCCAACCATCGAAATATATGGTACAAAATCAATTTGTTTCAGGATCTGAATAAAAAATCTTTGTTTTTCTTTCTGCATCTGCTTCATTTTTTGTTATTTTTCAACCATCCAAATCAAATTGTTCCAAGATTTGAGTAAAAAGAACAGAAACAGGAATGTCCGCACTTGTATCATTTAAATCACCGTAAATGCAGAATCCATTTAAATAAATTCATATTTTGGTGAATTCGGAAACCTTCACCATAATCTGCTGATAACTAAACACAAATCAACAAATTGGATGTAGAAAGACTGGATGTACATCGACTAAAGTCTTGGTTAATCTAGCGTTATATTATCTCATAGGGGTTATATTAGCACATGAAACAGAAGATTAAACGTAACTTATAACTGAAACACGGCAGCAAGGTATTAAAATAATACATCTGTTATAAAGCTGTTATGGAATTTAATGCGTTGTCTAGCTAAAAATGAATGTCAAATAATGTTATTATATTTATTAAACTTTCCAGCGTTAAATAACCGTAGGATAAAACTGATGAATATTATAATTAAAGGGAGATAATTTGTCGCATAAAGCTATATATATATATATATATATATATATATATATATATATATATATAGTCTTCTATCATAGATCTGTAATCTGTATGTATATATATATAATAAAACATGTTTGTACAAATAAACATTATAACACGATGGTACACCAGTTACCATCCCTTTATAACAGATAAACACAGTTATCCCCCTTTGACCTACAGTTTATAATGTGTATAACGTGAAATAATGTTTGGTTTTCTCTGTGAGTTGTTTGTGTTGTATTACTGGTAGTCGGTGTTAACAGTAGGGGCCTTGTAGCTTTAAATACTGAAATACACAAACAATATATCACATTAGATAATCTTCAAACGCAGACGGAGAATTAACAATCACATGATGTCTACCTGCTCTTGTGTAGAGAGAGAGAGAGAGAAATGGGGTTTAACGTCCACTCGACAAAAACTAGGTCATTTCGGGACTAACATATGGTTTAATTTTTATTTCAATAATTCGCTTGCGCGTAGGGGTCTTTAGCAGTGGGAGGAAACCGGATGACCCGGAGAAAACCCACGAGGTTGGACAGGCAACCCTACTCGTACGTGCTAACCATTCGGCCACCCAACACCCCCACCTGCTCTTGTGTGTCACCTCATTTCCGATAAAGACATCTTAATAGCATTTATAGGGGCATTATGGAAGATCAGATAAAGAGCTGACAGTTTTCGCCATATTAGTTAAAACCAGCGGCTGCCAGGCAGGATACGCCCACATTTTGCAAGAGATGATAGAGAACAAGCTAAAACAAACGTGATTTTTTTAACAATCAGGGGCAATAATCCAGAAAGTTATGGCCTGAAATGTGCAAATATCAAAAGGGACAGAGATCTTTGGGATATAAAGATATGTTTTAAGTTTCATCAAAATCAGATAAAAATTGTGACCTCAAGAGGGTCCACAACAGTTTTTAAAATCAGAAAAAAATTGTGACCTCTAGAGAATCTGCAAGCTAAAAATGTGATTTTTCGAACAATCAGGTGAGATAATTCAGGAAGTTAAGTCCGGGTATCCATGTTTATCAAAAGGAACAAAGATCTTAGTGTGTAATGGTGATATATTCAAACAATTTTTTAAATCGGATAAAAATTGTAACCTCTATTGGGTCCACAAGCTATATGTAAAAACGCGATTTATCATATAATCAGGGGCGATAATTCAGGAAGTTATGGTCCGATATGCGTGAATTTCGAAAGGAACCGAGATCTGTGGGTTATAAACATGAATTTCAAGTTTAAACCAAATCGGATGAAAATTGTGACCACCAGGGGGTCCACAACCCTGATACACAATAATTTGACACTATTTGCGAACAAGGGGCGGCCATTTTGTCCGTCAGTTTTGATCCGATTTTTACGAAATTCAAACTCAACCTCCCTTAGGTTGTAACGGTGATATATTGTAACATTTTTTTAAATCGGATAAAAATTTTGACCTCTATGGGGTCCACAAGCTAAAAACGCGATTTTTCGTACAATCAGGGGCCATAATTCAGGAAGTTATGGTCAGATATGCGCGAATATCGAAAGGAACCGAGATCTGTAGGTTATAAGCATACATTTCAAGTTTAAACCAAATCGGATAAAAATTGTGACCTCTACAGTGTTCACAAGCTAAAAACTAGATTTTTCGTACAATCAGGGGACATAATCCATGAATTTACAGTCCGATACATGCCAATATCGAAAGGAATCGAGATCTTAGGGTGATAAACCTATATTTCAAGTTTCATTGAAATCGGATAAAAATTGTGACCTGTAGACTGTTCACAAACAATTGTGGACGGATGGATGGACAGGTTCTACGACAATATACGTCCACATGAATATGAGTGAATCCAAATATATAAATATAAACAGAGAAATATCCCAAACCATTTGAATAACATAAACTTAGATGGGATCTAAGTCATAATAAACTTGATACAGTGAATACCCACGACTTTGTTTTTAACCACATGAAAATGAGGGCGTATAAAAATAGATAATGTAAGTATATGCTGAAAATTTCAGTCAAATTACATCACTCTGAGCCTAGAAATCCTCATTTCAATAACATTATAGCCTCGATTGTTATTGTTACCGCAATAAACAAAGTCTTGATTATTCATTTTCAATGGGGTAATTTACAACATTGAGTATTAATGTTTGAAACGTTAACGAAACACGAAAAAGGCCAAAGAAGAATAGATCGCTAACATGACTGACTTACCTGAATAACTAATGATGGCCCTCTGGCAACTATTTCAGCGGGAATCTGGCTTAAGGGACAATTTTCTATGCTCATAATTTGTAAATTACTACAATACGCCAACTCATACGGTAAACTGTGTAACTCAGGGTTATCATTTATATATAAATTCTCCAAACTTTCTAAATTACCTGTAAATAGCAAACATACAAAATTTAAATTACCTGTAAATAGCAAACATACAAAATTTAAATTACCTGTAAATATAAAGATAGAGAGAGAAATGGGGTTTAACGTCCACTCGACACAAACTAGGTCACCTTGGGACTAACATATGGTTCAATTTTAATTTAATAATCCGCTTGCGCGTAGCAATCTATAGCAGTGGGAGGAAACCGGAGGACCCGGGGAAAGCCCACGAGATTCGACAGGCGACCACAACGCGCATGTGGTGCTAACCATTCGGCCATCCAACCACCCTGTTAATATAAAACATACAAAACTTAAATTACATAGAAAAACAGAACATATAAAACTTAAAGAGGCATTACGTATGATTTAGACAAATCGAACTGACAGTTCTCGCTCTAATAGTTAAACAATAGATAATGAAAAGAGAATATTTTGAAAATTTCAGTCAAATTACTTCGCTCTG
Organism: Patella vulgata; assembly: GCF_932274485.2. Lineage (NCBI taxonomy): Eukaryota > Metazoa > Mollusca > Gastropoda > Patellidae > Patella > Patella vulgata. The sequence continues at coordinate 5,606,690 of NC_065884.2, forward strand.
GGCCTAGATATTACAGAGAGAATTATAGGCTAGCCTCGATCATCATAGCTACCATTGTTATGATAATAAACAAAGTCTTGATTATCCATTTTTACGTTAAATTATCCATCACAAAACACATTTGAATCCAGAGTTGATTATGGTCTTATAAGTAGAGACTGCTGTCATGTTTGAGCTAGGATGTTACTACCCATCAGACTTCAGTTGAGAACTTACTCAAAATTGTTTGCCTTATTTTAACTAAAATATAGCCCTTTATAAAACTTTTGTTGTTTTAATGTATCAAATACATCAATAAGAAACTATGTGCAAAGTTTTGTGTTTCTGCATCAAAGATATTTCTCATAAACAGTGATTGAAAGTTGAGCAAATTCTCAACTTAAGTCTGAGAATGCTTTGTGAACTCGGGGCCTGATGCCAGAGCAGGAAAGGGAGAAAACAAAGTCATTTCTGGCATAACTATAGATCACATTCTTATTAACAATTAGTTGGCCACAACAGTCTTTAGCAGGGAAAGGAATTCTGAGAAAATCCATAACGTTAGGCAAGAAACCCTACTCCATGTGAACAACAAGCATGGAATTGAATCCATGACACTCAAATTGACAATCTCAAGCCCAGAGATATGTTTACCCTTTGTTTATCTCTGGTAAAATTTGCCGGCCATTTTGAAATAGGCAGCATTTCATTCTAACAAATCCTTCCAATCAGTAGCCATTTGGGGCGAAATGAAATGAAATGGGGTTTAACGTCCTACTGTTTTGCTCTGAACTGGGCTAATGAAGACGGGCATACGCCATACAGTGTGCTATGAGGGAAATTTTGCCCGAACAGCGGCACTACGACCTACTCTTATATCGAATTCAAACTGTCAAGGGATCTTTTACGTGCACACCAATGTGTACACGGGACCTCGGTTTTTCGTCCCATCCGAACGACTAGACAACTGTCCTTCTCGGGCCCTTTGTCCTGCATCACTGACAAGGGGGAACCACGCCGGAAAATCTGTATGAACTTTCTCGGCCAATGCAGGGATCGTACATCCGACCTCCAGACTAGCGAGCCAGCGCCTTACCCACTTACCCAGCTAAGGAACCGATTTCACGCTGATTAATAGCTGGCAAGTTTTACAAGAGATAAGCAAAGGGTAAAGTTATCTCTAGGAACGAGATTGTCAAATCGATTCGGCTCCTAGTAGTTCCATCCGTGACAGGGCCTGTGTTAATAATGAGATTATGGTATTATAAATGGATTAAGACTTGACTTACCCACTTCTGACGGAAGGGACGTCAAATTATTTTCACCAGCACCTAAATACTGGAGATTTTTTAAGAACCTGTAAAGTAAAATACCAACAGTTTTAGACGGCAACTGGTTCAATTCACTGACTTTTCAATGACAGCAGTGTAAATTAAAAGGAAAGGGAGAGAGTGAAATGGGGTTTAATGTCCACTTGATATAAACTAGGTCATTTCGGGACTAACATATGGTTCAATTTATTTCAATAATTTGCTTGTGCGTAGGGGTCTTTAGCAGTGGGAGGAAACTGCACATGCTAACCATTCGGCCATCCCCCCCCCCCACACACACACACACAAACAAATTGGAAGAATTTTGAAGTAGCACAAAGCTTGCATCTACAAATATATGAACTGGGATAAATGTTCCTAAATTGATACTAACGGTGACAATGGAATTAACAGGTGATTTTTGGTTATCAGTGGAGTGAATAGGAGAAGTTTGATTATCAATGCATGCATTTGGCATCTTTCGCTAGGTCACGTCAGTACTTACATCCGTTATAGTGACAATGGAATGAACAGGTGAATTTTGGTTATCAATCGAGTAAACAGGAGAAGTTTGGTTATCAATCATGTGTGCATTTGGCATCTTTCACTAGGTCATGACAGTACTTACATCCGTTACAGGGAATGAACAAAATATGAAAACACTTAAATCTGTTTTCACTTGATTGTAAGTCTATCAATTCAGAATATTACAGACTCACAATTCATCACTCTCTAGGACAATTACCCCCAAAATGGCTATGTTAAATATGAGTGTAACTTACCCTAAATTTCTTGGTAAACACGTTAATTGATTGGACTGTACAACCAATTTCTGTAATTCAAGTAACTGACCTATAAACAGACAACATAATAAACATTAGAATGGTGATAGGTTTATTGTAGACCTTAATCCTCTATTCTATATGTAATCAAGGAACATTAGACTGGTGACAGTTTTATTATAGACGTTAATCCTCCATTCTAAATGTAATGAGGGAACAGAAAGAGAGAGAGAGAGAGAGAGTTTATCCCCCACTCAACATGAGCTAGGTCATTTCGGGACTAACACATGGTTCAATCTTATTTCAATAATTTGCCTGTGCGTAGGGGTCTTTAGCAATGGGAGGAAACCAGAGCACTGAGAGAAAACTAAAGAGGTTGGACAGGCGACCCTACACCTTGCCACACCACACAACAGGGGAATCAAAACCACGCCAGTTGACTCAATGACAGAGCTTATGATACAACACGCACCACTAAACATTTGGCCAACCAACCGCGCGAATATTAGAACAGTGATATGTTTATTATAGACTTTAATCCTGTAATTAACATTAAAGTCTCTAAGCTTCATATGAGGGATCAAGGAATCACGTGCAAACTACAATATTATGAAAAGTGAATCTATATCCCAAAACTGGTTGTAGCACTGTAACCCAAGTATCGTTTAATCTTGTGTATCTAGCACTAATTTCTTTCACATTCGTTTAATATCAAATCTTTGTTTAAAAATTTGTAAAAACTGTTTAAAATCACCATGAATCGTTTAATTTTACTTCTGTCCAGTTTAAAGCTGACCATTCAATTTTGATAATGAGTGTCTACCTGTATCTTATTGGTAGTAATTGTGTCTAGATTTGAGTATAGAGAGAGTGACATGGCTTTAACGTCCACTCAACAAAAATTAGGTCATTTTGAGACGAACATAAGTCACTTGAACATGACAGGTCTTTAGCAGTCTGAGGACCTGGAGAAAACACAGTCCTCCTTGACACATACAAGTGGGGAATTACAATGCCACTTAACGTCCACTCGACACAAACTGGGTCATTTCGGGACTAACATATGGTTCAATTTTTTTTCAATAATACACCTGTGCGTAGGGGTCTTTTGCAGTGGGAGGAAACGGGAGGACCCAGAGAAAACTACGAGGCTGGATAGGCGACCCTACTCTTTGTCACGTACAACCGGAAAATCAAAACCACTCCAATTGACTCAATTACAGACCTTATGATACAATACACATGCGCTAAACATAAGGCCATCCAACTACCCAAACATTAGAATGGTGAGAGAGAGAGAGAGAGAGAGAGAGATGGGGTTTAATGTCCACTGACAAAAATTAGGTCATTTTGGGACTAACATATATTTCAATATTTCACTTGCACATGACAAGTGTTTAACAGTAGGAGGACCTGGAAAAAACACATGAGGTTGGACAGGCAACACTATTCCTTAGGTATAACCTTTAGTGGTACAGAAAAAGTGCATTATGATACTGACCTATTTCTGGTGGTAAAGTTTCCAATCTATTCTCTTCTAAATCTAATGTTCTTAAATTCTTTAAATTACCAATACTAGCTGGTAATCGCTATAAAATACAAAATATACAATTAACACCCAATACCTGCAAGTAATTGCTACAAAATATTTAATTAAACCTAATACTAGCCAATAGTTGCTATAAAACACAAAATAATCATTGTTTAAACAGCAGAGAGAGAGAAATGGGGTTTAATGACCACTCGACACAAATTAGGTAATTTTGGGACTAACATATTGCTCAATTTTATTTCAATAATTCGCTTGCACGTAGGGATTTTTAGCAGTGGGGCGAAACGTGAGGACCCAGAGAAAACCCACGAGGTTGGTGTTTAAATAGCATTTAGTAATTGAACACATTAATAGTGCATGTGGTGCAGGAAAAAAAAACGTAGAAAAAACTTTACGGAATTTCGGAATGAATCAAGATTTGAAAATATTTTCATGTTTTCAACTGAATAGAGAAGACAATAGAGAATAATTCTCAATTTGTATAGTACAAAAATACTTAATGGCAGTTTCTATTGCACTTTTCAACTTTGAACAAATTCATTCACTACTGACAAGAATAAACCTAGCGGAAAAGATGAATTTAAGCTACGAGTTTAAACCTTCCGACAAGTCAAACTGACAAGGGTGGTGAATTTCATAGAAAAAGGGCTGGGGCCGTCAATAGGTTGTTTTCAAAATTATTCTCGGAACTCTTATATCAGGCAAGAAGAAATCCTTTTTCTTGGAACAGGCAGAATAAATCAGCTGTTGAAAGACACTCCTCCACAACTTCCATTCTGATTATAATTATCTAGATTAAAATAGCTGTTGAAATAAACTCCCCCTGAACTTACTTTCAGATTATTATTACTCAAAATTAAAACTTCTAATTTCTCCAGTTTTTCGATATCATCTGGTATTACTGTTAGTTGATTGGTTCCTAGGTTTAACTCCACCATATTCGTCCACGTTCCTAAATCTAATAACAATAACCAAAATATAAACTACAGACAAACAACAGTTTTGACAATGACATGTTTGGCTTCCTTTGCAACCATTTTTTAAAAATGATACATATAATCAGCATATAAAATTTTTGAATTTTGTATGAAAGAAAAATAAGAAAAACCTTACCACCGAAAACATAATTGTTCCATCAGTTTTTTGGGGGGATCAAATTGGAAACAAAATTAATGACAAAATCAGAAGGATAAAAGGGTGACCAATCAAATCGTTTTTTAAAAGTTTGATAGATTTTAGACCAATGAAATTATCTTTATTACAAATAATACGACTAAATTGGTTGACCAATGAAATGATCTGTTATAAATACCTAAAGGAAGTGATGTAAGCTGGTTATCTTTCATGTTGAGTTTAGTTAAACAGTGTGCTCGCATAAAAATACCAAACGGTATGTGATTCACTTGATTGTGTTCTATATTTATAGCCTGAAATAAAAATAGATCATTTTGGGACTAACATTTGGCTAAATTTTATTTCAATAATTCGCTTGCGCGTAGAGGTCTTTAGCAGAGGGAGAAAACCAACGAGGTTGAACAGACAACCCTACTCCTTGTCACGTATAACTGGGGAATCAAAAACCACACCAGTCTTCTGCAACACTTGATAAGGTAATGAAATGAAACAGGGTTTAATTACTACTATCCGTGCTAATCCTGATAAGGTAATGAAATGGGGTTTAACATACTATCTTTGCTAATGAAGACATGCCACGTAGTGTGCTATGAGGGAAATTTCGCAATGACAGCAGAGCTATGACCTACTCTTATCTCAAATTCCAACTGTCAAGGATTAACTTAGGAGCACACTAATGTGTACACATGTTCCCATCTGAACGACTATTCATTGTTCCTTGACATGTCCTCTGTCCTACACCACTGACAAGGGGAAATCATAAGGAACTTGCTCAGCCAACACCAAAATCAAACACTGAACCTGATACAACTTGCCACTAGAATTTTCTACACTAACCACTCTAATCGAGGTATACAGCATGAAATATGGTGCTAGTGATATACAGGAGACATCATTTTACGAGCAGTCTAAACGACTTAACGCTTTTCTTTGCCAGGCCTTCGACTACTTACAAGGGAGATAATAGGCTGGAAAATCCAGAGGGACTTTCTCGGCCAACTGTAGAATACAAACCTGTTGGATAACCAGCATCTCAAGAAAATAAAAGTTATTGAGCGACCGACCCAGTGATCTAGGTTTATTCTTTAGTTTACAAGAATCATCAACTTACGTAAACAGAACAGAACTGTGAGGGACCACCAGAAGGATAAGATTGGAACGCATTCCGCGATAAAGTTATACTCGTCAAATTTACCAGACTTGACAATAACCCTTCCTGTTAAAATAAACAAAATATAATAAATATTCAAGGTGTATTCGACTGTATACACTCAAACAAATTACACAGATACACCTTTACTTTAACGGCTAAATCTATTTGTTAAGGCCAGCTCAATTTTTGTCAAGGCCTCTGAGATGTAAATAAGGTTAGGGCACGTGATTGTTGGCAAGATTGTAGGTTAGGGTTAGGGTAAGCATTAGGGCTAGTTCCAGGGTTAGTGATCGGGTTGGGATTAGCACTAGCGCTGTTCACATCTCTTGACCATAAGTTGGCCTTATCAAATAGATCCAACCTACTTTGACATTAGTCTCTATCATCCAGAAAAATATTCTACGAATATTAGTCTGGATTGCTTGTCAACATTTGAGAAAAATTGGCTAGACAATTCGGTCTATTACATTGTTATATTCAACGTCTAAGGTAGGTAACTCCTTTTAAAACAAGATGTTTACGCCCATGAAATTAATTTAAGAATGTCATTTCAAAAAAATATCCATTTGATTTGCATGTAAGTTCAATATCTAACACTCTTAATTTTTTATTGTAAAATTTCTCTCTTCATGGGCCATATCTATACTTTGAAAATTAATCCTAATTTGTCGTCACGATTCATGTTTGTTTATATTAATGCAAGAATTATGGGATTTATTGTGCGAAGGGGCGTAACTCTTACTTTACTTGGCTAAAGAGACTGGATAATCAACCACATTAAAAACCAAACTCCCGGTTACGCATGGGCAATGGACTTTCCGTCAAATATTGACAACCTTCCCAGACCCTCCCTATGTTGAAGACTAGGAGGTTCTGGGGACCAATTCCTTTTAGTCATTCTGGTTACTCTTTTTAAAACATCTCTGTGTGTCAGTTCCATGTTCCGGACAATATCCAATTTTTCACGGCATATTCCGTGCTAAAAACTAACAATAAATCATTTAATATTTAATTAAGAAAGGAAAATAAAAATATCAACGGTAGCAAAACTTGTCTTGGATTCAGTCGAATTAAAAATATCAGAGAAAATGATAGGTTCTGCTATTGACCTCGATTTTTTTGTGCCATCCATACAACTGGGCATATTCAAACAACTTGGTCAGTCCTGAAGAAGCCACCTCTTACAAGTGAAGATCAAGCTTGACACATCTGTCGTTACCTCTCAGCCCATAATGGGATTTGAGAGTTCCATGTTTACATATGGTGTAATGATGATAACTTACGGGTAATTGAGATATGTTATTTGACTCCACGTTAAATTCATCCATGTTAACACAATTAGCCAGTGATTTGGGTATACTGCTAACACGATTATACCTGTCAAAAATATAAAACAATCACACATTTATTTTCTATAGTTGAGCGGACAACACGGGGGAGAATTCTGCCTGGGCAGCAACTGAATTAGCCAGTGATTTGGGTATATTGCTAACACGATTATACCTGTCAAAAATATAAAATAATTACACATTTATTTTCTACTGTTGAGCGTATACAGGGGAGAATTTTGCCTGGGCAGCAACTGAATTCCAACTGTCTTTTTCTGTAAATTGTGTAATAGTTTCCTATATTATCTGAATAGTCTTGATAATGTTTCCTTGTCAGTCTACATACAACTTGTCCCTTAATTACGACTTCAAGCGGCATTAGGTAAGATTAGATAAAGTGCTTACAGTTCTCGCTATAAAAGTTGAAAGAGATGAAAAGAGAATATGCTGAAAATTACTTCACTGAGGCTACTAGATATTGGCGATACAATTATAGGGTAGCCTCGATTGCCATTATTACTATTGTTACGATAATAAACTATATATTGATTATTCATTTTTACGATAAAGCTTCAACCACAAAATGTATTTAAATCTACTAAATATCGCAGGCATCTGATGCCATCGAGAGTTGATTATGGCCTGGATAAGTTAAATAATGTCTAATTAATAATTTAGATAACATTTCAGGCCTAAAGAAAGACCTGCAATTGGCAGATATAGCTCTTGCATAATGTATGTTTAAATGGGTTTTTATCTCTTCTCTGGGTCATAAGCATTTCAAGGAAAAACATAGACCGACATGTTGAAAATCAGTAAACTTCTTCATTTTGTAACAATTATTGTAGCCTCTATGGTGCTAAAAATAAATGTGAATGACAGACATTGTGACAGCAATATACCACCACGGTAAAATGTGGGAGTATACAAAGAAAATAACACGCATATATACCTTAAACCAAGTCGAGTTATTTGTCGTAGATTACCAATGGATTCTGGGATATCTAACAACTCATTATGCTGTAGATCTAAAGAATTTAAATTCACACAATTTCCTATTTCTGAAAAACACCAAATAACATACACAATATTTTATTTTTTTGTGTATATAATTTGTATATATAACTTTATTTGGAAACAGTAGAAAATTTGACCAATGACTTGTCTTACATTTTGCTGTTTTTTACCCTCTTTTAATATACTGAATGAGAATTATGCAAGATATATAGGCTTTAAACAAATTAGGACTATATTTTGGGCATCAAGGGAAGAGGGGACGTACAGACGTTTTTCATGCAGTGTCGAATTTACAGAGCCAACAAAAAATGGACGCCTTAATCATACAAGTAAATACAAGAAAACAGCTCTTCTAATTGGTTTTATTTTGAATTAAATATATAGGGGCACCATATTGATGTTAATACATTGGATTTAACATTCACTGGACACAGACTGGGTTATTTTGGTACGAACACCTGCCTTAATTTTATTTTAATAATTCACCGAGGGTTGCACATGAGGGTCTGGGAGGAAACCAGTGGACCCTGAAAACTCTATTGTAACTCTTAAATGATAAAATTGTAAACTTTTAACACAAGATTGGAAGACGTCCTCAGACTTACCATCTGGTAGGTGTTCAAGGTGATTATGGGATACATCAAATGTCAAGAGGTTAATTAATTTGCCGATTCCTGTCGGTAATTCCTTGATCTTATTCTCACGTAAACTAAATTTGGTTAATTTCTGAAAGTAAAAAAATAAAGAGTTGATGTTAAATATTCTAGAAAATCAAAATACAGTAAATTTCATTAATAACATTGTCAACCATACATGTATCATCCTGTTGATTGCTCAAGAAATAACATTGTCAATCATATCATCTTTTTAATTGGTCAATTTCTGGTTTCCTGGGAAACAGTTTCATAAAACACAACCACATAACGCAGGAAGAAGATGACTCGCCCTTTCTATTCACGGCAGTAAATTTGAACACCATGTTTTCTAATGGGACCTTTTTTTATGTTTTTTCGCATTTTTTTTCATTACTTATTCATACGTAAATAACGTAATTAAATCACCCTGTCCATAACCTCAATGGGCCTTATGAGAGTGAGAGAGAAATGGGGTTTAACGTCCACTCGACACAAACTAGGTCATTTCGGGACTAACATATGGTTTAATTTTATTTCAATAATTAGCTTCCGCATAGGGGTCTTTAGCAGTGGGAGGAAACCGGAGAAAACCCACGAGGTTGGACAGGCGACCCTACTCCTTGTCACGTACAACCGGGGATTCGAAACCACGCCAGTCGACTCAATGACAGAAGTTATGATACAGCGTGCGCACGCTAACCATTCATCCATCCAACCCCCCAATGGGCATTGTGTATTGGACGTTAAATTTGTAATAACAATGTTGTTCATTATGACTCATGGCATTATACACGTCTAGTTTATCATGTATCAAAATTTTATTTGTCTTCCTTATTATCGAACATTAAGTGCTACCATTTTTATCCAAACAATTCCTTCCTGGTAACTTTACAAAAGTAAATTACCCCCACCCAGTTTTGTTGAGAAATTTTAGTTTTCACTTCCACACCAGAATATAACAATTTTGACTTGAATTACTTCCTTTATAAATTCCGATTATATTTTAAAATTATAATTGAACAAAAAATTTTAGGCCCAGTTTGGGAATACTTGGTCTGTATCAATCTTTTGATGATTAATTTTTGTTAAATCTGGTTCGTAGATGTGTAATTTATCGTGATGTATAAAACAATCAAGTGAGTTAGCAAAGTTACCCCTCTATTTGGGGGGTTGGATGGTCTAGTAAATTAAAGCATGCGCATGAAATCACAAGGTCTGTCATTGAGTCAGGTGGCAAGGAGTAGGATTGCCTGACCAACCTTGCAGGTTTTCACCGGGTCCTGCGGTTTCCTCCTAAGTCCTACTGCTAAAGACCGGGCTGGGCTAATAAAGACAGGTGTACACCATGCAATGTGCTATCACTGCTGGGTGCATAGTGTGTAGAACCTATCTCTAAGTATTGACTAACTGGCCTATGTGTTAGAATATCTATATATGAAGTAGAAAGGGTTCATTATATGGGAGAAATTGACGAAAGCGTGACTAATTAAGAAACCGTCACTATTTGAGGCCTACGTCACTATCAGAGTGAAACCGCCAGTTATCTTTGATGTGCGTCAGTAACTGGACCTGACGCCAGTAGAACGTGAAATCGTTAACTATATAAATTTCTGGCGAGTATTGTGACGGTTTCTTAATTAGTCACGCTTTTGTCAATTTCTCCCGCATGCGCCTGACTAGTGATATGATCGGCTTAACTTACGTTTGTTTAATTACTCACGTTATTTTTACATACTGGCGCAAGTAAGGAATACTAACCAATTGACTTAAATACTCACCTTTTGATTATTACTGACCATTTATAGGAATACTGACGTACGGTACAAATACTGACGGGTTTTAGCGACTACTGACAACACGTATATTTCTCACAAATTCCCATGAATAGTAACCACAATGAACCCTTTCTACTTCATATATAGATATTCTAACACATAGGCCAGTTAATCAATACTTAGAGATAGGTTCTACACACTATGCATGTTACCGTGTATACAGGAAATTTTTGTATGGGACATTGGTTTTTCATCCCATCCAAATGACTAGAAACTATCCTTACCAGGCTCTCCATAAAGTTATAAACAAGCCTTGGACAGAAGGCACCTGTCAGACTTTGTCAGGCACAATTTATCACACAACGTAATTATTATAACAAAAACGTGTGACAATCTCTGACAGGTGTCTGCTATCCAGGTTGTATGCTGTGTGTACTGGACAGGCTTGATTATAAGAGATAAGTAATAGGTTTTACTTACAGTTAAATTACTGATTTCTTCCTCTACTTGTCGTATTCTATTGAAGCGTAGAAATAAAGTTGTTAACGACGTCAACTGATAAACTACTGGTGGTATCTATAACAACAAAATACAAATATATAACAACAAAAAACAATTATATCAACATACAAAATGAAATGAAATGGGGTTTAATGTCCGATTTCATTTCTCCCGTCGACCGTGCTAATGAAGACAGGCATACACAATGCAATGTGCTATGATGGAAGTGCTACCTACTCATTTCTGAAATGCAACTACTCAGGGTTCTTTGACATACATGCTCATCCGATTGACTAGATACTGTTCTTGCTAGGCCCTCTGTCCGGCACCACTGACATGGGGAAACCACACTGGAAATACCATGATGAAGTCTCTAGGCCAATACAGGGATTGATCCTGGGATCTTTTGGTTAGTTAACCCACACCTTACTCATTGATCTATAACCAATCTCTTCACTGATCTATAACCAATCGCTTTACTGATTAATAACCAATCACTTCACTGATCTATAAACAATCGTTTCACTGATCAATAACCAATCACTTCAATCTTAACCCGCAATATTCCAGACAAACAGGGGATACTCGATTGAAAGTTCCAGAATTTAATTCTTTCAATCACAAAAATAGAGACAATTGAGTGAAAAAGTAGATTTTGCGCTACAATGCATGTGTCGACCATATAAACAAATTTTTCAACCAACCATGACAGCTGAAACTTGTTAATTGTGTTTAATTACGTCACGATTCTACAGGATGTGCAGGATGTTCCAGGCTTACAATTGAGCATTCCCATAGACACCAACTTACCTCTTGTAATTTATTGTGGCGGAGATCTAGAACCCGTAACTGTGTAAGATTTTTTAACGTTTCTGGTAAACTTGTGATGGAGTTTTCACTTAACGCCAAAGTCTGTAAATTCTTCAGATGTCCGATTTCCACGGGAAGAGACGTTAACCGGTTGCCATATAAATAAAACTCTACTAACTGGTGTAACTAAAATCAAAGAGAGAGAGAGAAATTGGGTTTAACGTCCACTCGACACAAACTAGGTCATTTCGGGACTAACACATGGTTTTAATTTTATTTCAATAATTCGCTTGCGCGTAGGGGTCTTTAGCAGTGGGAGGAAACCGGAGGACCCGGAGAAAACCCATGAGGTTGGACAGGCGACCCTACTCCTTGTCACGTACAACCGGGGATTCGAAACCACGCCAGTTGACTCAATGTCAGGCTTTATGATACAGCACGCAAGTGCTAACCATTCGGCCATCCAACTCCCCTAAAATCAAAGAAAACAAGCCAACAGTGAGGCTGATGTCCCCCGCCGAAATAGGAAAATAATTAGAGGACACATATAAATTTATCACAAATTATCTTTTACAAAGTATTGAACAATCAAACAGTATATCTTTTCTTTACTTATAGTCTAAGCATACAATGTTTTTGATGGAATAATTATAGCATATTAAGGGGAAAACATGCTCTATGCCTACAGATCTAGAGTTTGGTTGTATCAACGGGTCTATTTTCCATCTTGCTGCAAGTTGTGCAAAGTTCACTGTTTTCTTTCTGTCATTAAATGTCAATTCATTATTGCATACTACATATTTAATTAATTTATAATAGTTTCTTTTTCAATTTGTTTTTTCTGCTTACCATAAGCGGAACGGACAGACAGACAAACAGACAGACGGACGAACCCATTTTAATAGTTCCCTGCTTTCTTCGAAAGGCGGGGGACAATCAAAGTAGGAGAGTTATTGTTTTCCAAAGTCTCGACCAATCAAATTGCGTATCGCTCTGCTTACCCTGAGCAGAAAATGCTCATTATCAAACTTAGTCAAGGTATTACTGTAATGAAACTATACACCAAGTTTCATCAATCTCACTTAATTAGAACTAAAGTTATCGTGTCCCAAAGCATCAACCAATCAAATTGCTTATCTCTGCTTACCCTAAGCGGAAAATGCTCATCTTCGAACTCCATCAAGGCATTGACCTAATCAACACATACACCAAGTTTGAACATTCTAGCTCAATTAGGAAGAGAGTTATCGTGCCCCAAAGTATCAACCAATCAAATTGCTTATCTCTGCTTACCCTAAGCGGAAAATGCTCATCTTCGAACTCCATCAAGGCATTGACCTAATAAACACATACACCAAGTTTGAACATTCTAGCTCAATCAAAAGTTATCGTGTCCCAAAGCATCAACCAATCAAATTGCTTATCTCTGCTTACCCTAAGCGGAAAATGCTCATCTTCGAACTCCATCAAGGCATTGACCTAATCAACACATACACTAAGTTTAAACATTCTAGCCCAATTAGGAAGAGAGTTATCGTGTCCCAAAGCATCAACCAATCAAATTGCTTATCTCTGCTTACCCTAAGCGGAAAATGCTCATCTTCGAACTCCATCAAGGCATTGACCTAATAAACACATACACCAAGTTTGAACATTCTAGCTCAATTAGGAAGAGAGTTATTGTGTCCCAAAAAGTGTGACGGACAGACAGACGGACAGACAGAAGGACAGACAGACGGACAGACAGACAGACAGACAGACAGACAGACAGACGGACGAACCCATTTTAATAGTCCCCTGCTTTCTTCGAAAGGCGGGGGACAATAAAACATCAATTGATTAACAATTTGGAACTAACATAGGCCTCGTGTACAATTTTATTTCAATATGTAGGGTCTTTCATAGTGGAAGGAAACCAAAGGACCCAGATAAAACTCACAAGGCTAGACAGGCGACCCTACTGCTCATCACTTACAAGCTTTGGCTTGAAACCCCATCAGTTGACTCAATGACACATCTTAAGACCTAAAGCGCATGAGTTAGGCAAAGAAACATATACCAGCCACCAGTTACATGCAGGTTGCCTGAGCTGTTCTCAACTAAACAACTCATAAATAGTTCGAACAAAATTGATCATATATAAAGTCTCTAAGGAGGTAACACAGTTATGTAACCAAGGAGAATAACACTTGAAGTTACTATTGACCATTGTTGAGAATCAATAGGATTCTTCCTTTCAACAGTACAGAAACGCGATATATCTCATTTTTAATCGCCCATAGACATCTGATCCGTAACTCATTTAAATACTAGAAAATCAAGGCCAAAATGGAATCTAATTGTTTTGGTTCTAATCTCGTACTAATTTTGTAATGTATTTAATATAAAGGAAAATGTTTATTGTTAACCTGTTATTTAAGGTAAACACACTTACCTCTCTAACTGAGCTATTGAGCGAAGAAATCTACAAAAGAACAAAATATTAATCTGATTTGTTTTCTTCTCTGTAAATACACACTGATATATTTGATAATTAAGTGGTCAACATGGTTGATTTTGTTCTTATAATGGCCTTTATCATGTTGCTATTGCTAGGTCTTGTTTTGCCAGTGGCAGCACTAAGTTTATAAAAGTTGCTTTATTTTTATAGCTACTACTTAAAAATAGGACAACTACCTTGTACATATATTCATATGAAAAAAAATGTTACAGCACCCACAGACCAGCCCAGTGGGTGCTTTAAATAACACCTAATGCAGTGTCTCAGTACATAAGTGTATACCTACCAGATACTTACTGAGCCACATTGTCTAAGTAGGTAAGACGCTGGCTCGCTAGTCTGGAGGTCGCATGTTTGATCCCTGCATTGGCCAAGTGGTTTCCCCTTGTCAGTGGTGCAGGACGAAAGGCCTGATAAGAACAACCGTCTAGTCATTCAAATGGGACAAAAACTGGCATGCATGTAAAAGATCCCTTTCCAGTTGTAATTCGATATAAGAGTAGGCCAGAGTGCCACTGCCCGGGCAAAATATCCCTTATAGCACACTCTATGGTGTATGCCCTTCTTCATTATCCAAGTCAGAGCAGAACGGTAGGATGTTAAACCCCATTTCATTTCATTTCAAGTACTGAGATCTAATCCTGTGTTTCCTTACCTGAGATTTACTGAGATCTAATCGAGGGGCTCCTTCTTCCTTACATTTCTTAAACTCTTTAGTCACATCCTGTTGAGATAAAAAAAATTACAAGATAAGATGAGAGAAAAGAGGTTTAACATCCACTGGTTTGTGAGTACATGTTCGATTTGGTATAGTTTTATGTCCTTAAAATCCTTAAAGATATTACGTAAAGAGATAAGTTTTGCAATCATCTCATCCTAACATATTTGAGATTATTTCTATATTATCAATATAATTAGGAATGGTAAAATCTTTCAGAATGAAAGAGAGAATAGGCTTAACATCCACTAAACACATTGTTTGTCAAGCTAGATTTTTTTCAAGACTATCATTTGGTATTTATAGTACTTTGTTAATTTGTCTATCAGAAGGAATTTGAAGGAGTTCAAGGAAACCAACGCTAATAGGCAAGCATCCCTACTCCTTGATCCAGTTTCACAAAGCATTCTCAGACTTAAGTTAAGAATTTACTCAACTTTCAATCAGTGCTTACGCGAAATATCTTTGATCCAGCAACAACAAAATTTGCACATAATGTCTGGTGCATTTGATACATCATAACAACAACAGTTTTATAAAGGGCTATATGTTAGTTAAAATAAAGCAAACAATTTTGATTAAATTCTTAACTAAAGTCTAAGAATGTTTTGTGAAACCGGACCCTTGTCATGTAGCCTACAAGCCTGGGATATCAACCATGACATCTGATTCAATGACATGATAGACCACTCGGCCAACCTACCCTACCTTTCAGATTGATGAAGATATTAAATAAATATATACTACTCACCAGATCAGCTTTAACAGACTGTCGACCTGGTACTGTTTGTTTAGCTTTATGTCCAGCTTGAGTTACTACCGTTACTTGTTTTTTAGAATTAGCTGGATCCACCTGTATTGATCCTTGACTTGCCTTCTTGGGCTGAAAAAGTAAAACATTTACATCAACATTCATAATACTGGTCTAGTGTAAACGATGTTCACAACATTACTATAACTGTTTATCACAGTCACATAAACAAACTTTTATGTTATGATTGATTGTAAGTGATAAGTCCACTCGATATCATTTACAAAACATCTTTTGGACTTTGGAGTTTGGACACTGTATAGAATCAACTGTGTTTAAAGTTTACCCTGTGAGACAGGGAATCCCACCGGGTCTAAACACTGACTGTGCATTGATCTCTTGTGGACAGTTATTTAACGGCACTTTATGAAATTTATTACAGGAACATTCTTTAGAACAATTCCAAAGCATTAACAGAGTTGTTGATGACAGGGATCAAGAAGTTCATGACTGCAACTTGATGAATCTTGCTGCGTTCCACAGAGTTTTCTATACAGAGTCCAACTTACGTAAGTCACCTGATCTGGAAATAACGAGTGTAGTTGTATTTGACAAATTATTAATAAAACACTGAAAACAAACATGATTTCTTTCATGTATACCATGTTACTTAAAATAATAAGAAATAAATGGACCATATACATGTAATTGTGTCATAGATAATGATAATAAATATGTCAATTTCTTTAGTGCCAAACCTCCACAAAAATTATTGTGCTCGAAGCGCTTGACAAAACATTTTATAAAACCTGCAAACACCGCATCTCTCCGATATTTCTTTCAGTAAAACAACTTATAAATAAGGAGACTGGCCAATATCTGTCGTGTTTCCCCCACCATTAATGTGATAAATGGTGGAGATCCGTGTGTATTTATTGAAGCAGGAACTTTTCATTGAAATTCTGGGAATATCTGCCAGTAATGTAAATCCAGTGATCTAGTTGACTTTAATTACAAAGTGACCTTATTACACTTGAAGTGGCAGTTCCAGGTACACTCATGGAAAAAAGTGGGTTTAAAGAAACTGGACACAAATATGTTGAGAAATAGCCCAGACACATGTAGCTTGTCAAAAAGTTTCAGTTCAAAATACCGAGCCATTTGGAAGTAATCAAAATATAGGCCTATCATTTATAACTGATGAAAGTATGTACCAATACCGGTAGAAAAGACTATACAGGCACACTGAACACATGGAATTTGGGGACTTGTCAGGCACATGGAATATACATGTAGGCCTAACATGGAATTTAGGGACTTGTTAGGCACAAGGAATTACATGTAACATGGAATTTGGGGACTTGTCATGAAAATATCTGTGGAAAGTATTAAGTAAAACACCTCCTTAGATAGTTGTACATACATGTGCATGCAGTTGCACAGGACAGAGAAAAGAGCTAACAATGAAACAATCATCCACGATTTTTCTTTGATTTACAGGTGGGGGGGGGGGTGGATTTAATGTTAGATTATAACTAATAACTTCCATAATGGAGTCAATTGGCATGGTTTTGATTTGTCGCATGTACGTGACAAGGAGCAGGGTTGTCTGGGTTTTAAAATTAAATTGAACAATCTTCTGGTCCCGTTTCTCTCTCTTTCTCCCTTTGATTTCTTCCAATATATCTTGAACGGCTCCTTTAACGAAATTACCAATTGAAATCTGTTTTAACTGGTGACCTTGTAGATTATGTACAGTACATGTTCCGTAATATCCCACTTGAAAACTCAATGAATTCAGGGCAGTGAATCACAAAGGAAACCAGGATGTAATTACCAGCAATATTATTGTATCATCAACTATCTACATTATACAATTACTACATAATAGCATGTACAATGTATGTATAAATTGTCTCATCTTAGAGAGAGAGAGAGAGAGAGAGAGAGAGAGAGAGAGAGAGCAATTAACCAGGTCATTTCGTACTAACATGATTTAATTTTATTTCAAGCGGGGAATCGAAACCACACCATTTGACTCAATGACAGACCTAATACATTAACCCAATAGGCCACCCAACTCCCCTTATCATACATGTATTTGTATATATGTTCATGGATCATATAATCATATAATAGCACATATATCAAAATATTCCACGTTAACCGTACTACTTGTTTGATCTTAAAGAGATTTTATCACTCTGGTCATAAAAAAAAATTTATGTCATATATCTTATACAGGTACCTCTTCCCTCCTGTCTTGTCCAGGGAACCTTGTCTGCGCGCGCCTGTGATTAAGAAGAAGTACTGGTAGTAGCGACAAAGAAGTGACAAAGAAGTGACTAAGAAGTGGCCAAGAAGTGCACACAGAGTGTTGTTGTCAGTATTCAAAATAACCTTCCTTTAGGCTCATAATCATATAATTATCTACATGTAAAATCCAAGGCCTGGCTTATTTGTATTGTTGGCACTTTCTGCATTATACTTTTTTTTGTAATTATGAAGGCATCTGGCACTACTGCCAGGTACATGAAACTTTGGTATTTTGAAATGTGGGTGCTGTTCTGTATATTTGTTGAGTGTACAGTGACTGACTACTACTCTGTTAATAACTCATATTGTTCAGTCCGATAGTTTAGTGCTGCACTGTTCAATATTAACATACATGTACATGTACTGTTTACATATTTCTAAAAGCGTATCTAAACACCTTGTTCTGTCCTTGTAAACCACCCGTCTTCATTAGCCCAGGTTAGGAGCAGAACAGTGGGACGTTAAAACCCATTTCATTTCATTTCATTTCCTTGTAAACCACTAAAAACAATGTAGGACACCAAGGTATTAAAATTCCTCCTTCAGAAAAAGTGGGCTGTCGTGCACGAAAAAGATCACGGAATCGGAAACACCCAGACCACATATTCATTGAGTTTATGTGAAGAACTGGAGGCATGCAGTACATCAAAGTATTAATACATATACCGTAGTGTTGTGACTGAGGGTGCAGGTCGTTTTGGGATGAAACGACCCTGGATGAAATTGTTTTGGGATGAAACAACCCTGGACAAAATGGTTTTGGGATTAAACAACCCGGGGTGAAATTTCTTTGGGATGAAACGACCTTCTCTCATGACAGATACTTACCCTGTCCTTATCTTTAAATCCTAAAGTTTCAAGGTTAGGTAAATCATCCTCTGGTTTTAGTCCATACGTCGATGCAGCTCCATGACGAATTGTATCCTGATCTGGAGATTCTGATCCAGAGGCATATGCACCAGACGTAGAGTTGCCAATAGAAACAACGCTCTTTCCTGTGTAATCAGCCAATCGCTCAGCAGCAGCTGAATTCTCTCGTGGTTTCGGTTTTCGCGACATTTTTCCGTAATATTTATTTATGTACCGTATACATGAAAAGTTTTATCTCAATTATACAAGTAGTCTGTCACTGTAATAATAATCGGACACCTTTTTTAATTTATAAATTATATCCTCAAAACAGAAAACAAATGAGTCTGTTGTCAATTCACCTCACGAAAAATTAACAATTGTCGATATGGATGGTGTCGTGTTCGGTTTATTTAACTTAAATATGATGTCTCATTGCAATTAAATTTGAGGAATCGCCCATAGAAGTTGAAATATGATATTCGATTCAGAGATTGCAAAATGATCAAAATCCAACCACCTCTATCCAGTTCATAAAACTGTTGAATAATATTTTTGACCTTTTCAGTGATTAATGAAAGTATGCCATGTATAGTATTTCACACATAGCTGTAACAGTCTAGTCTGTGAAAGTATTAATATTAATAATATATCAGGATATCATCAACTGACAAGTTTCCTGATTTAGGGATGTCAGTGTAGCTTGGAACCTGTCACTGCTGACCACACTGCGGTCTTCTGAAGGATATTATAATGTGACTTGCTATAATAAATAACACAATAATAACAAGAGTCAATGAACTATCTGTGAAGCTCAAGTTACTATGATTTGTTATGGTTGTAGAGTTTAACTATTTGTATCTAAGATCTATAGTAAAACAAAGTCACATGGTTGATTGTAATTTAAGATAATTAATCATAACTGGATCACATGATTATACTATTTTATCTTTCTATATTATTATAGTAGTAATATTAGATGACAACATTGACTGGTCATGTTCTAACCACATGCCATGAAAAGAAAACAGTTATATCATAAACACTTTGCATGACATCCAAAAATCATCATTGACAACCGTTCGGCACAATTTTAATAATATATTAGACCATAATATTATAAATTATATCCCCGTGTTCTGGTACATCCATTAATTTTTCACTGTCTTCCCAAATATTCCACATTTTTTCTATGATATCATTTACTATCGCATATTATCTGGCGTATTGTTGAGAACGAGGCAGAGTCTGACACTGTTCTGTACGTCAGGATATCAGCTTCATTCAAAGCTAAATTCTTGAGTTATGCGTCAAACCAAAAATTTCTAATGGACTTTCTTCGTTGCGGGGATATTTTCGACAGTTGGCTATCGTCCTAAATGCTGGAATATTCCATGCACAATAGAAAACTGGATGAAATATTCGCCTATTTGCTGTAAAAATTGCTCCTTATTTTCTTACAAATAGATGCGCAGTAAGATGCGCGGTAATATTGTATAGGAAGTGACGTCAATCTCCCAAACTTGTTAATAACTAGGTCAAATATTGTCCTACAATTTTAACGCTATATTTTTTTTTATTTTGTTTGCTAACAAATTCGCAGCTGCAGATAACTGTACAATTACAACAATTTCTTTATACTGCGCACCTTAAACTTTGTTATCTTTGCATTGCTTTAATCTATTCTGATAACTTTTATCTGGTTATCGGAATAAATTCCATCCTTATTATAATATATCATGTGATATACATTGGAGCATTTATCAAAGTCCATTTTTGCATTTTTTTATAATCAAGAAATGTCTTCTTTAAAAGAAAAAAAAAAAAAAAAGAATTATTATCTTTAAACAAATTATGATAGCTTATTAATCGAGAAAACGGGCACCTGTTCATGAATTACCTCCCCTTGATTTCGTTGACGGCGCTCGTTTCCAACTTCCTTTTCCGCTATACCATTTTGACTGAGGGTAAATATTGAGAAATGTGCAATGAAATCTAATATATATCGTGATTAATTAAAAACATCAATGAGTAAATAAAATAAAAACCAACCCCTCTATAACCCTTATCATATTCTAAATACCAAACTATCATCGAAGTCCTTTTAAAAGATGGAATTTCGCATTTAAAGTACACGAGGGTTCACCTGGGATCTTTGAAGTGTTGCTAGTGAACCAATGTAATTGTAATAGGGATAAAAATATTACTATAAATGAATTGTATTAGAACATTTTAAAATTTAATGAAATCTAAATATCTCAGAACTTGCCTTTCATAATTTAATGGCAAAGAATTTGCGCTATCGTCCTCCACGTTATACTTTTATAGACATTACTACAGCCAAAACGGACGCTTTCGTTCCGAACAGAAGTTACCACAACCAGTATCGTTGGGAGTCAGAAATTATACAACTTTTCAAAGATTTCTGGTCTAGTTTTTCGCTGTTAACGTAACATAGAATTGTTGAGTGGCATTGTCGCCTTGGAAGTTGGATTGCCACACATAACTTGTTCATTTGACAATCATTTGCAGTGGACACAAAAATGTCAATTGTTCAATTCATCAAGGGTGTGGGGGGGGGGAGGGTTAGGTTGCAGAATGGTTAAAGCGTGTGCGGTCTGTCATTGAGTCAGTTAGTGTGGTTTCGATTCCCAGCTACTAGCTAGTACATGACTTAGTGGGTTTTCTCTGATTTCCTCCCACTGCTACGGGCAAGCAAATTAATGAAAGAGTTGTTAGTTGACCATGTGTTGGACCAGAAATGGCCAGGTTTGTGTCTAGTGGTAGGGGTTTCAGGTCACGTGACTTTAGCGTGAAATCGGACAGCCAGCGGCTGAAATATAGCCCACTTCAATCTACGTTTCTGATTTACTATTTTATGTAAATGCATTAGTAGCAATTGAATTGCAATAGTTTAATATCAATCTCAATATCTGCAAAGATTCAGGCTAAAAAATTATCGAAATGTAAGCGAAATTACCGTTTGTTTACATGAGACGCTTGCGGGAAAATACCGCTCTGACGTCACGCGGCCTGAGATTTTCCATTGCTACGACTCACTTCATTAGTGAATCCGCAGCTTAGTTACCGGATAATTTTGATATAGAACCAATCAAACGATAGATAACACAGGGATGTGCCCAGAAAAATATTCATGCCGGGTGGTAATCTTCGGCAGAAAATTATCGGGTTTTTTTGATCTAAAATGCGCATTTTCACGAGTCTAGGGGTCAAAATTCACGATGGCACCGCACCGTAGTATTTAGTGAAATTACCGTTGAAAATAAATAAGAACTACGGGCGGCATCTTTAGCCGTGGTAATTTATTTAAGAATGTGACGACGGCAATTTGCCAATGTTGACACTGAAACCACCATTGTATACCTGCGTAATCCACGGCATAATTGAAAATAGGAATTTATTAATTATTGTTTTGTTTCTTTCCTCAGTTCTCGTGACTATTTTTCTATCGAAAACACAAGTCGGCATTTGTTCAGTCGTACCATGGAATGTATACGGTCCATTGTCGTCATACGCTTACTCAAATGGTTGAAAGTCAGGTAGCACTAGCAGCCAATATTGTAACAATTATGAATTTCACACTGACCATCCACGCATGTTTTCACCTGTTTGTCACTAGTTTATAGCATTATGAAGTATTTATATCTAAATAAATAAAACACGTATTCCCCCAAGTCATCTGACCTATTTCTACCGTAACTCACATGCTGGTGAATGGAATGGAGATGCACACGGTTCGTTGACTGGTTTATTTAATCATTTAAAAAGTTCAAAACAATTTCCAGAAATAACGGCTATGAATAATTTACTGGAAAATATGATCAAATCAAATAATTAGGTCGGGAAAATATATCATATGAATTAATATAATATAATTTTTAGACGGGACGTTAGAAAGGAATTCCAGGGGGCGTTACATGTCCACCGCACGAAGTTGATGTAATATAATGTCATGCACATGTGTGAAGTCGTCTTTTGATAATCAAATTACAGTATTATTACGGATATTTTATAATCGGAATTCAACACCTCAACGGCGAAGTATTCATTTAAAACGCAAGTTTGGTACCATGATACTTATACTTGGTGGAATTTACGTGGATACGAATTGTAGAATTGCACGAATCTATAAAAATAGTTTAAATAGCAAAAATAGTCATCTGCTAGTGCTATTTTTAAACAATAACGGTGCTGTAGGCTAGTTTAACCAGTCATGCTAGCTTAGTAGTTACATCGCACTGATGTGACCAGTTAAAAAGAGTCTAAATATCAGATAACTGTGCGCGTCAAATAAGAAATCGAAAGTAATATATTTCGTCGAAAACGAACGTTATATTTAGATGTCTATGATACAAGGTCAGTTTGACGCGAGTCAAAATAATTTATTCAATTTATGAGGTTAAAAGCAACAAATAAAAATGCTTTTACCAATTTAGATTATCTTTCTTTACAAGAAAATGGAGGTGGGCGGAAATCTGCGTCAAGATATTTTTGCCGGGCGGACAATATTGGTGCCGGCCGGTGCCGCCCGGTAATTGTAATAGTAGGCACATCCCTGATTACATTTTTGTGGTTATTATGGTTGTTGATACCACGTGATCGGACAAGTAGACCCGTAGAAAATGGGATTTATCTGTTTTGATGACTGAAAATTGCCAAATTTCGACTAAATATAAAAAAACTTTCTTGAGGTATCATCCAGATTATAAATATTTGACATATTATCATTCAAATTATTACGATTTTAATAAATTTTAGCTGACAATAATTTAAAATTGGTACTAGCGATTCTGAAGGGAAAATACCGCTTATGACGTCACTCTAATATGACTGAAAAGCACTTATTTTGGTGCCATGCCACGCATTGACTGGTATAGAGCATTTTGATTACATTATTGACGTCGATCTCGGATTTTAAAATTCCATAACTTTGGATCTAATTAGAATATTTTGATGAAATAAAAAAAATTGGGTAGCATTTTATGTATATTTTCACAAAATATTTTAAAAAAAATTTTTTCTGTCATTTGAAACTTTGACCTGAAACCCCTACTAGTGGAAGTTAAATCCCATCTTTCTCCCAATTCATCAAACTGTTGTAAATCAATTATTACATCTTAATTTTTATTTGTGAACGAAGTGACAAGACCAGGATTAGTCAGGAAAAAAAATTCATGCCGGGCGGTAATCTTGGGCAGGTGGTGCACACCCCCTCCCCTCCTTAATAGCAGGAGGAGTTGAGTGGGGAGAAAGTTATTTTTCCGATCGAAAAAGGGCGATTTCGTTTTTTTCGTGACATTTCTTGGCGCAGTTTTGCTATTTTCTTTGCTCAAGTTTTTATGAGAAATGGAATTTGTTTTCCATTGAGAGAATCCATACTATGAATAAGAATTACAGAGCTTTACAATAATGAAATATTATAAAGATCCAGTCTGATGTCTGAACATGTTTTGGATCACTGTGCAAAATAGCACACACTGCCAGGAAGATAACTGGTTTACTAGCCATACTCTTCTACAATGGTGCAGTGCGGTAAACAAACTAGACTTTTTTAACCAGTCATGTTAGTTAATTAAATCGCACTGATATGACTGGTTAAAAGAGTCTACATATCAGTTAGATAGCCTTATTATTTTAATGGGGGGGGGGGGGGTTGAATGGCCGAATGGTTAGCACGTTTGCGTTGTATCATAAGGTCTGTCATTAAGTCAACTGGTGTGGTTTCGATTCCCTGGTTGTACGTGACAAGGAGTAGGGTCGCCTGTCTAACTTCGTGGGTTTTCTCCGGGTTCTCCGCTTTCCTCCCACTGCTCAAGCAAATTATTGAAATAAAATTGAACAATGACCTGGTTTGTGTCGAATGGATGTTAAACCCCATTTCTCTCCTAATAATAAACAACAATTTACATATGTATACGTGTTCTGAGAAACTTTACTAATGTCCGGTATCCCAAATATCCTTTAGACATGAGCTTTAAAGATCTATCATAACATTGTACAGTTTTCAACTTGGAACTTACACTTCATCCCGTCGTGATTACGACAGTGAAAATTAGTTGTTTTGGATACTATTGATCGCCATTTCACTGCCACTTAGCAATAGTAAAAATCACTATTGAGATAGGCCAACATTAAGAAGGAAACAAAATGGAAACCTCTTTGGCTTCAGGGGGGTTGGATGGCTGAATGGTTAGCGTGCGCGCGCTGTATCATAAGTCTGTCATGAGTCGACTGGCGTGGTTTCGAATCCCCGGTTGTACGTGACAAGGAGTAGGGTCGGCTATCCAACCTCGTGGGTTTTCTCCTCCCACTGCTAAAGACCCCTATGCGCAAGCGAATTATTGAAATAAAATTAAACCATATGTTAGTCCCAAAATGACCTAGTTGTGTCGAGTGGACGTTAAACCCAATTTCTCTCTCTTTGGCTTCATGTAATCATGACTGGTCTGCATAATTAACCATCATTATTTTTTTTCAGGTTTCCCCTAGTTAATCAAAATGGTGAGAAGTGCTGTCCGCCCTGCGTTGAAACCTAAAGTTGTCAAAAAGAGGACAAAAAAATTCTACAGACATGAATCTGATAGATATATGCGTGTAAAGGTAGGTCACTTAAACCGATCATTTGAAATATCTTGGTTTTGATTGGCTGGGTGTTCTGACGTGTCGGCCGTAGATGTTATTGATGGCTAATATATCTATTTTCTCTGGATTTCCCTTTTTGTCTCCTCCATTAAAATTGTTTTGTGGAGCCATGGTTGTTTAGACGCTGCTTGCTAATTGGAATTTCTTGGGTTGGCTTCCAGTTTTGGCATGACATGGACAACATATTGTCATCCATTCACGACGAACCAAGGTTCCGTGTACACATGGGTAAACACATAAAAGAACCCTTGAAGTTGGATTTCGAAACAGCACTGCTGTCCGGACAAAATGCCCCTCGTTGCACACTATAGAGCCCAACCGGAGCAGAAAAGTGAAATGATCAACTTCATTTCATTTCTGGGGGTTGGATGGCTGAATGGTTAGCATGTGCATGCTGTATCATAAAGTCTGTCATTGAGTCAACTGGCGTGGTTTCGAATCCCCGGTTGTACGTAACAAGGATTAGGGTCGCCTGTCCAACCTCGTGGGTTTTCTCTGGGTCCTCCAGTTTTCTCCCACTGCTAAAGACCCCTACGCGCAAGCCAATTATTGAAATAAAATTAAACTGTATGTTAGTCTCGAAATGACCTAGTTTGTGTCGAGTGGAAGTTAAACTCCATTTCTCTCTCTCACATTTCATTTCTATTTTTAATTGCAGAGAAACTGGCGTAGACCAAAGGGTATTGATAACAGAGTTAGACGAAGATTTAAGGGTCAATATTTAATGCCCAAAATTGGTTACGGTAGTAACAAAAAAACACGACACATCTGTCCTGATGGTTTTAAAAAGATTCTCGTTCACAACAAACGGGTGAGTTGATTATCTGACATCATCCAGCCTGTAATAAAGCCATACGACGACTCTAGTAATGACGGTTATGTATGAAAATCTATCAATTTGAAATGTTTAGAACATTTATATGCACATACACAATTTATCAATCTATAACATTTTTAGTTTTTACCCACTTCGTTATCTTTACATCACACTGAATTGGATTTTAACATGTATTCTACGATTTATTTGACCTTGGAAATCGGCCATCCTTTATACATATATAAAATGAAAGATGTATGTATGTTTGCCCATCACGCTTCATCACGTGGCCACAATCCGACCCCACATATGTGGAATCGAATTAACCAGCATGACCCCTTGAATGGTTTAGACCATGATTTATGAATGTCAAGGTCACAGATCTTGGTCCCTGGGCAAAGCCAGATATCCAGCTAGTTACTGCTAAATGCAAGTATCCGTGGCATATCCTGACAGCGATTGACCACATATCGAACAGGCTGGGGTTTTCCAAATATGAGATCTAACAAGATGGAAAACAAAATTACCCATTCCAAAATTAAAAGCATGTTAATTCATTTGCATTTATTTTGTATCAGTGAAATTTTGAATATCGTATGCCTGATATAATTAATATATTACATGACCTAGGGATATATTTTCTTTAATTTGTTTAATTGAGATTTTTCATTTGGTTCAATCTTCTGTTTTTCCAAGAGAGAGGAATGAAAGGGGGTGGGGGAAATTAACAATGACTACACCAGGTTTGCTGCCAAACTTGGGTTTGTGTAATTTATCGGGTGATTATCATTGTTGAATGATTTATATACTGCTAATCATCACACATACTTCTGTTGGTCGTTGTTGTATATAAAAGATTTCTGTAGGTTATAGCCCTTGAAATGATAAATCTGTTAATCATGGGTCTTACAAAAAACTGCCAACATCTGGCGGTACACCATTTTTGTAATAGCTCATATTTGAAACCAGTGTCTGTGTAATGTCTGTCACGTTGGAGATGGATTGATAAACAAGGGGAGACAACTCCAATTTTTGATTTTACTTTATTCTGAGCGAAGTTACCACTGTAGTTATGACAAGATGTATGCAATAATTTTTTATTATCGTAACCATGAAACTGGTATATTTGAGTCTTGGCCTCACTTCTCCATTTTTAAATTAGATTAAATCATTAAGTAAAATTCAAATAACTATCAGTGGCTTGAAGAAAAACAGAATTCCATGAAGTTTTCACAATTTAGGCCTTGAAGAATTTGTAAAAAAAGACAATTTGTAATTTTAAGTCCAGTCTTGACAAAACATTGTCATTTTCTGGTGATATTGTGTTCAGGAAGTCAGTGATGGATGCATTATTAAACATAAATTTTCTGTTTCAGGAGTTGGAAATTTTAATGATGCAAAATGGAACCTTTTCTGCCGAGATTGCCCATGGAGTGTCGAGTAAAAAACGAAAAGATATTGTAGAACGAGCACAGCAATTGGCCATCAAAGTAACTAATGCCAACGCTCGTCTCCGATCACAAGAGGACGAGTAAACTGTTAAAAAATAAAAAAATAAATAAAAAAAACATTCAAAGCATCTTGACTTGATTCTTTTTTTCTGGGCTTATTGACATGATGCTTCTCATGCTCGTACTAAATGATTTCCTATCCTGTTCTCAATCTGCTGATAGTCTTAAGTTCGAGGCATCTAAATCAACATCAACCTTGGATGAGAATTGGATTAAGTTTTTTAAGTGATGAAATTGTGGATGACAGTTAATGTCATGAGGAATTCCTCAAACTGACTTATATTTCCAGGGGCAGGACGATTTACCCAGTACTACCCAATACCACCCAATACTAACTAAATACTAACTAAATACTACCACAAGATTGTGAAAAACCAACAGATTTTTCAATTATATATAAAAAAAGAAAAATTGAGTTAATTCATGGAAAAAATGGAAGTGGTGGCCAGTTCCTCAATGTTCCATTTTATTCAGTTTATCACCCAATACTAACAAATATTAGCCCATACTATCAGAAATCAATCCATCAATAATGAGCCAATATAACCCAAAATGAGATAAATACAATTATTTTAATAATGGGTTTATTTGTGGAAAATACATTAATTATTCAATGTTTATCCGTTTCATTTATCACCGATACTACATAAATACATGTTTATCTGTTACAATTTTGCTAATTCCGCCAATTAATTAATTTGTTTCTTTATATAATTGAAGTAGTATGTTAGTTTTTCATAAGGTGGTATTTGGAAGTATTTAAATAATATTGGGTGAATATTCCTGCCGTGTTTTCGAGCACATTTTTTAGTTGTCCATAGTTTCCCTATATTTTACATTGAGTCGGCTCAATCTGAACGACAGACTCACCCTACCTGCAGAGAAGTGACTGACACAGTGAATAGCCATGATATCCATATGACGTTATCTAAACGTCACAGGTCATGAGGTCACATCAACAAACACATGTAAACACCATCATTATTAACATTACAAGACACAATGTTACATTGTAAACAATAGCCTTCTTGCAGCCTTTATGACTGTATAATCCGTACAGAACGTCTTATCGCTTCATCCAATGATTTTTCACAAAAATAACATCTATAACTCTAGATTTGACGTCGGCATATTGGCACTATTTTGTGCTTCGGTCGTGTCTATTTCAGATATACATAGTCAATTCTGTTAATGTTTTTAGCGTGGGGATTGACTAAAAGTTAATTTATTTTAGTTCTAAACAAAAATTTAAAATTTTAACGCAAATTTAAAAAAAATAGCCAAATTCTGACTGGGTTTACTGAGCAAAATGGCCATTCACTGTATACGTGCGAAAAAAAAAAAAGCCAGCTACCATTTAATTTTCGTACGTACGTGAGTCGGCTATTTATATTTAGCCAACCTAAATCATTATTCTACTTTCAATTTTTACGTGAATAATCAACTAGTCCTGGGTACAGCCAAACACGGTATCCATTCATTTGGTTTTTATAGTTCTCTTGTAGTAACTAACGCCCCTCCGTATCGTATTGCCATTCTGGAAGATTGTTGGGCACAAACATAACAGGTCATATTTATTGATAGTGAAAATTCTTTTTATAACTATTTAGGTGCCAGTGTGACAAGAATTTCTCTCGGTTCTTTGTATAGGCAACTCTTCTCTTGCTGTTTGGGTCTTGTCAGGAATAAACCCCCACTCCATTCTCTGGAACACTATCCTAGGGTTTGTGATGATTGGATTATTTTGGTGGATCAATTGGTGTTCTTGCATATACTATTAATGGATTTAGAATTGAAGCGATTTATCCAAAGAAATCAATGTAGATGAACCCTCGAATTCAAGATGGTGAGAAATTGGGATTTAGGTCTCGTTCAACATATCTGGACTAACATGTATTTCACCTGTAGATTATTGTTTTATCAATAATTGGCCCGGGGAATGGAGAGACAGGAATCTTTAGAAATGGGAGGAAACTGGTAGTGTTCCGAGAAAACCCAAGGGGTTAGGTAGGCAGTCCTATACTGATTGTCATGTACAAGCCGGATTCGAAGATTCAACTTAATCAACAGTAATGTGGTTGAAACCCAGCGGATTTTAACAAGCGGTTGCCATGCAAGATACACCCCTATTGTGCAAGTGATGGACGGAGATCCTAAAAGCGTGCACAATAAGCGTCCATAATTCAGTATTTTACGGTCCGACAGGCGCCAATATCAAAGGGGACTGTAATCTTTTGGATATCAACCTTTATTTCGAGTCTCGTCAAAACTGGATAAAAGTTGTGACCTGTAGAGTGTCGACAAACAAAATATGGGCGGACAGGGGCGACGACAATATACGCCCTCATGTAAATATGGGCGTATAAAAAGAAAACGAACAAATAAAACTTGATATTTATATTCAACGTTTATATATTTATGTAACCCAATTATATTAAATTAAGAGAAAGTAACAAAAACAAAATATTGGGTTACACGTGTATAGTCCGGCATGCATCAGACCAACTGATATTTGCATATTATAAAGAAATACACAGCATTCAACTAATAAAATACATTTGATAAAATAAAATGTAAAAATATCAACGTGAAAAGATAGATATATAGAGGATATTTGTCGTTTTGTCGTGAATAACATATTTTATTTCATCGAGAAGCAAGAAAACTTATATTTTCACGAATGCGTAGCATGAGTGAAAATATAAACGTTTTCCTGCTTAGAGATGAAATAAAATATGTTATTCACGACAAAACGACAAATGTTCTATTTATTTTATGATTTTACAATCATTTTAGGTAAAATCAACATGGACTACTGCTGGCCAGTGGAATAACACTTTTATTTCACTGATAAAACGCGGTATTCCACTACTGATCATAAAATAAACAAGAATACTGATTGGTTTCAGCTTCAAATCACATACAAAACACATAATACATTTGATTAAATACAATTTAAATATTATTTTGAAAAGGTTAGATATACAAAAGCAATGTTGAAGCAAGACTACCGACTGGTTTCAGCTTTTCATTAATGTTGTCAACCTGGAGAATTCCACCTTGGTTAATATGGAGCCAGAATTGTGAGATTATGGGGTGGACTGAGAACGGGTCTGTGGGTGTGGTAGGCCCGGGAGCCCGTAAAGAAGTTAATGTTCTCGCGTTAATTTGGGGTTGGGGGGCTTTTCGGTCTTGAATCTAAGTCATTTTAGATCTTAATGAATTGAAAAGATTACCACACGTTGAATTGACGCATACGCTATAAACATTAAGGTATGCTCAAGAAGATCCCATTTACAGTCAGTTTTTCTAAAATATTATGGAGCACTGGTGAAGAGACCCACGGAACCCCTAGAGCAGGGTCCTATGTTCCCGGGTTAACATTGGTATTTCATTGGCACAAGTATTCTGGGGAAAACAGACAGGGGATAATCATGCAGCATTGAACAGAAGTCTTGAGCACATTAAATATTTATAAAACTGTTTTTGTTATAGTTATTCTGGTATTTTATCTTTACCAAACATGACATCTGTTCTACACGAGTATTTTAAACCTTCCTCCAATAACGAGCCCTCGTGATATATTTTATGTTCAAATATTAAAACAGCCCCTGAAAAACAACAAAAACAACAAAATATTAGATTTCCTTGTATCATTTTCACCTCGGATTATGGAGCTACCTTGACGTGGTTGTCATTTTCCCATAAATACCGCGGGGAAATATTCATTCACTGGCTGGGTTAATTCACGTGAAAGTATATTGTTTTCTTACTTATACTGAGATTCATATTACGACTAATGACGAGCGATATTTAATGATTTTTTTGCAGAGTTACTACCCCTGTCACCGAAACATTGTAAACGTTCTACGGGCCAATACTTGATGGAATCGTTTGGATAATCACAAGGAAGAAAACTATGGAATCTTCGAGTCGCCCACCCAAATAGGCCCTGTACAGAAATATAGTTTTTGACACTGGTATCTAGAATGCGATGCATGGAACAAGAGTTTTGAAACTTTTCAAAAGATTGTTCAATTGTAAAGGAGACGCCTGTCAAGATTTGAGAGTGGACCATCAATTTTATGTGTCGTGATTGCCTCAGACCCCGACAACTGAATGACATCACTATAGTGGACGAATATTCGTTTTATTTGAATACGAACCTGTTTTAGGAACAAATTCGACTCGTTCATCTGTTACTCGTGATAAAAATGTTGTTGACCCACCTTTAAAACCCTGAAATAAAAACGCAAAAACATTGATAGGGATGATCGCGGGGTGAGTTAATGAACTGCTCTCAAAATTATATTACCTTTTTTCTTCTTTAAATCAAATTCTAAAATAATATTTCAAATTCATAAAACTGACCTCATTAAGATATAACTGTATAGTGATCAAACTTTTTTCACCATTTTCCCTTTGATAACATCCATCAAAATGTGGTTTAAAATAATCCCCATCGGTGTACCTCAAAAATCTCAACCTGACAAAAACACAACGTATAATAATCACTTATAATCCATATGGGCATGCACAATACAAAATGAAATTTACCGATTAACAAAACAATAGTGAATATCAGCGTCTAGTCGTTCCGATGCGAAAAAAATGCCGATGTTCCGTGCACACGTAGCGTGCATTTAAAACAATACCCGACAGTTGGAATTCGAAAAGTGTAGAAAAGAAGGAGGCTAGACTTCTATTCATTTAGTTTTATTTCACATAAGCCTTGGACATCACATATTCCCCCACCCCTAATCCGTTCTTGTTCCGTAAATTAAACCACGGCCCGTTAAATCTATAAATACCTTTCGTTTAGTCCAATAACAGGATAACCTTTGAACTCGGTACAAACAAAATCTTTAATACGGTTCCAGATCCTATCAGCTTCCTTTTTCGTATCCCAGATACATCGAGCACTTTTCCTAATATCCGTTCTTAACACATCTCTAAAACATAATTCAAAATTATTTTTAAAAATTACATTTTAAATACAACAAGCCAACAGTGAGACTGATGTCCCCCGCAGAAATACCAAGATAAATAGATGACAATTAGAAGGAGGGTTATTGTGTCCTAAAAAGTGTGACGGACAGACAGGCGGATGGACAGACAGACAGACAGACAGATGAACCCATTTTAATAGTCCCCTGCTTTCTTCGAAAGGTGAGGGAGAATAAAGAAACCCAGAAATCAAATATGTAAGCCGTACACTAAACCGTATAAACAATTTCCAGTTTCCACGTATAAATTATATGTACTAACTACTGATTACAATAAAATGTAAATGAGCAGCTGTAAATGAGTTGGACTACATTTTCCATCATGTCTGTGCCGATTACCAGCATGGCACGGGCCTGATTTCTGTAACAAAGTTTAAATACCAAATTGTCTTCCTAACTAAGTAAATGCATGTAATAACGATCAATGACAGGTTGGCAGTCACGGTGGCTCAGTGTGTAAGACTTCGGCTCGCTAACCTGGAGGTCCCGGGATTTTCCGGCATGGTCTCCCATTAAAAGTTATATAATTGGCAAGTGCACACATTGGCGTGTACTTAAAAGATCCCTTGGCAGTTTGAATTCGATATAAGAGTAGGTTTTACTGCCACTGTCCGGGTAAAATATCCCCCACAGCACACTGTATGGCGTTTGCCGTCTTCATTAGCCCATTGGGAGCAAAACAGTAGGACGTTAAACCTCATTTCATTTAATTCATTTCAATGACGGGTATACATCATGCATTGTGGTATAAGGGGAATTGTCCTGGACAGTCTATACAGTCAATGGTTTTTGTATACGGGACCTCAGTTTTTCATCCCATCCGAAAGACAGGACACTGACTATTGACAGGTACATTGACTGTTGACAGGTACCCCTTCCTGCACAACTGGCAAAGGGAAGCACCCTGGAATACTGCTAAGGAACTTTCTCGGACAAATGCTGGATCCACCCAGGGACCCCATACTCACTGACCCAACTTGGGTACCAAATAGAAATGTAAATTTAATCATACCCAACACACGTTGATAATAAGGCCACTTCATAACCACGTTTCTCTGTTTTATCAATAAATTCCTGACATTCCTGAAACAACAATCTAAAATATAACAATACTGTCGCGGTTTTACTCAGTTAGTTGTACATAGGGCCGACTTAGTCGTGGTTTTGAGACACTGTTACAAATGTGTTATTACATTACAAAACAATATATGTGAAGACAGTGGCGCATCCAGATAGATCCCCTAACCCCTAGCCTCCTCTCCTCCTCCTATATAGGGTTTTAACCTACTATTAAAATAGTATACAACTTTCACCATGTCTACGATATCACCCTTGGTGGAAGTGGACGTAAAACTCATGAAACAAACAACCAAACAACTTTCGCTTATTCTGTTTCTATCAATCATGTAAGGTTTTTGTTGGTTGGGGCGATGAAATGTAATGTTATATTCGGGTACAGACACTCAAACAGGCCCGTAGCTGGGGGGGGGGGGCGAGCGCAAAAGTTTTCTACCATAAAAAAACCAGATTAACATTGTCCATCAACATAAAAGCACCCCTGAGAACACTTCCCGCCCCCTTGTTGCTCTGAGCTAGTTACGGCCCTGTACTCAAAACAAATATACTGCGTTCCCTACTGTTGAATGTTTGTAGGAACATTGACGCGACTGTCACATTTTTCTTTCACCGATGTCGGGGTTTTATTCAGTATTACTGTTTGACACCCCATCTTTATTAGCCCAGTAGGAACAGAACAGTAGGACGTTAAACATCATTTTATTTCACTTGTCGGCACTAACCCTTAAATATATGTAAGTAACATAGTGGACCTAAATACAGTAATATAAATGAAAAAAACAAATGATGGGAAAAATCACTTCTCAGCGTTTATACAATAGGTACCGTATGGCAACAAGGTGGCAATCCGTATGACAACAGGGTGACAATCTGTTTATACAATAGGCACCGTAGCAACAGGGTGGCAATCCGTTTATACAATAGGCACCGTATAGCAACAGGGTGACAATCCGTTTATACAATAGGCACCGTATAGCAACAGGGTGACAATCCGTTTATACAATAGGCACCGTAGCAACAGGGTGACAATCTGTTTATACAATAGGCACCGTATAGCAACAGGGTGACAATCCGTTTATACAATAGGCACCGTATAGCAACAGGGTGACAATCCGTTTATACAATAGGCACCGTAGCAACAGGGTGGCAATCCGTTTATACAATAGGCACCGTATAGCAACAGGGTGACAATCTGTTTATACAATAGGCACCGTATAGCAACAGGGTGACAATCCGTTTATACAATAGGCACCGTAGCAACAGGGTGACAATCCGTTTATACAATTTGGCACCGCGATGGCAAAAGGGTGGCAAACCAATAGAATTGAGTCAAATCGGGTATCGAGTCCCCCCCACCATCCACCACCACCAACTTCAACTCCTCGCTGGAATTTTCAGGGATTTACCCTTAATGAGAATATAAAGAGCATGTTTACCTTTGGCGTAAAGACATTGTATAAACCAAACGCTAAACGATTCTTAAATTCACCAGGTAATTCTATATCTTTTTTAACAATGTCCTCTCTCTACAATATAACATATTATAATAAACTGACAGAAAAACTGTACATCAAAATATAGACAAAAACAACAATACACATTATGCCAACAACACACTTATTAATTAAAATCTAGAATATCAAAGTGCTGGGGCAGATCAACGATTGTGAAACTAATGAAGTTTAGAAGCCTTTATTAAATTCAACAAACTTTAAAGAACGCAAAGATTTTATTGATCAAGAACTAGAATATGTACCCAGATTTTAGTTTAAGTTCTCGTAAAAAGGGCCCCAGTGCCCCTGATCTAGGGTGAGGTCTAAATATTAAGACCACCTGCGCTAACCATAACACTAGACCCAATCCTTACCCAAACGGTAACCCACAATTCTGTATGGTGGCTGATAGTGGCCATGTTAAATCTCGCCCTTTTCATAGCGCGACAACACGACATCACGACAGTATTGACGCAATCATACGACACTTAACTCTGTCGTATCATCGTGTTATTTTTATCGTAACGTCGAGATGTCGACTTATTGTCCTAGTCTCTTTCTACAAGTCACAAAAATACAGCTGTACTCATTACATCAGATACATATACATAGATACATATAAATAAGACTCGTCAAAAGAGATAATAGGAAAACGTTGATTCGTTTTCTAAAAGAAAATGAAACATTTTGCGCCCAAAATTGAATTATATTTGGTATTACATTCAAAAAATCTAGAATCATAATAGCAGGACAAAAGTGAGTCAGCTATGTTAATTCCTTGAATAAGAAGTGGTGTCGGTAGGTATCGAACAAGTATGCATTGCCTCGTGTACGACACCCACCAATACTTATAGATTACTGAAGCGATAGTTTAGAAGCGATTTCAGAAGATTTCCAATTTATTTTATTAGAGTGGGAAGGGGATTATATAAAACCTCAAATCAGACCACATAAAATCACCGCATTGGTGTAGCACGCCATCCCAATAAGTGCAGGGGAGGTTTTTTATGAGGTGAAGAAAGCGATTTGCAGCTGTTATTGACCTTATCGCATATTCATCCGTTTGGCATCACTAATGGGATCGGGGCCTAGATGATTAAAAATAGGCCCAGTATTGCCTTCAGCTATGAACACACTCCGAAAGTCCCCTACGCACCCCCCCCCCTCTTATTTTGTTTAACAAATAATTTCGGAATCAATAAAATGGTAGGTCCCTATCAATGATGTTTGACACGACTGGAAATTAATGTGTCTAAAATTGATTAAACAACATAGGGTAGTAAATATTACATTTTGAATCCGTATCAATGATACATTTAGGGTGGTAAATATTACATTTTGAATCCGTATCAATGATACATTTACTCAAAATGTTCCTTCCAATGGATCACCATTTAACTTGAAAACAAGGGAAGCAGCCGATCGAAGAAAAAAAGATTTTAAAAAACAAGTTTCAATATGATAGTAGTGGTTCGGTCATGCATTTACATCTGTGGGTGTCATCCTTTCTTTGAAAGTAATGATTGTGCCAGATTTGAACAAAGTCCATCTAGATTCGCGGCCTGTAGGTAAAGTGTTGACAGATAAAACGTAAAAAAAAAACCAGACCTATAAAAATATATTTTCTAAAACTATTTTAATTTTGAAATTATATTATTTTCACATGTGCTAAGTGTTTTAGTGAATAGTTATAGAAAGG
Organism: Patella vulgata; assembly: GCF_932274485.2. Taxonomy (NCBI): domain Eukaryota; kingdom Metazoa; phylum Mollusca; class Gastropoda; family Patellidae; genus Patella; species Patella vulgata. The sequence continues at coordinate 5,644,066 of NC_065884.2, forward strand.
GTCTTGTAGATTAAGACTATAGCGCATGTGCACTGTGCAGTTTTAAACTTCCGAGACGACAAGTCGACAAGTCGATGATACGACAGTTTCGCTTTTTGTCGTGCCGTCGTATCATCGACTTGTCGTGGCGATAAGTCGATGATACGACGGCACGACAAAATCACACGATCTTACGATAAAATCGGGCGATCTTACGACAGAACAAACTGTCGTAAGATCGTCTGATTTTGTCGTATCATCGACCTTATTTTGTCGTGCTGTCGTATCATCGACTTATCGCCACGACAAGTCGACAAGTCGATGATACGACAAAACCAAACTGTCGTATCATCGACTTGTCGACTTGTCGTCTCGGAAGTTTAAAACTGCACATGCGCTATAGTCTTTATCTACAAGACCCTTCTATAAATATTCGCTAAAACACTTAGCACATGTGAAAACAATATAATTTCAAAGTTAAAAGAGTTTAAGAAAATATATTTTTATAGGTCTGGGGTTTTTGTTTTTTTTGTTTTTTTTACATTTGATCTGTCAACACTCTACCTACAGGCCGCGAATCTAGATGGAATTTGTTCAAATTTGGCACAATCATTACTTTCAAAGAAAGGATGGCACTCTCGGAGGTAAATGCATGACCGAAGCACTACTGTCACATTGAAACCTGTTTTTTTTTTTTAAAAAAATCTGTTTTCTTCGATCGACTGTTTCCCTTGTTCCAAGTTAAATGATGATCTATTGGAAAGAACGTATTGAGTAAATCTACGCTATCACTAAGACGGATTCAATATGTAATATTTCTCATTACTACCTATGTTGTTTAATCAATGCTATACATGTTATTTTTCAGTCGTATCAAACATCATTGATATCATTTTATTGATTCTGAAATTATTTGTAAAACAAAATAAGAGACGTGGGGGGGGGGGGGCGTATGAGGCTTTCATAGTGTGTAATCATCTAGGCCTCGATCCATTGTTTTTGGTGCTTGATATTTTGCGGGGGAGTCGCAGTGTCTAGGCAGGTAAGACGTTGGTTCGGTAACCCGAAAGCTGGGTGTTTGATCCCTTCATTGGACGAGAAAGTTCATCCAGATTTTCCGACGAGGTCTTGTCAGTTGTGCTGGACAGAGGGCCTGGCACGTAAAATATCCCTTGGTAGTTGGAATTCGATATAATGGTAGGCCATAGTGCGCTGTCCTGGCAAAATTTCGCTCATAGTATGGCGTATGCCCGTCTTCAATATGACAGTACTGGTTCGGTCATGTATTTACACCCGAGAGTATCATCCTTTCAGAGGATCGCGTGGCTACGTGGGCAAGACGCTGGCTAGCTAGCCTGGAGGTCGGGTGTTCGATCCCACACTGATCAGAAGTGAATATTCGCTAGGCCTCTGATAAGAATGACATCGATGCGACTTAATGAGTCCCCAATATTAACATTATTCCTCCGACAAATTTAATTCTAAAAATTTTTTTTTTATGTATTAGAAAAATAAATAAAGACATTTGAAGTATTTGTAGGTAAAAAATATTTCCTATGTAGCGTAAATGGGTATTAAAATGAGTAAAAGGCATCATTCTACCCGAAGCAGTTACGTCTTATATAAACAATGCACGCGCCATTGGTCCAATGATTGACACCGCGTGACGTGATTGCATGTGTTGAAAACAGTCATCTTTTACAGAGATATTAGACGACTTTTTTCACAGATTGGTTCGATCCCTGCATTGGCCGACAAAATTCATCAAGATTTACCGGCGTGGTTCCCCCTTGTCAGTGATGCGGGACGGAGGGCCTGACAATGACAGCTGTCTAGTCGTTCGGATGGGACGAAACACCGAGGTCCCGTGTACACATTGGCGTGCACGTAAAAGATCCCTTGGCAGTTGGATTTCGATATAAGAGCGGGCCGTAGCGCCGCTTCCCGGGCAAAATTCCCTCATAGCACACTGTATGGCGTATGCCCGTCGTCTTTAGCCCAGTTTAGGAGAGAACAGTAGGACGTTAAACTCCATCTCATTTCATTTCATGCCATCCTGTCTTTGAAAGTAATGATTATGCCAAATTTGAACATCTAGTTCCGCAGTCTGTAGTTATACCAGAGGGTTGACAGATAACACCTTAAAAAAAACAGATCTATGAAAATATATTTTCTAAACCTTTTTTAATTTTGAAATTATATTGTTTTCACGTGTGATAAGTGTTTTAGCGAATAGTTGTAGAAAGGGTCTTGTAGATTAAGACTATAGCGCATGTGCAGTTTCAAACTTCCGAGACGACAAGTCGACAAGTCGATGATACGACAGTTTGGTTTTGTCGTATCATCGACTTGTCGACTTGTCGTCTCGGAAGTTTGAAACTGCACATGCGCTATAGTCTTAATCTACAAGACCCTTTCTGTAACAACATGTATTCGCTGAAACACTTAGCACACGCGAAAACAATATTATTTCAAAATTAAAAGAGTTTTAGAAATATATTTTTATAGGTCTGGTTTTTTCTTTGTTTTTTTGTACGTTTGATCTGTCAACACTCTACCTATAGGCCGCGAATGTAAACTGACTTTGTTCAAATTTGGCACAATCATTACTTTCAAAGAAAGCATGACACTCTCGAATGTAAATGCATGACCGAATCACTACTGTCATATTGAAATGTGTGTGTTTTTAAATCTTTTTCTTGATCGCTGCTTTCCTTGTTTCATGTTAAATGATGATCCATTGGAAGGAACATATTGAGTAAATGTACGTTATCACTGATACGGATTCAATATGTAATAATATTTCTCATGTTTAATCAATTTTTGACATATTATTTTCCAGTTGTATCAAACATCATTGATACCATTTTATTGATTCTGGAATTATTTGTAAAACTAAATAAGAGACGTGGGGTGGGGTATGAGGCTTTTAGAGTGTATTCATAGTTGAAGATATTACTTGGCCTTTTTTTACTCATTTAGGCCCCAATCCCATCAGTGATGTCAAACGGATGCAAGCCTATATGCGATAAGGTCAATAACGGCTGCGAATCGTTTACTCCACCTCATAAAAAAACTCCTGCATCTATTTGGGTGACGTGGGGGGGGGGGGGGGTATGAGGCTTTTAGAGTGTGTTCATAGTTGAAGATATTACTGGGCCTATTTTTACTTATCTAGGCCTCAATCCCATTAGTGATGTCAAATGGGAGAGAGAGAGAGAGAGAGAGAGAGAGAGAGGGAGAGAGAGAGAGATAGGGGTTTAACGTCCACTCGACACAAATTAGGTCATTTCGGGACTAACATATGGTTTAATTTTATTTCAATAAATCGTTTGCGCGTAGGGGTCTTTAGCAGTGGGAGGAAACCGGAGGACCCGGAGAAAACCCACGAGGTTTGACAGGCGACCCTACACCTTGTCACGTACAACCGGGGATTCAAAACCACGCCAGTTGACTCAATGACAGGCTGTGAATCGTTTTCTCCACCTCATTCAAAAAAAAAAAAGACTCCTGCAACTATTGGGGTGACGTGCTGCACTATGATAATGCTGTGATTTTAAAGAATGTGACCCGATTTGGTTTTTTTACAATCCCCTTCCCACCCTGTCTTCTGAAATCATTTTTAAACTATCGCTCCAGTCATCTATAAATATTGGTGGGTGTCGTACACATGGCAATGAATGCTTACTTGTGTGATACCTCCCGACACCACTTTTTCTTCAAGGAATTAACTTAGTTAACTCACTTTGGTCCTGCTATTGTAATTCTAGATTTTTTAAATATAATACCAAATATAATTCACTTGTGGACACAAAATGTTTCATTATTTTGAGAAAACAAATAATTAATCAACGTTTTCCTACTATCTCTTTTATATTTATCAAATCTACTACTTAGGCCTATATATGATGTAATGAGTACAGCTGTATTTTTGTGACTTGTAGAAAGAGACTAGGACAATAAGTCGACATCTCGACGTTACGATAAAAATAACACGATGATACGACAGAATAAAGTGTCGTATGATTGCGTCAATACTGTCGTGATGTCGTGTTGTCGCGTTATGAAAAGGGCGAGATTTAACATGGCCACTATCAGCCACCATAATTCTCCGCAACAATCACGTGCTCTAACCGAGCTGCTAACATCTCGTGACCATGACGAAATCTGCAGACAGTCTTAATATTTACACCTGACCCTGATATAGTTCATATTGCATACAAATTGTGAGCCTACTGTAGCGGTGGTTCGTTGTACATAAAATAGAGAAGTTTACGGGCGAGTGAATACCTAATTATGTTAGAAAAACTCACACCAACTATTAATATTACGGAATAATAATGATTGAAATGAAAACGTAACCCTTGTCACCCAACACATACCGACAAGTAGGCCTAACACTACTGAACTGTGCCTAGAAAAATATATTGATATTATAGGCCTACCTGTTCTTTTCTCCATTTACTAAACATAATGTCCGAATCTTTTATTCTGCTACACTTGGTCCGAAATCAAAGTAAAATAATCAAAACCGTATCTGGAAGTAAAATAAAATGAAATGGGGTTAAACGTCCTGTTTTATTTCTGCACCTACAGGGATAATGAAAACGGGCATTACGTCATACAGAGTGCTTTGTTTGAGGAAAATCGTTATCGGACAGCGACGTTATATTCCCGGTCCTCTTTACACAGAATTCCAACTGTTTTAACAGGTTTTTACATACACGCCGAAGTAAACACGGACCTCGGTTTATTGTCTCGCCCGGACGACTAACCTGGAAACAGATGACATCATTTTATGCTAATCAAACCTGGATGTAAATGGCATCGTTGATGAATTAAACAATCCTAGCTTGACTACTGTGGAAAACGCTCTCAGATATAAGGAAATGGCGAACACTTTGCGAATAGCCAACAGAAGGAGCGTACGTACGTTACCATCGCTCGAAAACTAGATATATGTACTATGTAGGCCTATCGCTATACAGCTCTCCGCAGATTCGCGTGTCTGTTTTGTTCAGAATGCAGTCCTCCAAGAAGGTCATTTTGGTAGTTTTGACATTACCAAAAATAGCAAATAATTATTTTTTATTTCAGTGTGAAGAAGACAATTTGCCTATAGACTAGAGAGTAGAATTTCCATCTTCTCTGTTTCTAATTCCAATGCAATCAACATAATTGAAGTGGGAACATAAATGGAATTAATTATGATGAAAATGCACTCTTTAGTTTTATATTCTATTTCGCGCACCGTATTTTAATAACAACATTCATAAATACGCACGAGAATTCTACGTACGTGTTTTAAAACTGAGCAAATAATAACAAACTATAAGCTAGGTCGCTAACGGTAACTACTTAACCATAGTCAATTAACATAGCAGCCAGTCAGCCACTATTTTTAGGTACAAATAAACGCTAGTCATTCATCGATTTTATAGTAAAGCAGAGTAGGACGTTATCTGTTGTATTGACAGTCGCGATCTAAACATATTAGATATCTTACCGTTTTGTAAAAGACACTGTACATGGTGTTTTCGGCTATATTTACACCAGGAACTAGTGTTTCCGTTCCGTAAACACTGAAGATAGCAATCCCTAACACATCCTTCAATAACACTCTGTGAATTGTGATGTTAGCAGTCCTTTTCTCAACAGCTAATTGACTCTAACTATGGAAAGCAAAGGAGGTCACTATCAATTATTGTACTGCGCAGAACCCTAGAGATTATGCACGCGCAAACCACAATCGACTATAACCATTACACAAAACATAAAGTTAGGTCAACAGACGAATGTAGGAGAACTGTGCAACGCATTATAGACAGCACAAAACGGCACAATAATTTACTTTCACTTGTGGCACAGTAAGGCACCATATCGTTAAGCTAGATGGCGCATGTTCGATCACTATGTTGGCCGAAAAAGTTCATCTAGGCACAGGACGGAAGGACTGTCTAGTCGTTCGGACAGGCCGCTAAATCGAGGACCTGTGAATAATTTGGCGTGCCTTCATTTCGGTACCACATGTGAAATGAAATGGGGTTTAACGTCCTACTTTTCTGCTCCGAACTGGGTTTATGAAGACGGGCATACGCCATACAGTGTGCTATGAGGGAAATTTTGTCCGGACAGCGGCACTACGGCCTACTATTATATCGAATTCCAACTTTTACGTGCACGCAAATATGTAAACGGGACCTCGGTTTTTCGTCCCATCCGAACGACTAGATAGCTGTTCTTCTCAGGCCCACCGTCCTGCATCACTGACAAGGGGGAACCACGCCGAAAAATCTGGATGAACTTTCTCGGTCAATGTAGGGATCGAACACCCGACTATACATGTCAATCAGGATATGCTTCAAATCATCAACCAGGACGGTTAGTGCTAAATGATAAGGCCAGCTCAATTTTTCGTCATATGTCACGAGATGGAAACCGGACTAGCATCAAAACCTCGGCCAGTGCTCTTTTGACTTAGTTTTCACTAATTCACTCCCCTAATCCCTAACCTGCAATCTCGCCAACAATCACGTGCCCTAACCTTATTTACATCTCAGCGACCTTGACAAAAATTGAGCTGGCCTTAACTATTAGATTTAGTCAAACAGGACGCGATTTTGATACGTCTAAAGAACAGAAATGAAATGAAATGAAATGGGGTTTAACGTCCTACTGTTCTGCTCCTGTACTGGGCTAAGGAAGACGGGCATACGCCATACAGTGTGCTATGAGGGAAATTTTGCCCGGGCAGCGGCAATATCGCCTACTCTTATATCGAATTCCAACTGCCAAGGGGTCTTTTACGTGCATTCCAATGTATACACGGGACCTCGGTTTTTCGTCTCATCCGAAGGACTAAACAGCTGTCCTTGTCAGGCCCTCCGTTCTGCACCACTGACAAGGGGAAACCACGTCGGAAATCCCGATGAACTTTCTCGGCCAATGCAGGGATCGAACACGTGACCTCCAGACTAGCGAGCCAGCGTCTTAACCACCTAGCCACCGTAGCTCAGAGAGCACTCTAGACATTACTAAACTATTATAGAAGGAAGAGAACACCGCTATTATTAACCTATTACAAATAATGACGCAACTTACCTGCCTATATATTAACTTTAACACGTTGTATACAACAAATGTGCACTAGTACAGTTAATACAGTGTGATTTCTTTTGTTTAATTTCAGCTGTAAATATTTCTCCACGTTCAATGTTAATACGTGTTTATTGACAGCATGACTAGTATCATATATGTATGACGCACCTTAACTTCCTATTGAACAAGGCCTATATATATAAACTGTAACACGACGGTAATCGACATATCGATACATAACACCCGAATAATCTGATCAGAAAACATTTAGATTGAAATCTGAGTAAGATTGTACATCAGCCAGATACGAAATTCAACATGACAGCCATCATTAAGGAATATATCAAGTTACCCGGAGAGTTTGAAAATTACTTAGCTTTTGCTTTATACAACGTTTTTACACCCCAGGTAAGTATTTTCACACCTGCAAGTAAACGTTTTTAAACCCCAGGTAAGGATTGTCACACCTGCAAGTAAACGTTTTCACACCCTAGGTAAGCGCGTTGTCACCCCAGGGAATTGATTTTCGCACTTATTATTATTAAAACATTTTTTGGCGTTCTCACTCATGACGTCAGCTGGCAGACAATCGTCATTCAGAAGATGGCCACGGAGAACGCTATGTGGCGTCATATGTCGATTGTGGTTTAGGGTAAACAGCGCTCGCGCTAACCCTAATCCTAGACCAAGCCTAACCCTTACCCCAACCCTAGCGCACAATCCACATAATGACGTCATATGTGCAGGACCGTCTCCGATCTAGCGTTCTCCGCTGACCACCGACCATGTTCCGTTTTCTTTTCATGTTGAGTGAAGCTTGTATTATTACAGCCCCCCCCCCTCCTCCCGATCCATCTCCTTGATTTGATATTTGTTATTAATTTCTTGCAATGTCTATGTAGTATGTCTGGTCCGCAAATTTGTCCTGTCGGTCTTGTTCTGCGTGTAGTGCTGGGCCCTGTTTCTCGAAATCTTAACTAAAGATAAGATCCAAATTTTAGTAGATATTTCAATTTTGATTGGCTAAGCACTAAAATCAATCTAATATTATCCAATCAAAATACTAAAATTTGGATTTTACTTTAGTTAAAGTAGCTAAGTCTCTAACTCAATATCATCCAAAATCTTCGACATTGAAAACACGAATTATTTGTCAATTTAAATCAACATTGGTGTTGTGACCTTACGGGGAAAAGATGGGCTTCTCATATCCAATAATTAAGACAAAATAAACATTTTACCGTTGGTACACGAATCGTGTACACGAATCGTGTACCATGGCCCATTTCAGCGCCATTTTTAACAAGGGACTCGTAGAAAGAGGCTAGATAATATTCCACAAGTCATGTCAATCTTATCTGGAGAGCATGCGCAATAAATGCTATCGGTATAGAGTGGAATAACTAGACGCAAGAGATTGCCATTCGATTGAGACTTCTGGCGTATTTCGCCGAACATAACAGATTAGAAATTGCAATAAAAACAGAAACGATTGAATGTAAATCAGTTTATATACATTCACATTACATTATTATGTGCGTTGCGACCCATTTGTGTCAATTTCTAGGTCCCAAATATTAGCGATTTAGCTCCTTTAAAATTTCGTGAAACAGGCCCCAGTTTTTTTTACACTTACTCATAGTGGATGACAGTTGCTGATGTTTGTTTTGTTTTATTATATTGACAGGAATGTAACGAATTGATTGAAAAAACAGAAGAGATGGGATATAAACCTGCTTTGATAAATGGGTAAGTTGTTGTCTCCAAATAACTATTCTATTCTTTAATATCACACTTGATCTTTTAGATGTGTGTGTGTGTGGGGGGGGGGGAGTAGGTTATTTAAGGAACTGGACCCCAAGTGCTACGGATCTTGCTGTTCGCGTTCTTGTTCTTGGACCGCACTGTTCAAAAAAGCCCGCGACTCCACTAATTTAAGTGTGATCGACATGAAACGTGGCATGTCTGTTTGTTGGACAATGTCGCGTCCATTGGCAGAGAGAGAGAGAGATAGAGAGAGATAGAGAGAGAGAGAGAGATGGGTTTCACGTCCACTCGACACAAAGCAAGTCATTTTGGGACTAACATGGTTCAATTTTATTCAATAATTCGCTTGCGCGTAGGGCTCTTTAGCAGTGGGATCGATCGTCGGACTTCTTTGTTAGGTTCTAAGCTTGTCGTAGTTCACGTCGAGGGTCAAAAACAAAATTCATGAATATTAATTACCGAGTTCGGATGTGACGAAAAACCGAGGTCCCGTGTACAAATTGGCGTGCAAGTAAAAGAACCATTGGCTATTGGAAGAGGAGGACGTAGCGAAGCTGTCCGGGCAAAATTTCAGTCATTTCATTACAGAGAATAATACATGTAAACTAATATAATAAACGGTTAGAATTATCATAGAATTAATTTATTTTCAGACAATTTTATCAACCAAGCAGAAGGTAGCACAATCGATGTCTGTGGGAATCGACAGAACAATCTAATAGAATCTGGAACCGTGTCAAAGATTACGTTTGTTCAGAGATCGAAAATGATCGGGTTACAGGATTAAATAAACAGTACGATTAATGACTTTATATTACTATTTTACGATTAATAACTTTGTTACTATGTTACGATCAATGACTTGATGTTACTATGTTAAGATTAATGACTTTATGTTACTTTTTTACGATTAATAACTTTATGTTACTATGTCACGATTAATGACTTGATGTTACTATGTTACTATTAATGACTTTATGTTACTGTTTTACGATTAATAACTTTATGTTACTATGTTACGATTTATGACATGATGTTACTATGTTACTATTAATGACTTTATGTTACTGTTTTATGATTAATAATTTTATGTTACTATGTTACGATTAATAACTTTAACGCGCACTGGAACACAGTACTCTGGGAGTGGTGCTATACACATGCAGAATAATAATAATAACAATAATAATTATGTTATCAGTAATAACTATATGTTGCGAGTAATAACTTTATATTACGATTAATAACTTTATTTTACGATTAATAACTTTATATTGATAACTTTAGGTCGCGATCAATGACTTTATGTTATAATTAATGACTTTATGTTATAATTAATGGCTTGTAGTTAATTAATAACTTTATGTTGATAGTAATAACGGTGTTACTATCATTGACTCTATGTTCCTATTAATGACTTTATGTTACTATGAATTACTATGTTAATATTAATGACTTTATGTTACGATTATAACTAAGTTACGAGTAATAACTTTATGTCACCACAAATAACTTTATTTTGCGATTACTAACAGTATGTTATAATTGCTAACTTTATAAGGCGAGTAGTAACTTTATGTTACAATAGCTTTATGTTAGTGTAGGCCATCGAAAGTATAAAAAAAAACGAAACGAAATATAGACTGTATTTTAATCAGATTGAGTCGTCATTAGCTCAATCGGTGCAAAAAATAAATAGAACGATAAACCCCATTTCATTTTATCTCTTTGTAGGCTGAAGTTTTTAAGATATGACCCAGGTGAATATTTTAAACCACATTTTGATGGATGCTATACAGGAGAAAATGGCGAGAAGAGTTATTTTAGTTTACAGCTCTATCTGAATGAGGTAAAAACGTTAAATGGCAAACACAACCAATTGTGGTATTTCTATGGAATAAACTATCAAAGTCAATGAAACATTTGATGTCTATGGGCAATTTTGAATCACAACTAAAAACATTTTTATTTCAAAACCCTGATCTGTAAATGATCAATGAATATAACAACAAACAATGTCTTAGAAACTAAATCAAAGCGCTTTATATAAATGACGATATTATTGTTATTATGAATCAAAACATATCTTTTACTATTTGGTCTGAATCCTACCCAGCCTCTTCCAAGTTTGGACATTTTCTATATTGTCACCCCTGTCCCCATTACGTATTAGTGAAATGGGTGCTTTCAAAGTGATCAAGGGCAATAACCCTGGCAGTACAATTATTAGAAATCGTGGAAAACCAATAGGATTCTTCGTCTCATGACCTTAAATTTAATTCAATCGGATATAAACTTACTTAAGCCTCTAGAGCGTCCACGAACGATCGTGGGCGCCGGTCCAATGGACTGACGGACCGACGAGGGCGACAACAATATACAACCACATTTCAATGGATTTTTTTGGTCATTATTGACACAGTGTCGCTATAATAACAATCACTGTCGATGTTGCTATACAGTATACCACAATGGTGACGGGATTTTAAAACCCGAACCCCCGGTGTCCTCCCACGCGCAAGCGAATTAATGAAATAAAATTGAACCTTTTGTGTCTAATGGACGTTAAACCCCATTTCTCTGTCTCTCATAAAACCCGGATGTCACTCACCATCATTGCCACAGTAACCGATGAGTGCTTATATATTTACAGGGTTTTAAAGGTGGGTCAACAACCTTTATCTCGAAGATATCTGGTGATCGTGTGGAATTTGTTCCTAAAACAGGTAAAATAAATAGAAACTAGCAGGCCCCGTGTTCACAAAACATTCTCAGACTTAAGTTAAGAATTCTCTCTTGAAAATTGATCGCGTTATTTTAACTGAAATTTGTCCCTTATCAAACTTTTGCTGTTTTAATGTATCAAATACATTAATAAGAAACTATGTGCAAAATTTTGTGTTTCTGGATCAAAGATATTTCTCATGAACATTGATTGAGTGTTGAGTAAATTCTTAACTTCAGTCTGAGAATGTTTTGTGAACTTGGATCCAGGATATCATAAGAACGGTTTACATGACCTTAAAAGCCATAATAGATGAGCGGCAGTCTACAAAATGACTAAAGCGCGTATGGATATTAACAATCATAACCTCCACTATACAGCTGAGTTTGGTCTCTTGTGCAAAAAAAAGTAACAGATTTTTTTTAAAAACATGCATCATTTTTTGGTCTGAATAAAAATTCAAGATTTCTTTTCTACTTTTAATAATAAGAGTTAGATATACAAAACAAAATCAATGAGTTTTCTAACATAAATTGGGGGGTTGGATGGCCGAATGGTTAGCACGCGCACGCTGTAAGGCCTGTGATTGAGTCAACTGGCGTGGTTTCGAATTCCCGGTTGAACGTGACAAGGAGTCGCCTGTCCAACCTCGTGGGTTTTCTCTAGGGCCTCCGGTTTCCCCCCACTGCTAAAAGACCCCTACGCGCAAGCAAATTATTGAAATAAAATTGAACAAAAATATGTTAGTCCCGAAGTGACCTAGTTTGTGTCAAGTGGACGTTAAACCCATCTCTCTCTCTCTCTCTCTCTCTCTCTCTCTATGCCTGTGTTTGTACCGTACGAAACTTGCGCTGTCTGTCTACAGTTAGCTCAACTGGATGTTTCCACAGCTCGGCATGAAAACACAGACACGAATGTTGAGGAAGCCAAATCGACGATTTAGTCGAAAACGCTATCTATGCTTCGAGAATATTGAGAAGTATTTATTATGTTTCCCTTTAATAAATTTCAAAATGTATGTTATTATTTACATACTCTATCCTAAGTGGCTACGACGTTGGCTCGCTAGCCTGGAGGTCGGGTGTTCGATCCCTGTAATGGTCGAGAAAGTTCATCCAGATTTTTCGGCGTGGTTCCCTCTTGTCAGTGATGCAGGACGGAGGGTCTGACAAGGAAAGTTGTCTAATCGTTTGGATTGGACAAAACACCGAGGTCCCGTGTACATATTGGCGTGCACGTAAAAAATCCCTTGACAGTTGTAATTCGATATAAGAGTAGGCCGTAGTGCCGCTGTCCGGGCAAAATTTCCCTCATAGCACACTGTATGGCGTATGCCCGTCTTCATTAGCCCAGTTCGGAGCAGAACAGTAGGACGTTAAACCCCATTTTATTTCATTTATATACTCTATGGCAATCTGAACGACAGATTCACTCTTCCTGCAGAGAAGTGACTCTGACACAGTGAATAGCCATTATATCCATATGACGTTATCTAAACGTCACAGGTCATTCGAGGTCACATCAACAAACAAATGTAAACACCATCATTATGATCATTATCAACATTACAAGACACAATGTTACATTGTAAACAATAGCCTTCTTGCAGCCTTTAGGACTGTATAATCCGTACAGAACGTCTTATCGCTTCTTCCAATGATTTTTCACAAAAATAACATCATCTACAACTCTAGATTTGACGTCGTTATATTGGCACTATTTTGTGCTTCGGTCGTGTCTATTTCAGATATACACAATCAATTCTGTTAATTTTTTTAGCGTGGGGGTTGACTAAAAGTTAATTTATTTCAGTTCTAAACAAAAATTTAAAACTTTAACGCAATTTTAAAAAAATAGCCAAATTCTGGCTGGGATTACTGAGCAAAATGGCCATTCACTGTATATGTGCGAAAAAAAAAGCCAGCTACCATTTAATTTTCGTACGTTAGTTACGTACGACTCTATGGATGTTATAGTTTATATTTAAATATAGTAATACACATAATAAGTTGGTGTAATTTTTTGATTGACCATGTAAAGTGTACATATATAATGTCTGTTTATGAAAGGTGTAAAACGAATTAGAACTGAATTACAAAATAGTATTCTAATTTTTGAAAATGGCGATCTTTCAGGACAGAGATCTATTCACAAAGTAAATAGTTCTATAAGCAACATAATTACAAGACAATAATGTATAATCTCATCTAGGAGCCGCCGTACTCGATCCCAGTGTTAGCCGAGAACGTTCCTCGGGATATTCCGGCGCGGTTTCCCCGTGTAGTACAGGGGTGAGGGTTAGGGGGCGTGACAAGCACACCTTTCTAATCGTTCGGATAGGATGCAAAGCCGAGGTCTCGTGTACACATTGGCGTGAATGTAAATGAACCCATGGCAATTGGAATTCGATATAAGAGTAGGCCATAGCGCTGCTGCCCGGGCAAAATTCCCCTCATAGCATACTGTATGGTGTATATACCTGTCTTCATTAGCCCAGTCGGAGCAGAACAATAGGACGTTAAAACACATTTCATTTCATCTCAGTTCAGCATCGTTTCTTTGTTTTTGTTGCAGGAGCTGTACTAATATTCCAACAGGATATTCTACATGAAGGTTCATTGTTAGAAGAAGGTAGAAAATATTCGTGTAGAACAGATATTATGTGTAGGATAAAGCACGAGACTGAGGTTATGCTGGGGAAAGAAAACCTGAAGAAAATAACCCGAGAAAAAGAAAAACCGAGGCCAGAAGTGTTTCATCCCCAGCATAATCGAAGTCGAGGACTTTATCTTGCTTATAAACCGTCTATGTTTACATATACGTACAATGAGAATATCCCAGAATTCCAGAAAGAAAAACCTGATATCGTGTATTCCTAAGGAAAATAAAAACCTACCTTGGAAGAATAACCCGTTACAGGTTTAAAGAAAAAAACTTTCAGAAGAATAACCCCAAATTCCCATGTATATATCCAAAGTCGTCCCGACTTATTCCGGGCATAGAATATACCCCAAAGATCAAAGGGATTTACCGTGATAGGTTTATAAGTCAGCATAAAACAAACCTCATTGGACCCATAACAGTTTGTTAGATGTTGATACTGCTGGCAGTGCTCACTCTGGGTTTCAGTTTTCAATTTAATTTATTAGCAATATATTTTTATCGCGGAAATGGCGATCGACTGTGTGAGCGCTGACTGCTGGACACCCAATTCATTATTTGATTTGATATATTATACATTTGTTGTCTATTGTTTGAAATATATGTGTATATTATTTGTGTTGTCCGCGTGTTTGTCTTGTGTAATTATTTGTGTGTATGTTGCGGTAGTAATGAATTCAGTAGCTTCCGTAATTAGTTCAGCCAGACTGGCGTTAAAAAAGGTGATCAAATAAAGTGAGTGTATGTCCTCCTCAAACATCTTTATTGTGACTCAATGGCCGGGAGGTTGGATGGCCGAATGGTTAGCGCGTGCGCGTTGTATCATTGAGTCAACTTGCGTGGTCTCGATTATTTCAATAATTCGCGTGCGTGTAGGAACCCGATAGGCAACAAAGAAGATAGGACGACAAACCGAGTAGGCGCATGGTTAAGTACTCTATCCGTTAAATGTGCACCAGTCAACTCAAGACGTATCTGTTGTTTTTGTGTCAAAATTCATATTGTCGTTAAATTAATAAACTTCATTAGATTATATTATATCGGTTGTAAGGAGTTCTTCCTTTCGTTTCACTACTAGAACACACAGGAATGCGATTTGTTGATCGTTTCAATTGTGAATATCAACCTGTTATAGTGCCAACATCAACCTATTATAGTACCAACATCAACCTATTATACAACATCAACCTATTATAGTACCAACATCAACCTATTATAGTACCAACATCAAAGTACCAACATCAACCTATTATACAGCATCAACCTATTATAGTACCAACATCAACCTATTATAGCACCAACATCAACCTATTATAGCACCAACATCAACCTATTATAGCACCAACATCAACCTATTATAGTACCAACAACATCAACCTATTATAGTACCAACATCAACCTATTATAGCACCAACATCAACCTATTATACATCAACCTATTATAGCACCAACATCAACCTATTATAGTACCAACATCAACCTATTATAGCACCAACATCAACCTATTATAGTAATTGTGCCTTTTGCTAATTTTAAATTCTCGGAATTAATAAACAAATCTCTCTGTTGAATGATTTTTGAAATTTTACAATAACACATTTGAAGTTTTTTCTGGTGTATGGTTATTATTCTAGAGAATATCTTAGAAACCGTTAAAGATACCTTTCAACCTATTTTCATATGTCCGTCCTTCCGTCCTTCCGTCCCGATTTCGTTTCCGGAGTATATTTCATTATCCTTTCGAGAAATCTTTATAGTATTTTTCTGCCTATTGCTTTGCTAATCGTTCGTTTCAATTGTAAATTTGATATTTTAATTGAAAATCCACAACATTGCAAATTCGTTCATTCCAAATATAAAATACATCGTCTAGTAATCGCTTCAGTTGATTTTCTAAATCCAATCTGTAATCTACGCCATATTTATTTTCTAGAATTAGTATAATTATTCCTCTAGAAATTATTCTATTTTTAAATTTCTGAATTGTGGCGACACCTTGGTACCCATCACTATACCACAAATGGTGTTTTTAATTAATTTTGTTTTGTCAAATGTAAAGTTATTGTTAGGTATATATTACATTATAAATAATGCATGATTAATATAAATTGCATATTGTACACTGATTACATATGATTTATTCTTCTATTAAATATTAAATATCGTGCATGAATTACATGTATTACATGATGTTAATATATGTACATGTATAAGAACTTTACATATATTACTGCTATTACTTTACATATACTTTATTCTGTTATTAAATGTTAAATACCGTCCATGAATTACAAATAAATCTTTTATTACAAGATCAATATCTTTCATCGATTACAATTCTTTTATTCTGTTACTGCATCTTAAATATCGTCGATGAATAGATGGAAGGTAGACTGGAATCCCGAACACCTTGCTGGCTCGTTATTCGTTTTTCGCGAATCACCACCAACGTGCAACACCGGGATCAATCGTGGTTAGTGAGTCAGCGCCTTACTCACTGTGCCACCGTGACTCCCGACCGTCGACACAGTTTACTAACATGTTAAAGAATCAAACTTACACGCCGCTTCCAATATTTAACAGAGCAGCTTCGTATTATCGCCCACTCTAAACAAATTAGGTAATTTCGGGACTAATATATGGTTTTATTTCATTTCATACTTCATTTGCGCGTAGGGGTCTTATAGCAGTGGGAGAAACCGAAGGACCTGGAGAACTAGGGGGAGGCTACTCCTTGTGACGTACAAGTTGAGTCAATGACAGACCTTATGCTCATCCACCTCCCCGTATTCCAATATAATGTTTGGACCAGTAATTTGCACGAATAGTTCCCCAAAACTCTCAAACAAAAAACAAACAACCCAAAAACATAAAAAAAAACCTGGGCAACAGGGTGCTGGCTGTCTCGTAACCTGGCTGTTTCGTACTTAGTTCATTCGTACCTCAAATTGATTCGAGCCATTTCCTATGTTACTGAAATCGGTTGAAATAAATTGAATATGCCGAATTAGAATTAGAATATGCACGAGATTTGTACCTCAAATAGATTAGTTCCTTTTCCTAAATCCAACGGCTGTGCTAAATTTATAAAAAGTGCCCGTGACTAGTACAGTTAATACAGTGTGATTTCTTTTGTTTAATTTATACCTATAAATATTTCTCCACGTTCAATGTTTATACGTGGTTACTGACAGCAGGACTAGTATCATGTTCTATTTATAGTATACTCTCAGTCGTCATAGTCTATTTATAACATAGTTGTCAATATATTTGAAATGGAATGAAATGTAGTTTAACGGTCTATTGTTCTGCCCTTACTGGGTATACGCCATACGGTGGGCTATAAGGGATATTTGCCCGGACATCCGTCCTACCGCATACTTTGTCACGTGCATGTCAATATGTACATGGAACCTCGATTTTCGTCCCATCCGAAGGACTAGACAGCTGTCCCCGCCAGACCCGCCGTCCTGCATCACTGACAAGGGGAATAACGCATGGTTCGAGCACGGGACCTCCAGATTAGCAAGCCAATGTCTTACTCACTGAGCCACTATGGCTCCCGAATTCAAAATAACCCTTGTAATATGTCAACTAGACCGTAGACATTAATCATTTCGGTACGGATCTTTTAAGATTTCAAAGAGGACTACTTTCATAACAAATTAATGAAGAACTCATATTTCACATTTTATTTAAATGATCAACGTGAATATACACTAAAATATAGTTCTCATGTCAACACCAAAAAATAGAATACAATTATCCTATATAAAGGGTACTCTTCCTAGCAAAATGTGAGGAAATAAAAAAAAACAAAATCAAAACAAAATGAAATTCTAAAAAGTTTAGCTTGAAACGTGGCTACGTTTGGTCGCAGAAGTTGCTTATCGTTATTAATTTACTTATTGAAAGCCAGAATTGTTGACATAAACTCGTACTGATCTGCGAAATCAATCAAACATATGTTCATCTTGTTCGGCCCAGCCACTTTGGTTGATAGCCAGGTTACAACAGCAGGGGATGCTTTATCAGCGAGGGCCGTCTTTAAACTTTGGCAACAATTATTTACAGTGAAGCAAGTATCGGGGGTTAAAACACCCTGATAGCTAAGAAATATTTGCTCGTGGTCACCAGAGTTTTTGTAAACGTTTTCTAAACCCTCCTCGAGTCGGTTCACATCTGTTGTGTTGAACCACGGAGAACGAATGACGCTACCCGGCCATATTTTGGAATTGTTCGTTGCATGATGATAAATAACAATGACTTGAAGTTTTCCCGACCATAACTTGTTTAATGTCAGCGAACCTGTATCCTGCAATGGACAAACTTTATCTCCGAATATTTCCAGAATCATTTTAATTAACTGTTCGTGTCTTGCATTCTTCATCTCTTTGTTGAAGTGGTTAAAATCAAGAATTATGACTTCCTTGGGATGCTCATCGAGGAATCTATACATAATACGTAAACAAGGCTCGACTTTATCAGCATACAGAGTGTGATAAAAATAAAGATCTTCAGTGTCCGGTTTAGTGGTTACTCGTAAATCAAAATATCGAATACCAGCTGTCAGTTGCTGAAGAAAGTTCATATTTTGTGTTTTTGCCCATCGATAGATACATGTACATCGTCCAAATATGCAATATAAACATTTAAGTGCATTAGGAGCATCTGGAAAAAGTCCTTCATTTCTATCAAACTCATACGCACCCGAATCGTGACAACCTGGAAAACAGAACAGTGGTAACCATAATTCTGTTTTAAAAGAGGACTGATATTTTAATTCTTTTCTCTCATTTTATTTTCCGGCTTAACCAGATTTGGTCGTAATTATTTCATTGTTTTACTTTCGGTGACTAACAGAAGGTCATGCCATCCCATTATCTATGGCTGTTTATACATAGTTTCCTTTTACTTTTTCGTGGCAAGGAGGAGGGTCGCCTGTCCAACCTCGTGGGTTTTCTCCGGGTCCTCCGGTTTCCTCCCACTGCTAAAGACCCCTACGCGCAAGCGAATTATGTAAATAAAATTAAACCATATGTTAGTCCCGAAATGACCTAGTTTGTGTAGAGTGGACGTTAAACCCCATTTCTCTCTCTTTTACTTTCTTGTTGGAAACGATAGGTCGATACGTCATTAGAATACGTTAGTAAGCAATGTGACCGATTATATCAACCGTTACTTCAAAGGGAGAGCAAGAGCGACACCAACCAACTATTAATTCAATAAATCGTTGATTGGAGGAACTGGGGGAAAAACCACTAGGTTGAACATGCGACCACACTCCTGGTTACGTGCAAGTTTGAGCTTGGGCAAATAGTAAAGATATTTATGGGCACAATTCAAGCCCCGTGAAACGAATTTCGTTCTAGTTGTTCTGCAACTGTGTCCAACGACAACCATCCACCCAACGCTTTAATCAACTAATTAAAACAAGACTAAAGCAAAAATAACGGACTACGGGCGTATTAATATGTGTAATCGCACAAACTCATATCAGGGGGATCAATAATAGCTTATTAATACACAAAATTTGAATTCTCGTATAAGAGCCACACACCATTACGCCTTGTTGCCACCCCCTTGTGAGAAATGATGAGTGACGTAATTAGCTTCCATTTTTGTATTTCTCGATGCCAAAGTTTGTGAGAAGTTCAATTTTTTTAAGGAGAGTATTTTTTTCGTTGGGGTATTTGATAGTACAATGGTACAGATACCTTTATAAATAACCATTTATTAAGTCGTTCGTTCATAATTGAAGAAATCAATTTAAAATTTATGACAGTTCAGACAGTAAATGCGAAACAGGAAGTGTTTATTTCCTTGATGAAAATAGGGACTTTCTGACAGCTGTAGAAAGGAGACAATCACTCCATCTGTACCTACCTGGTATGGCCAACTGATTTAAAGGTGTCTCATGTAGATGTTCAGGTAAATTTGACATCCAATCAGGATTTTCTGGAAAAACTGCATATTTTGACATTTTGTACGGCAGCTATATTTGTTATCTTCTCTTCAGTCTTAAATTGAGTTGTCCTCCTTTATCTGAGAGAGAGAGAGAGAGAGAGAGAGAGAGAGAGATGGGGTTTAAAGTCCACTCGACACAAACTAGGTCAATTCGGGACTAACATATTTTTGTTCAATTTTGTTTCAATAATTTGATTGCGCGTAGGGGTCTTTAGCAGTGGGGGGGAAACCGGAGGACCCAGAGAAAACCCACGAGGTTGGACAGGCGACTCCTTGTTACGTTAAACCGGGGATTCGAAACCACGCCAGTTGACTCAATGACAGGCCTTACAGCGTGCGCGTGCTAACCATTCGGCCATCCAACCCCCCAATTTATGTTAGAAAACTCATTGATTTTGTTTTGTATATCTAACTCTTATTAGAAAAGAAATCTTGAATTTTTATTCAGACCAAAAAATGATGCATGTTTTTAAAAAAAATCTGTTACTTTTTTTTTGCACAAGAGACCAAACTCAGCTGTATAGTGGAGGTTATGATTGTTAATATCCATACGCGCTTTAGTTATTTTGTAGACTGCCGCTCATCTATTATGGCTTTTAAGGTCATGTAAACCGTTCTTATGATATCCTGGGCCCAAATTCACAAAACATTCTCAGACTGAAGTTAAGAATTTACTCAACACTCAATCAATGTTCATGAGAAATATCTTTGATCCAGAAACACAAAATTTTGCACATAGTTTCTTATTAATGTATTTGATACATTAAAACAGCAAAAGTTTGATAAGGGACAAATTTCAGTTAAAATAACGCGATCAATTTTCAAGAGAAAATTCTTAACTTAAGTCTGAGAATGTTTTGTGAACACGGGGCCTGCTAGTTTCTATTTATTTTACCTGTTTTAGGAACAAATTCCACACGATCACCAGATATCTTCGAGATAAAGGTTGTTGACCCACCTTTAAAACCCTGTAAATATATAAGCACTCATCGGTTACTGTGGTAATGATGGTGAGTGACATCCGGGTTTTATGAGAGACAGAGAAATGGGGTTTAACGTCCATTAGACACAAAAGGTTCAATTTTATTTCATTAATTCGCTTGCGCGTAGGGGACTTTAGCAGTGGGAGGACACCGGGGGTTCGGGTTTTAAAATCCAGTCACCATTGTGGTATACTGTATAGCAACATCGAAAGTGATTGTTATTATAGCGACACTGTGTCAATAATGACCAAAAAAATCCATTGAAATGTGGTTGTATATTGTTGTCGCCCTCGTCGGTCCGTCTAGAGGCTTAAGTAAGTTTATATCCGATTGACTTTAAATTTAAGGTCATGAGACGAAGAATCCTATTGGTTTTCCACGATTTCTAATAATTATACTGCCAGGGTTATTGCCCTTGATCACTTTGAAAGCACCCATTTCGCTAATACGTAATGGGGACAGGGGTGACAATGTAGAAAATGTTCAAACTTGGAAGAGGCTGGGTAGGATTCAGACCGAAATAGTAAAATATATGTTTTGATTCATAATAACAATAATATCGTCATTTATATAAAGCGCTTTGATTTAGTTTCTAAGACACTGTTTGTTGTTACATTCATTGATCATTTACAGATCAGGGTTTTGAAATAAAAATGTTTTTAGTTGTGATTCAAAATTGCCCATAGACATCAAATGTTTCATTGACTTTGATAGTTTATTCCATAGAAATACCATAATTGGTAATTGTGTTTGCCATTTAACGTTTTTACCTCATTCAGATAGAGCTGTAAACTAAAATAACTCTTCTCGCCATTTTCTCCTGTATAGCATCCATCAAAATGTGATTTAAAATATTCACCTGGGTCATATCTTAAAAACTTCAGAATACACGGAGATAAAATGAAATGGGGTTTATCGTTCTACTTATTTTTTGCACCGATTGGACTAATGACGACGCATTCTGATTAAAATACAGATCTATATTTCGTTTTGGTTTTTTTTATACTTTCGATAGCCTACACTAACATAAAGCTATTATTTGTAACATAAAGTTACTACTCGCATCATAAAGTTATTAATCGCAACATAAAGTTATTTATGGTGACATAAAGTTATTTATGTCACCTAACTTAGTTATAACCGTAACATTTAGTCATTAATATTAACATAAAGTCATTAATAGTACAACATAATACAGCATTTCGAGAATATGAACTATCTCCTTTAACACGTTTTTAGCCCATGCCCATCTTAGTAACATTTACAATGCGAAAAAGTGTAGATAGGGGGCGTTCTGAAGTGCAGAAACCAGGCGATATTCTCTTCTGAAGAGCACTTTTTATTTATTGGTCAATTGTGGCACCATGCTCACGAAATAATAATTTTGTCCGGCATACTTGAAACAAATCAGTCTTCTACAGGGATTTCGTTATGTGTTGAGCTTGGAACCCGTGCTGAAGTACGAACCCGGGGGATTCTTTTGTTCTGAAGTGGTGTTTTATTTACTTTGTGACCATACCCTATCAGCTGAAACACGAATATAAGTTGTCCGTCATATTTGAAATTAACCTCTCTATCGGGGGCGTTCCGAAGTACAGAAACCAGGTGATATTCTCTTCTGAGGGGCATTTTTAATTTATAGGTCAAGTGTTGCACCATTCTCACGAAAGAAGAATTTTGTTCGCCATACTTGGATTTTTTGTTCTGAAGTGCACTTTTAAAGTTTGCCTTAGCAACGTGAACATATGTAGCGAAGATTAACTTTGTCCGCAAAAATTTAAATTAAATCGACCTTTTCCGCGATTTCGGGGGCGTACAGTCCCTAAACCCAGGGGATGTGTAACTTAAGAATTCCCATTCTGATCATGGTGCCTCCGTTAGGCATAGTGCCAATTTTGTCCCCTTGTTTAGGAATAACGGCCAGCTAGCTCCCCTACTATCGATGGGTAGGTTCAGAAGACAAAAACGGTACAAAGACAAAAATAACACTACAGTTGTAGTTCTTATATCTATGATTCGTTCAATGATTTTACTGATTTGGTGACAAAAGTTTGTTTCAACCCAATTGATCTATCCTTTTCAGGCATAGAACTGGGGTCAATTTCGGCCGGAGTTTGAGGGGATTACCGGAGAATTTGGTAATATCGTAGACAATTATTTCTGCTCGTTTAGGTACGTATATATATGTATATGGTTAGGGTTTAGTGAGACCACCACGGCAGCAAGGTTTCGCACGTTTGTTTATTCCAAGTTATTTTGAGAATAGAAATATGCTTTAAGAGAAGAAACTGAACAAAAGTGAAAATATCAAAATTTGCCAAGTTCTTTGTGACTGTTCGGCCCCATTTGAACAAACCCCAAAAGACACTCCATAATCTATAAACTGTGCTTGATTTAGGTAATTTAAAAACGTGTAATGTCCCTTAGTGGCGCAAGACCAAGGCCGTTTGAACAAATATGAATGAACACTTCGGTCCTAATAGAAACTATCCATCTAATTAGTCTGGAATCCATAAACGGTTCAGACAAAGCCGAAGATGTAAAAAAAATTACGGAACGACGAATGACGCAGGGAAAATTACAAAAGTCTGTTAGAACAATTTTGATGGTGTGGTTTTTTTTTTACCAGAAGAGATTTTTTAAGATATTGGACATAGACAAAATTCTAGACACACACGTCTAGAAACAGGAATACAATTTCTACGACCTAATTCAATGTTAAGTTTATGCTTTGAACATCTAAAATTTGCTAAATAAAATCTTAGTGATTGGGGTAGATTAATATTTAAGTAATTCTCACATTCAAAATCTGACTTTATGATAGAATAGAATGTACATTTAGTTGATTGGTTGATGTTTGATTGCCCAGACTGTAGACTGAAATGTGGTATACTACCTACCCCTTGAGCAATCCTCACATCCCCAAAACCATACTTATATAAAACATTCCTAACACAAGTGCACCAGTTTTTTCTACCCAATAAGTCTTGTTTAAACAACATTTTATAGGTAATCGTATTATCATCCATGAGTTGCAGTTTAGGAAAATATTTGATAGGCCTGCACATATAGTTTACATACAAATCATATCTGCCACATTCACCTCTAATCATATAATTTGTAGTCTTTTCTCCGGTATATAACAACCATTTGCAAAATTTATTTTGTACAGACTCAATCTGTGGTCTTACTTCAAGCCCCCAAAGTTCTGATCCGTCTTACGTATTTCTTTTGCGTCTTTTCCTTTCATTAAATTGATCATTTAAATAATCCATCTAGAAATAGATTTCTTAGAAAACCTTTCTTTCTATGTGTCATTTTATTGTGTTTATGGAATGTATACTTACATTTAATAAAAAAGAGACATTCAAACTAGAGACTATTTATAAATATCCCGTTGATCTGTTTCTAGGTGGTAAAGGTAAACTTTAATAAAACAAGCATGCATACCTATTTATCCAGAGGGGGGGGGGACTGATTGGTTAGCACGTGCGCGCTGTATCATAAAGTCTATCATTGAGTCAACTGGCGTGGTTTCGATTCTCCAGTTGTACGAAACAAGGAGTAGGGGCACTTGTCGCACCTCGTGGTTTTTCTCCGGGCCCTCCGGTTTCCTCCCACTGCTAAAGACCTCTACGCGCAAGCGAATTATGGAAATAAAAAATTGAACCATATGTTATTGTTAGTCCCGAAATGACCTAGTTTGTGTCAAGTGGACGTTAAACCCAATTTTTTTTTCTCTCTCTCTATTTATCCAGAGTTGACAGCAAAGATTTATATGTTTATTGTGAAGGACCTAGATATTCCATATCGTATTATACACTGTTAAAATGGATGGAATTTAAAACTACATGAAGTGTAGTTTGATTATACCTATTCCCGCTAAACGCTGCTTTAACGAAAGCAAATTTCTGTTCCAAATTATGACTGGTCAATGGTCCGATTAACAACCAATAGGTAACTGCGTTTCAAAAGCATTGCGCTTAAATCAGAACTCCAAATTGGACCAAATATGTTTACATAACGTTGCGTTATTATGCCCAATTAAACAGTGCATAGCAGAATATTGCATAAAAACTAATTGCGTGACAAACGAGGCTATCCAATCGAAAACAATGTAAACAATACTGTTTGGAGAAGAACATATTTTCACCGTTATTAATACTTCAAATCACTGTCCAAAGTTTTAGGAAAGACCAAGATTAAACGAAGGGCTATCATGTTGCCGTAATTGGGATAGATTTGATTGAACGGTAAGAATATACATACTCCCCAAAAAGCTCAAGTATCAGAAGCCAATCCATCAATGGCCAGAGAGGGATTTCTCGGGCCATTGCTTCAGGAATATGCTACTTTTTAAGAACATAACCCCTTTGAAAAATTAACCAACTAAACAAGTGTAGCTGATATTCACGACTACTGAACACCTGAATAGATGTAATTATAAACGTTAAAGACTGTATTGAATGAGCTACACCACTACTATTGTTATACTACATTAGGCGGGTATAGATAACGGTGCACCTAGAACAAACTGCAACAGAAATCATTTCTTTGGGAACTGTTGAGGTGTGGTCTCTAGTACTCCCATAACGAAAGCGGCCATTATCGGTCTTCGGGAAATTTGCATAATTAACAAAATCCAAGATGGCCGATAGTGGACCAGAAAATCGCTGAAATCTTCAAATGGGTTGACTTTAGTGCAAATAAATGTCTTAACGACCTATAGGAAATCTACGATCTTTACCTACGACCTTTTTATGACGTAACGTCATTTTGATGGCATTACGTCGTTCTCATTGTAACGTCATTATCAAATTGTATTGTAACTGCGCTCGGAAAACTGTTGGAAACCATGAACCGCTGTACAATTTCTATAAAAGAACACATCTTCACCCAAACTGAAACTCCACATCATCGTTCATCGGTATTTTACGGCGTGGTACCCCTTGTCAGTGGTGCAGGACTGAAGAAATGGCAAGGGACATCGTATAGTCCTTCGGATGGGACGAAAAGCCGAGATCCCGTGTACACATTTTCGTGCACGTTAAGGCTCAATTGTCAGTTGGAATTCGATATAAGAGTAGGCCGTTGTGCCGCTGTCCCAGCACATTTTCCCTCATAGCACACTGTATGGCGTATGCTAGTTTTCATTAACTAAGTAGGAACAGAACAGTAGGACGATAAACCCCATTTCATTTCATCTATAGCCATCTAATAAAAGCCGATAAGAATAGTCTACCTACTTAGGATATGAAAACAGAGACATCGAAATCTATTTAAATGACATAGTAAAAGTCAAATCTTACGAAATTATCGCTGGTCTTCTCGGACAAATGCTATTTTATTACCATCTGACAACTCTTTTGCATCCAGATATTTAAATCGTGTTAACAATATATTCCCTTAAGAGCAACTATGTCATAACATACCGAACAATTCATATTCATTTGACGATTGACCTCCTATTTACAAAACTACGCGAACTACAGTAGAAACATGGTTTAGAAACTCTATCTGGACTACAGGGTACATCATGGTTTAGAGACTATATGACCTACAGGGTACATCGAAGTACAGGGTACCTCATGGTATAGACACTCTATCCGAACTACTGGGTACATGATTGTTTAGAGAGACTCTATCCGAAATACAGGATACATCATGGTTTAGAGACTCTATACAGGGTACATCATAGTTTAGAGACTCAATACGAACTACAGAATACATAATGGTTTAGAGGCTCAATACGAACTACATGGTTGTTATCTCTACCTACCTACATGTTCACGTGGTTAATTGTTATTGGCGATTAAATCCTAAAACAGTGTTAATTTTATACCATTTGCTGGGTTACAAATGTGTAATCAATATTCACGACTACTGAACACTTGAATGGGCTACACACCCAACGAGTGCATATTGCATTTACACCAACAGCTGTTATTATTATTAAGGAACATCCCTCTTAAAAAAATGTCAATTTTAAAAAGTGTTTGTGTGCTCGAATTTGGGCGTTTTAGTAAAATGTGGCGTCAATTGCATCAGTAATACAGGTATACCTAGAGTGTTTTAAAAAATATAAATCTTCCAAAATATCATGTATTATAATCTTAATTCATTCATTTTTCATAACGCCTCAAGTATCAATTATTAAAGACGGTAAATGACACAAAATATTACTATGTACTATAACTTAACTAATTATTCCTAATTCGTATGATCTCTACATAATTGAATAAACCACAGTACTTAACTAAGTATCTGTGTTGTGGTTAGTCCTTTCAGTTGCACGTAATTGGTGACTGCATTATAGCCAGTTTTGTCCCTTTGTCGTGATTTCATTGGGTAGGTTCACAAGATGGCCTGGTTATACAAAGGCAATAATAAAATTACAGTTGGATTTTTTTATGTCTGTCAAATTATACAATTGTAGATATGGTTTCAGTTTTTAAAAGTATGTTTGTAATTCAGCCTTAAATCATATCTGATTATATAGGGTCTAGCTGAAAGGGTATGTGGGTTGTGGGATTATATTTTAGTGGAAAAGGTCACGTGCTACTGGCAGATTCGGGTCTCCATTACGTTATAACCATATTGCTAAACCAATGCCAAACATATCCCCTGGCTCATCAGAGTGTAGCCACCCAACCCTCGCATGCCCCTGTGACCCCATTAACGATATAAATATTGGGTTTGTGTGCTCACACGTGGTCTAGTGCGTCATTCAGCAGTCACCATACACCTGAAATACTGTTATCAATTGCAGACATTTGATAGAAATGGAGATAAGCGTTTGTAACACTGATACTGTAACACTATTTTAGTGACAACAGATATCAGTTTCGTAAATATATGGTTTATTTACATCGGAACTGAATATAACACAACTACATCAATACTACAGAAACTAGACTATACAGGAACTAGACGACATTGGGAACTAGACAAGGACAGGAACACATATAACTATATTAAATCCACCATTCTGCCCCTCTGTCAAGGCAGCGGCTGAACTCGGGTGAGTCCATACAGCGGTCTTTCGTCTCCGTCTCTCCTCGGCTCCCCCCTGTCTCGTATCTGCGTCTCGTAACATAGTCAAAAACATAGAAACACTCTATCAAAATTTGAGAGGTTGGATGGCCGAACGGTTAACACGTGCGTGCTGTGTCATAAGGTCTGTCATTGAGTCAACTGGCGTGGTTTCGATTTCCCGGTTGTACGTGACAAGAAGTAGGATCGCCTGCCCAACCTCGTGGGTTTTCTCCGGGTCCTTCGTTTTCCTGCCATGCGAATTATTGAAATAAAATTGAACCATATGTTAGTTCCGAAATGACCTAGTTTATGTCGAGTGGACGTTAAACCCCATTTTTCTCTCTCTCTATCAAACTTAGTCGAAAATCTTGTTGAATGCATTACCGAACAGGGAGATAATATCTTTTGGAATACTTGTCGTGAAAACACTCAGCCAGTATTAAAGATATATCGTGTTACTGATCTGTTACAAATAATATTATTGTGTCTCAGGTATGTATAAAGACCCAGAGCGTTTGAACAAATCGAAATGAACACTTCGGTAGTAATTGCAACTATATCCATCAAATTAGGTTGAAATCATCCATAAAACGGTTCAGACGACTGACGTGGGGGGAATTACATATTATGTCCTTTTTGACTGGGCTAAATGTCAGATGAAAATACAAGATCGGTGCCATGCTGCGTCGTTTGATTCTGAAAAAGTAAGGATACCCAACTTTATACACAACACTTCTAGTCATATGGCCAATGTAGGCCTATATGAAAGTTCCTCGGGCTTTTCTGACGTGGTTCCCCCTTTTCAGTCGTTCAATGTGCACAAAAGTTAGTGGTCCTGGAAAGGAAAACACTTTATAGGCCTGCAGCCACAATTTATAATTTGCCTTTAACGCAATTTGCCTTTAAACGAATTAATTAATAGTTGATTATAACAAAATATTAATTCGTTCAAACGAATTAATATTTCTTTATAATCAAATGCTAATTCGTTATACCCAAATATTAAACATACAATACATGTACATTATGCAAGAGCTACATCTGCCTATTGCAGGTCTTTCTTTAGGCCTGAAATGTTATATAAAATATTAATTAAACATTTATTAACAAAACAAGACCATAATCGACTCTCGATAGCATCGGATACTCGAGATTTTAACTAGATTAAAACGGTTCATCGTTTGAAAATTTAATTAAAAAATGGGAAAGCGAGGCTAAGTCCCGATTATACCAGTGCCCTGGTTACCACTGTGCACACATTTTGTCAAAACTACAAACAATGATAATTTGGCTGAGAATGAAGCAATTTGAATGAATTTTTTTTTATCATCTATTTTTGAATTATTATAGCAAGAATGACCAACTATTTATTAAACTCTTAACTAATGTATCTTTAATAGTTATTAGTTATTCGGATAATATATAAACTGGGGCCTCGTGTACACGTTGGCGTGTACGTAAAAGAACTCTTGGCAGTGTACAGATACACTAGTTGAAATACTTTATTTTTCTTTTCTCTTCATTACAACATTTTTACTACCAATACAATATTATCTATTTTAGCGAGAAACTAAATATTTATTTAAATATTTGTTAGAACTTTAGTCTCAAATCTTATTTGAAAAAAGGTTTACATATACATACGGTATTTATATAGGCCCTTGTTTGTTGTTAAATCCTACTCAGTTTATCGAATAAATTGTTTAAACTAAATACTGTTATCAATAATTATTGATATTTTCTATAAAGGGAGATAACTCCTTGTACAGTTAATGAATTTCGAAAAAAACGTATGTTCTCTTGAACTTTATGCTTTAGGCATTTTTTTAAAATCAAAATTTAGCCAAAACATAAAACTAATAGACAATGATTAAAATAATACATGTATAACTAATAGACAAGTTTGTACTATGGGTGTGCTCTGCGATTATTGGCATCGCTCTGTTTCCTTTTGATAATTGATGGAATAGAAACGAACCCAGGTCCCGGCCCATCAACAAGACAAGCCAAAATCTCGTCTACTGGGGAACTTGTCACACATAAGTCAATTGATAATGTCACTGGCAATGAAGAATTTAAAGGTATGTTCTCAAGTTTATCACAACAAATCAAGAAATCTACTGAGGTACTGAGAACTGAAATGGAGCAACTGAGACATGAAGTCTCGGAAAATCACAAAATAATGAACGAAACGGTTGAGAAACTCAAGGGTGAAAACCGACTCTTATTAACGAAAGTGCAGTATTTAGAGAAACAAAATAGGAAAAATAACCTAATATTCTGAGATAAGTGAAACCGAAAGTAAAGAAGACAGTGAGCAGAAAGTTGGGCAATTTTTGGTGAATAAACTAGATATTGAATGTGCTGTGTCTGATGAATCATTACAGATAGAAGATGTTTTTAGAATTGGAAAAAAAAGAAGACTAACGGGACAGGTTTACAGGATATGAGAGATAATTAATAGTGAAATGCAGCAGAAGCCCAGAGGTATCTTAGTTAAATTTGTTAGATACAAACACAAGAGGATAATACAAAAAGCTATAAAAGGGAAGAAAGACAGAATTTCTACAGTTAGAATAAGTGAAGATTACAGTTTTGGAAGTAAGAGAGGCTAGGAAAGCACTGATGTGCTTTAGTGATAAACTAAAATCAAAAAATCCAGATTGCAAGCCACTTCTCCTTTTCGATAGTCATAAAGTCGGAAGTGATATTTATAAATTCAAAGCTAGTGACAAATCAATTTATTGCACAAATAGACCCCAGGTGACAAGTCCTGACCAGTGATGTTCAGGCCCGGCCCATAGCGCTCAACATGTACATACTTTGAAATTTCTTTCATGGAACATTGGAGGACTACAAAAACTAAAACATAGACCAGATATAGTGAATGACTTGTATAACTATGACTGTATAAGTATATTAGAGACCTGGTCAACCTGTGATCAGGGTTGTGAAGGTATTTTCAAGAATTATAAACATTTCAGTAATAAAGGGCACAAGACCTCCAAATTTGGGAGGACTCCTCAAGGTATCTGTGTTTATTTATCTACAGAAATTTGTGAGGAAGGTATATATAAACCACAGCTCATGTGTGATTATTATATTTAGTAAAACATTGTTCAATATAAGACATGATATATTAGCCTGTTTTGCATATATCCCACCGATCTCGTCTAGTATTTATAGTACATTATATGAACAAAATACAAATGGTATTGAAATATATATTTGAAGAAATTATCTCTGATATCATCGAAAGTTATGATGAAAATTTAGAAATAATGATAAATGGGGACTTAAATGCAAGGACTGGTAATTTATCTGACCTCACTAACACGGATGAAGATAATTACCTCCCAATAGGTGACTTAATCCTAGGTGATGATGACTTTGACACACTAAGATACTCCAAGGATGTAAATATTAATAGTTTTGGAAAACAATTAATTGATATGTGTAAAAAATTTGACATTCATATACTTAATGAGAGATTAAAGGGAGACAATCAAGGAGAATACACCTTTGTGTCACATCTAGGCAAAAGTGTGATAGACTATTGCATAACTAGTTCGTTATTATTTCAATATGTAACTGACTTCAGCCTACTGTCAACTGATATTTTAGACCACTTCCCAATAGAATGCATATTTAATGTTTGTAAAAGTTATAAAAAGTCTGATATTGGTAGAGAATGTTTTAATCCAAAATTTAACTATAAATGGGATCAAAACAAAGCAACAGATTTTAAAGTAGCTTTACAGGGAAATGTAACAAATGGTGAATTATCTCTGTTTTCTATTGTGGTAGAAAACAGTGTAAATGAGGCAACAAAAATTTTATGTCAATCAATACAATAGGCTGGCAAAAGTATGCTTAGAAACAACAAACCTAAGTATACAAATTGTCAACCTATTTGGTGGACCAGGGAACTGTCTGATTTAAAGAATTTAAAATATATAAATCTAGATAACTACAGAAAGAGTCGAAAGTCTTTTGACTTAGACATATACCTACAAACCAAAAATATGTTCAAATCACTTTGTGAAGAACAAAAGCAGAAACTAGATAGAGATAGGATAAATAGTCTTATAGAGATAAAAAGTATTTAAACAAAACAAAGTCAAATAACAGTATTTCAACTGATCAGTGGTTTGAACATTTTGAAAATCTCTTAACGGAGGATAAAGCATCAAGCGAGTCACGTTTGTGGCAGGAAATCAATCTAACCCTGAGTGACCCCACCGAAGTTGTTTCGGATATCTAAGATAATCCAATAAGTGACAAGGAAATCGCAAAGTACTGAATCAGATGAAAACTGGTAAAAGTGGCGGGGAAGATGGTCTTGTAATCGAGAAGTTCAAAACCACTATTGACATCTTACTTCCATTGTTATGTTTATTATTCAATAAGATCTTAATTAGTAGTACGTTCCAGAGAGCTCGAGCAGGGCTGTAATATATCCTATTTATAAGAAGGGTGATGTTACCAACCCATGTAATTATTATAGAGGCATATCCTTACTAAATGTAATGGGTAAAATATTTACTAAAGTTATAAATAACAGACTTATAATTTGGGGTGACATTGAAAATAAATTTAAAGAGCAGCAAGCAGGATATAGGCCGGGCTACGCAACAGTTGACAACTGTTTTTCCTTATATGCTGTTGTGCAAAGGTACCTGACAAAAAAAGGGGAGATTATACTGCATCTTTGTTGATTTTTCATCAGCGTTTGATTTAGTACACCATCCCACCTTACTGTATACGCTTATTAAAAATAAGGTCAGCTTAAAAATTGTTAAATTACTGAAATCTATGTATGAAAATATGAAATCCTGTGTTTTAGCTAATAATGGTCTCTCTGAGTATTTCAGTGGACAATTGGCACAAAACAAGGGTGCATGCCTCAGTCCTTTTTTATTTGTCATGTTCTTAAACCAATTTGTAGACCTACTAGAGAAATGTGAATGCAAAGGCATTTATATAGATGCAAGAACGCCGAATTTAATGCAACTGTTATTTGCAGATGATATGGCAAATATCTCAGACACTGTAGGGCAATTACAAAAACAAATTGATGTATTGAATACTTTCTGTAAAGACTATGACATGAAAGTAAACACAAGTAAGACTAAGGTGTTAGTATTTAAGAGAGGAGGAAAGTTAAAATCATATGAAAGCTGGAGTTACCAAGGCGAGAAACTAGAGGTTGTAAATGAATATAAGTATCTCGGTCTATACTTTACTAGTTCGCTGTCATGGTACAAAGCTATTAATTCATTATGTCTGTCAGCTAATAAAGCTCTTTATATAGTTTGGAAGTTTATACATAAGTATAATCTAGATCATGCAAAGTCCTTATATTTATTTGATCATATGGTTGTGCCCATTCTGACATATGGGGCGGAAATTTGGGGATATCAACTATATAAATCAATAGAAACAGTACAGAATAAGTTCTGTAAGAAACTATTAGGTGTTAAACAAGCAACCCCAAATTGCGCCACATTGGGGGAATTTGGCAGACTACCACTGCACATTATCTATATGACAAAATGTATTAAGTATTGGTTAAAGTTACTTTCTATGGACAAAAACCGGTATCAATATAGATGGTATGAGCTGCTTTTTTATGCGCACCATAATGTTGAGAGAGTAAATTGGGCTACCAAAATTAGAGATATGTTATATAATTATGGTTTCCAATATGGTTGGTCATATCAGCAAGTAGGAAACAGTGACAACGTCTTAAGCATGTTTAAACAAGGGGTCATAGACTGTAATATACAAGAATGGCACTCTGCAATAAAAACCTGTTCAAAACTAGATTTCTATGCAGAAATTAAATCATAGTTAGAACCAGAAAAATAGTTATCAACTATAATAAACAAACAACATAGAGTAGCTTTAAGTAGATTAGGAGTGAGTAGCCACAACCTTGCAATAGAATCAGGTAGAGCTATGTCAATAGAAAGAAATGACAGGATATGTGAATACTGTTTGAATGAGAGACATATAAGTACAATTGAAAATGAATTACATATTTTGGTTCACTGTCAACTGTATGACAACCTGAGAACTATTTGCAATGTCAATAAATACTGTAAGAGTGAGATTCATGTTAAAGGATACTTGCAGAGTACTAATTGTGATATAATCGGTAACATAAGAAAGTTTATTTATAATGCTATGAAAAGAAGAGAAAATTACTTGAGTAAATAATGAAATAAAATAACGAAATCCTAATATAATGTGAGGTTATGATTATGATGAATCTGTGTAAATAGAGTTGGTTTGTTATGCACTGAAAAAACCCTTGTGTTGGATCTCAACACAAGAACTTGTGTTAAAAATATTTAACACATGTTTGTGTTGTATTGCATTGCAATGACACAAGTTTGTGTTTTTTTCAATGTCTTAACACAAACTTGTGTACATTTATAAAATCTTATGTGTTTTTTTTTCATAAAATTAATTACGTCGACATTAAAGATAACATTTATTATGTTCCTTTATCACTAGCCTATATGTAAAACCACTCTTCCTGAATTTGAATGTCGAGTAATTCACTTGATTTATTTTTTAATATTTCTAATTATCTAAAAGGATATATTAATTATTACAAACATTAAGTAGAAATCGCAATGTATGTATCGTGCGATGCATTTAATATCTCTTTTAAAACAACGTATTTTATAACAGTATACTGATATAAGAGATCAAAGTTTTAGTCAATTATTATCTAAATATAAACTATTTATTTAATTAGATATAATAAAAGATTATTCTGATTCTACTCTTTGTTTATTTTCACATCTTGTCTCAGACAATATACAGAGACAGGTTATTACAATGTCTGCATTTGGAAGTGTCTGATTGATATCGCCCCAATAAACTTGACACATCAAAGACATTAACAATTGTGTTATATCTACGTTTTAAAAAAATGTTTGAATGGGCGTGGAAATAGTCGAGTTAATCTTTTTATTTAATTTAATTAGTTCATTAATCGAAATTGGAAATTTATTCTTACCAATTAAAATGAATTACTCTTAAAACAAAGAAAGAAATATTTATTGAAGTAATTTTGCGGTATTAAACCCTGTGGTACTGCAAATGTTAACTGTATTATTAAGCATTAGTATCGAAAAAAGTGATATTGTTGTGAAAAAAGTTTGTTCAGAAAATAAGAATATCAGGTTTGTGATTTTGGTATTTTTTAATACAATGTATTTATAACGCAAATTTTTCGTTTCGGTTAAAACAAAATATACCTCCATTTTAATTGGCCGAAGGATGTGTGACTAATAGAAATATGGCGGGCGGACAAACTGACCAAACAGTATATTTCGAGGTATTTGAGGTAAGCTAATTTAATATTATATCATAACTGCATGTGCATAATTGTGTTTCTGTTTGATTAAATATTCAAAAAATCATTCTTAGGATACAACCTCGACACCAGTCCGCCCTGAATTGCAATGTTTGTTTTGTGTTCTGGGCGCCATTTTGAATATAATACAATCCAGCGATAGTGTAGTCTAATTCCTTTAAAAGGGAATCCGAATTTGTTAATTTTCTGCAATACCACTTCGGTGGAAGCGGACGTTAAATAAAGCTATTTCACGTACAAAGACCTACAATAAAATCCAGGTGAATTGGGAAAAATATTCATGTATTTTCTTGATGAAGAGTAGCTATTTCAATTTGTAAATGCCCAGTCATCTTAGACAAATAATAATTCCAACTTCAAATCAGTTGTATTTATTCAAATCATACCATGAAGAATTGTATTTTTCCACTTGCATAATAATAAAAACTTGACTTTTATTATTTTATTTCTTCAGGCCAAGAGCATGGAAAATTGGTAATTGCCTTGTATCACTGCTAACTATAAATCACAGGGAGCCTTGGGCAGAAATGATAATATGGTTCTCAGATATGTTACTGTGTACAGACTGAACAGAAAATATTTATACACTTGCTATTACAGTACTGGCCAAATTAATAGCAATTTTTTCTAAAAACGTTGCAGAAGTAACTCACTAAAATTGAAGTATGAATAAAATCATACACCGTGAATATATTGAACTGAATATTCTTACACATAACCATAGGCGTACGGGGAAATTTTTGACTGGGGGGCGGTGGCGGTTGGTGCCCCAAAAATGTAGTTAGGTTCTTAATATGTTACATAATAATAATAAATTCGCTGTTAAATTGAACACATTCAGGAACACAATATTATTTTATACAACTTTTACAAAGTACAATTGTGTGCCCAAATTTTCCCAGCATTTGGTTCCCAGCCCCCCCCCCCCCAGCTCGTACGCCTATGCACATAACCATATTGACATCTACTTCACATTGCATGGTTGGTCGACGCAACGCCGTGTATAGATAAAGTTGCGACAACTGTGAAACCAGGAATTTCATATGACGTCATGCAAACTTATTATCTATTTATATGACCTATTATATTGTTGGATGTCATAGATTTCAGCGAATAAGTGTATATAGGACATAAAACATACATTTTTTAAACGAAAAGTATAGCTGAACATACTATTATTAGTATTATACAACAAGAAGCACACATTATTGTTATATAGCCTTATTCTATAAGAAAAATCAAAATAAAAGATACACTAGATAAAAGTACTATTAAACCAGGGGCGGATCTAGGAATTTTGAAAAGGGGGGGCGCTGCAAAATGAAGGCATTGACCGCGGAGACGGGGCTTGCCGCTGAGGGGGGGGGGGGGGTCCCCAAGAAAATTATCCGTCATTTACTTGCATCTGTAGCCATTCCAAGAGCTATTTCCCAGACTGGTGTGTTTGAGTCGATGGTTCGAGTCATTTGGGATCCCTACAACGGGTTGGGAACGGACATATTTGAGTCTGAGAAAAGGCACTTTCAGCCGTAAAAAAGGGCACTGTTGAAAATTAAAGGGGGGGGGAGGGGCCCATTGAATCCGCCTCTGATTAAACATATTTAACTAGCATTCGCTTTTAAAGGAGCTAAATCGCTAATATTTGGGAACTAGAAATTGTCACAAATGGGTCGCACTAACCTTGATGTTGACAAATACGTAAGACGATATGAACATCAAGGTGATATATGCATATATGCAGCATAGATAATTAAAACTTCTATTCAAGTTAAACCAACTGTATCTATTTATGTCTTACGTCGATCTGAATACATTTTATGATTTATTGTCATTAAAACATCTATTGGTGGTTAACAGTGTGTAACTAAAAACTAAAATTGGATCTTATTATTGCCAATGATATAATGTACCTTGAATTTTTTATCACGAAGTCTATCGCATCCAGATATTTAAAGCGCGTTTACAATATATTCATTTTTTTGTATCGTAAAATTCATCTTCATTTGACGAACTACACCCAAACTACAGTCAGTGTAAACACGGTTTGGAGACTGTATCTGAACTACAGGGTACATCGAACTACAGTGTACATCATGCTTAAGAGACACTATCTAATATCCAACAGGAAAAATGACGATTAATTTAATATCCGCCAATTGGTGTTGCTGCTATGTTGTATTTTCAAAATTTATCTTCAAATTCAGAGACATCGAAAACCATATAAAGGACATTGCAAAAGTCATATCTTACGTATCTTAAGAGATGCCCTTTTAGTCTACCAAATTTATGTTAAATTGCCTTATACATGTATTACCAAATTCGGTAGCCCTTTTAAAAGAAATGCCCGGCACCACATGGAAAATACATTTCTTTAATTGATGTTTGTCAAATTCGATTTCCGCACATTTCGCGAACATAACCACGATATAATGGTCGAACATTACGTACATCAGATAAACTATTTTTAAAGCCCAAAACTGTTCAACTAGTCTCTTTTAGTTATCAAGCACCTGTTTTATGGGATAATCTACCATTTAGTTTAAGATGTTGTACATCTCTATATTCTTTTAAAAAACAACTTAAATCACATTTAATTAATGAGGCTTTTAACTGACTCTGTATACAATTGTTAACATGTCCATAATCTTGTTGTTTATTTATGATTACATTGTCACTTTGTAAAGTGCCCCTGAACATGTTTTATGAAAGGGCGCGCTATAAATATGCTGTAATAATAATAATAATAATATAACCAAATTTGGCGGCCATTATGAAAGAAACGCCCGGCACCATATAACAAATACTTCTTTTTTTTAATTTGACGTTTGTCAAATTCGATTTTTCGGCACATTTCGCTTTCATAACCACTCTGTGTTTGAGGAATTTAAAAAGAAATCATTTATAATCCAACGAGTAAATAGTAAAACACACTGATTACGAGATATCGCTCTCAGAAAATTCCCCGATTTTGGGTATGATTTTGTTTGATATATTTATCACTGAACCAAACTGCATTGGTTTCTTTTGCATTTTTTTTTAGGGTAAAACGTTATATTATCCCTCAACGTCTAATACTGCAAGAAAAAAACAAATTTTGGTATGTAAACCTGTATGAAGCCATGACGTCATAGCTTTTATGGCGTCATAATTGGGACCCAAAATGGCGCCTGGAAATGAGTTGTCGTAACTTTCCCACAGTCTACTCACTCATGTGTTCATCGTTGTATACCAACTAACGTTGAAAAAATCCATTTACGTCGATTTTTGAACATTTTAAAAGCCGTAGTTCGATTCGGCGCCCAAGAAAAGATATAATTATACACCAAAAACATGGCAATCAATCAAGTTGAAGCGTTTTAGCGTAAAACATCTGTTTAGGCGAGATGACGTGTTTTTGGTGTACATGAGTAAGCAATAATGCTACCTGACTAAAATACCCCCCCCCCCCTGCCTTTTGCATTCGCATGTAGTCATACATATGAGTCTCAAAATAATATAATATATTGTTAAATTATGCTCTTTTCAACTCCCCCGCCCCCGCCGCCGCCACCTGCTCAATGAGTTATTTTACTTTTATTCTGCCATCTAAATAACTCTATACCCATGACTGGTGTACCAAGTTAAATCCACATCAAAACCCCATTTGTCGATAAGTGTATTTATAATAATCACTTGAACATCCTTGGAGAATTATATCTATTTAGTGAATATTAATACCAAAGAAAGAAAACAACTCTAAATTCTGGATATAAAGTCATCAAATTCTTTTACAGATCTTATTGTGGAAACCCAAAAGTTATATTGCCTTTTTAATCACATTTTTGTTTTTAATGTTAAATACCAAACCATCTCTAATATTGTTTCATTATATAGAATGCAGTGTAATCCTAAACACTAAAGATTTGGCCTGAAAACTTGAAATAATATAGAGGGATCATCAATAATTAATAGTAACATTCGATAATTATAAAAATGTATTATTGTAGGATGAAATCAACCTTTATTTTTAAACATTTAGTGAACATTTCGAATGTTAATGCCTCTTTTATATAAAATGGTTTTATTAATTAATCAATTTTTGTTTTA
Source organism: Patella vulgata (assembly GCF_932274485.2). Classification (NCBI taxonomy): domain Eukaryota; kingdom Metazoa; phylum Mollusca; class Gastropoda; family Patellidae; genus Patella; species Patella vulgata. Next base: position 5,683,760 of record NC_065884.2, read on the forward strand.
CAAATTTTTAATTTTCTCCCTTTTGTTTGATTTTTATGCTATATTTATTTTATCTATCTATAATTATTTGCCTGTGCTTTATCTATTAGTTCCCATTTATATACTGTAGAAAATTTTGAATTCCTAATCTGTTAAAGGGACTATTTTTTCTTAAAAGTATTTCAATTTAGTGCATTATTAATGTCTTTAGTGCTTGGTTTGGTTGATATTAAATTTATATATATTTAAAATGTATGTTTTGGGACCATGGGGTAGGGATATTGTGGACATATATATTATATTCTCAGTTCTTTTTAAGGTTAATTGTAAAAAAAAATTAAATAGCTTTTTTTGAGGGGTGGGGGGATATTGTTACTATTGAACACAATTTTATTAGTATTGAAATTAACTTTGTTGATTAATATTCCAAATGTCTCGGTGCTTTATTTTTCAATTTAAATAGCTACTTTTTATTTAATAATTGGGAATGGGGGGGGGGGGGTATTTTTTCATTGTATAACACAATTTTATTAGTATTGGAATTAACTTTGTTTATTAACCTTCGAGATGTCTGTATTGGTATTAATTAGGCATTAATTTATTTTTTCATATCATTTATTGAATAAATAATAATTTAACAAACAAAATTATTATGTCATTTATCAATAATTACAGTTTAAACAGAACGAATGGAAGGGGTTGCATTCGAAAGGTTGCTATACTGGATATAAATTGGTAAAATACAACACAAGTTTTTGTTATACACAAGTTTGTACGAAACAACACGAGTTTCAGAAATTTCAAAACAAGTTTCAGAAATTTCAACACAAGTTTCAGAAATTTCAACACAAACAAGTTTCAGAAATTTCAACACAAATAATGTGTATATTTTCACACTAGTTTTGTGTTGTTTCAACATTTAACACAAGTTTTGTGTTGATTCAACTTTTAACAAAAGTTTTGTGTTGTTTCAACGTTTAACACAAGTTTTGTGTTGTTTCAACATTTAACACAAGATTGTGTTGTTAAATAGAGACACCTAACTTGTGTTGAAAATAACACAAGTTTGTGTTGTTTCAACACAAGTTTTTTTTCAGTGTGTTTGTAATTTTATGATCTTGTCTTGAGTGTACTATGGGCCAATATCCTGAATACTTATTGAAAATAAACTATATTATTATTATTAAAAAAATATAAGTGTCTCAAATTTCAAATCGTTACACGTTGGTACACCAGATGGGCGAAACGACGTAGCTGTACAAATAGGGGTCGTTTGTTACAAATTATGACAATGGTGATTTACCTCATTTAGATAAAGTTATAACGTTATCAAACTTTTTTCACCATTATCGCGTTTATAACTTCCGTCATAAATGTTTAAAATATTCTCCTGGATCATATCTTAAAAATCTCAATCTTTAAAAAACAAAAATATAAATAAATATTAAGTTACTAATGAAATGAAATGTATTACATTTATTTATTAGTGACAGCATTGTAGAGATATTTCAAGAACGTGCTCGTCTTCCTGCTTCCCTCAAATAGAATCGTTTAATTTAAATTAAAAATAGAACTTGTACCTTTCGTTTAATCCTACAAACATTTGTTTTAACACGTTTCCATATTCTTTCAGCTTGTTCCTTCGTATCCCAGATACATCGTGTATTATTTCTGAACTTGTCTGAAAATAAATATATTTTACTAACCTGTTATATTTTATTATCATTCTTATTTTATTTCCGTGTAGGCAATTGGCCTGTTATAAACATCTACTAGTTACTCCGCAGCTTTGTATTGTTTCTGAATATCCCCTACTTTTTTTAAGAGGATATATGATATACACTTACCTGGGGTGTAAAAACGTTTTATAAGCCTAAAGCTAAACAACCTTCAAACTCCCAGGGTAACTCGATATCTTCCTTAATGATGGATGCCACAATGGATATTAAACATATAAATATAAAATTTCTTATATCGATTATTGATAAAGGAATTTTCTAATCAAGTTATTCAGGTCTCAGATATCGATATTGATTACCGTCACGTTGAAGATTATACTCAGTATGTCAGGTGCGTCATAAACCTATGTCGACAATTTATAATAGTTTAATTATAGTATATGTTATTCTTCTCTTCTTAAGACCAATATCAAACTTTCTTCCTAGTTGACGTGACAATACACTGAGCCTATCCGAGCTATAAAAAGGGTACTTAGAAATATTAGAAGAACAATAACTTGATATCGATTTTTAAACGATAGTTGAGATTTTAAATATTTCAATTATAAGATTTCCTTCGTATCTCAATGATGACAAAGGCTACACAGGTTTATAGTTTTCAGTCTCAAAAATAAAAGTCCGAGAACGTATGAAATTTAAGCCCCAAAATATAGAGGAATGGTGTATTTACCGTGTCTCAACATTTCAGCTCAAAAAGATTGAGTCGTTCTGAAGTAAACGTCAAAAATGCTTATTCGGACACGTAACCCTTTTAAGATGTCGAGTCAATTTTTTTTGTTGGGTGACCTGATAATCGATTCCCGTTCCTTTAGTGGTCTATACAGTGAATGACCCATGTGCTGTACTTGATAACGAAAGGTAAATTTCACCCATACATTATGTTTATAAAATAAAAGTCTGGTTTTATCCAGACACCTTATAATACAGCTTGAGACACCGTCTCCATTTCCAGATGAAGACTGACGGGTTTAAGTTTTTTGAAAACGTATCACAAATATTGAGTTAGTTGCTAGGCCCTTAGTTAGAGGATGTTAAGGGATTTTAACACAACATTAAGCATTTTTATTCTCTAATATATTTTTGGGATTGGCCCTTTAAATTACACTTGTTGTGTGGTAGATCAATCTCTGTATATCGTGACCGCCTTAAACATATTTTTCAATTTAACTACAGAAGACGTTATAGTTGAAACGCGTCTTAAAGGAGCTAAATCGCTAATATTTTGGACCTAGAAATTGACATAAATGGGTCACAAGGCATAATAATGTACTATGGATGTACATAAACTGATTTACACGCAATCGTTTCCGATTTTACGCTATTTCAAATCAGTTATGTTCGGCGAAATACCCCAGAAGTCTCAATGAAATGGCAATCTCTAGTGCCTGGTTATTCCAGTCTACACCGACAACTCAAGCCCAGGATCGATTTATCACAGCAAATCAGATCAGCGCTCGTCTTCAAACAGACACTGGTGTGAGAGTGAGTGGCCAGACGATTCGGAATCGACTGCATAGGGGTCACCTTCGCGCCCGACGTCCTCGCGTGATCCCTTGTTTGAGAGATCATCACATTCAGGCAAGACGTCGTTGATGTAGGGATCGTCAACACTGGGATAATCGACGCTGGAGCAATGTGATGTTTTCAGATGAGTCAAGGTTCACTGTTGATTTTTTGGACAGACGTAGAACGGCTTTACATGTTGTTGCAGGGCGTGTTACAGGCCAGTACTACCGGGACAACATCTTGGCAGTCCATGTTGTGCCGTTCGCACGACGTCATGGCCGCCGTTTCATCTTCCAGGATGACAACGCAAGATGTCACAGGGCCAGGATCGTTACAGGTTACCTCCAACAACAGAACATCACCACATTACCTTGGCCAGCACTGAGTCCCGACCTCTCCCCCATCGAGCATGTCTGGGACATGCTTGGACAGAGGTTACGTCAACGTCAACAACGTCCTGCCAATGTCCAAGAACTTGCTGCTGCGTTGCAACAGGAATGGGACAATCTGGACCAAAATGACCTTAGACGTCTCATTAGGAGTATGCCACGTCGGATCAATGCTTGTTTGGCAAACAGAGGAGGATTTACCCGTTACTGACTTGGTTGTGATACTATGGTAACTTTGCTGTTTGACCCCGGGTATCATTTTACCCTTATAATGGTCAGTCTGTGCCTTACTTAGTCTAACGATCATTTGGAATAAATCGATGAATGTGAACTTCATTTCATTTTGTCATATGTTTCTTCGTCAGTTTCATTAGGTGACTTTAATAACACTTAAAAATCAAATATCCCCTACTTTTTTTGAATAGAATATATCAAACCAATAACAAATAGAATTCATGTATGATATTTATCAAACCAGTAACAAATATATTGCGTGTACGATATTAATTAAACCAGTAACACATATCATAGTTCATACAATTCAAATAGATTTATGTAATAACAGAACTGTTTGTAATACATGTGCGGTACATGTAATAAATTAATAAATTATATGCAATTTAAGCACGAAATACCCAGAATACGATATTCAAGACACAACAACTTAAAAAAGTACATGTAAGTCATGGAGGATATTTAACATACAGTAACAAAATAAAGTATTTGTAATATATAAAATTTATTTATAATTCATGGACGATATTTAACATTTAATAACAGAATAACGTATATGTAATTCATGCACTATATCTAACATTTAATAACAGAATAAAGTATATGTAATCCATGGACGATATTTAACTTTTAACAATATTGTTTTTATTCATGTACGATGTTTAACATAATATATTATTAACATGTATTATTTTTTTTATATGCAATTAAAATACATGCACCATGTAATAACGGAGGTATTTGTAATTCATGGACGATACTTAACATTTATTAGTAGAATAAATCATATGTAATCAATGTACAATATGCAAATTATATTAATCATGCATTATTTATAATGTAATATATACATATCACAAAGCCAAACAAATCCATCTAACAATAATTTTACATTTGGCAAAACAAATTATTGACACCATCCGTGGTATAGAGATGGGTACCAAGGTGTCGCCACAATTCAGTAATTTAGCAACAGGATAATTTCTTGAGGAATAATTATACACATTCTAGAAAATAAATATGGCGTAGATTACAGATTGTATTTAAAAAATGAACTGAAGTGATTCCTAGACGATGTATTTCCTACTTGAAATAACGAATTGGCAATGTCCCAGATTTACAATTTAACCATCAAATTCACAATTGAAAAGAACGATCAGCAAATCCCATTCTTGGACATTCTAGTGAATCTAAGGACATAACTCCTTAGAGTTATTCCAAAGAAGTTTTATAATTCCACAGATTTTGAAACAACAACAATACTATTATTATTTTTCATCTTCTATAGCGCCTCATTATATCCGGTGATATATCTAAACGCTTTACAAATGTCACATCACAGTTTATAGTAAAATTTAAACAAGCGTGTTTTTAACTCCGATTTAAATTCAACAAAATTTGAACTTTCTCTGATTGTTCTTATGTAGCTTATTCTACATGTCGGCATCATTAATAGGGAAAGATGACTTCCCTGCTTGTAGAATGTGAATGTTTGTTTCATGAAGGAGGGAGCAGTATCCAAAAACAAAGCTGTATACACATTTGATAGCACTTTAAAGGCGATCAGGTCTTTCACGGGCAGCCAGTGAAGACTTTTAAGCGTTTCTGGTTTATTCCGATAGACTCAACTTTGTCAAGCAGGAACAACCGTGTTACAGTTGTTACATTTCAGCAATTTTTTCAATTCCCTGTTTCTTAAGACAAATATTGGTAATTTAAAAATCGGTGCTAGACAGGCTATTACCATGAACACACTTTGTACCCCATGCCATTGAACACCACTGTCGTAATTTCTAAGTGTGTGACCAAAATAAATAAAAATTATATAAGGTAACAGTGATATAATTTGTATCATATAAAACCTGAATAACAGCCAGGCTAGTTTATATCCTGCCCGAAAACCACCTTGGACCGCTTTACTTAAAGCTCTGTTAGAAGTTTGAAGTTTCTTAATTTGTATAAACGAATATACAATAAAAACAGTGGGATAAATGACCAAATTCGCAATCTGAATCAATACAATCCAGACATTTGATTTTGTTAGTTTGAAATCTACCATCGAAGTCGGATGTGGGACAAGTAGGCTATTATCAAACAAGACCATACAAGAGATCAGAAAGTTGAGACACCAAGAAGCCAGCAAGAAAATACGAATTTTCTTTTCGCTGATAGACGAATAATCATACGTGAGATGGAATGCTAGATATATGTTGTACATATTAGCTGTTAGCATATGGAGAGACACACTCAGGCATGTATAAATATAGATAACCATCATGGTTAACTCTACGTTACTAAGCCCCACGTCTAAGAAAAAAGTTGTGTCCCCTCCCAGTGCAAACAAATAAATCCCTATTTCTACAATCAATTCATTATACCAAATCCAGCGACAGGCTTTTGAAATACTAACCAGTTTCCGTACGGCCTGTAAGATTACAATATTCTGAGCTACAAATACAATGTCAGTAATTATAAATAGACTTCCCAGTAGGATTTCGTAAATACCTGGTACACGGAATTCTTCCTTTGTTATGTTGTCCATACAGGACGATATGTTTGAATGTTGAACAATCGTTATGTTGTCCATGTAGTACGAGATGTTTGAATGTTGACTCATTGTCAGATTGTCAATACAGGACGATACGTTTGAAGGTTGAACCATATTATTTATCTGGAAGCGTAACAGGACGATCAGGATCAACGTACACGTGTCTACTCACACCACGAATTGCAAAACTTCCAATCGTTGGTTGAAACAAGAATCTGGTATAGAAACTGCCATCGCTCAGAGCTCGTAAGTAAAATATTCCCACTTAATTCAAATTGACACCAAGTGTTCTCTTAAACGTGATTGTTTGCTACTTCGTGCACAGCATGTGTCACGAGTTATCACATGGGGTTGGTTCAGACGAGACGGCTCTGTTCGGAACAGTTCACATCACATCAAAGATCAACAATTCGTAGGTGGTATTTTTTCAATACGATTTGCAGCATAACCGTTGAAATCCAGTGAGATTTATGCTTCAAAACTAGATATACATAGTTATTTGAGATGGAAAAATTTAATACCAGGATTTAAATGTTAATGGCATCTGTAAAATAATCAGGGATTACTACTCCCATATAACAGAAGTCGCGTGGTAAATGAATATGATTACAGCCTGACAGCAACTAATCAATTTGATTTCAAATGTTAATGACGTGTAATTAGGGATTGATGCTATTATAAATCTAGCGGTCAGTGAATATGATTACAGCATATAACTGGATAACCTTAGAATTCTGAAGAAACATAATCTTTAACACATTTCCATATTCTTTGAGCTTGCTTCTTCGTATCCCAGATACATCGAGTATCATTTCTAATATCTGTTTCGAGAACCTCTCTGAAAAAAAAAAATATTTTACTAAACCTGTTATATTTTTTAATCATTATTATATTTTTTAATTCTTAATTTATTTCCTTCCGCTTCATTATTTTATTCTATTTTTATATTTTATTCCAAGATTTTAAATTTTTATTATTACATTTTTATTATTACATTTTTATTATTACATTTTTATTATTACATTTTTTATATTACATTTTTATTATTACATTTTATATTTTTATTATTACATTTTATATTTTTATTATTACATTTCATATTTTGATAAAATCATATTATTACATTATTATTATTACATTTCATATTTTGATAAAAGCATATTATATTTTTATTTTAGTATTTTATATTTTTATTATAGCATTTTATATTTTTATTATTACAGTTTATATTTATACTATTATATTTTATATTGTTTTTATTATTACAGATTATATTTATACTATTATATTTTATATTGTTTTTATTATTACAGTTTATATTTATACTATTATATTTTATATTGTTTTTATTATTACAGATTATATTTATACTATTATATTTTATATTGTTTTTATTATTACAGTTTATATTTATACTTTTTTATTTTATATTATTTTTATTATTACAGTTTATATTTATACTTTTTTATTTTATATTATTTTTATTATTGGCTGTTCAATTTGAATTTTCGCATTTTATATTTGTATTATAGCATTTTATATTTGTATTATTACATTTTAGATTGATATTATTGCATGTTATGTTAGGTCTTTAATATCTTTGATATTATTTTAGCTCTGTTATATCTTTATTATTACAATCTATATTAGTATTATTACAAGATAGTATCATTTAATTAATCTGTCTACTAATTATACCCTTACCCAACACAAGTATATGTAGATCTCGTTTAACCATCACATGATCTAATACGGTATGCCTGGAGTCTAATATAGCCAATATTCATTTCCTTATTTCAATTTAACAAGCAACGTAACTTAGCCTGGGAACGGAGAGTAGCTGGCAGTCAGGACAGGTGAGTGGGCGACCGTGCACCATGTATCTGATGTAGAATCTTATCATCAACCTGTTTTATTCTAATAAGACGTGTTTGTTCTATCTCTAATAGCGAATGCAACTTACCAATAACCGTTATTTATGAAAACAGGTATATATCCCATCTCTTCTGTTTTTTTCAATCAATTCGTTACATTCCTGTCAATATTAAAATAGTATAATACTTTATATAGGTTTATTAAGTTTTAAAATATAATGTTCCGTGCAGTGCTTTGGCTTCTTTACTAATGACTAAGAGCAAGATTTGAGTTAATTAGGTGAGTGAAGTCTGAATATCTTGTGAGTTATCCAAATAAATATCTTAGACCATAGGTACTCACCATCTCGTCCTGATATAACGAATTATGGCGATATAAATATAAAATTTCTTGTATCGATTATTGATAAAGTTATTTCTTTCTGATCAAGTTCTTCAGGTGACATTTATCGATTACCGTCATGTTGAAGTTTATATATAGGTTTATTTCTAAGCTATGTCGACACAACAAATTTATATTAGTTTAATCATAGTACATGTTGTTATTCTCTTCTATAAGATCAATCAAACTTTCTTCCTCTTTGACGTGACAATACACTGAACCTACCAGAGCTGTAAAAAGGGTTCTTAGAAATATCAGAAAAACAATAACTCGATATCGATTATCTCAATGATGACAAATGCTACACAGGTTTATATTTTTCAGCCTCAAAAATAATAGTCCGAGTACGTATGAAATTTAAGCGCCAAAATATAGGGGGATTGTGTATTTCAGCTCAAAAGATTGAGTCGTTTGAACGTGAACCTAAAAAATGCGCTTATCCGGACACGTAACCCTTTTAAGATGTCGAGTCAATTTTTTCTTTGGGTGCCCTTATAATCGATTCCCGTTCCTTTAGTGGTCTATACAGTGAATGACCCATGTACTGTATGTAATAACGAAAGGTAAATTTCACCCACACATTATGTTTATAAAATAAAAGTCTGGTTTTATCCAGACACCGCATAATACAGCTTGAGACACCGGTTTCTATTTCAGATGAAGACTGACGGGTTTAAGTAATTTGAAAACGCATCACAAATATTGAGTTAAGGCCCGGTCCCAGTGTCCGATGGACACAAAACGTATGCAAAAAGGACACAGCGGACGAGCAAACTTTTGGGGGTGGTTCCATCCGTTTCATCCGCTCCAGAAATGGACAAAAATGGACGAAAATTTGCGAAAACAGAACGGAAAAGAACGAACGTGGGAAGAATGTAGCGGGGATGTTAAATGGAGGTTCATCGGAAGCCTAGCGGATGAAAGTGGATGACACCTCCGGCAAACTTCAGACATCCTTCAATATACCAGATATATCCCAGATACAAACGCTTTGTCCGTTTAGAAAACTGTATATACGAGATGCATACGCTTACATCCTTTCTATTTCCGTGCTACTAACGATGTATAGACGTTCCATGTACCTTATCTTTCCTCCCTCTTTCCGTTTTCAGCTGGAGCGGATGTGAGTTGCGAGGATGCCCAGAGGATGCAGAGAGGATACAGTGGACGTTTAACGGATGATAACGGACATGGAACGTTTGGTGCTCGCATATGTCGCGCATTTACATCGTACACGGCAGAAAGTTCATCCGTTATAAAAGTTTTGTGCAGCTCAAAACTTTTTGCGCGGATGAAATCAAAGTGAACGGATGCTCGATTGATAGAGCGTATGAAACACGTATGCAATGAGCACACAACGGATGCATGGCGTTTTCAAACGGAGGGCACGTTTTTTCCCCAATTTACATCCTCTTTGCATCCGTAAGTGCAGTGGGACCGGGCCTTTAGTTGCTCGTCCCTTAGGTACAGGATCTTAAGGGATTTTAACACAAATTAAGCAGTTTTATTCTCTAACATATTATTGTTATTGGCCCTTTAAATTGCACTTGTTGGGTAGTAGATCTATTCCTGTATATTATGACCGCCTTAAACATAGTTTTCAATTTAACAACAGAAGACGTATATAGTTCTAAATCGTCGTAAGTTCATGTTAATATAATACAACAATAGTCTAGTTAATAGCTAGTGTTTTCTTACTTCAAAAAACACATTGACAGAGTAAGTACTAAACAACTAGTCCTTGAGATGAAGAAAGAAATATTCACACCAATAGAAATCATTGTCGTTAACAGAAATGAAATTCAAATTCCACTGTTCTGCTCCGACTGGGGTAATGAAGACGGGCACCCGCCAGTGTGCTATTGATATAATACCACTAGCTAATTTGTTCTTCATTAGCCCAGTATAGGAACAGAACAGTAGGACGTTAAACCCAATTTCATTTCATTTTTCTATGTTCAATAAGTCCTATTAAAATGTCACAGAGTATCGATTGGACTCAAGCCCCCCCCCCCCCCTCACACACACCCACACACAGGTCATTTCAGGATTTTAGGACTAACATATGGTTCAATTTTATTTCAATACTTTGTTTGTGCGTAGGGGTCTATACCAGTGGGAGGAAACCGGAGAGAGCACACGAGGTCAGACAAGCTACCCCTCTCCTGGTCATATACTATATTTATAAAACCAATATCCAATATAACCCATGCATGATATTTATAAAACCAATAACAAATATAATTCACGTACGATATTTATCAATCATGTACAATATTTATCAAACCAGTAACAAATGTAATACATGTATGGCATTTATCAAACCAGTAACAAATATAATTCATGTACGATATTTATCAATCATGCACGATATTTATCAAACCAGTCTGTAACAAATATAATTCATGTACGATATTTATCAAACCAGTCAAAAATATAATTTATGTTCGATATTTATCAATCATGTACGATATTTATCAATCATGTACGATATTTATCAAATCAGTAACCAATATAATTGATGTATGATATTTATCAAACCAGTAACAAATGATATATTTTTGAAACCAGTAACAAATATAATTCATTTATGATATTTATCAAACAAGTAACAGATAAAATGCGTGTACGATATTGATCAAACAAGTAACACATATCACAGTTCATACAATTCAAATAATTTTATGTTATGTGCGGTACATGTAATAAACTAATAAATTATATGGAATTCAAGCTCAAAATACCCAGAATACGATATTCAACATACAACAACTTTAAAAAAGTACGTTAGTCATGGAGGATATTTGACATACAGTAACAAAATAAATTATTTGTAATCGATGGACGATATTGATTTTGTAAGATTTATTTATAATCCATGGACTACATTTAACATTTAATAACAAAATAATATATATGTAATTCATGGACGATATTTAACATTTAATAACAGAATAAAATATATGTAATTTATGGACGATATTTAACATTTACAGAATAAAATATATGTAATTCATGGACGATATTTAAGATGCAGTAACAGAATAAAGTAATTGTAATCGATGAAAGATATTGATCTTGTAAGAATTATTTGTAATCCATGGACGATGTTTAACTTCTAACAATATTGTTTATATTCGTGTACAATGTTTAACATATTACCACCATGTATTAGCAGGAATATATGTAATTCATGGACGATATTTAATATGTAATTCATGGACGATATTTAACAATTAATAGTAGAATAAATCATATGTAATCAGTGTACAATATGCAAATTATATTAATCATGCAGTATTTATAATGTAATATATACATATCACAAAGTCAAACAACTCAATCTTACTAAGAATAATTATCGTACATATGGCAAAACAAATTACAAACACCATTCGTGGTGTAGCCACAAGTAATTTAAAAATAGAATAATTTCTAGAGGAATAATTATATCCACTTCTAGAAAATAAATATAGGGTAGACTACAGATTGTATTTAAAAAATCAACTGAAGCGTTTCCTAAACGATGTATTTTCTACTTGGAATAACGAATTTGCAATGTTGCAGATTTATTTACAATTTAATCATCAATTTCACAATTGAAACGAACGATCAGCAAATTCCATTCTTGGACATAACTCCTTACAACCGATATAATATATATTTTAAAGAAGTTTTATAATTCTACAACAGTATAAATTGTGACACAACAACAACAATATATGTTGCTATGGGTACAAAAGTTGGTCCGACTTACGCAACCTTAACATTAGGTTATCTCGAAGAAATTTTATATGAGAAAGTATCCTCAACCTTCGATAAAACTTTTACCGATGTGATTAAGCAATAGAGGAAACAATTTTTAGATGATTGTTGGTGCACCGAAATCTAGAAAATACAGCTAAGTCTAGATGTCGACATTAAATTAACTGTTGAATCTAGTAAAGTAAAACTAAACTTTCTGGATGTCACGGTGAATCTTTAACCGAATGGTCAAATTGAAACTGATATGTACTATAAACCGACAGGCACACATCGGTATCTCAATTTTAATTCATGCCATCCTTCTCATACCAAACATAATATTCTCCATAATTTAGACAGACCATAGCTTCACAATCAGATATCAAACAAATACGTCTTAATCAGCTTCAAGAATATCTAAAAACAGCATCACTATCCGTCAAAACTAGTAGATGATGCCATTGGAAAAGCTTTCAGTTTGGATTAGAGCAAATTAAGGTGCCTAAAAACGATATTTGAAACAAAGAATTGGGGGGGGGGGGGGGTAAACCCCATCCAGCGAAAAAAAATTGTCGGTCACAAAATAAATGCAGTCGGTCGCAAAATAAGTGTAGTCGATCTCAAAATAAGTGCTCACTGAATTAATCACAAATTTTATGTATTTGCGCAAACCCGTGCACCTAAATTGCATACGTCTCGTACTCACCCAACACTTTAGTTTAAAATAATCCTTGTCAACTTATCATGTTTGAAAAAATGTTTTTTTTTACCCTTATTCTGTTGTCAGTTGGTCTAAGAAAAAAAATTCACCCCAGGGAGAAAAATAGTTGGTCTCAAAATAAGTGGAGTCACTGCAGTCGGTCTGTAAATTATGCATCGGCGACTGACGAAATGAATTAATGTGAACAAAGCCAGAATAGAAGGGGAAAATCTCAAATACTGAATATATGTGCACCTAAATTTCTTACGTCACATAATCGGTCTCAAAATAAGTGCTTGCTGCAGTCGGTCTCAGACTAAATGAATTAATGAGATAAACAATGCCAAAAAAGAAGAGAAAAATTTTGTGTGAATCCGTGCATCTCAATTGTAACGGTATAGTATAAAATAAACTGGTCAACTTGTCATTTTATGAGTATGTTGATCTAAGAAATTAAGAGAGCTTGTTACGAAGATTTTGATAATTATATTATTGGTTGTCATACGAATAACATTAGTCGAACAGATGGTAAAAAGTTATCGGAAACATAGTTTGTTTCATAAATACGTAACATAATCTTTAAATTATGAAATGTTAAGGCGATCTATTGAACTTAAGGATTTTTACTTGTTGCATATTCAATCCCAGTAGAAATTAAAACGTATTTTACTTATGTTGTAAGTATTTTCGGACCATCGGAATTTTGCAAAACCTTTCCCCAGACCCCAAAGTCCAGTAAATTGCATTTCAGAGACCAAGTGGAAGCGGACGTTAAATAGCGTACGTTAAATAAGGCTATTTCAAACACACACACACACACACACACACACCCGACCGTGCCTGCTATAAAATGATGTGATTGATTGGTATAGTTAATCCGAGCTTTTGACAAATAACATAAATTGACAGTATAGTCTATATTTACCAACTAGGTTACTGTCGGACAGCGACACATTTCTTTCGACAAAACAAGGAGGACTTTTCTTTCTCTAAAGTACGTAATTATGAACGTGACAGGAAATAACTGATAGATTCAAAGAGCCATAGAAACATACTTTCCAGTGATGTATAACACGATAACTGGAATTTCGTAATAAGACCCGTATTTTTGACATTTTAAACTCTCGCCACCGTCCCAACACCCTCTCTCTAAATTTTAGTATAGGCTAATCAACGTTAATCCAGTTTTTAAAAAAGCATAATCAGTGTGCCCAACAAATAAATGAATATACATGTAGGCTACTTAGAGAGAGGCAAGAGTATACATGAACGTGCTTTTCACTGATATGTAACATGATTCTGACGAACCTGTGTAATTCGTCCGGTGAACCTGTGTCACGCACTTTGTCATTCGGCGATACCGTCATCCTGTTTCTCATTCGTCAGGTAACCCTCTGACATTCGTCTAATGGATTTGTTAAAATGTAATTGTCTGTCTATCGTCTGATGATTTCGGTTATTCACTTTGTCATTCGTCTGATGAACCTCTTCCATTCTGTCATTCGTTTGATGAACCCCTGTCATTCACTTTGTCATTCATGTGATGAACCCGGGTCATTCGTTCGGTGAACTTGTGTCATTCGCTGTGTCACTCACTTTGTCATTCGTTCGTCCGGTGAATTATGTCATTAACTTTCACATTTATCCACAGAATGATCCACAGAATGTGAATATGCCAAAATATGCCGGGAATTAATCAACTATAGATTATGTAAACTGGAATTGAAAACAGGGACCTGTTTCACGAAATTTTAACTAAGATAAAATCCAAATTTTAGTAATTTGATTGGATAATATTAGATTGATTTTAGTGCTTAGCCAATCAAAATTGAAGTATCTACTAAAATTGGATTTTATCTTTAGTTAAGATTTCGTGAAACAGGCCCCTGCTTCTTATATATTATATGGTTCGACAACCAGCTAAGATTCTAGATATCATTGTATATGCCCTTTCTGTTAGTGAAAGATGCGCCTGGAACAAGCTAAGTGCGAAAACAAATTAATTACGATGCTGTCAGACTGCAATCATATTCACTGACCGCTAGGTTTCTATTATATAGCATCAATCCCTAATTACACTTCTTTAACATTTGAAAACAAATTAATTAGTTGCTGTCAGGCTGTAATCATATTCATTTACTGCGCGACTTCTGTTATATAGGAGCAATTCCTAATTATATTACACGTGCTATTTACTTTGTATCAAATTTTTCCAACTCAAATAACTATGTATATCTAGTTTTGAAGCATAAAGCTCACTGCCAATCAACGAGCACGCCGCAAAACGTATTGAAAAAATACCACCTACGAATTGTTGATCTTTGATGTGATGTGAACTGTTCCGAACAGATCCGTCTCTTCTGAACCAACCTCATGTGATAACTAGTGACACATGCTGAGCACGAAGCAGCAAACGACCATGTTTATTAGAACACCTGGTGTCAATTCAAATTAAGTGGGAATATGTCACTTCCGAGCGCTTAGCGATGAAAGTTTCAATACCAGATTCTTGTTTCAACCAACGATTGGAAGTTTTGCAATTTGTGGTGTAAGTAGACACGGGTACGTTGATCCTGATCGTCCTGTTACGCTTCCAGATAAATAATATGGCTCAACCTTCAAACGTTTCGTCCTGTATGGACAACCTGACAATGATTCAATATTCAAACGTATCGTCCTGTATCGGCAACCTAACAAAGGAAGAATTCCGTGTACCGGGTATTAACGAAATCCTACTGGGAAGTCTATTTATAATTGCTGACATTGTATTTGTGGCTCAGAATATTGTGATCTTACATGCCGTACGTAAACTGGTTAGTATTTCAAAAGCCTGTCGCTGGATTTGGTATAATGAATTGGTTGTAGAAATAGGGATTTATTTGTTTGCTCTGGGAATAGACACGGCAGCTTTTTTCTTAGAAGTTGAGTTTAGTAACGTAGAGTTGACCATGATGATTATCTATATGTATACATGCCTGAGTATGTCTCTCCATATGTTAACAGCTAATATGTACAACATATATCTAGCATTCCATCTCACGTATGATTATTCGTCTATTAGCGAAAAGAAAATTCGTATTTTCTTGCTGGCTTCTTGGTGTCTCAACTTTCTGATCTCTTGTATGGTCTTGTTTGATAATAGCCTACTTGTCCCACATCCAACTTCGATGGTAGATTTCAAACTAACAAAATCAAATGTCTGGATTGTATTGATTCAGATTGCGAATTTGGTCATTTATCCCACTGTCTGTATTGTATATTCGTTTATACAAATTAAGAAACTCCAAACTTGTAACAGAGCTTTAAGTAATGCGGTCCAAGGTGGTTTTCGGGCAGGGTATAAACTAGCCTGGCTGTTATTCAGGTTTTACATGATACAAATTATATCACTGTTACCTTATATAATTTTGGTCTATTTTGGTCACACACTTAGAAATTACGACATTGGTGTTCAGTGGCATGGGGTACAAAGTGTGTTCATGGTAATAGCCAACCTGGCACCGATTTTTAAATTACCAATATTTGTCTTGAGAAACAAGGAATTGAAAAAAATGCTGAAATGTAACAGCTGTAACACGGTTGTTCCTGCTTGACAAAGTTGAGTCTATAGGAATAAACCAGAAACGCTTAAGAGTCTTCACCGGGATGCCCGAGAAAGACCTGGTCGCCTTTAAAGTGCTGTCAAATGTGTATAAAGCTTTGTTTATCGGATACTGGATACTGCTCTCTCCTTCATGAAAGAATTATTCACATTCTACAAACAGGGAAGTCATCTTTCCTATTAATAGTGCCCAAAAGAATAACCAGAGAAAGGTCGACGTTTGTTAAATTTAAATCGGAGTTAAAAATACGCTTGTTGTCCCCCGCCTTTCGAAGAAAGCCGGGGACTATTGAAATGGGTTCGTCCGTCTGTCTGACTGTCTGTCCGTCCGCCAGTCTGTCTGTCCGTCACACTATTTAGGACACAATTACTCTCTTTCTAATTGAGCTAGAATTCAAACTTGGTGTAAGTGTTTATTAGGTCAATGCCATGATGGAGTGCGAAGATGAGCATTTTCTGCTTATGGCAAGAAGAGATAAGCAATTTGATTTGTTGATGCTTTGAGACAAGATAACTTTAGGTCTAATCAAGTGAGAGTGATGAAACTTGGTGTATAGTTTCATTACACCAATACCTTGACTAAGTTCGATAATGAGCATTTTCTGCTCAGCGTAAGTAGAGCGATAAGCATTTTGATTGGCCGAGACTTTGGAACACAATAACTCTCCTTCTAATTGAGCTAGAATGATCAAACTTGGAGTAGGTGTTGATTGGGTCAATGTCGTGATGGAGGTCGAAGATGAGCTTTTTCTGCTTAGGGTAAGCAGAGATAAGCAATGTGATTGGTTGAGTGATAAAACTTGGTGTATAGTTTCATTACACCAATGCCTTGACCAAGTTCGATAATTAGCATTTTCTGCTCAGGGTAAGCAGAGCGATAAGCAATTTTATTGGTCGAGACTTTGGAACACAAAAATCTCATTCTAATCGAGTTAGAATGTTCGCACTTGGCGTAGGTGTCTATTAAGTGAATGCCTTGATGGAGTTTGAAGCTGAAAATTTTCTGCTTAGGGTAAGCAGAGATAAGCAATTTGATTGGTTGATGCTATGGGACACGATAACTAAGTTCTAATTAAGTGAGAGTGAGTGTATAGCTTTATTACATCAATACCTTGACTAAGTTCGATAATGAACATTTTCTGCTGAGGGTAAGCAGGGCGATAAGCAATTTGATTGGTCAAGACTTTGGAACACAATAACTCTCCTTCTAATTGAGGTAGAATGTTCATAATTGGTGTAGCCTAGACGTTCATTAGGTGAATGCAATGATGAACATTTTCTGCGTACGCTAAGCAGAGATAAGCAATCTGATTGGGTGATGCTTTGGGGCACGATAAGTTTGGTTATAATGAAGTGAGAGCAATGAAACCCCGAATATAGATTCATTATATCATTACCTTGACTAAGTTCGATGGTGAGAATTTTCTGGGTAGGCTAAGGAGCGATAAGCAATTTGATTGGTCAAGACTTTGGAACATAACAACTCTGCTTTTAATTGAGGTACATATGTAGAATGAGGCGCTATTGAAGATGACTAATAATAATAGTATTGTTGTTGTGTCACAATTTGTATTGCCGTGGAATTATAAAACTTCTATATATATCGGTGATAAGGAGTTATGTCCTTAGTTTCACTAGAATGTCCAAGAATGAGATTTGCTGATCGCTCGTTTCAATTGTGAATTTGATGTTTAAATTGCATATCTGCAACATTCCCAATTCCTTATTCCAAGTAGAAAATGCATCGTTTAGTTGATTTTTTAAATACAAACTGTAATCTACGCCATGTTTTTTTTTTCTTCTAGAATTGGTTATACTTATATCTCTAGAAATTATCCTATTGTTAAATTACTTAATTGTGGCAACACCTTGGTCCCCATCACTATACCACGAATGGTTTTGTAATTTGTTTTGCCAAATCTACGATTATTGTTAGTAAGTTTTATTTGTTTGGCTTTGCGATATGTATAAATTACATTATAAATAATGCATGATTAATATAATATGCATATTGTACACTGATTACATATGATTCATTCTGCTATTAAATATTAAATATCGTCCTTGAATTATAACGTCCATGAATTACATATATTCCTGGTATTACATGGTGTTAATATATAGGTGTAATACTATCGGGTTTAATTTGTTTCGTCAAATGTAAGGTTATTGTTATGTATATATTACATTATAAATAATGCACGATAAATATAATTTACATATTGTACATTGATTGCATATTATTTATTGTTGTATTAATTGAAGTACATATATTCCTGCTATTACATTGTGTTAATATATGTTAAACATTGTACATGGTGTTAATAAAAACATTATCTTAAACATCGTACATGAAAAAACCCCACAATATTGTTAGAAGTTAAATATCGTCCATGGATTACAAATACCTTTATTCTATTATTAAATGCTAAATATAGCCCATAATTACAAATACATTTTTTATTACAAGATCAAAATCGATTACAAATACTTTATTCTGTTATTAAATGTTGAATATCGTCCATGAATTATAAATAAATTTTACAATATCGTCCAGCGATTACAAATATTTTATTCTTTTACTGCATGTTAAATATCCTGCATGACTTACATGTACTTTTTTAAGGTGTTGTATGTTGAATATCGTATTCTGTGTATTTCGTGTTTGAATTGCATATAAATTATTAATTTATTACATGTATAGCACATGTATTACAAATACTTCTGTTATTACATAAATCTATCTGAATTGCATGAACTATGATATGTATTACTGGTCGTACACGCATTATATTTGTTACTTGATTGATAAATATCGTACATGAATTATATTTGTTACCGGTTTGATATATATCATACATGAACTATATTTGCTACTGATTTGATAAATATCATACATGAATTATATTTGTTATTGGTTTGATAAAAAGCATACACGAATTATATTTGTTATTGGTTTGATATCTATAATATATGGGTTATATTTTATAGACATGTTATTGGTTTTATAAAATAGCATGCATGGGTTACAATTATTGGTAACTGGTTTGATAAATATCGTACATGAATTATATTTGTTATTAGTTTTATAAATATCATGCATGGGTTATATTGGATACCGGTTTTATAAATATAGTATATGAATTATATTTGTTACTTCTGTTATGAATATCGTACATCAATTATATTTGTTACTGATATTGAAAATAAAGCAATATTTAAAGTATTAGATCACATATTAACTCGGCGCCCGAGGGTTACAACGCAATGCCAAGTATACCCATCTCAGGACATGGTTTATATACTTTATCCATTTCGATTACAATGGATGGGAGGGGGCGAAAGGTTAACGCGTTAGATCGCAAGGTCTGCTATTGAGTTAAATGCTTTGGTTTCGATTTCCCGCTTGTAAGTGACAAGGAGTAAGGTAGCCTGTACAACCCGTGTGTTTTCCCGGGCCCTACGGTTTCCACAGGTAAAGACCCCTATGCACAAGCAAATTATTGAAATAAAATTGAACCATATGTTGGTCCCGAAATGACCTAGTTTGTGTTGAATGTTGGGGGAAGCTTGAGTCCCATCGATACTCTGTGAAGGAAGACATTTTAATAGGAATTATTGAACAAACAACACATTAGCTAGTGGTATTAGGGACAAAGTATAGTCGTCCAGTTGAACCAAAAACCTAGGTCCCGTGTACCGTGTAAAGAACACTAGGCCATACCGCCGCTCTCCGGGCACAATTCCCCCCGATATTACAATGGCGGATGCCCGTCGTCATTAGCCTAGTCGGAGCAGAACAGTGGAAATTGTATGTCATTTCTGTTAACGACAATGGTTTCTATTGGTGTGAATATTTCTTTCTTCACCTCATGGATTTATACTTGCTTTGTCGGTATTTTTTTGTAAACGTCCAACAGGAAGAAATGTCAATAGGTCTTTTTGAACAAAGAAAACACTAGCTATTAACTAGACTATTACGAATAGTGTTGTATTATATGAACACGGACTTAGGACGCGTTTGAACTATAAAAGTCTTCTGTTGTTAAATTGATAACTGTGGATCTATACACAACAAGTGCAATTTAAACTTCGGGGCCTCTATTTCTAGAGGAGCCCCAGCAGTGACTTCAATCCACATCATTCTAAAACGGCGACACGATTGCTATATGTATTGAAATACGAAGGAAATCTTATATTCAGATGTAAAATATTTAACATCTCAACTTTCGTTTAAATAGCGATATCAAGCTATTGTTCTGATATTTCTAAGTACCCTTTTTATAGCTCGGGTAGGCTCGGTATATTGTCACGTCAAACAGGAAGAACGTTTGATTGGTCTTATAAAATCGAATGAGAACATGAGCTATAGTGAAACTATTATAAATTTTGTTGTGCCGACATAGGTTGATGACGCACCCGACCTTCCTATTGAACAAGGCCTATATATAAACCTTAAGAAGACGGTAATCGGTATTTCGATACATGACACCAGAATAACCTGATCAGAAAAATAGCTTTATCAATAATCGATACAAGAAATTTTATATTTATATGTTTAATATTCATTATGGCATCCATCATTAAGGAAGATATCGAGTTACCCTGGGAGTTTGAAGGTTGTCTAGCGTTTGGCTTACACAACGTTTTTACACCCCAGGTAAGTGTATATCATATGTATTCACCGTTAGTCTCCAGTCCGCACGTTCCAGTTGCCCGGCACATTATGTATTATACCATGGTTGTAAAGGCCGACTCTGTTCTTCACTCAAGGAAATATATTTGATTTCGCCATAATTCGTTATATCAGGACGAGATGATGGATACCTATGGTCTAAGATATTTATTTGGATAACTCACAAGATATTCAGACTTCACTCACCTAATTAACTCAAATCTTGCTCTTAGTCATTTGTAAAGACGCAAAAGCACTGCACGGAACAGTATATTTTAAAACTTAATAAACCTATATATATAAAGTATTACACTATTATAATATTGACAGGAATGTAACGAATTGATTGAAAAAACAGAAGAGATGGGATATAAACCTGCTTTGATAAATGACGGTTATGGGTAAGTTGCATTCGCTATTAGAGATTGAACAGTCACTTCTTTATAGAATAAAACAGGTTGATGATAAAAATCTACATCAGATACATGGTGCACCGTCGCCCACTCACCTGTCCTGACTGCCAGCTACTTTCCGTTCCCAGGCTAAGTTCCATTGTTTGTTAAACGATTAGGGGATATCGTATGAGATCATGTGATGGTTAAACGTGGCCTACATATACGTGTGTTAGCTAACTGTAATAATAAAAACAATATAAAATATAATAGTATAAATATAAAATGCTATAATAAGACTATAATATATAAAGTGTTTTTATAAAAATATAATAAATATATAAAGTGTTATAAAAATATAAAATCTAGTAATAAAAATAGAATGAAATAAGAATTATAAAATGAAATAAGAATTATAAAATGTAATAATTATAACAAAATATAACAGGTTAGTAAAATATATATTTATTTTCAGACAGGTTCTTGAAACAGATGTCAGAAATAATACTCGATGTATCTGGGATTCGAAGGAACAAGCTGAAAGAATGTGGAATCGTGTTAAAGATTATGTTTGTAAAGAATTCCAAGGCTATCCAGTTATAGGATTAAACGAAAGGTACAAGATCTATTTTTAATTTAAATTAAACGATTGTATTTGGGGAAGTAGGAGTCGAGCACGTTCTTGAAATACCTCTACAATGCTGTCACAAATAAATAACTGTAATACGTTTCATTTCATTAATAATTTAATATTTATTTATATTTTTGTTTTTTATAGATTGCGATTTTTAAGATATGATCCAGGAGAGTATTTTAAACCACATTATGACGGATGTTATGTACGAGATAATGGTGAAAAAAGTTTGATAACTTTACAACTTTATCTAAATGAGGTAAACCTATAATCTCGAAATCACTATTGTCACAATTTGTAACAAACGGCCCCCAACTTGTACAGCAACGTCGTTTCGCCCATCTGGTGAACCAATGTGTAACGATTTGAGATTTGAGACACTAATATGTTGGATATATATAATGAAACGATTGATCCCCACATTTTGGTAAAGAGTTTCATTCCTTCTTATATTCATTCGTTGCTACAGTAAATTTACCCCAAAAATATGTTTCCTGAATTCAGACGCAGTTTGTGTACGTATATTTTACAGGGATTTAAAGGTGGATCAACAACATTTTTATCCTCGCGAACAGGGGACCGAGTGGAATTTGTTCCTAAAACAGGTAAACTATTTAGAAACTAACTCGCAGTACGTATGTTAGGACTATAACCAACTAACGTTGTTAAGATGCGCTGGAGGTCCAAACAAAACGGTCTCACCTCAGTTTCAGCATGTTTTTGGTCATCCATAGGCTAACGCCACTGACACTTACTTTCAGACAACAAATTTAACTGACGAAAGTAAACTGTCAACAGACTGGGAGTCATCAGCATTCAACTAGTGATTTATAGACTGTTGGCTTAGTATCTCTCCAATGGATTCCGTGTATAGGCTCAGCTCGGAACTGACCTATGGGGCATTCCACAAGAAAAGGCGACCGGTTCAGATAGTGATTCGCCATCCATAAACAATTTCCAAATATATACGATGTTATGTTTTCATTCACAGACGACTGAAAATAGACGTGATTGGCGATTACTGACATATCAGCGATACAGATTATATAACGCGTTTCCTTTCTAGAAGAAACAAATTAACCATTTTCGGTCAATCCCACCTCACAATCGAGACAGTTCTAAAATTAAAAATAATACTACCCGTCATGTAATCTTCAAAATAATACACCAATGATAAACAACATGATTACAAGAAAATAATACTTATTCTGATATCATCTGGTTGTACACGGAGCTGAAGCTATTCCTGATTTTGTTTCAGGAGCTGTACTAATATTTCAACATGATATGCTACATGAAGGTTCATTGTTAGAAAAAGGTAGAAAATATTCGTGTAGAACGGATATTATGTTCGGTAAAGATAAAATTCTCGTGTAGAAGAGGTATTATGTTCGGTAAAGATAGTGATTGATATGCACTGTCTTTGTTAATAATAGTTGTGTAGGTCCCTATTCCTTTTGTCATAATGTTCCTTAATATATGAAACGAAAATAAAACGCTGTTTATTTAGTATGTCTATATTTCGCTTTTGTTAACAGTTGTCTTTTATCGCTTGTCCAACCTACCCCTACGCGCAAGCGAATTATTTAATTGAAATTAAACCATGTGTTAGTCCCAAAATGACCTAGTTTGTGTTAAACCCCATTTCTCTCTTTCTCGTTGTCTTTCATGTATTATGTTAATCATTGTCTATTAGTTTATACATATATTGTTTTAATCATTGTCTATTAGTTTATGTTAATCATTGTCTATTAGTTTATACATGTATCATTTTTATCATTAAAGTTAATAGGTAAAGATGTCGTGTGTATGATAATGAACAATCCATGCTAGATCATGTCTAAACCTAAAACGTTTATAATAAAATAAATTAAATAATCCCATTAATTATGTTTTATGTAAGATCCCAGAGAGAATAGAGAATCTTCATAGATTTATCCACCCAGTTATTTGATTTCCTGTTTCACAATTGTTTAATTACGAAATGAAATGACATGGGGTTTAACGTCCCACTGTGCTGCCCCGATTGGGCTAATGAAGACGGGCATTCCAATAAATACACGGGACCTCGGTTTTTCGTCACACCCGAATGACTAGACAGCTGCACCACAGACACGTGGAAACCACGCCAGAAATTGCCGATGATCGAACACGCTTTTGTCTGTACACCCCTTTGTCTGTGGTTTGGAGATAGGGGCGCCTTCTCTACATCGTGTGCGATATCACCTTCGGTGGAAGCGGACGTTAAACACTTTTCATTTCAAATATATTGACAACTATGTTATAAATAGACTATGACGACTGACAGTACTATAAATAGAACATGATACTAGTCACGTTGTCAGTAAACACGTATAAACATTGAACGTTTTCAGGTGAACTTAAAGAAAAGAAACCACACTGTATTAACTATACTAGTGTACATTTGTTGCATTGTTTTTGGATTATCGATTAGGACTTTGAATTATGACGTCACGGGTTAAAGGTGCTCAACTGTGAATATTAGTATATTTTAACCTGTTACAGGTAATTCGACAACAGGTAACTGATATATATATAGGTTAGATGTATACATATGTGCGTGTGTACATAAACAATATAATGACATTGAAGGTATGATATGCTTATAAATACTATACTATATTACAGGTATATCGACAACATATAAGCTATATGTATGTATATATGTATGTATGTATATATGTATGTACATAAGCTATATGCATGTATATATGTGTATATTTACATAAACAATATGACACTATACCAGTTGAAGGTATGATATGCTATGAATACTGTACTATATTAGTATTAGTAAAAGTAGTATCCGATTTAAAAACCATAAGGAAGTACCAATTATTCAACAGTGTGGAAGTATCGGGTTTATGATATAGTTTTTGAAATAGCAGTTTTAATAGAATTCTCGGTGTATACTCATCAACATTGTGAGGGTATCGGCTTTATGATATCGTTTATGAAATAGCGGTTTTAATGGACTTTTCGTTGTGCAGTCATCAACAATGTGAGGGTATCGGGTTTATGATATGGTTTATTAAATAGAGGTTTTAATAGAACATTCGGTGTACAGTCATCAAGATATTGTGTTTATATGTCGATTGATTATTCAACATGGCATCCATTGTTAAACAAGATATCAAGTTACCTGGTGAATTTAAAGATAGCTTAGCTTTTGGCTTATACAACGTGCTTACACCGCAGGTAGGTCGTTTAATTTATATCTACAGGTAGATCATATGAATTATATCTACAGGTTGTTCATTTATATTATAACTACAGGTGTAGACAAGACCAATGATTAAGGGCGGATGGGGTGCATAGATTTCCGAACAGGATGTTGCCCGGGACAGCTAACAAAGGGGTGAGCGACATAAAGGCTTCTGGGCGCTTTGCCCCAGAAAATCTTAGGGTTTTTGGTTGAGCATGAGTATTGGTCTAAACGTTATTTCGGAATATGGTGGCGGGTGGGGATGGGATGAGGGGAGGGGAGGGAAGCATAAGGTCTGTCATTGAGTCAAGTTGTGTGTTGTTGATTCCCAGACCGTACCTGACAAGAGTAAGCTCGCCTGTTCACCTACGTTGGTTTTCTCCGGGTCCTCCGGTTTCGCCCACCGCTATAAGACCCCTACACGCAGACGAAGTGTTAAAATGAAATTAAACCATTTGTTAGTCCCGAAATGTTACTCTCTCTCTCTCTCCCCCCTCTCTCTCTCTCCCTCCCTCTCTCTCCCCCCTCTCTCTCTCTCTCTCTCTGAATAAATCAATAATATTGTACGAGCGTTGGTTATTGCTTTAGATAAGGTTATAATGAGTTATTAATGATATTGACAGGAATGTAAAGAATTTATTGATAAGACGGAAGAGATGGGATATGAAGCTGCTCTATTAAATATTGGAAGCGGCGTGTAAGTTTGATTCTTTAATATCTTTAACATGTCAGTAAACCCTGTCGACGGTCGGGAGTCACGGTGGCACAGTGAGTAAGGCGCTGACTCACTAACCACGATTGAGCCCCATGTTGGACGTTGTTCGGGAAAGTTGCCCGGGATTCTACCGAGTGGTTATCTCTCCTGTCAGTGGTGCCTGGCGGAAGGTCTGGCAAGGAACAGCGCCTAGTCTGTCTCGTGTACTCCTCTGTGTGCACGTAAAAGAATCCTTGATATTGTAGTAGCGCCGCTGACCGGGAAAGGTTTACCCAATAGAGGATTCCCTTGCGTATGTGCGTCTTTGTTGGCCATGATGGTGCGGAAAAGTATGGCATTAAACATGCGCTTTAGATCATAAGGTCTGTAATAGAGTCTCCGCACAAGCGAAATATTGAAAAAATATGACCTAGTTTGTGTTGAGTCAAAGTTTTCGCCAACGCTTCATCCCATTCTCCGCTAGATCTCCACCCTGTTCCACTTACAAAGGGGTACCACACTATTCCGGACACAATAGGGATCGAATCCCGGACCGTCTGGCTAGTAACCCAGTGGCTTTCTAAATACTTATATTTCATCTTTAAGAATAATGAAAACCGAGATAATTTTATTTTTTCCAAACTCCGGATAGAACTTTGCGATAGGAACTAGGAACGCAAATGCTTTGCCTTGTCTTGTTTGTATTTGCAGGTTTGCAATACAATTACTTTAATAACAATACAATATATTAATGATAAAATAATTTATGTTTTCAGACAAATTCTTGAAACAAGCGTAAGAAATAACACTCGATGTATCTGGGATTCCATAGAACAAGCTGACGTACTCTGGGGTCGTGTTCAAAAATATGTCGCTTCTGAGTTCAAAGGTTATCCAGTTTTAGGGTTAAACGAAAGGTATGGCTTAGATTTATAAGTGAACTTCTTCATTCTACATCAGCGTGTTGATATAGATCCCTAGAAGCGGAGGGGACAATTTTAAAGATTAAGTGCCATACAAGGGTCTGGTGATGGCGTGCGCGCTGTATCATAAGGCCTGACATTGTGTCAACTGGCGTGGTTTCGATTCCCCGGTTGTACGTGACAAGGAGTAGGGTCGCCTGTCCAACCTCGTGGGTTTTTGGGGTCCTCGGGTTTCCTCCCACTGCTAAAGACCCCTACGCGCAAGCGAATTATTGAAATCAAAATTAAACATGTAAGTCCCGAAATGTCCTAGTTTGTGTCGAGTGGAGATGACCCCCCCCCCCCACCTCTCTCTCTCTCTCTCTCTCTTCACGCCACTGTATTTGTTCCACGCCGTCTAAAATAATTTGATAGGCGGTGATCAACAACATGACGTTATAGTCATTAAACACACGCAAATGCACCGCCAAAATGTTGCTTGATGACGTATCCATGTCTTCAATACAAAACTTTGGTAAATAAAACAAATGTGAAGAAACAAAGGAAACCATTGCCTACAATACCCGATTTGGATGTAAGGAGTTTATTCTTAATAAAATAAATTATTTTACAGACTGAGATTTTTAAGATATGATCTAGGAGAATATTTTAAACCACTTTCATTAATAATTTAATCTTTATTTATATTTATGTTTTTAACAGATTGAGATTTTTAAGATATGATCCAGGAGAATATTTTAAACCACATTATGACGGAATTTATGAACGAGATAATGGAGAAAAAAGTTTGATAACTTTACAACTTTATCTAAATGAGGTATTTTTCAGTTCTTCGGGTTTTATCTTTAGATACAAACCACGGTGTATTTATCTCTTTGGTCTCTAGGATCGTTATTTTGGATATAAAACACCCTGGGGGACACAGCTCCCCCCAGTACTTCAGATGGCCAAAGATCACTAAAGATTTCCCCATTGACTCCAATGTTAATTCTCGTATCTTAGACCGGCTCTAACTTTTTCCCAAATTTTCGTTGGGTAGAACGCTTTCATCCACAGATGG
Organism: Patella vulgata; assembly: GCF_932274485.2. NCBI lineage: Eukaryota > Metazoa > Mollusca > Gastropoda > Patellidae > Patella > Patella vulgata. Next base: position 5,712,060 of record NC_065884.2, read on the forward strand.
AGCAACATGTGGCAACCACTTGCCCAAAAGCACGTATGAGGTTCTTCAGGAAAAACTTGAGATACACAAGCTGGAAGTAGAGACAAGTAAACATGCATATTCAGGCCCTACATTTCAACCTAACCAACCTCTCAACTCTTGTATCCTTCCGCATCAAAATTATGAATATTCACCAAAACCTGACAGAAAATGTATTTTCAAACCCTTTTCTTCGATTCTACACCAAAAAGTCAACAAAAATCGCCATGCAAAAGGGGGAAAAAGGAAAAGGGAGAGGAAAACTAAAAATAGCTTGGTGATCTGTGTCCAGATTCCTTACAAAATGCCCTGAATGAAATAGAATTTAACATCCTGCTTTTCTAGCAATCGGGCTAATGATGTCAGGCATGCGCACAGGACAGCGGTGTTTACCTCGACTCTTTACTGACAGCCGACTATGAAAGGTTCTATGACTGCACGGCCTAACCACTACACTGTTTCTCAGTCTAACCACTAAACGATTTTCCCTCGCTGGTTTATTACTTTGAATTTAAATTTGAAGGGACCAAGACTTGTCAGTAGCAAGCAGCCATTGAAAACCTACAAAACTACTCTAAGAATGGTTCCTGTCTTATTCGTTTACGTTTGTAGATAACTCTGTGATTAACGCGCTAAATTCTAAACGTCTATAGATGTTTTCCCTTAAAATTGAACTCCGATTACAAAACTACACAAATAATTAAATAAAAGAAAAGTTAACTCCCTAAACAACCGCACGCCATACTTGTTTTCAATTTGTAGAACAAACATGGCGATCGCTTAGGGGTAACAAAAACACAGGCAGGTCAAGCAAACTGTCCATATACGGTTAGCTAGTCAACTACCAATTACCTCCTGACTGATTGACGGTTTTTTCAACTATCACTACTATCAGCTTAATGAAAACATTATTGCTACACAATTATTATATCTGATCAGGTACATATTATTTTACTAATTAGACGAAATAAGTCAACCACGATGTACTTTTGCTGTAAACAAAATAAGAGTAAAACCGTCTTACTCAAAACACTAACTATGCCAACGCCATTCAATTCTTATATTTCGTTTAATGTTTTGGCAACAACGTAGAAACACCAAATAATTTTCTGCATCATAAAGCCTAGTATTAAAAAAGTATCCAAACCAGCAATAAAACTGTTCTTCTCTCCATCAAATATGTTCTCAATAGGTATGCACAATTATACTCAGATTTACAAAATCAAGAGCGTAAACCTAAACGGGGAGATAACTCCACAATTGCAGCAATTCCACTAATCTTATATACACAAAAACAAAAACAATCCATTGCTCCGTAAACGGGGAGATTACTCCATAATTCCATTTTTCCCTATATCCAAATGAACAATTCTATTAATCAAATATACAAAAAGAAGAAATGAATTTAAATGGGGTTTAACGTTTTTATGGGCTAATGAAGACGGGCCACGATAAGCTACAACACTCATTACCCGGTATTACCATGTACAGTCGAATAAACACTGATTCAAATGAATAAATGTTCCTTGTTTATCATGTACCTACCCGCAAATTATGAACAGCTAGTAACCATATACTACAGAACAAAAACATAGTTTATTGTTTAACTAAACCTCGGTCATAGACATTCCTTTTCCTGTTTATTATCGTAGGGATTTATTGTCATTTGTTTGAACTCATTGGGAACTCGTCTATTGTTTTATAAACTGATGGGACAATTTCTTCCATATTTTGTCACTGATTTTCATATCGAAGCGATCTGCATGTTGTAATGGGCATATTATACATAATGTCGCCATTATTACAAGACAATTATTATTCAACGTGGCCATTATTACAAGACAATTATTATTATACGTGGCCATTATTACAAGACAATTATTGTTATACGTGGCCATTATTATAAGAAAATTGTTATTATACGTGGCCACTATTACAAGTAAATTGTTATTATACGTGGCCATCATTACAAGTAAATTGTTATTATACGTGGCCATATTACCAGAAATCTTTGTATTGCTTCGCCAAGCAACTCATGGGGTTTTATGAATTGCACAAAAGTCTTTACAGTCTTTATTTGTTACCATAGTAACTAATTGTATGTTTGTATACTGGTTTTCAGGGTTTTATATCTGAGAAAACGAATGAACGTGTGGGATTTGTTACCTTAGTTACTATGTTTGTATACTGTTTTTTCAGGGTTTTAAAGGGGGCTCAACAACATTTATATCTGAGAAAACGAGTGAACGTGTGGAATTTGTTACCATAGTAACTATGTTTGTATACTGTTTTTTCAGGGTTTTAAAGGGGGCTCAACAACTTGTATATCTGAGACAACTGGTGAACGTGTGGAATTTGTTACCATAGTAACTATGTTTGTATACTGTTTTTTCAGGGTTTTAAAGGGGGCTCAACAACTTTTATATCTGAGACAACTGGTGAACGTGTGGAATTTGTTCCTAAAACAGGTACATCTAATATTATTACATATTCCCCAATTACAAAAGATAAAGATATTATATAATGTGATTAGAGAAATATCAGGTGAAAAAATCTTCATTTGTGGCATCATAAAATCATAAAGCTTTAAGGTAGCCAAGTCTCTAACTCAGTATCATCCAAAGTCTTCGACATGGAAAACACGATTTATTTGTCGGTTTAAATCAACATTGATGTTGTGATCTTACCGGGAAAAGATGTTCTTCTGTGTACCATAATGCGTTTCAGTCTCATTTCTAACAAGGGACTCGAAGATCGAGGCTAGACATATACCACAATGCAAGTCATGGCGAACGGTGACGGCATATTCTTATCTGGAGAGCATGCGCAATAAATACTATTTAGACTGGGATAACCAGACGCTAGAGATTACCAATCATTTCCGTTTTTACTCTAATTTCAAATCAGTTATGTACGACGAAATACGTCAGAAGTCTCAATCGAATACATTAACCGAACACAGTTTTTATGGGATACACTCACTGATTTTATTGTAAAAGCACATTTCGACAGGTATCCTCTTGTCGTTATGACCTTTAGTAATCTTGGGGTCAATACAGAGAATAAAATAACAGTCTTTGTAAATGGTTTCACTATGTATTTCATATATATTCAAGTGAAGTTTACTAAATGCCACTGTGCTTGATAATGACAAGAGGATATTTGTCGAAACGTTGTGCTTTTTGAATAAAACTAGTCATTGTTTTCCATAAAAACTGTGTTCTGTTAATGTGTGTTCCGATTGCTAAATGGCACTCAAATATTATTATAAATTCATGTATTAATAATACTATTATAAATCTATAAATAAATATTAGAAAAAGTTTTCCTGACATGATTAAGCTAGAAGAAAATATTCATTTTCATTTTCCTGAATTACTGGAATTTTTATTAGCTAAATTTGTGTTTTTTTCAGGAGCTGCATTGATTTTCCAACATGATATTCTACACGAAGGTTCATTGTTAGAAGAAGGTAGAAAATATGCGTGTAGAACAGATATTATGTTCGGTAAAGATAAAATACACATTGCCAGATGATGGCGATGCTAACATAAGTGACGAACTCTGCTGATGATGTGACAAATTCGATCGACGATGTTTGCCGATATGATAAATTATATTGCCATGCTCACCGATGTGATGAATTCTATAGACGATGTTTACCGATCATGTGATAAATAATATTGACGATGTCTACCGATGTGATGAATTATATTCATGATGTGATAAATTATATTGTCGATGCTTACCGATGTGATGAATTCTATAGACGACGTTTACCGATGATGTGATAAATTAAATTGACGATGTTTACCGATGTGATGAATTATATTGACGACGTTTACCGATGTAATGAATTGTATAGACGATGTTTACCGATATGATGAATTATATTCATGATTCTTACTGATGTGATGAATTATATGGATGATGTTTACCGATTTGATGAATTCTTTTCACGATGTTTACCGATATAATGAATTCTATTCACGATGTTTACCGATGTGATAAATTTTATGGACGATGTTTACCGATGTGATACATTATATGGATGATGTTTACCGATGTGATGAATTATATTCGCGATGTTTCCCGATGTAATGAATTCTATGCACGGTGTTTACCAATGTGGTGGAGTCTATTGACGATGTTTATCGATGTAAAAAATTATATGGACGATGATAAATTATATAGACGATGTTTACCGATGTGATGAATTATATTCGCGATGTTTCCCGATGTAATGAATTCTATTGACGATGTTTACCAACGTGGTGGATTCTATTGACGATGTTTACCGATGTGATGGATTCACGATGCTTACTGATGTGATAAATTATCTTCACGGTTGCTATGGACGTCATAGGCAATATGTATTCTTTCGACAACGATTACTTTACGTATTAGTAATTTTTGACGAAATGTAATCACATTTTCGATGATTCAAAACCGAAAAGTTTCTAATCACGATTGTAACACAGCATTTATGTTACCCAAATTCAGGTTATTTTAATAGTTTAAAAGCACCAACTTTTCCATTAATTGATTATATACATTATCTTGGAGTGTTTCTAAGTTTCACCATACAGTCAACAAAATGTAATACCACGCTATCTACGGGGCATGGCTAACGAAGGTGATAATTGAAAATATCATTAAGAAAATCAAAATCCGTTAATTGGATGAGTTTGACGAACGGCTGATTTCATGCACATTTAATGGATTTTGAAGTGCAAAGCGATTCGTTCAAGCAATTCGGTGCCACCCTTTTTTCATCGTATAATCTAACTTAGCTGAACAACTGTCGATTTTTATCCAATTTGGCTGCACTGTTATGACATCAATCAATACTCGTAAATGGCAAGTAAAAAAACTATTAATAAACCGCCTAGAAATATCAGAAATCTACTCCAATTATCATTATAATGTGTATGCATATATTATATTATTAAGAGTTTATATTTTACAATGTTCAATAAAAGCTATTATATAGATGTAATGAATGAAATGGGGCTTAACGTCCTACTGTTCTGCTCCTAACCTGGGCTAATGAAGACGGGCATACGCCATACAGTGTGCTATGAGGGAAATTTTGCCCGGGCAGCGGGCTACGGCCTACTCTTATATCGAATATATAGATGTTTATTTTTAATCGCCAGTATGTTTAACATAGCATTTTCCGTTATCTCGTTATGACAGATGAACGCTAATTGATGTAAGTAATGTCCGACATTCGATGGTCTCGATCATTCAGACAGATATTCTACGAATATTAGTCTGGATGTGGTGTCAACATTTGGGAAAAACTGGGTCATTGACTAGATTTGTTGGCCCTTCATGTTATCAGGTGCAAAATCTACTTTTTTTTCAAAGCGTAATAAGGCCGGCAATAGGCATAAGACAAGATGTCGACGCCCATGAAATTAAATTGAGAATTGTCCTCTCTGAAAAATATTTGCATACTATATTAGTCTTGTTCAATACTCCAAATTTCTTTCTTTAAGGCTCATGTATGGTAGAAATTAATCCCAAGTCTTCGCCTCGATTCATGTTTATTGATAATAATGCATGAATTATGAGATTTATTTCGGGAAGGGACTCAACTCCTTTTTGACTTTAGTTGAAAAGTTTCATTGCACATGCGTAACCGGAAGTTTGTTTTTATGTGGATGATTATCCAGTAAATTTTGTTCAAATGCTTACCCACACCCTCCTCCGTATGTTGAAAACTGAGATTCTGTGCTTCCGAGACTGTACATTTGAAGCAGTGCATTGAGCACAGTGTTAGCGATTATTTGATTTTAAGGCATGAAATGAAACGAAGTTTAACACCTTTCTTTTTTGCACCAACAAGGATAATGAAAACGAGCTTACTTCATGTAGTTCGTTATGAGATAAAATGGGGTCTAGCGTCCTAACATTTTGCGACGATAATGAAGTCTGTGAAATGAAATGAAATACAATGATGTTTAACAGCCTACATTTCTGCTCCGATCAGACGAATGAAGACGCATGTGTGTACTATGAGATAATGTGTGCCCGGACAGCGACTTTACTATTCTTATATCGTTTTCAAACTGTAAGGAGACGTTTTAACGTATGTCTAATGGTATACACTGGAGCTCAGTTTCTCGTCTCACCCGAATGACAGGATGCTTTAGCTGCCTGTTAAATGCCATTGGTCTCCTGGTTAGTGGAATGAAATGAAATGGAACAGAATAGGACTTAACGTCCTACTGTCCTGCTCCGACTGGGCTACGGGTATATGCCATGCAGTGTGCTATGAGGGACATTTTGTCATTTTGCCTAGACAGCCGCGCCACAGCTTACCCTTATATCAAAATCCAACACTAATGTGTACACGTGACCTCGGTTTTTCGTCCCGTCCTGCAGCATTGCCATGGGGAAACCACGCCTGGAAATCCCGATGAATTTTCATGGCCAACACCCGGAGAGAATATATTGCTAATAAAACTCTTAACCTTCTCTTGTCACCATGATCACCACTGATCAGAAGTCTCGAATGAAAACTTTTCAGCCCCGGGGTCGCACGTGCGCTGCAGAAAGCAAACATTCGCCCGAAATAGACACCCATTTATGAATGAAGCCATGAAAAAAAGTCTCTTCTTTACGCGTTGGATTTTTAAAAATACCTGGCTAATTCGTGAAATATTTCTGGTGAATGTTTTTTTGGGCTTTCCTATCTTATGGCACACCATGGCGAAATGTCATCTTCTCGGATGAATCCCGATTCAACCTCAGTTTTCCTGATGGACGTCACCGTATCTACCGACGTCGACATGAAAGCCTTGCTCGTAACTGCGTGCTGGAAAAGGAACGTTTAGAGTGAGGTGGTGTCATGGTTTGGGCCGCTATCAACGTCACCTTCAGGTCCCAGTTGGTGGTGATCCAAGGCAATCTCAACGCTCAACATTATGTTGACGCCATCCTTCGTCCGGTGTTGCTTCCATTCGACAGATGGTCTTTCAGCATGTAGCGCCCGACCACACACTGGCAGGTTGACAAGAGACTTTCTGAACAATCATCATGTCCGTGTTATGGATTGGCCCACTATGTCTCCCGACATGAACCCGATCGAACACCTTTGGGGTGAACTTCGACGACGGGTTCAAACTCAAGCCGGGCCACCACGAACTGTTGCAGAGTTGGAACAGGCACTCCAAAATCATTGGCAAACAATCCCACAGCGAGTCAGACATCTGTGCCAGTCCATCCCAAGGCGACTTCAGACATGTGTAAAAGCTCAGGATGGACATACCCGATATTGACTTCACCTGACCCCTCCTTTGTTTCATGGTTCTCTGGCGTTTCGGGTTTGTGCATTTGTAGTGAATTCTTTCATGAAATTATCCACAGATGCTTGTTATCTCGATTTTGTCAATTGTTATGTACATTTGTTAAAAGTTCTTGCAGTAAATAAGCTTTGAATTTGGCATTGCGTTTTAATGGCTTTGAGTGGATCTTTTAAACTCACTCCCGTGGCAACTTAGCGCCACCACAAGATTGTGAAATTTAATTTTATTTAACTGTAAAGGTTAGCGAGTGCCCGTTGTATCATAAGGTCTATCATTGAGTTGACTGGCGTGGTTTCGATTCCCCGGTTGTACGTGACAAGCAGTAGGGTCACCTGTCCTTCCTCGTGGGTTTTCTTTGCGTGCGTCTTGGATCAGACGGTCTGTCATTGTGTCAAGTGGCGTGGTTTTAATTTCCGCTTGTACGCGACAAGGAGTAGGGTTGCTTGTCCTCCGGTTTCCTCCTACTGCTAAAGACCCCTATCGCAAGCGAATTATTGAAATAAAAATTGAACAATATGTTAGTCCCGAAGTCACCTGGCTTGTGTCGAGTGGTTAGTGGTCGCCTTGGTGAGTTTAGAAGTTACGTTGATGCTAGCCCTAAATACGAACATCTAAACGAAATCTATTCTCGTAATCTTGATTAACAAGACTTGTCTGATTTAAATTAAATTACGGTACTGGTCACAGCACTGGAATTCTAATCCTTTAGAGCGTACGACGTTTGCTCTGTTTTGGATGTGAATTTTGTTATAAATGTCTGTGATAATTATTGGAAACATAATAGGTTTCTTACACAGTATATAAAATAGATTGGAGGCTTAGTGGGGGGGTGGGGGGTGGGGTGTTCCATCAAATGGGCACAAAACCAGACCCAATTTTTCTATAGTAAAATTGTGCGTAGAATGCGATGCCGAGTGGTAATCAGTCCACCGTTGGGGCGTTTTCGAGATATTGGGGGTCAACGTCAAATGAGTTCATTGACACCTATAAATGAGGGTGTGAGGGCTAGAACATTCAGACACGCATTGGGTTCTGTAGACGACTATTTCAGAACAAAACGGAGGTCTCGTATATACATTGGCATGTACGTAAAAGATCCTTTGGCAATTGGAATCCCTATATTGGTGACTTAAAGGTCCATGGATTAGATGGCTCACTTTCAGTTAAGACAAAACACGTGGTTTTAGGATTGTATATTTAATGGCTTACACTTTACAACAAATTTATGAGGTCTTTTTATAAAGATGGGTTCCCGCGTACAAACTGGGTGATTTAATTGTATATATGGACTAAAAACATATTCAAACTAATTAATTTGTCATAACTTTGCTTAAAATCCTTCTCAAACATTGTAATTGCGAAGGAATGTCCTGCTATAAAAATTCGATCAAACCAGGTCATGTTTACGTCACGTGACTTACCTCTCTTGGAAGTCAGAGAATTCATTGCATACATAAGACGATGTTGTCTTTAATCGCTTACTATTTATTACAATTATCGAATCCTAATTAAATTCTCGGATTATCCACTATCCGCGTCTTTTTCCGTCATTTTTATCTCAGAAAGTGTTGTACGTCTAACTCTTCATAAAGTTTATCAAGCACTCAATGTTCGCGTGTGACCTTTGACATCACGCGTGCAGAAATTCCTAATCGTCGGGCTGTTGATTAGGGAAACCCTTACATTTTTGTCCTGTATGCGCTCCATGAGTGTTTTTCAGGGAATCCAGTATTCTTCTAGTAAAATTGGATATCTCTACTTTCCATATATACCAAAATACTTTTATTGGAAATAAACACCCGATAAATACTTTTCTGGGAACCAATTTTTAATTATAAAGAATTTGTAATTGTGACATTCGCGAAAGACGATTATTATTTTCATACAATATAAAAAAAGAAACACATATAAGCGAATATTTCATGAATTAAGTGAAGAGAAGAAATGTCTTTAAATGACATTTAAAATAGACGCCTTCTGGTATTATCAGCAAATAGCATTTCTTCGTTCCGATGTGAATTATCCGGTAGTTCTATTTTTTTGGCATTCGCCGTTTTGGGAGGATTACAGATACTGATTCAACTCTACTCGGGAAATATATTTCAACTGTTACACAGGCAAATATGACTTTTTATCAAGTCAAAAAGTTAATGGTAATCCAGAGAACATAGATCACATTTCCATATTAAAAAGGTGGTGATGTTTTAGAGAATGATATGCGACTAGATTGGGTGAGAAAAATATAGCAATGGGTGTATAAAAGAGATCACATAGATGCATTGCCATATAAAGGAGGTGGTGATGTTTTAGAAAATAATTAACGCCCTGACTGTGTGAGAAAATTAAGCAATGGATGTATAAAAGATTTACCTAAGTAATGATTAACGATCGAACTCGGTAACAACATAGCAGTGAGTGTATAAAGAGTTATGTAAGCTTTGTGACTACTATATCGCGTAATTGTGAACACGGGCGTTAAATACAGTTCCACGCACTATATTAAAGTCACGTATGAAACTGTTTCTTGGTGACGCTGAACAGCTGTGTTTTCCAAGATATTATCATATATAACAGAATCTTCCAGTGTTTCATTTCGATTTGGGTCATTTGTCTTCTTTTGTTTGCGCTTGTCTTGGGTACCAGGATGTCCCAATGTTTCGTTTGAATTATTGGCATTCCGTTTCTTCGTCTCGTTCATCTTGTAATCTCTAATGACGACTGCTAGTAAAGCAAGCAGGAGGAGGATACCAGCTACAATCCCAACCACCATGAAAATCTTTGAATTAGATGATGCTGTTACCGAAACAAAACCTTGAAATAAATCATAACACATCAATGTTAAAAATAATGATTGCTACTGTCGATTAATGTAGTTTTGTCTAGGTAATTTGAAAGTAAAATAGCCATTCAAAGAACTAAAGATAGAAACATACATTGTGCTACGGGGGAAATTAGCCTACTCTTATATCGAATTCCAACTGTCAAGAAATCTTTTACGTGCGCGCGAATGTATACACAGGACCTCGGTCTATTTTCTGGTTTTCGTTGGCGTGTAGTGCGGTACTCCACGCGCGTACAACCGAGCTGTAAATGATCATAGTTTCACACGGATAACTAATGATCATTTTTTATTTTGAAAGAATGTTATTGACATATTGTTACATGCCTTGAACTTAATCTACCAAACACAGTTTACAAGTTGGACGCGCGGTGGCTCAGTGTTTAACCCAGAGATCCGATGTTCGATCCCCGAGTTGGCCGAGAAAGTTCATCGGGGTTTTCCCTCGCGGTTTCACCTTGTCATTAGTACAGTACAGAGGGTCTGACAAGTGACGAAAAACCAAGGGCACGTGTAATAATTACACCAAATGATATTACCTTTTATTAGGTCCATTGCCGTGGAATCCAACATCATAAACGTCACCCATATTGCTAGTAGAAATAACTGTTTTTCTATAATTCTTTGTGTAAGAAAAATATCCAAATCCGTCTTTCAAAGAATAGTATACGTTTCCAGTTTCTTGGTCCACGCTAATATACTGAGTTAAAGGATCGACTGATATGAAAGACAAAATGGTCCGTTATATTTTTCAAAAGGAATCCACTGCCCACTGTTAGTGGGGTCAAATAATATGAAAAACAAAACCAGTGCTTATCAGGCAAGATATGCCAACATTTTGCAAGAGATGGATAGAGAACAAGCAAAAAAAATACGAATTTTTGTATAACCAGGGGCCATAATCCATTAAGTTACGGTCAGATATCAGGAATATCGGGTCGACATCCTTAGAATTACATACTTTTACACTTTTTGCGTTCAATCAGCGGCCATTTCGGTCCGATTTTTACGAAATTCAAACACAACCTTCATCAGGATGTAACGATAAAATATGTTAACGATTTTGAAAATCAGATAAAAAAATGCGACCTATACAGGATCCACAAGCTAAAAATGCCATAATCAAGGAAGATACGAACTAATATGCGTGACAGGCACAAAGGTCAAGTTTCATCAAAATCGAATAAAATTTGTGACTTTAAAAACATAATGGACAAATATTAGAGCATCTTAAACATACGTTATGCAAGAGCTAAATCTGCCTATTTTAAGTCTTTAATTAGGCCTTTATTTACATGACAAGTTCAAAATCAACACTGTAGACCCTCGGATGGCTTGGATGCAGCTTGGATTCAAACAGTCGTCCATTTAAAATTAAATCAATAAATGGCTGACCAAGTTAATTTAACCGGTAGTCGCTGACGTCACTACCGGAAACTGGTGATGAAAGGCCTGCCAGGCGAGAGTACTATTGCCATTTAGAATCGAGAATATGTGGGTGGAGTTATCGTCTGTCAATCAAACAATCGGCAATTCTCGTAGACGGTGCAGACATAGTTGATGCCTATTTCTAGTCCAAACTTCCAACAGTGACAACTTCGTTCAGAATAAAGTAATTTGAGAGAAATTTTCAATGTTTTCTTTTTTTTATCAGTGGTACAGGAGAACCTGGGATGAGACAACAAATGGCGTGCAAGTAAAATAACCATTGGCAGTTGGACTTTGATATAAGAGTACGCTGTAGTGCCGCTGACCGGATATAATGTCTCTCATAATACACTAGCCCGATTGGATTTGGAACCTGGATAGTCGATTGTTTCTATTTATCGCATTACAGGCTTTGTGTATTTATAAAGGAGGAAACACGCCGGAAATTTCATATGAACTTTCTCGGCCAACACTGATTTCGAGCCAGCGCCTTATTCACTTTGGCTACCATGGCTCCCGAACAGCTCCGACAAGTGCCTCCAATCGCACTGTACTTAAAAACATGATCGTATTTTTGATTTTAACAGATAGATAGACGCGAAAGGACACCTCGTATATTGACGTATTAGGTATCAATCATTATAATTCAAATGAATTCCTTAATTTTGCCGCTCCAAAAAAGGAAATGCAAAATGAATATATTGAAAATTTTATTCAAATTACTTTATTTTGCGCGAAGTTATCAATGGTTGTAGTTTTAACAAGATGCGTGCATTGATCGTAACCACTGTACTGGGTCATTCGTGTCTATTAGCCTCGCCTCTCCATTATTAAATTAAATTATTAAATGACCGAATCGTTCTAATCTACTTTAAATCGGAGAATCCAATGGCACCAAGAGTTGATAAACGTCTTGTCATGTTAATACATGTCTAATTAATAATTTATATAACATTTAAGGCCCACAAGAAAGACCTACACTAGGGAGACTTAGCTCTTATATAATGCCTGATAAACATTACATCTACCTTTAACTGATATGATTTTCCTACCTTTATCTGATATGATTTTCCCATTTCCACCATCCTTTTTCATGCAAAAAATCTTGTTTCTTGTACTTCTTAGTGTGTAGTAAATCAATTTTCTGTCATAATCACATGTCATTGCACCAACTGTAAATATAGTTAAGTATGTATCAATTTCGGGAATCTGGAGTCTTTATGTCTAATTATGACCGGTTATGTTAATCTTGCGTTCGTTCAAAGGAATACCGACAAAAACTGGAAGCGGTAAATCGCTTTCTTATGAATCTGTCCCGGTTATAGTGTCAGATCCAGTTTGTGTGCTCATCATCGAGCCTCTCAATTCTATCATGGACGAACAGAAGAAAAAATTAGAAGGTTTCGGCTTTCGATGCGCAGTGATCCACAGTGGGCAGGAAGATATCGACGTAAAAGCAGTAAAGTTTATTTTTACAAGCCCAGAAATAGCTGTAGGAGATACCAAACTTCGAAAACAGTTCTATACTACAGAATTTAAAGAAACCTTGAAGTTAATTGTTGTGGATGAAGCTCACACGGTTTTGCAGTGGTAAAAGTTGATTAATAATTTAATTGGCAATTTGAGGTGAAAAGCATTCTAATTGAACTGTTTTTCATATTTTGTTAGACACCGGTAGTTTTTTTTTCGGAATAAAAACAAATAGTAAGCTTATACATGCATAGTTGTAAAAATTGCGGAGGATAACACAAAACGTTTAAAAACATATTTCCATTATTGTCATTAATTTGTCTGCAGATGGGAGGGTGTGATGCAACAGTTGATCAATAGTAGTCCTATGATATATGTAGAGGTCTGTCCCTGAAAGCCATCACAAAAATGTTTAGCTAGTGTTTGAACCCCCTGTCGATAACATGTCCTTGAAAAATCAGGGAAGCAATATTTCTGGGGGGACAACCATGGCCGCATTAACATATTATGGGGCCTGGGGCAGAATTTAATCGTGGGGCCCCTTACCCCCCCCCCCACCAACATCTGACTGTGTACGACCAAACTTAAGGCGGTAGCCTACATGTCACCCGTACGGTCGATGGCGCCTCTCTCCCTGTGACTAAGTGACACTAATATATTCATTTCATTTTCATTTTTTGCAAAAACATGCGAAATGGTTTAGGTAAAATTGATAAAAACAATAGTAAGTGTTTTTGTACACTCTTCATTTTAAAAATCTTGTTATTGCAGGGGTGAGAGCCATGAAGGAAACGACCCATTCCGTGAATACTTCTCAAGGATAGGAGAGTTGAGGTCAGTCTTTCTGAATGTACCTGTCATGGCATTGACGGCAACAGCATCACCATTAAAAAGAAAACGAATAATGAAGAGTCTTTGTTTGAATGACTGTGTAACCATTTTGGATTCTCCAGATAGGACAAACATAAAAATATCCACTGCAAAAATTTCAAATATATCAAAAGCACAGGATTATTTTACTCCTCTTTTAGATGATGTTGAAACACAGAAAGACAGCTATCCGAGAACACTTATTTTTGGTACATTGATTAATGACTGTGCAAAGGTATATATTTATTTCCTTGAACGATTTGGTCGTCAGAGTACTTTATTCAATATGTATCACAGCGAAACAAAAGATTATGTAAAGGCATCAATAAGAGAGGATATGAACTTAGAAAATGGCAATATTCGTGTGTTGATCTGCACGAATGTTGCTGGAATGGGAGTGAATTTCCGAGGTGTCCAGCAAATCATTCATTATGGACTACCTCGTGATATGGATACTATCAACATAATTTAATTTGACAAATTATCAGTATTTCAAAACCCTGGCACTATCCAACTTCAACATGAGATTGCGTTCGGGTACTACAATCACTGGTGTACCAAACTGAGGAAGCGCCAAACCAACGTTGTCTTCATCATTCTAATCTCACCACTAGGCACTCGTAAAACTCTTCATCATTGTCCTATTTGTAGAACAGTATTACGTAATTTTTGAATGGCCCCGAACATGAAAATTAAACTTGAAAATGCAAACCTTGAACATGGTAAACATAAACCAAAACTATGAACTGTTGAACTCTAAATGGGAATAAAAATACCAAGCAAAGGTTCATCATACGATGAAGACCCTCTGGTCTGTGAATTACTCCTGTTAATCTGTCTTTCTGAGTATCATGATTAAGCATTGCCATTTGGGCAGCATACGCCCTCTCATTAGTCAGACAATCACCACCAAAGACAATTCTGTTGGCTACGTTAGTAGAATCTTCAGTTTGAGCTATAAAATTTTCATGGATGTGTTCCAATATGTGTATCATTTCTGAAGATTTGTTCTCAGACTTATCCAAAAGATCAAGTATCTCAAACTCTGACTTCTTTGAGGTTTCTGTTTGAAATGGGTGTGGAATGTTTTTCGGTAAACAGTACTGAAAGTTTTTGAGTTCAGGTATGTATTTGACAAGAACTTGCATGATATGAAACTAGTATACCGTTGCTTCAGGAACATGAAAACTAGCGGGAACGCAAGTTTTCAGTAGAGCGAAGATTGGAGCGGAATCGGTAGGTAGTGGACAGTGTCTAGGTGTCTAGTTGGTGTCTTGGATTATTGTAAACCGCTTTTGGGGCAGTTGTCGTGAGCCCGATATTAGGGTATTGTTAATAGTATTGTGCATCAGTCTACGACAGAAGAAAGACGAGGATAGGAAGATTAGGAGAGTGGTCGTTTCGGACTGTGCATATATATTAAAATTCACACGTGTTCAATCCCTCTGTGTAAAGTACATATTGGATTAGCCCCTTTAGTTACCTTAACTTAATTGTTGAGCACCAGTGCCTTATCTGAAGTCACCGACGGGCTCTTAATTACATGCGGCGTAACCCGGTTGCAGCTAGGCCCTGCATGTGGCTACTAGACCTTGTGCCTTGTCTCCTTCGGAGAGTTTTTGTTGCAGGTATTACCCGTTTAAGGTGTGAGTGCCTAGGTACTAGACATCAATTGCCTAGGTACAGGTGTGAGACGTTCTGCAAATAAGATTATACATGGATTAGCAGAGTTCCTGTTAACGTCGCTACTAAAAAGGATATTTTACCCGTGTACATAGTCGCATGCTTATTTCGCCGTGTTATATTATTTGTATACTTTTTATTTATTGTAATAAAGTGTACATAGTCGCATGCTTATTTCGCTGTGTTATATTATTTGTATACTTTTTATTTATTGTAATAAAGTGTATGATCTTTAAAACTTGATGATTGGTCGAAACAAGGTATATCGAGCTGGGGTTAACTTCGAGTCAAGACATTCATTCGGGTTAGGGGATTGGATTTGGGTCCAAGCGAGGTGATCAGTAAATTAATAGTCACTTTTTAGCTGCCCCGTTATTCTGTAGAGACGTCGTGGCCCGAGGCGAGGCTAAGAAAAACCACTCCCTCGGATAATTACCAGTAGTCCGCACTACTGTCCTATTTTGGAAGAAGAGTGGCCATTGGTTGGCACATTTTCAACAGTATCAGGTTATGAATTTTCAATATCATGTAGAACGAAACATTGAAGGAAAGGCAATATGAAATTAAACAATAAATATTTCCACTGTATGATTGTCCTTTATTTTTACTGTTTGTTACACAAGGATTTACTCGATTGTTTGGGCTTTGTGTCGGGTATGTGTGCGTCATTAGCATTTTTAGAAAGATACCAAAGTTTCAACGACTTAATCCACGCTAAACTTAACTAAGTTTATTTAAGCCTAGCTCAAAACCCGCCGTGCGAGTTACTACGGGAACTATACAGGGAGACTTTAGTAAACCCATACACAAGACTTATGCGTCACTTGCGTGTGTTCGGCGCCGTTGAAGATCGCAGACTGGTCGTAGAGGCTTTTGGTCCTGCATATACAAACTTATCACCCGGTTTCTTGCGGCTGGTCTGCGAGCTACCAAACCCCACGACCCGTGCGTGTCAAAACATTTACGGCGGATTGTGAGCTAAGCTATGGTTAACATTCAAATAAAAAACTAAAATATATATCAACAGTAGTTCTCCCGGCTTGGATTTATATCTTTGTAAAAGCTGAACTTATTTCAACCACGACTTAATCGACGATAAACTCTATTAAAGCGAGAATTTCAAATTTTCTAAGAAAGTCAAAACCTAATTATTTCTATGTCTTTTGCTCAATAGGTTATCAAATCACTATTATACGATCATGGGAATTATTTTCCACCCTTAAAAATCTATGACACAGGAATTAACAACACAATTACTTGCCCTGTTTTGCTATTGACAACATGGGGCAGCCATTTTCCAACGTTGGAATTTGAAGTTAAAAATGATATTTTTGCCAATTTCTCGGCTGGCAATAGCGAATTATATGATTAATAGGATTATTCTTTAACAAGGTAGGACTGTTTATGGATACCATCTATTTTAAGGCTTTATTTTAATACATTTTAAAAATATAACTTGAAAATTTGCAATTGCAACTTTAAGATTGATTAGTTAAAGACACTAAAATTATCAACAATAGTTCACCAGGCTTGGATTCATATCTTTGAAAATGCTGCACCTTTTTCAACCACGACTTAATCGACGATAAAATCTTAAGATTTATTAGTTAAGACACTAAAAATATCAACGATAGTTCACCAGGCTTGGATTTATATCTTTGTAAATGCTTAAGTTTGGACTGATATTGCTTTTAGAGATTCAACTTACTCAATGACTCTGTTAGTCTGTGTTTAGTCCTGCGTCAGTCAATATTGTTGTAGACAACGATATTTGAACCTATAGAGATTAAGAGTTGCCTGTTGCCAATGTCTGGATTTTTGTAATTACAAATATTTTTTTCTCATCTTAATTGCTTTGGCGTGAAGGACTTTAGCTATTGTCTCCTTTATTCATTATATATAATTGAATATAGAAAATAACCCCAATTAGAAATCGGAGACTGCGTTCTAAACGGTGTGATTGACATTCGGCCTGGCGGATGCAGGAAAGAAACCTATTTCAAGAGAACAATATCCTGTTGGATTTCTATGTTCGAAATCCAAAATTCTGAATTTCTATTGGATCCGTTCGAATAAACCATACGAAAACTTCTATTTAAAACACCATTTCTAATCATTGTGGGGTCGACACCATTGACTTCGCAACAAATAACTTTTATAAAATATTAGCGGTTGCCGGGCGCGACACGGGTTGTGCATCATAACTCCGAAACGACAGTCATAAATATTAGTATAGATAATTTATGCCATTAAATATCAAATTCGTCATTTTATATAAATAATGTTTGTTAGTTAAGATACATTATGGGAGATAAGATAAAGAGATGGCAGTTCTCGCTATAATAGTTAAACACTAGATAGTGTAAAGGTAATTTGCTGAAAATTTCAGTCAAATTGATCCACTATGAGCCGAGAAAGAAGCGGGTGAAATTTATGCATAGTCTCGGTCATCATTACTAAAATCATTAATATAAACAGCATAGTCTCGATAATCCACTTTTATTGATTTAATTATCAATAGCCGTTAGCGGCATATAGGAATCTAATCCAGCCAACATCGAAGGCTAGCCTTGACATCGAGATTTTATTATGGTCTGGATAAGTTAATTAATGTCTAATTGATAATTTAGATAGCATTTCAGGCCTAAAGAAAGACTTGTAATAAGCAGATTTTGCTCTTCCATAATGCATGTTTAGTGAAAATTGGTAGTAATCTGGCTGTAGTCATGTCACTAATGTTTTTCATAATACTCGAAATTAAAAACAGGATTTAGAAATCAATATTGATCAATCCCAATCACGTGTACCCCATGGTTTCGGGTGCCATTCTGTAATGAACAAATAATCATAACCTACAACACAATGAGGAAGCAATTAGTAAAGGCTGATTCACAAACAAAATAATTTTATAAAAAAAGTGTAGAATGCACTAAGCAGGTGTAAACGACTGTCGTTCAATTTAAACAGTTCACGTATTTCACCGAACATAATTGATTAGAGA
Organism: Patella vulgata; assembly: GCF_932274485.2. Taxonomy (NCBI): domain Eukaryota; kingdom Metazoa; phylum Mollusca; class Gastropoda; family Patellidae; genus Patella; species Patella vulgata. Next base: position 5,730,685 of record NC_065884.2, read on the forward strand.
GAGAGAGAGAGAGAAATGGGGTTTAACGTCCACTCGACACAAACTAGGTCATTTCGGGACTAACATATGGTTTAATTTTATTTACATAATTCGCTTGCGCGTAGGGGCCTTTAGCAGTGGGAGGAAACCGGAGGACCCAGAGAAAACCCACGAGGTTGGACAGGCGACCCTACTCCTTGCCACGTACAACCGGGGATTCGAAACCACGCCAGTCGACTCAATGACAGACTTTATGATACAGCGCGCGCGCGCACGCTAACCATTCAGCCATCCAACCCCCCTAATTGATTAGAAATTACAATATGTTTTTCAAAAACTGAATATAAATCACTTTCATTCATATTGCATTAATATGTGCTTTTAGAACCATTTTTGTTTATTTCAAGGCTCCAAACAATAGAGCCATATTCCCTTTAAAGAGCACATGCAATGAACAAACATTATATAGTTGGTGCTAGTGATTACTTTATAACAATCCCACATCAAATCTGATTAAAACTCTTCAATATATTGCCTTGTTTGTCATATGCTCTAAAACACTTGAATTTTTCGACTACAACCTTTAACGTTGCTAAATCGCTAATATATAGGACCTAGAAATTGACACAAATGGGTAGCAACGCTTATAATAATGTAATATGAATGTATATAAACTGATTTACATTTTACTCTTAATTTCAAATCCGTTATGATCGGCGAAACACGCCAGAAGAATCAATCGAATGATAATCTCTAGCGCCTGGTTATGCCAATCTACACCGGTAGTATTTATTCTGCGTGCTCTCCAGACAAGAATATAGCGTCACCGTTTGACATGCCTTGTGGAATATGCCTACAAATGGCGGGCGCTGAAACGCATTATGGTACACGATTTGTGTACCAATGGTAAAATAATTGTTTTGTCTTAAATATTGGATATCAGAAGCCCATCTTTTCCCGGTAAGATCACAACATCAATGTTGGTTTAAATTGACAAAGAATTCGCGTTTTCAATGTCGAAGAATTTGGATGATATCGGGTTAGAGACTTAGCTACTTTAAACAGTTATTAACCCTTTTGTCTCCATGTTAACCATATTCACACCTACTCACATGGTGGCAAATAGGACGCCAGTAAGCCTTCGAATAGTTGATTGGAAACGTTTGTTAAATGTAAAAATTATATTCATAGAATTAATCTGCGTTTCCCTTGATGATCCTGCATTTTATTAAAAAGTTATTAACCTGTTGTCTTCATGTTAATTCTATTCATCACAGATTAGCCGTAAATATGCCTTTGCGTGTGGAGGTTATTTGGCCCCGGTATTATTTGCTTAGGACTTGAGTTATTATTTTAGTATTGTTCTCATTATGCAAACCATTGTATCTTTCAGTAAATCAATAAATCTAGAAAATCAATCAATTAATAGAGAATAGGAATATTATTGTAGGTAGGGCATAACCTGTGACAATAGAAAATGGTGTATAGTTTCAATTGAAGTTTAGAGAATTAAAGATTTATAAATTATAATGGACCTTTTAGAAAATTGTTATTACAAAGAGTTTTAATATTAGCGATACCCGGACAGTTAATTGTCTTATTATAGTCATTATTAAAGAACAATATTGGTGTCAGTCATTATCACATTTGTGATACTGGTTAAACACGTTCCAAATATAATTTTAACACAGAGATCATTTCTAGGATAGATGCGTTGTGAAGATTTCAAGAAAGGGAAGTGACGAACAAAAATGGAAAACACGAGTTATCCCTCCATATAAGTGACTGAAGTGACGGATGATTACAGATACACAGGCGAATTTTGCTCACTAATAATTCCTTCGAAGGCCAAAAGTTGTTGTATGGGACTGTGGAAGGATATCTGACAATTCAAAAAATAAAATAATTGACTGTCACTAGGTAAGCGAAAAATAGAAAAAGTACGTGCATTACCATGTTTTTATTAAGTATAGAATGCATAAAAACCAATCATGCTGCTGAATTAATACAAATTATGTGGGGTAGATTAATTTCATGGGCGGCATCATCTTGTTTGAGGACGAGTTACCTCCGTTAGACGCTGTTTATGTAGTGTCTATCATCCAGCATTGTCAACATTTGAGAAAAATTGGCTAGATAATCCGGTCTATTACATTGTCATAAACAACGTCTAAGGGAGGTAACTCCTTTTAAAACAAGATGTTTACGCCCATGAAATTAATTTTAGAATGTAATTTCAAAAAATCCATTTGATTGCATGCAAGTTCAATATCTAACACTCTTAATTTTTTATTGTAAAATTTCTCTCTTCATGGGCCATATCTATGCTTTGACTTGGCTAATCAACCAAACTCTCGGTTACGCATGGGCAATGGACTTTACGTCAAATATTGACAACCTTCCTAGACCCTCCGTATGTTGAAGACTGGGGCGGTCTGGGTGACCGAGACTACTGTTTATGATAATGTAAAAGACCGGATAGTCTAGCCAATGACCTATTACTCTCAAATGTTGACAACGCATCCAGGCTAATATTCGTAGAATATTTTTCTGGATGATAGAGACTAATTAGCCAAGGATAGTTTAATCCTAATTACAGTTGGAATTATCCCCCTTGACTTATCTGGAATGGAGGTCATCCGCAACGAAACGACCGGGTTATTAATTATACAAAACCTGAAGTCGCTAATTATCCTTCATAATCTTTTGCAATCTGATCAGTAATAAATATTCGCTTGAATGAAAGGGATGACTTCGGGACGATTTAAATAGATCTCAATATTTCCTTTTTTTATTCTGGAAATTAAATTCTAAAACAATAATTTTAAATTATTAAGGGAAAAAAAATAAATGTGTTGGACGTTTATCTGGATAAAACAATATTTCCTATTTAGCGTAAATTGGTACACAAAATAGTACGCGAAATCGTAAATTAAGTAAAAGGCATCAATTCTGTCCCTGAGCTTAAAGGTCCGCCATCCTCCACATAGTTAAAAGCGCGCTTTCATGTTACCCCTGCTAAACAGATTCTAACGATATTTTTATAAGTTTTTACCCATTTTTTAAATTCCTCCTTCATATGTAAATAAATGTATTTAAATCAACCTGTCCATAACATGGGAAACCCTATGCTTTTGGGATAAATGTAGTGATGTTTTCCTATAACAACTGTTATATGCTACTTACATATTTGGTAGTTCATGGGCTATGTTTTATTTCGATTACCAACCGTAGAAACAAGATGCTGCCTGACTTACACATCGACACAAACTATAAAGATTATCGCTAGGAATTAGTGGACTTGTGAGTAATAGTCACAATACCAATACCAACCTCACGTGTACGTCAAAGCATGCGCACTCTAGATTTCTGTTGAGTTTTTTTTATTTATTTATCATCTTCATTCATTATAAAAACATAATAAATTTGGTTGAGAGTGCAGTGTCTGATTACTTCTATGAATGTGATACAAGTTTCATTTCTTCATGTATTAGGGCAAATTTATCATTTTTATAGAGATATGTTTTACACCTGTCATATACTGGAAGGCAATAATGACAAGTAACCCCTGTAAGCTAGGAATGGTGCTTGATAAACTACATCTAACTATGTAGTATTTACAACAGATAATAATATGATTTATTATTGGTGGAGCCCCAAGTCTACCAAGCATTATTTCTTCCATTGTTAGGGTGACCCACCATAAATAAATATCTCCATATATCTCGACAATTACGCCACAATATTTATATATATGCCAAGCCTCAAATCAGTTTCACACAATTATAGTCACTAAATAAACGATCATGTTGTACTTAATAAGCTATGACCATTAATCATGTATAAATAATAGACTGAAAACTGGTTCCAAGAGTCGTCCATAACATCCAGACACTTTTGAGTAAAAGATAGGTTACGTGCCCTTGTTTTGAAATTAGTCTCGCTTAACCAGTCTATCGACCATTCTACGTCTGATTGACAGGTCGGGATAATCAAGACTACTTTTTTACGAAACGTAACAGAAAGCTAGAACAAGAAATTGAATTTAGAAATAAGCACGTTAGGTAGCTCAACAATCGTTTTAAGAAGCCTGTAAAAGTAAAATGAAACTACTGCTAGTATCATGTTCCTGCCTAACCCGAGTGATTCAGAGATATTATTTGTACTAAACCAAAAGATGCCGCTCTTAACGGTACAGTTAATGATAAAGCGATTTAAAAAATGAAACGAACGTAATTTCTAAATCTGCTGTAATAACCAAGAAGCTTAATTTAACTGCTATTCAAAATCGTCAACAATAATTTTTTTACGGCTGTAATAGTTGATAGATTTGTAGAGAATTGCACGTGCCATGGCTATTTATAGTATCATACTGTCAGAAAGTTGGTCTCGGCACGGCGAATGTGCACGCTTCAGTGGTAGTCTCGAACTATCAGCGGTGGACTGTATTTCTGTGAGTACATGGGTCACCCTACCATTGTTAAGTTGGCATCTTCATATTCAATAGTTGTCAAATACTTGGAAGCATCATTCCATAGGTTTTTTTTAAGGATATCTACATTGATAGTAGAGACGTTCTATCGTTCTCATTTCCTCTAAAAATATCATTTATATTTCTAACTCCCCTTTTTTCTTTACCAATCTTTAAATTAAAATAGAATTTTATATTAGCATTAAACCGAAGAAGCAATGGAGGAATTTAAACCAGGGGTTTGACTCTCCTTTATGGATTAGCTTTAGTATACAAAGTTTATGTTAGTTTTAAAGCTTTAGTAAAGTTAATTATTTCTGATAGCTTTAAGCTACTTGATTTTCAATTTTCTCAAATATTGTGTTTTCTGGATTTGGTAACACAATCAGAACGTGATTGATATTTGGTATATTAAGACTTTTAATTACCAGCACCTTTCCAATTAGCGTTATTTTACGAGCATTCCATATTCGACATAAAATTTCGATTTCTTTTAATTTTGGACTGATATTAATTTCAATTATAATTTCATTTAGTTTCGTGCTTAGAAGAAGTAATTCCTAATGATGTAAATCGATTTCTACTGCACACAAATTCAAAGTTATTGCATAATTTCTGCCTGGACTCGGTTTCATTACCTATCCAGATTGCAACTGTTTGTTCTGCATTTTCCCTTAGTCCTGACATTTTAAAGAATAATTTATGTGTACTCATGGTTTGTATTAAAGATTCCTAGCTACCATCTAGAAACAAAGTAGTATCATCTCGGTATTGAAATATTTTATATTCTTGATTAAATATTGTTATTTCCTTAATGTTTTTTGTCTGACCATAGCGCCGAGAATTTCCACACATAGTAAGAAAATATACGGGGAGAGGGGATCGCCCTGGCGGTTTCCTCTGTCCAGTTTAAAACTGTGTGATATAAACCCTCTTTGAGTGACAGATGATACTGAGTTTTTATCCACTTTTCAATTGAAGGCCCAAAGTTGAAATAATTAAACATACATTATGCAAGAGCTAAATCTGTCTATTGCAGGTCTTTCTTTAGGCCTGAAATGTTATCTAAATTATTAATGAGACATTAATTAACCTATGCAGACCATAATCAATTATAGATGGCATCGCTAGCCTGCGATCTTTAGTGGATTATGAGCCGATTTACTGCATAACGTTCCTTCACGATTTAACGATTAAATGGATAATCGAGACTATGTTGTTTATCGTACTGACTTTAGTAATGATGATCAAGGCTAGCCGGAAATTTCAACGGCTTAGTTCTCGGTTCATAGTGGATCAATTTGAATGAAATTTTCAGCAAATTGCCTTTACATTATCCAGTTTTTAACTATTATAGTGAGAACTGCCAACTCGTTATCGAATCTCCCATAATGTATGTTTATCAATAAACTTCCCCGAAATGTTTTCGAATGCCTTTGCAAAGGCCATTAAGAGGACCATACCATTCAGATTTTGTTTCTTTGTTTCAATAGTTTGTCATATAATATAACAGTAAATTCTCCAATGTACCCACCGAAAATAAAACCATTTTGTTTTTCATGGATTATACTTTCAAGGACATTTCAAATCCGGTTTGCAATACAAGCTGATATTTGTTTATAACAAGTGTAATTGGTCTCCAGTATAGTTAAGTTAGTTTTTATATTTCCCTGGTTTTGGTAGGCATGTAATCATGCGTTGATTTTGTGTTAAGAGATAATTCTCCAATTTGGTACGAATACTTTATTAACCTATGTAATACTTGGCTAATATCTTTCCAGAAGAATTTACAAGATTCGGGAGTGAAGCCATCCAGGAACTTAACTTTTGTTATTTTTTATAGATTTCATTGTATTCCATAGTTCAATGTAAGACATTGGACCTTCAGTAGATTCACTATCTATTTTATACGACCTCAATATCAACCGCTTAATCTTGCACGTCAAAGCATGCGCACTCTGGTTTTCGGAGGTTGTGGTTATTGAAGTGGTGAATATAGGAGGTCAACATCCCCCCCCCTAATGACTGTATAGAAGGTGATACTATATGGTTACTTGTATAGGTATTTTTTACTTCAATATGCTTACATTCATATTTCTTGTAACATATAGCAGATCATGCCTCATGCTGGCATTACTTAACGGTTTCTCTGGGTTATATTCCTGATTGTTTTCAAATTTGAGTGAAATCTGTATCACTACAGGCCCGGGACTGTACAGCGCAGTGGACGCTTACGCTAGCCCCCGGATGCATTCACTTAATTTGATATGTTCGTTTGTTTGTGATTTCCGCGTATTGTTTCTTGTCCGTGGATTTGTCTCTGTGTAAATGATGTGTGGTGCAGTCCCAGCACTTACTATTAAAAAATCAATATTTGCTATTCAAGATATATCCTGGAGACGTGTAATACTATAGAAATCTCATATTGACCAGAAAGCGGCCAATATAAACCAAGAAGAGGTCTTTTAGATTATCGACCTGAACGCGCCCAATGTCAACTAAAGGAGAGCTCTAGTCCCCTTTTAGACTCGACAAAGGCAACACCCATCGACTATATCTCAACAGGTACTGGATGTATTGATGTACCAATCTGTGGAATCCACTCGTATATATATGTATACAAATCAAAAATTTAATTGTATGGGTGGTAATGGTTTCAGCCTTAAAAGACATCGACTAATACTTAGAACAACACTTGTTTATATTTGTCAATACCAGTTGAGTAGCTCTAATGAGGGTAGAAAAAGAAAAATCGGTTGTCAACTTGTTGAAGACAAAAAGCTTAATACACTGAGATAAATAGTTAACCATCCTGTGTTAATCGATATTATTAATGACGTCAGGGTCATGCGCATTCATAACGATGGCACTTCCTACTTCAGTAAAGTTATTAGTGGTATTTAGCTTAGATATAAGACAATTATCAGAAAACTTAGATGAGCGAAACTTAATGATTGGTATCTATTATTTGCATCGTATTCTAAACATGTTGTTTAGCATCTGAACAAAAGTGGAGTTTATTGGGTCGGCGTTCCATAACAGCTTATTTTGTAGTAGATGCGTGTCAGAACTACATTACTTGGAAGTCATATCATCGCAGATAACAATGGAAAACACAACTTTAATTAGCGCTAATTCTTCAATTATCACAAATATGAGCAGTAACGAACATTCGGGCAACACATCGACTTCCTGGCAAAAGATTTTATTGGGAACAATTTTATATATTGTAGTATTTATTACAATTGCTGGAAATGCTTTAGTGCTTATTGCTGTTTACAAAGTGAAAAAATTACAAACAGTGTTTAATTTCTACATAGTTAACTTAGCCGTAACAGATATCGGCGTTGCATCAACTGCTATGAGTTTCTATACGATTGACAATATTTTAGGATATTGGCCATTTGGTGAGTTTATGTGTGGATTGTGGATATTTTGTGACTATGGTATGACCTTTGCTTCGGTTTTTACTTTGTTGGTCATCTCTGTTGACCGTTTTTGGTCAGTTTCCTGGAGTGTTCATTATCGCGCTAACCACAACAAACGAAAATCTGTAATAGCCATAATTTCCGTTTGGTAAATATTAGTTTTTATTATATCTTTTACTGTATAAAACCAGTTCTTATTATGTCAACTTCAGTTATGTTTTTATTACATCATTTACTGCAACTTCACTTCGTTTCTATTACATCTTTTACCCCAACTTTACTTTATTACATCTTTTACTTCAACTTATCTTTATTACGTCTTTTACTTCAATTTATCTTTATTACATCTTTTACTTCAACTTTACCTTATTTTACATCTTTTACTTCAACTTCACTTTATTACATCTTTTACTTAACACCACTTTTACTCCAACTTCGGTTAGTTTCTATTACATCTTTTACTCCAACATTGCTTTATTTTGTCTTTTACTCCAACTTACCTTTATTACATCTTTTACTCCAACTTTGCTTTATTATGTCTTTTACTCCAACTTCAACTCAAACTTTGCTTTATTATGTCTTTTACTCCAACTTACCTTTATTACGTGTTTTACTTACATCAGTTAGATTTAGCAGCACATAAAATGGCATTAGGTTAGATACAAAAGTTGATTATAAGAATTTTCCATATGCAAAAGATGTCAGTTACGAAAAAATTCAATGGATTTGTTAAATTTTTTGTTTTACACCTTATTTGGGGCTATACTATATACTGGAAAACACCGGAAAACGACCGGAAACCCCCATGTTATACTGAATACCGGAAATACACTAAATACCGGAAAACACACTAAATACCGGAAAACACTTAATACCGGAAAACACTAAATACCGGAAACACCCTAAATAGGTAACCCGGAGAATACTATAAACCGGAAACTAGCCCTAACCCAGGCACACAGAGGACCAGGCTCCCGGTTACCTATTTAGGGTGCCAGTCTCCGGGTTACCTATTTAGGGTATTTTCCGGTATTTAGTGTGTTTTCCGGTATTTAGTGTGTTTTCCGGTATTTAGTGTTTTTCCGGTGTTTTCCGGTTGTTTTCCGGTATATAGTATTGCCGCCTTATTTGCATACCTTCAGTTTTTTTTATATATAAACAATATTTTTATTCAGGATGTCTGAATGGGATTGGGGAACAGGCTTAGCCTATGTAAAACCACTCTCAGTTATGAAGATGTACTGTTCCAAAATACGATATCGGGACCTTTAAACTAAAAGATCTTTGGATACGGAATTTTATTGGCTGGAGTTTAAAATTGATATTGAAATTTTATTGGCTGGAGATTAAAATTGAAATTAAAATTTTAAGTCTTATCTTATGGAAAATGTGTATTCCTAAAATATTCGTAATAATATTCTTGTAGCCACCATCCATATTTGAGCTCGTTATTAGTATTAGAGACTAATAAGATGCATGTAACTTAGATTTGTCCATGCACTGGGCATCACAACATCAAAATAACTAAATTAAATGTTTATTCAAATTTTCGCCTCTAAAGGTTGAGATTCTTTCGAATGTTCCTTATTGAAACACGTCTAGTTTGTATGTTCAAGGCACATGTTGTGAATTTTGACCCGGCGTCCACCACTGCTTAGAACCATAATTTTCAGTGTGCATTTTTGATGCACCGTGTGTTAGAGGTACTGCAAGGGACACACTCAGCTGTTGTTGCTATCCTGTTTAGTAAAAAGAACAATTATCAATTATAATAACATTATGAGAACCAACTTGGACTATTCAACCTACCCCCAACCCCGCCCACGAATAGTGTCGGTATAAAAGATTGAAAACTTGGATAAACGCGTTTGGCCGTAAACAATGTATTTTATCTTATTGTCCCCCGCCTTTCGAAGAAAGCAGGGGACTATTAAAATGGGTTCGTCCGTCTGTCTGCCTGTCCGTCCATAATTGAGCTAGAATGTTCTAACTTGGTGTAGGAGTTTATTAGGTCAATGCCTTGATGAAGTTCGAAGATGAGCATTTTCTGCCTAGGGTAAGCAGAGATAAGCAATTTGATTGATTGATGCCTTGGAACACAATAACTTTAGTTCTAATTAAGTGAGAGTGGGGAAACTAGGTGTATAGTTTCATTACATGAATACCTTGAATAAGTTCGATAATGAGCATTTTCTGCTCAGGGAAACCAGAGCGATAAGTAATTTGATTGGTTGAGACTTTGGAACACAATAACTCTCCTTCCAATTGAGGTAGAATGTTCAAACTTGGTATTGGTGGGTATTAGGTCAATGCCTTGATGGAGTTCGAAGGTGAGCATTTTCTGCTTGGGGTAAGCGGAGATAAGCAATTTGATTCGTTGATGCTTTGGGATACGATAACTTTAATTCTAATTAAGTGAGAGTGGTGAAACTTCGTGTATAGTTTCATTATATCAATTCCTTGACTAAGTTCGAAGATGAGCATTTTTTGCTTTGGGGTAAGCAGAGATATGTAATTTGATTGGTTGATGCTTTGGGACACGATAATTTTAGTTCTAATTGAGAGAGAGGGCACTTGGTGTATAGCTTTATTACATCAATACTTTGACTAAGTTCGATAATGAACATTTTCTGCTGAGGGTAAGCAGATCGGTAAGCAATTTGATTGGTCGAGACTTTGGAACACAATAACTCTCTTTCCAATTGAGGTAGAATGTTCACACTTGGTGTAGGCGTTCATTACCTTGACTAAGTTCGATAGTGAGAACTTTCTCGTTAGGCTAAGGAGCGATAAGCAATTTGATTGGTTAAGACTTTGGAACATAACATTTCTGCTTTTAATTGAGGTAGAATGTTTAAACTTGATGTAGATGTTCATTAGGTGAATGTTTTGATTGAGTTCCATGATTAAAATTTCCAGCTGAAGCTAAGCATTGCTAATCAATTGTTATCGCATTCGCGCTGTATCATTGAGTCAACTGGCGTGGTTTCAATTCGCCGGTTGTACGTGACAAGGAATAGGGCCGCCTGTCCATTCTCGTGGGGTTTTCCCGGGTCCTCCGGTTTCCTCCCACTGCTAAAGACCCCTACGCACAAGAGAAGTATTGAAATAAAGTTTGTGTTGAGAGGACGTTAAACCCCACCTCTCTCTCTCTATTTACATCATAATTGACTAATTAGATAATTGAAGGTCCAAAACCCAAAGCTACAAAACTATCATATTTAGGAGAATTCGTCAGACAGCAGCTTGTTTCTGGAAGGGAAATGATGTAGTAATTTCTATCAGCAGACCCGCCCCGCCGAGTCTGGCTGAATTGGGGTTGAGAGAATGACTTTATCTCTCTCTCTCTTTCTCTCTCTCTCTCCCGTCTTCATTAGCCCAGTATAGGAGCAGAACAGTAGGACGTTAAACCCATTTCATTTCTCTCTCTCTCTCTCTCTCTCTCTCTCTGTAATTACTAGCAAATCTTTATCCAAATCTTACATGATGCATTTTTAAGTCGGCTGAGCATTAGCAAAACGCGACTGAAATTGGAGTACACATGTAGCTGTGGAAAAAGTGGTTTAAGCTTATATGTTGAATAGCTTCTTTTAACCTACATAAGTACATTAAAAACTATTTTTAGCCGTTTGCTGTTTCATTTGACTGCCTAATGTTAATACGACTAGACTCTTATTCACCAGTTTGACAGAACATAATAGTCTAAATAACATTCCAATCGACACCGTATTTAATTTTTAAATGATTACCAGACAATTAGATATATTAAACAATCGATTGGAACCAGTCTATTTAATTAATTAAATTCCAGAGTATCTGACATTATTATAACTGAAAGTTGGGTTAATAACTATTGCCAATAATGATTGTATTAAACAATTGTTCTACATATTTCTAGAACTGTATAGGGTAACTTCCGAGCACAATACACAATGACCATGTAATGTTTTTCATGTTATTGGATCTTGTGAAGCGATTGATGAAACCCAAATTTCCTCATGTAATTAAAATGCTACAAAGCCTTTAAAAAATTAATGATATTTGCTCGCCGGTTTATATAGTACAGGGACAAAGAAGTTACAAAATGTAATTTGTAAGCCTATTTATTTTTATTAGGATCTAATAACCAGCTTGTTGTATCTTGGAAACCGTGCGAGGGATTAGGATTATTCATTACAGCTTATTGATGTGGTTCTACAACATTAATTGCATCATAATGATGACTTCTAATAACAGTTTCCTTTAGCCAGTCGGAAACCACGGGATTCCATGTTAGAGAAAGTTCAGCGCGGATTGCCAGCGTGGTCTGCCCTTACCAACCTTGTCAGTGGTGCAGGACACATCTCCTGACAAGGGATGGTGTATAGTCGTTCGCAGAGGACGAAATACCGAGGTCCCGTGTACAAATTGACACGCATGTAAAAGATCCCTTGGCAGTTCGAATTCGATTTACAAGAAGGCCGTAGAAAGGCTTCCCGGAACAAAATGCCCAACAGCACGCTGTATGGCGCATGCCCGTCTTCATTAGACCATTCGTTGCAGAACAGTAGGACGTTAAACCCCAAGTCATTTATTTAATTATATAGCCCGGAGCACAAAGTATGTGCATATAAATGAATATATTCCCGACTTAAATGGACAGGATTATGCCTACTCTATTTGTTAAGACCAGCTCAATGTTTGTCAATGTCGCTGAGATGTAAATAAGGTTACAGAGAGAGAAATATGGTTTAACATCCAAATGACACAAACTAGGTAATTTTGGGACTAACAGATGATTCAGATGGTTCAGTTTCATTAACAAAAAGTATCTCTGTAGATGAGGAAGGGAACTGGGGGGCCAGGAGAAACATCCGTGCTTCCGATTAAAACCACGTCACTTGTATCAGTGAAACACTTATGTTCTAAGGCACTCGCCTTTCACTACCCTCCTCCTCCGTTCTTGTTTGAATTTAACTGATAAGTGAATTTGTACCATAGTATATTTGTTTAAATAGGAAGGGGACTGGGTGGCTGAATGGTTAACGCGTGCGCTTTTGACCAGAACGTCTGTCATTGAGTGAAGTGGCGTGGTATCGATTCCACGAATTAAATGACAAGGATTCGGTTCGCCTGTCCAACCTCGAGGGCTTTCTCGCGGCCATCTGGTTTCCTCCCACTGCCATTGACTCTTATTTTAATCCCGAAATGACCTACTTGATGACGAGTGGACGTAATACCCCCCCCCCCCTGTGTCACTTGTTTGGTTAATTATATTAATGTTTTATGTTTTACAGGGCTGTCATGGTGGCTTTATGGTTACCAGCTTGTATAGTGGATCGAGTTAAAAATGCTGCAGATAAGGTGTGCATTTGGGAACCATCATTAAATCCAGAATATGTTTTTGTTATAGCCCTGATTGGTCATCATGGCGCATGTTTTGTTTTATTGTTCTGCTATCTGCAAGTGTTCTTCTTCATGAGGAAAAGGGCCAAAATTGGGCCCATTGGCAGTAAGAAGATGGCTGCCCCCGGGTCAAACAGTGAAATGAGTGTAACACCCACAATACAGAACTGTGCTAGTCCAACAGAAAAGTCAAATCCAACAGGGTCTACCACTCAGTCTTTACAAGTCCCAAACACTAACAAAAGTGGAAATAAACATAACACTGACGATAAAATCGATTCGTCTGAAAAACGTGAAAGGAAAGTGTTTGTGACTCTGTCTTATATTTTGTTTGGTTACGTCATTTGTTGGGTTCCTTTTCATATTGTTTTTGATGTTAGCGCCATCAAACCAGATGCTGTTCCGCAAGTTGTTTTTACTATAACTTTCTGGATGACATATTTAAACTCGGCCATTAATCCATTTCTATACAATTTCAGCAGCCCCGAATTCAAAAGTGCATTTAGAAAAATTATGTTCAGGAAATAAGTGTTTTGTTTTTTTGCTTTAGAATATTTATTTCAAACAAAATGTGCAGCAAAACAAACGTTTTTGAGATATTAATATTAATATTATATCAAGTTTACGGATGATTAGATGATTTCTAGGAAATCCAGTTGTTCAACATCTTGGTAATTAAACCACGACGATCATAACAAACATATCTAAAACAAAGGAAGCAAATGGAGTTTTAGTGTACATTTCTAATACGAGTTTGATAATGTAATTAATAAGTTTCTAATTTCTATTACGAGTATAATCATATAATTAATGAATGTCTTTTTTTAATTACGAGTATGGTAATATAGTTAATAGATGCCTTTTTTATATTAAAGATACATTATGCAAGATTTAGATAAAGAGCTGTAATAGTTCCAGAATAGATAATTGAAAACTAATATATTGAAAATTTCATTCAAATTACTTTATTCCGAATCAAGTTATCACTGTATAATTTGTTTAATTTAGTAGCAACGTTACGAGTTAAATTAAATCCTTAAATGGCAATCATATTTTAATCTGTTTACATCAGCACCATCCGATAATCTAGAGAGTTGATTACAGACTACAGAGTTGTCATGTGAATAAATGTCTAAATAATGATTTATTTAACATTTGAAGCCTAAATAAAAGTCTATAATAGGCAGATTTAGCTCTTACATAACCCATCATTAAGATTTTTTAAATTCGCTTAGCTGCATCCGAATGACCATACGTTGTCCCTTGCAAGGGCCTCCGTTCTAAAACACTGGCAAGGGGTACCATCTCGGAAAACCCCAATGACCGAACACGGGACCCCAGATTAGCGAACCAACGTCTTACTCGGCGCACCACCGGGGCTGACTTTCCTTCTTTCCTTGCGGAAGTCCAGTGTTTATAGACAAATGCACATATCTGTAGAAAATTTAGTGGACATTTATTGTGAGCTATCATATATACTCAGCCAAATTAAAAACTTGACACTGATGAATTTCAACAATTTTTTTTTCTGGTAAGTCAAATAAATTCTAAAGTGTTTCTAACGATAGTAAGTAGTAAGAAGCGCATCTTTTCCCGGTAAGATCACAACATCAATGTTGATTTAAATTGACAAATAATTCGTGTTTGCAATGTCCGAAGATTTTAGATGATATTGAGTTAGAGACTTAGAAGTGAACCATATGGATGAGCCCTTCTAATTAGCTTACAGGAAGAGTCACATAAACGAAACAGCTTTGCTTTATGTATATAATGATATAAATCTTACTTGATGTATACTCAGCCAAATTAAAAACTTGACACTGATGAATTTCAACAAATTTTTTTTTCTGGTAAGTCAAATAAATTTTAAAGTGTTTCTAACGATAGTAAGTAGTAAGACGCCTTTAATTTCATAAAATTGTAAAGTCACGTGGATCACGTGACTTTTGAGCATATAAAGATGAAAAACCTGAAAAACACGTGCAAACACAAACTCGTGAGGTCAATGGATGCAAGTTTGCTTAAACTGAACACGCACACGTAACTTAAACTGGAAAAACAAATTAGAATTGTTATTTTCATCTTTGTTAGAAAATGCCGCGCCTTTCAAATGTAGAACGTCTACGTGCTATAGGTAGTCTCTATGCTGGTCAGTCTGTGGTCACTGTTGCAAGAGCCTTTAATTGTTCACGCCAGACAATAATTAATCTTAGAATGAGAGTGCTTCAAACTGGAACTATAATGGACCAATATTGGCACCTCTTCATCGCCGTAACCGAATTGTGTGAGCCACAAGACACATAAGATTTACTCAAAGACAGTGGAATTCGGTTGTCTTTAGTGACGAATCTCGATTCACTTTGAGATTTGCCGATGTTAGGGCCCGAGTGTACCGCAGACGAGGTGAACGTTACGCACAAGTATGCGTCAGAGAAGTAGACCGATTTGGTGACGGCAGCGTCATGGTTTGGGGTTCTTTTTGTGCACATGGACGTTCTCCTCTTGTTGTTGTCCAAGGGAACTTAAATGCTGTCCAGTACAGGGATCAGATTTTGCAACCTGTTCTTCTTCCGTTTATGCAGAGACATGGGTCTGGACTAACGTTTCAACAAGACAATGCTCGACCCCATACATCAATTGCTACCCAGAATTTTGTTAAGAAATGCCGGTGTCCAAGTCCTGGATTGGCCGTCGCTTAGCCCCGACCTTAATCCTATTGAACACATCTGGGACGAACTGGGTCGACGTGTTCGTCAGCAAGTGAATCCACCACTGACGTTGCAGGACCTTCAACATGCTCTTGCTGAGCAGTGGCGACGTCTTCCTCGGGTAGTGTTTACTAATGTTCTGAGATCCATGAGAAGACGTTGTGTGGCAGTACGAGACGCTAGAGGAGGCCACAACCGTTACTAAACACTTTATTCCGATTGTTCTCCAAGTCTGTGAGTTTGAACGTCATCAGTTAGACACTTATCACGGGTTCGAACGTCATCAGTTAGACACTTATCACGGGTTCGAACGTCATCAGTTAGACACTTATCACGGGTTCGAACGTCATCAGTTAGACACTTATCACGGGGTTGAACGTCATCGGTTAGACACTTATCACGGGTTCGAACGTCATCAGTTAGACACTTATCACGGGTTCGAACGTCATCAGTTAGACACCTATCACGAGTTTGAACGTCATCAGTTAGACACTTATCATGATCACGCGAGTCTCAGTGGCTGCAGTTTCATCATTTATGTACAATCTGTGACTTTTGTTGAGGACTGTTGTTCTCTGTTTATAAACAGTCCACGGTGAATGCAGGTGACTGATGGGAAGTACACCATAAAACACCCGTTGCACCCAAGCATATATACCAGGGTAAATACATGTATTAATTGCGTCATTTTATACATTTGTGCTAATAACGACTTGTCGAATCTTGTTGAAACGTGTAATTGTTATCCATAAAATTGTTTTAATTGATTATGTTTCATTAACAAAATGCACGTTGGGGTTGTCTTGATTTCCATAATTTGTTCTTTGTCGTTTTGTTTGAATATGCCTGATTTGATTGATTGATATGGTGAAAAGTTGGAAAGTTGGACTTAAAGGACCTAAATCGCTAATATTTGGCACCGAGATATTGACACAAATGATTTGCAACGCATATAATAATGTAATATGAATGTATATAAACTAATTTACATTCGATGGTTTTCGTTTTTACTTTAATTTCCAATCAGTTATGTTAGGCGAAATACGTATCAATCGAATGGCAATATCTAGCGTCTGGTTATTCAAATCTACACCGATTTATTGCGATTGCACTCCAGATAAGAATATGACGTCACCGTTTGACATGACTTGTGGAATATTTCTAGCCTCGTTCTTCGAGTACCTACTTACAAATGGCACTTAAACGCATTATGGCACACCATTCGTGTACCAATGGTAAAATGTTTATTTTGTCTTAAATATTCGATATCAGAAGCCCATCTTTTCCCGGTAAGGTCACAACATCAATGTTGATTTAGATTGACAAATAATTCGTGTTTTCAATGTCGAAGACTTTGGATGATACTGAGTTAGAGACTTAGCTACTTTAAATCACTTTCAATTACTGATCGATCTTCTTCTTCACTAAGTTATAAATATGAGATCAACCGTCTCTTTATAATTGGAAGTAAAATACACAAATTGGCTAATGATGCCCTGAACAATAAGACATTATCAACAAAGAATAAATTTAATTGATTTTCATCATATCTTATTGACAGAACACAGGCAGTGATGGTGTTATCGGAAAGTTGATACCATGTCCGGTCAATTACTTTATACAACAGACGTTAAACGCGGGTATTTAGCCCGTGCTAGACAATTATCTAATGAAATTTATAGAACTAAGAGCAACTCAGGTAAGGTCTAACATGCGAGTCTTTGCTGTTCTTATACTATCAAGGGAATATCACATCAGCTTTAACATTACCACATTAGAAAAATTGGTTCAGTACCTCATTCCAAAGCAGCTGCTGCAGCAACTCTGACCCGATGTCTTATTCTACTGCAACAGGTTTCTATCAGGAATAGTGAACGAGAGAGAGGGGAGAAAGAGAAATATGCGGTTTAACGTCCACTCGACACAAACAAGTCATTTCGGCACTAACATATAATTCAATTTTATATCAATAATTCGCTTGCACGTAGTGGTCTTTAGCAGTGGGAGGAAACCGCAGGACCCGGAGAAAGCCCACGAGGTTGAGCAGGCGACTCTAATCCTTGTCACGTACAATCGGGAATCGAAACCACGCCAGTTGACTCAATGACACACCTTATGATAAAATGTGCTAACCATTCGGCCACCCATCCCCCACTAGTGAACGAACAACAAAATCGCATTCAAAGGATACAACATACAAAAGTTCGTGACCGCATATTGCCTGCTTTATCATTTCTTCATTGGTATTGTATCAATGAACTATTGTATTTACATTATTGTGTTTCACCTATCAGGTAGTTCACAAAACAGTAGCTATGTACCCCCAGGAACTTGTTTAGGACCATCTAGGAACCTTAGATCAAAATATAATTCTCCGCTGCAAGTACCAACTTACAATTTAAAAACGTTTGGAGCAAAATAAGTTTCATTCATGGCAGCGTCACAATGAAATAACTATGGAAGCGTATAGGGGCCAATAGCGCGAAAGATGAACAAAAAATGAAATGGGGTTTAACGCCCTACTGTTTTGCTCCTAAATTGGGCTAATGAAGGAGGCATACGCCATACAGTGTGCTATGAGGGAAATTTTGCCCGGGCAGCGGCGCTACGGCCTACTCTTATATCGAATTCCAACTGTCAAGGGATCTTTTACGTGCACCCCAATTTGTACACGGGAAGTCGGTTTTTCATTCCATGCGAACGACTAGACAGCTGTCCTTGTCAGGCCCTCCGTCCTGCATCACGCTGTAAAATCTGGATGAACTTTCTCGGCCAATGCAGGGATCGAACACCCGACCTCCAGGCTAGAGAGCCAGCGTCTTACCCACTTAGCCACGTGATCCCCAGCGCGAAAGATATCGCCATATCAATGTAATATGTCAACATATTGTGATCATTGAGATGAATTTAACCTTAAGACAAGTTTTGCTGAGTTAACTGAATCAACGCGCCATGTTGTGTGTCGTCCATTTCACCATAGTATATGTTGACATAGCGCATGGCCATCAATGAAATATTTTGACAAAACTTCAGAGTAGCAATATCTTAATGCAAACGTGGGCATTTAAAACGAAATGGCGACATACAACACAGCGCGTTGGTAAGATTGTCTTTTGAGAGGTAAAGTCATCTCATCGATCACAATATGTAGACTATCGCGATATTTTTCGCGCTTTTGACCCCAATATGCTTCCATAAAATAGCCTATGGAAGCGTATTTGGGTCACTACTTATTGAGATTATATCGCAACAGATCGAACTAAAATATGTCAACTTCATGAGTTATATTACAAAAAATCGACTTAATAAGTCGACTCGACGCATTAAATTCACCCCTAAACGACAAAAACTATGTCGATATGTTTACATCATGCCAATAGTCGATTTGACTCTAAATCAACAAGTCATATATTAATGCAATATATAGACTTAATAATGTCGCCGTTTTCAGTTATGTATCATGTGCTTAATTTCATTGCCCGAGATTGCTTATTCATGAAAGTACAGCCAATGATGGGGTTTAACGTCCACTCGACACAAACTAGGTCATTTCGGGACTAACATATGGTTTAATTTTAGGGGTCATTAGTAGTGGGAGGAAACCGGAGGACCCGAAGAAAACCCACTGGGTTGGACAGGCAACCCTACTCCTTGTCACGTACAACCGGGGATTCGAAACCATGCCAGTTGACTCAATGACAGGGGGTACAAGGTAAGGTAGCTTTTGCCGTCTCAAATTGTTTCGGGCATTTCAGTTTTGCGCTTCTAATATTCATTACGCCTAATTGTTTAACGCGTGCGCGTTGCACCATAGGGTGTGCCATTGAGTCAAGTGGCGTGGTCTCGATTCCCCACATTTCAAGGAATATGATGGTCAGTCCAACCTCGTCGATTTTCTCCGGGTCCTCCCACATACAAAGAACCATACGCGCAAGCGAATTATTAGAGTAATAGTGAACCATTGATCGAGGCTCGGCCGAAAATTCAATCGCTAAATCTCGGTTCAGAGTGAATGAATTTGACTGAAATTTTATACAAATTCCCTTTACATTATCTTATTTGTAAGTATTATAGTGAGAACTGCAAGCTCTTTATCTAAGACTCAATAGCGACAATCCTATCGTAATAAACGCACGACAATGGAAAACTATAACTATTATAGTGAAAACTGTCAGCTCTTAATCCAAATCTTACATAATGCGTTTTTAACGATTTATTGGTGTTTGGAATGCCGGTTAGGCTATATTGGATCACGTTGAAGTTGCTGTCTTCAGTGTCTGGAATAGAAGGAATCGCCGTTAAATGTTCACATTGTGTCGAGTGGACGTTAAACCCCATCTCTTTCTCTCAAACATGAAGTGAAAGTGAGAGTTTAATTACCTGTTGTTGATAATTATCTTTAATGGATTTAACCAGTGGTTATTAGTCATTAACTAAACAACAAAGAACTGAAGTGGGTATAGCTCAACTCGCGAATGGTATAGCATTTATTTAACGGAAAAAACCTATCAGAAAAGATATATCCGTAAATTAAAACGCCAGGACCACTGGCTAAATCCATTAAGGATAAAGTTAATTTAACCCCCATTATCACTTTATGTTTGAATGATAGAAAACTCATCGTCAGAAGGATTTTAGTCAGTTGAATAAAATCAACTTAAAAATATCCACGGGTTGAAGTACCCAGTTCAGCTTTCTATAGTTTACTTAATAGCTAATAATCATTAAATATAATAAACTTTAAGTAAGTTCAAGATACATTATGGGAGATTAGATACACTCAAATTCATCCACTCTGAACCGAGATTTAGCGATTGAATTTTCGGCCGAGCCCCGATCATTACTAAAGTCGGCACGATAAAAACATAGTCTTGATAGTCTAACAGCAAATCGGAACCTAATCCAAAAAAATAACACAAAAAAAACAACATCACAGACTAGCAATGACATGGAGAGTTGATTATGGTTTGGATAAGTTACTTAATGTCTAATTAATAATTTAGAAAACATTTCAGACCTAAAGAAGGACATACAATAGGCATAATGTATGTTTAAGTCCTGTAGTACTTCTAGTATCATTCATTGATAAATTTGTATCTCGACTCGGACTTCTACTGATACGATTTCTTTATGACTAATAAAATCAGGCTACTACAGTTTCAGGTTTGACGATGGAATT
Organism: Patella vulgata; assembly: GCF_932274485.2. Taxonomy (NCBI): domain Eukaryota; kingdom Metazoa; phylum Mollusca; class Gastropoda; family Patellidae; genus Patella; species Patella vulgata. Next base: position 5,751,835 of record NC_065884.2, read on the forward strand.
TGTATTTTTCTAAGTAAAGCAAATTGTCAATACTGTAGGGTCTTCTGCTTGGTGTATCGGGTTCATTACCTACGAATGGTCAACACTGAATCTGTTAATTTGTTAATCTAATCAGTTTGAAGACAGTAGAGCACGTTATTTGGAAGCCCATAAGCAGAATAGTCGTGCGTAGTCCTGAACGTGTTCAGAGGTCGGAACTCGAGTCTCGCGACTTGCGAATCAATTCGAAATATTTATATCGAATCGAGACACGACTCGTCAGTCATGATGACTTGCGACTTGAAAGAGACCAAGATTCTTAATTAACCATGATGAATAGATGAACTGGTGACTTGAACAGACTTTTGGACTTGTTCCCACCTATTATTGTAAATGAAATGAAATGAAATTAAATGGGATTTCACGTCCTACTGTTCTGCTCGGAACTGGGAGAATGAAGACGGGCATACGCCATACAGTGTGCCATGAGAGATATTTGCCCGGACAGCGGCACTACGGCCTACTCTTAGTACGAATTCCAACTATCAAGGCATCTTTTAAGTGCCCACCAATGTGTACACGGGACCTCAAAAACAGCTAAAGACAAATTCTAGACCATCACAAGGCTACTAAGATATGTAGTAAGAACAGATGCATGGGTCGTACGTAGGATGTGGCGACCGGTTAGGGTCACACGCTCTCCACGTCTGACAGAAAGGCCCATGGTACTAAATGGAATGTGGCTAATATCCACGTTTTTCTACCCTTATACATGCACACAAACGCAAGTACTTCCACGAAATATGGATTGAAAAAAAATAAATAGATTAATTAATATTTTATTGCTCTGCAAGAAATATTCACATAAAATATATTTAAATCAAAGATGTAGAACATTCCAATGTCGTTTGACCAGTTTTTGATCGTCCGTAAAACACATCACAACTCCATCAAGATATTTATCTAATAAATACCTACACCAATTTTGAACATTCTAGCTCAATCAGAAGGAGAGTTATTGTGTTCCAAAAAGTGTGATGGACAGACAGACAGACCCATTTTCTTCGATAGGCAGGGGACAATAAATACCATTCTGCAGTGCCGGACTGGTGGGCCAAAGGCCAACCTGTCAGGTCAATGACCAAAGCACACACAAGTACGCGCGAGCGTCCGAGGGGGATCAGGGAGGTTTCTCCCCCCAGGAAAATTTTTAAAAATTGATAACCGCAAACCCATATTCCAAGCATTTCAGACCAAAGCAGAAGAAGGCAAATTTTTTATTTCCTGATACAATTAGATAACAGAATGACCTAAGAGCACTATCATTAGATGAATTTGAGAATTCTAGTAGGCTACACTTCTTTTTTGGTGTTGTTTGTCAGTCATTTTTTTCCTATATTTTCTTTCTCCTGTCCTGTGTCCTGTCCTGTCCTCTCCTTCCTTCTCTTTCTTCTCCCTCTCCTTTCTTTCTCCTTTCTTTTTTCTTTTTTTCTTTTTTCTTTCTCTTTTTTCTTTATAGGCAGGTGGACAGGTGGACAGGTGGGCCCAGTACGGCACTGCCATTCTGGCAGTTTTTGGCCGTCCATAAAACACATGACAAGTAAACACACTGTGTGTGATAGGTATTGAATCACGTTAACTAAATGTTTACCTAAACAATATGTCCGTTCGTTGTTTTTTTATACTACTACGGTTAGACATTAGTGAAAATTGGAATAGGAACTTATCGTTTCATCTGTAGATTTAGGGCTACTTACAAGATTAAATGAATTTTCAATAAATTTCCCTGAGACTTTATCAAATGCCTTTTGTTTCTTTGTTTCAAATAGTATATCATATAGTATACCAGTACATTCTCCAATGTACCTACCGAAAATAAAACTATTTTGTTTTTCATGGATTATACATTCAAGGACATTTCTAATCCGATTTGCAATACAAGCTGATATTAGTTTATAGTAAGTGTAATTGGTCTCCCGTATCTTTCTACATGTCCCTGGCTTTGGTAGTGATGTATGTGTCAGGGATAATTATTCAGGATGGTAGGAATAGTTTATCGATCTATGTTATAATTGGCTAAAATATTTCCAGAAAATTAAAATTATTCGAGAGTGAGCAAGCTAGGTCCCGACCGTTGCTATTTTCTTGGTCACTTTTTTTTATATGTAATGGGTAATAATTAATTCTTGAATATGATCTTCAAGTTCTTTCATAATATTATCTAATTGTTCAATTACATTATTATGTTCAGGGTTTTCACAATTGGCTTCTTCTAATTCCGTTTTTTATTTCTCAAGATTTTTGTCTTTTTCAGTTTGCTTATTCTGGTTAATTGAGATTGCAGGGGGGGGGGGGGATGGCCGAATGGTTAGCACGTGAGTGCTGTATCATACGGGCTGTCATTGAGTCAGCTGGCGTGGTTTCGAATCCCCGGTTGTACGTGACAAGGAATAGGGTTGCCTGTCCAACCTCGTGGGTTTTCTCCGGGTCCTCCGGTTTCCTGCCACTGCTAAAGACCCTTACGCGCAAGCGAATTATTGAAATAAAATTAAACCATATGTTAGTCCCGAAATGACCTAGGTTGTGTCGAGTGGACGTAAACCCCATTTCTCTCTCTCTCTCTCTAATTGAAGACCAATTCATAGTACCCCAATATCAACCGTACTTAAAATGTAAAGCATATGTAATGTGGTTTTTGAGGGTGTAGTTACTGGAAGCCAACACGGCCTCAATATCAACCGCTTACCTTGAACGTCAAAGCATGCGTACTGTGGTTTTCGTAGGTTGTGGTTATTGAGGTGGTGATTATATGAAGAGAGAGGAATGGGGGTTAACGTCCACGCGACACAAACTAGGTCATTTCTAGACTAACACATGGTTCATTTTATTCAATAATTCGCTTTCCCGTAGCGGTCTTTAGCAGTGGGAGGGGGCCGGAGGACCCAGAGAACAACAACGAGCTTGGAGGTGATTACAGGAGGTCAACATCATCCCCTAATGACTGTATAGAAGGATGATACATCAATCTCATATAGACCTGAACGCGCCCAATGTCAACTAAAACAGAGGTCTAATCCCCTTTTAGAATCGACAAAGGTAACACCCATCGACTATATTTCAACATTTACTGGATATAAGGACGTATCCATCTGTCGAATCCACTCGTGTATTTCTGTATACAAAGCAAGAATATAATTTTAAAATGGGTGTTAATGGTTTCAGCCTTACAGTCATCGATTAATACTTAATACAACAACTGTTTATATTTATCGATGCTAGTTAGGTAGCTCTAATGAGGGAAGAAAAATACAAATCAGTTGTCAACTTGTTGAAGACAACAAACTTAATAAACGGAGATAAATAGTTAACAACCCTGTATTAATCGATATTAATGACGTCAGGGTCATGCGCATTCATATCGATGGCACTTTCTACTTCAGTAAAGTTATGAGTGGTATTTACCTTAGATATAAGATAATTATCAGAAGACTTTGATTAGAGAAACTTAACGATTAATATCTGTTATTTGCATCTTATTCTAAACGTGTTGCAAAGCAACAATCGCTTTCAGCATCTGAACAAAAGTGGAGTTTATTTGGTTGACGTTCCATAACAGCTTATTTTGTAGTAGATGCGTGTCAGAACTACATTACTTATAAATAATATCATCGCAGATAACAATGGAAAACACAACTTTGATTAGCGCTAATTCTTCATTTATCACAAATATGAGCAGTAATGAACATCCGGGCAACACATCGATTTCCTGGCAAAAGATTTTATTGGGAACAATTTTATATATTGTAGTATTTATTACAATTGCTGGAAATGCTTTAGTGCTTATTGCTGTTTACAAAGTGAAAAAATTACAAACAGTGTTTAATTTCTACATAGTTAACTTAGCTGTAACAGATATCGGTGTTGCATCAACTGCAATGAGTTTCTATACGATTGACAATATTTTAGGATATTGGCCATTTGGTGAGTTTATGTGTGGATTGTGGATATTTTGTGACTATGGTATGACTTTTGCTTCGGTTTTCACTTTGTTGGTCATCTCTGTTGACCGTTTTTGGTCAGTTTCCTGGAGTGTACATTATCGCGCTAACCACAACAAACGAAAATCTATAATAGCCATAATTGCCGTCTGGTAAATATTAGTTTGTATTGTATCTTTTACTGTCAATATCCGTTACTTTTTATAACATATTCTTTTATTTCAACGTCCGTTACTTTTTATTATATTCTTTTATTTCAGCTTCCGTTAGCTTTTATTATATCTTCTACTTAAAGGTACCATCCCGATTGTTTCAGTCCCAGAAATAAAAGTCCGTGTACGTATGAAATTTAAGCCCCACAATATAAACGAATGGTGTATTTACCGTTTCTTTAAATTTCAGCTCAAAATATTGAGCCGTTTTAACGTGAACGTGAAAACCGCTTATCCGTACATGTAACCCTTTTAAGATTTCGGGTCAATTGTTTCGTTGGGTGACCTGGTAATCTATTGCCGTTACTTTAAAGTTCTATATAGTGCATGACCTACGTGCTGTATTTGATAACGAAAGGTGAATTTCACCTACATGTTATTTTTATAAAAAAAAAGTCTGGTTTTATCCAAACACAGTACAATACAGCTTGGGACACCGGTCTCCATTTTCAGATGAAGACTGACGGGTTTAAGTTGTCTGAAAATGAATATTGAGTTAGTTTCACTGCCCTACCGTAGAGAATTTTAAGGCCTTTTAACACAAAATTAAGAAAATTTATTCTCCAAAATATATAATCGAGATTGGCCCTTTAAACTTTAATTTGTTTTTCGTTGCACATGTTATAACATTAGGTTATGTCGGCTACAAAACTCGATTTATGACAAAAATTCAATATGCAAAAGATGTTAGTTAAAGGGAATTTTTCATTTTTTTAAAAAAAGATTGAGTACCGTCGATTATTATGGAAAATATGTCAGCGCAGAGAAAACTTGTGTCTCTTTCAAAATCCGTCTTGGTATGTTAGAATGACATATGGTACTAGTTATTTTTACATGTATTGTATGTAAAAACATACAGGTAGGATACAAAACTAGATTTATGAGAATATTTTATATGCAGATGTGTTGTTCCGAAATACAACATCATGGCTTATTCACGAAATTTCAAACTAAAATATATTTGGGATGCGAGTTTTCATTGAGTTCAAAATCCAAATTCAAATTTTAGGTCTGGACCAATGGAAGGTATGCATTCTTAAAATATTTTTAATGATATTTTTGTAGCCACGGGCCTAATTCGTATTAGTGACTAAGATACACACAACTTTATACATAGTATCAACATCACAACTTTAAAACAACTAAATTAAATGCTTGTTTTAAGGCTTATCATGTGCTTAATTGTGTTTTGAACACACTTTTAGCTTCCTATAGTAGTGCGATTGGTGAGTGGGCCCGTTGAATAGCCTAGGGGCCTTTTTCCCCTAAATCATACACTGAACACTATAAAACTTGATATGGTACATTATAAAATATTTTAAGCGGGTGCTGTTCCATTCGACTGGCTAATGTTAATACGACTAGACTCTATCCACCAGTCTGACAGAAGACAATAGTTTAAATAACATTCCAAAACACACCGTATTTAATTATTAAAATAATTGTCAGACAATTAGATACTATTCAATCGATTGGAACCAGTCTGTGTTATTTAATTAAATTCCAGAGTGTCTGAAATTATTATAACTGGAAGTTGAGTTACAGATACATTAGTTAGGAGCTATAATAATAATAATAATATCTTTATTTCGTACTCAAGGTACACACACAAAATACAAAGAATATAAATATTAAAGGAAAATTATGAACAAAACTCAATGAAAAGTGTTGTTTGAAAGAAAGTACATCAAATTAATATCATACAGTGCAAATATATTCAATAATTTCATTCAACTCATTTTTTGATTGTATATCATTTACATTTTCTCTCAGAGTAATCATGTCTTTGATTAAACCGGCATTTTGTTTAAGAGTATCATCATCATTCTGTTTGCATGTCATTCTCTTTAAAATATTGGTAGGATCAGACATTAGGTCGTATTTTGAAAAATTATACTTATTAGCTATAATATTAATGTTATTACAGACATTTGATTGGCTCCCATTTAGGGCATGATAGGCACATATTTTAGAACATTCATTCGGACCTCCGAGTATTCCTACGATAAATTTTACAAACCGCCTATGTAATTGCATGTCGATAGGAAAGTCGTCACAGATGAGATGTAGAAGTGAGTTATGGGTGCGTAGTGGAATTCCCCACAGTCTCCTTATGCACTTTCTCCAGCAGCAGTAAAATTTATCGATGCTCTTTTTTGACATGTCCCATAGTTGACATCCATAAAGAGGCATACAAAAGCTCTTAAATAATTTATATTTGGTTAAACAATGGGCATATTTAAATTGACTTAAAGTGACATTTACCCTCGCAGTGAAAGAGTTGATATGGTGATTAAGATTATCCCCCTTTGAGTTAGCGCTAATGAGATTACCTAAGTGAAGTTCTGAGGATGAAACATTTACAAATTTATCATTAAATGGTATAGGCTTAACTTCATCGTTACAAGAGGTGTGATTAAAAACTAAAAGTTTGCTTTTATCAGGATTGAACTTTACATCATATTGCAGAGAAAACTCTGAGGCTATCTCTAGTAAAGAAACAAGACCTTGTCTTGAGGGGGATAATAACGTTATATCATCGGCATAAGACAGGGCACCTACGTAGATATTTCCAATACGACAGCCGATATTACTAGCTTTGAATCTAGTCAGCAGTTCGTCAATATAAATACTAAATAATATCGGTGACAAAACACCACCCTGCTTTACACCATTCGTGACATTAAAAGGTGGAGCAGTGTGATTGACCCACTTAATCCTAATTTTCTGTTCTACATACATGTTTAACAGGAGACGTGAAATTAAAGGGCATATTCCCTTAGAACTAAGAAGTTTAAATAACTTTACAAAATTGATTCTATCGAAAGCTTTACTAGCGTCAAGCAGCCCCACATATACATTTGACCTATTATTATTGTAGTATTTAATTTTTTCTTCTAAGACAAACGTACATTGTGTAGTGGAATGTTCACTCTTGAAACCATATTGCATATTTGACGAATTAAACACTTCTTTGTTGTTCTCTAGTAAAACCCAGTCTAACACTTTACCAACAATGCTACTTAAAGCAATACCCCTATAGTTACCTGAGCAATTTAAAGATTGCTTCCGATTTTTTGGAATTGAAATAATTGTTGACAGTAAGAAATTATTCGGACAGTGACCATGTGACAGCATTGCTGATAATATCAAAGACAAGTGAACGTAAAATAACTTGGGTGCATGAATTATATGATCCGTTGATTGACCATCATTGCCATCATTTTTACCAAGTTTTAAATGGGATACAGCTTTAGTAACATGATTAGTTGATATCAAGTGTTTAGAATAACATGAACCGTTAAGACATTGCGATTGGATCTTGGAATGTATGCTATTTTTAATGCCAAGCATTTCGTCAGCATCAAAAGATACAGAATTATACAATTCTTCATATTTGTCACTAAAACATTTAGCTATGTTCTCTACGCCTATATGGCCATCAATGTTATTAGCTATCTGCTTTTTAGAACCATTTATTTTACAGACCTCTTTCCAGAAATTTCGGGTATTATTGGACAGTAAATTTGTCGATAATTTATTAGCAATAATAGACTCTTTCCTTGTTTTCACAAACCTCAAAGAGTAGTGGTATTGTGCTCTTGTGCGAATACGGGTCTCTGCAATTATACCAGAGCGGGGACAGTTGTTTTCCTTCCATAGGTTATGCCAAAAAATTGACCTCTGTCTATTGACCTCAACATGGTCCTGCCAACCAGGTATTGGCTTTTTGCGGTTACTTGAACGAGAATGCGGGAGAGATAACTTGCCTGCTTGCAGCGACATTGAAATAAGCTTATCATAATAGTTTTCAATAACAATATTATGTTCAGTGCAGAGACTATCATTGCATCGTATAATTTCAGCGGGAAATTCGGATTCATTCAACATTTGCTCAAGAATATCACTGACAGAAGCATCTTGCCATAATGGAAGATTGATATGAGTTTTGTGCTCACCATCTTCATTAATATAGTTAAGCGGGATGTTTAATTTCAAATTAATTGGTACATGATCTGACAAGTTGTCTCCCTCATGAATAGACCTATATTGTGTAACCTCATTCCAAAGGTTTTCAGAAACAAGTATGTGATCAATCAAAGAGCGGTTACCATTAATTTTGCTTTCATACGTAAAGTTTACATCAGCAATTGTATTAAAAAGAGGACATTTAAAACTGTTATATGTACAGAAGTCAGATAATTCAGAAATTTGATTGGATACTCTCGACAAATCAGTATTAAAATCACCCCCGACTAAAATATGGTCACTTTCATTCTCACTGATAATAGTTTTGATAACATCTAAAGTTTCTTGAAATTCATTAAGATTCGTGCTATCACACAGCATGTAGACATTACACAATGTTATTGTTAGAGTACCACATTTGATTAACACAGCACACACGCGTTTTGAGTCACAATTGATTGGTATTATTGTGCTTGAAATATTGTTCTTCCATAGAATGGCACTTCCACCATACGGTCGTCCATTAAGTATTGATACGCTGTCCATTCCTGAGATACCATGGACGCAAACATTTAAAAGCCTTCGTTCGAATACCGGAAGTTCCTCTTCTAGTAGCCAGTGTTCCTGGATAAGAATTATATCATGAGAGTCGCATAGTTTTTGTATATACTCGATGCGGCCAACTCCATGGCCATGTGAGTTGTACGACACTAGAGACAAGTCCATTTAATTAGGGTCTGTATATTGCGTTTCGCCACGTGGACGGACATATTGCCTTACTCTCACACCCTCAGGCCACACTGATTCACTGAATAAGCGTTGAAATTCAGATTTAGGAACCTCAAGTTTATATGACCGAAATTTAGAGTTCGGATTGGAGACACCTGATAACTCTCTCACAGTGAATTCCATCTCTCTCAGATGAGTTGATATTTGGGCATCTGTTGTTGTCTTATCTACCCGATATATAAATAGTGCTCTACTGGGTTCAGGGGCACCTTTGAACAGACCTGATTGGGATTTCGATTTACCAACTATGGTCATTCTTCGTTTATGTTCGCGACGCTTCATTTGCTTATTTGCGTAAGCTGGAAGTTGAAATTCAAGTTCTTTTACAGATGTCCGAGATTGTGCACTTACAGATACTGAACTGATTCTATCCCCAGAGACATCTCTTGTGTATGATTGTGGCATGTTGTTATAGTTTCTATGGGTTGCACGAGGTGGCTTCGGTCTTCGAAATGTCGATACAGAACTTTCGTCTGGTTTTGGTATATAGTTCGACGGTTTCAGTAGATCAGCATATGTTTCAGGCACATTCTTAGGAGCAGGGTTCTTAATCTGCTCAAGTTTCTCCTTTATTGCTATGTTGTCACACACAGTATGATCTAAAATATTTTGTAAATGTTCTACCTTTGTTTCGAGTCTGTTCATTCGTTCCACCATGGCTAAAGTGTTCAGTTCTTCAGGTTGAGTCCGAGGTATTTTGCCAATGTCGCTTGCACTCATAATAACACAAGGCATTGAGTCTGTTTTATCTAATTTCTCCAAGGCACACAATATATCACTGACATTGGCATCTTTCTCCGAGCGTGCAGTTGAATCTTTTCTCTTTGGCATGTCACCTATCACTTCGATATCACAGTTACCCCATAACAAACATTTGCCTGTTAAAATCTGTTCAGCATTGTAATGTCCCAATACGACTGCTTTCACGTTCGCATTTGAACTATTTTGTATTGAATACACCATGTAAGCTAAGACCACATCATTGATTACATTCAATGTACTAGTGACATTCTGATTGTTATTCTGGGCTGAATCTGACTCAGTTTGTTTAGCCTGTTCAGTGATATGTGAGTTGGCTCTCCTAGATGACTTATGTCTACTGGCTACTGGACCATATCTGTGCTCATAACAATGCTTACAGAGCGACATGTCACCTTGGGCCATGTTGACCTCTGACCCTCTCTTTGAAAATGGACATGGACCTTCGGGAATACCGTCACACTTCATTTCACAGTCAAAACATCAATGACAGAAAACAAAATGTTTAAAATCGATAACACATTCAAATTAGACACTTTTTAACCATCTTGAACATGTTGACATCATATCTATATTAATCCATACAGACGACCACTTTCTTTAGCATGTACAATCTGTCATAATATATATTGAACTAAATAGTAAAAACTATACTGCTTACTCGAGCGTGGAGAGCTCTGCCTACACACGTCTTACTCTTATACTTATATTATACTTATATCGGCCTATTACAAGTCTTTCTTTGGCCTTCAGATGTTATATAGAAATGATTAATTAGACCTTTATTTACATGGCAAGCTCAAAATTAACTCTGTAGACACTCGGATGGCTTGAATACAGCTTTAATTTAAATAGTCCATTTAGTAATTTTTCAATAAATGGCTGACAAAGCTAACTTTTAACGTTAATCACTGACATCACTACCGGAGACTACCGATGAAAGGACTGTCAATCGAGAGTACCGTAGCCGCTGGGAATGTTACTTGATAATCGAGAATATGTGGGTGGGGTTATCATCGGTCAATCAAACGACCGGCAATTCCCGGAAAGGGTGCGGAGACAGTTGATGCCTATTTCTAGTCGAAACTTCCAATGTATCTTTAACCATTGCCAATAATGATTGTTTTAAGCGAGTAAAAATTCTATTGTCACGTTTCTCATGGGCTGAGAGAGAAATGGGGTTTAACATCTAGGTCGATTGGTGACGAACTAACACATGTTACAAATGGTTCAATTTCATTTCAATAATTGGGTTGAGCGTAGGGGTCTCTAGAAGAAGGGAGAAACTGTAAGACCCGGAGCAAACCCACTAGGTCGTTTCGAGACTAAGGAATGGTTCAAGGGGTTGGATTGCAGGCCATACTCGCGTTGCACCACTCGTCTAAGGCCCCACGCCCACCCCAGCCCCCGACATTCGGGTTGAATATAAACTGACAAGTAAATGTTGTGACATAGTTTATTTATCTACTTAATTATTGTTAATGTTTTATGTTTTACAGGGCTGTCATGGTGGCTTTATGGCTACCAGCTTGTATAGTGGACAGAATTAAAAATGCTGCAGATAAGGTGTGCATTTGGGAGCCATCATTAAATCCAGAATATGTTTTTGTTATAGCTCTTATTGGTCATCATGGCGCGTGTTTTGTTTTATTGTTCTGCTATCTGCAAGTGTTCTTCTTCATGAGGAAAAGGGCCAAAATTGGGCCCATAGGCAGCAAGAAGATGGCTGCTTCCGGGTCAAACAGTGAAATGAGTTTAACACCCGCAACACAGAACTGTGCTAGCCCAACAAAAAAGTCAAATCCAGCAGGATCTACCACTCAGACATTACAAGTCCCAAACACTAACAAAAGAGGAAATAAACATAACATTGACGATAAAAACGATTCGTCTGAAAAACGTGAAAGGAAAGTGTTTGTGACTCTGTCTTATATTTTGTTTGGTTACGTCATTTGTTGGGTTCCTTTTCATATTGTTTTTGATGTTAGCGCCATCAAACCAGATGCTGTTCCGGAAGTTGTTTTTACTATAACTTTCTGGATGACATATTTAAACTCGGCCATTAATCCATTTCTATACAATTTCAGCAGCCCCGAATTCAAAAGTGCATTTAGAAAAATTCTGTTCAGGAAATAAGTGTTTTGTTTTGTATTTTGGCTTTAGAATATTTATTCCAAACAAGATGTACATCCAAAACAAACATTGATCCGATATTAATATTGTCAAGTTTGCGGATAATTAGATGATTTCTATGAAATCCAGTTGTCCACCATTTTTGTAATTAAACCACAACGATCATAGCAAACATATTTATCGTAAAGAAGAGAAGCACGTCGAGTTTTATTTGTACATTTTATGTTATAACACCGCTGCATTCTATTCACTCATTTAATGATATAATTAATAATTTTCTTAATTCTATTCACTCGTTTTATGATATAATTAATAATTTTCTCAATTCTATTCACTCGTTTGATGATATAATTAATAATTTTCTCAATTCTATTCACTCGTTTGATGATATAATTAATAATTTTCTCAATTCTATTCACTCGTTTGATGATATAATTAATAATTTTCTCAATTCTATTCACTCGTTTGATGATATAATTAATAATTTTCTCAATTCTATTCACTCGTTTGATGATATAATTAATAATTTTCTCAATTCTATTCAATCGTTTGATAAAATAAATAATACGTTTCTTAATCCTATTACGAGTATGATAATATAATTAATAAGAGTCTTATTTCTATTCACTCGTTTGATAATGTAATTAATGAGTTTCTTAATTGTATTACGAGTATGCTAATATATATAATTAATAAGTGTCTTATTTATTTTTAAGAGTTTGATAATATAATTAATGTCTGTTTCAGGCGACACTACGACTCGAAAATTGCTTACTATTTCTTCAATTTTTAATTAAAATGGTTAAAACTTAACGACCTACCTGGAACTGTCACCCCATTACTTTCTTCGTGGAACCTTAACGCCTATAAGTTCGATAAAATCCTTTATTCTCTTTTAAATTTCACATTTTTCAAAACTAATCAATTTCTCAGAACATAAATTTATGCTTAAGTTGGGTCACTCGTATATCATGTAGGGGTATAAGGTATTCCACAAATCGGGTGCATTCGGTTAATAATATTTGTGCGGGAGGATTCGCCGGTTTGTTTCGCGGGAGTGCGAGTGGTGTGTGGGTGTGTTTAGGTTTATTTGGTTACCGGTATTTTAATATTCCTTGGATATATTTATAGTATTGCATGTCTCCTTAAAGATACATTATGGGAGATTTTTATAGAGAGTTGGCCATTCTTGCTATAACAGTTCAAAAGAAGATGATGAAAGAAGAATATATTGAAAATTTCAGTCAAATTATTTTATTCTGAACATAGTTATCATCGTTGTAATATTTGCCTAGAAATGGTAGCGAAATGCGTCTTCACCTTGGCCGACCGTTTGATTGACAGGCGTTAACTCCACCTACATATCTCGATTATCAAGTAAAGTTTTCAATGGCATACGGAAACGCTTTACAGCGGCCTCGCTAAGTACACTCTATCATTTAGCCTCGATCTAACTGACGTATTTTCATCAGGTTGCCCCATACTTGATTTAATCAATTAGTGAAATCCTATTTAAATCCGAGCTGTAGTCGAGCCATCCGTGGGTCTACAGAGTTGATTTTGGGCTTGTTGTTTAAATAAAGATCTAATTTATAATTTCTATAACATCTGAAGTCTAAATTAAGACTTGCAATAATCAGATTTAGCTCTTGCATAATGCATGTTTAAATATTCCTCACAGAACACTTATTTTCAGCATTAGATGGCATGGTAACCTTTCTGATAAAATGTAAATTTGTACGATATCTTAAAATTTTATGGACTTAAATAGTTTTGATTAACGGTATCTATTTTTATTTATATTCGCGTTCCACAGGCACACAAGATGTTTTTCAGATATTGTCGTAGAATAGATAGAAAAAAACGAATCGTAGAAAATATAATTCCTTGAATAATGGATCATCCTTTCATCACATGCATTTGCAAGTGCACAATGATGTGTGTATATAAGAAAGTGGATACTGGGTATGTGATTATTGTTATTTACAATTTCAAGATGAAGATTACGCGGGATGTGAACCAATGTATTAATCGCTTATTTACTTATTTTGAGAAACAGAGTAAAATGAATTATATACGGTATAAAAGTTCCAAAAAAGAGATTGCCTACGCATTGAATATACCCTTAAAATCCGTGTACGGGGCTTTGAAAAATGACTCATCTACAACTCAGGAATATAAAAAAAGCAAGGTTAACAAATGTTCAACAAAATTAGATAATTTTGACCTGATGACTATAAGAGAGACCATCCATATCGTCCTCCTCAACAATATAAGACCGACGACATAGCCCATCAGCATGGACATTTAGTCTTCCGGTTACGAGTAAGGTATTGTGAGTTAAACCAAATAGAGATAAGTCAAGGCAATACTTAACACTGAAATTTGGACGGCAGTCAAGTTGACGACATTGAAAGATAATAAATCTTTTGTAAAACAGGATTCAAACATTCATTTATGGAAGCTTTTACTACACCTTATAACATTTTAATGTATCTCCACATTAAATCAAAAATACTTCCATTTTAGCACAAGAAAAGGCCTATGTCGCCCGAAGAAACACCAATTTTAAAATCAAAGACGTTAAGCGATTGTTCCTGGAGGCCAAGGCTAGTGTGACAACTGGAGACTGGGCTAAGGTATGTCAACACGTCATAGACAAGGTGGAGGATCGGTTTTGGGAAGTGGGAAGATTGAATGAGGAAGTACCACCAGTCGTGATTTGGTTCGGGAGTAACAACGAGTAGGAGAGTGAGGATTAGGGCGACAATGTCAGTGGAGAGAGTGATAGTGAAAATGTTGCTGAGAATATGGATGGCGGTGGTGTTGCGAATGAAGATTCGAGTCGAGTGATGATGAAATAAACGTGCGTAGTGTATGTGATTGTGAGAACCCACCGGAAAGTGAATCGGATGCGATTGTGGATTGGATGGGCTGTGAGTTGTGTGAAAAGTGGATGCATGTGAAAGTACTGGGAAGGAGATTGATGTAAGCGCAAGTGTGGTGAAGTGTGTAGATTGTGTGCGTAAATTGTATGATAGATAGCCAATCTGAACGACAGACTCACCCTACATGCACCATTTAATTTTCGTACGTTAATTACGTATGATAGATAGCGTGAATGTAGGCCAGGCAACTTCTGTAATATATATTGTATATAGTCGGGGCATTTTCTGTGAATTTGTGTAAATAAATGATTTATATAAAACAGTTTATTTTCCGGTTTTTTTTGTTTAAAAGGTAGACTTGCAGAAATTGAATTATGTTCAAGACGAATCAATAAGAATAAATTAAATGTAAAAAAAAACCACCCATGGTCTGAACACAAAAACGCAATTACGTGCCCTTGATCTATCAGGAGTTGACCTTGTGGGGCTACTACGCCGTTCCGTTTTCTGTCATGTTATCACTTGCCTAGGGGCATTTCACAAAATTAAAAAAAATAAATCAAACAATAAATAGAGTAGGCTATCTATAAAAATATCTTAGGAGCGCCCTCTTTTGAATTGGATTAAAACTTTTGAAAAAGAAAAAAAAACAAGAAAACTCTATCAGTATATTGCCAATTATGGTGGCACGCGAAGGTAGATATCTTTCTAAAAAGTGCCACAAGACCACGATTTGGCAGTCTGAAAATAGTATTAAAAGTCGTACAAAGCCAAATAAAATCGACAGTTATATATCTATTATCCTAAAGCCAGATAGACAATTCGTTTGGATCGTAATTTAGCCTACTTCCAAATTTCTATGACGTGTCACTACAATATTGGGTCAAACTTTCTATATAGTTTATATCAATTTCCAAAAGCCACCGGACAGGGACCGCCAATTTAATATCTAAGGCAGTGGAGTAAACAACTGTGGTCTGAAACCAAATAGCAAATTTATATTACCTCCCGTAAATAGCTCATTAAATCAAGTTACATTCTACTGGACCAAAACAACTATTTAAACATGCGAGTAGGACGAAACGACCCAAAGTCAAATCAACACCCCTGTTCGATTTGAGTTATTCCAAATAACTAGGTCAAACATGGCTGTCTTCAATACCGCAAAGTAAATAAATAACGATTTCTTAAGAGAGAAAGTTTATATAGCTTGATCTGAAATTAGTTAACGTGCGGTAGAAAGTAAAGGGGTGACAATTTCAGGTAGATCGTTAAGTTTTAATCATTTTAATTAAAAAATCGAAGAAATAACATGGGGTTTAACGTCCTACGGCTCTGCTCCATAACTGGGCGTTTCGAAATGACCTAATATATGAGTATATATAGTGCAATATGAACTGCTATACGTAAAGTGGTTTATTTGTGTTTTATATAGGATACTGTTATTACCCTATTGGTCTGGTTTTGCACGTATTTCAATTTTATTCGCCTCAATAAAGAACCTATTGAAATAAAGAACAAAATATATTTCTGTGTGTTTTATAACGACCCTGTGACATATATACAATATTCCTATAGGCTTGGCAAGCTGAACCCTAGAGGCCCTCAAGATCTGGTGGGTCTCAGACCAATCTGATGAAAATACAGTGCTATATTTCGTTTCGCTTGTTTATACTTTTGATGGACTGCACTACATGAAGATCTGACCGGTTGTAGGGGAAGGTCGTGTCAGGGGTCATACGAGCGGCTTTTGACCCTATGACGTCAGGCATTGATTATTCAATCCGCGTTGATGTTTCTAGTGGGTTAGGCACAGTAGCGTGCACTGCCCGCCAAGAATTCACGGTAACAGACCATTTCATTGGCTATATAACGCGGATTATATAGCACCTCTTCCAGATCCTAGTGTAGTTAAGACAAACAAACCGAAATTTTGAACTATAAAAACAAAACGATATAGGATCTTTGTTTTAATTAGATTGATCTCTGAAAAGGTGTCAGTTCGCTATTGCTTAGAAGAAAATTTAACCCGCAGATGTATTATGCCATCTGTATAATTTTTAATCCAAACTCAACCTATATGGAAGTGATCTCATTTCAAGTCTCCATTACTAAGTACGGCACCTGATGTATGGTGGGGGGGGGGGTACAAAGTACACGATTCTGAATTGATGCGATTGACTGGAGTTTTCTCTATGGCCTGCTTAATGATTAATAGCCATTGTTTACTACTTTATTATGTCCACGATTGATAACAGCAACTTTACAGTACATTAACGACACTTATTAATAATATCCAATAATTAACTCCCATCATTGCTTTGTATTGTTAAATTGTTTAATTGTGTTTACTTTCTCTGATGTTGTAATGATATTAAAAGAGCTGTCAGGAGGCGTTTAGATAGTTCACGTCTGTTGCATAAATTCATCCATGAGTGGCATTGTCCACTTCAGATCTCTATTATTTCCCTAATGACTAACAGCCATCGTTCAGTACTTAAATATATTTATTAATATCTATTACTTAAATGCCATTACCACATGCTATTGTGTTTGTCGTTTCTATTATAAACAAGAAGGTTTTATGGAGATTTTAATTCTACCACACTTACATTCGTATCATGGGATTGTGTCTCCTATACGACTGCAAGAACGCGTTTTACCTCTAGCATTCTTGCCCACCTCTGGCTACAAATTATTAGGAAACGTGTAATTCGGAGATCCCTGGGTAGTGACCATATTGCACTACATATTGGCAACAATAGAGAACCGAACCATCGCAAATGGACATTCTGCGTGTCGTAGGCAGATTTGGATAGCTTCGAACGAAAGTGGAAAGAGAAGGACATTTAACAGTACACTGATCAGTTTTCCGGTAACATCACCAGGGCCACAATCAAGTGACCGTATGGACGTAGCGAAATAATCATAGTACGGATGGTCTGCGGAATTTCAAAGGGCAGTAGGTGATCAGAGACGAGTTTCTCCCCTGGCGGTGCAACCCCCACCCTTCCAATACAGTGAAGTTAAGAGATTTAAACCACGCCTACTGTGCGTCTTAAAGCACATCAATAGCCGAATATCTGGTGAAAACAGTCGCAAACGCAGTAAATAATACCACCGTACTCCCGAATCGTGTACAAGGAAGAACGACTACTTCCCCAATAAGCCGAATGACTGAATTGGTGGGACAGACGGGTTTGAATGTTCACTTTTTCCTGGGTGGGTATACACGCTTCCAGGTTAGGGAGAAACCGGATACCCCATACCCGACAGTATCTCCGAGAGTGTCTGTGATCATTCACACTTTTTCACATACCTAGTTTCTGTAAAAACACAAAACCGGACTTACCATATTCCTGCCGTCCCTTACACAAGCGTTATGCAAAATTCTACAGACCCTTGTGAATGATTGGAAAAGATAATAGTATACCCTCTTATAGACCAGCACTATAGTGGATTTCGCCGAGGCAGCTCTACTTTCGAGCACATCGTCAGACTACACCAAGCCATGTCATGAGCTCTGATTATCGTCATTTCCTGTGCATATTATTTGTAGGCCTGTCAAAAGCGTTCGATTTTGTCTGGACATCAGGATTGTTGTGCAAACTGTCCTTGGTACAAATTGATCAATAGTTGCTAATTGTCTAATAGGCAAATCGAAACCTTAATTGGCAATTATCTTAAAATGGGCGCTGCCTAAACAACAAAACTCCCCAAGGTTCGGACAAAAAAGTTTCACAATTATTTGTGAAGGACATGAACAATTAAATTAAGTAAACCGGGAACGCCATGACACTAGATACGTTTGCAGACGATAGGCACCCTTTGGAACACGGGGAAGTGTTGCTGGAGCGTATGCAAGAGGCTTCCAAGTATCCACTCCAACAGGTGCCGGTCAGTCGTCAGAACATTCCAACGATATGGAAAAATTTGACCGACAAATGACATCATGGACGTATATCAACGCTGTAATCGCACGCATCCAGGCGGCGATAAATAAGGCGAATCACAGGCAAGATATCGATCTTAAATAGAGAGAGAGAGAAATGGGGTTTCGGGTTCAATTTATTTCAATAATTCGCGGTGGGAGGAAACCGGAGGACTCGGAGAAATCCCAAGAGGTTGGACAGGCGACCCTACTCCTTGTCAGGTACATGCAGGGAATCGAGGGTCTCAAACACGATAGGTATTTAACTGTGGTTGCCTAATAAATTTACGTCATAAGCCTAGATACCATACAATACTTAACAACCATAATATTTGTATTTACACCAGTTGGGTTCGAAGCTCATTTACAGTTACATGAGGTATGGGCGTTTCGTTTCTATCAGCATTATTATACATGATGATTAGCATCGTTTAATTTTCCAGGAACCAGAGCCAACATTAAATCTTAAATTCTCCCTTTAATGTTAAGTTCAGTTCATGTTCGGGAAGATTAATTTTCTTATAAATTTCATTATTGACTTTCGCATATTACTATACTATTCAAAAAAAGTAGGGGATATTTGATTTTGGGGGCATAATACTAAAATATGCAAATGACTACGAAAAAAGTCACTATAGAACCTAACAGAAGAAACATTTCCAGTTACATGTGACGCCCAAACGCACCAATAGCTACCGCATGGAATGCAGGTGATGCTTGGGATCATCATGGGGGTCCAACCCAAGATTTGCACGACTCTGACTTTGAATGTTACAGTCATTGTGGCATTGAATTCCAGGGTGGAAACATCAGTTTAATTGTTTTAGTGACCAGAAAACAAATTTAGATATGCGTCGGCTTACCCAAAATGAAAGGTTACGTGCCCTTGGCATGCTACAGATCGGCACAACACAGGCGGTTGTGGCGCGGACGATGAATGTTTCTCAGTCTGTCATAAGCAGGCTATGGTCCAGATACCGTGATACACAATCTGTACAGGACAGACCACGCTCAGGTCGACCAAGGGCGACAACTCAAGCCCAGGATCGATTTATCCGTACCTTGGCCTTGAGAAATCGTGTCATCACAGCAAATCAGATCAGCGCTCGTCTTCAAACAGACACTGGTGTGAGAGTGAGTGGCTAGACGATTCGGAATCGACTGCATAGGGGTCACCTTCGCGCCCGACGTCCTCGCGTGATCCCTTGTTTGAGAGATCATCACATTCAGGCAAGACGTCGTTGGTGTAGGGATCGTCAACACTGGGATAATCGACGCTGGAGCAATGTGATGTTTTCAGATGAGTCAAGGTTCACTGTTGATTTTTTTGACAGACGTAGGAGGGTGTGGCGTCGTCGAAACGAGCGCTTCCAAGACGTTAACGTCATCAGACATGATCGATTTGGGGGTGGTTCTGTTATGGTGTGGGGAGGCATCACATGTTGTTGCAGGGCGTGTTACAGGCCAGTACTACCGGGACAACATCTTGGCAGTCCATGTTGTGCCGTTCGCACGACGTCATGGCCGCCGTTTCATCTTCCAGGATGACAACGCAAGATGTCACAGGGCCAGGATCGTTACAGGTTACCTCCAACAACAGAACATCACCACATTACCTTGACCAGCACTGAGTCCCGACCTCTCCCCCATCGAGCATGTCCGGGACATGCTTGGACAGAGGTTACGTCAACGTCAACAACGTCCTGCCAATGTCCAAGAACTTGCTGCTGCGTTGCAACAGGAATGGGACAATCTGGACCAAAATGACTTTAGACGTCTCATTAGGAGTATGCCACGTCGGATCAATGCTTGTTTGGCAAACAGAGGAGGATTTACCCGTTACTGACTTGGTTGTGATGCTGTGGTAACTTTGCTGTTTGACCCCGGGTATCATTTTACCCTTATAATGGTCAGTCTGTGCCTTACTTAGTCTAACGATCATTTGGAATAAATCGATGAATGTGAACTTCATTTCATTTTGTCATTTGTTTCTTCGTCAGTTTCATTAGGTGACTTTAATAACACTTAAAAATCAAATATCCCCTACTTTTTTTGAATAGTATATATCTATTTCATTGTCAAATAAATAACTATGTGTATAATTGACTGATAAAGATGTCTAGGCAACACACTAATCGCTTTTTGCTTCTGTGTAAAAAAAACAAAACGATCTATTTTGTTTTTCAACAGACCGTTATTTATATTTCATAAAACTTTAATATCATATTGGTTCTTTTGTCAAGTAAACTGTGGGTTTTAATTGACTGATACAGCAATCAATAAATTTCTTTGCACGTTTCGTCATTCGGATGAGAATCAAGATATTTAGTTTTCCTTACAGATTTTATATTAATGTTTTTCATGTGTCACAATTTCACATCTCTGTTGTCCATTTATCAAGTAAATTGTTTTCCAATTATAATAAGGATGCTTTAGCAGTAAAAAAAACCCTGTCTTTCCTGAATGATGAATCACGAAACAGCTTGTTCTTCGTAATTCGGTAAACAAGTTTAGACGAGTAGTAACAAACCAGGCGCCTGTTTCACGAAATTTTAACTAAGATAAAATCCAAATTTTAGTAATTTGATTGGATAATATTAGATTGATTTTAGTGCTAAGCCAGTCAAAATTGAAGTATCTACTAAAATTTGGATTTTTCCTTAGTTAAAATTTCGTGAAACAGGGCCCTGATCGTTATAAACCACATTTAAATGAAATGAAATGAAATGGGGTTTAACGTCCTATTGTGCTGGTCCGACTGGGATAATGAGGACGGGCATATGCCAAACAGTGTGTTATGTGGGAAATTTTGCCAGGGCAGTGGCACCTAACGATGCAGATATTTTAAATCAAAACATTGATGTAAATAACAGAAAAGATTTAGTTTTCGCTGGATGACAAACGAGAAGGTTCTCATTCTGTGACCGAAATGAACGCGGGGGAGTGTAAGGTGTAATAATTTCTTGAAGATATTTAGGAGAGTCAATATTATTCAACGTATTATGTGCAATAACATGTATCTTATATATTATCCTCTCTCTAACCGAGAGCTTGCATAGCTGTTTAAGCACAGGAGAAATATGTTCACATAGTTAAGTTTCAGTTACGATCCGAGCTGATTTGCAAGTCAGGTAAATTGAACAGAGTATTACAGTAATCCAAATTACAGTAAAACAAAGGCATTGATCAGGGTTTTAGCAGTGTCGATGTCAATAAATGGTCGTAGTTTTCCAATATTATATAAGTGATGATTTAATATGAGTATAAATATAAGTATTGAATTGAAAGTTACTGACAACCAAGACTCCTAAATTCTCTACAGGTTAAGTCAGTTTTACTTTAACAGCACCAATAGAAATATGATCAGTTTTGACGGACTCCCGAATTTTATTGTTGCCTTTGATTATGGCTTCTGTTTTGTCGTCATTCAATTTTAAACAATTAAATTTCATCCAATGTCGTATATTCACAACATATGACTCAATTCTTTCGATTTCAGTATTCACATTGGATTTACTTAATGCCAAATAAAGTTGTGTATCATCTGCGTATAACCGATAATTGCAGTGTAGAGACTGAAAATGCTTGGACGAGAATGCTTGACGCGAACAGAACAACGAGTGGGTTTATTTACAACTTCAAAATGATGTTTAATACGAATCATAATTTCCAGTACAACAACTGACTTCCACTTTTCAGCCATATTAAGGTCAACTAAATACGATGGACTTGTTTTTGTCGTTCCGTTTTTACCTGAAATTGATTGTTCCACAAAACGCTTATACGATTTGCTATCAGACGGCGCCATTAACTGGGGTTCATTGAAAAAGTGACTTAGATCGTTCTTCCCCGGGGCTCTTCATTTATTTTAACTGATTACGTACGGCCTGACAGGTAAAGATGTAAACCATTTGAGAGCAGAGCCTTGGATTCCAAATCTTCATACCAAACGGTTAATCAGAAGGGACTGGTCAATAGTATCGAAAGTTGCACTTAGATCGAGGAGTATTAGAACTGTCGACCGTTAGTATCTATAGTGGTAAACATGTCGTTGTGGACACGAAGCAATACTTTCTCTGTGCTATTAAAGGATTTAATTGCGGAATTCTGTATCTAAATTATTTACTGATAGGTGTTCGTTCTTTCAGGCGGGCATCAACCACTTTTTCGATGATCATAGAAAGAAACGATAAGTTAGACACAGGTCTAAAAAATTTAACATATTCCGATCAAGATTTCAGGAGGGGGTTGGCTTATGCAGACTTTAAGACAAATCGCCAAGTTTAAGAGATGTATTAGCAGTATTAGCAATCGCAGGCACAAGCTCACCAATACAGTGTTTAATTAACGAGGTCGGAATAGGATCAGTGAGGATTTTAGCATCAGATTTTTAATTTCTTTATATGATGCTAGGGGGGGGGGGGGGGTGTCATTTAGAGTAGTATCATTCAAGATGTTCTCATCCGAATGATTATTTGGTCTGTCCCTAAGAAGCCCAGATCGAATTTTTCTATTTAATATTTGAATTAAAATCTAAAAACCTTTCAGTAAGCTCGGCATTTGACAGTCGATTTTGGCAGATTTTCATCATTAGGGTTGCTCCTGTTTTCGAGCAGGCAACTTTTGTAGAAATCACGCTTACTGTTTCTAATAAGATTATTTGTCTTATTTCTAAGGCATTTGTACATCTGGCGATGGACCTCAAGCTTTGATCAGCGCCACTGTTTTTTCAGCTGACCGTTGTTCCTGTTTAGCTTCATGGATTTTATATTACTGAACCACTACTTGTTCGGTCGAATCATAATGTTTCTAGCTTGGGCTAGGTCATCTGATGATGGACATGAAGCTTTGATCAGCGCCACTGTTTTTCAGTTGACTGTTGTTCCTGTTTAGCTTCACGGATTTTATATTACTATGTTTCTTGTAACTGCTGGGGCTAGGCCATCTAGGACAGATATCAAAGTTTCATTGAAGATCATAATTTGATTATTTCGATATGAAACAAATCAATAAAATACTTTATTTCCTAGGGTAATTAAAATGTTATGAATTATCACATATTTAGAATTAATACATATTCTGAGTCCATTATTTCCATCATATTTTGTGCCCGCATCCAGTAGTGTCTCACCTACTATTTTTTAGATTTTTTTGAATATTTTGATCCCTTATTTCTCCAAGGTGAGAAAAGTTAGAAAATTCCGAATGACATAGTTCAAGTTGAATCGATTAAATATACTCGTCAAATTCGTCTCAACTTCCGGGACGAAATCATAGCGACTAATTTTCGGAATTCGAAAATCAGAAATTGCAGGTGGAATGAATTTGGCAGGGTACTCGAAGAAAAAAGTATTAGTAAAATAAGTAAAACAAAACAATGTTAAGACTATGAATTTTTAATTTTTTCGTTCGTTGGATTTGTAAAACGTTTTGAAAATATTTTTATTCCACAGACATCAGCCATTCTTGAGTGGGCGGGGCAAAGTTTCTGAGAAAATCCTATGGTTAGATTCTCAGATATAAGCATTATGGAAAAAGAACAAATACAACCTTTAACAAAAACAATAGGTTTTCATATGAAACCTTAATAACAATACTTCATCAGCTTCTTGCTCATTAGAAGTCTAACCCATGTTATTAACACTTCACTCGAAACTGATTTCCTTCCTGATAATTTATATTATCAGTTGTAGATTTTTCGTTCATTAAGCAAACTAATTTTGATCCTAACGAACTGATCAAATCTATCATACATTTCCAAATTTGGAGGGGGGGGGGGAGCGAATGGTTAGCGTGTTTGCGTTGTACTATAAGATCTGTCATTAAGTCAACTGGCGTGATTTCGATTCCTCGGCTGTAGTGACGAGTAGTAGGGTCGTCTGTCTAACCTCGTGGGTTTTCTCCGGGACTTCCGATTTCCTCCCACTGCTAAAGACCCTGTGCGCAAGCGAATTATTGAAATAAAATTGAAACATATGTTAGTCCCGAAATGGCATAGTTTGTGTCGAATGGACGTTAACACCCCAGTCCTCCCCACCACCAAATTAATGAAAAGGGTTGTTTCCGATAGGCTTAAAGGAAATGCTGTCCAGTACAGGGATCAGGGTTTGCAACCTGTTCTTCTTCCGTTTATGCAGAGACATGGGCCTGGACTAACGTTTCAACAAGACAATGCTCGACCCCATACAGCAATTGCTACCCAGAATTTTTTAAGAAATGCCGGTGTCCAAGTCCTGGATTGGCCGTCGCTTAGCCCCGACCTTAATCCTATTGAACACATCTGGCACGAACTGGGTCGACGTGTTCGTCAGCAAGTGAATCCACCACTGACGTTGCAGGACCTTCAACCAGCTCTTGCTGGGCAGTGGCGACGTCTTCCTCGGGTAGTGTTTACTAATGTTCTGAGATCCATGAGAAGATGTTGTGTGGCAGTACGAGACTCTAGAGGAGGCCACAACCGTTACTAAACACTTTATTCCGATTGTTCTCCAAGTCTGTGAATTTCATTTTGGGGGGTACTGTGACATCACGAACGTTATCAATGTCAAGGACTTTCGGCGAGACGTATTCTTGCTTTCTGTTGATGTAAAGGTCGTCTGTGCACAACATAACACTAAAATAGTTGCCTTAAACCAAATATTAAAAATCTAGTTCCAAAAATCCCGAGTGTCAAGTTTTTAATTTGGCTGAGTATATCTTTAAAGGGGATCATGTTCCTGAAGCAACGACTGCGAGTTTTACAACATCTGGACTTTGCTAGATTACTTCACAATTCCCGAACTTATAGCTACGTAATCTACAGACACGTGAACAGTAGCACCCAATCAGAGGTTGTGACATCGCGACCTCCACGGAAACCTTGACATCGAACGAACCTTGAACTTTGCAACTCGATTATCACACCTAGACATTTTAGTTTGAAAGCGCGAGACTTGGTATTCGCGGCGACCGAGGAAACTGATAGACTCACAGGCTGGGCGTGTACCCAATCGAAATTAGTGCCGAAATATGCAGGGTATTACGTGAAGGCCTTGATAAGATGTACGTTGTTAAAGCGAGATCATGCCTTCTATTTACGATGAAAGGGGATATGACCTACACTACATGAAGATATGATCGGTTGTACTGGAGGGTCGCATCAGGAGTCGTACGAGCGGCTTTTGACCTATGGCGTCAGACATTGATTAATCTAATCAATCAGCGTTGACGTTTCTAGTGGTTTACACGCAGTTCCTTGCATCGCACACCAAGAACTCGCCGTAACAGACTGTTTTATTGGCATATCCCTCAATTCAACCCGAACGCCGTTAATATAACAACTCTTCTAGATCCTAATGTAGTAAAGACAAGTTAAAACGAAACTTTGAACTATAAAAAACAAAACGAATTAGGACCTTTGTTTGTCGAAATATTTTATTGTTTTAAACTAGATTTGACATAAATTTTGTATTTTGGAAATGTTCTCTTTAATTGTTAAAACAATTGGAGGGTCGAGTTCCTTATACCGCATTTAGTAACTGAACATATGACATAAAACACAAATTTATATGGAAAACAATCACTGGGTTTATTTCACACTACGTTTCAACAAGTTCCTCTTGTCGTTCTCAAGTAAGTAATTAATTGGGATCACGTGGCTAACTGGGTAAGACGCTGGCTCGCTAGCCTTGAGGTCGGGTGTTCGATCCCTACATTGGCCGAGAAAGTTCATCCCGATTTTCCGGCGTGGTTTCCCCTTGTCAGTGATGCAGGACGGATTGTTTTCCATATAAATTTGTGTTTTATATCATATGGCCGAGTTGTTAAACACATACGCGTTAGATCATAAATGCTGTCATTGAGTCAAGTAGTGTGGTTTTGATTCGCCTCTTGTACGTGACAAGTAATATGAAGCCTGTGGGTTTTTTCCGGGTCGTCCGATTTCCACCTACTCCTAAATACCCTCTAAGCGCAAGCGAATTATCGAAATAAAATTTTATCATATCTTAGTTCTAAAATGACCACCTAGTTTGTGTCGAATGGATGTTAATTTAAAAGTCCCATAGAAAGGTAACATTTAAAAATAATGATTTTTAAATATTTTCGTATAGACGTTTAGGCAATTTGTTTTTCACGCTCTTGTTCTGGTTGTAATCTTTCATTAACCTCTGACAATGTGCGGTTGGACGTCTTCATTGTATTAAAGGTATCTTCGAGCGCCTCGCCACGTGTTTCCGGTAAGGTTAGAATAGAACACGTGTCTATCGCCATTAGAATGCAGATAATAATATACTGTACATAACCACCTTTAACAGCCTGTAAATATACAGAAACGGTGTATTAATACAAGTGTGATAATATAAGAAATGGTGTATTAATACAAGTATGATAATATACAGAAACGGTGTACTAATACAGGTATGATAATATACAGAATCGGTGTATTAATACAGGTATGATAATATACAGAAACGGTGTACTAATACAGGTATGATAATATACAGAAATGGTGTATTAATACAGGTATGATAATATACAGAAACGGTGTATTTATAGTATGATAATATACAGAATCCGTGTATTAATACAAGTATGATAATATACAGAAATGGTATATTAATACAAGTATGATAATATACAGAAATGATGTATTAATACAGATATGATGATATACACAAATGGTGTATTAATACAGGTATGATAATATACAGAAATGGTGTATTAATACAAGCATGGCAAGCCAATAGTGAGGTCGATGTCCTCAGCCGAAATCCCAAAATATTTTATGGTACAATAGAGAGAAATTATGTATTAATACCAGTTTGATAATAGTGGGATAAATGTGTGGTATAACTATTGAACCACCAACAAACAAAACTGATTATACTTTTCAGATACACCATCATAGCAGGATCTTTTTAGTAAATTAGTTCATGAAATGCAAAACTACAATTGCTATAATACTGGATTAGAGTATACTCGGAAATAGGACGATGGCAGTTTACGGAGTAAGATTGGTGTGGCAAAGCTACTTTCTTTGTGTTAGTATTGTTTTATTTATAGTCTGTAGACACATAAACACCTATAATTAGATTTAGGTCACTCTTGTTATATGGACACAGGTCACCAATTATTCCTACGCTGGTTACGAAACATGTGCCAAAACTATTCACCCCTCTCCCCCATTGTGCATGTGCATGGCGATCTTTATTGACTTTTTGTTGTAGAATCGAAGAAAAGGGTTTAATTATGCATTTTCTGCAGGTTTTGGTGAATTGTCATGATTTTGAGACGGAGGGATACGAGAGTTAATAGGTTAATTAGGGTTGAAATGTAAGGCGGAAAGTTGCATGTTTTCTGTCTCTACTTCCAGTTTGTGCTTCTCAAGTTTTCCATGATGAACCTCATACGTGCTTTTAAGGAAGAGGTTGCCACATGTTGCTCCATCTGTGGTAGAAAGCGTTCTACCCAACGAAAATTTGGGAAAAAGATACAGCCCGTCTAAATGACGAGAATTAAAGATACATTATGGGAGATTAGATAAAGAGCTGGCAGTTCTCACTATAATAGTTAAAAACTAGATAATGTAAAGGGAATTTGCTGAAAATTTCACTCAAATTAAATTGATCCAATCTGAACCAAGATTCTAGCGACTGAATTTTCGGCCTAGCCTCGATGAACATTACTACAGTCGGTACGATAAAAAAACATAGTCTCGATTATCCAACTCATGATTAAATTACTTGGTCATCATTACTAAAGTCAGTACGATAAACAGCATAGTCTCGATTATCCATTTAATCGTTAAATCATGAAGGAAAGTTATGCAGTAAATCGGCTCATAATCCAGTAAAGATCGCAGGCTAGCGATGCCATCTTGAGTTGATTATGGTCTGGATAGGTTAATTAATGTCTAATTAATAATTTAGATAACATTTCAGGCCTAAAAAAGACCTTTAAGGAATGACTGATGCTGGGACATTTCGCCTCTTTTTAAATAGTATAAAAGAGTTTTCATAGTCCATCTAAACGCACTTTGTTTAATGCATGGTAAAACTTCATATCTTTCTACAGTTTTGTTCTGTTTATCTAGTCTGTCCGCTCCTCTGAGGAAGCTCTACAAGAAGCTCTTGTGATAGGCCGATAGTTCACTAGTGGCAGAGAAATTACCGGGTGTGGGTCCTGAGAAACAAGTGCCGCAGGATTCCCCACTCTACCAAACCGCTACGCCATCTCGTGACGAAAAACAGTAGTGGCGACTGTAGTTCACGGGGTAAGGTATGGTGCTGTCAACTGTAGTTCACGGGGTAGCGTATGGTGGTGACGGCTATAGGTCAAGGGGTAAGGTATGCTGTTAGTATGCTGGTAAACATACGGGCCTCCTTCGTACCCCCATCCCCCCCGGACCCTACCCTTTTTCTTATTTACTCACCAATGCTATAACTTGTGAGCCGAAGATCATCCCCAACTTAGTAGCGGTCGATGCACTGCCATAACCAAGATTTCTACAATAAACAAAGATTCTCATTTGTTTAATGTTTAGTTTCATTAGTTTCATAGCACACTCTATGGCGTATGCCCGTCTTCAGTAGCCCAGTATAGAAGCAGAACAGTAGGACGTTAAACCCCATTTCATTCCATTATAAAAAAAATTGTATATATCAATACGGGAGAAATAAAACATAAACATGATAAGAGATAGAAAAAGGTACACCACTGAAATGTGGGTGTATACAACTGTGTATACCTGTCCACTGATCAGATAGATTACATCAATTATTAATAAAAAAAAGGGGTCTTATTCAATGAATCACCGTGGAATTTTAGGTACTGAGTAATTTTAGAGTATAAAATATGAAGGAGGATAATCGAGTCTACTAAGTATAAAATATGAAAGAGGATAATCGAGTCTACTAACCGTATAATTGTGGGATATAATTCAGCAGTAAATGGGGACAAACATGACCAACCACATGAGGAACAAAAATTGGCTATCATGGCACATATACTGACATAATACGCCCTGTTGTCCGGTGGTGCTGAAAGGAGAACAAACCTTTAATTTCTCTTTCGCTGGGCTAAAAGAAGTATAAATGCAAGATGTCCCAGTATGCATCATTCAAATTTACGACTATATACAACATCATTCAAATGATGCTTTTCTATATAAATATAAACTACAAGAATGTTTGAAATGATGCTTCTCTATATAAATATAAACTACAAGAATGTTAGAAATGATGCTTCTCTATATACATATCTATACTAATATTTGTAACTGTCGTTTTTCTGTCTGTTTGTCTGTCTGTCTGTCTGTCTGTTCGGGGTTGGCGGTTACACTAGGTCTGCCCCGAGTCTGAAATTAGGGGTATAGGGGTAGCTCGGACCGGGGAGTAACATAGGCCACTTCCGGTTTATAAAACTATAAATTTCAACTTCAAGATGATTTCACTCTGTAAAGATGAAGAATCACCACAGTGATAAAGTTACCTACAGAATCAAATAAGAGAGAGTGAAAGTGGGGTTTAACGTCCACTCAACACAGATTAGGTCATTTCGGAACTAACATATGGTTCAATTTTATTTTCATAATTCGCATGCGCGTAGGGGTCTTTAACATTGGGCGGAAACCGGGGAGCCCGGAGAATACACACGAGGTTAGACAGGCGAACCTACTCCTTGCAACGAACAGCCGGAGAATCGAAACCACACCAGTTGACTTATTGACAGACCTTATGATGCAATCCGCAAGCGCTATCCATTCGGCCATTCAACCCCCCCAGAATCAAATGAAATGTAAAAGTAGGACGAGAACTGTTCTACACATCTACTTACCGATCAAAGACGCCAAGATGGCCCCAAGCGCCCCTAGAGATACGCCCATATTACACATGGCTATTGACCATCTTCTTCCAAAACGTTTTCTAAATAAAAGAAAAAAATACAAATTTTGGGAATATGAACATGAAGGGTTACAGCATTGTGACGTGCGCCTAACAGAGCCGAAGACGCCAAACCTGAACATGGTCGGTTACAGCAGCGGGCCGTAAGTAGCTCTGAGGAACGAGGGGGCGGGGAGTGTTCTCAGGGGTGCTATAAAACTGACGGACAATGTATATCTATTGTTTTTATGGTCGACAATTTTTTCACGGGGGTGGGGTGGAGCGGAACTTTTTGCAGGGGGGGGGGGGGCTCCACCTCCCTAGTTACGGACCTGTTACATCATGGTAGTACACATCGTGGTTGTAAGGTTGAATACACTTTTCCCATCCCCGTAAATTGCAAATTAAGAATATTATATTTTCGATTATGTGCTAGGTTATTGTTTCTATTATTTGACATCCCGGTTCTACAATCGGGTGACTAAATGGAAGCATGAACTTGAAACTACCTAACCTGTTAACGAAGAGTAGAACTATTAAGGATGCTGGAATCTCCACGATAGATACTTGAAAAAAGTTGAGATAGAAATTGCCCGACATGTTTTGTATTCCTAGTATAAGGCACCAGTAACACACAGCGGCAGTAAACCTGTTCATTTAAAAAAAGATATACATATAAAACATTTCAATATATAGATGACGGAATTAAAGAAACCGATCATTTCACTATATAAATAGGACGGAATTAAAGAAACCGATCATTTCACTTTATAAATAGGACGGAATTAAAGAAACCGATCATTTCACTATATAAATAGGACGGAATTAAAAAAAACGATCATTTCACTATATAAATAGGACGGAATTAAAGAAACCGATCATTTCACTATATAAATAGGACGGAATTAAAAAAAAACGATCATTTCACTATATAAATAGGACGGAATTAAAGAAACCGATCATTTCACTATATAAATAGGTCGGAATTAACGAGATAGATCATTTCACTATATAAATAGGACGGAATTAAAGAAACCGATCATTTCACTATATAAATAGGACGGAATTTAAGAAACCGACCATTTCACTATATAAATAGGACGGAATTAAAGAAACCGATCATTTCACTATATAAATAGGACGGAATTAAAGAAACCGATCATTTCACTATATAAATAGGACGGAATTAAAGAAACCGATCATTTCACTATATAAATAGGACGGAATTAAAGAAACCGATCATTTCACTATATAAATAGGACGGA
The DNA here is from genome assembly GCF_932274485.2 of Patella vulgata. NCBI lineage: Eukaryota > Metazoa > Mollusca > Gastropoda > Patellidae > Patella > Patella vulgata. Next base: position 5,783,619 of record NC_065884.2, read on the forward strand.
ATTAAAGAAACCGATCATTTCACTATATAAATAGGTCGGAATTAACGAGATAGATCATTTCACTATATAAATAGGTCGGAATTAAAGATACATTATGGGAGATTAAATAAAGAGTTGGTAGTTCTCAGTATAATAGTTAACAACTAGAAAATGTAAAGAGAATTTGACGAAAATGTCAGTCAAATTGATCCACTCGGAACCGAAATTTTAGCGATTGAATTTCCGGCCTAGCCTCGATCATCATTACTAAAGTTGGTGCGATAAAAATATAGTGTCAATTATCCATTTCATGATTAAATCAAGAATGAAAGTGGAGCAGCAAATGGTATCCTAATCCAGTGAACATCGCGGGTTAGCGTTGACATCGAGAGTTGATTATGGTCTGCATAAGTTAATTAATGTCTAATTAATAATTTAGATAACATTTCAGGCCTAATTAATAATTTAGATAACATTTCAGGCCTAATGAAAGACCTGCAATAGGCAGATTTATCTCTTGCATACTGTATGTTTAACTAAACAGTTCATTTCCCTATATAAATAGGTCAGAATTAAAGAAACCGATCGCCCAATCTTATTAGGTTTGAATAGACATAATACCAACGGAAATTCTCTTTTAAATCTGCAAGAAAGTTCATCGAGTTTTTCCGACGTGACTTTCCCTTGTCATTGGTCAAGGACAGCTGTCTAGTCGTTCAGATACAACGAAAAACCGAGGACCTGTGTATACATTGGCGTGCACGTAAAAGATCCATTGGCAGTTGGAATTCGATATAAAAGTAGGCCATAGTGCGCTGCTTTGGCGCAATATCCCTCATAGCACACTGTATGACGTATGCCCGACTTCATTAGCCCAGTCGGAGCAGAACAGTAGGACGTTAAACCTATTTCATTTCATTTCGTTTAAATCTGCATTTAACCAAGCCACAAACGTAACTCGCTGTTCTGGATAGATCAGAAATACTTTCGGTTCTTGCCTATGTTTGGTTCAGCACCAATGATTCCTGATTTTTAATTTAAACCATGCATTATTAACCAATAGTTTCCAGGAGAGCTTTTCGCCTAACTTCTAAATTTCCACATTGGCAGTATAAAGCGTTTATGAATGTATACAGGTGAATATAGATTCTGATTACGTCCTACTTACCAAGAAAACCAGAGACGTAAAGTTACCAAAGCAATTCGCTTGTCACGAAACAAATCCAAATGCGTATAAGACGAATATGTTTTGTTGGTCAGTTTTTCTTCCTTGGCTACCAGTTCCAAGATGGTGGTATCAGGTTCAGGTTTTTTGTTTCTTCTGGCGATATTTCGTGCCACAGCCGCGGCTTCCTCTATTTTTCCTTTTACAGTTAACCATCTCATACTTTCTGGTACGAAACTTGATGAATAAAGTTAAAAAGTTATCAAACACTTTAATTAATATTACACTAACAGTCATAAATATCGTTTTTATTTTTAGTGTAGTAATACTGGAATTCTTGGTTAAGTTTCTTTTGTGTTCGTAAATACAACTACAGGTTAGTTCTTTCTTACAACTTTATTATTAAAACCGCTTTGCACTAATGTTCCTCGTCCTCAAATGCAATAACTTGTATATAGCATTTGGTGACTGCTTTGAAAATCTGGGTGAGCTCTGATAAATTTCGCTCAACCTCCTAATTTCTTTACGTCATAAACTGACCTTGGCGTTAATTTCCTTCCCAAATATGGAATAAACATCCCAATGCATTACCTTGTTTGGTCTACCAAACACATGTCATAAACAAGATAGTATTTGGTGGTTATTTTGACAATGGTAAGAACTTTACCAAAATATCACTGGGTTTTTTTATATATAAACACATCACTCAATTTAATTTTGAATACATGAGATCTGATTTACTTTATAGGCCTAGATAAAACATAACGTTCTATCAAAGATAAGAATTCAGTAAAAAAAACAACTTACAAGAAACCTAAGCAAATAGGAAAAGCGATGATGCAGACGATGATTTCAAAATGGCGCCAATTCGGGAACAACCAGGTGATCAGTGGTAGAAATGGTGCTGTCCCAGACCAGACGGGATAGGCACCAAGCAACGCTCTCCACCTCTTTCCCACAAACTCAATGGATGCCAGAAGACTCACAACAATCGTGGCACCCGCTGTCAATCCAATACCAAATCTCATGGCCGCGAATACATGCCAAGACGGCGACGCCGCACAGATACCAAGAAAGATGAGATGGAGAAACTGCATGCCATAAAGTGCTCTGCGTCTACCGCATCTGTCTCCGATGTAGCTTACAACAATAGCTCCAACTAACGCGCCTGACATTTGAACGGTTGTTATTGTAAATCTTATCCACCTGTTTTCACATACTAGGTCCCACTGTAAAAATTAAAAAGATAAATGAAATGAAATGGATGTTTAACTACACATAAAGCCATTTTGAGATAAAAAGTCATTTTCACAAAATGTACTCCATTTAGACGGGGCAAGTTAATCTCAAAAGTGGAGTGAACCCAAACAAACTGCAAAAGAACCCAATGCAGTTTGGTTCAAGCATACTTATATTAAACAAAATCATCCTCAAATTCGGCCGATGTCTGCCAAGGCGAAATTAATTAATTAACATAATTCAATATGGCGGCCTCCAAAAAGTTTCTGAGGGTGATATCTCGTAACAGTGCGTTTTAGTGGTGGGTCAATAAATAGTAAGTGGAAATGAAATGAAATAAAATGGGGTTTAACGTCTTACTGTTCTGCTCCGAACTGGGCTAATGAAGACGGGCATACGCCGTACAGTGTGCTATGAGGGAAATTTTGCACAGACAGCGGCACTCCGTCCTACCCTTATATCGAATTCCAACTGTAAAGGGATCTTTTAAGTGCACGCCGATGTGTACACGGGACTTCGGTTTTTTCGTCCCATCCGAACGACTAGACAGCTTTCCTTGTCAGGCCCCCCGTCATGCATTACCGGAAAATCTGGAAAAACCTGCTCGGCCAATGTTTAGCGTTCCTTTTTTAAATGCAAGTTTCTTTATTTGGCATGTCTTTGCACTATCTTCACCGGGGTTAAAAGTTGTTTTGATACGTCTAGTTGTTAAAAATTTGCGGACTAATATTAGGTCAGAAATGGTTACGCGATCCGTATTTACAGACCTTGTAGTATCAATTCCAGGGATGGGCTAGTTAATGTCCTTGCTTAGTTTACGGCACGCTGTTAGTCGTGAATAATTTACGTTGGTTTTGATGAATTGTTAAGAATGCCACACATCAAATATAAACATAAGCTACAAACACCATGATATACTATAGAAAGTACCATTTACATATAGTTTTTCTAAAACACTTCGCGCACGCTTGAAGGGAACTCCCTCACCCACAGTGTGGGAACCACTAACTGAGCAAGGGTCATGACCCCTAGTCCGCCCATGGTATCTTATACACCGATAGTAACCACAGGTTCATTTAAGAAAATACACATTTAAACAACATTTAAATGTGGTAGGCCATATTTAAATGTTGTTTAAATGCACTCCCCCCACCCCTTCCCGACCTAAAAATAAATTGTTTATTGGAATTTTTGATGAAACGGAAACCTTTGTTCCGCATATGAATTAGCCGAGAAGCGACAAATACAATTTGTATAACCAGATATTTGATATAAGTGAACTCATTTGTTTCCAGGGCACCTGTTTATACAAAATCTTACTTCTATCCAGGCGGGCCCTCCATATAATAATCTATCTGCATACAAAGTTTACGAAAATACACATTTAAACAACATTTATATATGCTCTACCACCTGTAGCAATTTCCCTTCAGCCTAAACATAAATTTTTGATTGTAATCTTTCTTGTATCTGTAAAATTCTCGACTAATATATCAGTTGTTAATTAACGCCATATCTTTCTACGCGAATTAACAATAAATTGTTCATTGTTTTTATACCTGTACATTAACGCCATATCTTTCTATGCGAATTAACAATAAATTGTTCATTGGTTTTATACCTGTAAAATCATATACCTAATATAATATACCAGTTAAAGATACATTATAGGAGATTAGATAAAGAGCTGGCAGTTCTCACTATAATAGTTATGGAAATTTGTAACTCGTTTCAACACCATATCTTTCTACACGACTTAACAATAAATTGTTCATTGGATAAAACGGAAACAGTTTTGTTGTATACATTAATTATCATTTTATACGGCGTATTTTACTGATAATTAAAGTAATCAAGAAATGCGGAAATTTGCAACACGCTTTAACATCATATCTTTCCCTTAACATTTCCGGAATGAGCTGGAAAAGTGTACGGTAGTTTCATGGCTCCCTTAACTAATTATGAATTTACGCCGTTTTTGGTGAATTGTTAAGATATATGCATAAGCTTAAAATTCCAGGATATATTCAAGAAAGCACCATTTACAGTCCGTTTTTTGTCAAAAGAAATTTCGAGCCTGAATGGCGAGAACCCCATCGTTCCCCTCACGGAGCAAAGATCAACCCGGCCCCTTTATTTATATGTATTATCTAGTGTCCATTGCTGGCAAAAAACAGTATTATCGTGGCAATTGCAAGAACTTGTAGTGAAATGAATAACAGACAGAAATTACCTGTGTTTACTATCGGTCTAGATGATATCAGAGACAGCCCGGGGACCGAAAGGTTCCTGAAAGGTTCCGGTGTGGTTCTCTCCTCCAATGCGCGAAATTTCTTTTGAAGAATTATACACGGTTAAAAATAACAAGGTAGTTTAAACCAATTCGGGTGTAAACTAGTTGCCACCTAAATAGGGGTAACATCCTAGCCTTTAGTGGTGTAAACGAATAACACCCATCTCGTGTAGAACATTATACCTATCAAATGGAAACTAGTGGCCATTTAAAGTAGTCTCGAGAATGTTTTGTAACTTACACTTCCATTTTAATCATTACGCCCACGCGGGTGTAATTTGTTTTGTTGGATATATATTTCAAGCCAACGAATTCTAATTACTTTTTGGTTGAAGAATAGAACACACTGGGTACGAGATATCGCTCTCCGAAACTTCCTGAAGACCACCATATTGAGTGACGTTAACAGGTTATTTCGCCTTGGCCGAATTCGAGCGAATTTGAGTATGATGCTGTCTGACATATGTATCATTGAACCAAACTGCATAGATTTCTTTTGAAATTTGTTTTGGGTAATACGTTATCCCTCCTCGGCTATCAACTCCATAGGCGAAATCAATTTTATTAAAGTAGCTAAGTCTCTAACTCAATATCATTCAAAATCTTCAACATTGAAAACACGATTTATTTGTCAAATTAAATCAACATTGATGTTGTGATCTTACCGGGAAAAGATGGACTTTTGATATCCAATATGTAAGACAAAATAAACATTTTACCATTCGTACACGAATCATGTACCATAATGCGCTTCAGCCCCAGTTGTAACGAGAGACGAGGCTAGACACATTGCACCAAATCAAACGGCGTATGAAGACTGGAATAACCAGACGCTAGAAATTTGCACTCGATTGAGACTGCTGGCTTATTTCGCCCAACATAACTGATTTGAAATTGGAGTAAAAACGGAAACCATTGAATGTAGATCAGTTTATATACATTCATATTACAGTATTAGATGCGTTGCGACCCACTTTTGTCAATATCTAGGTCCCAAAAGTTAGCGATTTAGCTCCTTTAAACCATACTAAATAAGCACCTTCTAAAATTATCCCTTTACGATGCTACACTGTTCTGTCCATTTACCGTGTGCCTTTAGAACAAAGTAACTTATATAATCCCCAAAAATAATCAGATTTGGTTGAAAGTCATCAATCTGTTTAGAAGAAGAAATGTCAAATTCAGTGTTCCTGTCGCGTGTCTATTGGATCAAGTAACACCATTTGAAAGGTTCTCTATATGCAGGAATTATGCAAAATATCTATCAATAAAGACAAGAAATCTAACTCCTTTGTGTGCCTGTGACACGCGCCATTTTGTACAAAGTAATCGTTTTTGAACAAATTCAGCCAATCATCACCCAAATGTCGTTAAAATCCATCAAACGGCTTTTATTGAAGTCGAAAACGGTGATTTTTTTCCTGTCGAAAATCACATAAGGAAAATGTAACATTTCATGGCGCCTAAAGCGGCGTTTTCACGATAATCCGAATCCATACAACAGTCGGATGCGACATATTTGACGACTGCTAACACGATACGTTGGTTACATTCGCTGTATGGCAACATGTTCCTTTATGGTCACGGAACAAAATTGCTTTAAGGCGACACTTCTCATCCCCATCTTCGTGTAGGTTTAATGCCACGGATTCTACCAAGTCCATGCTTCCTGTACAGAGTCATTACATTATGGCGTATTCAGTCGCGGACGTCATAGTACTCGAAGCAACGGAAGAAGACATTTTTAATCAAGAATTCTGGTTGCCAACTCAGATATGACGTCATGCACCGTATGATGTATAATTTAACGGATGAGGATAGAACCTGTCCGATGAGTTGGTCGGGCGCGACCGTAGGGTTCGACGCTTGTATGGATTGGTTGTATCGTGTAAACGCCGCTTTAGTGGTGAAAATAATCAAATATACATTTACCTCATTCACGATGGTTCGTTTGCTCAAATCAAATTCTCGTGTACAATTATTTGTTGCGTTGCCGGAGCCAAAACATTGGTTCAAACTACTGGTGTTGCCACTGATGAATGTGCTGTTGTCATAGGCTACGAGATCTGATGTTGTCGTGGAATCACACCACCAATCAGGGATAAGCCCAGCAAAAGCCATTTCTAACATGGTGAACGCTACAGGAATCTTCGTCGACAGGTAACATGCCACGATGGTGATTTGGTACCAACCAAAGTCACCTATGTCGATCATCAATTCGTCTAGATGCATAATGTCGATTTTAACCAAGGCACCGGGTTTAATATAATAAATGCTTCTTGTCTGTAACGACGGGATACTGATCTGGGACACAAATAAACGGATTACATCCAAAGCCTGAAACGTTAAATACAATGGAGAGAAAGAAAGAAATGGGATTTAACGTCCATTCCACACAAACTAGGTCATGGCGGGACTAACACATGGTTCAATTATATTTCAATAATTTGCTTGCGCGTAGGGGTCTTTAATAGTGGGAGGAAACCGGAGGACCCGGAGAAAACACGCGAGCTTGGAAGGTGACCCTACTCCTTGTCACGTACAGCTGGGGAATCGATTCCACGCCAGTTGACCCAATGACAGACCTTATGATACACCGCGCACGTGCTAACCATTCGGCCATCTACCCCCCACCCCTGTTAAATACAATGGAAATGACAAAGTTAATGCTGTCTAAGATTCCTATTACTTTCTATAAATTTCACAGTAACATCATTATTGCTTTTACCTCGCCGATTTCCGGCTGTGGGATAAACCTTCGTTATCCATGATTCGTCTTATATTACTATGTTAACAGAACACCGTTCAAGTCTGATGCAATGCTTAAAAATGGAAACAAAACATAATTATGAATCTTTTTACCTTAATGACGTACTTATATCATTCTCTTCCCGTCTTCTCGGTTCGACATTGAAAAACAGTTGAAAACTCTGCAGAAAATGATCGGAATTATCACGTTTTCCACCACGTTGACGATTTCGCGCGCTTCGTTAATTATGTAAAACATGTACGCTGAATTGTTTAGTCAACTACATCTTTAATAGAGAGCTTAAAGGGGGGGGGAATGGGGTTTAACGTCCACTCGACACAAACTAGGTCATTTAGGGACTAACACATGGTTCAATTATATTTCAATAATTCGCTTGCGCGTAGGGGTCTTTATTAGCTGTGTGAGGAAACCGGAAAACCCGGAGAAAACCCACGAGGTTGGACAGGCGACCCTACTCCTTGTCACGTACAACTGGGGAATCGAAACCACACCAGTTAATTCTATGACAGACCTTATGATACAGCGCGCACGTGCTAACCATTCAGGTACTCCCCCCACTCCTTCGTAACTTGGTATTGAAACAAGCTTAGACGAGTAAGCCACATTTAAAATACAAATTCAACAATAAGATGCATAGGCGTAGGGGCTCGATGACAGTTAGGGGGGCAGAACCCGAAATGCCCGAAAAAATTTCGGGTTTACAGACAGCAGCGACCTTGTATACCCCCCCCCCCCCCCCAAAGACAATTTTGGAATATTTGACGGCTGCAAACACGTTTTCCTGCTATTGCAGCCGTTGAACAAAGCAACTTCAAAGTGGTCTAATATAGCCTAATTAAGGTGGCTGACTCGGAATTCCAATCAATCGTTTACAGTCCTCGAAGACGGGACCGTTAGGAGTAAATTTTGAAAATTTAACTGCCGCAAACGCGTTTTCCCGATATTTCAGCCAGTGAACAAAGCAACTTCAAGCGGTCTAATATAGCCTAATAAGGTGGCTGACTCGGAATTCCAATCAATCGTTTGCAGTCCTCGAAGACGGGACCGTTAGGAGAAAATTTTGAAAATTTAACTGTCGCAAACGCGTTTTCCTGCTATTTCAGCCGGTGAACAAAGCAACTTCAAAGTGGTCGAATATATATTATAGCCTTATTAAGGTGGCTGACTCGAATTCCAATCAATCGTTTACAGTCAACGAAGACGGGACCGTTGGGAGAAAATTTTGAAAATGTAACTGCCGCAAACGCGTTTTCCTGTATTTCTAGTCTTTGAATACAACAACTTCAATTTGGTCCAATATAGCCTACCTGGCTGACCCGAATTCCAAACAACCAATCAATCGTCGCGCGGTATATGGAGGCCTCACCCTCCCGGAGAAAAATTTGAAAATTTAATCACCGTAAATGCGTTTTCTGCTATTCTAGCCCGTGTAAGCAACTCCAAAAGTATCCAATGGTTTTGTAACTGAAATCCCACTCTGAATTCTAACCATCCAATCAGACTGTTGCATCTGAATTCACAAATAATAATCGATGCCTGAAAAATGTCGCACAAAGTAGAGTGGCTCCAGACAAAATGTTTTAATCCATAGTCAATTCAGTACAAATTCGTGATATTCAATTACAAGAAAAGTAAAATTAGTGTTTTATTAGGGCTCGATGACAGTTAGGGAAGCAAAACTAGAAATGCCCGAAAAATTTCGGATTTATAGACAGCGGCGCCGGTTTTCTTTGAGAGGCGAATGACCCGCCAAGAAATTTTTGGAATATTTGACGGTCGCAAACGCGTTTTACTGCTAGTTTCCTCTGCCGCTTTCCGGCCCGATGCCCGTTTTTCGGGCAATACCTATTTTCGGGCAATACCGTTTTTTCGGGCATACCTATCATAAGATAGCTTCGGGCATATTTTCGGGCATATGCAGTGGACAAGAAAAAGACGAGAAAATACTTTTCGGGCAGTGTGGATCTCATAGAGATAAGTTAGTTATATTTTTTTCTAAACGTTAATAGAACAAAAAGGTCGTCGAATTTTTCATTTTCCGAAAATAGGCTAATTAGGTACCCCGGCCATCTGGTATAGTACAGATTAGCCCATGGTTTTAAAAAATAAGGTTAACGTAACTGGGTGCTCGAATGAAACACTTAACCAAATATGGTAGTGGTCGGCCCTAATAGCTTACGCACTTAAGCTTTTTATATAAATTAGACCAGCACGATTAAGATTATTTTTGACATAATACAAGGATGGGGGGGGGGGGGGTCATCAAGCAGCGTCCGCGGAGAGAAGGCGAGAACATCGTACAGCGTTCCTAGAGTGATGTACAGCCACCCGGGTTTATAGGCCTGGATAGAGACACTGTATGGTGTTTCGGCCGTTAGGTCTGAGTTGTAGGGAGAGCGAAAGAGAGGGAGACAGATGAGGTTTAACGTCCACTCGACACAAATATGTCATTTCGGGACTAACACATAGTTCAATTTTATTTCAATAATTCGCATGCGCGTAGGCTTTTTTAACAGTGGGAGGAAACCGAAGGACCTAGAGAAAACCACGAAGTTGTTCAGGCGACCCTACTCCTTGTCACGTCTGAGTTGTAGGACCGTAGATACTATAATAACTCATAGTATTACAATTGTGGATGTTGTACAATTCTATATTTCGTATATAAACAAGGACCTTATATAACAACACAGAACAAACCGATTATGGCGATCTCGCTGAATCTTTCTGAGAAAATTTCCCTGACACAATCTGTAACATTAGAAGAGATTTGGAACATCTGCGAAGAAACTAACTTGAATAGTCTACTTCATCAGCTTCTTGCTCATTAGATCCATTATATTAACTCTTGGTCTACTATTGCTATAAGTGTTTTTTAGTTCACTGATAGCTGGTGACCGGCATAGTTCCCCCTTTGTGTAAGACGGAGGGACTGACAAGAGACATTGTAAAGTCGTTCGGGGATCTCGTGTACACATTCGTGTGCACGTACAAGAACCTTGACAGTTGGAATTCGAATTAAGAGTAGGCCGTAGTGCTGCAGTCCGAGCCCTTCGTCATTAGCGCAATCATTTTAGTTCAATGATAGGTCGTATAAGGGAAATAATAATTTGATGTATATGTGTTGTTTAGTTAATTACTAATAACTACTGGCTAAATACATTAAAGATAATTATCAACAGCAGGTAATTTAACTCTCACTATCACTTCATGTTTGAGAGAGAGAGAGAGAGAGAGAGAGAGAGAGATGGGGTTTAACGTCCACTCGACACAAACTAGATCATTTCGGGACTAACGCAAGGTTCAATTTTATTTCAATAATTCGCTTGGGCGAAGGGGTGTTTAGCAGTGGGAGGAAACCGAAAACCCCGGAGAAAACGCACGAGGTTTGACAGGCGACCCCACTCCTTTTCACGTACAACCGGGGAATCGAAACCACGCCAATACACTGTTCAAGTCCCGGGTTACTTTTGTGTTAAGGTTGCGTTGTAGTGGTGTGTAACCATAGGCGTAGGAGCCGGGGGGGGGGCAATGAAAAATTCGACGACCTTTTTTTTCTATTAACGTTTAGAGAAAAAATATAACTAACTTATTTCTATGAGATCCACACTGCCCGAAAAGTATTTTCTCGTCTTTTTCTTGTCTACTGCATATGCCCGAAAATATGCCCGAAGCTCTCTTATGATAGGTATGCCCGAAAAAACGGTATTGCCCGAAAATAGGTATTGCCCGAAAAACGGGCATCGGGCCGGAAAGCGGCAGAGGAAACTAGCAGTAAAACGCGTTTGCGACCGTCAAATATTCTAAAATTTTCTTGGCGGGTCATTCGCCTCTCAAAGAAAACCGGCGCCGCTGTCTATAAATCCGAAATTTTTCGGGCATTTCTAGTTTTGCTTTCCTAACTGTTATCGAGCCCTAATAAAACACTAATTTTACTTTTCTTGTAATTGAATATCACGAATTTGTACTGAATTGACTATGGATTAAAACATTTTGTCTGGAGCCACTCTACTTTGTGCGACATTTTTCAGGCATCGACTATTATTTGTGAATGCAGATGCAACAGTCTGATTGGATGGTTAGAATTCAGAGTGGGATTTCAGTTACAAAACCATTGGATACTTTTGGAGTTGCTTACACGGGCTAGAATAGCAGAAAACGCATTTACGGTGATTAAATTTTCAAATTTTTCTCCGGGAGGGTGAGGCCTCCATATACCGCGCGACGATTGATTGGTTGTTTGGAATTCGGGTCAGCCAGGTAGGCTATATTGGACCAAATTGAAGTTGTTGTATTCACAGACTGGAATAACAGGAAAACGCGTTTGCGGCAGTTACATTTTCAAAATTTTCTCCCAACGGTCCCGTCTTCGTTGACTGTAAACGATTGATTGGAATTCGAGTCAGCCACCTTAATAAGGCTATAATATATATTCGACCACTTTGAAGTTGCTTTGTTCACCGGCTAAAATAGCAGGAAAACGCGTTTGCGACAGTTAAATTTTCAAAATTTTCTCCTAACGGTCCCGTCTTCGAGGACTGTAAACGATTGATTGGAATTCCGAGTCAGCCACCTTAAATAGGCTATATTAGACCGCTTGAAGTTGCTTTGTTCACTGGCTGAAATATCGGGGAAAACGCGTTTGCGGCAGTTAAATTTTCAAAATTTACTCCTAACGGTCTCGTCTTCGAGGACTGTAAACGATTGATTGGAATTCCGAGTCAGCCACCTTAATTAGGCTATATTAGACCACTTTGAAGTTGCTTTGTTCAACGGCTGCAATAGCAGGAAAACGTGTTTGCAGCCGTCAAATATTCCAAAATTGTCTTGGGGGGGGGGGGGGGGCGGGGGGTATACAAGGTCGCTGCTGTCTGTAAACACGACATTTTTTCGGGCATTTCGGGTTCTGCCCCCCTAACTGTCATCGACCCCCTACGCCTATGTGTGTAACTGGTGTTCTTTTTAGTGCCTTAACCTGTGCCCCTCGATTTGGCACTAGTGTTTACACCAGTGTCTCTTTTCTGCCCTTATGCATGCCCAGTTTCGATGATATTTTGGTCTAGAATAGACGAAGAGGGTTTGAAATGCTATAACTAGCTGAACTACAACGGTGAAATTTAATGGTGGTCTGCCTCCCATTAATTTGTCAAGAGTTACCTCCCATTAATCGTACAAATTCCCCCCCCCCGCCGATTTCCTGGTATTGAATTTACAAATGATGAAATACATAATAATATTGTTTTATTATTAAATCTAAATACAGGATAGGGACATTTCCTTATTATTTTATCTAAATGGTTTATTTCTAAATACAGACATTATATGTAGGGTATTTTGCGTGTAAACTATCGCAGATACAGAAAATCGATTCTTTTCGTAAGGTTAGGCAACATGAAATTAAATGGGGCTTGGCGTCCTACATTGCTGCATCGATGGGGCTAATAAAGCCCTTTACACGTCATAGAGTATGGAAGAGGGAAATTTTGCCCCGACAGCGGCGGTGTGGCGCTGACAAGGGGAGAAACCATGCTAGCAAATTTGTTCTAACAGCTGCGCTACGACCTAGTCTTCTTTCGAATTTCAACTGTCAAGCGTTCTTTTGCGTACCATGCCCTCCGTCCTGCACCACTACCAAAGGGAGACTACATTTGAAAATCTCTAAGAACTTTCTCGGGCAAATGTTGCCCAGATAGCGGCGCTGCAGCCTGCTCTTTTTTCAAATTCCAACTGTCAAGGGTGTTTCTACACGCACGCCTACGAGTACGCGGGACCTCGGTTTTTCATCCCACCTGTACCTAAATACTAGACCCTTTCCTTACCATGCCCCCTTATTGCACCACTGACAAGGGGAAATCACGCTATAAAATACATGAATACTTTCTCTGTCTATAAAATGAAATGAAATCGAGTTTAACGTCCTATTTTCTACTCCGAACTGGGCTAATAAAGACGGGCATACGCCATACAGTGTGCTATGAGGAAAATTTTGCCCGGACAGCGGCACTACGGCCTACTCTTATATCGAATTCCAACTGTCAAGGGATCTTTTACGTGCACGCCAATGTGTATACGGGACCTCGGTTTTTCGTCCCATCCGGACAGCGGCACTACGGCCTACTCTTATATCGAATTCCAACTGTCAAGGGATCTTTTACGTGCACGCCAATGTGTATACGGGACCTCGGTTTTTCGTCCCATCCGAACGACTAGACAGCTGTCCTTGTTAGCACACAAATTGGGCACTCCCCAAAGTAAATAGTTGCAAACCTTGTGGTATAAAAATATTCCATTTGCGGCCCGTAGACGACAAACACAAAATTGGAATTGACTCTGCCTATCGGGATTGTTGGACATGCACCAATATAAGTAGGTTATTAACATGAATTATCACGTCGAATGAGAACAAAATCTGTTCATAATTGCCACCTGTAGAGTATTTACAGACAAAATATTAACAAAATGTGGGTATGTGACACCACCCCTAGGAGTCGTTTATCCCCCCAACAGAACCATTGACCTGCACTTGCGACACGCAATAGTGCGCCATACACGTGGGAGGGGTTGATCATTGTCAAATTTGACACTTCAAGGAAGGGTTGATGAAAACTTCCGCTCGCTGGTTTATCCTATCCATGTTTGCTGTCTTATCGGTTCTTGCATAAGATTTACTGTTTAGCGTATCTTTGCTTTAGTGTGTTACGTTTAATTTGATCGGGAGACGTGTTCGTCGACGTCAACCGACAACACTGCAAGAATTGGCCGTGGCACTGCAAGAGGAGTGGGTCAGATTTCCCCAAATTGTGATTGGACGGTAATTAGAAGGATGCCTCGAAGAATTTCTGAATGTCTGGGGATTGGTGGAGCAATTACTCATTATTAAGACAAAAATCAAAAATGTCCATTTTCACTTTTGACAGTGTATCTCTTTGCGAGTGAAATGGGGTCGTCAGATAAGCCGCCCATTTGAACTGTTTATGTTCATGTGTAGGCAACTGGTCTGTTATTAACATACACTGGATACCTCTAATAAAAACTGCAGTGCATTTCCGCAGTTTTGTATTGTTTCTGAATATCCCCTACTTTTTTGAAGGGTATACAAGAGTGAAGTCGTCCACTTAAAGATACGTTTCGGCAGACAAACTGGCTGATTTGATGATGTGTTTGGACTAAAAACATATTCAAAATAATTAATCTATCAAAATGATGTTCGAATCCTTCTCAAAACATTGTTTTCGAGAGGGAATACACCTGCTACAAAACAACCTAGTAAAAGAAGTCATGTTTGTGTCACATGACTTAGCTGACACACTACCTAGCAACGGGTGCGAAGCCGGGAGAAAAACTCATTGCATTCACAAAACAATGTTTTCTTTAATCGCTATCCATTGATCATAAATATCGAAGCCTAATTAAATTCTTGGATTATCCACTACACGCGTCTTTCTTTGTTGTTTTTATCTCAGAAAGTGCTGTTGATTTAACTCTTCATTAAGTTTTTCGGAGAATCCGGTATTTTTCTAGTAAGATTGGATATTTCTACTTTCCATATATACCCAAATTGCCATACTCTTCATGGAAATAACCACCCGATAAACACTTTTTTTCGAAAGTATCTTTAAGGGCTCCTTATCAATCCACAAGTCACAATTTCTTTCAATTAAAATTTAATTTGGTAACCATGCTTTAGAAGACACAACACAGCCAATACAACCAAGGGGAACATTTAAGTTTGAGGTCGAGTAATTCTTTATGAATTTTATATATTTCTTGTACGGTATTTCGATGGCCTGTAATAATATTTCTGTAGGCGCAACCCGTAGTTGTTGGTTTTTCAACATAGAAACCCGAATCATGTATTCGTGGGATTTTTGCTCTTCTTGCGCACAGTCCTGTTATATAAATATCTTCCAACCAAAAGAGTTTTGTCTTTAGTGATGTCTTATAAAGTTCGGGAACAGCTTTAACGCTCATTAAATATGTCGTTCCGGAAGTATAGCTTGGATATGTTTTTTCAGTAAAATCTTTAACAGGGGTGTACCATTTTGATTTCTTATCTTGAACGGGATGTTCATTAACAAATAGATGGCCCAAAATAAATTTTTCAATGGTCTGTTTTTTTACTGCTTTTAGTAAATTAGGAACATTAACATACATATCGTCATCTATTTTTAAAGCGTATTTGGCTGTTAAACAAAATGAGTTAATCCATTTGAGCATGGCCTGTGATTTGATACTTAAATTCCGGTAACTGTCTGTAAACCTTTCTTGAATGATATCCCTATAAAGATTGCTTTCATTGAAAATTTGTTTTTGAACATCTTCTGAACTACCACTTCCAACCAAAAACAGTAGAGTGATATTGGAGTTGATATCTCCTCCCACTGCTCCCCAGGTATTCCTGATGGCTTCACGTTCTCCAAAATTGTTCATACTTGTGCACACGATCATGATTAGTACTGTGTTTGTATTACACGCCTCAGGCCGATTTAAAATATAAGAATAATTATGAGGATTGACAATTGTCTCTGTCGTATCTATCCATTCGGGTTTTCCTGTTTTTGTGTCTGAGTTCAGTAGGTATAAAATGCCATTAATAAACAAACACAAGCCACATACACCAAATAAATAATACCGAACCCAAGACAAGGGTGACAAAGCACACCTGAAATCAAAAAGAAACCATAAATTAAACTTTATATCTTTAAACAACCACTTAGATACTGTACCTATAATTTTGTAAAATAAAAGAATTGAATGAGAACTTTTACACGTCAGTGTCACATCAAATTCTTTTAAATTTAATTTTTTATATATTCCTAGTTTTGCTTATATAGAGAATCTCCTACGAGTCTTTTTTGATATAAAGAGACGAGTAGGAGATTTTATTTATCACCAATCCTTTCTTACAGCCATAAATAAATAAAAATGATACTTTGCTATAGATTTCGGACAGCTGTCTAGTCGTTCGGATGGGACGAAAAACCGAGGTCCCGTGTACACATTGGCGTGCACGTAAAAGATCCCTTGGCAGTTGGAATTCGATATAAGAGTAGGGAGTAGCGCCGCTGTCCGGGCAAAATTTACCTCATAGCACACTGTATGGCGTATGCCCTTCTTCATTAGCACAGGTTAGGAGCAGAACAGTAGAGCGTTCAACACCAGTTCATTTCATTTCATTGCTATTAATGTTGCTTTTACTGAACTGATTAAATTACCACGTAGTGATACATCATTTTTGACAGCCATTCAACCATTGCAAAGTCCTTTATATTGACCCAGTATTTCCACCAAGGTCAATGAACTAAAAATAGTTCAATTTTAATAAGAAAGAAGTTACTTTTAATAACAAATGAACTGTACATTGTTTGAAAATAAAAAAAGTAGTTCCTTTTTGATTGACCAATCGGATTCATATATAAAGCGATATCGCAGTAGATTATGAAATTTATCACACAAGCGATATCTACTGTAGAATGTATTATTTCTACTGTAGAATGTATTATTTCTACTGTAGAATGTATTTCTACTGTAGAATGTATTATTTCTACTGTAGAATGTATTATTTGGGTGATAATTATTCTTGTATTAGAGACCGTTTAATTGTGTGTTACGCATGCGTGTCATTCAAAAGGATATGCAGTAATGTTTTCGTCGCGTTAGGGGCCCTCCAATTCTAGTTAGGCCAAGGACCCCGCTCCGGTTAAGATGGGATTTGTACTTTATACTTACCAAGATAAAATCTTCATAATAATTATATTGTTTTGAATATTGTTGTAGGATGACCGTACTTTATACCTATCTAAGTTGTAAGACAACAGTACTTTACATCAACCTAAATAAGACATGATTGTAACATTAATAGATAGAACGTTAAACCCCATTTCATTTTATTTCATTTATTTAGACATCAGTATGGAGATGTGGCAGTCAAAGTCATGTATCAATCTTACTTTCGTAATGGGATGCCGATATAGTATTAAAAATAATATTTAATGCAATGTTGGGAAATGGTAGGAACAATATTGTCTTATTTTTATACAATCATTTTATACGTTTTTTAATTGGCATTCAGTAATTGAACTGGAATAAACAAGTCACAATTCTATGGAATAAGCAGTAATTGTATTCCATCGAACTGTTTATTCCAGTTCAATTATTAAATGCCATTAAAACAATTTATCAGACATCAGTATTGAGATGTGGCAGTCAAACTTGTCGATCAAATGCGAAGAACAGAAGGAAAATATTTACATGTATGTAACAATCTTACTTTCTTAATGCGATACAGGGATGCCGATATAGTACCCAAGGGTCTACACGTAAAGGTATCCCTGGTTGATAGCATTAACCAAGTATTATGTACATGTATATATTGTCTTGTTATATTTTCATAGTTTATCATTGCTTGATAATGACTAGAGAAGCTTAGTCGAAACGTTGCTCAAAAATAAGCAGTAATTGTGACCGGTTTATTCTTTAGGTGTATTCCCACGAAGGCGCAGTTACAGAGCGTGACCAAAATTAATCCTTCCCACGAAGGCGCAGATATCGACTTGTCGGCTTTCGTTTGAAGAGAGGCATATTGTTATTAGGACCCAATTAACGGTGTTAAAGATTTTATGAATTTATGTTCACTCTGAATTTTATTCACCAATTGGCAACTAATGGTTAAAATCATCAAATTATCCAAGTATTCAATATGAATCTTAATCACCAATTGAATGATGAATATCATCAAATCACTCTCAATCAGTGTCATTTTTAAAGATGTATAAAATTCCGTTACACTATCCGAAATTCAGCTTTGTACCTACAAGTCGCGGAGGACGATATCAGTGGGACCACTACGACACAGAGGAGCACAGAATCAACAGCACTATGGAAGGATGGCATGCGAGAATCAAGAAGCTAATAGGAAAAGCCCATCCGAATGTTTTTGAAATGATCACATTTTTACAACAAGAACAAAATAATAATGAGATTAGAATCGTTCAGTATGCTGGGGGACAGGAACCCCCAAGGAAGAGATCTAAATATGATCAAATCCAAAGCCAGCTTCAGAAATTAAAAGGAAGACACGAGAAAGAGGAATTGATTTTAGTCGAGTATTTAGACAGGGTGTCATATTTGGCGAAATTAAATTAATTTTTGTTATAGTGTAGTTATATTTTTATTTCTTATTCCAAAAACGATGCTAAAATCTTGGTTAATTAGTTACATTGGGTATTATGAAAGTGTAAATTCTTATCATAACAATAAGACCATTGTTACGTTTTTAATCCATTTGAATCCCTAGGAGCTGGATTCCCACGAAGGCGTCGAAAATGACCTCGTTTAATCCGTTACGGTCAATAACTGCGCCTTCGTGGGAATAAACCAAACGGTACTTTATACTTCCCTAATTACCTAGATACAGATCTTTTAATGGTTTAACCTCACTTTCCCCACATTTGATTGTTTTGATAAAGGATTAGGAAGTTAGTAGACCGTGGGTGTAGGACTATAGTCTGTTTTAATTAATTAGTATGACTGGTGTAAACTTCTCACTCTAATTATTGTTACTGGTGAACACTTCCCACTATCAGTAGATTGGGCAAATTAGTGAAATCAGTTTACTAATAAATTTACATTGTGAGCTGTTTTGATGTAATAATTAATTTGAAATAAAAACAAATAAAGTACTGATATTTAATCACAGCTTATCAGTTGATATATATAGCTCCTCTGAATCGCAAATGGTCATTCCAAAATGGCGAACGCTCTGGTTAACTTTAAATACATTGCTAATACTTGAACAGGAAGATGTAGAACTAACCATCAGACAAATAGAATCTGGGCGCAGACTTGCTCCCAAAAGAAGAATGTACCGCCGCCTTGATGAGAGAATCGTAGAAGAGAAGAATTTATTAATAACTGGTGCCAAGACCCCCATTGAATACCTGAACACTGTTACGAATTTTGATGGACTGTGAATTGTCATGTTTATCAAACTGTTTATAAATATTTATACTATAAAATGTATTTATTGAATATATGTATTTATTTATTTTAGTTTATATATGCATATATAATTATTTATTATATATTTGTACTTATTATATATCAAACTGTTTATAAATATGTATACTATAAAAATGTATTTATTTATGTATTTACTATGTTTAAGTGTCACAAACTTGTTACAGACTATACTTTAAATCCCCTTAAACCCCCTTTGTTGGTTAATAACATAATAACATATTGTTTTGAATATAGTTGTAAGATAACAGTACGGAGTGATGATAAAAAATCTGAAATATAGTCATGACCCCTGCCATTATTAATGCAGTGCCAAGTCACTGTTGCTATGTCGATAACATTATAAAAAAAAGATGAAAATAAAAAAAAAATAAGTTGGAATATTATCGCAAAATAATGGCCTCCCATACTATGAAGACTTACTCAGCAAAAACAATCAAAATTGTTCTTTGTCATTAAACATCGAAACCTTCAAAATAAAGCTTATTTAAAGCTGAACTCCGATTACAAAACTACAGAAATAATCAAATAAAAAGAATTAACACCCTAAATAATCGCCATACTTATTTTCAAGTTGTAGAACAATCATGACGATTGTACGGCATACAAAAGCAGAGGCAGGCCACGCCCACACCCAGTTCACTCCTTGTCAACCACACTAACTACAGATTAGTTCGTTCTTACAACTTTATTATTAAAACCGCTTTGCACTAATGTTCCTCGTCCTCAAATGCAATAACTTGTATATAGCATTTGGTGACTGCTTTGAAAATCTGGGTGAGCTCTGATGAATTTCGCTCAACCTCCTAATTTCTTTACGTCATAAACTGACATTGGCGCTTATTTCCTTCCCAAATATGGAATAAACACCCCAAAACATTACCTTGTTTGGTCTACCAAACACATGTCATAAACAAGATAGTATTTGGTGGTTATTTTGACAATGGTAAAAACTTTACCAAAAATTTAATTTTGAGTACATGAGATCTGAGTAGTTAATGATACAGACTAAAATGAAATGGGGTTTAACGTCCTACTGTTCCAGCTGGGCTAATGAATACTTGCATACGTCATACGGTGTGCAATAGCGGCAATTTTGTCCTTGCAGCGGCATTTTGGCTTACTCTTATATCGAATTCCAACTGTCAAGGGATATTTTACATGCACATTAATGTATACACGGGACCTCGGTTTTACGTGCCACCCGAACGACTAGACAGCTGTCCTTGTACGGCCTCAATCCTGCACAACTCATAAGGGAAACCACACCGGAAAATCCCGATAAACTTTCTCGCCAATGCAGGGAGCGAACATGCGACCTCCAGACTCTTACCCACTTAGCCACCGTGGCTCCCAGTGAAAAATACAATATGGTCGCAAAGACCATATTTTTACAAATGAGAGATACATAGTTTCAGTTATCAGGTGGTATGTTCAACCGTTGTGATTCAGTAACTGTTATTAAAGATACATTCCTACGAAAGGTATATATGATAAATATTGATCGAGCAGTTATTATGACAATTGGTATATATGGAAAGTATTTATAGGCTAGTTATTTTCCATAAACGTATGGCAGTTTTGGTATAATCGAAAGTAGAGACAACCAATTTTACTAGACAAATACATGCAATAGATTCCAATGGGACGCGCCAAAGATAACAGAGCAACCCGATTCTTCCAGTGACGCAAGTAGAGTTTAAAGGACAATATTGGTGTCAGTCATAATAAAATATGTGATAGAGCTCGTTAAATACATCCAAAATATAATTTTAACACAGAGATGATTGCTAAGGGAGACTTGTAACAAGCACGTGAAGAAACGGGAAGTGACGTCAAACATGACAAACATGAGTTGTCCTTCTATATAACTGACTGAAGTAACGAGCGGTAACAGACAAACGATCGAATTTCATTTCACTGATAATTCCGTTGAAGATGAAAAGCTATGAGACGATGAGAGGATATCTGACAATTCAAAAAAAAAATTGACTGTCAGTAGATAAAAGATAACGAACAAATTAGAAAAAGTCCGTGCATTACCATGTTTTTATTAAGAACAGAATGAATAAAAACGGGGGAATGCACGGGATTTTTCTACTTTTTCTCGTGTCCCTTATCTAGTGACAGCCAATTCTATTTTTGAATTGTGAGATACCCTCTCACCGTCCCATATAATAACTTTTCAACTTCAACGAAGTGAAATGAAATTCGATCGTTTGTCTGTTACCGCTCGTTACTTCAGTATGTTATATAGAAGGACAACTAGAAAAATGTCCTCGACCAATGTTTAGCGTTCCTTTTTTAAATGCAATTTTCTTTATTTGGTATGTCTTTGTACTATCTTCACCGGGGTTAAAAGTTGTTTTGATACGTCTAGTTGTTAAAAATTTCCGGTCTAATATTAGGTCAGAAATGGTTATGCGATCCGTGTTTACAGACCTTTTGGTATCAATTCCAGGGATGAGCTAGTTAATTTTCTTTGCTTAGTTTACGGCACGCTGTTAGTCGTGAATAATTTACGTTGGTTTTGATGAATTGTTAAGAATGCCACACATCAAATATGTGCATAAGCTAGAAACACCATGATATACTATAGAAAGTACCATTTACATATAGTTTTTCTAAAACACTTCGCGCACGCTTGAAGGGAACTCCCTCACCCATAGTGTTGGAACCACTAACTGAGCAAGGGTCAGGACCCTAGTCCGCCTCTGGTATCTTATACACCGATAGTAACCACAGGTTCAGTTAAGAAAATACACATTTAAACAACAATTAAATGTGGTAGGCCATATTTAAATGTTGTTTAAATGCACTCCCCCAACCCCTTCCCGACCTAAAAATAAATTGTTCCGCATATGAATTAGCCTCTGGTATCTTATACACCGATAGTAACCACAGGTTCAGTTAAGAAAATACACATTTAAACAACAATTAAATGTGGTAGGCCATATTTAAATGCTGTTTAAATGCACTCCCCCAACCCCTTCCCGACCTAAAAATAAATTGTTCCGCATATGAATTAGCTGAGAAGCGACAAATACAATTTGTATAACCAGATATTTGATATAAGTGAACTCAGGGCACCTGTTTCCAGGGCACCTGTTTATACAAAATCTTATTTTCTATCCAGGTGGACCTTCCATATAACAATCTATCTGCATACAAAGTTTACGAAAATACACATTTAAACAACATTTATATATGCTCTACCACCTGTAACAATTTCCCTTCAACCTAAACATAAATTGTTGATTGTAATCTTTCTTGTATCTGTAAAATTCTCGACTAATATATCAGTTGTTAATTAACGCCATATCTTTCTACGCGAATTAACAATAAATTGTTCATTGTTTTATAATAATCTATCTGCATACAAAGTTTACGAAAATACACATTTAAACAGCATTTAATATGGTCTACCACCTGTAGCAATTTCCCTTCAACCTAAATATAAATTTTATTGTTGATTGTAATCTTTCTTGTATCTGTAAAATAATATACATAATATAATATACCAGTTAAAAAAGCTGGCAGTTCTCACTATAATAGTTATGGAAATTTGTAACTCGTTTCAACACCATATCTTTCTACACGACTTAACAATAAATTGTTCATTGGATAAAACGGAAACAGTTTTGTTGTATACATTAATTATCATTTTATACGGCGTATTTTACTGATAATTAAAGTATTCTTTAAATGCGGAAATTTGCAACACGCTTTAAAATCCTATCTTTCCCGTAACATTTCCGGAATGGGCTGGAAAAGTGTACGGTAGTTTCATGGGTCCCTTAGCTAATTATTGTTTTTGCGTAATTATGAATTTACGCCGTTTTTGGTGAATTGTTAAGATATATGCATCAGCTTAAAATTCCAGGATATATTCAAGAAAGCACCATTTACAGTCAGTTTTTTTCAAAAGAAATTTCGAGTCTGAATGGCGAGAACCCCATCGTTCCCCTCACGGAGCAAAGATCAACCCGGCCCCCTTATTTATATGTATTAGCTAGTGTCCATTGCTGGCAAAAAACAGTATGACCGTGGCAATTGCAAGAACTTGTCGTGAAATGGATAACAGACAGAAATTACCTATGTTACGATATCAGAGACAGGCCGGGGGGCCGAAAGGTTCCTGAAAGGTTCCGGTGTGGTTCTCTCCTCCAATGCGCGAAATTTCTTTTGAAGAATTATACACGGTTAAAAATAATAAGGTAGTTTAAACCAATTCGGGTGGAAACTAGTTGCCGCCTAAATAGAGGTAACATCCTAGCCTTTAGTGGTGTAAGCGGATAAAACTCATCTCGTGTAGAACATTACACCAATCAAATGGAAAATAGTGGCCACTTAAAGTAATCTCGAGAATGTTTTGTAAATTACACTTCTATTTTAATTATTACACCAACGCGGGTGTAATTTGGTTTTGTTGGATATATATTTCAAGCCAACGATTTCTAAGTTCAGAAACTTGAAATTGGATATAGGCGTCTATCATAATTAGAATAAGGCGTTTAGCCCGACCCAGATTACATAAAGATACTTCATTTTACAACGACATTAAATTGACAAATATCCATCAGACTGATTCAAATTCAACTGCTGTTGCCAAAGTATACGACCTATATAAATTTGCAATGAATATAAATCATGAGGAAAAATCAATACACATATCCTTACAACTTAGCTGAATAATGTGGTTTATTCATTTATGAACCTCATCTGAATTAAGAATAATTAATTAAGATACAATACTTGGTAATATTTTGGAACATTTACACGTCTTTAAGTGTATACAAGCTAAAATAATCTATACTTGAGGCATTATGAAAAATTATTAAGATTATTATACATGATTATATTCTGGAAGTCGTACATTAGTTAAACACTTTGAAATAAGTTATACCTGTGTTGCTAATGCAATTAACGCCATATTTTACAAAAACACCTAAATAGGAGTCCACAAACACTTGTGTGACGCACGATACGGTGTAAAATTAACACCTTATTCGGGAGAATGTTTCCCTAATAATAATTACACCTTTGGTGTATATGCAATAAAACGCTTGTAGAGGTGTAACTCATACAAAAACCATTTATTGCCTACAATGGCACCCAGCCTGGTGTTCAATACTCATGAATATCGATTACACTTTTGCTACCCAATAAACGGTGTAAACTTAACACTGTTGTAGGATTTATTCCCCGATAATAGTAACACCCTTTCCTGTAAATGTAGTATAACACTGGTGGTGGTGTAGCTTATCCAAAACACGCCACAATTATACCTATTCAGGTGTTCAGTAGCCATGACAATCGGTTACATGTGTTAGGTGTAGCTCTTTTAGTTGGTTACCCTTGCAAAAGTATTACATTTTCAAAACGCTAGCTGTGATGTATTCTCGAAATTCATGTTAGAAGTCATTCATATCCAACAGGAATATACGGCGATTAACTTAAAATCCGTCTTTTTGGATTCCATTTTGGCTGCCATTTTGAATTGCTGTGAAACTATCTGTAAATTCAAAGACATCGAAAACCATATAAATGACACAGTATAGAGTGTGTAAATAGTGTTTAATTACATCAAAAATGCGTTGAAGACGAAATTCATTTTCTAATTGTTTGTCCATTATATAATCATTTGATACTAGAATTATTGCCTAAATTAAATAATTTTGATCAGAATAATATGTTTATAAGTTTAATGATGGACAGGATTGTAATAAACTAGCTAAGTTTCTATATAATGGAATGAGATTAAGATGTAAATACCATAAAAAATTAAAGCGGAAATTTCATATTTTTACGTTATATTTTTAAAATTTATTAAAACAACGCCGAGAGGGTATCCATAAACAGTCCTACCTTGTTAAAGAATAATCCTATTAATCCTATAATTCACTATTGCCAGCTGAGAAATTGGCAAAAATATCATTTTCAACTTCAAATTCCAACGTTGAGGAAATGGCTGAGCATTGTTTTCTATAGGAAAACAAGGGAGGTAATTATGTTGTTATTTCCTGTGTAAATGAGTTTTAAGTGTGAGAATGACACCTATGATCGTATAATAGTGAGTTGATAACCTATTGAGCAAAAGACATAGAAATAATTATGTTTTGACTTTCTTAGAAAATATGAAATTCTCGCTTTAACAGTCTAATACAGTTTTGAATAAAAGAAATAACTTCTAAATGTCATGTCTTTGATAAAGATGATTTGAGATTTGTATATATTACTGTCATAATTTGAAATATGATTTAAATTATTATTTTTGTTATTATAATATTAATTGAAAATTACAATTGTAAATATATATTTTTTGAACACAATGTACTATGGGCCGGAGACCTTGAATACTGAATAAAGTTATTATTATTATTATTATTATATAAAAGTCACATCTTATAAGATTTTCGCTGGTTACATGGGGAAAAAAATTTATTAGACGTTCATGTTAACAATATATATTTTTTTTTTTTTGGCTTTTTATCTACAAATGTGTTTATTTGGCACATTTCACCTATATAACTACTTTTTGTTTGAAGAATTAATAGAACCAAATTTTAGCATGATGCTGTCTGACTGCATAGATTTCTTTTGAAATTTGTTTTGGGTAATACGTTATCCCTCCTCGGCTATTAACGCCATAGGCGAAATCAATTTTATTAAAGGGCCAATCCCGATAATTTTTTTGAGAATAAAACTGCTTAATTTTGTGTTAAAATGCCTTAAAACCCTCTACCTACGGGCCGAGCAAGTAACTCAATATTTGTGATACGTTTGCAAACAACTTAAACCCGTCAAACCCCTACCTGGAAATGGAGACTGGTGTCCCAAACTGTATTATACGGTGTCTGGATAAAACCAGACCTTTTTATTATAAAAATAATGTGTAAATGAAATTTACCGTCCGCTATCAAGTACAGCACATGGGTCATTTACTGTATAGACCTCTCAAGAAACGGGAATCGATTATCAGGTCACCCAACGAAAAAATTGACCCGAAATCTTAAAAGAGTTACGTGTCCGGATAAGCAGTTTTGACGTTCAAGTCCAAACGACTCAATATTTTGAGCTGAAATTTTGAGACAAGGTCAATACACCATTCCTATATATTTTGGTGCTTAAATTTCATACGTACTCGGACTTTAATTTTTGAGACTCTGTTCTAATCGGGATAGTCCCTTTAAACCATACTAAATAAGTACCTTCTAAAATTATCCCTTTACGGTGCTCCTGGTCTGTCCATTTACCGTGTGCCTTTAGAACAAAGTAACTTATATACTCCCCAAACATAATCAGATTTGGTTGAAATTCATCAATTCAGTGTTCCTGTCGCGTGTCAATTGGATCAAGTAACACCATTTGAAAGGTTCTCTATATGCAGGAATCATGCAAAATATCTATCAATAAAGATAAGAAATCTAACTCCTTGGTGTGCCTGTGACACGCGCCTTTTTGTACAAAGTAATCGTTTTTGAACACATTCAGCCAATCATCACCCAAATGTCGTTAAAATCCATCAATCGGCTTTTATTGAAGTCTTAACTTTTCATGACGTCTAAAGCGGCGTTTCCATGATACATCCGAATCCATACAACAGCCGGATACGATATACTTGACGACTGCTAACACGATACATTGGTTACATTCGCTATATGGCAACATGTTCCTTTATGGTCACTTAACAAAATTGCTTTAAGGCGACACTTCTCATCCCCATCTTCGTGTAGTTTTAATGCCACGGATTCTACCATTATGGCGTATTCAGTCGCGGATAGCTTTAGATCCATTTTAGAGAATGTCATAGTACTCGAAGCAACGGAAGAAGACATTTTTAATCAGCAATTCTGGTTGCCAACTCAGATATGACGTCATACACCGTATGATGTTGTATAATATAACGGATGAGGATAGAACCTGTCCGATGAGTTGGTCGGGCGCGACCGTTGGGTTCGACGCTTGTATGGATTGGTTGTATCGTGTAAACGCCGCTTTAGTGGTGAAAACAATCAAATATACATTTACCTCATTCACGATGGTTCGTTTGTTCAAATCAAACTCTCGTGTACAATTATTTGTTGCGTTGCCGGAGCCAAAACATTGGTTCAAAATACTGGTGTTGCCACTGATAACCGTGCTGTTGTCATAGGCTACAAGATCTGATGTTGTCGTGGAATCACACCACCAATCAAGGATGAACCCAGTAGAAGCCATTTCCAACATGGTGAACGCCACAGGAATCTTCGTAGACAGGTAACATGCCACGATGGCGATTTGGTACCAACCAAAGTCACCTATGTCGACGGGTTTAATATAATAAAATTTTCTTGTCTGTAACGACGGGATACTGGTCTGGGACACAAATAAACGGATTACATCCAAAGCCTGAACGTTACAATGGAGAGAGAGAAAGAAATGGGATTTAACTAGGTCATTTCGGGACTAACACATGGTTCAATTTTATTTCAATAATTCGCTTGCGCGTATGTGTCTTTAACAGTGGGAGGAAACCGGAGGACCCGGAGAAAACACTCGAGCTTGGAAGGTGACCCTACTCCTTGTCACGTATAGCTGGGGAATCGAAACCACGCCAGTTGACTCAATGACAGACCTTATGATACAGCGCGCACGTGCTAACCATTCGGCCATCTACCCCCCTGTTAAATACAATGGAAATGACAAAGTGTTTCATTAAATGAAAACATGTTTCATTGCTAAAATAGCAAATGGTGGTTATTTTATTTATGTAAATTGCAAAACAAAACAAAAACCCACCCTAAGTTAATGCTGTCTACGATTCCCATTACTTTCTATAAATTTCACAGTAACATCATTATTGCCGTTGCATCGCCGATTTCCGGCTGTAGGATAAACCATCGTTATCCATGGTTCGTCTTATATTACTATGTTAACAGAACACCGTTCAAATCTTAAACAATGGTGAAAAATGGAAACAAAACGAATAATTATGAATCAGTTTACCTTAATGACGTACTTCTATCATCCTCGTAACGTCCTCTCAGTTCATCAGCGAAATTGAAAAACAGTTGAAAACTCTGCAGAAAATGATCGGAATTATCACGTTTCCACCACGTTGACGATTTCGCACGCTTCGTTAATTATGTAAAATATGTACGCTGAATTGTTTAGTCAACTACATCTTTAATAGAGAGAGAGAGGGAGAGAGAGAGAGAGAGAGAAATGGGGTTTAACGTCCACTCGACACAAACTAGGTCATTTCGGGACTAACACATGGTTCAATTCTATTTCAATAATTCGCTTGCGCGTAGGGGTCTTTAGTAGCAAATATAAATTTATTTTACCAGCAACAACATTAAAATCAATTTGTAACTAAAAAGGAATGAACAAGACGATCTGCATTCTTTAGGATGAAAAATAATATATATCTCGTATCTGAAACTTGGGTTTAATTTATATAGCTTGGTTGTTAAGACACTAATCTCCAGTAGTCTAAGTTTTAGTTAGTTACCCAATAATAGATCATTAAACTGTTTCCCTTAAAGACAATGGATATGGGCATAGAAGGGCTTTGGTTAAAGGACAATATTGGTGCCAGTCATTATCACATATGTGTTAGAGCTGGTTAAACACATTCCAAATATATTTTTAACACAGAGATCATTGCTACGATAGCTGAGTAATACAGGTTTCCCGTATCGGAAGTGACGAACGCCAAAGGAAAACACGAGTCACCGCTCAATATAACTGACTGAAGCGACGAGTGATAACAGATACACGGTCGAATTTATGCTCACTAATAATTCGGTTATGCTGGGGAAGAAAGACTTCAGAAAAAACCCTCGACAGAAAATCTTCGGCCAACCGGCCTCGGTTTTTCTTTCTCTCGGGTTATTTTCTTCAGTCTTTCTTTCCCCAGCATAACCTCAGTCTCGTGCTTTATTTTATACATAACCACTGGTTAACTCCATTAACGATAATGATCAACAGCAGATAATTTATTTTTCATTATCACTTAATGATCTACTGATGTAAGCTCAACTTCACTTCAGTTTGCTATTGTTTACTAATGCGTAGCTCCCGCTGCGGAATATTAGTCGATGATGTTGAAATAAACAAATTTTCTCCCAAGGGGTCCCGATGCTCCGGATGATTTTGGCCCGCAAAACGGAGCAGTCCAATGAGAAATGACACTTATTAGGTATCGGGGATGATCCGGTGAACGTTCACTGATGCTTCGGCGATGGTCACAAAGCTCCTGGGAATGTTCCCTGAACAATTGCTGTGATTAATTTGGCATGGTTCCCGATAATCGGGAACGCTTCAGTGTACCTTCGCCGATCATCAACATCATTGGGTGAATAATCGTGCTGGGAAATCCAAGTCTCTTGTATGGTGGCATATCGGCGGCACTTTATATGTCCCACTTAGCATTTTTTGCAGTTGGAATTCGATATAATAGCAGGCCTTGGCGCCGCTGTCCGTGCCAAATTTCCTTATATCACGCTGTATGGCGTATGCCCGTCTTCATTAGCCCAGTCGGATCAGAACAGTAGGTCGTTAAACCCCATTTCATTTCATTTCTGCTTTATTTAAAATAATCAAATAGTCTACAGGTTTTGACCTACTTTAATTTGACAAGAGTTACCTCCCATTACCCGAACATCACCCCCCCCCCCCCTAATTTCCTGGTGGTTAATTTATAAATGATAAAATGCATAACAGAGATATTGGTTTATCATTAAATCTAAATATGATAGAGATATTTGTTTATTATATCTAAATAAATATTAAAGATATTGTTTTATTATATCTAAATACATAATAGATATTTGTTCATCATTAAACACAGAATAGAGATATAGTTTCATTATTAAATCAAGTATAAATTCACAAACAAACATGTATACAACATCTACGCCTTAAAATCGAAAACATCAATTCGTCAACAAGCTATAATGATTCAAAACACTTTTTTTATCCTCTAGCTATAAACCATCAGCTGTGAATTGGTTGTTCAACTGTCGAGGGTCCATTACACAGACTTGAAGATACTCGGTTGGTTTAAAGGGACAATAACACTCTTGCTGGCTTGACAGCTCCAGAAAATAAAAAATAGCCTTATTCTAAGTACTAGATGTGTTAGTATCCTACCTGTTGTGTAAATTATCCATTAAATCATATTTTACTTGTCCAGAGGGTTCAAAGATATTTTTAAATCCAAGTCACATTTGAAAAGCTTTACGTCAGGCTTTTCAAATCATTAAGTTCAATTTTTCTAATTTTTTAAATTAGGTGTGTTAAGATGAAATATGTATCATCAATTAATTAGAATATTGTAAAATAGTACAATTTGTTGACCAGAATAAAGATTGGGACATATTATTCAGTTACAACAAGAGTGGTATTGAGCCTTTAACGTATCCGAAATGTAGTGACAATCGAGCGAAAAGGTTGATTTCCGGCTACAGCGCATGCATCTACTGCATATAGACTAGCTCTCAAACAGGTGTACGTGTTCGACAAGCACGGGTTCTAAGGTTTGGTAGCTCGCAGACCAGCTGCATGAATCCAGGTGACAATTTTGTTTGTGCAGTACCAAACGTCTCTCTACGGCCAGTCTGTGATCTTCTACGGTGCCGAACATGCGCAAGTAATTACTCACGGATTTACTAACATTTCACCCGTAAACTGTCCGTACTAGCACATACAGCTCCTATGGCTTGTTGTAATTCTGGCTTTCAATATCAACTTGATGCCAAAAACTTTCGTCTGTGTAAAGGATGGTATTTTTCTCCGACTTTAATGTTTCCGAAACGTATTTTAAAGATACACCAACGCGCTCACATGATATTCTTTGAACTATAGATTTTGAT
Source organism: Patella vulgata (assembly GCF_932274485.2). Classification (NCBI taxonomy): domain Eukaryota; kingdom Metazoa; phylum Mollusca; class Gastropoda; family Patellidae; genus Patella; species Patella vulgata. The sequence continues at coordinate 5,814,941 of NC_065884.2, forward strand.
GGAGTGTAATTAGAATTTAGTCCCGCAATAGTCAAACATGCAGTTATAACCGCTGCTACGTTACCATTCAAAACGTTTAGATTTTTAAGTTCCATCACCAAATTATGGCATTTTGCTGTGTATGTTTGATTTTCGACATCATACAAAATTACTTCGTTCTTCCTAAAAGGTTTCATTATTAGACTTCGTACGAATCATTTGTTGTTTAGTCTTCCGAAGTCGATTTTTTAACTGGGCGATTGTGCTTTTATAACACTTTGACAATCGCCGCAAATACTTATTTTTCCTATTTAAATCAGTCAAGGTCGCATCGGCAGATGTCTGAGTCTCTCTATTTATTAAATTAATTTCACTGGATGGAGTCCCGTCCACTATCCCGGGAAACAATGGGGTGTCAAGAAAATCGTCGTATGATTTCATACATTTATTGGACTTGGCCTTACTTTTACCCAGCTTCCTAGTCTTTGTCTTCAGTCTGACCAGTCTATTGTGAATGTAATTGTCACCAAACGTCACACAGTCGACATGTAAAGCTGTTATGATAGATGCTCCGTAGTTGTCGTAAATTACAAAATTAAAAATTATTCTACAAAATCTATGTTTTAATATTTGAATTATTTTTTCGATACGTTTTTGTCTGTGTATATATCAACTTGATGTCAATAACTATTTGTATCTAATATATTAAATGCTTAATCATCTATATCATCTTGTTCATTTGACTTTAAATTCATTTGATCTCTTAAATACGCTATCTTTTCATATGACTTATTGTATGATTCGTTGCAATAATCTAGAGCCGTTTTATCATCTGTATTCTTAGCGTGTACGTCTATACGTAATGTTTCAACTATATATTGTATTGTAGATGACGGAGCATCATGCAAGCATGCACTGTGTAGAATTGTATCATTGCAACTCGCCTTCACATGTACATCCATGTCTAATTCATCAACTAGATATTTTATTACATTAACAGTACTAAACCTACATGCCCAGTGAAGTACGGTAGTATTATACATGTCCATAGCGTTAATATCAGCCTGTTGACTGACAAGATATTTTATTTTATCTATAGCACTAATACTTGATTGACAACAATTAAATAGCGGTGTACATTTTAGATAACCTTCTATATTAACATCCATACATAAACTATCAACAAGATATTGTACAGTTGATAAAGTACCATACCGGCATGCCACGTGTAGGATGGTGTCATTAAAACTGTCTTTCATATGAATATTAGCCCTTTTTTGGATCATATATTGTATTTTCTTAACGGGGCTAACATCTGATTTACAGCAGTAGAATAACGGTGTTCGGTCTAGGCAGTCTCCTTCGTTAACATCATATTTTTTCGCTATTCTTTTTATATCATACAATGTACCATCTAGGCAAGCATTAAATACTTGTTTCAGGGGGGTATCTGTAATATATAACATGTTATAATATAAATCGTTTATCAAGTGGTGTTTAAAGCTACATTCCCGCGTACAAACTGGGTGATTTAATGGTATATATGGACTAAAAACATATTCAATCTAATTAATTTGTCATAATTTTGCTTCAAACCCTTCTCAAACATTGTAATTGCGAGGGAATGCCCTGCTTTAAAAATTAGATCAAACCAGGTCATGTTTACGGCACGTGACTTACCTCTCTTGAAAGTCCGAGGAGAATTCACTGCATACATAAGACGTTGTTGTCTTTAATCGCTTACTATTTATTACAAATATCGAATCCTAATTAAATTCTCGGATTATCCCACACCCGCGTCTTTTTCCGTCATTTTTATCTCAGAAAGTGTGGTACGTCTAACTCTTCATAATGGTTATCGACTTGTACATCAAGCGCTCAATATTCGCGTGTGACCCTTGACATGCGTGCAGAAATTCCTAATCGTCGGGCTGTTGACTAGGGGAACCCTTACATTTTTGTCCTGTATACGCTCCATGAGTGTTTTTCGGGGAATCCAGTATTTTTCTAGTAAGATTGGATATCTCTACTTTCCATATATACCAAAATTGCCCTACTTTTATTGGAAATAACCACCCGATAAATACTTTTCTGGGAACCCATCCTTAATATTTCTTCATCTAACGTGTCCAGGGGGGGGGGGGGGTGTATGGTCGAGTGGCTAGCACGTGCGCGCTGTATCATAAGGCCTGTCATTGAGTCAACTGGTGTGGTTTCGAATCCCCGGTTGTACGTGACAAGGAGTAGAGTCGCTTGTCCAACATCGTGGGTTTTCCCCGGGTCCTCCGGTTTCCTCCCACTGCATAAGACCCCTACGCACAAGCGAATTATTGAAATAAAATTAACCCACATGTTAGTCCCGAAATGACCTAGTTTGTGTCGGGTGGACCTTAACCCCCCCCCCTCTCTCTCTCTCTCTCTCTCTCTAAAGTGTCTATAGGTTAATAATCAATCCTTGTTGGATGTTATATTATATATTAGAATAACCTTACAGTTTGCTATACGTATTCTGAAGTAAATATCAACCTACCTTCCTCATCCGAGGTATCACATGCATCAGACGAGGTATCATCTGATAATATATCTGTAATATATAACATGTTATACTTTATATAGTAATGAGAATAAAATAAAACCAAGTACGAACAATCCAAACCATTAGACAAAATTCAAAGTCCTCACACAATGGTATAGGCAAACTAGTGTAATCAGCAATAGACTGTTCACTGTGTACAAAATACACGACGAACAGTGGTAACAGGACGTGTCCAGAAGAGTAAGCTGCATCCAAATAATTAGACACAATCTCGGTAAAATATACAGCAACATGGTTGATATCAATATAACATGTTATACTATATACAGTAACATGTGGCAGATATCAATATAACATGTTATACATATTGTTGATATACAATATAACATGTTATACTATATACAATAACATATTGTTGATATACAATATAACATGTTATACAATAACATATTGTTGATATACAATATAACATGTTATACTATATCCAATAACATATTGTTGATATACAATATAACATGTTATACTATATACAATAACATATTGTTGATATACAATATAACATGTTATACTATATACAATAACATATTGTTGATATACAATATAGTTATACTATTATATATATATAGTAACATATTGTTGATGTACAATATAACATGTTATACTATATACAGTAAGATATGGTTGTTATACTATATATAGTAACATATCCTTGATCTGTATAATATAACATGTTATGATATACATAGTAACATGTTATACTATCTGAATTTTTTTAAATTACCTTCTTTATTCAAGTACAGGGTTTTAATACATGTCTCCAAACCGTCAATTGTTTCCTTTGTCCGAGCTGCTTTCTCTTCAGATTCTTTTTTGTATGTTTCTAGTTCACTTTCTCTCTTTTCGATGTTTTCCAACATCCGTTGGGAATCCTCATCTTGCTTTGTTTTCAGTGTTGCCACCTGTTTCCTCAGTTTCTCTAATTCATGTTTAGTAAGGTCGTGATCTTTATGTAAATCTTCTAGCTGATGTCTTATCTTGTCTTGTTCTGTCATCAGATTGGTTTTATTTTTACCTGTATGATACAATAATATTACATGGATGACACAAACTATGAGCCAATAATAGGGTGCCCCACCAATAATAAACATCTACAAATATCTCAAAATATTTCGACAATTATACCACAATATGTATATGAAAAGCCCCGGGGAAGAACGATCTAAGTCACTTTTTCAACGAACCCCAGTTAATGGCGCCATCTGGTAGCAAATTGTATAATCTTTCTGTGGAACAATCAATTTCAGGTAAATACGATGGGAGACTCATCAAACCAAGGCCCTTCTGAAATGGCCTCCAGGACAATTACAAGTCCATCGTATTTATTTGACCTTTATTTGGCTGAAAAGTGGAAGTCAGTTGTTGTACTGGTAATTATGATTCGTATTAAACATCATTTTAAAGTTGTAATTCAACCCACTTGTTGTTCTGTTCGCATCAAGCATTTTCGTCCAAAAGTCTGTTTTGCCTTTTATGCGAAAAGACAAAAATGTGACTTAGATCGTTCTTCCCATGGACTCTTCATATATATAACAAGTCGGAACTTATTAACATTTCACATTTATAGTCCCTAAATAAACGGTCTTGTATTGAATAAGTTATTACCATTTAAACATCAGTAAAATTAGTGACTGAAAAAGTCGAAGCCATTACATCCGGGCATTTTTGATTGCAAACTAGGTTACATGCCCTTGATTAAAAATGAGTCCCCCGTTACCAGTCTAACGACCGTTCTCCGACTGATTGACAGGCCGGTATAATCAGGACTATTTTCTACAAAACATTCAAGAAACCTAGATCAATAAATCTAATTTAGTAACACGTACGTTAGACAACTCAACGGTTGTTTTGAGAAGCGCGTAAAAGCAAAAGGAAAATACTACTAGTATTCTATTCTTGACTTACCAGCGAGCTTTGGAGATATTAATTTTACTAATTACCAACAGTATAGTTCATAAAAAACACGAACGTAATTTTTTAAAGCTGTTGTAACAACAAAAAAAGCCCAATATTACTGTGATTCAGAATCGTTAACACTATATTTTTTTACCGTTTAAAGCTCGGTTCATACTACATCCGTATCCATAAACGTTTCCGCATCCGTATCCGCATCATTATCCGCGTTTTGCCGTTCAAAAAGAAAGCGCGAAAACGTCCGGCTTTCAAGGCTGAATTGTATGTCAGGGATTGAGTTTCTATTTGGGGAGATGATGTAATAAGGGGAAAGTACTCGCTGATTGGCTAAAGCTCGGCTTACTAGCCGAAATGCCGGACGCACTTTACAAAAATACGCTCTGGGAGCAATCAATTAGGCTTAATGGACGCACTTGTTTTTGTGCACAATACGTGCCGGATTCTATTTCAACCCTTTCTCTAAAGAGTTATGAAGGAATTGCTACTATATAAAGATATAAAGTATAAATAGAGTCATTATGAAATTGTAATATAGTTATTATACAGATATAAAATAAGAGTTATTATGAAGGAGTTGCTACTATATAAAGAGTTATTATGAAGGAGTTGCTACTATATAAAGATATAAAGTATTTATAGAGTTATTATGAAATTGGTATATAGTTATTATACAGATACAAACTAAAGGTTATTATGAAAGTGTTTCTACTACATAAAATATTATCATATAAAATAATATCATCTGTACCTGTCAATATTTAACTGTTCTTGTAGTTGAAGCAAACAGTAACTGCAGATTGAAAGCTGTATAATTCCGGCTTTCTGGATAGCTTTTGTCGTGACTTGGTCCAGATCTAGGTCTATACTGGTCACCACTAATAATAGTGTAAACCCTTATTTCAGTTAAACAAATAAGGCGTGTTATAACCACCGTCCTATACAATGAGTTTCTATTTGGGGAGATGATGTAATAAGGGGAAAGTACTCGCTGATTGGCTAAAGCTCGGCTTACTAGCCGAAATGCCGGACGCACTTTACAAAAATACGCTCTGGGAGCAATCAATCAGGCTTAACGGACGCACTTGTTTTTGTGCGCAATACGTGCCGGATTCTATTTCAACCCTTTCTCTAAAAGTAACTAAAGTATACCAGTACGTATTCACGCACGTATTTACAGATACGGATACGGATGTATATTGAACGGACCTTTAATCGTTAATAGACATAGAGAAGAGGATTCTCGTGATCTGTGTCGAGGCAGAAACCAGTTCAAGACTCGTCACTGAAGCCTGCACATGCGCTGCGGTGGGTTAAACTTTTAATAGAAATGAAATGAAATGAAATCGGGTTTAACGTCCTACTGTTCTGCTCCTATACTGGGCTAATGAAGACGGGCATACGCCATACAGTGTACTATGAGGGAAATTTTGCCCGGACAGCGGCACTATGGCCTACTCTTATATCGAATTCCAACTGTCAAGGGATCTTTTACATGCATTACCATGTATACACGGGACCTCGGTTTTTCGTATCATCCGAAGGACTAGACAGCTGTCCTTGTCAGGCCCTCCGTCCTGTATCACTGACAAGTGGGAACCACACCGGAAAATCTGGATGAACTTTCTCGGCCAATGCAGGGATCGAACACCCGACCTCCAGACTAGCGAGCATCTTACCCACTTAGCCACGTGATCCCCACTTTTAATAAAGAAAATTTTGACTGCGTGGGGCACACGACCAGTAATAATATGTATTATGAATGAAGAAATTCCTAAGCTATATAAAGATATAAAATATTGTTAGAGTTAGTATAACGATGTGAAATACAACTGGAGTTATTATGAAGGAATTCCTAAGTTATGTAAAGAGTTATCATGAAATTGTAATATAGTTATTATACAGATATAAATTAAGAGTTATTATGAAGGAATTGCTACTATATAAAGAGTTATCATGAAATTGTAATATAGTTATTATACAGATATAAATTAGGAGTTATTATGAAGGAGTTGCTACTATATAAAGAGTTATGAAGGAATTGCTACTATATAAAGATATAAAGTATAAATAGAGTCATTATGAAATTGTAATATAGTTATTATACAGATATAAAATAAGAGTTATTATGAAGGAGTTGCTACTATATAAAGAGTTATTATGAAGGAGTTGCTACTATATAAAGATATAAAGTATTTATAGAGTTATTATGAAATTGGTATATAGTTATTATACAGATACAAACTAAAGGTTATTATGAAAGTGTTTCTACTACATAAAATATTATCATATAAAATAATATCATCTGTACCTGTCAATATTTAACTGTTCTTGTAGTTGAAGCAAACAGTAACTGCAGATTGAAAGCTGTATAATTCCGGCTTTCTGGATAGCTTTTGTCGTGACTTGGTCCAGATCTAGGTCTATACTGGTCACCACTAGTAATAGTGCAAACCCTTATTTCAGTTAAACAAATAAGGCGTGTTATAACCACCGTCCTATACAATGATTGGTGGATAATTACAATCTTCCTATAATTATCCCCAACTCTTATATATTGAACTAGCTTAAGCCATATGAAACATAATATCCCCCCCACCACCACACACTATCCGATCAATATCTTATAACCAAACATGTGATACAATCTGATATACTGATTATTTTTAATATATATTCTAGAGATTAAACTTTGATATCAAGTTTAATATTTAACTGATACGGTGTCATCAAAATGACTATCATATCGTGAACTAGCTTAGAGGGACGATACCACTCTTGCTGTAACTAAATATAATTTCCCTATCTTCATTCTGATCGACAAATTCTACTATTATACAATATTCCGATTTCTTAACAAACCAGTTTTTAAAAAATTGTAAAAATTCAGGTAGGGCAGCGGCGTTCTCCCAAATTTCACTTTCAATGAGACTTGTAAAACATTCTATAAACCGGAAAAAGGGGAATCCCATTGTAGCGCATGAGCAAAGCGTCAACTACATTGTTGACATCTCGCTTCTCGCTATGATAGATATGAATGACTGTTTTAGAAGGAATACATTGCTACGATTCATCCCAAACAATGCTTCATTACGATTTTCACTTATACTCTCATGGCGTCAAACTCGGGAACGAGTTGTGCAGTGAATGATTGGAAGTTGAATACCCGTTGTCATTGTTGATCTTACTCGTAACGCCCCTCTTTAACTTAACATACCATCTGCTACCCTTTTAAACTACGATACAATCTGCCCTCTTTAATTTGGAACCAGTTTAACCAGTTCTATCACATATGTATGGACGCGTATAGGGTCAATAGCGCGATAAATACCGCAATATTAAGTTGGTAATATGTTAACATATTGTAATTGTTATGAAGATTTTATCTCTGAAAAGACAATTTTTGCCGAGTTAATTAAATAACTCGCTATGATGTATGTCGTCATTTCGTTTTAAATGCACACGCCGACATAGCTCATTGCAATATTTCGCGAAAATGTCGACATATACTACGACGAAATGGAATATGTCGACAAAGCTTCAGAATAGCAATATCGTAACGCAAACGGGCCCATTTAAATGAAAATGGAGACATTTAACATGCGCGTTGCTCATTCAACTCGACAAAAATTGTCTTTTCAGAGATAGAATCATTAGAACAATCACAATATGTTAACATATTACCAACTTAATATTGCGGTATTTATCGCGCTATTGACCCCTATACGCTTCCATACACATGTGATAATGACTGGCACCCATATTTTCCTTTAAACCAAAATATAATCTGCTACCTTACTACGATATAATCTGCCCTCTTTAAACTAAAATATAATCTGATATTCGTTATACACCTCTTTAAACTAACATACAATCTGCTACACGTGACATCCCCCTTTGAACTAAATGTGGATGCTCGATTGTCGGTCTGGAATATCCCAAATTGACAGAATTGCAATCGATTGACGCAATTCAGTGCTGTCACAGTGCTGTCGGTTCCGACAAAGGAGGTGGTGTGGGACGAATCGTGATGTAATTAAGCACCACTCATCTATTTCAGCTGACCTGGTTGGTTGAGATATTTTTTTATGCAATCCACACATGCGTTGTAGTCCGAAAGCCCCGATTTCAGTCGATTGTCATTATTTCTGGAATTCGGATAATTCAATTTCGGAACGTTCAATCGAGTATTCCCTAATGTATTACTCTTGCCTAAACATATTTGACAATCGTGAACTCGCTCTTTAAACTTTTATAATCTTCCAATCTTGCGTAAATAATTAGACTTTGTCAAGTATATGATAAATTATTATCTTAGTGATTTTTACAGTGCGATTGTTACTATATTTCAATAAAGCAACTTTGAACATTATTTTATCTTATTAACAAATAATTGCACAATATATTATCTGGATTATTTCTATCATACCCACTATCGTCGTATCATCATATTGAAATTTTGTCAATCGTTTGTTCTGACTTTTCGTAATTACGACATTCCATTTTTCCTGTCATCGGTAAGATCTGGTGTTTTTTATATTATTTAAATCTGGCACTCCACCTTTTGCCAGTTTGACAGTTTAATACGCAGTCTCTTGGTTGTCAATTTTACAATCAAGCCAAAGAAAAGTGGCGTTTTGAACACTCCAGGAAATCCGGAGTAGGTATTTGGGCCTAAAATTGTTTGAAATAAATCTGATACGCTAACGGTTGCTAGTTCTATATTTTGTTATCCGAATGTAGATCAATACAAATTTCTCGAACTTTACCCAAAAGCTTATTTATTGCGTAAATTTCAAATGGCAACTCCCGAATTTTTGCGGGAAATATTTGAGACTGCCCCCCCCCCCCCATGCAAAATGAATCAACCACACTAAATATTATTCCGCCCATATCAAAACAGTACAATTTGAATCTGGGTTGGAAAATTCAAAATGGCGGGAAAATTCTGAAATTTTGTATTGATCATTTGGGGCATTACTGGAAACGTATGACACATAGTCAGGTTGAATTATTCATAAAAGTTAAAAAAAAAATGATTAGCTTAATCAGTACGTTTCTCTATAAGTAATTTTGTTTTCGAATAAATGCTTTCGACCCAGCTAGTTTTTTAGGTTTTGTGTTAGAATTTCGAACCAGTGTGCATACTCTTCGGGCTAGACCATATGGAATATTTCGTTTCAGTGTGTGAAGGGGTACGGGACGAGAAATCAGGATAAGATATTGGTGCGTACAATAAAGGCCAGTTTCCTCCGAAGCCCCTTAAGTGCACGATTCTACTCTAATATTACTTTTTTCGTACATGATTCCACTCCGATATAATTATTTCGTTTAAACGAAATAATGATTTGTGTGTGTGGGTGTGTGTGTGTGTGTGTGTGTGAGAGAGAGAGAGAGAGAGAGAGAGAGAGAGAGAGATGGGGTTTAACGTCCACTCGACACACACTAGGTCATTTCGGGACTAACATAAGGTTTAATTTAATTTCAATTATTCGCTTGGGGGTAGGGGTCTTTAGCAGCGGGGAGAAACCGGAGGATCCAGAGAAAACCCGCGAGGTTGGACAGGCGACCCTACTCCTTGTCACGTACAACCGGAGATTCGAAACCACGCCAGTGTTGATTCAATGACTGGCTTTATGATACAACCCCCCAAGTTCAAGTCGGAGGTCATGTTGCACAGTTGAAACGACATAACAATATACAACATAGTGCGTTGATAATATCAACTTGAGTATGGAAGCGTATATGGGTCAATAGCGCGACAGATACCACAATATTAAGTTAGTAATATGTCAACATATTGTGATTTTCAGAGATAAAATCAGAACAACCACAATATATTGACATATTAGCAACTTAATATTGCGGTATCTAATGCGCTGTTGGCCCATATACGCTTCCATATTTGAGTGATAAAATCGTCGCAACAATCACAATATGTAGACATATTAATATCGTGACATCGTTCGCACTATTAACCTCTATAATGATGTATTTTGAACGTGCAGCATATTTAAGAAATTGCCTGCAAGCATTATTTACTTCGTGACGTCTCTTCAAGGTCTTATGTTAATGTATATCATTAGGATCATGATATTTTTGTGTGGTTTTTTTTCTATGATTAATGTGTTTTATATAATATGACATAATCTGTATTGTTCTCATAAACACTGTCAAATCGTAACCGTCTGTCAGTATAACCGATAGTCGTTTTAAATGGGTATGAACACTTTTGACAGAGAGAGGCAGAAACAGATTTAATTCACTATTTGAATGTTGTCTGCAATATGACATAGGGCCTAAATCCCTAGTAGAAGTAGAACTTTGGGGATCGTTGAAAATATTAAAACGGGAGTATGTTAAAACGTTAATCCCAGTTGCTTACCATATTTGGAAGTACATGTAGATGAATGACGTTACGGCTATACAGGGGCCTATATGGGCTTAAACAGAGCATGGGAATAAATTCAAGTCGGTATATCGAGCTAGGGTCAATTTTAGATATTAAACAGGCGCTTGTTCTCAACTGGTTGAATATGGATAAATCTAGGGGGGCGGTGGGGGGGGGGGGGGTAGTTGATCGTCTGGGTAAGTTGAGTCACCAACTCTTCAGCATGTATGAGTCAAAATGCACGAAATGAAATGAAATGAAATGAAATGAAATGAAATGGGGTTTAACGTCCTACTGTTTTGCTCCGAACTGGGCTAATGAAGACGGGCATACGCCATACAGTGTGCTATGAGGGAAATTTTGCCCGGACAGCGGCACTACGGCCTACTCTTATATCGAATTCCAACTGTCAAGGGATCTTTTACGTGCACGCCAATGTGTACACGGGACCTCGGTTTTTCGTCCCATCCGAACGACTAGACAGCTGTCCTTGTCAGCCCCTCCGTCCTGCAAAATGCACGAATGGTGGTGTCATCTATCAAATAGTCTAATACATGATAGCTATTAGTTTAAGGGACAAGAAGGGACAAGTAAATGTCATCAAGAACAAAATAGATACGAACAAAAATCAGAATTTTTAACCCTAAAATGGATTTCTTGAAAACAGGTGTCTTGTTTTCTATTTCACCAAGACCAAAATAGATACGAACAAAAAATCAGAATTTTGAACCCTAAAGTGGATTTCTTGAAAACATGGTTCTCGTTTTCTATTTCATTAACCATGTAGACTCTCTTGAGAGTGAAATTGGCATTTGTTAACCTCTATATCTAGCTGTAATTCTAGCATGTTTGCTTTGTTTGGTTTTGATGTGTGAAGATGCTGAGGCGTACTTAATTTTAAAGTTCACCTCGAGGCAAGTTGTGCAATTTTCGAAGGGACAAGTTGATCCATTTCAGAACTTATCCCATATAAAGTGGTATCGTGTATCGAGTAGTGACAATTAAACACAATAGGTCTATAACGAAGCACTTGAGACAAACTGACATCGGGCTAACGGTCCTTAGCTTATACAACCTGTACAATGAATATCTGGATACGATATGCTTCTGTTTATGTGGTTGTTCTTAGTGTTTAACGTCCGCTTCCACCGAGGGTGATATCGCAGACAAGTTTATTATCTTAGCGCACGCGCAGGGGTCTTTGCTGTGGGAGGAAACCGGAGTACCCGAAGTAAACCCACGAGGTTGAGGTGGCGCCCCTATTTCCAAGCCACATACGCTCACACCAGGAATCGAAACCACGAGCGCAAGCCAGAGGTGACCGACCAGCGGGAGCTCGACACTCTAGACCCCCCCCCCCCAACCCCCTCGTCTGTTTAGAAGTCGATATGCTGATATCCTCATCAGCAGTTTAATATACAAAACATAAAATAATATATGTTTATCAATTCTATTTTATACAATAGTTTTGCACAATGCGTTCATTTTCAATATTTACAATGCTCCAATAACGACGATTCAGTTCTGCTGAATCTACAGCCTATTCATTCATTTTTAGTGGGTGCTCTTATATTGAATAAAATGGAAAACTGCATGTGAATGTTATCATATATGTATAATTAATTGGAATTTCCTATCATCGATTGGAACAACAACATGAAAAAAACATTTATATTTTTGTGAAATATATCAATACTTCTTGATTACATTGACTCGGCTCAACTTACCCCACATGGTGAAACAACTTACCCCACATGGTGAAACAACTTACCCCACATGGTGAAACAACTTACCCCACATGGTGGAACAACTTACCACACATGGTGAAACAACTTACCCCACGCCTCGGGGTAAATTGTGCCATTTGACCAACTTGTTTGGGACCACCATTTCATTTCGACATCGAAATTTTGCTGGATTATGAACAACTTCTGCAACTATGTAGGGTAACCAATTTTGACAGGAAATTATTGATACTTTGGACTCTCCCCTAAGGCACCACCTTAGTAGAGGCGGTACTGAGTATGGCGTCATCGCAGCCATTTTGGAATTCGGACGTCACATCGCAGCAAAAATCAGAGTCCATCCATCGATACGCAATTGACAAAGGAACAAGCGTGCTTACTTTCATTTCGACCGTCCATGAAAGAAAGGTGAAGCATTGGGCTTTAATCGAGGTGCATCAGCTCATGAACAACAAGGCACGATACCAGATGAGCAGCGTTTAGGGACCAGGTGCTGGCCCTCAAAAATATGTATTAAATTCCCTCATTAAGTTTCTTTAATCTTGTCTCAAGTTCATTTAATTACTAAAGCATTAAATCATTGATTGGTTTCCACCAAGCACAATATTTATCAATCATTGTAAGACAAAGGAAAAACGAAATATCACTATCCGTGCATCATAATATAAGTTCTTTTATTTTTTAAATGCCAATCAAGAATATTTGAACTACATTTATCAATCATTTTGGGACAAAGATAAAAATAAATATCGTTATCCATACATACATTATATAAATTCTTTTTTTTTAAATGCCAATAAAGGATATTTCAACTACATTAATCATTTTATTTTATATAATTCCTTTTTTTTGGACCAAAAACGTATAAATATCAGAATAATATTTAGATTTCGGCATTTAAAGCTGATCGTGATAGGAATTCAACGGCACGATGGCTTCTATCAAGTTGATGTTTCTTTTCCTTTTCGCTGTGGTACTGGCTGTAGCGTATTCTACTCCATCGAAATATGCCAACCGTTTGGTTTCTTTGGTGAAAAGATCAAACCGTACTCCACGACCTTGGGAACTACGATGTTATGAAGACGACGATGATAGGGGTGATTGTGATGATGACTGCAGACGTGGTCGTCGAAGAAGATGCTGTGGTGACGACGATGATGACGATGATGATTGCGATGATGGATGTCGCCGACGTCGTCGCTACCGGTGCTGTAATGATGATGATGGAGATGATTGCGATGGTAACTGTCGTCGAAATCGTCGTCAATATTGTTGTGACGATGATGATGGTGATGATGGTTGTGATGATGATGATGGTAACTGTCATCGTCGACGCCGATTCTGTAAAAGAGATGATTAAGACAACATGGCTGACATTTATTTACCTCTACATGATAAAAATGCGCCACAAAAATAAAACCTGGAATTCTTTTAAAATTCAATTCCACATTGGAAGACTGGCGATTGTCATTAACTGATTAACTGAACTGGTTCCAGAGACAGTTTCTAAAATGGTCCACGGGAATCAAATTAAATCCTGTGCTATTAACATCGACTCATCAAAACTGTTGTTAATTGTTTGTTAACATGTAGATGGTTAACGTGTTTGTTTCAAGCGTTGGTGAAAAAGAAGACCATTCCAGCTGTTGATTAGAGAGGTAATTGTTTTTAATAACGTCCAATACACCACAGGAACAGCTTGGTGGAGGTGAACACCATTCCAGCTGTTGATTAGGGGGGTATTGGTTTTTAACAACGTCCAATACACCACAGGAACAGCTTGGTGGGTGTGAACACCATTCCAGCTGTTGATTAGAGAGGTATTGGTTTTTAACAACGTCCAATACACCACAGGAGATGAGAGAGGTATTGGTTTATAACAACGTTCATCTCGCCACGAGTATCCGTACATTTGTAATTCTGATCATAGTTTTATTTGTTGCTGATAAATATTTTCAGACATCTTGTACATCAATTTTATTTCACCATTTGTCTCGTTGTAAAGGTAAATAAACAAATTCATCCAATGTTAGAAATTTATTAAAATTATCTTAGTTTAAACTTTCATCTTCTGAGAACCAGGTTTGCCTTTTCGATCGTTCCAGTGGCTTAACGCGTCCAGGAATCTTGCCAGTGACCAGTCCAGCACTAGCTGGGAATTGAGGGGCGAGAAAGGGAATTTGTGCTTTTTGAGACGCAACGTGTAAGAGTTGCCAAGCAACCGGAAAGACTGAATATTTCATTTGCTCCCCCCCCCCCGTGCATGCCTATATATTGAAATATCATAAAAACAGGTTATTGTTGAATAGTGTTACGGTGCTCTTCGGCATAACTTATTTTTACCTTTTCTTAAGAACTTGGAGACGTAACGAAGTTCTTCTACGAATACGTATAGAATATTCATCAAGGGTGTCTTATATGAAGCAAGCCCCACAACAGGGTTTCAAGTGCCCAGAGACTGGATATAAAGCAGATATGAGGAGTTATTCTGTTTTTTGTTGACGTTAGCCAAAAAAGCCCATAGGGCGTGGTCCCCTCTAGTAAGTAGTGCAGGACCGGAGTATATATGCCGTAGCCCAGTCGGAATTGAAATGTAGGACGGAAGATCCCATTTCATTTCATTTTCATGACGTTAGCCAAGAAAGCCCACAGGGCGTGGTCCCTTCTAGTAAGTAGTGCAGGACAGGAGTAGAAATGTAGGACGGAAGATCCCATTTCATTTCATTTTCATGACGTTAGCCAAGAAAGCCCACAGGGCGTGGTCCCCTCTAGTAAGTAGTGCAGGACCGGAGTATATATGCCGTAGTCCAGTCGGAATTGAAATGTAGGACGGAAGATCCCATTTCATTTCATTTTCATTTCTATTTTCATTTCATGTCTATTTTAAAAACTGATTGACTAAAATATCTCTGGTTAAACCGTCCATCCGACATTTTGATATATTACAATAAAAGTCATACTATTATATCCTCACTAGGATTAAACGTTGCATGCGAGTCACAAATTATAGGTGATATTAATTTATGCATTTGTGGTATTTAACAAAAGATGTCCGATACCAATACCCAGGAATGGTCTTCTATGCTAAATTCTAGTGAATCATTAAATGAATATAAGTTGTTTAAGGTAAATATTTGTCAATAACAATATCTGGATTATAGTTTTGATATAGTTTCTTCAAAAAAAGAAACGCATAGTGACACTTCGTCGTCGGTATAACCTCGTTGCAATAGGAACCGCAACTCTTCGCTAAACCAAACTGTTCTTCAACGTTGCTGTGGCCATACCCCGAGTGTCTGATCCCATTGAAGTCGGATTTGACGGTGTCGGCGTATTTCAAAACAACAGCTCTTACGGGACGTCTAGCTCGTAATCTGGTTTCACGTAGGCGTCTATGTACTGTCTAGTCTGAGATCCTACGCCATCCAGGAATTACTGCTGCAGTAGAGGTCGCTGCTGTGAACCGTTGCCGCTAATGACGTAACCGGATGTGATAATCAAGTGCAGGTGGGGTCACTCTTGAACTTCGGTGTCGGTACCTATCCCAAAGGCGAGTTATGGTACTCTAGGAAACATTCAGCAGCCTGGCTACATCTGTCTGGGATTCACCTGCTTGTAACCGATCGATAGCTTTGTTGTGTTGGTCTTCGTTCAGATGTGGCATCACTTGGCTCGTTAAGTGTTTATATGTGCAACTGATTTTGAAACCGAGAACCCCGGGATTTTAAAGGCCTTAGATTTGGATCTTATTCGAAAAGCTTGCCTTGGTGCAATCAAGCGAAAACAAATTTCCGCAAAAAGTATAACCAGCCACAATTAGTGATCCCACATTTAAAGCCAATAATAAATTTCTTTTATCCTAACATAATGACATTAAAAACTATTCAGATTTATGGAATCAACGACCCCGTTCAAATAAAAAATAAATTATGCAAAATGGGCTGTGCTTTTCTTTTTTTGAAGAGTACATTTTAAACGAAATATCACTCTATTCCATTGAGTCGACTGGCGTGTTTTCGAATCCCCGGTTGTACGTGACAAGGAGTAGGGTCGCCTGTCCAACCTCGTGGGTTTTCTCCGGGTCCTCCGGTTTCCTCTCACTGCTAAAAATCATATGTTAGTCCCGAAATGACCTAGTTTGTGTCGAGTGGACGTTAAACCCCCATTTCTCTCTCTCTCTCTATCACTCAACTCTGGTTGGATTTGTTACAATTAAACTCTATTCTATGTAGAAGGAAGTCTAATATTGACCGCGCTTGTCCTCTGTGTAAATCAGAAATTGAAACATTTTACCATTGTCTGTTTAGGTGTCCACACTTGAGCAATATACGATATCTGTACATTCCAGATATTTAATAGAAACACTCTCTGTCTTCTATTGCTTGCTCCAACCAATCTATTGCTAAGTGGGTGAGACGCTGGCTCGCTAGTCTGGAGGTCAGGTGTTCGATCCCTGCATTGACCGAGAAATTCATCCAGATGTTCCGGCAGGGTTCCCCCTTGTCAGTGATGCAGGACGAAGGATTGACAAGAACAGCTGTTTAGTCGTTCGGATGGGACAAAAAACCGAGGTCCCGTCATTAGCGTGCACGTAAAAGATCCCATGACAGTAGTTGGAAGTCGATATAAGAGTAGGCCATAGTGCCGCGTTCCGGGCAAAATTTCCCTCATAGCACACTGTATGGCGTATGCCCGTCGTCATTAGCCCAGTTCGGAGCAGAACAGTGGGACGTTAAACCCCATTTCATTTCATTTCTAATCCCAATTTGCACGTTAAATGACATCGGATTATCGAAATCTGTGTCCAAGTATATTAATATCGCATTACGAATTATCACATCGAAAACAAGTAATTTAATGGAATGAATTACCATATTGTTATCATTAATTGTAGAATTTATCCACGCTTGTCGGCGCTCATCTCTTTAAACGTTTTGTTAAATTGTACTTTATTATTATTTATAATAAAAGTCAAATATTTTCATAAAGATATCCAGATGACAGATGTGCATTATTAGATAAGTTAAGGAGACATGAATAGTTATTAATAAACTGTGTAGACCAGTAAAATCCAATTTAGGATACCAGACGTCAGTCAGATATAATAACGAAATGAAATGGGGTTTAACGTCCTAACCCGGCATAAACATATCCAGATGACAGTTGTACATTAATAGCTAAGATAAGGAGACATTAATAGTTGTTAATAAACTGTTTAGACCAGTAAAATCACCAGACGTCAGTCAGATATAATAAAGAAATGAAATGGGTTTTAACGTCCTAACCCGACATCAATCAGACTAAAGCATATATCGGATAAGTCGTGCAGTGTAGTATGGGGTAAATTCTGTCAGGACGCCAATTGCATTTCAACTATCAACGGTTCTTTTACGTGCACGCATGGAATTACAGAAGTTTTGAAACTTAAATTACCTCTTAGTGTAGACGAAGTTGCGTAGAGGTTACATAAAACATTTTTCTTAAAAACAATATATAAATATACCATCTGATCCTTCAAAAAACGCCGCACAATAATTGTTACATTCTTTGTCTGTTTTCATCAAGATTCTGTGAAAACGCTGAGAGAGAGAGAGAGAGAGAGAGAGAGAGAGAGAGAGCATATGTTCAATAATTTTTAATTAATAATTTGTTTGTGCGTGGGTGTCTTGAGCAGTGGGAGTTAACCGGGGGACCCGGAAAAAACACACGAGGCTGAACAGCCTATATGTAAAAGATATTTGTTTTTAAAATCCCCACTTTTTATTATTTGAAGGAAATTATCCGTATTATCACAGAAATATCTGTGATTTGAGATGAATAACTCGTATTGTTACCATAAAATCTGTTGTTTAATTTGCATTTCTTTATTTGGACAGAAACGTCTGTATTTTTACACACTTTTCAGTATATTAACTGATAGAAACTGTTTATTACCAATATAAATCGTATCATTAATCAAAAGACCTGTAATATTCCAGAATAACTTGTATATTAACGGCACTGTTCTGTTTATTGACAAAGTTATTTTGTTGGATTCAGTTAATGCATGCGCGTCGCAGAATTAACTTATGGCGGTGAATGTTCGAATGTGCGATGACGATGCAGAATAAAGAACAGAGGGAAATCAACAATAAGATGTGAAGGTAAGTCTTCCTAATCATATGTATCTGTGACGGAAAATCTACAGCAAAGGTAGATACCGAGTATGTTATTGGATTTGAAGACACAGCCTCTGTACTGTCTGTTCAGTTTGCTGCATGTTTATGTTTAGAATCTATGATCAATACACATAGTGTCCATGTATGTTGTATTGTGATTTTGAAATTGACCATGTAAACAATATTGAAGTGTAAGAAACGTGATGGTTTAGAGAATATGGAGCTACCCGTGGTTATTTTGCAACTTGCCTTTCCTTGTCAGTGGATGGAGCAAACTGTAATTTGTCCAGTTTGGACTAACAACTGGGTCCCTGTGTGCTATTGACCGTACATGTTAAAGAACCTTAAGTCCTAAACAGTTATCTCCGCTGCCTTGGCAAAATGTCGCCGAGAGGATACTCCATAACATATGCAGGAAGGTTAACACCCGTATGTGCTTCATCATTTTATTTCAGGTTTGTATTAAAGGTAATAAAATATTTGCAAGAAGACGAAGAGAACGTAGTAAATCTGGCCTTCAGAAATCACAAAATTTAAAACCATTCAAGATTTCTTGCTCTTAATTTTTGTTAATTTTTAAATATTTCTGTACATTCATGACTGAAAAATTACATTTACAGAAAATAAATTATTATTTAAAATGATTTTGTTTTACATTTAGCCAAAATAATTATGTTAAAGAAGAGAAAATTTCTGACAGAAGCCCTATTTTAACAAGGAATAATTCTGTAAACCAACAGAAAATGTTCTGGCAGCTGGTTTACCAGATTTTTTTCTCTGTATATTCTCTGTTTAAAGAAAAAACAGAATAAAAGTAACAGAAAAAAAATCCAGGTAAACCAGCTGCCAGAACTTGTTCTGCTTTCTAACATTATTATTTCTTAGTGTACCCACACTCCTTAAGTCTTGTACAATCCGATAATCTAAACCACGAGACCTTACTCAATGTAAGACCGTATGAGCTAACGCACCATTGGGCCAACACCCCCCCCCCCCCCATAAGATAGCTCTTATGTAATTCAGCACTAACTTGCCTTTGCAATGCATAAATATAAACAAGCATAATGTATAAATTTAGACATATCTAGTCCTTTGGGTAGGATGGTAAACCAGCGTGGTTCAGTACACGAACCCTTGACAGATGCTGATCTGTAATACTATAAATATATGTGGGTATAGTTTTTTTTATGATTTACAATAGCGCGTTCTGTGCAAAGTCTAAACTGGACAACAAGATTTGATTTAAATCCATATAAAGGCATGGTGTTGGAAACCAGGGTGATTTATTTGCCCGTGAACAATCAAGATAACGCGTGCCTGGTCCAGAGCGAGGATGAACCTTTAAACGCATTAGTAATCTCGTTGGTTTAAATCATTTGATCGTCGCCACCCTAAGCACGTTCTTGGTATAGTGTATCCACATATATCCATATTCAGGCTGTAAGTTTCTTGATTAGCTCCCAAATTTGAAACGGAAAAGGGTTTAAAAGTGTCAAAAACATACTTTTGGTCTATTGATATACTGTGCAATCTTCTTAAAGTAGCTAAGTCTCTAACTCAATATTATCCAAAGACTTATACATGGAAAACACGGATTATTTGTCAATTTAAATCAACATTGATGTTGTGATCTTACCGAGAAAAGATAGGCTTCTGATATTCAATATTTAAGACAAAAAAAACATTTAAGCATTGGTACACGAATCGTGTACCATAATACGTTTCAATGCCATTTGTAACAAGGGACTCGATGAACGAGGCAAGACATATTCCATAAATCCTGTCAAACAGTGACGCCATATTCTTATCTGGAGAGCAAATGCTGCGTAATAAATACTATCGGTGTAGACTGGAATAAACAGAGGCTAGAGATTGCCATTCGATTGAGACTTCTGGCGTATTTCGCGGATGATAACTGATTAGAAATTACAGTAAACACGGAAACAATTGAATGTAAATCAGTTTATATACATTCATATTACATTATTATATGCGTTGCGACCCATTTGTATCAAATTCTAGATCCCAAATATTAGCGAATTAGCTCCTTTAATCTACGTCCTCGTTGGGATAGGACGAAACATGTAGCTGCTTTAAGCAGAACTTGACAGCGCCACTATATTTTTAAAGGCATGAAAATGTGTACACGGGACCTTGGTTTTTCGTCCCATACGAACGACTATACGTTATTCCTTTCCAGGGAATCGGTCCAGCACCACTGACACGAAGGCGCTAAACCGGCAATTCCCGATGAACGTTCTCGGTTAATACGCTGATTGAACATCGGATCTCCAGCCCCAGTATAGCGAGCCAACTATAGGCTACCATGACTCCTAACTATTAACAAAGATACATTTGAAGTTTTATTATCATTATTAAGCTTTCATATTACATATGAAAGCTTATTGTTTCTGTTAAGATTATTATTGTTATTTTTTTTTTGTGTTTTGTCCACAAATCGGATTTCTCAGAATCTAACCATAGGATCGTTCTGAAACTTTTACCTATCCCCCCAAAAATGGGTGGTGGCTGTTGATTAAATATATTTTCAAAACGTTTTACGAATCCGAGATCACCGAATTTTACGAAGGAATGCATTTGACCTACAATGCTGTAACTTTGTGACTATTTGACCTATTTTACTAATTCTTTTTTCTTTGAGTATCTTGAAACATTTACTTCAAATCTGCAATTTCGGATTTTGGCATTTCGAAAATTCGTCGCTGTCATTTCGAACCGGAAGTTATTACCAATTTGACAACTTCTTTAATAGTTGTGCGATTTCGTGAAATTTAGAATGTTAGTAGATCTTGCCAATGCGACTTCAATGATGTCCTTGGAAATTTTCTAAATTATCTCCCCTTGGTGAAATTAAGGATCAAAGTTTTCAAAAAAATCGTCGAAATATAGGTCAGAATGACCTAAAAAAAACAATTCGATACTAGACAAGTAATTACTGATTCGTACACAAAATATGGAGTTTGTCGATCGAACCGGAAGTGCCACCATCTTTAAACGTGAAAAATCAAAAAGGCTTTTTTGCTATTTTACTTACAAGGAATGCCTAAAAATCTATCGGATCAGAATTTTGATTTCGGTCACGTGATGGTCACCATTTTGAATTGAAAATGAAAAATAGAAGCAATTTGAAGGGCCGGGACTTTGGAACACAAGAACTCTCCTTCTAATTAAGCTAGAATGTTCAAACTTGGTGTAGGCGTTCACTAGGTCAATATCATGATTGAGTTCAAAGATGAGCATTTTTTGCCTAGGGTAAGCAGAGATAAGCAAGCTGATTTGTTGATTCTTTAGGGCACGATGACATTGGTTATAATGAATGGAGGGCGATGAAACTCTTGTCAATCGAGAGGCTAATAGCTGGCCTGTTGTGTGAAATCATTGTATCATTTTTTGAAAATGTCCGGGGTAGCCGAAAAAAGGAGATCGAAATCCAAAAAGTCGTATTTTTACGATTTGGGGCATTTTTAGAGGTCGTGTAAAGTAAAATAAAGCATGCATATACATATATTATTGATATTAAATATATCATATAAAAAACTAAACAATGAATCAGCTGTCATTGACAGATTTTATATTATAAGCATGGTCAGTGGAAGGTCAGCGTATTGTCTAACTTGAACTCACTGACTCCGTAACATTATTGTGGGTATGGTATAAGCTGAATTTGATGAGATGCACATATCTCGTATGACTATTTGGTACTTACAGTGTTAGACTTTGTCGTAACGTTACGGTCTCCATTCATCAAATCGTCGTTGGGGCTATAATACGATTTTGAATCAAGTTATTTATCACTGAGGGACTCAAAATTAGGTTTGATGTAGCTCTGCTCATTTACAGTGGCGAATTTAAGGGGCTCGTGGGTTCCAGCTCCCTCCTCTAGAAATTTCACAGCACCCGCATGGATTGTGGCTAATTTTGTGGCAGAATTTTATTTTTCTGGGGGAGGTATTTCTAAATGGCTCCGACACAAGTGCCTGAAATGCCATGAAATCACGTTTTCGGCCTCCAATCAAAATTTCTTAGCGGGAGAACCCCCTGACCCGAACCCTTGCGGGGCTTCACGGTCACCACCACCATGGTTAATCCGGCGTTGATGTTCCCTCTTGTGCAGCTGCAAAAGAATGTACAAGTTCATTGCCTCATTGTCAAAGATCCCACTTTTCTACCCCAGTTCGGGTAATGAGGTCGAGCGTATATTGTATAGGGGATATTAAACAAGCTGATGTCTCCCGCCAAAACCCCAAAGTAAAAGATGACACATTAATTAATCGCACTTTCATATTTTTTTCAAAAGTATCGAGCAATCAAACTATACTGTAAATTTCATCACTCTCTGTCAGATAGAAATCAAGGTTATCTTGTCCCAAAGCATCGACCAATGAAATTGCCAAGCTGTAGCTCAAAATGTTCAGTCAAGACCTGATGAACATCTACACCAAGTTTAAACATTCTAGCTCAATTAAAAGCTGGGTTGTTATGTTCCAGTACTTCATTATAACCAAAGTTATCATACCCCAAAGCATCAACCAATTCAAAGTCCCGGCCAATCAAGTTGCTTTGCTTATCCCGACTAAGAGAATGCTCATTGTCGAACTTGGTCAAGGTAATATGGCCAAGGTACTAATGTAATGAAACTATACACAAAGTTTCATCAAATTGCTTATCTCTGCTTACCCATTTTAATAGTCCCCTGCCAATCGAAAAGCCCCCCGACCCACCCACTCCACTCCCGTGTAATACATTAGGTTATAATTGTGTTACAAACGTATCACAAGGAGCATTTGAATATTCTCTCTGAGGCATCTGATACCACTTGTTCCTATTATTATTTTTTTTTTTTGGTGTCATTTCTACAAATCGGATTTCTCAGAATCTAACCATAGGATCAATCTGAAACTTTGACCTACCCCCCCAAAAATGGGGTGCGAATGTTGATTAAATATATTTTCAAATCGTTTTTCGAATCCGAAATCACCGAATTTTACGAAAAATTCATTTGACCTATATTACTGTAACTTTGTAACTATTTGACCTATTTTACTAATTCTTTTTTTGAGGGGTGCCTTGAAACATTTACTTAAAATCTGCAATTTCGAATTTTCGAATTTCGAAAATTCGTCGCTGTGATTTTGAACCGGAAGTTGAGATCAATTTGAAAACTTTTTTAATAGTTGCACGATTTTCATGAAATTTAGAATGTAAGTAGATCTTATCAATGCGACTTCAAAAATTATCTCCCCTTGATGAAATTAAGGATCAAAGTTTTCAAAAAAATCGACGAAAATATAGGTCAGATTGCCTTGATTTTTTTTTCTTTACTAGCTACGACACTACTGATTCGTACACAAAAAATTGAGTTTGTAGCTCAAACCGGAAATGCCACCATCTTGAAATGTGAAAATTACATAAAGCTTTTTTGATATTTTACTTACAGACAAGGCAATTATATTTTCCGAATCCTTGAAGGAAAGCCGAAAAACGGTAGATAACACAATTTTGATTTCCGGCAAATGATGGACGCCATTTTGAATTGAAAATGACAATTAGTGAAAAATCCACATTTATGGACTTGAAAACATATACAATTGGTCGTGACCTAGAGAATATGTCTCCAGGATAGCCTGGATCATGGTCGAACGTTTGGTATTTGAATATTTCAAAAATTCGAATTTCTCCTTTGATGTTTTCCGTGCCGACAAGGTTGTTTTCGAGTTTAGCTGGATTTGACTTCGCGCATGCGCTACGCTAGAACCAAAGGTACCATGAGTACTAAATTCCGGCGAGCAACTTTTCACGTTGGTACCTTGGTACCCTGAAAATTTCAAGGTGATACCTGCATTCGTTCAAGTCGTTTGTTCTTGTCACCTGCCTTTCGTCGTTTTTTTTTCTAAGTCAATTTACGGCTTCCATGAGGGGAAAAAGTGGAATTTCGCCGTGACACCGGCACCGATTGTCCGAAAACCATGAAATTTGGACACAATACGCCCATTACCACCCCGGACTCTGTGCCTTACCCCCATTTCGATCCCATTAAAAAAAAAAGAGTTTTAGCAAAAAAACGATTTTCGGAATTTAATATTGGTTTTAACCCTGTACCCAGACAAGATATACATATTATTATAATCCCTATGAAATATTTTAATTATTTACTGCTATAATATGAATTATCACTTATTCCCCGTTAAATAAATATCGGTCACCGGGTGCAGCTGTACAACTTCAAGGACCCTGGCTTCAAGTCAATTTACGGCTTCCATGAGGGGAAAAAAGTGGAATTTCGCCGTGACACCGGCACCGATTGTCCGAAAACCATGAAATTTGGACACAATACGCCCATTACCACCCCGGACTCTGTGCCTTACTCCCATTTTGATCCGATTAAAAAAAAAGAGTTTTAGCAAAAAACCGATTTTCGGAATTTAATATTGGTTTTAATTAATTTTGAAATTGCAAATGCAAAGAGATTTTATCGCCCCTTCCTTATGTGATAGGTATTGGTACTATACACATTATCCTTAAAAGACATTTTTTTAAAATGACCGTAACGATGTATCAACACTAGAAACCGAAATCGCCTATTTTGACCTTTTTTGACTGCTGAGGCATCCTTCCGGTGGTCCAAATCTCTGGAATTTCTAGCGGTTGGCTGCGCCGCGATGATATTTATCACATATTAAATTGAGAAAATCCTCAGATATCAAGAACAATAAAAATTCGATAAAATACGGCAATTTTTTAAGCAAAAAACCTTTGATTGTTGGGGGTGGGTTTTGAATTTATTTTGAACGTTCTCGGAATCCAACACTCTTCTATTTTTAATATTTTCACGTTGGTACCTAGGTGCACTGAAAACTTCAAGGCGATACCTGCATTCGTTCAGATCGTTTGTTCTTGACACGGTTCCTGCCGTTCGTTTTTTTCCGCCATTTACGGCTTCTGTAAGGGCGAAAAAAGTGGAATTTCGCCACGAAACCGGCACCGATTGTCCCAAAACCATGAAATTTGGACACAATATGCCAATTACCACTCTGTGACTTACTCCCATTTTGATCAGATTAAAAAAAGGAGTTTCAGAAAAAAATAAACAATCGATTTTCGGAATTTAAATTTGGTTTTAATTAATTTTGAAATTCCAAATGCAAAGGGATCTTATCGCCTCTTCCGTATGTGATTGCTATTAGTACTATACACATTATCCGTAAAAGACATTTTTTTTTTAAAATGAGCGCAACACCAAAAACCGAAATCGACTATTTTGTCTTTATCATACATTAAATATTATATGCCATCGGTTAATTTTTATACGCCCACATTGAAATTGAATTTCAGCGATTTCCGATAATTACTGTCAGAGTTATGGCCCTTCATCACTTAAAAAAATTCTTGTGGATGCTCTAGAGGCCAAAGTTAATGTCCGATTGACTTTAAATTTATACACAGTGGTTAAGGTCATGAGACGAAGTAGGCGATTGATTTTCAGCGATATCTGATATTTACTGCCAGAGTTGTGGCCCCTGATCACTTCAAAATATCTTGTGGACGCTCTAGAGGCCAAAGTTAATATCCGATTGACTTTAAATTTATGCGCAGTGTTGTGGCCCCTGATCACTTCAAAATATCTTGTGGACGCTCTAGAGGCCAAAGTTAATATCCGATTGACTCTAAATTTATGGTCATGACACGAAGATGCCTACAGTATTGATTTTCAGCGATATCTGATATTTACTGCCATTTCCGATAATTACCGTGAGAGTTATTGCCCTTGATCACTTTAAAAAATCTTGTGGACGCTCTAGAAGCTAAATTCAATATCCGATTGACCTTAAATTTATACAGTGTTTAAGGTCATGAGATGAAGAAGCCAATTGATTTTCAGCGATTTCCGATTGAATCTTTTGAAAATCACACCTAACTCTAAAACTAAAGGCAAGAAACGGGCCGGTTTACATTGAAGCACAACTAATTCCTGTCCTGCGTACTCTATAAATATAATATACGGTTTTCTAAATATGCCTTGGATGGTAGCCACAAGTCGACAATTTTTGTTTTGTATTTTTCCCATTTTGTTCATAAGGTAAATGTAATTTTTCAGATACCTGATGACATTTATACTTATTGTTTCAATAGATTCTAATAACCCCATTTGCAGTTAATATGAAAGCTTTCATATCTGCTATGCAGATCTAGTTATTATTATTATTATTATTAATATATTTAGAGCCCACTCCATACATTATCTCAGTAGGCTTTACAATTTATACATATAACACAGAACACAATAAAAATAAAAATATCATAATATACATAATAAGAATACGTGATATGTGATAAAGATACAATCATTAATTTAAAGGTAGTATTGCCTAAAAAGAAACGTTTTGAGAGTGGCCTTAAATTGACTGTAAATATCGATTGCCCTAAGATTTCGAGGGAGAACATTCCGCAGTTCGGGCCAACAGACTGACAGTGAGCGCTTTGCATATGCGGTAAAATGGCGTGCCTCTCTCGTGGAGGGTAGTTCGAGTCGGATCTCATCCGAACTACGAGTGACTCTTCCGGATCTCTGAACGGACACCAGCTCACTGAGGTAACGCGGCGCCGTACGAAGGTGAATACTTCTGAAAATAATACACAGAATTTTGAAGCGAATTCTGCTCTCGACCGGAAGCCAATGGAGCTCACGTAGCATGGGAGTGATAGAATCACGCGATCGATGCGACATCCTGGCAACCAGCCGAGCAGCAGAATTCTGGATTAGCTGTAATTTCTGAATTTGATACGAAGGCAGGCCGAAAAGTAAACTGTTGCAGTAATCCAATCTGGATGTAACAAAACCATGAACTAATTTTTCCGTACTTCTTTGGTCCAAAAGATTCCTCAATTTTCCTATACGCCAGAGAGAGTACGACGCAGCACGACACACGGCGACAACATCCTCGCTCAGAGAGCCGGAAGAGTCAAATATTACGCCCAGATTCCGGGCCGACTGGGACGGGGGAACTGTGACGTCACCAATCCGCACAGCAGCCTCCAGGGCCCGATCACTGACCCTCTTGTTTTTAGACGTAAACCAGAGAACCTCGGTTTTCCCGTCATTAAGAGCAAGCATGTTTGACTGCATCCAGTGGCGGATCTCGGTCACGCAGGCCTCTATGGAGGCAACAACAGAATAGTCAGTGCGGGTCCTGCAAGTCATGTAGATCTAAGAATCGTCAGCGAAAATGACACAGTTTAATCCATGCTGGGAAATAATATTTTCTAATGGTGACATGTAAAGTGAAAATAACACAGGCCCAAGAACAGAACCTTGAGGAACACCGTATTCAAGTGTATGTGGCTCCTTCGACATCAAAGACCCGATCGTGACAACTTGTGTTCGTCACTAATCCTCGGTTATCCATTTATTGTAAAATAATAAATCTCGCGGGCTGCCAAGTCCATTAAAATCTAGGAAACCCGGCGTTCTAGGATTATAGGCTTGTCATATGACTGCGTGTCTAATTAATTAATAATTTATATACCATTAGAAGCCAAAATAATGACTTGCAATAGGTAAATGTATCTCTTTGATAATACATCTTTCAATCAACATCGCAAACTTCAATGAGATGTGTTTACTCGTTTTCAATACTGTTCATAACACAGGAAATATATGTGACGACAAGTCGACATATCAACCATGGGTGTGATCACAAGATCTTCTTATCATTAAACTTTAAAAATAAAGTTGTGACAAATATCAAAATGCAAGTTATATTATGTTGTCGTCAGATGAAATTCGAAAGCAGATTGAATTGTGGACCAAAAATGGGTATCGATGCGTGCACTGTCCTCATCACGTAACCAAGAATTCGAAGCTTTATGAACCTTTTTTCTGAGAATAACATCCCCCCCCCCCGCACCTTCTATGCTCTAGCGTTCATCTGTCCCGGAGGATTTATAGAGAATGTTATAAGATGGGAATATATAGCTAGGCTTAAAAATAGGAGTATTAACATTGCGTGCATCATGTTCGATATCCCCAGTGGTCTGAATCCATTCCACTCCACTAACCCCTGGGTCTATTCATTTGGGTGACCAGTACCCCCACCCCACCCCCTCTGTGTGTATACCGAGTGTGAAATTGTTTGCAACCGTCTTTTGTTGTTTCGTGCACAGATCGGTCGTCCTCTAAAAGGTTATC
Source organism: Patella vulgata (assembly GCF_932274485.2). Classification (NCBI taxonomy): domain Eukaryota; kingdom Metazoa; phylum Mollusca; class Gastropoda; family Patellidae; genus Patella; species Patella vulgata. The sequence goes on from NC_065884.2 coordinate 5,843,925, forward strand.
TAAGCCAAATTATTTTTAAAAAAAGAAAAAACAATTTGTAGGGCCTAATAGTGTAAGCATTGAATCACACCCATAGTATTTGACTCATTGTCAGTCCTTTTGCAGTTGTCACCCTCCCAACCCTCCCCAGAACGCAAAGATTTATATCTAAGAAAAAGCCACACAATAATTTATGTATCCCCTTGTTTGCTTTCTATCCATATTTTGTGAAAACGCTGGATGGATGAATAATCGCATATTGCATTAAAACGGTTGTATGACCTTGACTAAATGTAGACTTGATTAATAAGCCCAGTCGGTGCAGAACAGTAGCGCGTCTTTTGAACCGCATTTCATTCTATTTCAAATCTTAGACACAGCATATCCCAAAGCATGAATTTCCTTTCCGTTATTGCCCTATCACACAAGGCCCTAAGTCACAGAACGAACGAACGAAAGCGAGTTGTTTCATTAAATGAATTCTCAGCAGATGAAAGTCTAAACTACGATAATTTAAATAAAATTCTAACATTGAATTTGTTTATTTACCTTTACAACGAGACAAATGGTGGAATAAAATTGATGTACAAGATATTTATCAACAAAAAATAAAACTATGATCAGAATTAGAAATGTACGGATACTCGTGGCGAGTTGAACGTTGTTACAAACCAATATCTCTCTAATCAACGACTGGAATTGTTTTCTCCTCCACCAAGCTGTTCTTGATAATCGGTTGAAAAAACCCCCCACAGTATCTGTCTCATACCGAACTGCGAGCTATCCGACTTTATTTTAATGGTCTTGGTCCATTTGCTCCACAAGATATGGTTGTAACGACACATTCAACAAGCAAATGAAAACAGTTTCATCGAGTCGATGGTAACCTCCTGGATCATTTTAGAAAATGTTTCTGGAACGAGTTCCATTTGTCAATGGCGACAACAAACGTATTGCTTTGTTTCCATGACAATTGTCAGTCGTCTAATATGGAGTTGAATTTTAAAAGAATTTCAGGTTTTATTTTTGTGGCACCATTTTTATCAGCTAGAGGTAAATAAATGTCAGCCATGTTGGCTTAATCATCATCTCCTCTACAGAAGCGGTGTCGACGATGACAGTTACCATCATCATCATCACAATCATCTTCATCATCATCATCGTCACAACAATATTGGCGACGATTATGACGACATTCATCATCGCAATCATCAGCATCATCATCATCATTACAGCACCGGTATCGACGACGTCTGCGACACCCTTCATCGCAATCATCATCGTCATCATCGTCATCTCCACAGCATCTTCGTCGATGACCACGTCGGCATTCATCGTCACCGTCGTCACAATCATCACCATCGTCGTCTTCATAACATCGTCGTGGTTTTCTTACCAAAGGATGGTAACGTTCGTCAATTTTTCTTGCAGAAGAATACGCCACTACCAGTACCGCAGCGAATAGGAAGAGAAACATTAACTTGACAGATGCCATCTTTGAAGATCAAATCCTGTACGAGACTTCTTCACGGGTATTCAGCCAAACAAAGAAAACTTCTTATCAAGATCAGTTTCAAATCCAAAGAAACTCACGCAGACATCTAGAATTTCTCCCGGTATTTATACCATATTCCTGTTTCATAACTCGTAAATTTATGCATTTAAATGATTTATGAAACCGTTTTGTTTTTAAAAGATTTTTTTTTAAAATACATCAGAGAACAACCTGCCTTTGTCCTTAATTGATTGATGCAATTTGAAAACAACTTTGGGCAATCTGACTTTTCGAGCAAAAGGGTAAAGTGACAAAAGTGCACAAGTGATTTTACTTTTCCTTTGAATTTTATCGAGAATTTGTACTGAATTAATTAAAGATTAAAACAATTTTGTCTGGTGCCACTCTGCTTTGTGTAACATTTTGCGGGAATCGATCATTTGTGAATAAGCTGTAACAATCTGATTGGATAATTGAAGTTGCTTAACTAACGGGTATAGACTAGCAAAAAATTGCATTCAAAATGGCATCGGGGTGGGTGAGACCCCAATACCCCGCGACGACAATACGCGATTGATTGGTTGATTGGAATTCAGGTAAACCGCCTAAGCTAGGCTGAATTCACGGGAAGTAAAACGACTTTGCGTCTATTAAATTTTCCCTACGGTCTACTCTTATATCGAATTCCAGCTGCCAAGGGATCTTTTCGTTGACCCTGCCAGACCAACTGTCCCGGAGAACTGACATGGGGGAACCCCGACGAAAATCCGAGACGAACGTTATCGGCCAGACCCGGATCGAACACGGGACCTCCAAGTCAAAGAGCCAACGTCTGTTTTTGTAGATATATTTACACAAAAATACAAGATACATGCATTCTACAAGTATAATTTCACGGGATATTTACAGTTTAAAAGTTGTATATATAAATAAATTCATACATACTCCCCCCCCCCCCTCACACCCCCACACACACCGTCCCACACACCGTCACCCCCCCCCCCTCCCCCGCAGACACACCAGTACCGGCATCTAGGTATTTGTCAGACCCTTGACTCAGAACATACTTATGGGGACCTCATGATCCACTCGTGCAATCAAGACCTTTATTGGTGTTTATAGTGAGTTTAACATTCTAAACAATAGTAGATATTGTAAAACCTGATGACACTTTTTAAAAAAAGAAGATGTTTATCCTAATGGGGACCTAGTTTGTGGGGGCCTGTTGATCATTTTGTGGGGGCCCGAAACTATTATTTATTCTTGCCATCATACTGGGGACAGTATCACAAGGCTGGGATTATTAGAATAGCTCACTCTTACACTCTATCCTAGTTTTAGATACAAGGACCAATAAGGCTAACCCCCTAACGCTCGGAAAAAGGCAAACAATTTTGCTCAAGATCTACTAGGAGGATTAGGTTGAATAGGGTTCGGATCCGACACTTACTTTAATAAAATTAGAACCCCTGGGCCGATCGTGCCCATTGTTGGTGGGTCTTAGGATCCCTACCGACCACGCTTCCAATTTTGTTTACCTACTACCCATAGGGGCTAAGTTATGGGCTTTTTCTAGGGGGTACCAAAATGCCAAAATCGATTTTTCCCCCTTTGCACTCTGTTTTCCGGTTGATTTTCGATATGCCCAACCCCTTCCAGAGAGGTTATTTACACAAAATTTTCAGGGTTGGTATCTCGGTTGATTACCCCACGCTCAACCGAATTTACACCCCCTCAAGCCCATAGGGGCTTAGTGCGGACCTATTTTTTTCAGAGCGAAATCAGGCCGAATTTGGCTTAAAATCGAAGTAGGCGTACCCGTATGTTCACAGCAGCCTGAAATTCACTAGGGACCTGCCCTAGGACCCGACACAGGACCCAGAAACAACCACCCCAGCACTGTTTGGCCTTGTGGTATCCGTCTTATGGATATTGAATGACTGTATTATATCGAAGGCCTGGCAAGAGACAACGTATGTATAGTCGTTCGGATGGTACGAAAAACAGAGGTTCCAATGTACATATTATAGACCATAGGCTCAGTGCGCGGGGGTGTCCATCAAATGTCCATCACTCTTTCAATAAAAATGTAAACTTGCTAAATTTTGTATTGAAAGAGTGGTTACTTTCGATCATGTTCAGCTTATTTTGATGATACAAGAATGGTTGCGCATTCACTTTCAGTGCAAATGAACTCATTTGAACTTTGACCCCGGATATCTCGAAAACGCCCCAACGGCGAACTGATTACCACTCGGCGTCGTATTCTACGCGAAATCTTACTATAGAAAAGTTGGGTCTGGTTTTGTGCCCATTTGATGAATACCCCTCCGCACTGAGCCTCCAGACTAAGCGTGCATGCGCTTAAAAGAACCCCTGACAGTTGGAATTCTATAAAAGAGCAGACTGTAGCCCCGCTGTCCGGACAAAATTTCCAGCATAGCACACTTATACTCTTCTTCGTTTGACCAGTCGGGTAAAAACAATACGACATTCAACCCTATTCCATTTCATTGCATAAAACCAACACATTAATCATCGTTGTCTGTCTGGGACAAGATACGACAATTTTTTGACATATTATGTAAAAATCACAAATAACACGTGTTTAAACTTTTATAAGAGCGCGAAACAATTAATTATTCAACAGGTTATTTATCACTTTCGTGACATACAAATTGACAAAAACCGAATCTTTCAAAAGAATAATTTTGGTCTTGAAGGACATATTAATATAATATGAAAGACATAAAGTGATTGTGGATCACGTGGCTAAGTGGGTAAGACGCTAGCTCGCTAGCCTGGAGGTCGGGTGTTCGATCCCTGCATTGGCCGAGAAAGTTCATCCAGATTTTCCGGCGTGGTTCTCCCTTGTCAGTGATGCAGGACGGAGGGGCTGACAAGGAAAGTTGTCTAGTCGTTCGGATGGGACGAAAAATCGAGGTCCCGTGTACACATTGGCGTGCACGTAAAAGATCCCTTGGCAGTTGGAATTCGATATAAGAGTAGGCCCTAGTGCCGCTGTCCGGGCAAAATTTCCCTCATAGCACACTGTATGGCGTATGCCCGTCTTCATTAGCCCAGGTTAGGAGCAGAACAGTAGGACGTTAAACCCCATTTCATTTCATTTCATAAAGTGATTTGTACTCAATTTTTATTGTCATTTCTAATCAATTATGTTTGGTAAAAAACTTGAACAGTGTAAATTGAGAACAACTTTCATTTACACCTGTGCTAGTTCATTTTAAAGGATTTTTTTTTATTTTGTAGTTTGTTATTGTCTTTTTATAATTTTACCCCCTAAAAATTGCAAGAAAACGTTTTTATGGATTTTTGTGTTTGCTTTGGTGTACTTTATATAATCCCAAAAGTTTACTAAATTTTGCGCAGCGGAGGGCCGACATTTGCCCGACCAATGTTCAAGAAAATTCTAAAGTGTTGGTTTAAGATCCTATAAATGTAGTATAAACATATAAATTAATGCGTTTGTGCCTATTTATAGGAATTCTATCCTTCTATCTTTATCCCCTTTTGCATGTTGATTTTTGATCTAGAAATAGAAATGAAATGAAAATGAAATGGGGTTTAACGTCCTACCGTTCTGCTCCGACTGGGTTAATGAAGATGGACATACGCCATATCAAAATCCATTGACTTTTAAATTTAGATGTCGAATTTATTGTATGGTAAAAATACATCAATGCCAATAATTACAATAGGGGTTAAGAGAAAGAGTAGGGGTTATACCGTGTAACCCCTACTGTAATATCAACCCCTATTGTAATCAATAATATTTCAACAAACGTGACGTATGTTCTGTGAAAAATCTGTCTTCTGAGGATTTTGATCATATTCTCCGTGTTCAGATCAGATAAAATAATCCTCCTGATAGCATTTTTAAAATCCTTCTCTACACTTAGACACATTTATCACAATAGGGGTTGATATTACAGTGTTGATAATGATTTAAAAAAAGCAATCGGGGGGATTATTTTATCTGATATGCACACGGAAAAGATGTTCAAAATCCTCAGACGACAGATAGTTTAGAGAATATAGATCATCTTTGTTGGCCAACGCAGGGATTGAACACGGGACCTCCGGGTTAGGGAGCCAACTTCTTACTCACTGGGTCACCGTGGCTTCATCTAGGATAAAAGAAGAATGCTCAAATTTCAAGATTTTGACAGTTTCAGGTAGTAAACAGGTGTAAAGGTATAAAATACAGGTATTTTATGCGTTATCGTGATGTGATTTTGACAAAATACAATATATTTTTGTCATTTTTATAATTTAAGTGTGTTTTATGCAAAGCATATAGATGTTTGTATTATGTATTCATACCCCGGGCAGGCGTAATATTTTTTTTCTAGATACACAAATTGGAAGCAGTAGTCTACATACGCTAACCCTGTGGCACGAAGCATCGAGGACAAGTCGTGTACACCAAATGCAGATGGATATAGATATGAACTCTACTTACAGGAACATAAAAGAAAAGCTGATTATAAAATAGCCAAAAGTCTTAACTAAACCTCACGATACCTTGATGACATAACACCACAATTCTTTAAATTATCTTCATGGTTCCTTTTTGTTATCAATTAGTTGGTGCAAGCCAAAAATTTGTATAAAGAAGCTGACTGCATGGATATTTATCATTAGCTGGGAAAACGTGACCTGTATGTGTTATTAAATAATAGAGAAATAGTTATATCCATATATACCTTTTGTTGTGCTTTGTTATGAATAGACATAACAGCTATCAACGATAACAACACTATCAAGATATAAAAGTGAAATATATCACCCTGTACTAATATTAAATAAATTAAAATTCTAGCACAATAGCTGCTCTGTTCCGGACTTCGAAAAAAATATAAATAACAACAAAATTAATGTCGCTATTTTCGACAAAAGGGACAAATTGGTACGGAGCCCCTTAACCCTTGTCGGTGCACGTGTGGTCTCCGTGGACCCCATGCACATGTTTTATAGTGTTTTGTAAAAACTATTGGACACTGCTTTCTGAAATTTAGTGACTTTGTCTCATTTACAGTTTTACACGTAACAAAGAGATGGGTATCCACCTGCTTCCTACATGCAGAGTTATGTTACATGCAAATCAGGCCCGACGCTTGTTAACTCACAGTAGGGATTTTGCTAATGGGGTTGCTGTCTGATACCATATTAAGTATGCCAGAGTATCTCTTTTAACATCTGCATGTTACAAATACCCAAAATTAAATGATGAATTCCAAATATTCAGTGGTTTTTGTATCAAGCGGGAATTGCCATTTAACCTCTCTATCACATAGTACACATAGTATTATTGTGAGAATTATTAAATCTTGTCCATATGTCACTAAAATCTGGATGCAAATAAAAACCAAACCGCTGCCTTTTAATTCAAATATATCTGTACGTAAAAAGTTTGAATTATAACTGGGGTTCATATGGACGCCATGATACCTGCTATGTGAGTCTTACAACGTGCACGATTCTACTCTTTATAATTTTTTCGTACACGACTCCACCCCTATATACTTTTTTCGTACACGACTCCGCCCCTATATAATTATTTCGTTTAAACGAAATATTAATTCGTTTAAACAATTTGTTATAAAGAAATAATTAATTCGTATTAACGAAGTACTAATTCGTTATAATCAATTAATTATTTCGTTTAAAGGAATTAAGTATTTCGTTATAACTAAATATTAATTCGTTTAAACTATTTGTTATAACGAAATAATTAATTTGTATTAACAAAATATTAATTTGTATTAACAAAATATTAATTCGTTTTAACGAAATATTAATTCGTTTTAACGAAATATTAATTCGTTTCAACGAAATATTAATTCGTTATAAATGGATTAATTATTTCGTTTAAACGAATTAATTACTTCGTTTAAACGAATAAATTACTTCGTTTAAACGAATTAATTACTTCGTTTAAACGAATTAATTACTTAATTATTTCCTTTCGTTAAAAGAAATAATTAATTCGTTGAAACAAAATTAATAATTTCGTTTATAACGAATTAATTTCCCTCGTAGCACACAGTGGGTTAGACGTTAGCTCACATTGCTTCACAGAATAATATTCTAAAAATGAGTAGATTAGATTATATTTTCATAATTATTTTTCTCAAGTCATACTGTATGCATGCGTTTTTTTAAACCACAAGTTTTAACGACCACACTTTCTTAAATGCAACATGACTTCGATACAATAGAACGGGGCCGTGGGTCTTAATTAATAATTTATTAAATATTCAGACTACATGTATTTAATGTAATCAACAAAAACCCTAACGTTATTTTATATAAAACGGAATATTTGGTGGGATAAATTACAATATGCCATTAGAAACAGGTCTATTGGAAACTAATATTCTGATTAAAACACAGATCCTATTTCGTATTGTTTTTTATAATTTAAAATTTCGTTTTATTTATCTTTACTGCACTAGGGTCTGGAAGACTTGTTATATAACCTGCGTTCTGGGTGATGTGAGGGATTAGCCAATGAAACGGTCTGTTACGGTGACGTTTTGGCGTGAGATGCACAGAACTGTGGGTAACCCACTAGAAACATCAACGCTGATTGGTTAATCAAATGTTTGACATCATAGGGTCAAAAGCCACCCCTATGACCTCTGAGGCGATCTTCCACTGAAACTGATCAGAACTTCATTTAGTAGAGGTCATCGAAAGTATTAAAAAAATGTCTGACATCATAGGGTCAAAAGTCACTCGTATTACCTCTGACGCGACCTTCCACTACAACCGGTCAGATCTTTATGAAGTAGAGGCCATAGAAAGTATAAAAAACGAAACAAAATATAGATCTGTATTTTAATCAGATTGGCAAACTAATACTAAACTGATAAATTTGTACGGAAAAACAGTCATAGGTATTTATGTAGATCCAATTTTAAAGCGAGAATTTCAAATTTTCTAAGAAATTCAAAACATAATTATTTCTATGTCTTTTGCTCAATAGGTATCAAATCACTATTATACGATCATGAGCATTATTTCCCACCCTTAAAAATCTATGACACAGGAAATAACAACACAATTACCTCCCCTGTTTTGCTATTGACAACTTGGAGCAGCCATTTTCCAACGTTGGAATTTGAAGTTAAAAATGATATTTTTGCCAATTTCTCAGCTGGCAATAGCGAATTATAGGATTAATAGGATTATTCTTTAACAAGGTAGGACTGTTTATGGATACCATCTATTGTAAGGCTTTATTTTAATACATTTTAAAAATATAACTTGAAAATTTGCAATTGCAACTTTAATTCAAGATTTTGAAAATAAAATAGCAGAATATGAACACATGTCACGGAGCTATTCAAAGTACATAGACGCTTTAGAATCTGATAAATCTACATCCTATTTTTAAAATCTTGAGAATAATTTAATCAATGTGTTTTTATAAAGATAATAACCTTGTACATAATCCTGGTGATATTATTTATACATGTTCCTAGTGATATTATATATACATGTTCTGAATATTATGAAAACTTGCATACAGCTAATATAGCAGTTACTTGGTATTCGTGCACGTGGGGTTAGATAGGTCCAATTAAAAATCAATATTTATCTTGGACAATGAAATATCATGGGGTTATTTCTATATTTTATAAATTGAAAGGCCATGAGCTCGATCTGAACAATTTTAAACCAATTAACTTGTTAAATTAAAGATACATTATGGGAGATTAGATAAAGAGTTGACAGTTCTCTCTATAATAGTTAAAAACTAGATAATGTAAAGGTAATTTGTTGGAAATTTCAGTCAAATTGATCCACTATGAACCGAGATATCAGCTTTGGAAATTTGCGCATGCCTCGTTCATCATTACTAAAGTTAGTGCGTTAAAAAGCATAGTCTCGATTATCCATTGTTTTGATTTTATTATCAATGAGCGTTAGAAGCATATATGATTCTAATCCAGTCGACATCGAAGGCTAGCCTTGACATCGAGAGTTGATTATGGTCTTGATAAGTTAATTAATGTCTAATTGATAATTTAGATAAGATTTCAGGCCTAAAGAAAGACCTGCGATAGGCAGATTTAGCTCTCGCATAATGCATATTTAATTAAGAATTTTAAACCTATTAACTTGTTTTAAATTAATTAAGAATTTTAAACCAATTAACTTGTTAAATTAATTAAGAATTTTAAACCAATGTTATATTAATTAAGAATTTTAAACCAATTAACTTGTTAAATTAATTAAGAATTTTAAACCTATTAACTTGTTAAATTAATTAAGAATTTTATAAATTGAGAGCGACCTGGAGAATTTGAAGCCTATTAACTTGTTGAATGTTGATTACAAGATATATTCTCGAATTTAAGCTTTTAGATTTCGGTCAGTAATTAGTTTTGAATTAAAACTGAACCATATGTTAGTCCCGAGATGAGTAACACCCAACTCGACTTCACTGGTTCTCTTCCGGTATTGATCACTCATTTAGAAGATCTCATTAATTTCTATACTCCCGGCGATCCAACCATCGTTCTTCAAGTGATCACAGCATGTTGAGTATTCCTAATCATCAATGAGCATTGAGCAGCATATCGGATTCAAATTCAGTGAAAACCCGAGGAATAAGATGGCATCGACGGTTGATTCAGGTCTTTTCATGTTAATAAATGCCCAATTAATAGTTTATATAACATTTCAAGCCCAAAGAAAGACCTTCAATAGGCAGATTTAGCTCTTGTATAATATATATATGTTTAATATAGAGTTATTAATGAGCCGTTTCGTACTCTCTGTCAAAGTAGACAAAGTAAAGATATGAATCATTAGCATACCCTGACGCTTTTTAACATTTCATGAATATTTTATCGAGCACATTTATAGTATGACGTGTTACTTATATTTTTATAACATAAAATATTTAAATTTGATTTTCTTTATGTATGGAAGACCAAACAGCTCTTTATTCAGTGTTCTTAATTCTTAGTTCATAGTCCTTAATTCTTAGTTCTTCATTTGTTGTCATATTCGACATTTGTACACTAAAATCAACATTTGTATCTTAAAATCAATATTTGTTTTACAAATCAGACATTTGTCATATTAGATTTGTAAAATGTATTTTAATTGTATCTCAATATAAAGATAAAATTTATTTTAACAAATCAAAAATTTGCCTACATTTACATTTCATCAGAGAAATACAACGAAAAACCAATCTGGAAAAAAAAATTTCTAAATACAAATCTCCAAATACAAATCTGGCAAAACATTTCTCCAAAAACATTTCTTCAATAACATTTCTTCAAAAACATTTCTCGAAATCCATCGAAACAGAATATTTAATTTTCTTTATGGACCATCGATAAAATGGTCATAACATTCACACACTCTGACTGAAAGTTGATTATTAAATCAGACACGTGTTCGATATTGCAAACACGACGTAGTGATTAGTTTACATCAACATTGATGTTGGTATCTTATTGTGAAAAGTTAGGCTTGTGATATCCAATATACGACATACAAATTGACAAAAACCGAATCTTTCAAAAGAATAATTTTGGTCTTGAAGGACATATTTATGTAATATGAAAGACATAAAGTGATTGGGGATTACGTTGCTAAGTGGGCAAGACGCTAGCTCGCTAACCTGGAGGTCGGGTGTTCGATCCCTGCATTGGCCGAGAAAGTTCATCCAGATTTTTCGGCGTGGTTCTCCCTTGTCAGTGATGCAGGATGGAGGGGCTGACAAGGAAAGCTGTCTAGTCGTTCGGATGGGACGAAAAACCGAGGTCCCGTGTACACATTGGCGTGCACGTAAAAGATCCCTTGGCAGTTGGAATTCGATATAAGAGTAGGCTCTAGTGCCGCTGTCCGGGCAAAATTTCCCTCATAGCACACTGACGGTGTGTGGGACGGTGTGTGTGGGGGTGTGAGGGGGGGTATGTATGAAATTATTTATATATACAACTTTTAAACTGTAAATATCCCGTGAAATTATACTTGTAGAATGCATGTATCTTGTATTTTTGTGTAAATATATTTACAAAAACAGACGTTGGCTCTTTGACTTGGAGGTCCCGTGTTCGATCCGGGTCTGGCCGATAACGTTCGTCTCGGATTTTCGTCGGGGTTCCCCCATGTCAGTTCTCCGGGACAGTTGGTCTGGCAGGGTCAACGAAAAGATCCCTTGGCAGCTGGAATTCGATATAAGAGTAGACCGTCCGGATAAAATTTTGAAAATTTAATAGACGCAAAGTCATTTTACTTCCCGTGAATTCAGCCTAGCTTAGGCGGTTTACCTGAATTCCAATCAACCAATCAATCGCGTATTGTCGTCGCGGGGTATTGGGGTCTCACCCACCCCGATGCCATTTTGAATACAATTTTTTGCTAGTCTCTACCCGTTAGTTAAGCAACTTCAATTATCCAATCAGATTGTTACAGCTGTATTCACAAATGATCGATTCCCGCAAAATGTCGCACAAAGCAGAGTGGCACCAGACAAAATTGTTTTAATCTTTAATTAATTCAGTACAAATTCTCGATAAAATTCAAAGGAAAAGTAAAATCACTTGTGCACTTTTGTCACTTTACCCTTTTGCTCGAAAAGTCAGATTGCCCAAAGTTAGAGGTGTAGCTCGACCTCGCTAGCCACCATCAATGTCACCTGACTCGTACACCTATGCTTCGTCGTGTTGTTACGTAAAGAGACAATGCACGGGGAGATGGAAAACTACACGAATAAATGCAGATTAGAACATTTAGTCTGGCGACATACTTTTATTTAATATACTCGATCTTGCCTCTCATTGATTAATAGAAAATAAATATTTAAATGTTCTTTTGTTTAATCCTATCGTTGGGTATTTTGTTTCTAAACTACTAAATTATTCAAGCTTAAAATTATTCAGAGTTAATGTCAAGTTAATGCTTCTGTTCCTATTCGCTGCGGTATTGGTAGTGGCGTATTCTTCTGCAAGGAGAATTGACGAACCTTTCCCTTCTTTCGTAAGAAGACCACGACGATGTAATGAAGACGACGATGGTGATGATTGTGACGACGGTGACGATGAATGTCGACGTGGTCGTCGACGAAGATGCTGTGGAGATGATGACGATGACGACGATGATTGCGATGACGGGTGTCGCAGACGTCGTCGATACCGGTGTTGTAATGATGATGATGATGATGAGGACGATGATGATTGCGATGATGACTGCCGTCGTACTCGTCGTCATAATCGTCGCCAATATTGTTGTGACGATGATGATGATGAAGATGATTGTGATGATGATGATGGTAACTGTCATCGTCGACACCGATTCTGTAAAAGAGATGATTAAGACAACATGGCTGACATTTATTTACCTCTACATGATAAAAATGTTGCCACGGCAATAAAACCTGAAATTCTTTTAAAATTCAACTCCACATTGGACGACTGACGATTGTCATGGAATCAAATCAACAGTTGTGTTGCTGCCGTTGGTGGACGACTGACGATTGTCATGGAAACAAATCAATACGTGTGCTATTGCCATTGAATACTTGAAATGGTTCCAGACACAATTTCTAAAATGATCCAGTAGGTCCAGGAGGTTAACATGGACTCATTGAAACTGTTTTCAGTTGCTTATTGAATGTTGGTGGCTAACCTGGTTCCAGAGACACACAACCCTTCGTTACAACCATATCTTGTGGATCAAATGGACCAAGACCATTAAAATAAAGTCGGATAGATCGCAGTTCGGTATGAGACAGATACTGTGGGTTTTTCTTTCAAGCGATTATCAAGAGCAGCTTGGTGCAGGAGAAAACCATTCCAGTCGTTGATTAGAGAGATATTGGTTTGTAACAACGTTCAACACGCCACAAGGATTCATCCATTTCTAATTCTGATCATAGTTTTATTTCTTTTCTGATAAATATTTTCAGACATCTTGTACGTCAATTTTATTGCACCATCTGTCTCGTTGTAAAGGTAAATAAACAAATTCATCAATTTTATTTTATTCATAATTTTATTTAAATTATCATAGTTTAGATTTTCATCTGCTGAGAATATTTTTACTGAAACAATCCGTTTTGTCATTTCGTTCGTTCCTGTGGCTTATCGCTACCTGGGAATCTCTCTAGAAGACTCGACGTGTTTGTGTGGGAGGGCGATAAAGGTTATTTGTGCTTTGTCTAAGATTTGAAATGAAATGCGGTTTAATACCCTACTATTCTGCATCGACAGGGTTAACGAAGACGGGAAAACGGCATGCAGCGGACAGCGGCGCTACGACCTCCTCTTATTTTAAATTTCACCTTTCAAAGGTTCTTTTACGTGCACGTCAATGTGTACACGGAACATCGTTTTTGTCCCATCCGAACGACTATACGTTGTACTTTGGCTGTTCCCACTAGCAAGAGGAAAATACCGACGAACGTTCTAGGCCAATACAAGGAGTAGGGTCGCCTGTCCAACTTCGTGGGTTTTCTCCGGGTCCTCCGGTTTCCTCCCACTGCTAAAGACCCCTACGCGCAAGCGAATTATTGAAATAAAATTAAACCATATGTTAGTCCCGAAATGACCTAGTTTGTGTCGTGTGGACGTTAAACCCCATCTCTCTCTCTCTCTCTCTCTCTCTCTCTCTCTCTCTCCCTCTCTCTCTCTAGACCAATACCCGTATCGAATATGAGACCTTCAGGTTAGCGACCCAACGTCTTCCACACTCGGAAGTTAGGATGGCCGAATGGTTAGCGCGTGCGCGCTTTATCATAAGGTCTGTCATTGCGTCCACTGGCGTGGTTTCGATTTCCAGGTTGTACGTGACAAGAAGTAGGATCGCCTGTCCAAACTCGTGAGTTTTATCTGGATCCTCCGGTTTCTTGCTAAAGGCCCTCTAGCGAATTATTGAAATAGACCCATATGTTTGTCCCGAAATGACCTAGTTTGTGTCGGGTGGACTTGCGCGATCAAGCTTTACAGAAACTACGATCCGATCACGTATGCTGTCACAGTTATTCTTGTTGTATGTGTGTGTGTGTGTGTATGTTGGTGGGGTGGGCGTGTCAAAGTTTATCCAGCAGGTGCTCTGGAAAACGCATCAGCTTCAATCTTTCTAGGAATAATATACCCATAACGAGTCCAAATCTCAGACTTCAGACTGGTAATTTATTAAGATTTTTACTATAAATGTGATCTACAACCGTAATTACTGTCACTTTCTGTTAATCCGTCCAAATATTCTTGAAAATATTCGGGTGTTACACCAAAGTACTTTACGAACGGTTATCTCCGTTAACCCCATCGAGACGTTCACACCAATTCATGTGTCGTATGTACATCTTCATGAACCAGATCAATTTGTATATTTGGGTGTGGGTGTGTGTGGGTGGGAGAGGGTGTATTATGTCTTCACGTTAGTTCATACGGTCTGTCATTGAGCCAAGTGATGTGATTTCGATCCCTAACTTGCACGTGGAACAGGCGTGGTGTTTTCTCATGGTCCTCTCATTTCCATAAACACAACCTACGCGCAAACTAATTATATAAATGGAACTGTACTAGACTCAAAATGGCCTAGTTTGCGTCAAATGTGTACGTTGCCTCTCTCTCTCTCTCTCTCTCTCTCTCTCATAGCTATTGTTTTGATAGCTGCTTATAGTGTCTATCTAGTTGTTTAAATTGTCTTTTAGTTGCTTATATTATCTTTCTAGTTGTTTATATTATCTTTCGGAATTCCCTAACAATTACTTGATTGATTAGTTCCATTAAAGGAGTCCATGTATAGGTGCGCGGTTAGATGCAGGTGTTGACCCAAAGCTTAGTCCAGTGTGTCATTGGATTGGTGCCGAACGGAGAGATTGATTCTGTGACCCGTGTTAGCTAGCCAACACTTAGTCACTGGGTCACGGAAAGATTTTCTTATTGATTTTAAAGTTAATTCTCGCCTCTAGGCAATGTAAATAATTAAAACATGTCAACTATTTAATTTATTACTTTTTAAAAAAAAATTCTGACTGCTTAAACTGTCTGTGGTTAATTTGTCCATCCGACAATTTGATATAATACAATAAAAGTCAAATATTATCATAATAAAGATAACCACATAACACATTATGTACGTTAATAGATAAGATAAGGAGACATTAATAGTTATTAATAAACTGTTTAGACCAGTAAATCCAATTTAGGTCACAAAACGTCAGTCAGTTATAACACGATAACAAGGAAGTTTCCATACTAAACTATTTAATTTATTACTTTTTAAAAACAATCTGACTGACTAAACTGTCTGTGGTTAATTTGTCCATCCGACATTTTGATAAAATACAATAAAAGTCAAATGCTGTCATAATAAAAGTATCCAGGCGACAGGTTTAGATTAATGGATAACATATAAAGACATTAATAGTTATTAATAAACTGTGTAAACCAATAAAATCCAATTTAGGTCACAAGACATAATACAACAACAATGAAGTTTCCATACTAAACTTAGGCTGTCTTGTCTACAATTAGCTCCGCTTAAGAACAGACACTAAGCTTATTGACTGACATTTTAAGTCCTAAATCGACGATTTTAGTCGAAAACACTTAAGTATACTGCAAGAATTTTGAGAAGTATTTATTCTGCTTCCATTTAATGGAGTTGAATAGAGGTATTTAGTCTCTGTGTGTATGCCAGATGTAAAACGGGGTAGAACCGCAATACAAAACAATATACTATTTGAAGAAGAATTTATTCTACTTGAATATTTTCCAGAAATACTACATTTTATAAATATACATTTAATTACATATATGAAAACATGCATTATTGCAAGTCTTTATTAAGGCTTCAGATGTCATAGAAATTATAAATTAGATCTTTATTTACACAACAAGCACAAAATCAACTCTGTAGACCCACGGATGGCTTGGATTCAGCTTGGATTTAAACGGGATTTCGTTGACTGATTTAATTTTAAATGGCGTCGTGAGCGGAGATTAGCCGTTTCGTTGACGTCATACTCCCGGATCGAGGCTAAATGATAGAGTGTACGAAGCGAGGCCGCTGTTGAGCGATGACTTAACAAATGACATCTAAACTATTTAAAGTGCAATAAACTAAACACAGATAATGACAAAATATACAATTCCTGGAGACCGTGAGATGACTAATACAGACGGACAGGTCTTCTGTCTTAATAATATCAATAAAAATATTTTTATTTCCCCAATAGGCACGACGCCACTGGTGTATACCTATAGATTTATCATAATTGTATTATAATATTATGTCCTATATTCAATTGATTTAATGCATTCCCAAAATACAAGTAAGAATGAAAATTTACCCTCTCACTCATTTTGTCCAATTGTTATAAAAATCCAAAAAGGTAAAACACAAATTCGGATATGATGACAGCAGACAAAAGACAGCAGAGATTATGTAGGTGCAGTTACTCATTTTTAGAATATTATTCTGTGAAGCAATGTGAGCTAACGTCTAACCCACTGTGTGCTATGAGGGAAATTAATTCGTTATAAACGAAATAATTAATTTTGTTTCAACGAATTAATTATTTCTGTTAACGAAACGAAATAATTAATTCGTTTAAACGAAGTAATTAATTCGTTTAAACGAAGTTATTAATTCGTTTAAACGAAGTAATTAATTCGTTTAAACGAAATAATTAATCCATTTATAACGAATTAATATTTCGTTGAAACGAATTAATATTTCGTTGAAACGAATTAATATTTCGTTAAAACGAATTAATATTTTGTTAATACAAATGAATATTTTGTTAATACAAATTAATTATTTCGTTATAACAAATAGTTTAAACGAATTAATATTTAGTTATAACGAAATACTTAATTCCTTTAAATGAAATAATTAATTGATTATAACGAATTAATACTTCGTTAATACGAATTAATTATTTCTTTATAACAAATTGTTTAAACGAATTAATATTTCGTTTAAACGAAATAATTATATAGGGGCGGAGTCGTGTACGAAAAAAAGTATATAGGGTGTGGAGTCGTGTACGAAAAATTATATAGGGGCGGAGTCGTGTACGAAAAAATTATAAAGAGTAGAATCGTGCACGTTGTAAGACTCACATAGCAGGTATCATGGCGTCCATATGGACCCCAGTTATAATTCAAACTTTTTACGTACAGATATATTTGAATTAAAAGGCAGCGGTTTGGTTTTTATTTGCATCCACATTTTAGTGACATATGGACAAGATTTAATAATTCTCACAATAATACTATGTGTACTATGTGATAGAGAGGTTAAATGGCAATTCCCGCTCGATACAAAAACCACTGAATATTTGAAATTCATCATTTAATTTTGGGTATTTGTAACATGCAGATGTTAAAAGAGATACTCTGGCATACTTAATATGGTATCAGACAGCAACCCCATTAGCAAAATCCCTACTGTGAGTTAACAAGCGTCGGGCCTGATTTGCATGTAACATAACTCTGCATGTAGGAAGCAGGTGGATACCCATCTCTTTGCTACGTGTAAAACTGTAAAGGAGACACAGTCACTAAATTTCAGAAAGCAGTGCCCAATAGTTTTTACAAAACACTATAAAACATGTGCATGGGGTCCACGGAGACCACACGTGCACCGACAAGGGTTAAGGGGCTCCGTATCAATTTGTCCCTTTTGTCGAAAATAGCGACATTAATTTTGTTGTTATTTATATTTACTTTGAAGTCCGGAACAGAGCAGCTATTGTGCTAGAATTTTAATTGATTTAATATTAGTACAGGGTGATATATTTCACATTTATATCTTGATAGTGTTGTTATCGTTGATAGTTGTTATGTCTATTCATAACAAAGCACAACAAAAGGTATATATGGATATAACTATTTCTCTATTATTTAATAACACATACAGGTCACGTTTTCCCAGCTAATGATAAATATCCATGCAGTCAGCTTCTTTATACAAATTTTTGGCTTGCACCAACTAATTGATAACAAAAAGGAACCATGAAGATAATTTAAAGAATTGTGGTGTTATGTCATCAAGGTATCGTGAGGTTTAGTTAAGACTTTTGGCTATTTTATAATCAGCTTTTCTTTTATGTTCCTGTAAGTAGAGTTCATATCTATATCCATCTGCATTTGGTGTACACGACTTGTCCTCGATGCTTCGTGCCACAGGGTTAGCATATGTAGACTACTGCTTCCAATTTGTGTATCTAGAAAAAAAATATTACGCCTGCCCGGGGTATGAATACATAATACAAACATCTATATGCTTTGCATAAAACACACTTAAAATATAAAAATGACAAAAATATATTGTATTTTCTCAAAATCACATCACGATAACGCATAAAATACCTGTATTTTATACCTTTACACCTGTTTACTACCTGAAACTGTCAAAATCTTGAAATTTGAGCATTCTTCTTTTATCCTAGATGAAGCCACAGTGACCCAGTGAGTAAGAAGTTGGCTCCCTAACCCGGAGGTCCCGTGTTCAATCCCTGCGTTGGCCAACAAAGTTCATGTATATTCTCTAAACTATCTGTCGTCTGAGGATTTTGAACATCTTTTCCGTGTGCATATCAGATAAAATAATCCCCCCGATTGCTTTTTTTAAAATCATTATCTACACTGTAATATCAACCCCTATTGTAATCAATGTGTCTAAGTGTAGAGAAGGGTTTTAAAAATGCTATCAGGTAGATTATTTTATCTGATCTGAACACGGAGAATATGATCAAAATACTCAGAAGACAGATTTTTCACAGAACATACTTCACGTTTGTTGAAATATTATTGATTACAATAGGGGTTGATATTACAGTAGGGGTTACACGGTATAACCACTACTCTTTCTCTTTTAAGAGTGTTTTCGACTAAAATCGTCGATTTAGGACTTAAAATGTCAGTCAATAAGCTTAGTGTCTGTTCTTAAGCGGAGCTAATTGTAGACAAGCAGCCTAAGTTTAGTATGGAAACTTCCTTGTTATCGTGTTATAACTGACTGACGTTTTGTGACCTAAATTGGATTTACTGGTCTAAACAGTTTATTAATAACTATTAATGTCTCCTTATCTTATCTATTAACGTACATAATGTGTTATGTGGTTATCTTTATTATGATAATATTTGACTTTTATTGTATTATATCAAATTGTCGGATGGACAAATTAACCACAGACAGTTTAAGCAGTCAGAATTTTTTTTTAAAAAGTAATAAATTAAATAGTTGACATGTTTTAATTATTTACATTGCCTAGAGGCGAGAATTAACTTTAAAATCAATAAGAAAATCTTTCCGTGACCCAGTGACTAAGTGTTGGCTAGCTAACACGGGTCATAGAATCAATCTCTCCGTTCGGCACCAATCCAATGACACACTGGACTAAGCTTTCGGTCAACACCTGCATCTAACCGCGCACCTATACATGGACTCCTTTAATGGAACTAATCAATCAAGTAATTGTTAGGGAATTCCGAAAGATAATATAAACAACTAGAAAGATAATATAAGCAACTAAAAGACAATTTAAACAACTAGATAGACACTATAAGCAGCTATCAAAACAATAGCTATGAGAGAGAGAGAGAGAGAGAGAGAGAGAGGCAACGTACACATTTGACGCAAACTAGGCCATTTTGAGTCTAGTACAGTTCCATTTATATAATTAGTTTGCGCGTAGGTTGTGTTTATGGAAATGAGAGGACCATGAGAAAACACCACGCCTGTTCCACGTGCAAGTTAGGGATCGAAATCACATCACTTGGCTCAATGACAGACCGTATGAACTAACGTGAAGACATAATACACCCTCTCCCACCCACACACACCCACACCCAAATATACAAATTGATCTGGTTCAGGAAGATGTACATACGACACATGAAATGGTGTGAACGTCTCGATGGGGTTAACGGAGATAACCGTTCGTAAAGTACTTTGGTGTAACACCCGAATATTTTCAAGAATATTTGGACGGATTAACAGAAAGTGACAGTAATTACGGTTGTAGATCACATTTATAGTAAAAATCTTAATAAATTACCAGTCTGAAGTCTGAGATTTGGACTCGTTATGGGTATATTATTCCTAGAAAGATTGAAGCTGATGCGTTTTCCAGAGCACCTGCTGGATAAACTTTGACACGCCCACCCCACCACACATACACACACATACAACAAGAATAACTGTGACAGCATACGTGATCGGATCGTAGTTTCTGTAAAGCTTGATCGCGCAAGTCCACCCGACACAAACTAGGTCATTTCGGGACAAACATATGGGTCTATTTCAATAATTCGCTAGAGGGTCTTTAGCAAGAAACCGGAGGATCCAGATAAAACTCACGAGTTTGGACAGGCGATCCTACTTCTTGTCACGTACAACCTGGAAATCGAAACCACGCCAGTGGACGCAATGACAGACCTTATGATAAAGCGCGCACGCGCTAACCATTCGGCCATCCTAACTTCCGAGTGTGGAAGACGTTGGGTCGCTAACCTGAAGGTCTCATATTCGATAAGGGTATTGGTCTAGAGAGAGAGAGAGAGAGAGAGACAGAGAGAGAAATGGGGTTTAACGTCCACTCGACACAAACTAGGTCATTACGGGACTAACATATGGTTTAATTTTATTTCAATAATTCGCTTGCGCGTAGGGGTCTTTAGCAGTGGGAGGAAACCGGAGGACCCGGAGAAAACCCACGAAGTTGGACAGGCGACCCTACTCCTTGTATTGGCCTAGAACGTTCGTCGGTATTTTCCTCTTGCTAGTGGGAACAGGCAAAGTACAACGTATAGTCGTTCGGATGGGACAAAAAAGATGTTCCGTGTACACATTGACGTGCACGTAAAAGAACCTTTGAAAGGTGAAATTTAAAATAAGAGGAGGTCGTAGCGCCACTGTCCGCTGCATGCCGTTTTCCCGTCTTCGTTAACCCTGTCGATGCAGAATAGTAGGGTATTAAACCGCATTTCATTTCAAATCTTAGACAAAGCACAAATAACCTTTATCGCCCTCCCACACAAACACGTCGAGTCTTCTAGAGAGATTCCAAGGTAGCGATAAGCCACAGGAACGAACGAAATGACAAAACGGATTGTTTCAGTAAAAAAATTCTCAGCAGATGAAAATCTTAACTATGATAATTTAAATAAAATTATGAATAAAATAAAATTTGATGAATTTGTTTATTTACCTTTACAACGAGACAGATGGTGCAATAAAATTGACGTACAAGATGTCTGAAAATATTTATCAGAAAAGAAATAAAACTATGATCAGAATTAGAAATGGATGAATCCTTGTGGCGTGTTGAACGTTGTTACAAACCAATATCTCTCTAATCAACGACTGGAATGGTTTTCTCCTCCACCAAGCTGCTCTTGATAATCGCTTGAAAGAAAAACCCACAGTATCTGTCTCATACCGAACTGCGAGCTATCCGACTTTATTTTAATGGTCTTGGTCCATTTGATCCACAAGATATGGTTGTAACGAAGGGTTGTGTGTCTCTGGAACCAGGTTAGCCACCAACATTCAATAAGCAACTGAAAACAGTTTCAATGTGTCCATGTTAACCTCCTGGACCTACTGGATCATTTTAGAAATTGTGTCTGGAACCATTTCAAGTATTCAATGGCGATAGCACACGTATTGATTTGTTTCCATGACAATCGTCAGTCGTCCACCAACGGCAGCAACACAACTGTTGATTTGTTTCCATGACAATCGTCAGTCGTCCAATGTGGAGTTGAATTTTAAAAGAATTTCAGGTTTTATTTCCGTGGCAACATTTTTATCATGTAGAGGTAAATAAATGTCAGCCATGTTGTCTTAATCATCTCTTTTACAGAATCGGTGTCGACGATGACAGTTACCATCATCATCATCACAATCATCTTCATCATCATCATCGTCACAACAATATTGGCGACGATTATGACGACATTCATCATCGCAGTCATCAGCATCATCATCATCATTACAGCACCGGTATCGACGACGTCTGCGACACCCTTCATCGCAATCATCATCGTCATCATCGTCATCTCCACAGCATCTTCGTCGATGACCACGTCGGCATTCATCGTCACCGTCGTCACAATCATCACCATCGTCGTCTTCATAACATCGTCGTGGTCTTCTTACGAAAGAAGGGAAAGGTTCGTCAATTCTCCTTGCAGAAGAATACGCCACTACCAATACCGCAGCGAATAGGAACAGAAGCATTAACTTGACAGAGGCCATCTTTGAAGATGAAATCCTATACGAGACTTCTTCACGGGTATTGAGCCAAACAAAGAAAACTTCGTATCAAGATCAGTTTCAAATCCAAAGAAACTCACGCAGACATCTAGAAATCCTCCTGGTATTTATACCATATTCCTGTTTCATAACTCGTAAATTTATGCATTTAAATGATTTATGAAACCGTTTTGTTTTTAAAAGATTTTTTTTTACAATACATCAGAGAACAACCTGCCTTTGTCCTTAATTGATTGATGCAATTTGAAAACAACTTTTTGAAACCGATAAAACAAAAAGTATTAAATAGTTCATTTAAATGATTTATGAAATTACTAATTTTTAAAAAAAAATTAAAACACATTTATTCGTGTAGCTTTCCATCTCCCCGTGCATTGTCTCTTTACGTAACAACACGACGAAGCATAGGTGTACGAGTCAGGTGACATTGATGGTGGCTAGCGGGGTCGAGCTACATTTCTAACTTTGGGCAATCTGACTTTTCGAGCAAAAGGGTAAAGTGACAAAAGTGCACAAGTGATTTTACTTTTCCTTTGAATTTTATCGAGAATTTGTACTGAATTAATTAAAGATTAAAACAATTTTGTCTGGTGCCACTCTGCTTTGTGCGACATTTTGCGGGAATCGATCATTTGTGAATAAGCTGTAACAATCTGATTGGATAATTAAAGTTGCTTAACTAACGGGTATAGACTAGCAAAAAATTGCATTCAAAATGGCATCGGGGTGGGTGAGACCCCAATACCCCGCGACGACAATACGCGATTGATTGGTTGATTGGAATTCAGGTAAACCGCCTAAGCTAGGCTGAATTCACGGGAAGTAAAACGACTTTGCGTCTATTAAATTTTCAAAATTTTATCCCGACGGTCTACTCTTATATCGAATTCCAGCTGCCAAGGGATATTTTCGTTGACCCTGCCAGACCAACTGTCCCGGAGAACTGACATGGGGGAACCCCGACGAAAATCCGAGACAAACGTTATTTTTCCCCCTTTGCACTCTGTTTTCCGGTTGATTTTCGATATGCCCAACCCCTTCCAGAGAGGTTATTTACACAAAATTTTCAGGGTTGGTATCTCGGTTGATTACCCCACGCTCAACCGAATTTACACCCCCTCAAGCCCATAGGGGCTTAGTGCGAACCTATTTTTTTCAGAGCGAAATCAGGCCGAATTTGTCTTAAAATGGAAGTAGGCGTACCCGTATGTTCACAGCAGCCTGAAATTCACTAGGGACCTGCCCTAGGACCCGACACAGATTTTCATAACACCCACTTCCGGTTACGATTTCAGCAAGCCGAGCGGTGGCCATTTTCCGGAGGTTTACCGATATGATTTTCTTTTTCAAAAATCGTAGAAAACGTCGACTTTTGGCCTTGTCACATGTATTAACGTCTAGTACCATTCCTTTCAGATGGGCAATCGGCACCCAACTTTTAGGGCAAGTACCTCACCCCCGCAACCACCCTTCAGTCAAATTTGGACACCCTCGGACCCATAGGCTGAGTTCGGACCCTTTTTTAGAGCGAATGATTTCTTGAAATACAGTTGTACTATATTCATAAACAGGGAGATCTCTATCTTCTATAAATCAAGAACAACTGGTCAGGTTTCTAATATATTTTAGCTGTTAAGTTCCTAAATCATATGAAACACGTGACTAACTTATAAATAAACCTACTATCACTCGAATGGTATATTACTTAAATATGCAAATTTCAATAATTTTTTAGTCCAGAAACAACCTTCCCAGCTCTGTTTAGCCTTGTGGTATCCGTCTTATGGATATTGAATGACTGTATTATATCGAAGGCCTGGCAAGAGACAACGTATGTATAGTCGTTCGGATGGTACGAAAAACAGAGGTTCCAATGTACATATTATAGACCGGAGGCTCAGTGCGCGGGGGTGTCCATCAAATGTCCATCACTCTTTCAATAAAAATGTAAACTTGCTAAATTTTGTATTGAAAGAGTGGTTACTTTCGATCATGTTCAGCTTATTTTGATGATACAAGAATGGTTGCGCATTCACTTTCAGTGCAAATGAACTCATTTGAACTTTGACCCCGGATATCTCGAAAACGCCCCAACGGCGAACTGATTACCACTCGGCGTCGTATTCTACGCGAAATCTTACTATAGAAAAGTTGGGTCTGGTTTTGTGCCCATTTGATGAATACCCCTCCGCACTAAGCCTCCAGACTAAGCGTGCATGCGCTTAAAAGAACCCCTGACAGTTGGAATTCTATAAAAGAGCAGACTGTAGCCCCGCTGTCCGGACAAAATTTCCAGCATAGCACACTTATACTCTTCTTCGTTTGACCAGTCGGGTAAAAACAATACGACATTCAACCCAATTCCATTTCATTGCATAAAACCAACACATGAATCATCGTTGTCTGTCTGG
Organism: Patella vulgata; assembly: GCF_932274485.2. NCBI lineage: Eukaryota > Metazoa > Mollusca > Gastropoda > Patellidae > Patella > Patella vulgata. Next base: position 5,869,101 of record NC_065884.2, read on the forward strand.
GACAAGATACGACAATTTTTTGACATATTATGTAAAAATCACAAATAACACGTGTTTAAACATTTATAAGCGAGCGAAACAATTAATTATTCAACAGGTTATTTGTCACTTTCGTGACATACAAATTGACAAAAACCGAATCTTTCAAAAGAATAATTTTGGTCTTAAGGACATATTAATGTAATATGAAAGACATAAAGTGATTTTTATTGTCATTTCTAATCAATCATGTTTGGTAAAAAAACTTGAACAGTGTAAATCGAGAACAACTTTCATTTACACCTGTGCTAGTTCATTTTAAAGGATTTTTTTTAATTTTGTAGTTTGTTATTGTCTTTTTATGATTTTACCCCCTAAAAATTGCAAGAAAACGTTTTTATGGATTTTTGTGTTTGCTTAGGTGTACTTTATATAATCCAAAAAGTTTACTAAATTTTGCGCAGCGGAGGGCCGATATTTGCCCGACCAATGTTCAAGAAAATTCTAAAGTGTTGGTTTAAGATCCTATAAATGTAGTATAAACATATAAATTAATGCGTTTGTGCCTATTTATAGGAATTCTATCCTTCTATCTTTATCCCCTTTTGCATGTTGATTTTTGATCTAGAAATAGAAATGAAATGAAAATGAAATGGGGTTTAACGTCCTACCGTTCTGCTCCGACTGGGTTAATGAAGATGGACATACGCCATATCAAAATCCATTGACTTTTAAATTTAGATGTCGAATTTATTGTATGGTAAAAATACATTAATGCCAATTAATACAATAGGTGTCACTCCACGAGAAAACCATGCAAAATCCTGCAAAAGTGATAAGGTGGGGGGTCGGCACTTTGGATCCATATTCACAGGGATTAATCAGTCCGACTAGACTACTCGTTGACCAAAAGGGCCGATCTCAAAAATTAACCATTCGGGAGATATGGCCCTATAACGATTTTCAGCCTATTTTCACCGATTTTGAGTCAAAATTTAGGCATATTTAGAGTCATTTTTCCAGGCCAAAATAGGGACTGCGTGATATACTGATGGTAGGTGATGATAGTATTTGTCTTCGACTATTCAAGCATCATGACCAATTTATGTTGCTCCATGTCTCTGAGACATAGTATGGAAACCACTGATAGGTGTCGCCCATCACCTTGAAAGTACCCTATCTTTGAAATTAAATATAGCCGATGGTACGGGTATGGGCAAGATGGGTAAACGGTAATTATGTAGAGGGGTACTAGTACTACCAAAATCAACAATAAAATTTTTGCCCACTCTTGTCCCATAGTGAATTGGTTGTTCACTATATATGCGCATAGTTTAATCGCCATATCGACCATAAATTTGCTCGAATCTGCTCGAATGAACTAGAAATGTTTGATAGAATGACCCCTGTATCAGGGGGAACTGTCAATTTTTTTTCAGATATCACTCATTCACTGTTTCTGAAATTTTCGCATATTGACTATAAATCTTCATGATACGATTTCATAGGTTCGGTGACCAAAAGTACCTTTATGCATTATCGAAAATTATTTTGATGGATACCCCCTGTCTCTACCTAGGCCTAAAGCGGCGGAAGCTTTATAATGATCAGACCAATAGACGAAATTTTATCAAAAAAATTAAGTAAGTGAATCAGTAATTATACACGAACGTAACAATTAAGTACGGGAATCAGTAATTATACACGAACGTAACAATTTACAGTATTGTTTATAGATGGATTGACTCAGCTATTTACAATACAGTGCCCATCTTTTCTAAGCGTCGGGCATTTCTTATAATGTATAATGAATGACTTTAAAATAACATAAAAATGGGGTTCTTGTACAATATAAATATTTTTGCGATATCTATTCTGCGTAGACTCTGGACAAGACATCAATAAATTTCTGAAACGTACGATTTATATCAGATAGGCAAATTTAATGTTTGGCCTTCATATGAAGTTACGTTGCAAGATATTATCCTCGAAGAGTTGATCCGATACGATCCTCGAAGAGTTGTGATTCTTATAGTTCACACTGTTCAATAATTCGAGAACGAAGTTTCCTTCTCGAAACTAGATCCAAGGCAGGTTCTTCATCAATTGTGTCATGTTCAACCTGCCCGAGTGGATGACCTCACTTTTGCTGGGCAGCCAATCTCGAGAAATAACTGTTCACTTGTTTAGTAGTGAGCCAGTCCTCTGAAAACTGAGATTTCATTAATTTCACAACATTGGAAGGCACCTCCTTTTTGCCAGTCTCGACCCCTATCATGAACCTTTGTAGCAAAAAGTCCTTTACTTTGTCGGAGGACCGTTTACGTATGTACAGTTTATATTCGCTTTTGGAAGGCCTACAAAATTGGTAATGGAAAACTAGTAACAATGGACTCTCTACTGAAAAACGAAAAACCACAGCAAGAAACTAATCCTGTCACTGGCCCCTACAGTGTTCCTGCTGTGGAGACTGGATCACTTCGTAGGGCAGGATCTTCTTCAGCGAATATAAACTGTACAGACGTAAATTGTGTAAAAGTTTTTACCACTCAAGAAGAACTTACTCGCCATATAGCTGGAGGAAAACATGTTCTAAAACCAGTATGTGAGACTAAATTGGATAAAATCAAAAAAAAGTGGGCCACAAAATTTACTGAAATCGCTTCTGTTGGTGTTCAAAGAACTGTTCATTCTATTGATGAAGAAGGCGGTGAACCTGTACTGACTATGAAACCTGGGTGGGCTCTGGAAACTACTGCCAGTCGTAAACGGTTCTCCGACAAAGTAAAGGACTTTTTGCTACAAAGGTTCATGATAGGGGTCGAGACTGGCAAAAAGGAGGTGCCTTCCAATGTTGTGAAATTAATGAAATCTCAGTTTTCAAAGGAGGACTGGCTCACTACTAAACAAGTGAACAGTTATTTCTCGAGATTGGCTGCACAGCAAAAGTGCGGTCATCCACTCGGGCAGGTTGAACATGACACAATTGATGAAGAACCTGCCTTAGATCTAGTTTCGAGAAGGAAACTTCGTTCTCGAATTATTGAACAGTGTGAACTATAAGAATCACAACTCTTTGAGGATCGTATCGGATCAACTCTTCGAGGATAATATCTTGCAACGTAACTTCATATGAAGGCCAAACATTAAATTTGCCTATCTGATATAAATCTTACGTTTCAGAAATTTATTGATGTCTTGTCCAGAGTCTACGCAGAATAGATATCTCAAAAATATTTATATTGTACAAGAACCCCATTTTTATGTTATTTTAAAGTCATTCATTATACATTATAAGAAATGCCCGACGCTTAGAAAAGATGGGCACTGTATTGTAAATATCTGAGTTAATCCATCTATAAACAATACTGTAAATTGTTACGTTCGTGTATAATTACTGATTCCCGTACTTATAATTGTTACGTTCGTGTATAATTACTGATTCACTTACTTAATTTTTTTGATAAAATTTCGTCTATTGGTCTGATCATTATAAAGCTTCCGCCGCTTTAGGCCTAGGTAGAGACAGGGGGTATCCGTCAAAATAATTTTCGATAATGCATAAAGGTACTTTTGGTCACAAAACCTATGAAATCGTATCATGAAGATTTATAGTCAATATGCGAAAATTTCAGAAACAGTGAATGAGTGATATCTGAAAAAAAATTGACAGTTCCCCGTGATACAGGAGTCATTCTATCAAACATTTCTAGTTCATTCGAGCAGATTCGAGCAAATTTATGGTCGATATGGCGATTAAACTATGCGCATATATAGTGAACAACCAATTCACTATCGGTCAAAATTTCGAAAAAGGGGTACCTTTAAAAATTATTTCTGATAATGGGACAAGAGTGGGCAAAAATTTTATTGTTGATTTTGGTAGCACTAGTACCCCTCTACATAATTACCGTTTACCCATCTTGCCCATACCCGTACCATCGGCTATATTTAATTTCAAAGATGGGCGACACCTATCATTGGTTTCCATACTATGTCTCAGAGCCATGGAGCAACATAAATTGGTCATGATGCTTGAATAGTCGAAGACATATACTATCATCACCTACCATCAGTATATCACGCAGTCCCTATTTTGGCCTGGAAAAATGACTCTAAATATGCCTAAACTTTGACTCAAAATCGGTGAAAATAGGCTGAAAATCGTTATAGGGCCATATCTCCCGAATGGTTAATTTTTGAGATCGGCCCTTTTGGTCAACGAGTAGTCTAGTCGTCGGACTGATTAATCCCTGTGAATATGAATCCGATCGGCTGACCCCCACCTTATCACCCCCTGCATGGTTTTCTCGTGGAATGACACTTAAGTATACTGCAAGAATTTTGAGAAGTATTTATTCTGCTTCCATTTAATGGAGTTGAATAGAGGTATTTAGTCTCTGTGTGTATGCCAGATGTAAAACGGGGTAGAACCGCAATACAAAACAATATACTATTTGAAGAAGAATTTATTCTACTTGAATATTTTCCAGAAATACTACATTTTATAAATATACATTTAATTACATATATGAAAACATGCATTATTGCAAGTCTTTATTAAGGCTTCAGATGTCATAGAAATTATAAATTAGATCTTTATTTACACAACAAGCACAAAATCAACTCTGTAGACCCAGGGATGGCTTGGATTCAGCTTGGATTTAAACGGGATTTCGTTGACTGATTTAATTTTAAATGGCGTCGTGAGCGGAGATTAGCCGTTTCGTTGACGTCATACTCCCGGATCGAGGCTAAATGATAGAGTGTACGAAGCGAGGCCGCTGTTGAGCGATGACTTAACAAATGACATCTAAACTATTTAAAGTGCAATAAACTAAACACAGATAATGACAAATTATACAATTCCTGGAGACCGTGAGATGACTAATACAGACGGACAGGTCTTCTGTCTTAATAATATCAATAAAAATATTTTTATTTCCCCAATAGGCACGACGCCACTGGTGTATACCTATAGATTTATCATAATTGTATTATAATATTATGTCCTATATTCAATTGATTTAATGCATTCCCAAAATACAAGTAAGAATGAAAATTTACCCTTTCACTCATTTTGTCCAATTGTTATAAAAATCCAAAAAGGTAAAACACAAATTCGGATATGATGACAGCAGACAAAAGACAGCAGAGATTATGTAGGAGCAGTTAACGCCTGTCAATCAAACGATCGACCATACTAAGAATCGGTGAAGATGGAATTCAATCCCATTTCTAGTCAAAAATTACACTGGTGATAACTATGTTCAGAATAAAGTAATTTGACTGAAATTTCCAATATATTCTTCTTTAATCATCTATTTTTGAACTGTTATAGCAAGAATCTCCCATAATATATATTTAAGTTGATGTCCCACTAAATTGTACCTAAAATCGTTTTATACTTTCACCTTTGCCCCAGTTATTCTTCATGCGATTATAAGTTTGCTTACATTTTTCAAACAATGACAAAATCACTCAGTAAAGTAATGCCATGTAAGGATGTGGATGCAAAACAGACAAATGAAATGAAATGAAATGAAATGGAGTTTAACGTCCTACTGTTCTGCTCCTAACCTGGGCTAATGAAGACGGGCATACGCCATACAGTGTGCTATGAGGGAAATTTTGCCCGGACAGCGGCACTACGGCCTACTCTTATATCGAATTCCAACTGCCAAGGACAAAACAGACAAAGAATGTAACAATAATTAAGGACTTTAAAATTTACATTCTACACAGAGGGGTCCATCTACTTTATACTTCGAGAATAGATCTCTGTCCTCAATGGCCGTCATATCCAAAAATTAGAATATTGTTTTGTTGTGCGGGTTTACTCCGTTTCACATCTGACATACACACCACAGACTAAATGTCGGTCAACTAGCTTAGTGTCTGTTCTCAAGCGGGGCTAACTGTAGACAAGACAGCCTAAGTTTAGTATGGAAACTTCATTGTTGTTGTATTATGTCTTGTGACCTAAATTGGATTTTATTGGGTTACATAGTTTATTAATAACTATTAATGTCTTTATATGTTATCCATTAATCTAAACCTGTCGCCTGGATACTTTTATTATGACAGCATTTGACTTTTATTGTATTTTATCAAAATGTCGGATGGACAAATTAACCACAGACAGTTTAGTCAGTCAGATTGTTTTTAAAAAGTAATAAATTAAATAGTTGACATGTTTTAATTATTTACATTGACTAGAGGCGAGAATTAACTTTAAAAACAATAAGATAATCTTTCGGTGGCTGGGGATAGCAGGATGGCCGAATGGTTAGCGCATGCGCGTTGGTTCACAAGGTTTGTCATTGAGTCAAGTGGCGTGGTTTCGATTCTCCGCTTGTACGAGACAAGGAGTAGGGTCGCCTGTCCAACTTCGTGGGTTTTCTCCGGGTCCTCCGGTTTCCTCCCACTAATAAAGACCTCTACGCGCAAGAGAATTATTGAAATAAAATTGAATCATATCCCGAAATGATCTAGTTTGTATCGAGTGGACGTTAAACTCTCTCTCTATCTCCCTCCCTCTCTCGGTGGCTCAGTGACAAAGGTGTTTGCCATCTAACGTGGGTCCCAGATTCAATCCCTCCATTCGGTACTATTGATAAGGGGGAATCAAACTGGAAAATTTCGAGGAACGTTTCCTGACAGCACCGGGATTGAACTGTGGATCTATACTGGGATAATCCCGGGGGTGCCCTTTCGCACTTTTGAACCGCTTACAATTTTGCCAGTGGGATATCGGGAAATTTCCCGAAAGTAGAAAATAAAGGAGCAAAATAATATTCTTCTGGACCCCTTTTGAAACACGGACTCTAGCCTTTAAGAGAACTAAATCGAGCAATGAATTGTTGTGGAATTCAGAAAAATACTATAAGCAACTGGGGAGGCAATGCAACTCTAGGGAAATAATAGAATCAACTAGAAAGCCAATATAAACAACTAGAGCAACAATATAAACAACTAGAGAGACCATAGAAACAACTAGAGAGACAATATAAACAATTAGAGAGACAATATAAACAACTGTGAAAAACAATATAAACAACTAGAAAGACAATATACACGACTGTTAAAAACAATATAAACAGCTAGGGAGACAATATAAACAAATAGAAGGATGATATACACAATTAGAGAGACAATATAAACAACTAGAAAGACAATATACACAACTGTGAAAAACAATATAAACAGCTAGGTAGACAATATAAACAACTAGAAAGACAATATACACAAGAGAACTAAATCGAGCAATGAATTGTTGTGGAATTCAGAAAAATACTATAAGCAACTGGGGAGGCAATGCAACTCTAGGGAAATAATAGAATCAACTAGAAAGCCAATATAAACAACTAGAGCAACAATATAAACAACTAGAGAGACCATAGAAACAACTAGAGAGACAATATAAACAATTAGAGAGACAATATAAACAACTGTGAAAAACAATATAAACAACTAGAAAGACAATATACACGACTGTTAAAAACAATATAAACAGCTAGGGAGACAATATAAACAAATAGAAGGATGATATACACAACTAGAGAGACAATATAAACAACTAGAAAGACAATATACACAACTGTGAAAAACAATATAAACAGCTAGGGGGACAATATAAACAACTAGAAAGACAATATACACAACTGTGAAAAACAATATAAACAGCTAGAGAGACAATATAAACAAATAGAAGGGTGATATAAACAACTAGAGAGATAATATAAACAACTAGAAAGACAATATACACAACTGTGAAACACAATATAAACAGCTAGGGAGACAATATAAACAACTAGAAAGACAATATACACAACTGTGAAAAACAATATAAACAGCTAGAGAGACAATATTTATAAACAAATAGAAGGATGATATAAACAACTAGAGAGACAGTGGGTATGAACTGGAAGCCTTGAGTACTGACTAATACTTTAATATTTGTGTTTTTATTAACCCAGATTTTGACAGATATCCATAAATTTTGACTGAAAGGACACTAAAGTCAAGATATATTTTTCTGATTTCCCACTGGAGTGACAATAATTGAACTTATCATAAATAGATTTTTCTCCCTTTATTACTCAATATGTTTTGACATATAAAACTTTTAAAAATTCAATAGGCTAAATTGTTGCGTTTTTCTGGGGTTGTTTTTATTTTTAAAATTGTCGACCGCTTTCTAGTATAGATTGATTTATAATTTATACCATTTAAATCTTTTAATATGGATTTCTTTTCTGTCCTTACACACTGGATCCTTTGTTCTCTGACTCGGGTGTTCAAGTTACTGATCAACCTGTAATGTGTTGTTTTAGTACGTGCACAGGTGATTATTTAAGGAAAAATATGTGTTCATATAGAATTATAAACCGATAATGGTAAATCTCTTTGATCTTTGGGGTATATTCTATGCTCGGAATAATTTGCGGTCTGACAATCGGGAGGGGGATATATACAAAGGAATTTGGGGGTTTTCTTCCGAAAATTTTTCTTTCAACCTGTATCGGGTTATTCTTCCAAGGTAGGTATTTTTTTCCCATAAGAAAACATGATATAAGGTTTTTCTGACTTGAATTCTGGGATATTCTCATTTTACAAATATGTGAACATAGACGGTTTATAAGCAAGATAAAGTCGTCGACTACGGTTATATTGGGGAAGAAACACTTCAGACAAAAACTATCGATTCTTGGGTTATTGTTTTCAGTTTTTCTGTGCCCAGAATAACCTCAGCCTCGTGCTTTATCCTACACTGTACACCCCAACATACTAACCCGGGTATTGTGGAAAACAGATCATGCATTTTCATGCTTGAACTGTATAAGAAATAACAAGAAACACCGTGTTAATTAAAACAGATAAATATATTTTTTTTCAATGTGGATTGTGAAAAAGTATCATTACCAAAAAAACTCATCCAATAGTATAAGGAAAAAATACGCAAAACATAGCGAACTAGGATAAATTTCTATTTGGCCCTTTTTTTTTAGATAATTTTATCCTTTTCTGTTGGATGTCTATTCTAACTAAAATACCATTTGCACATCATCGCACATGTTAATTTTTTTTTCGCATATGGTTAGTTTATTCTGTGGCTGACGAATCGTGAATGTAAAACGTATTCCAGTCAATGCAGCATACTTCATTCACACCAAATGAATATTACATTATCCATTGGCCTGTTGTGGATTTTATAGATAGATTGCCAGGCAATGAAACATACGCACACAACAGCTAATTTGTCCGTGCAGTCAACAAAAGGTGTCGCATATGTTTTTTTTCTTTTATCGGCAAGGAAAACATTTACAACACACTAAAATCGACATAATAAGCCATAAAGTAATTGTCAGACTTGCTTCACTTCTAGTTCTGCCCTATTCTAACGTTTAGTACGCCAAGCATTAAATATCAAGGACCATAAATCTGACAGTAATTATCAGAAATCATTGAAAATCAATAGTTTTCTTCGCCTCATGACCTTAATTGTTTAGCTTCCAAAACGTGGACACCGGACGGGTGGACGGGTGCGTAGACAATATCCGAAACGTGGGCGTATACAAAAGTGTCGAAAACCTGAAATCAGTAAATTATAGGCTTAAAATACATTTATCCGTATACCAATCCAAATTCCTTAAAATTATATTTCAAAAACCTGACATTGGAATGAACTGATTTGTATGCATCGTGAATAAAATGTATACACTGGCTATATTCAGGCTATTGATCCACTCCCCAATCTGCTGAGTAAACAACAATATTATGACGTGCAAAATGATGTATTGACCCTGTTATAGACGAATTGGTCAAACGATTTTGGGTGATAAAGTGCCTGTGATAAACTTGGGTCTCTCTCGTACCGTCCATTTACATTCACTCTTTCAATTTTCTACACAGACAGAAAGAGAAAGAAAGAAATGGGGTTTAACGTCCAATCGACACAAACTAGGTCATTTTGGGACTAACACAAGGTTCAATTCTATTTCAATAATTCGCTTGCGCGTAGGGGTCTTTAGCAGAGGGAGGAAACCGGAGGACCTGGAGAAAACCCACGAGGTTGGACGACCCTACTCCTTGTCACGTACAAAGACCGCATATGTGTCCGTAATGCATTTATTGTGTCTACAGCCTATAGTATTAGAGACATTTGTGATTTTAGGTAGACCATACCCTCTAACCCCTTTCGAACCCGATTTTGGTAAACTTTCTTTCGCTAAAGACCACTGAAAATATGCGTCAGTTTGGGTAAAAATAAAGATTACACAGTAAAGATTACACAGTAAAATTACAAAATGAAATGAAATGAAATGGGTTTTAACGTCCTACTGTTCTGCTCCGAACTGGGTTAATGAAGACGGGCATACTCCATACAGTGTGCCATGAGGGAAATTTTGCCCGGGCAGCGGGCCTACTCTTATATCGAATTCCAACTGCCAAGGGATCTTTTACGTGCACGCCAATGTGTACACGGAACCTCGGTTTTTCGTCACATCCTAACGACTAGACAGCTGTCCTTATCAGGCCCTCCGTCAGTATATTGATTACGCTTTGACCAGATCGGCATAGGTATTTTTTTATCTCGTGAAGTTTGCTATCATAATTTGTACAGCTTAACACCAACATGTATTCCCAATACCGAGAAATGATAGACATGCCAGCTTTCTTTGATGCACAGTTTGTTTTTACTTCCCTTTTTTACTGCCTGGATTTAATGGATCCTGGTGCCAGCCATACACTCCCGGGCCTGAAATGACACAAGCTTCAATTTACAAGAATGACGCAATAGAAGTAACGCGACCGGTCAGTTAGTTAGATTTTAAATGGAGACAATGAACTATGACCAATTGACCGTTTTATTATTCATACAGCTATACAAAGTCGGGGTTATTTGATATTTATGACAGGACACGTTTTAAATCAAAGCGTGATATATTGGAAATCATTTTTTCAGAAGAGTGTTTGACGTTTTGAGACACTTGTCAGTTGATGTTGAAGATCTTTACGTGATTTATTGGAAATCATTTTCTCCAGAAAATGACCACTTGTCAGGTGGTCTTGAAGATATGGATGTGTTACTTTAAATGGACGCATATCTCGTTTGAAATAACATTTAGTATGCATAAATAACCATTTATTAAAATCTTATGACGTGAATATGACGAAAACGAAATAGTATAAAAGAATCAATATTCCTACACGTTTATCACAAAGCTCCCTGAGTCGTTGGAGGTGATCTTATTTCTTTGTGCATTCTCTGGATTTAACATACTAGACGTAGAGAAGTCTTCTAGAGGATTCAACTATGGCCGCTTGTAAGTTATTACTTCTCGCGCTTTTCGGGACTATTTTAGCAGTGACGCTGGCTCGACCATCGAACTTTAAAAAGATTGACTCTCTGATAGAAAAAGCAAAACGTAGTTCCAGCCCAGACAGCGACAACAAAAGATATGAAAACAGCAGAAGCAATGAAAACAGCAGTAGGGACGACAGCGAAAAAAGTAGTACCAGTTCCATTAGCAGCATAAGCAAGAAAGATATCAACAGCAACAGCAAAAGCAATAAAGACATCAACAAAAACAGCAAAGGGGGCGAAGACAGCAGCAGCAGAAGCAATCGCAGAAGCGACGAAAACAGCAACAGTAGAAGCGACGAAGACAGCAACAGCAGAAGCGACGAAAACAGCAACAGCAGAAGCGACGAAGACAGTGACAGCAGAAGCCACAGCAAAAGCGACGAAGACCGAGACAGCAGAAGTGACGAAGACAGCAACAGCAGAAACGACGAAGACAGCAACAGCAGAAGCAACAGCAGAAGCGATGAAGACAGCAACAGCAGAAGCGACGAAAACAGCAACAGCAGAAGCGACGAAGACAGCAACAGCAGAAGCAACAGCAGAAGCGACGAAGACAGCAACAGCAGAAGCGACGAAGACAGCAACAGCAGAAGCAATGAAAACAGCAGAAGGGACGACAGCGAAAAAAGTAGTACCAGTTCCATTAGCAGCATAAGCAAGAAAAATATCAACAGCAACAGCAAAAGCAATAAAGACATCAACAAAAACATCAAAGGGGGCGAAGACAGCAGCAGCAGAAGCAATCGCAGAAGCGACGAAAACAGCAACAGTAGAAGCGACGAAGACAGCAACAGCAGAAGCGACGAAAACAGCAACAGCAGAAGCGACGAAGACAGTGACAGCAGAAGCAACAGCAAAAGCGACGAAGACCGAGACAGCAACAGCAACAGCAGAAGCGACGAAGACAGTGGCAGCAACAACAGAAGCGACAAAGACAGCAACAGCAGAAGCAACGAAGAGAGCAACAGCAGAAGCGACGAAGACAGCAACAGCAGAAGTGACGAAGACAGCAACAGCAGAAACGACGAAGACAGCAACAGCAGAAGCAACAGCAGAAGCGATGAAGACAGCAACAGCAGAAGCGACGAAAACAGCAACAGCAGAAGCGACGAAGACAGCAACAGCAGAAGCGACGAAGACAGCAACAGCAGAAGCGACGAAGACAGTCACAGCAGAAGGGACGAAAAACGCCATAGAAGATGTTTTGGCCGTCATTATCATTATAGACGTTTTAGTCGTCATTATAGAAACAGAAATAGGGACGAAGACAGCAACAGCAATAGCAACAGCAGAAGCGACGAAGGCAGCAACAGCAGAAACGACGAAGGCAGCAACAGCAGAAGCGACGAAGAAAGTAATAGCCGAAGCAATAGCAGAAGCGACGAAGACAGTACCAGCAGAGGCAATAGCAGAAGCAACAGCAGAAGCGACGAAGACAACAACAGCAGAAGCGATGAATACAGCAACAGTAGAAGCAACGAAGACGGCAACCGTGGAAGCAACGAAAGACGTCGACACAAGAAGACGGGCATAAGAAGAATAGCGTACTGGTAGACACGGATTGTGTCACGGATACAACTATGGGTAGAATAATACAGGAAACGCCAAAACAAATAATATTATTTGATATCTTGAACATTTATGATGTATTATGACCAGAGAAGGTTTATAAATTATTTAAATTTAAATGGTCATTATGGCAGATTAGATAAAATGTAGGCAGTTTTCACTATAAAAGTGAACAACTATATAATGTAAAGGGGATATGTTGAAAATTTCCGTCAAATTGCTCCACACTGAACCGAGATATTAGCGATTGAATTTTAAGCCTAGCCTCGATCATCATTGCTAAAGTCGGTACGATATAAAACATAGTCTCGATTATCCATTTTTGGATTTAATCATCAATGAGCGCTGAGCAGCATATCGGATTCAAATCCAGTGAAAATCCGACATATAAGATTGCATCCAGAGTTGATTATGGTCTTTTCTTGTTAATATATGTCTAATTAATAGTTTATATAACATGCCAAGCCTAAAGAAAGACCTGCAGTAAGCAGATTTAGCTCTTGCATAATGTATTTTTAAATAAATGTTGTTATATTGTTGTTATGTCTGATATTTGGTTTCTTTATCGCTTTAGGACATACCCGATGTGGTCTGGGGCGGATTGGGGCAGGGAACCGGCCCGCGCTCCCGTGTCGGAGCAGTCCCTTTTACTGACCGCGAAGCCAGCACGGGGGGTCCGGGGCCTCTCCCCCTGGAAAATTTTGAAAAATGAACCCCAAATATGCGATTTGGTGGCATAGTTGATTATAATCTCTGTCAAATAATATATCTCATAATACTCCCGCAATTTGAGACCATTCCCGACAACCCAATTCTGTAATTTCATCTCTGAAAATAACGAGTTAATAAAAATGTCAAGGAATGTTTAACACCAGCCTCAGGAAATCGTCAAATTTTGCTTAGGCCTTAAATTTGAATATTTTTTTGGAGTTACGAACCATCGGCAGACGTTTCTGGCGCATCCCCACAAACAGGGTGCAGGTGACTTAATAATTAGTAAATTTGCAGCCGACAGTGTCGGGTGAATCCGATGAAATTTTCGGATGAAATTCGGAATCCCCATTCCCAGCACACTCGGCCCAGAAAGTCTATTATACCAGCCCATTCCAGACTCCAGTGATGGCGTGGCGGTCCGTTAAAGCCACCGGCCACATACAACATGATCATCATTATGATTTGTTTTTAGTATTTCTGTGAAGGGGGTGGCCGAATGGTTAGCACGTGCGCACTCTATCATAAGGTCTGTCATTAAGTCAACTGGCGTGGTTTCGAATCCCCGGTTGTACGTGACAAGGCGTAGGGTCGTCTGTCCATCCTCGTGGGTTTTCTCCGGATCCTCCGGTTTCCTGCCACTGCTAAAAGAATGAAATTCAACCATGTGTTAGTCTCGAACTGACCTAGTTTGTGTCGAGTGGACGTTAAACCCCATCTCACTCTCTCTCCTCTCTCTCTCTCTCTCTCTCTCTCATTTCAGTAAAGTGGATTATAGTTTTAATCCTTTTGTATTTGATAACCCCCATGCTTGACTGCTCCTAGCATAAGTACAATAGCGGTGTGGGGGTGCGGGGGGGGGGATAACGGCGAAATACATATATCATACGGATGTAAATACAAAAACGATTTTCAGTCAATTGTTTATAGGTTTATACTGTAATATCTAATTAATAAACTATAACACATACTTATGGAAGAACAATTACTGATTTATTTGGGCGATTTATTTGGGATAACGGCGAAATACATATATCATACGGATGTAAATACAAAAACGATTTTCAGTCAATTGTTTATAGGTTTATACTGTAATATCTAATTAATAAACTATAACACATACTTATGGAAGAACAATTACTGATTTATTTGGGCGACGTTTCGAAGAGTATTCTCTCAACGTTTTCAAGCAAGGGCCTGGCAAGGACAGCTGTCTAGTCCTTCGGATGGGACGAAAAACCGAGGTCCCGTGTATACATTGGAATGCACGTAAAAGATCCTTTGGAAGTTGGAATTCGATATAAGAGTAGGCGATAGTGCCACTGCCCGGGCAAAATTTCCCTCATAGCACACTGTATGCCGTATGCCCGTCTTCATTAGCCCAGTTTAGGAGCAAAACAGTAGGACGTTAAACCCCATTTCATTTCATTTCATTTCATTTGCTTGATAACGTTGAGAGAATACTCTTCGAAACGTCGCCCAAATAAATCAGTAATTGTTCTTCCATAAGTATGTGTTATAGCTCTATCCAGTTACTAAATGCCTCTAAAAGATCAATATCTAATTAAGTGAGCAGTCCTAATTGAATTGAAGTATTTTGTGTCTGCTTATTCCAGTCTACACATCTTTAGTCTCGTTCATCAAATTATGTATTAAAAAAACACTTACAATGGTAGTAAAAACACAATAATAATGGAATATGTCAAACTTGCATCACGATTCGTCAATTGGAACGTATATTATAACCATTTATATACATGTATATAACATTTGAAGCCAAAGGCAATACTTGCAATTTGCAGATTTAACTCTTGTATAATGCCTCTCTTTCTCTTTAAACCAAGACGGTTACATTTTAAATAAACAAATTGAAAAGAGACTGGCATGTCACCAATATGGCCGTTTTGTTATTTATTGGGCCATATCGAGGCATGTTCATGTGACATTTAAACGAAATCGTGATTTTAGTTATTGATTGGAATTCAGTTTTTCTAGAATAGTGTTTGAAGTTTTGCTAGAGTTGTCAGAATTTATTTAAGGACCTTATGTGTTTTTTTGATTTGTCACTTTAAATCGACGAATATCACGTTGTAAAAAAGAGACATTATTCTTAAGTAGCCATTTAGTGACACGAATCAAACGAGGTGATGGTCTATAAAAGCTCAAATTTTCCTACACGCTTATCACATAGTTCCCACGGATCTTGTAACAGAAGAAGTTCTCTGGATTTAACGTACTTGTCGTAGAGAAGTCTTCTAGAGGATTCAACTATGGCCGCTTCCAAGTTATTGCTTCTCGCGCTTTTTGGGACTCTTTTAGCAGTGACGCTGGCTTTACCATCGAACTACAAGGAGATTGACTCTCTGATAGAAAGGACGAAACGTAATGCCAGCCCAGACAGCAACAGTCGTAGCGATGAAGATAGTGACAGCAGAAGCGACGAAGACAGCGATAGCGAAAGCGACGAAAGGGAAAAACGTAGTGCCAGCCCAGACAGCAACAGTCGTAGCGATGAAGATAGTGACAGCAGAAGCGACGAAGACAGCGATAGCGAAAGCGACGAAAGGGAAAAACGTAGTGCCAGCCCAGACAGCAACAGTCGTAGCGATGAAGATAGTGACAGCAGAAGCGACGAAGACAGCGATAGCGAAAGCGACGAAAGGGAAAAACGTAGTGCCAGCCCAGACAGCAACAGTCGTAGCGACGAAGACAGCGACAGTCGTAGTGAAGAAGACAGCGATAGCGAAAGCGACGAAAGGGAAAAACGCAACGCCAGCCATGGTAGCGACAGTCGTAGCGATGAAGATAGCGATGAGGACAGTGATAGCGAAAGCGACGAAAGGGAAAAACGCAATGCCAGCCGTGGTAGCGACAGTCGTAGTGATGAAGACAGCGACAGCAGAAGCGACGAAGACAGCAGATTCGATTAAAAAAGTTGACCCCGAACGTTCTGGTAGGCACACAATGTGACACGGACATCCCGGTGAATTAATATAAGAATATAGAAAAAAAACCAATCAAAACAATCCTAAAATATACGTTCATGATGTAAAATGATTCGGAAATGTTTATAAATATATTTAAATTGAAATGAGTTGTCTTCTAATTTCAAACCACATTTGTTATTTATTGGTCGATTCAGCACGCACACCTGTCTCTGTGTTCTGGACATTAGCTTTGTCTACGACAGTTCAGTTCTAAACCTGAAGTTTATTATTGAATTCAAAATAAAGAGTGGGCCGTCGCTCCGATGTCCGGGCGAAATTCCCGGTCTACACAAAAACAACGATAATGGCCATGGAAAGGGGGAGTGAATAGACCCTAGCTACGAGAACGTGGCTAAAGACTTTGAGATATACTGGCGTGTCCTTTTGTTTAGCTACGATTGGGTGCCTGTAGTGTCACCTGGCAAACTTAATTTCTTTATTAATGCATGTAACAGCTAAAATATAAGTTAATTTTATTCTATTAGATCTTATTACACATACGCAGCCCAATCTACTGAAACAACTTTCATTTATTGTCAATTAAAGATACATTAGTTAAGAGTTTAATAAAGAGTTGGTCATTCTTGCTATAATAATTCAAAAATAGATGATAAAAAAAAATTCATTCAAATTGCTTCATTCTCAGCCAAATTATCATTGTTTGTAGTTTTGACAAGATGTGTGCACAGTGGTAACCAGGGCACTGGTATAATCGGGACTCAGCCTCGCTTTCCCATTTTTAAATTAAATTTTTAAATGGCGAACCGTTTTAATCTAGTTAAAATCTCGAGTATCCGATGCCATCGAGAGTCGATTAGTGTCTTGTTTTGTTAATAAATGTCTAATTAATAGTTTATATAACATTTCAGGCCTAAAGAAAGACCTGCAATAGGCAGATTTAGCTCTTGCATAGTGTATGTTTAAATAAATCAAGCGTTTTTTTTTATCAAAATTGATACGGACATTCATAATTACGTTGATTACTCCTGCGCAACTCGGATCAGGTTAGTACATTGAATGGCTATTGTACACGAGGCCCCGCCTTTATGTGTTATTATCGTTTCGATTAAAAACGAGGGGTTTGTACCCGTGTCAAGTAGGATTTTCTGCTTCATTGTAGTTGGATGTGGCATAAATGTTATCAATCGTTGTTTTGAAGAAAAAATTGTCAAGTGTGCTTATTTGAAGCCCGATGTGATAAGCGTTGGGGGTTTGCCAGTTGAAACTATATAGCACCATCTCCTATCTCGAAACACAGAGGTTTGAGACATGAGGTTTCGTATCTAATTAGGCCCCTATTGTAATATATCGGCCTCAAAATGGTTTTGCAAGAGCCACAATCACACACACACAGATTGCCAGTTATTGTCCCAGATGTGATTGAGTGACGTACTGGAAGGGGGGGGGCGGTTATCGCGAGGGTGTTGGATCAGAAGGTCATTAATTGAGTTAAGTGTCGTGGTTTCGATTCCCTACTTGTACGTGACAAGGAGTCACCTGTCCAACCCCGTGGGGTTTCTCATCTGAAGGTCGTCTTGGTTCCTCCAGCTCCTAGAGACCCCTACGACGAAGCCAAAAATTGAAACAAAAATTGAACCATATGTTAGTCCCGGAAGACTTTAAACTGCTATGCACCTACTGAGCTAATGAAAACGGATATACGCCATAAAGTGTGCTATCAGGAACATTGTGCCCGGACAGCCACGCCACAGCCTGCTCTTATATCGAATACCAACTGTAAAGCGTTCGTTTACACGTACGCCAATGTGTTCACGGGAACTCGTTTTTTCCTATCTGAACGACTACACTGATACCCCCTTATCTAGTCTAGTTAGTTTAAAGAAACATTATGGGAGATTAGATAAAGAGCTGGCAGTTAAGAATTAGATAAAGTAAAAAATTTCAGTCAAATTGATGCACTCTGAATTTAGCGATTGAATTTTCGACCTTGCCTCCATCATCATTACTAATGTCGGTACGATAAACAAAACATAGTCTCGATTTTCCATTTCATGATTAAAACATGAATGAAAGTTGAGCAGCAAATCAGATCCTAATCCAGTATATATCGCAGGCTAGCGATAACATCGGGATTTGATTATGGTCTGGATAAGTTAATTAATGTTTAATTAATAATTTAGATAACATTTCAGACCTAAATAAAGACCTGTAACAGGCAGATTTAGCTCTTGCATAATGTATGTTTAAAACTTATTGTATTACATCGTCATTCCATTGTACAATACAAAGGATTAGACAAAAGTTCTAACAACTTACTTATAGACGAACAATTACTGATTTATTTATTCGACGTTTCGAAGAGTATTCTCTTAACGTTTTCACTTGCTTGATAACGGGGATCACGTGGCTAAGTGGGTAAGACGCTGGCTCGCTAGCCTGGAGGTCGGATGTTCGATCCCTGCATTGGCCGAGAAAGTTGATCGAGATTTTCCGGCGTGGTTCCCCCCTGTCAGTGATGCAGGACGGAGGGCCTGACAAGGACAGCTGTCTAGTCGTTCGGATGGGACGAAAAACCGAGGTCCCGTGTATACATTGGAATGCACGTAAAAGATCCTTTGGCAGTTGGAATTCGATATAAGAGCAGGCGATAGTGCCGCTGCCCGGGCAAAATTTCCCTCATAGCACACTGTATGGCGTATGCCCGTCTTCATTAGCCCAGTTTAGGAGCAAAACAGTATAGGACGTTAAACCCCATTTCATTTCATTTCATATGCCTTATAACGTTAAGGGAATACTCTTCGATACGTCGCCCAAATAAATCAGTAATTGTTCTTCTATATAGTCCGGTGACTGAAGGGGGGGAATCGCCACCCGAGCTGTGAATTTATGAGACCAAGTTTTTCTAGACCATTTTTTTGCGTAGATTCCGCATCTGGGTGGTGATCAGGCGTTTGAGGGGGCGTTTGCGAGATATAGGGGGTCAAATGTCTACAATGGGGGGTGGGGGATGTCATTATGTTGACATAATATATTAATAAAACATAAATTTCTAGGACTGCCCATCTATAAATAAGTGTTTATGATGCCCCTCGACAACTGTTTTGATTTATGGGGAGGTGGGGTGTGGGTAGCAGGTGTTCTCGTGTGGAGGGGTGTGGTGGGTATAAAATTGGCGGGGAAATGAGTTCACGTTGATTTAAATGATGATTTTCTAAGAGCTTGATGAAACATCTCTAAATATGTTTATAAGATTCCTATTGTATGGGGGTGGAAGCGGTGAGGGGGGGGGGCGGTGCGGGTGATGGCGGGTGGCAACATGTATTTTTGTGGACAGAAATCATTTCGTTCATAATTTAGCTTAAAGTGGTATGTCGTTAGCGTTTTCATTCAAAATATTAAATTATAATGGTACTTTTCAAGAGATCTAGAAATGTAAATCAAAAACACATTAACTCAGAGATATGTTTAGTTGTTAGTTTATTCTTTGTCTTCATCAGAAGATTCAAAATCAAAAGTTCATATGAGTGAGATAAATAATTTCTTGGTTGCTGGCCAACAGCTCGCATATCCTTTGGATATGCTTCAGAAACCAATTCACATTGTAAATCTTCATTCCAGCCTTGTATTGCAGAGTCAATACGGCGAAAACCGACTTACATCAGTAGATGACACTAGAAGAAGTATCTTCTGGAGAAATTTTAATTGTGATGAAATATAACAAAACTTTCTTTTTTTTATTACCATCTTGCCCGAGTTGTTTTTTGCTGCACATTAAACGCAATAATTATGTTGCAGCAATATGGAGACAGGTTGCAAAATTAATGATCGAACAAGATGACTCTGCAATACAAGGCTGGAATGAAGATTTACAATGTGAATGGGTATCTGAAGCATATCCAAAGGATATATGCAGGCTGTTGATCTGCCATCAAGAAAATATCTATCCCGCACATATTATAAGAATAAACTAATATCTAAACATGTGTTTTTCATGTACATTTCCAGATCACTCGAAAAGTACCATTATAATTTAATATTTTGAATGACGATATTGGCACTGAACGAAAACTCGAGAAAACACTTTTCAGGTCAATTTTGAACCAAGTGGTTTCTGTCCCCCAAAATACATTTACCCTCCCCCATACAATGGTAATCGTATACCCATATTTAGAGATGTGCAGTGGAATTAAAAAGTAATGTTTTTACCAAGCTCTAAGAAAATCATCACTTCCCGCCAATTGTACCCCCCTCCATCCATACACGCACACCTGCTACCCCCACCCCACCTCTCCACAAATCAAAACAGTTGTCCAGGGGCATCATAAACACTTATTTAAAGATGGGCAGTCCTAGAAATGTATGTTTTATTAATATATTACGTCAACATAATGACATTTCCCCCCCCCCCTATTGTAGACATTTGACCCCCTATATCTCGAAAACGCCCCCTCAAACGCCTGATCACCACCCAGATTCGAAATCTACGCAAAAAACTGGTCTAGAAAAACTTGGTCTCATAAATTCACAGCTCGGGTGGCGATTCCCCCACCTCCCTTCAGCCACCGGACTAATAAGTATGTGTTATAGTTTATTGCTCTATTCAGTTACTAAATGTCCCTAAAAGATTATTATAACAACTTAATTTATGTTCTAACTTTGTAATTAATAAACTTGAATTTTGTTCCACGATTTTAATGTTTTAATCCCTATGTTTGACTACTACAAAAGCCATTTAATTTTACTTGGCCCTTTACTATATTTCACGAAAACGGTTATTTATAAGAGTTTTTTGTTTTCTTCATCAATGTGCTGACATTTAGGTTTCATGTAACACCTAGCTGATCAGGACTCTCACTAATATTATACAACTTTTGGGAAATATTCCCTCTTTTATGGAAGCGTATACGGGTCAATAGCGCGATAGATACCGCAATATTAAGTTGGTAATATGTCAACATATTGAGATTGTTCTGGTGATTTTATCACTGAAAAAACAATTTTTGCCGAGTTATTTGAATAACTCTGTTATATGTCGTCATTTCGTTTTAAATGCACACGTCGACATAGCGAATGGCGATATTTTGCGAAAATGTCGACATATGCTACGGCGATATGGAATATGTCGACAAAGCTTCAGAATAGCAATATCTTAACGCAAACGTGCACTTTTAAAACGAAATGGGGACATCTAACATAGCGCGTTGACTCAATTAACTCGGCAAAAATTGTATTTTTAGAGATAAAATCATCAGAAAAATCACAATATACTGACATATTACTGTATTAATATTGTGGTATCTATCGCGCTATTGACCCCTATACGCTTCCATACTCTTTTCATTTTGAGTGATGCCAGGACCACAATAGGTCAGGGACTGTACAGAGCAATGGACGCTTATACCCCCGTTAGACCCGGGTGGCGTTCTTACTGCGCTGCTACGGCGACGAAAAATGGTCTCAGAGCGCGTCAACATCGCCATAAGCGCGGTAAAAGCGTGGTGGACACGCCGGATATCGTGTGTGGTTTCCATGGTCGCCAATGATCGCCGACTCACGGCGTTAGTTTTGAACATGTTCAAAGCAAACGCCAGGGAAAGCTGTGTCAACGCGAATTTTTTCAAGTTTGTAATTTTTTGGTAATTTTCTCGCGTTGTGTTCACGTTTGTCGGCGACCATGTGTAGTTTCTGGTGGTCGTACGGTCGCAGCAGCGCAGTAAGAACGCCACCTCGGCCTGACAGGGGCATCACAACTAGCCGGAGTTTAAGCGAGCAAAAAACAACCCCACCACTAGTAGTAATGAATCAGACTATCTTCTGAATCTGAGTGAGGCCATAATAAAAAAAATAAACAATGAAAATATGTGTTTTTCTTTTTTTTGAATTAATAGAAACATCCCTTGCAGATACTATTTTTAATTGAACACTTTGCATATAAATAAAATACCACATTGGTTGGGCCTGCGTGTCAACTGAAGGGCCTTACATGATCATGTGTCACACAGGTCCTTCGGGCCTGTGCTTGGAAAATATTTGTTTCGGACACTGGCTATCCCCCGGATCTATTCGATCATTTGATCTGACATGTGCGTTTGTTTTTTGTGGTGTCCATATAGTGTGTCCTGTCCGTAGGTTTGTCTTGTGTAGGCTAATTGTTTGGGTGTGGTGCGGACCCCGTGTGGTCCCCATGCACTTACTATTACAGTCGTCTTCTGTTTTAGAGTGTAGACAGGGTTAAATCTAAATATTAAGGTTAAATGCAGATTTCGTCAAGGTCGCAAAATGTAACTAGCGCTAACCCTAACCCTAATTCAAGACCTAGCTCTAACCCACAATCTCATCAACTATCACTATCCTTTTATCCTATTTACATCTCGCGACCTTGACGAAATCTGCAGGTGTCCTTAATATTTAGACCAGATCGACGATGTAGACAGTTACACGCCCGGGGATAATAATACAACTAGTAAACCTTATGCTGTACATAAATTATGTATATAAAAAACACTTAAAATGGTAGTAAAGTCACAATAATATTGACATAGGCCTATATGTCAAACTTAGATCACGACTCCTCAATTGGAACATAAAACAACTGGTGATTGAGACAGATCTATCCGAACATGCCCGATATACATGTTTTATGTCAAATTGAGAGAGAGAGAGAGAGAGAGAGAGAGATGTAACGCCCATTCAATACAAACCAGGTTATATCGGGACTAACTTATGGCTCAATTTTAATTCAATAATTCGCTTGCGCGTAGGGGTCTTTAGCAGTGGGAGGAAACCGTGGGACCCGAAGAAAACCCACGAGGTTGGACAGGCGAAATCCAGACGGTTAAATTGAGGGCAACGGCTGTTTTTTATGAGGTGTAGGGGGTAAACTGCCACTAGGGATGCCGCACCATACATGCGTTGACAATCAGTTAAATGAAGATATAAGTGTTCTTTAAACATACATTATACAAGAGCTAAATCTGCCAATAGCAGGTCTTTCTTTAGGCCTGAAATGGTATCTAAATTATTAATTAGACATTAATTAACTTATACAGACCATAATCAACTCTCGATGGCATCGCTAGCCTGCGATATTTACTGGATTATGATCCCATTTGCTGCTCGATTTCCATCCATAATTTAATCATGAAATGGATGATCGAGACTATGTTTTTATCGTACAGACTTTAGTAATGATGATCGATGCTAGGCCGAAATTACAATCGCTTAATTCTCGGCTCATAGTGGGTCATTTTGACTGAAATTCTCAGCAAATTGCCCTTTCATTATCTAGTTTTTATCTATTATAAAAAGAACAACCAGCTCTTTATCTGATATCCCATAATGTATCTTTAATCAAACGTTTTATACAAAAAAAAATAGCAGGATGGAGGGCCTGAGAAGGACAGTTGTCTAGTTGTTACGATGGGACGAAAAACCGAGGTCTCGTGTATACATTGGCTTGCACATAAAAGATCCCTTGGCAGTTGGAATTCGATATAAGAGTAGGCCATAGTGCCGATGCCCAGGCAAAATTTCCCTAATTGCACATATTGCACGCGTTAGCAGAGTCCGAGTAGAACAGTAGGACGTTAAACACCATTTTATTTCATTTCATTACAAAAAAATATGATGATGATGCAATCTAACAATATTCTCTTTAAATATCTGACATTGGAATATATGAAACACGGTATTTTGTATTATTTATTTGATTAAGGCTTGTCAGTTGCACCTGTGTTGCATGCTGTAAATGGTATGGAAGTATTTGGACTAAGACTAGTAATTATTTCCCCTTATTTCATGTGGACGAATGTACTTCGAGTTATAAATAGACAATTTTCCCTTGATTTTTTTCTCCCCTCTTCCTGCATTTTTTGGTTGACTTTTTGGTCTAGAATTGGAGAAAAGGGATCAAATTTGCAATTTCATAGCAGTTTGGGGTAATACTGATGATAGGGGGTGTAAAGTGTCTTTCTGCAGAGCAATCATTGTGTCGGAAGTGAGATTTTCACCCCAGTCAACCTCAAATCTGCGTAGCAAAAAATCTAAATGGTCAACCCCCTACAAAATTATGATGAGGAGATTGCCAAATGTTGTCCCCATTGTGCCTATAAAGATTGGAACCAACGGAATGTTGAGCAAAAAAAAAGCTACAGTCTGTGATGTTACAGCCATTTAACATTGAAGTCAATGGGCAAATAATTGCTAGTCTGTCCATTTGTTTACAGTTGTCTCCCTTTCATTACTTAATGATCAAAGCCAGTCTTATTTAGAGTTGACTGTCTTATGTAATTATATTATTTGTATACAATTTTTTTCATTTATATTATATTTACCTGGTGGTTTTATGTTAAGTAAAGCCTTTGTATCAAATATACCTATGTCTTTTGTATCTTGAACCCAGTCGCTTTGGCTCAGGGCCGATTTTAACGTGCCTTGGAGCGCGTCCGTGCTCTAATGAGCGAAAACCGTGCTCTGAGAGATAAAAAGTTTCAATTTGAGCAAAATGGTACGCCACGCATCACTGAAGAGATGTCCATCATCCAAATCCATATTGTTTTGTAAATTTGAATCTGAGTTATCGGTGTCTACCTCAATGTGTGCATTAACATGAAGAGAGGGACTGGGAAATGGGGTTTAACGTCCACTAGTCTTTCGTATAGGACGAACAACCGAGGTCCTGTGTACAAATTGTCGTGCACGTAAAAGAACATTTGGCAATTAGAATTCGATATAAGATTAGGTCGTAGCACCGCTGTCCGGGCACAATTTCCCTCACAGGACACTGCATGGCGTATAACCGTCTTCATTAGCCGTGTGTTTCATTTCTTTTGCGTGTACACTGAAAATCCACTTTTCGTGCCATCCGAACTACTTAACGCTGTTTCTAGCTAAGCCCCGCTTCCTGAAAGTATACACAACTGTATCTCAGCAATTTGTTGGCAGGTCCGTCATAAATTCTGCATGCATTAGATGCTGAAATTAAAAATGTATACACAAGTTTTGTCAAATCTGCCAACAATTAATGAGATAAATACGTTTGGTTTAGTTCTGATTTCATTTCAGTGGGATTCACAAGCTGATTAAAATAAATACAGATCAATATTTCGTTTCGTTTTTTTTTTCCTTTCGATGACCAACACTACATGAAGATCTGACCGGTTGTAGCGATAGGTCGCGTCAGAGGTCATACGAGCGGCTTTTGACCCTATGACTTCAAACATTGATTAATCAATCAGCGTTGACGTCTCTAGTGATTTACCCAGTCCCGTGCATCGCACGCCAAGAAGTCGCCGTAACAGATGGTTTCATTGGCTAATCCCTCACGCCACCCAGAACGCAGATTATATAACAACTCTTCCAGATCCCAGTGTAGGACATACAAATAAAACGAAATTTTGAACTATAAAAAACGAAGCGAAATAAGATCTGTGTTTTTATCAGATTGTGTGATTCAAGGATAGACTGAGATGACCCTTTTAGTGACAGTAGAGTAGACTCGGGTGCTCATAAAGAAATTAATGTTCTTTCGTAGTTTGTGGGCACTTTGTAGTCTCGAATTTACGTATTTTGGATAAAATGACACGCACAGAGGCAATCTGTTTTTCAGAGTATTACGTAAGTCTTCTAATATCTCTGTAAAATATGACTGCCTTCAACACATGACGTCATATCACGCGCCGTCAATCATTGGCTCAATGGCGCGTGCATTGTTTACATAAGACATAACTGATTCGACCAGAATGGCGCCTTTTACTCAAATTAATACCCATTTACACTAAATTAGGAAATAATTTTGACCTACAAATACTTCAAACGTCTTTATTTATTTTTCTAATACATAAAAAAATGTTTTAGAATTTAATTTGTCGAAGAAAAAAAGTTAATTTGTGGCTCATTAAGTCGCATCGATGTCATCCTTATCAGTGATTGTCGCGGCCAAGCGAATATTCACTGCGGATCAGTGTGGCACAGGGGTAGTAGGGCATTCAGGATATACTCTGGAAAGTACCTTTTACATTCAGTTTTTCAAAACAATTCTCGCGCAAGGTGGGGTGCAACTTCTCAATACTCCCACCCTACAGAGAATGTCCTTCGCGGGGCCAGGCGTAGACGGTTCGCCCCGACCCCTAGTCAGTCCCCGTGGGTTTCAATGTGTGCAACGAACTCGTTTATAGGTCAAGGAGTCGATTTTAGATAGTTAGATCAGTCTAAATTAAAATGTCTTTTTTTTAAAATTAAAGGGACAATAACACTCTTGCTGGCTTGAAAGCTCCAGAAAATAAATAATATCTCTATCTAAGTACTAGATGTTTAAGTGTCCTACCTGTAGTGTAAATTATCCATTACATCCTATTTTACTTTTCCAGAGGGTTCGAAAATATTTTTAAATCGAAGTTTCATTTGAAAAGGCTTACGTTAGACGTTTCAAACCATTATGTTGGATTTTTTTTAAAATTTTTAAATAAGGTGTGTTAAGATGAAATTTGTATCATCAATTAATTGAAATATTCTAAAATAGTACAATTTGTTGACCAGAATAAAGATTGGGACACATTATTCAGTTTTAGTTAAGCACGTGTATTATTAAAAATTTGATTACGGTTTATATAATATGCGTTTTGACATAAATAGCAGCACTTCCATCATTCCTGTCTGGTTAATTGCATATAGATTGTCACATTACTCAAGTAAACGAACTGGTTTGATCCAGACTCATTACACAATCGACTTTTTATTCAATGTGAAATATCTCAATAACCATATAAATGTCAAATATTTGGTTGTTTCAAGGGTAATTATATTCGTAGACATGTTATTAAAGGTACCTTCTCACTAGTTATATTGGCGATGGTACCTTCCCGCGTACAAACTGTGGGATTTGATGACTTATTGGTACTAAAATCATATTAAAACTAATATTCCAAAGTTTTCTCCAAACCCTCAAAAAACGTTAACGGCAAAAGAACTACCCCATGCCGCAAAAATCTATTTGAAGCAGCGTTGTTTGTCACGTGACTTGATTGAGGAAGAGTCGATTTTTGTTTGTATTTGTCGCAATCTGATTAAAACACAGATCCTATTTCGTGTCGTTTTTTATAGTTCAAAATTTATTTTTACTTGTATTTACTACACTAGGATCTGGGAGAGTTTTTATATAACCCGTGTTCTATGTGGTGTGAGAGATTAGCCAATGAAATGGTCTGTCAGGGCGAGCTTTTGGCGTGAAGTGCACGGAACTGTGGGTAACCCACTAGAACCATCAACGCTAAAATCCGCTCGTATGACCACTGACTCGACCTTCCACTATAACCGGTCAGATCTTCATGTAATGTAGGCCATTGAAAGTATGAAAAAACGAAACGAAATATAGATCTATATTTTAATCACTTTGTATTTGTCGTTAGTCAGTGCCCATAAATATCAAAGTCTAAGTTAATTCTTGGATAATTTCTGTCACCTTTTTCCCGTCGTTTAACCGCAGAGTCTACTGGATGAAAACATCCACCAATGTTCTCACATCAAATTGGCCATCAGGGGGTTTGGGTGGCCGAATGGTTAACACGTGCGTGCTATATCATACTGTTTGTCATTGAGTCAACTGGCGGGCTTTCGATTCCCCTGTTGTACGTGACAAGGAGTAGGGTCGCCTGTCCAACCTCATGGGTTTTTTCCGGGTCCTTCGGTTTCCTCCCACTGCTAAAGACCCCTACGCGCAAGCGAATTATTGAAATAAAATTGAACCATGTGTTAGTCCCGAAATGACATAGTTTGTGTCGAGTGTTAAACCCCATTTCTCTGTCTCTCGTTAGCCATTATATCAACGCATAAAAAGCGATCCTTACGGCATTCGGGCGGATAGGCTGTATGTTAGTTTTGTGAGTGGCCCGTGGTGTTTTTCAGGGAATCCAGTATTTTTATTGTAATATTGAGTTTTTCCGATATATATATATATATATATATATATATATATGATTACTTTTGCGGGAATGTATCTTTAAATTCTTTTGTTTGTTTTTTTAATCTTTTTTAAAAATTTCAAATCAATTATTGCTCATGTCTAGAATAACTTGACAGCACTCAATCAACGAATGGTATTTAACTTCAAGTTTTTGGTCAAACGTTATCATACTCCTGACTCGCTTTGACGTCTCCTGTGTAGACATTCTCCGGAATATCATTACTTCAATAGGTGAGGTCTCGGCCAAGTCTTAAAGATGACTGGAGCAAGACTGGTACTCCTCTTGTTTGTTGGGCTTTGTGCCGTTTTGGCATTAACATATGCTCGACCAGCTGAAACCAACGAGGTCGATGCCATGCTAGAAAGAGTGAAACGTAACCCAGGTCCAGGTGGTAGAGAAGGTGACGAGGACGGAAAAGGTGACGAGGACGGAGAAGGTGGCGAGGACGGAGAAGACGGCGAGGATGGTGAGGATCGGGAAGGTCGAGAAGAACGAGATAAACGCGAGGCAAATGGTGATAGGGATAGTGATAGAGATGGTGATAGAGATGGCGATAGAGATGGTGATAGAGATAGAGATGGCGATAGAGATGGCGAAGATCGTGGGGACCGGGAAGATCGAGACCGTCGAGATAAGCGTGAGGCAAATGGTGATAGGGATGGTGATAGGGATGGTGATAGAGATGGTGATAGGGATGGTGATAAGGATGGTGATAGAGATGGCGATAGAGATAGAGATGGTGATAGAGATGGCGATAGAGATAGAGATGGCGAAGATCGTGGGGACCGGGAAGATCGAGGCGATCGAGATAAGCGTGAGGCAAATGGTGATAGGGATGGAGATAGAGATGGTGATAGAGATGGTGATAGGGATGGTGATAGAGATGGTGATAGAGATGGCGATAGAGATAGAGATGGCGATAGAGATAGAGATGGCGATAGAGATGGCGAAGATCGTGGGGACCGGGAAGATCGAGGCGATCGAGATAAGCGTGAGGCAAATGGTGATAGGGATGGAGATAGAGATGGTGATAGAGATGGTGATAGGGATGGTGAAAGAGATGGTGATAGAGATGGCGATAGAGATAGAGATGGCGATAGAGATAGAGATGGCGAAGATCGTGGGGACCGGGAAGATCGTGGGGACCGGGAAGATCGAGGCGATCGAGATAAGCGTGAGGCAAATGGTGATAGGGATGAAGATAGAGATGGCGATAGAGATGGTGATAGAGGTGGCGATAGAGACAGAGATAATGATAGAAGACGGGGTAGAAAAGGTAGGCGTTGTAATAGAGATAGGGATGATGGTGATAATGATGATGGCAGAAGAGGTGGTAAAAGAGGAAGGCGTTGTGATAGAGACAGGGATGGTGATAGAGAAAGGGATGGTGATAGAGAAAGGGATGGTGATAGAGATAGAGATGGTAAAAGAGGTAGGCGAGACTAATAAGTTGGAAAAGTTGAGCGTACATCGTCCGATCAGAGACCGTTCCCAGGGCCATTGAGAGGAAATGTGATGGGGCGAGACCCTTTTTTGCCCTGTCCCTTCTTTCCAACACTAGTCATATCTAGATGATTCACTAGCAGATTGCGATAAAGCGAAAACCTTTGCACATACTTATATAAGCTTCAAAGGAACAATAAAAAAATTCATGCATAATTGCCCATTTCAATTTTGAACTTACTTTGATATTCATGGGCCCCATAGACTCTTAAGAATTATGGGCTCTGGGGCGGCGCATTATCCAGTGCACACCTCGCCTGATGCTCATCTAAACAGAGAGAGAGAGAGAGAGAGAGAGAGGGGGAGAGACTCAACACAAACTAGGTTATTTCGGGTTGACTAACGTGTAGTTCAGTTTTATTTCAATGATTCGCTTGCACGCACGGATCTTGAGCTGTGGGAGGAAAACGGTGCACCCGGAGAAAACCCAGGAGGCTTGACAGGCGACCATTCAAGCGGGAAATCGAAACCATCCTCGTGGGTTTTCTCCGGATCCTCCGGTTTCCTGCCACTGCTAAAAGACCCCTACGAGCAAGCGAAGTATTGGAATGAAATTCAACCATGTGTTAGTCTCGAACTGACCTAGTTTGTGTCGAGTGGACGTTAAACCCACCTCTCTCTCTCTCTCTCCTCTCTCTCTCTCGCTCTCTCATTTCTGTAAAGTGGATTATAGTTTTAATCCTTTTGTATTTGATAATCCCCATGCTTGACTGCTCCTAGCATAAGTACAATAGCGGTGTAGGGGTGCGGGGGGGGGGGGGGAGATAACGGCGAAATACATATATCATACGGATGTAAATACAAAAACGATTTTCAGTCAATTGTTTATAGGTTTATACTGTAATAGCTAATTAATAAACTATAACACATACTTATGGAAGAACAATTACTGATTTATTTGGGCGACGTTTCGAAGAGTATTCTCTCAACTTTTTCAAGCAAGGGCCTGGCAAGGACAGCTGTCTAGTCCTTCGGATGGGACGAAAAAACCGATGTCCCGTGTATACATTGGAATGCACGTAAAAGATCCTTTGAAAGTTGGAATTCGATATAAGAGTAGGCGATAGTGCCGCTGCCCGGGAAAAATTTCCCTCATAGCACACTGTATGCCGTATGCCCGTCTTCATTAGCCCATTAGGAGCAAAACAGTAGGACGTTAAACCCCATTTCATTTCATTTGCTTGATAACGTTGAGAGAATACTCCTCGAAACGTCGCCCAAATAAATCAGTAATTGTTCTTCCATAAGTATGTGTTATAGTTTATTGCTCTATCCAGTTACTAAATGCCTCTAAAAGATCAATATCTAATTAGTTATGTATGGCGAAATAAGTGATCAGTCCTAATTGAATTGAAGTATTTTGTGTCTGCTTATTCCAGTCTACACATCTTTAGTCTCGTTCATCAAATTATGTATTAAAAAAACACTTACAATGGTAGTAAAAACACAATAATATTGGAATATGTCAAACTTGCATCACGATTCGTCAATTGGAACGTATATTATAACCATTTATATACATGTATATAACATTTGAAGCCAAAGGCAATACTTGCAATTTGCAGATTTAACTCTTGTATAATGCCTCTCTTTCTCTTTAAACCAAGACGGTTACATTTTAAATAAACAAATTGAAACGAGACTGGCATGTCACCAATATGGCCGTTTTGTTATTTATTGGGTTATATCGAGGCATGTTCATGTGACATTTAAACGAAATCGTGATTTTAGTTATTGATTGGAATTCAGTCTTTCTAGAATAGTGTTTGAAGTTTTGCTAGAGTTGTCAGAATTTATTTAAGGACCTTATGTGTTTTTTTGATTTGTCACTTTAAATCGACGAATATCACGTTGTAAAAAAGAGACATTATTCTTAAGTAGCCATTTAGTGACACGAATCAAACGAGGTGATGGTCTATAAAAGCTCCAATTTTCCTACACGCTTATCACATAGTTCCCACGGATCTTGTAACAGAAGAAGTTCTCTGGATTTAACGTACTTGTCGTAGAGAAGTCTTCTAGAGGATTCAACTATGGCCGCTTCCAAGTTATTGCTTCTCGCGCTTTTTGGGACTCTTTTAGCAGTGACGCTGGCTTTACCATCGAACTACAAGGAGATTGACTCTCTGATAGAAAGGACGAAACGTAATGCCAGCCCAGACAGCAACAGTCGTAGCGATGAAGATAGTGACAGCAGAAGCGACGAAGACAGCGATAGCGAAAGCGACGAAAGGGAAAAACGTAGTGCCAGCCCAGACAGCAACAGTCGTAGCGATGAAGATAGCGACAGCAGAAGCGACGAAGACAGCGATAGCGAAAGCGACGAAAGGGAAAAACGTAGTGCCAGCCCAGACAGCAACAGTCGTAGCGACGAAGACAGCGACAGTCGTAGTGAAGAAGACAGCGATAGCGAAAGCGACGAAAGGGAAAAACGCAACGCCAGCCGTGGTAGCGACAGTCGTAGCGATGAAGATAGCGATGAGGACAGTGATAGCGAAAGCGACGAAAGGGAAAAACGCAATGCCAGCCGTGGTAGCGACAGTCGTAGTGATGAAGACAGCGACAGCAGAAGCGACGAAGACAGCAGATTCGACTAAAAACGTTGACCCCGAACGTTCTGGTAGGCACACAATGTGACACGGACATCCCGGTGAATTAATATAAGAATATAGAAAAAAAAACAATCAAAACAATCCTTAAATATACGTTCATGATGTAAAATGATTCGGAAATGTTTATAAATATATTTAAATTGAAATGAGTTGTCTTCTAATTTCAAACCACATTTGTTATTTATTGGTCGATTCAGCACGCACACCTGTCTCTGTGTTCTGGACATTAGCTTTGTCTACGACAGTTCAGTTCTAAACCTGAAGTTTATTATTGAATTCAAAATAAAGAGTGGGCCGTCGCTCCGATGTCCGGGCGAAATTCCCGGTCTACACAAAAACAACGATAATGGCTATGGAAAGGGGGAGTGAATAGACCCTAGCTACGAGAACGTGGCTAAAGACTTTGAGATATACTGGCGTGTCCTTTTGTTTAGCTACGATTGGGTGCCTGTAGTGTCACCTGGCAAACTTAATTTCTTTATTAATGCATGTAACAGCTAAAATATAAGTTAATTTTATTCTATTAGATCTTATTACACATACGCAGCCCAATCTACTGAAACAACTTTCATTTATTGTCAATTAAAGATACATTAGTTAAGAGTTTAATAAATAGTTGGTCATTCTTGCTATAATAATTCAAAAATAGATGATAAAAAAAAAGAAAATATTGAAAATTCCATTCAAATTACCTCATTCTCAGCCAAGTTATCATTGTTTGTAGTTTTGACAAGATGTGTGCACAGTGGTAACCAGGGCACTGGTATAATCGGGACTCAGCCTCGCTTTCCCATTTTTAAATTAAATTTTTAAATGGCGAACCGTTTTAATCTAGTTAAAATCTCGAGTATCCGATGCCATCGAGAATCGATAAGTGTCTTGTTTTGTTAATAAATGTCTAATTAATAGTGTATATAACATTTCAGGCCTAAAGAAAGACCTGCAATAGGCTGATTTAGCTCTTGCATAGTGTATGTTTATACAAATCGAGCGGTTTTTTTTATCAAAATTGATACGGACATTTATAATTACGTTGATTACTCCTGCGCAACTCGGATCAGGTTAGTACATTGAATGGCTATTGTACACGAGGCCCCGCCTTTATGTGTTATTATCGTTTCGATTTAAAACGAGGGGTTTGTACCCGTGTCAAGTAGGATTTTCTACATCATTGTAGTTGGATGTGGCATAAATGTTATCAATCGTTGTTTTGAAGAAAAAATTGTCAATTGTGCTTATTTGAAGCCCGATGTGATAAGCGTTGGGGGTTTGCCAGTTGAAACTATATAGCACCATCTCCTATCTCGAAACACAGAGGTTTGAGACATGAGGTTTCGTATCTAATTAGGCTCCTATTGTAATATATCGGCCTCAAAATGGTTTTGCAAGAGCCACAATCACACACACACAGATTGCCAGTTATTGTCCCAGATGTGATTGGGTGACGTACTGGAAGGGGGGGGGGCGGTTATCGCGAGGGTGTTGGATCAGAAGGTCATTAATTGAGTTAAGTGTCGTGGTTTCGATTCCCTACTTGTACGTGACAAGGAGTCACCTGTCCAACCCCGTGGGGTTTCTCATCTGAAGGTCGTCTTGGTTCCTCCAGCTCCTAGAGAGACCCCTACGACGAAGCCAAAAATTGAAACAAAAATTGAACCATATGTTAGTCCCGGAAGACTTTAAACTGCTATGCACCTACTGAGCTAATGAAAACGGATATACGCCATAAAGTGTGCTATCAGGAACATTGTGCCCGGACAGCCACGCCACAGCCTACTCTTATATCGAATACCAACTGTAAAGCGTTCGTTTACACGTACGCCAATGTGTTCACGGGAACTCGTTTTTTCCTATCTGAACGACTACACTGATACCCCCTTATCTAGTCTAGTTAGTTTAAAGAAACATTATGGGAGATTAGATAAAGAGCTGGCAGTTAAGAATTAGATAAAGTAAAAAATTTCAGTCAAATTGATGCACTCTGAATTTAGCGATTGAATTTTCGACCTTGCCTCGATCATCATTACTAATGTCGGTACGATAAACAAAACATAGTCTCGATTTTCCATTTCATGATTAAATCATGAATGAAAGTTGAGCAGCAAATCAGATCCTAATCCAGTATATATCGCAGGCTAGCGATAACATCGGGATTTGATTATGGTCTGGATAAGTTAATTAATGTTTAATTAATAATTTAGATAACATTTCAGACCTAAATAAAGACCTGTAACAGGCAGATTTAGCTCTTGCATAATGTATGTTTAAAACTTATTGTATTACATCGTCATTCCATTGTACAATACAAAGGATTAGACAAAAGTTCTAACAACTTACTTATAGACGAACAATTACTGATTTATTTATTCGACGTTTCGAAGAGTATTCTCTTAACGTTTTCACTTGCTTGATAACGGGGATCACGTGGCTAAGTGGGTAAGACGCTGGCTCACTAGCCTGGAGGTCGGATGTTCGATCCCTGCATTGGCCGAGAAAGTTGATCGAGATTTTCCGGCGTGGTTCCCCCCTGTCAGTGATGCAGGACGGAGGGCCTGACAAGGACAGCTGTCTAGTCGTTCGGATGGGACGAAAAACCGAGGTCCCGTGTATACATTGGAATGCACGTAAAAGATCCTTTGGCAGTTGGAATTCGATATAAGAGCAGGCGATAGTGCCGCTGCCCGGGCAAAATTTCCCTCATAGCACACTGTATGCTGTATGGCGTATGCCCGTCTTCATTAGCCCAGTTTAGGAGCAAAACAGTATAGAACGTTAAACCCCATTTCATTTCATTTCATATGCCTTATAACGTTAAGGGAATACTCTTCGATACGTCGCCCAAATAAATCAGTAATTGTTCTTCTATATAGTCCGGTGACTGAAGGGGGGGAATCGCCACCCGAGCTGTGAATTTATGAGACCAAGTTTTTCTAGACCAGTTTTTTGCGTAGATTCCGCATCTGGGTGGTGATCAGGCGTTTGAGGGGGCGTTTGCGAGATATAGGGGGTCAAATATCTACAATGGGGGGTGGGGGATGTCATTATGTTGACATAATATATTAATAAAACATAAATTTCTAGGACTGCCCATCTATAAATAAGTGTTTATGATGCCCCTCGACAACTGTTTTGATTTATGGGGAGGTGGGGTGTGGGTAGCAGGTGTTCGCGTGTGGAGGGGTGGGGTGGGGATAAAATTGGCGGGGAAATGAGTTCACGTTGATTTAAATGATGATTTTCTAAGAGCTTGATGAAACATCTCTAAATATGTTTATAAGATTCCTATTGTATGGGGGTGGAAGCGGTGAGGGGGGGGGGGGGGCGGTGCGGGTGATGGCGGGTGGCAACATGTATTTTTGTGGACAGGAATCATTTCGTTCATAATTGAGCTTAAAGTGGTATGTCGTTAGCGTTTTCATTCAAAATATTAAATTATAATGGTACTTTTCAAGAGATCTAGAAATGTAAATCAAAAACACATTAACTCAGAGATATGTTTAGTTGTTAGTTTATTCTTTGTCTTCATCAGAAGATTCAAAATCAAAAGTTCATATGAGTGAGATAAATAATTTCTTGGTTGCTGGCCAACAGCTCGCATATCCTTTGGATATGCTTCAGAAACCAATTCACATTGTAAATCTTCATTCCAGCCTTGTATTGCAGAGTCAATACGGCGAAAACCGACTTACATCAGTAGATGACACTAGAAGAAGTATCTTCTGGAGAAATTTTAATTGTGATGAAATATAACAAAACTTTCTTTTTTTATTACCATCTTGCCCGAGTTGTTTTTTGCTGCACATTAAACGCAATAATTATGTTGCAGCAATATGGAGACAGGTTGCAAAATTAATGATCGAAAAAGATGACTCTGCAATACAAGGCTGGAATGAAGATTTACAATGTGAATGGGTATCTGAAGCATATCCAAAGGATATATGCAGGCTGTTGATCTGCCATCAAGAAAATATCTATCCCGCACATATTATAAGAATAAACTAATATCTAAACATGTGTTTTTCATGTACATTTCCAGATCACTCGAAAAGTACCATTATAATTTAATATTTTGAATGACGATATTGGCACTGAACGAAAACTCGAGAAAACACTTTTCAGGTCAATTTTGAACCAAGTGGTTTCTGTCCCCCAAAATACATTTACCCTCCCCCATACAATGGTAATCGTATACCCATATTTAGAGATGTGCAGTGGAATTAAAAAGTAATGTTTTTACCAAGCTCTAAGAAAATCATCACTTCCCGCCAATTGTATCCCCCCCCCCATCCATACACGCACACCTGCTACCCCCACCCCACCTCTCCACAAATCAAAACAGTTGTCCAGGGGCATCATAAACACTTATTTAAAGATGGGCAGTCCTAGAAATGTATGTTTTATTAATATATTACGTCAACATAATGACATCCCCCCCCCCCTATTGTAGACATTTGACCCCCTATATCTCGAACACGCCCCCTCAAACGCCTGATCACCACCCAGATTCGGGATCTACGCAAAAAACTGGTCTAGAAAAACTTGGTCTCATAAATTCACAGCTCGGGTGGCGATTCCCCCACCTCCCTTCAGCCACCGGACTAATAAGTATGTGTTATAGTTTATTGCTCTATCCAGTTACTAAATGTCTCTAAAAGATTATTATAACAACTTAATTTATGTTCTAACTTTGTAATTAATAAACTTGAATTTTGTTCCACGATTTTAATGTTTTAATCCCTATGTTTGACTACTACAAAAGCCATTTAATTTTACTTGGCCCTTTACTATATTTCACGAAAACGGTTATTTATAAGAGTTTTTTGTTTTCTTCATCAATGTGCTGACATTTAGGTTTCATGTAACACCTAGCTGATCAGGACTCTCACTAATATTATACAACGTTTGGGAAATATTCCCTCTTTTATGGAAGCGTATAGGGGTCAATAGCGCGATAGATACCGCAATATTAAGTTGGTAATATGTCAACATATTGTGATTGTTCTGGTGATTTTATCACTGAAAAAACAATTTTTGCCGAGTTAATTGAATAACTCTATGTTATATGTCGTCATTTCGTTTTAAATGCACACGTCGACATACGAATGGCGATATTTTGCGAAAATGTCGACATATGCTACGGCGATATGGAATATGTCGACAAAGCTTCAGAATAGCAATATCTTAACGCAAACGTGCACTTTTAAAACGAAATGGGGACATCTAACATAGCGCGTTGACTCAATTAACTCGGCAAAAATTGTATTTTTAGAGATAAAATCATCAGAAAAATCACAATATACTGACATATTACTGTATTAATAGTGTGGTATCTATCGCGCTATTGACCCCTATACGCTTCCATACTCTTTTCATTTTGAGTGATGCCAGGACCACAATAGGTCAGGGACTGTACAGAGCAATGGACGCTTATACCCCCGTTAGACCCGGGTGGCGTTCTTACTGCGCTGCTACGGCGACGAAAAATGGTCTCAGAGCGCGTCAACATCGCCATAAGCGCGGTAAAAGCGTGGTGGACACGCCGGATATCGTGTGTGGTTTCCATGGTCGCCAATGATCGCCGACTCACGGCGTTAGTTTTGAACATGTTCAAAGCAAACGCCAGGGAAAGCTGTGTCAACGCGAATTTTTTCAAGTTTGTAATTTTTTGGTAATTTTCTCGCGTTGTGTTCATGTTTGTCGGCGACCATGTGTAGTTTCTGGTGGTCATACGGTCGCAGCAGCGCAGTAAGAACGCCACCTCGGCCTGACAGGGGCATCACAACTAGCCGGAGTTTAAGCGAGCAAAAAACAACCCCACCACTAGTAGTAATGAATCAGACTATCTTCTGAATCTGAGTGAGGCCATAATAAAAAAATAAACAATGAAAATATGTGTTTTTCTTTTTTTGAATTAATAGAAACATCCCTTGCAGATACTATTTTTAATTGAACACTTTGCATATAAATAAAATACCACATTGGTTGGGCCTGCGTGTCAACTGAAGGGCCTTACATGATCATGTGTCACACAGGTCCTTCGGGCCTGTGCTTGGAAAATATTTGTTTCGGACACTGGCTATCCCCCGGATCTATTCGATCATTTGATCTGACATGTGCGTTTGTTTTTTGTGGTGTCCGTATAGTGTGTCCTGTCCGTAGGTTTGTCTTGTGTAGGCTAATTGTTTGGGTGTGGTGCGGACCCCGTGTGGTCCCCATGCACTTACTATTACAGTCGTCTTCTGTTTTAGAGTGTAGACAGGGTTAAATCTAAATATCAATGCTAAATGCAGATTTCGTCAAGGTCGCAAAATGTAACTAGCGCTAACCCTAACCCTAATTCAAGACCTAGCTCTAACCCACAATCTCATCAACTATCACTATCCTTTTATCCTATTTACATCTCGCGACCTTGACGAAATCTGCAGGTGTCCTTAATATTTAGACCAGATCGACGATGTAGACAGTTACACGCCCGGGGATAATAATACAACTAGTAAACCTTATGCTGTACATAAATTATGTATATAAAAAACACTTAAAATGGTAGTAAAGTCACAATAATATTGACATAGGCCTATATGTCAAACTTAGATCACGACTCCTCAATTGGAACATAAAACAACTGGTGATTGAGACAGATCTATCCGAACATGCCCGATATACATGTATTATGTCAAATTGAGAGAGAGAGAGAGAGAGAGAGAGAGAGAGATGTAACGCCCATTCAATACAAACCAGGTTATATCGGGACTAACTTTATGAGGTGTAGGGGGTAAACTGCCACTAGGGATGCCGCACCATACATTCGTTGACAATCAGTTAAATGAAGATATAAGTGTTCTTTAAACATACATTATACAAGAGCTAAATCTGCCAATAGCAGGTCTTTCTTTAGGCCTGAAATGGTATCTAAATTATTAATTAGACATTAATTAACTTATACAGACCATAATCAACTCTCGATGGCATCGCTAGCCTGCGATATTTACTGGATTATGATCCCATTTGCTGCTCGATTTCCATCCATAATTTAATCATGAAATGGATGATCGAGACTATGTTTTTATCGTACAGACTTTAGTAATGATGATCGATGCTAGGCCGAAATTACAATCGCTTAATTCTCGGCTCATAGTGGGTCATTTTGACTGAAATTCTCAGCAAATTGCCTTTTCATTATCTAGTTTTTATCTATTATAGTGAGAACAACCAGCTCTTTATCTGATATCCCATAATGTATCTTTAATCAAACGTTTTATACACAAAAAAAATAGCAGGATGGAGGGCCTGAGAAGGACAGTTGTCTAGTTGTTACGATGGGACGAAAAACCGAGGTCTCGTGTATACATTGGCTTGCACATAAAAGATCCCTTGGCAGTTGGAATTCGATATAAGAGTAGGCCATAGTGCCGAAGCCCGGGCAAAATTTCCCTAATTGCACATATTGCACGCGTTAGCAGAGTCCGAGTAGAACAGTAGGACGTTAAACACCATTTTATTTCATTTCATTACAAAAAAATATGATGATGATGCAATCTAACAATATTCTCTTTAAATATCTGACATTGGAATATATGAAACACGGTATTTTGTATTATTTATTTGATTAAGGCTTGTCAGTTGCACCTGTGTTGCATGCTGTTAATGGTATGGAAGTATTTGGACTAAGACTAGTAATTATTTCCCCTTATTTCATGTGGACGAATGTAGTTCGAGTTATAAATAGACAATTTTCCCTTGATTTTTTTCTCCCCTCTTCCTGCATTTTTTGGTTGACTCTTTGGTCTAGAATTGGAGAAAAGGGATCAAATTTGCAATTTCATAGCAGTTTGGGGTAATACTGATGATAGGGGGTGTAAAGTGTCTTTCTGCAGAGCAATCATTGTGTCGGAAGTGAGATTTTCACCCCAGTCAACCTCAAATCTGCGTAGCAAAAAATCTAAATGGTCAACCCCCTACAAAATTATGATGAGGAGATTGCCAAATGTTGTCCCCATTGTGCCTATAAAGATTGGAACCAACGGAATGTTGAGCAAAAAAAAAGCTACAGTCTGTGATGTTACAGCCATTTAACATTGAAGTCAATGGGCAAATAATTGCTAGTCTGTCCATTTGTTTACAGTTGTCTCCCTTTCATTACTTAATGATCAAAGCCAGTCTTATTTAGAGTTGACTGTCTTATGTAATTATATTATTTGTATACAATTTTGTTCATTTATATTATATTTACCTGGTGGTTTTATGTTAAGTAAAGCCTTTGTATCAAATATACCTATGTCTTTTGTATCTTGAACCCAGTCGCTTTGGCTCAGGGCCGATTTTAACGTGCCTTGGAGCGCGTCCGTGCTCTAATGAGCGAAAACCGTGCTCTGAGAGATAAAAAGTTTCAATTTGAGCAAAATGGTACGCCACGCATCACTGAAGAGATGTCCATCATCCAAATCCATATTGTTTTGTAAATTTGAATCTGAGTTATCGGTGTCTACCTCAATGTGTGCATTAACATGAAGAGAGGGACAGAGAAATGGGGTTTAACGTCCACTAGTCTTTCGTATAGGACGAACAACCGAGGTCCTGTGTACACATTGTCGTGCACGTAAAAGAACATTTGGCAATTGGAATTCGATATAAGATTAGGTCGTAGCACCGCTGTCCGGGCAAAATTTCCCTCACAGGACATTGCATGGCGTATACCCGTCTTCATTAGCCCAGTCGGAGGAGAACCGTGTGTTTCATTTCTTTTGCGTGATCACCAACGTGTACACTGAAAATCCACTTTTCGTGCCATCCGAACTACTTAACGCTGTTTCTAGCTAAGACCCGCTTCCTGAAAGTATACACAACTGTATCTCAGCAATTTGTTGGCAGGTCCGTCATAAATTCTGCATGCATTAGATGCTGAAATTAAAAATGTATACACAAGTTTTGTCAAATCTACCAACAATTTATGAGATAAAGACGTTTGGTTTAGTTCTGATTTCAGTGGGATTCACAAGCTGATTAAAATAAATACAGATCAATATTTCTTTTCGTTTTTTTTTTTTTACTTTCGATGACCAACACTACATGAAGATCTGACCGGTTGTAGCGATAGGTCGCGTCAGAGGTCATACGAGCGGCTTTTGACCCTATGACGCCAGACATTGATTAATCAATCAGCGTTGACGTCTTTAGTGATTTACCCACAGTCCCGTGCATTCACGCCAAGAAGTCGCCGTAACAGATGGTTTCATTGGCTAATCCCTCACGCCATCCAGAACGCAGATTATATAACAACTCTTCCAGATCCCAGTGTAGGACATACAAATAAAACGAAATTTTGAACTATAAAAAACGAAGCGAAATAAGATCTGTGTTTTTATCAGATTGTGTGATTCAAGGATAGGCTGAGATGACCCTTTTAGTGACAGTAGAGTAGACTTAGGTGCTCATTAAAAAAATAATGTTCTTTCGTAGTTTGTGGGCACTTTTTAGTCTCGAATTTACGTATTTTGGATAAAATGACACGCACAGAGGCAATCTGTTTCACAGAGTATTACGTAAGTCTTCTAATATCTCTGTAAAATATGACTGCCTTCAACACATGACGTCATATCACGCGCCGTCAATCATTGGCTCAATGCATTGTTTACATAAGATATAACTGATTCGACCAGAATGGCGCCTTTTACTCATTTTAATACCCATTTACACTAAATTAGGAAATAATTTTGACCTACAAATACTTCAAACGTCTTTATTTATTTTTCTAATACATAAAAAAAATGTTTTAGAATTTAATTTGTCGAAGAAAAAAGTTAATATTTGTGGCTCATTAAGTCGCATCGATGTCATCCTTATCAGTGATTGTCGCGACCAAGCGAATATTCACTGCGGATCAG
This sequence comes from Patella vulgata, assembly GCF_932274485.2. Lineage (NCBI taxonomy): Eukaryota > Metazoa > Mollusca > Gastropoda > Patellidae > Patella > Patella vulgata. Next base: position 5,911,635 of record NC_065884.2, read on the forward strand.
TGTGGCACAGGGGTAGTAGGGCATTTAGGATATACTCTGGAAAGTACCATTTACATTCAGTTTTTCAAAACAATTCTCGCGCTAGGTGGGGTGCAACTTCTCAATACTCCCACCCTACAGAGAATGTCCTTCGCGGGGCCAGGCGCAGACGGTTCGCCCCGACCCCTAGTCAGTCCCCGTGGGTTTCAATATGTGCAACGAACTCGTTCATAGGTCAAGGAGTCGATTTTAGATAGTTAGATCAATCTAAATTAAAATGTTTTTTTTTTTTAAATTTAAGCACGTGTATTATTAAAAATTTGATTATGGTTTATATAATATGCGTTTTGACATAAATAGCAGCACGCACATCCATCATTCCTGTCTGGTTAATCGCATATAGATTGTCACATTACTCAAGTAAAGGAACTAATCGACTTTTTATTCAATGTGAAATATCTCAATAACCATATAAATGTCAAATATTTGGTTGTTTCAAGGGTAATTATATTCGTGGACATGTTATTAAAGGTACCTTCCCACTAGTTATATTGGCGATGGTACCTTCCCGCGTACAAACTGTGTGATTTGATGACTTATTGGTACTAAAATAATATTAAAACTAATATTCCAAAGTTTTCTCCAAACCCTCAAAAAACGTTAATGGCAAGAGAACTACCCCATGCCGCAAAAATCTATTTGAAGCAGCGTTGTTTGTCACGTGACTTGATTGAGGAAGAGTCGATTTTTGTTTGTATTTGTCGCAATCTGATTAAAAGACAGATCCTATTTCGTGTCGTTTTTTATAGTTCAAAATTTATTTTTACTTGTATTTACTACACTAGGATCTGGGAGAGTTTTTATATAACCCGTGTTCTATGTGGTGTGAGAGATTAGCCAATGAAATGGTCTGTCAGGGCGAGCTTTTGGCGTGAAGTGCACGGAACTGTGGGTAACCCACTAGAACCATCAACGCTCAAATCCGCTCGTATGACCACTGACTCGACCTTCCACTATAACCGGTCAGATCTTCATGTAATGTAGGCCATTGAAAGTATGAAAAAACGAAACGAAATATAGATCTATATTTTAATCACTTTGTATTTGTCGTTAGTCAGTGCCCATAAATATCAAAGTCTAAGTTAATTCTTAGATAATTCTCTGTCACCTTTTTCCCGTCGTTTAACCGCAGAGTCTACTGGATGAAAACATCCACCAATGTTCTCACATCAAATTAGCCATCAGGGGGTTTGGGTGGCCGAATGGTTAACACGTGCGTGCTATATCATACTGTTTGTCATTGAGTCAACTGGCGGGCTTTCGATTCCCCTGTTGTACGTGACAAGGAGTAGGGTCGCCTGTCCAACCTCATGGGTTTTTTCCGGGTCCTTCGGTTTCCTCCCACTGCTAAAGACCCCTACGCGGAAGCGAATTATTGAAATAAAATTGAACCATGTGTTAGTCCCGAAATGACATAGTTTGTGTCGAGTGTTAAACCCCATTTCTCTGTCTCTCGTTAGCCATTATATCAACGCATAAAAAGCGATCCTTACGGCATTCGGGCGGATAGGCTCTAGGTTAGTTTTGTGAGTGGCCCGTGGTGTTTTTCAGGGAATCCAGTATTTTTATTGTAATATTGAGTTTTTCCGATATATATATATATATATATATGCATTAAAATGGCCTGACGATTCGTTTGATAACGATGAAAGTATATATATATATATATATATATATGATTACTTTTGCGGGAATGTATCTTTAAATTCTTTTGTTTGTTTTTTTAATCTTTTTTAAAAATTTCAAATCAATTATTGCTCATGTCTAGAATAACTTGACAGCACTCAATCAACGAATGGTATTTAACTTCAAGCTTTTGGTCAAACGTTATCATACTCCTGACTCGCTTTGACGTCTCCTGTGTAGACATTCTTCGGAATATCATTACTTCAATAGGTGAGGTCTCGGCCAAGTCTTAAAGATGACTGGAGCAAGACTGGTACTCCTCTTGTTTGTTGAGCTTTGTGCCGTTTTAGCATTAACATATGCTCGACCAGCTGAAACCAACGAGGTCGATGCCATGCTAGAAAGAGTGAAACGTAACCCAGGTCCAGGTGGTAGAGAAGGTGACGAGGACGGAAAAGGTGACGAGGACGGAGAAGGTGGCGAGGACGGAGAAGACGGCGAGGATGGTAAAGATCGGGAAGGTCGAGAAGAACGAGATAAACGCGAGGCAAATGGTGATAGGGATAGTGATAGAGATGGTGATAGAGATGGCGATAGAGATGGTGATAGAGATAGAGATGGCGATAGAGATGGCGAAGATCGTGGGGACCGGGAAGATCGAGACCGTCGAGATAAGCGTGAGGCAAATGGTGATAGGGATGGTGATAGAGATGGTGATAGGGATGGTGATAAGGATGGTGATAGAGATGGCGATAGAGATAGATATCGCCTGCCAGACGGTCGCCGTAAATCAGCGATTTATTGGCTAATCCCTCACGACATCCAGAACGCAGATTATATATATATAACAACTCTTCCAGATCCCAGTGTAGGACATACAAATAAAACGAAATTTTGAACTATAAAAAACGAAGCGAAATAAGATCTGTGTTTTTATCAGATTGTGTGATTCAAGGATAGGCTGAGATGACCCTTTTAGTGACAGTAGAGTAGACTTAGGTGCTCATTAAAAAAATAATGTTCTTTCGTAGTTTGTGGGCACTTTTTAGTCTCGAATTTACGTATTTTGGATAAAATGACACGCACAGAGGCAATCTGTTTCACAGAGTATTACGTAAGTCTTCTAATATCTCTGTAAAATATGACTGCCTTCAACACGCGCCGTCAATCATTGGCTCAATGCATTGTTTACATAAGATATAACTGATTCGAGCAGAATGGCGCCTTTTACTCATTTTAATACCCATTTACACTAAATTAGGAAATAATTTTGACCTACAAATACTTCAAACGTCTTTATTTATTTTTCTAATACATAAAAGAAATGTTTTAGAATTAAATTGTCGAAGAAAAAAGTTAATATTTGTGGCTCATTAAGTCGCATCGATGTCATCCTTATCAGTGATTGTCGCGACCAAGCGAATATTCACTGCGGATCAGTGTGGCACAGGGGTAGTAGAGCATTTAGGATATACTCTGGAAAGTACCAGTTTTTCAAAACAATTCTCGCGCTAGCTGATCAGGACTCTCACTAATATTATACAACGTTTGGGAAATATTCCCTCTTTTATGGAAGCGTATAGGGGTCAATAGCGCGATAGATACCGCAATATTAAGTTGGTAATATGTCAACATATTGTGATTGTTCTGGTGATTTTATCACTGAAAAAACAATTTTTGCCGAGTTAATTGAATAACTCTATGTTATATGTCGTCATTTCGTTTTAAATGCACACGTCGACATAGCGAATGGCGATATTTTGCGAAAATGTCGACATATGCTACGGCGATATGGAATATGTCGACAAAGCTTCAGAATAGCAATATCTTAACGCAAACGTGCACATTTAAAACGAAATGGGGACATCTAACATAGCGCGTTGACTCAATTAACTCGGCAAAAATTGTACTTTTAGAGATAAAATCATCAGAAAAATCACAATATACTGACATATTACTGTATTAATATTGTGGTATCTATCGCGCTATTGACCCCTATACGCTTCCATACTCTTTTCATTTTGAGTGATGCCAGGACCACAATAGGCCAGGGACTGTACAGAGCAATGGACGCTTATACCCCCGTTAGACCCGGGTGGCGTTCTTACTGCGCTGCTACGGCGACGAAAAATGGTCTCAGAGCGCGTCAACATCGCCATAAGCGCGGTAAAAGCGTGGTGGACACGCCGGATATCGTGTGTGGTTTCCATGGTCGCCAATGATCGCCGACTCACGGCGTTAGTTTTGAACATGTTCAAAGCAAACGCCAGGGAAAGCTGTGTCAACGCGAATTTTTTCAAGTTTGTAATTTTTTGGTAATTTTCACGCGTTGTGTTCACGTTTGTCGGCGACCATGTGTAGTTTCTGGTGGTCGTACGGTCGCAGCAGCGCAGTAAGAACGCCACCTCGGCCTGACAGGGGCATCACAACTAGCCGGAGTTTAAGCGAGCAAAAAACAACCCCACCACTAGTAGTAATGAATCAGACTATCTTCTGAATCTGAGTGAGGCCATAATAAAAAAAATAAACAATGAAAATATGTGTTTTTCTTTTTTTGAATTAATAGAAACATCCCTTGCAGATACTATTTTTAATTGAACACTTTGCATATAAATAAAATACCACATTGGTTGGGCCTGCGTGTCAACTGAAGGGCCTTACATGATCATGTGTCACACAGGTCCTTCGGGCCTGTGCTTGGAAAATATTTGTTTCGGACACTGGCTATCCCCCGGATCTATTCGATCATTTGATCTGACATGTGCGTTTGTTTTTTGTGGTGTCCGTATAGTGTGTCCTGTCCGTAGGTTTGTCTTGTGTAGGCTAATTGTTTGGGTGTGGTGCGGACCCCGTGTGGTCCCCATGCACTTACTATTACAGTCGTCTTCTGTTTTAGAGTGTAGACAGGGTTAAATCTAAATATTAAGGCTAAATGAAGATTTCGTCAAGGTCGCAAAATGTAACTAGCGCTAACCCTAACCCTAATTCAAGACCTAGCTCTAACCCACAATCTCATCAACTATCACTATCCTTTTATCCTATTTACATCTCGCGACCTTGACGAAATCTGCAGGTGTCCTTAATATTTAGACCAGATCGACGATGTAGACAATTACACGCCCGGGGATAATAATACAACTAGTAAACCTTATGCTGTACATAAATTATGTATATAAAAAACACTTAAAATGGTAGTAAAGTCACAATAATATTGACATAGGCCTATATGTCAAACTTAGATCACGACTCCTCAATTGGAACATAAAACAACTGGTGATTGAGACAGATCTATCCGAACATGCCCGATATACATGTATTATGTCAAATTGAGAGAGAGAGAGAGAGAGAGAGAGAGAGATGTACCGCCCATTCAATACAAACCAGGTTATATCGGGACTAACTTATGGCTCAATTTTAATTCAATAATTCGCTTGCGCGTAGGGGTCTTTAGCAGTGGGAGGAAACCGTGGGACCCGAAGAAAACCCACGAGGTTGGACAGGCGAAATCCAGACGGTTAAATTGAGGGCAACGGCTGTTTTTTATGAGGTGTAGGGGGTAAACTGCCACTAGGGATGCCGCACCATACATGCGTTGACAATCAGTTAAATGAAGATATAAGTGTTCTTTAAACATACATTATACAAGAGCTAAATCTGCCAATAGCAGGTCTTTCTTTAGGCCTGAAATGGTATCTAAATTATTAATTAGACATTAATTAACTTATACAGACCATAATCAACTCTCGATGGCATCGCTAGCCTGCGATATTTACTGGATTATGATCCCATTTGCTGCTCGATTTCCATCCATAATTTAATCATGAAATGGATGATCGAGACTATGTTTTTATCGTACAGACTTTAGTAATGATGATCGATGCTAGGCCGAAATTACAATCGCTTAATTCTCGGCTCATAGTGGGTCATTTTGACTGAAATTCTCAGCAAATTGCCCTTTCATTATCTAGTTTTTATCTATTATAAAAAGAACAACCAGCTCTTTATCTGATATCCCATAATGTATCTTTAATCAAACGTTTTATACAAAAAAAAATAGCAGGATGGAGGGCCTGAGAAGGACAGTTGTCTAGTTGTTACGATGGGACGAAAAACCGAGGTCTCGTGTATACATTGGCTTGCACATAAAAGATCCCTTGGCAGTTGGAATTCGATATAAGAGTAGGCCATAGTGCCGATGCCCGGGCAAAATTTCCCTAATTGCACATATTGCACGCGTTAGCAGAGTCCGAGTAGAACAGTAGGACGTTAAACACCATTTTATTTCATTTCATTACAAAAAAATATGATGATGATGCAATCTAACAATATTCTCTTTAAATATCTGACATTGGAATATATGAAACACGGTATTTTGTATTATTTATTTGATTAAGGCTTGTCAGTTGCACCTGTGTTGCATGCTGTAAATGGTATGGAAGTATTTGGACTAAGACTAGTAATTATTTCCCCTTATTTCATGTGGACGAATGTACTTCGAGTTATAAATAGACAATTTTCCCTTGATTTTTTTCTCCCCTCTTCCTGCATTTTTTGGTTGACTTTTTGGTCTAGAATTGGAGAAAAGGGATCAAATTTGCAATTTCATAGCAGTTTGGGGTAATACTGATGATAGGGGGTGTAAAGTGTCTTTCTGCAGAGCAATCATTGTGTCGGAAGTGAGATTTTCACCCCAGTCAACCTCAAATCTGCGTAGCAAAAAATCTAAATGGTCAACCCCCTACAAAATTATGATGAGGAGATTGCCAAATGTTGTCCCCATTGTGCCTATAAAGATTGGAACCAACGGAATGTTGAGCAAAAAAAAAGCTACAGTCTGTGATGTTACAGCCATTTAACATTGAAGTCAATGGGCAAATAATTGCTAGTCTGTCCATTTGTTTACAGTTGTCTCCCTTTCATTACTTAATGATCAAAGCCAGTCTTATTTAGAGTTGACTGTCTTATGTAATTATATTATTTGTATACAATTTTGTTCATTTATATTATATTTACCTGGTGGTTTTATGTTAAGTAAAGCCTTTGTATCAAATATACCTATGTCTTTTGTATCTTGAACCCAGTCGCTTTGGCTCAGGGCCGATTTTAACGTGCCTTGGAGCGCGTCCGTGCTCTAATGAGCGAAAACCGTGCTCTGAGAGATAAAAAGTTTCAATTTGAGCAAAATGGTACGCCACGCATCACTGAAGAGATGTCCATCATCCAAATCCATATTGTTTTGTAAATTTGAATCTGAGTTATCGGTGTCTACCTCATTGTGTGCATTAACATGAAGAGAGGGACTGGGAAATGGGGTTTAACGTCCACTAGTCTTTCGTATAGGACGAACAACCGAGGTCCTGTGTACAAATTGTCGTGCACGTAAAAGAACATTTGGCAATTAGAATTCGATATAAGATTAGGTCGTAGCACCGCTGTCCGGGCAAAATTTCCCTCACAGGACACTGCATGGCGTATAACCGTCTTCATTAGCCGTGTGTTTCATTTCTTTTGCGTGATCACCAACGTGTACACTGAAAATCCACTTTTCGTGCCATCCGAACTACTTAACGCTGTTTCTAGCTAAGCTCCGCTTCCTGAAAGTATACACAACTGTATCTCAGCAATTTGTTGGCAGGTCCGTCATAAATTCTGCATGCATTAGATGCTGAAATTAAAAATGTATACACAAGTTTTGTCAAATCTGCCAACAATTAATGAGATAAATACGTTTGGTTTAGTTCTGATTTCATTTCAGTGGGATTCACAAGCTGATTAAAATAAATACAGATCAATATTTCGTTTCGTTTTTTTTTTCCTTTCGATGACCAACACTACATGAAGATCTGACCGGTTGTAGCGATAGGTCGCGTCAGAGGTCATACGAGCGGCTTTTGACCCTATGACTTCAAACATTGATTAATCAATCAGCGTTGACGTCTCTAGTGATTTACCCAGTCCCGTGCATCGCACGCCAAGAAGTCGCCGTAACAGATGGTTTCATTGGCTAATCCCTCACGCCACCCAGAACGCAGATTATATAACAACTCCTCCAGATCCCAGTGTAGGACATACAAATAAAACGAAATTTTGAACTATAAAAAACGAAGCGAAATAAAATCTGTGTTTTTATCAGATTGTGTGATTCAAGGATAGACTGAGATGACCCTTTTAGTGACAGTAGAGTAGACTCGGGTGCTCATAAAGAAATTAATGTTCTTTCGTAGTTTGTGGGCACTTTGTAGTCTCGAATTTACGTATTTTGGATAAAATGACACGCACAGAGGCAATCTGTTTTTCAGAGTATTACGTAAGTCTTCTAATATCTCTGTAAAATATGACTGCCTTCAACACATGACGTCATATCACGCGCCGTCAATCATTGGCTCAATGGCGCGTGCATTGTTTACATAAGACATAACTGATTCGAGCAGAATGGCGCCTTTTACTCATTTTAATACCCATTTACACTAAATTAGGAAATAATTTTTACCTACAAATACTTCAAACGTCTTTATTTATTTTTCTAATACATAAAAAAATGTTTTAGAATTTAATTTGTCGAAGAAAAAAAGTTAATTTGTGGCTCATTAAGTCGCATCGATGTCATCCTTATCAGTGATTGTCGCGGCCAAGCGAATATTCACTGCGGATCAGTGTGGCACAGGGGTAGTAGGGCATTCAGGATATACTCTGGAAAGTACCTTTTACATTCAGTTTTTCAAAACAATTCTCGCGCAAGGTGGGGTGCAACTTCTCAATACTCCCACCCTACAGAGAATGTCCTTCGCGGGGCCAGGCGTAGACGGTTCGCCCCGACCCCTAGTCAGTCCCCGTGGGTTTCAATGTGTGCAACGAACTCGTTTATAGGTCAAGGAGTCGATTTTAGATAGTTAGATCAATCTAAATTAAAATGTCTTTTTTTTAAAATTAAAGGGACAATAACACTCTTGCTGGCTTGAAAGCTCCAGAAAATAAATAATATCTCTATCTAAGTACTAGATGTTTAAGTGTCCTACCTGTAGTGTAAATTATCCATTACATCCTATTTTACTTTTCCAGAGGGTTCGAAAATATTTTTAAATCGAAGTTTCATTTGAAAAGGCTTACGTTAGACGTTTCAAACTATTATGTTGAATTTTTCAAAATTTTTAAATAAGGTGTGTTAAGATGAAATTTGTATCATCAATTAATTGAAATATTCTAAAATAGTACAATTTGTTGACCAGAATAAAGATTGGGACACATTATTCAGTTTTAGTTAAGCACGTGTATTATTAAAAATTTGATTACGGTTTATATAATATGCGTTTTGACATAAATAGCAGCACTTCCATCATTCCTGTCTGGTTAATTGCATATAGATTGTCACATTACTCAAGTAAACGAACTGGTTTGATCCAGACTCATTACACAATCGACTTTTTATTCAATGTGAAATATCTCAATAACCATATAAATGTCAAATATTTGGTTGTTTCAAGGGTAATTATATTCGTAGACATGTTATTAAAGGTACCTTCTCACTAGTTATATTGGCGATGGTACCTTCCCGCGTACAAACTGTGGGATTTGATGACTTATTGGTACTAAAATCATATTAAAACTAATATTCCAAAGTTTTCTCCAAACCCTCAAAAAACGTTAACGGCAAGAGAACTACCCCATGCCGCAAAAATCTATTTGAAGCAGCGTTGTTTGTCACGTGACTTGATTGAGGAAGAGTCGATTTTTGTTTGTATTTGTCGCAATCTGATTAAAACACAGATCCTATTTCGTGTCGTTTTTTATAGTTCAAAATTTATTTTTACTTGTATTTACTACACTAGGATCTGGGAGAGTTTTTATATAACCCGTGTTCTATGTGGTGTGAGAGATTAGCCAATGAAATGGTCTGTCAGGGCGAGCTTTTGGCGTGAAGTGCACGGAACTGTGGGTAACCCACTAGAACCATCAACGCTAAAATCCGCTCGTATGACCACTGACTCGACCTTCCACTATAACCGGTCAGATCTTCATGTAATGTAGGCCATTGAAAGTATGAAAAAACGAAACGAAATATAGATCTATATTTTAATCACTTTGTATTTGTCGTTAGTCAGTGCCCATAAATATCAAAGTCTAAGTTAATTCTTAGATAATTCTCTGTCACCTTTTTCCCGTCGTTTAACCGCAGAGTCTACTGGATGAAAACATCCACCAATGTTCTCACATCAAATTGGCCATCAGGGGGTTTGGGTGGCCGAATGGTTAACACGTGCGTGCTATATCATACTGTTTGTCATTGAGTCAACTGGCGGGCTTTCGATTCCCCTGTTGTACGTGACAAGGAGTAGGGTCGCCTGTCCAACCTCATGGGTTTTTTCCGGGTCCTTCGGTTTCCTCCCACTGCTAAAGACCCCTACGCGCAAGCGAATTATTGAAATAAAATTGAACCATGTGTTAGTCCCGAAATGACATAGTTTGTGTCGAGTGTTAAACCCCATTTCTCTGTCTCTCGTTAGCCATTATATCAACGCATAAAAAGCAATCCTTACGGCATTCGGGCGGATAGGCTGTAGGTTAGTTTTGTGAGTGGCCCGTGGTGTTTTTCAGGGAATCCAGTATTTTTATTGTAATATTGAGTTTTTCCGATATATATTATATGTATATATATATATATATATGATTACTTTTGCGGGAATGTATCTTTAAATTCTTTTGTTTGTTTTTTTAATCTTTTTTAAAAATTTCAAATCAATTATTGCTCATGTCTAGAATAACTTGACAGCACTCAATCAACGAATGGTATTTAACTTCAAGTTTTTGGTCAAACGTTATCATACTCCTGACTCGCTTTGACGTCTCCTGTGTAGACATTCTCCGGAATATCATTACTTCAATAGGTGAGGTCTCGGCCAAGTCTTAAAGATGACTGGAGCAAGACTGGTACTCCTCTTGTTTGTTGGGCTTTGTGCCGTTTTGGCATTAACATATGCTCGACCAGCTGAAACCAACGAGGTCGATGCCATGCTAGAAAGAGTGAAACGTAACCCAGGTCCAGGTGGTAGAGAAGGTGACGAGGACGGAAAAGGTGACGAGGACGGAGAAGGTGGCGAGGACGGAGAAGACGGCGAGGATGGTGAGGATCGGGAAGGTCGAGAAGAACGAGATAAACGCGAGGCAAATGGTGATAGGGATAGTGATAGAGATGGTGATAGAGATGGCGATAGAGATGGTGATAGAGATAGAGATGGCGATAGAGATGGCGATAGAGATGGCGAAGATCGTGGGGACCGGGAAGATCGAGACCGTCGAGATAAGCGTGAGGCAAATGGTGATAGGGATGGTGATAGGGATGGTGATAGAGATGGTGATAGGGATGGTGATAAGGATGGTGATAGAGATGGCGATAGAGATAGAGATGGCGAAGATCGTGGGGACCGGGAAGATCGAGGCGATCGAGATAAGCGTGAGGCAAATGGTGATAGGGATGGAGATAGAGATGGTGATAGAGATGGTGATAGGGATGGTGATAGAGATGGTGATAGAGATGGCGATAGAGATAGAGATGGCGATAGAGATAGAGATGGCGATAGAGATGGCGAAGATCGTGGGGACCGGGAAGATCGAGGCGATCGAGATAAGCGTGAGGCAAATGGTGATAGGGATGGAGATAGAGATGGTGATAGAGATGGTGATAGGGATGGTGATAGAGATGGTGATAGAGATGGCGATAGAGATAGAGATGGCGATAGAGATAGAGATGGCGAAGATCGTGGGGACCGGGAAGATCGTGGGGACCGGGAAGATCGAGGCGATCGAGATAAGCGTGAGGCAAATGGTGATAGGGATGAAGATAGAGATGGCGATAGAGATGGCGATAGAGATGGTGATAGAGGTGGCGATAGAGACAGAGATAATGATAGAAGACGGGGTAGAAAAGGTAGGCGTTGTAATAGAGATAGGGATGATGGTGATAATGATGATGGCAGAAGAGGTGGTAAAAGAGGAAGGCGTTGTGATAGAGACAGGGATGGTGATAGAGAAAGGGATGGTGATAGAGAAAGGGATGGTGATAGAGATAGAGATGGTAAAAGAGGTAGGCGAGACTAATAAGTTGGAAAAGTTGAGAAAATGCACGGATACGGATAGTTGAACAATATTTAAGAACTTCTCTCAAAGAAAGAGTTCTAGTTTATTAATTATAAATCGTCGCGTCACAATCCAAAAGTGAACAAGTTGCTAGCGCATCAAAACGAAAACTACATAGAATTGTTTACTTATAATTATATAATTATAAGTTTATATTTGAACCGACAGCCAGTGTCAGGATCTTGTAGATAAGAATGTTTTATTAATTAATTCATATTGCGATCAGTATTTAATAGACGAAAATCTTGTTCTTTCTTCAGTTTCTAAGTTTCCAATTAAAATATTCATATTTTATCGATGTAATTGCTGATTCACAATTATATAAAGTGTAATTAAACCATTTACTGAATTTATTTTAATTTTCATAAATTGTCTTACGAGCTTAAAGGAACGAAATCGCTTATATTTGGGACCTGGAAATTGACACAAATGGGTCGCAACGCATATAATAATGTAATGTATATAACTGATTTACATCCAGTCGTTTCCGTTTTTACTCTACTCTGGTTCCTGTTGGTGATAAATAAAGAATCACGGTGAGAAATAGAAGGTAAGGGTTCCAAAATAGCCTTAGAATAGAGGTGGGGTGGGGGTGTGGTATTTTCATATTGCAACTATATATAGGGACGGATAGGAACCGTCAGCGTACATCGTCCGATCAGAGACCGTTCCCAGGGCCATTGAGAGGAAATGTGATGGGGCGAGACCTTTTTGTGCCCTGTCCCTTCTTTCCAACACTAGTCATATCTAGATGATTCACTAGCAGATTGCGATAAAGCGAAAACCTTTGCACATACTTATATAAGCTTCAAAGGAACAATAAAAAAATTCATGCATAATTGCCCATTTCAATTTTGAACTTACTTTGACATTCATGGGCCCCATAGACTCTTAAGAATTATGGGCTCTGGGGCGGCGCATTATCCAGTGCACACCTCGCCTGATGCTCATCTAAACAGAGAGAGAGAGAGAGAGAGAGAGAGGGAGAGACTCAACACAAACTAGGTTATTTCGGGTTGACTAACGTGTAGTTCAGTTTTATTTCAATGATTCGCTTGCACGCACGGATCTTGAGCTGTGGGAGGAAAACGGTGAACCGGAGAAAACCCAGGAGGCTTGACAGGCGACCATTCAAGCGGGAAATCGAAACCACGCCACTGGACCCAATGGCAGACTTTGCGATCTATACGCACACGCGTTAAAGCATTCGGACACCCCACCGAAATTTCATACAACACCTATACAAGGCCATTACCAGACGGTTGGGGAGTCACGGTGGCTAAGTGGATAATGCCCCTGGCAGACCATACGGCGACCAGAAAATGCAGAAGATCGCCGGCAAACGTGATCACAACACGAGAAAATGTCCCAAAAAATTACAAACTTGAAATAAGTCGCATTCTCATAGCTTTCCAATTCAGATCGCAGGGCCTTGGCGTTTGTTTTGAACATGGTCAAAACAAACGCCGTGACTCGGCGATCATTGGCGACCATGGGGACCACAGCATAATAGCTGGCGTTTCTACCACGCTTATGGCGATTTTAACGCGCTCTAAAACCATTTTCCATCGCCGTAGCAGCGCAGTAAGGACGCCATTCCGGTCTGGCATATGGAGGGCCTGAAAAGGACAGTTCGGATGGGACGTAAAATATCCCTAGCTGCTTGGCAGTTGGAATTCGATACAAGAGTAGGCCATAGTGCCGCTACCCGGGCAAAATTTCCCTCACGGCACCCTGCATGGCGTATGCCATTAGCCCAGTCAGGAGAGATCTCATTATTATTAGGGCCACCTGCAGATTTCGCTAAGGTCACGAGATGTAAACAGTACTAGCGCTAACTGTAATACACAATACTCAGAAACATTCACGTGCCCTAACTATGTTTACATCTCGTGATCTTGGCGAAATATGCAGGCGGCCTTAATATTTAGATCTGACCATTATCGGACTAAACCCATACACTATTTGGTGGTCTTTACAAGGGGGTTAAAACCGGAGAACGCGGATAGGGCACCTACGGTGAGATGACTGCACCTTGCTCTCTGTCACGTACAAGTACAGTCCTTCATAAAAGTGACGACACTAAATTCAAATGCCAAAGAAAATAAAAATCTGAAAGTTACGCGAACTATGATATTAAACCTTATTTCATTTCGTTACTACGCTATCAGATAAATAAGAATTCGTGACACGATGAGAAAACGAAACTAGTTTGATTCTCGTTTTTGCCCCTTATCGAACGAGCAGACCAGTTTTCATTACCTCGGATTCTGCAGCCATTACATTTGTCAGTGGTTGCGAAGTTGACTTTTAATTATTTTGTAATAAATATATGATAAATGGGGTTTAGCGTCCACTCTACACATACTAGCTCATTTCGGGATTCAAGGGTAGACTAAGATGACCCTTTCAGTAGGGAGACTCGGGTGCTCATAAAGAGCGAGAGAGAGAGAAATGTGGTTTAACGTCCACTCGACACAAACTAGGTCATTTCGGGACTTACATATGGTTTAATTTTATTTACATAATTCGCTTGCGCGTAGGGGTCTTTAGCAGTGGGAGGAAACCGGAGGACCAGGAGAAAACCCACGAGGTTGGACAGGCGACCCTACTCCTTGCCACGTACAACCGGGGATTCGCACCACGCCAGTCGACTCAATGACAGACTTAATGATACAGCGCGCGCACGCTAACCATTCAGCCATCCAACCTCCCGTGCTCATAAAGAAAGAGAGAGAGAGAGATGTGGTTTAACGTCCACTCGACACAAACTAGGTCATTTAGGGACCAACACATGGTTAAATTTTATTTCAATAATTCACTTGCGCATAGGAGTCTTTAACAGTGGGGGGGGGGGGCGGAGGACCCAGAGAAACCCCACGAGATTGGACAGGCCACCGTACGCCTTGTCACGTACAACCGGTGATTTGAAACCACGCCAGTTGACTCTATAACAGACCTTATGATATAGTGTGCACGTGTCAACCATTCGGCCATCCAACTCCCACATATAGATAGATTGTCCTTTGTCAGGGTAGTGTATAGGGGTCGTGTTATTTATATAGTAAATTATAATAGCTGTAATTATTGTTTAATTTAATGGTCTGTTTAATACAACCATTAAAATAAAGTACACTCTACAGGGTAATCACCTTTCATTATAAAATCCTACGTGATACACAACGAGCCACGCCGTTCACTTGTACATCAAAAAGTCAAAAATCTGTACCATTTTAATATAAAGACTGTTGGTTCTTCTTTTTCTTCGAGTTGTGGTTGGTGGGAGTTGGTGGAAGTTGTGGTCGGCGGGAGTTGTGGTCGGTGGGAGTTGTGGTCGGTGGAACTTGGTGGGAGTTGTGGTCGGTGGGAGTTGTGGTCGGTGGGAGTTGGTGGAAGTTGTGGTCGGAGAGAGTTGTGGTCGGTGAGAGTTGGTGGAAGTTGTGGTCGGTGGGAGTTGTGGGCGGTGGAAGTTGGTGGAAGTTGTGGTCGGTGGGAGTTGTGGTCGGTGGGAGTTGGTGGAAGTTGTGGTCGGAGAGAGTTGTGGTCGGTGGGAGTTGTGGTCGGTGGGAGTTGGTGGAAGTTGTGGTCGGAGAGAGTTGTGGTCGGTTGGAAGAGGGGGGGGGGGGTCCATTAGATCTATTTCACTATTTCACATACACACTTGCAGATTTCATCATAGTTCACGAGATGTAAACAGGGCTAGCGCCAACCCTATGTAATACTATAGGGGTTAATTTAGTTCTATGAAAGGTGTTCTGTTTAATATATTGAAGTGGTTTAAAAAAAAATGGGTGACAACGACAAAAGGGCTAAGTAGGTATTTTGCCAGATTCAAATTTCTTAGACTAACACTCAGACAGTTCCTGCCACCATCAATTTCTGGAAGTAGGTTACTGGTGTCTAGCCCAGACAACACATCATATTTGGCCCAGACACGGCCCATATCTGGCAACATCTGGCAAAATGATTGGGCCGGATATGGCATGCCACAGCTGGGCCAAGTCTGGCATATCTGGGCCGGACGTGGCCCAGTCAGAGCCAGATCTGGCCCACATTCGATAATGCACACGCCCGCCTTGTATGGGCCTGCTTATATATATGATATCATATCCCTAGCCATAAATAAATATTTCCGTGTAAATTTCCACATCAAGAACTCTGTGGTGACAGAAATGAAATGAAATGAAATGGAGTTTTAACGTCCTACTGTTCTGCTCCTAACCTGGGCTAATGAAGACGGGCATACGCCATACAGTGTGCTATGAGGGGAATTTTGCCCGGACAGCGGCACTACGGCCTACTCTTATATCGAATTCCAACTGCCAAGGGATCTTTTACGTGCACGCCAATGTGTACACGGGACCTCGGTTTTTCGTCCCATCTGAACGACTAGACAGCTTTCCGTGTCAGCCCCTCCGTCCTGCATCACTGACAAGGGAGAACCACGCCGGAAAATCTGGATGAACTTTCTCGGCCAATGCAGGGATCGAACACCCGACCTCCAGGGCCAATATCGAAATATTAATGGCCTATTGATCCATCGTACAATACTATTTACGAACTTATCAATTATTAGTAAAAGAAAATTTGATCCAAAATTATCTATTTTGGTGCAAAAATATGAACATTTACTGATTATTTACATACAGGGAAAAGGTCACCCCAAAACAATCTACATGTATTTGTTATTTAAAAGAGCTAACTCGCTAATATTTAGGACCTAGAAATTGACACAAATGGTTCGCAACACAAATAATAATGTAATATGAATGTACATATACTGATTTAGTATTTATTGCGCATGCTCTCCAGATAGGAATATGACGTAACCGTTTGAGTTACTTGTGGAATATATCTAGCCCCGTCCTTCTAGTCCCTTGTTATAAATGGCATTTAAAGGCATTCGTGAACCAATGGTAAAATGTTTATTTTGTCTTACAATCTTATGGAAGCCTATAACTACCATTTATAATTTCCACTTTTCGCCCCTTCAAAACACGAAAGTCGAAAAGTGACCTTGAAAGTAGAGACTACATCAACTTCTGAGGCGAAAAGACAACAGTACGACAGCAAGCCAAAATCAAAGGTCGCTAATATCGCCATCAATACTAGACTTTATAAACTATTTTGTTAACGCGAATTTATTGTCAATGTCAACAAAACAGTACACCTTTAATAATGTATTATAACAATATTACTTATATTCTCTGTCACCACAGGGGGATCACGTGGCTAAGTGGGTGAGACGCTAGCTCGCTAGCCTGGAGGTCGGGTGTTCGATCCCTGCATTGGCCGAGAAAGTTCATCCAGATTTTCCGGCGTGGTTCTCCCTTGTCAGTGATGCAGGTCGGAGGGGCTGACACGGAAAGCTGTCTAGTCGTTCAGATGGGACGAAAAACCGAGGTCCCGTGTACACATTGGCGTGCACGTAAAAGATCCCTTGGCAGTTGGAATTCGATATAAGAGTAGGCCGTAGTGCCGCTGTCCGGGCAAAATTCCCCTCATAGCACACTGTATGGCGTATGCCCGTCTTCATTAGCCCAGGTTAGGAGCAGAACAGTAGGACGTTAAAACTCCATTTCATTTCATTTCATTTCTGTCACCACAGAGTTCTTGATGTGGAAATTTACACGGAAATATTTATTTATGGCTAGGGATATGATATCATATATATAAGCAGGCCCATACAAGGCGGGCGTGTGCATTATCGAATGTGGGCCAGATCTGGCTCTGACTGGGCCACGTCCGGCCCAGATATGCCAGACTTGGCCCAGCTGTGGCATGCCATATCCGGCCCAATCATTTTGCCAGATGTTGCCAGATATGGGCCGTGTCTGGGCCAAATATGATGTGTTGTCTGGGCTAGACACCAGTAACCTACTTCCAGAAATTGATGGTGGCAGGAACTGTCTGAGTGTTAGTCTAAGAAATTTGAATCTGGCAAAATACCTACTTAGCCCTTTTGTCGTTGTCACCCATTTTTTTTTTAAACCACTTCAATATATTAAACAGAACACCTTTCATAGAACTAAATTAACCCCTATAGTATTACATAGGGTTGGCGCTAGCCCTGTTTACATCTCGTG
This sequence comes from Patella vulgata, assembly GCF_932274485.2. NCBI lineage: Eukaryota > Metazoa > Mollusca > Gastropoda > Patellidae > Patella > Patella vulgata. Next base: position 5,929,517 of record NC_065884.2, read on the forward strand.
AACTATGATGAAATCTGCAAGTGTGTATGTGAAATAGTGAAATAGATCTAATGGACCCCCCCCCCCCTCTTCCAACCGACCACAACTCTCTCCGACCACAACTTCCACCAACTCCCACCGACCACAACTCCCACCGACCACAACTCTCTCCGACCACAACTTCCACCAACTCCCACCGACCACAACTCCCACCGACCACCACTTCCACCAACTTCCACCGCCCACAACTCCCACCGACCACAACTTCCACCAACTCTCACCGACCACAACTCTCTCCGACCACAACTTCCACCAACTCCCACCGACCACAACTCCCACCGACCACAACTCCCACCAAGTTCCACCGACCACAACTCCCACCGACCACAACTCCCGCCGACCACAACTTCCACCAACTCCCACCAACCACAACTCGAAGAAAAAGAAGAACCAACAGTCTTTATATTAAAATGGTACAGATTTTTGACTTTTTGATGTACAAGTGAACGGCGTGGCTCGTTGTGTATCACGTAGGATTTTATAATGAAAGGTGATTACCCTGTAGAGTGTACTTTATTTTAATGGTTGTATTAAACAGACCATTAAATTAAACAATAATTACAGCTATTATAATTTACTATATAAATAACACGACCCCTATACACTACCCTGACAAAGGACAATCTATCTATATGTGGGAGTTGGATGGCCGAATGGTTGACACGTGCACACTATATCATAAGGTCTGTTATAGAGTCAACTGGCGTGGTTTCAAATCACCGGTTGTACGTGACAAGGCGTACGGTGGCCTGTCCAATCTCGTGGGGTTTCTCTGGGTCCTCCGCCCCCCCCCCCCCACTGTTAAAGACTCCTATGCGCAAGTGAATTATTGAAATAAAATTTAACCATGTGTTGGTCCCTAAATGACCTAGTTTGTGTCGAGTGGACGTTAAACCACATCTCTCTCTCTCTCTCTTTCTTTATGAGCACGGGAGGTTGGATGGCTGAATGGTTAGCGTGCGCGCGCTGTATCATTAAGTCTGTCATTGAGTCGACTGGCGTGGTGCGAATCCCCGGTTGTACGTGGCAAGGAGTAGGGTCGCCTGTCCAACCTCGTGGGTTTTCTCCTGGTCCTCCGGTTTCCTCCCACTGCTAAAGACCCCTACGCGCAAGCGAATTATGTAAATAAAATTAAACCATATGTAAGTCCCGAAATGACCTAGTTTGTGTCGAGTGGACGTTAAACCACATTTCTCTCTCTCTCGCTCTTTATGAGCACCCGAGTCTCCCTACTGAAAGGGTCATCTTAGTCTACCCTTGAATCCCGAAATGAGCTAGTATGTGTAGAGTGGACGCTAAACCCCATTTATCATATATTTATTACAAAATAATTAAAAGTCAACTTCGCAACCACTGACAAATGTAATGGCTGCAGAATCCGAGGTAATGAAAACTGGTCTGCTCGTTCGATAAGGGGCAAAAACGAGAATCAAACTAGTTTCGTTTTCTCATCGTGTCACGAATTCTTATTTATCTGATAGCGTAGTAACGAAATGAAATAAGGTTTAATATCATAGTTCGCGTAACTTTCAGATTTTTATTTTCTTTGGCATTTGAATTTAGTGTCGTCACTTTTATGAAGGACTGTACTTGTACGTGACAGAGAGCAAGGTGCAGTCATCTCACCGTAGGTGCCCTATCCGCGTTCTCCGGTTTTAACCCCCTTGTAAAGACCACCAAATAGTGTATGGGTTTAGTCCGATAATGGTCAGATCTAAATATTAAGGCCGCCTGCATATTTCGCCAAGATCACGAGATGTAAACATAGTTAGGGCACGTGAATGTTTCTGAGTATTGTGTATTACAGTTAGCGCTAGTACTGTTTACATCTCGTGACCTTAGCGAAATCTGCAGGTGGCCCTAATAATAATGAGATCTCTCCTGACTGGGCTAATGGCATACGCCATGCAGGGTGCCGTGAGGGAAATTTTGCCCGGGTAGCGGCACTATGGCCTACTCTTGTATCGAATTCCAACTGCCAAGCAGCTAGGGATATTTTACGTCCCATCCGAACTGTCCTTTTCAGGCCCTCCATATGCCAGACCGGAATGGCGTCCTTACTGCGCTGCTACGGCGATGGAAAATGGTTTTAGAGCGCGTTAAAATCGCCATAAGCGTGGTAGAAACGCCAGCTATTATGCTGTGGTCCCCATGGTCGCCAATGATCGCCGAGTCACGGCGTTTGTTTTGACCATGTTCAAAACAAACGCCAAGGCCCTGCGATCTGAATTGGAAAGCTATGAGAATGCGACTTATTTCAAGTTTGTAATTTTTTGGGACATTTTCTCGTGTTGTGATCACGTTTGCCGGCGATCTTCTGCATTTTCTGGTCGCCGTATGGTCTGCCAGGGGCATTATCCACTTAGCCACCGTGACTCCCCAACCGTCTGGTAATGGCCTTGTATAGGTGTTGTATGAAATTTCGGTGGGGTGTCCGAATGCTTTAACGCGTGTGCGTATAGATCGCAAAGTCTGCCATTGGGTCCAGTGGCGTGGTTTCGATTTCCCGCTTGAATGGTCGCCTGTCAAGCCTCCTGGGTTTTCTCCGGTTCACCGTTTTCCTCCCACAGCTCAAGATCCGTGCGTGCAAGCGAATCATTGAAATAAAACTGAACTACACGTTAGTCAACCCGAAATAACCTAGTTTGTGTTGAGTCTCTCCCTCTCTCTCTCTCTCTCTCTCTCTGTTTAGATGAGCATCAGGCGAGGTGTGCACTGGATAATGCGCCGCCCCAGAGCCCATAATTCTTAAGAGTCTATGGGGCCCATGAATGTCAAAGTAAGTTCAAAATTGAAATGGGCAATTATGCATGAATTTTTTTATTGTTCCTTTGAAGCTTATATAAGTATGTGCAAAGGTTTTCGCTTTATCGCAATCTGCTAGTGAATCATCTAGATATGACTAGTGTTGGAAAGAAGGGACAGGGCACAAAAAGGTCTCGCCCCATCACATTTCCTCTCAATGGCCCTGGGAACGGTCTCTGATCGGACGATGTACGCTGACGGTTCCTATCCGTCCCTATATATAGTTGCAATATGAAAATACCACACCCCCACCCCACCTCTATTCTAAGGCTATTTTGGAACCCTTACCTTCTATTTCTCACCGTGATTCTTTATTTATCACCAACAGGAACCAGAGTAGAGTAAAAACGGAAACGACTGGATGTAAATCAGTTATATACATTACATTATTATATGCGTTGCGACCCATTTGTGTCAATTTCCAGGTCCCAAATATAAGCGATTTCGTTCCTTTAAGCTCGTAAGACAATTTATGAAAATTAAAATAAATTCAGTAAATGGTTTAATTACACTTTATATAATTGTGAATCAGCAATTACATCGATAAAATATGAATATTTTAATTGGAAACTTAGAAACTGAAGAAAGAACAAGATTTTCGTCTATTAAATACTGATCGCAATATGAATTAATTAATAAAACATTCTTATCTACAAGATCCTGACACTGGCTGTCGGTTCAAATATAAACTTATAATTATATAATTATAAGTAAACAATTCTATGTAGTTTTCGGTCTACCACTATTTTCACAAATTGTTGACTTAAAGAAACACAATTAAGAAAATACCCCCACCACCCATCACTGCAAACACACACACCGGCGCACACACACACACCTAGCATAATGAAGACCCCACCCCCACCCCCAAAATTTATCTAAGACTCAATAAATTTCTATCCTATAATGTTTCTTATATTTTGGGGACTTTACTTTTAGGTCCTTTTTTTCCTAATATTTTTAAACACGAGTGGCTAGGAAGTACATTCAAATATATTTTGTAATTATACTGGCCATATCGCGCAGGTAAAATCATCGACCGTATAATACATTTATAAGGTAGGGCCAATGGTCAGATTAATTTATTCCTAAAATGAGTAGGCCTATAATCCCGTGTAATAAACCAATTATCGTGGCTGAAATAATTACTAGCTTGACATTTATTTTAATTACATCAGAAATGTATTGTGAATTTTAATTAGTATTTAAATTGGTATCGCAATTAATCGTTCGTTTCAATTACTATCGTGTAACATGTGTTATATAGACAATACCAAAACGTACTGGATAATCTGGAGTGGGAATTCCCTTTAATTAGAGTTATCGATTTATGACGTACTAATGACCTGACCATAAAGGAAATTCCCCGATATTGGCGATATAAAATGAAGGCAAGAAGACCTGTCAGTTTGTTTCTACCGTAGGGTTCCTGATATTATTGTGAATATACGGATTTTAAATCATCATGAGCGGGCATGTCGGAGACCTCAGCCCTAAACAAGCAGAAGTTTTACAGAAGGTAGGAGAAACAGTAAATGATTATTCACTTCGACACTTGTCGCTTGAGTGTGTTTTTATTTGTTTTGGTTGGATAGATTTGCTTTTGGCCTCGAGATTGCATCCATCATGACAACATAAATCAACTATTTCAAACCAATCAAGCATGGATCAAAGGTTGACAACCCGACCTACTCTTTTCCATGATTAAAGGAGCTAAATCGCTAACATTTAGGACCTAGAAATTGACACAAGTGGGTCGCAACTCATATAATACTGTAATATGAATGTATATAAACTGATATACATTCAATGGTTTCCGTTTTTACTCTAATTTCAAATCAGTTATGTTCCGCGAAATAAGCCCGAAGTCTCAATCGAATGCAAATTTTTAGCGCCTGGTTATTCCAGTCTACACACAGCGTTTGGTTTGGTGCAATATGTCTAGCCTCGTTCCTCGAGTCTCTTGCTAGAACTGGGGCTGAAACGCATTATAGTACACGATTCGTGTACCAATGGCAAAATGTTTATTTTGTCTTAAACATTGGATATCAGAAGCCCATCTTTTTCCGGTAAGATCACAGCATCAATGTTGATTTAAATTGACAAATAAATCGTGTTTTCAATGTTGAAGATTTTGGATGATATTGAGTTAGAGACTTAGCTACTTTAATACAGTGTGAATCACAATCAATCATAATAAAGCATAAATACTGAAAGACTGAGAGAGCTGTCAAATTTTGCAATTTTATTGATTTGTTCAAACTACTATATATCGTCATGATGTCTGTTTTTGGCGAAGTTGGGTGGCCGACTGGTCTAGGTTGTGTGCTGTAGATCATTAGGTCTGTCATTAAGGGGGGGGGGTTGGATGGCTGAATGGTTGGCGTGCGCTCGCTGTATCATAAAGTCTGTCATTGAGTCAACTGGCGTGGTTTCAAATCCCCGGTTATACGTGGCAAGGAGTAGGGTCGCCTGTCCAACCTTGTGGGTTTTCTCCGGGTCCTCCAGTTTCCTCCCACTGCTAAAGACCCCTACGCGTAAGCGAATTATGTAAATAAAATTAAACCATATGTTTGTCCCGAAATGACCTAGTTTGTTTCGAGTGGACGTTAAACCCCATTTCTCTCTCTCTCTCTCTGTCATTAAGATTAAGTCAAGTGGCGTGGTTTCAATTCCCAGCTTGTACGTGACAAGGAATAGGGTCGACTGTCCAACCTGGTTTCCTCCCACAGCTAATTAAAGACCCCTACTTCGGCCCTAAACGCAAGCAAATTATTGAAATGAAATTGCAACCATGTCCTGAAATGACCTAGTTTGTGTTGAGTGGACGTTAAACCCCATATCTCTCTCTTAATACAATGTGGGGGTTGGATGGCCGAATGTTTAGCCACATGCGCGTTGTATCATAAGGTCTGTCATTGAGTCAACGTAGGGTTTCGATTCCCCAGTTGTATGTGACAAGGAGTAGGGTCACCTGTCCAACCTCGTGGGTTTTCTACGGGACCTCTGGTATCCTCCCACTCCTAAAGACCCCTACGCTCATGCGAATTATTGAAATAAAATTGAGTCATATGTTAATTCCGAAATGACCTAGTTGGTGTAGAGTGGACTTTAAACTCCTTCTATCTGTGTTTACAATGTATATTCCCACTCTATTAATATTACATACTGTATTTAGTTATTAATGACATCATCAACCTCTGAATTGAAATGAAATGGGGTTTAACGTCCTACTGTTCTTCTCCGAACTGGGCTAATGAAGACAGGCATAAGCCACACAGTGTGCTATGAGGGAAATTTGCCCGGACAGCGGCAAGCTATGGCCTACTCTTATATCGAATTCCAACTGTCAAGGGATCTTTTACGTGCAAACCAATGTGTACGAAGGACCTTGGTTTTTCGTCCCATCCGAACAACTAGTCATCTGTCCTTGTCAGACCCTCCTTTATTTCTGCAGCACTGACAAGGGAAGACCACTCTTGAATATCAAGAAAGATTCTCGACTAACACCAGGATCGAACCAGGGATTTATGTTATCCCACAAAACAGTTGAATACATGAAATTGACATTTTTATTTTAACCTAATTCAAAAAGTTCTGGTCTGGTCATGTGAGATAATTTTAACTTAATTCAAAAATTTCTGGGCTGATCATGTGAGATAATTTTGTTTATTTTCAGTTTCGAGAGACGATGAAAGATGTTTTGAAACCACATCATGATGATTATTTTCTCACAAGATGGCTACGAGGTAATATTGCATGGGACATAATTCTATTGATTATAATGACTGTATTATTTATTATTTAAATATACATTATGCCAGAGCTATATCTGTCTAGGGCTTTATTTAGGCCTGAAATAATGGTATATAAACTATTAATTAGACATTAAAGATACATTATGGGAGATTAGATAAAGAGCTGGTAGTTCTCACTATAATAGTTAAAAACTAGATAATGTAAAGGGAATATGCTGGAAATTTCAGTCAAATTGATCCACTCTGAACCAAGATTTTAGCGATTGAATTTTCGGCCTAGCCTCAATCATCATTACTAAAGTCAGTACGATAAAAAACATAGTCTCGATTATCCATTTGATGATTAAATTATGAATGAAGTCGAACAGGAAATCGAACCTAATCCAATAAACATCACAGGCTAGCGATGAAATCGAGAGTTGATTATGGTCTGGATAAGTCAATTAAACATACATTATGCAAGAGTTAAATCTGTCTATTGCCGGTCTTTCTTTAGGCCTGAAATGTTATCTAAATTATTAATTAGACATTAATTTACAAAACAAGACCATAATCAACTCTCGATGGCATCGGATACCCAAGATTTTAACTATATTAGAACGGTTCGCCATTTGAAAATTTTTAATTTAAAATTGGAAAAGGGAGGCTATGTCTCAAATATAATACCAGTGCCCTGGTTACCACTATCTCTTTATCTAAATCTTACATAATGTATCTTTAATTTATGGTTTTGTGTATGGGGCCTGGCCCTGGGTTGCCTCATCTTTAGTTTAGTCTGTGGGTGGCAGCCAACTAAGGTGGCACTCACTACAAGTACTAACCGTATTTCTTACAGTTTCATGTATTTAGATTCTCAATCGTCGAGACAATGAAAATCTGTCTTCATCAATATATATATTTTTAACCTTTCTTTTTTGTGTGTGTTTTTCAGCAAGGAATTACGATTTAAAGAAAGCAGAAACCATGTTAAGAAATGTAAGTATTGATTCTGCTGGGACAAAGTCTACATAAACTATTTTATCAATTACTTTAGTTGTGGGGAATTAATCGGTTTCTATTTGTAAATATACTCGATTGAACCATGTCAAGAAGTGCTAGCTATATATGGACCTGGAACCGACCATGACGTCATATATAAAATTAGTTTGTATATTGAATATTCTGGTATAAATTAGTTTGTTTTATAGTGATGATTTTGGTATGAATTAAATTAGTTTGTTTAGTTAAGATTTTGGTGTAAATTGGTTTGTTTAGTGAAGATTTTGGTATAGATTAGTTTGTTTAGTGAAGATTTTGTAAATTAGTCTGAACATTTAGTAAAGATATTGGTGTGAATTAAATTAGTTTGTTTAGTGAAAATTTTGGTATGAATTAAATTAGTTTGTTTAGTGAAGATTTTGGTATAAATTAGTTTGTTTAGTGAAGATTTTGGTATAAATTAGTTTGTGTTAGTGAAGATTTTGGTATAAATCAGTCTGTTTAGTAAAGATTTTGGTATAAATTAGTTTGTGCTACTGGAGATTTTGGTATTAATTAGTCTGTTTAGTGAAGATTTTGGTGTAACTTAGTTTGAATATAATATTGATACGTATTGTCTGAGGCCAAACTAATTTGATTTTCAGTTCTTCGGGTCCTGATAAATATCCATCTCAATCACATGAAAGATGTTTTGTTTGCATGTAATATTTCAAAACTTTAATTTTTGGAACTTAAATCCTTTAAACAGTACAACTGAGTACTTTTATTTTTTAAATTAATATTTTTCTTCAATCCCTGCATTGGCCGAGAAAGTTCATTCAGATTTTCCGGCATGTTTTCCCCCTTGTCAGGGATGCAGGATGGAGGGACTGACAAGGACAGCTTTCTAGTCGTTCGGATGGCATGAAAAAAAAACGAGGTCCTGTGTACACATTAGAGTGCATGTAAAAGATCCCTTGACAGTTGGAATTCGATAGAAGAGTAGACCGGATTTCCGCTGTCCGGGCAAAATTTGCCTCATTACTGTATGGTGTATGCCCGTCTTCATTAGCCCAGTTCGGAGCAGAACAGTAGGACGTTAAACCCCATTTCATTTCATTTCAATAGTCTTTTTCTTGTAAAATTTAGAAGCCTAATTTGTGCAAAAACCAATTTGGTGTAACCTTGTCCTTAGTGAAAGTTGGAATTCCCTACCCCCTCCAGGAAAAAAAAAACAACAGAAAAAATAATGAATAGATCATTATGACAAATGTTGCATGTTCGCAAACTATGTACAATTGTTTCTCTCATGTTAACTGTCACGTTGACAGACATTTTAAAATTGATGTATTGTAATATATTGCTTGTTTGAAACATATTTTTTTTTTTGTACAGTTAAGTGGGTAAATTATGATATATTTCTTTACGTGTCATAATAAAACATCTGTAGACAATATTATCAAATTATATAAAAGGATGATCAAGCAAGATTCACTTTACACTTTTTTCATTAAAAGAGAGGCGGGTGGGTGGCCGCATGGTTAGTATGTGCGCACTGTATCATAAGGCATGTCATTAAGTCAACTGGTGTGTTTTCGAATCCCCGGTTGTACATGACAAGGAGTAGGGAGGCCTGTTCAACCTCGTGGGTTTTTTCCCACTGCTAAAGACCCCTACGCGCAAGCGAATTAGTGAAATAAAATTAAAACCATATATATGATAGTCCCGAAATGACCTAGTTTGTGTCGAGTGGACGTTAAACCCCATTTCTCTTTCTCTCTCATTAAAGGGATTTAAAGAATTTTTAATTCCGTGCAAATTGCTCGATAAATCCGTTCCATTCAGCATTTACAAAGATATGTTGAATTAAGCGGGGTGTGTTTTAAACCCCTGCAAACTGCAGTATCATTTCAGTTCCATCCAGTATTTTCAAAGATACGTTGAATTGGGGTACAGGTGGTGTGGGGGGGGGGGGGTCTTTATCCCTTGAGAACTGAAATAAGGTTCAGATCCATTCAATATTACAAAGAAAGGTTGAATTTGGGGAGTGGGGGTGGTGTGTGTGTGTGTGTTGGTGGGGGGGGGCTTTATCCCTTGCAAACTGCAATATGGTTCAGATCCATTCAGTATTTTCTAAGGTATGTTGAATTGGGGGGGGGGGGGAGGAAGGGCTGGAGACTTAATCCCTTGTTAACTGGGTAAACCTTTGGATGGGCCTCTTTTTAATCTGGTTTAATTAAATGTTGAGTACATTTTAGCGTGGCTTAAGCTGTGAAAAGTTAGATATTGTTGAAATAATGCTAATGACAGATATAGATTTTATGATGCATAATCAGGTTTTGTTTTTCATTTTGATTGAAGTCTGTATCCCTTTACTTGATTTGATATTTGTTGTTTATTTCTTGCCATGTCTGTGTAGTAAGTGTTGTGTCCGCAGGTTTGTCTTATTGCTTTTGTTTGAGTGTATTGGTAGATATTTGATGGTGGGGGGGAATGGCCGAATGGTTGGCATGTGCGCCCTGTATCATAAGGCCTGTCATTGAGTCAACTGGCGTGGTTTCGATTCCCTGGTTGTACGTGACATGGAGTAGGGTCGCATGTCCAACCTTGTGGGTCTTCTCCGGGTCTTCCGGTTTACTCCCACTGCTAAAAACCCCTACACGCAAGCGAATTAATGAAATAAAATTGAACCATATGTTAGTCCCGAAATGACCTAGTTTGTGTCGAGTGAACGGTAAACTCCATCTCTCTCTCTCTCTCTCTCTCTCTCTCTCTCTCTCTCTCTCAGATATTCGATTGAACTTCCAGAATTGAATTCTCCCAATCAAACATCCTCCTGCAGCCCTCTTGTACTTACTCCTATTTCTGAGTTATGTTACTCTCAAAATAATCAAAGTAGGCCTATTGATGATACAGTAACCATATGTTAGTCTCAATATAACCAAAGTATTGTATAAACAAGACTTTAAAAACTTTTATCTTTTGTGTTTTAAGTTGTCATTCTGTTGGATTGGTGTCAAAGATCAATTATACTTTAAGTTTTCGAACTATTTTAAGTGCTATAAAATAGTGTGATACATCATCCGGATGGAAGGGTCATAGATAAATTTTTATAATTGGACTTTGACACTTCCACAACTAACTATGATTCAGTCTATGACACATTGTATTGTAATATCATCTAATAATAATACACCATAATATTAAAAACACTTATATGGATATACTACTTCTGAATTTATTAACATGCTACATTTCGTTACACATACAGATATCGTTATCAAGCAAATATCATGGTAAATGGTAAACCCCATTTCATTTTATTTCATTTCACAATAGAGTAGATTGAATGGAAAAGAAATGGGGTTTGAGGTCCTACTTTTCTGCACCAACTGGGCTATTGAAGACGCTAGTTTAAAGCGAGAATTTCATATTTTCTAAGAAAATCAAAACATAATTTTTTCTATGTCTTTTGCTTAATAGGTTGTCGACTCACTATTATATGATCATAGGTATCATTATTACGCTTTAAAAAGCCTTCATCCCGGAAATAATAACACAATTACCTCCCTTGTTTTTCTATTTCCCCAATGGAATAGCTATCTTCAAACGTTTGAATTTAAAGTTGAAAATGATATTTTTGCCAATTTCTCAACTGGCAATAGTGAATTATAGGATTAATAAGATTATTCTTTATCAAGGTAGGACTGTTTATGGATACCATATATTTTAAGGCTTTATTTCAATACATTTTAAAAATATAACTTAAAAATATGAAATTATCGCTTTAAATCAGATACATATATTATAATATATAAGAATAAACTTATTGCCAAGCTCTATATGATTTATCATATTGTGGATTATCTGCATAAGTTGGTAACCATGGTAACAATCTATATCACTGATAACAAATTCTTATTGATATATCATCAATGATAACACATACATCTATACAAAGCTAAATGTAGGATGATTCGGTCACAGAGGTTTTTAACCCTAACCCCTAACTTATCTTATATCAGTGACGACAGTTGATCATAAATATTCATTTTAACATCTTTATTTAAACTGGTGATTTTATGTTCACTGCTGCCATGTACAGCTACCATATACTGCTGTTATGCACTACTGCGATGTACTGTTGTAATGCACTGCTGCAATGTACTGTTGTAATGCACTGCTGCAATGTACTGTTGTAATGCACTGCTGCAATGTACTGTTGCCATGAACTACTGCCATAAACTGTTGCCATGCACTGCTGCCCTAATCTTACAAATGATATAAGAGTAGGCTGTAGTGCCGCTGTCCAGGCAAATTTGCCCTCATAGCACACTGTATGGCTTAATTATGCCCGTCTTCATTAGCCCAGTTGGAGCAAAAAAGTAGGACTTAAACCCAGTTTCATTCATTTCTTTATTTCTCTCTCTCTGTTGATGGTATTGTCAGTTGTTCGGCAGAGTACGGCCCAACGTAAGTGCACACACATACTTTCGATGGCCTGCACTACATGAAGATCTGACCGGTTGTAGTGATAGGTCGTGTCAGAGGTCATACGAGCAACTTTTGACCCATGATGTCAGGCATTTGATTAACCAATCAGCATTGATGTTTCTTGTTGATTACCCACAGTTCTGAGTACCACACACCAAAAGATTGCTGTAACAGACAGTTTCATTGGCTAAATCCTCACTTACACCAGAACACGGGTTATATAACAACTCTTCCACTTCCAGATCCTAGTGTAGTAAAGAAAAGTAAAAAGAAATTTTGAACTATAGAAAAACAAAACGAAATAGGATCTGTGTTTTAATCAGATTGGTTTGAGTATAAATATAATTGCTGATTATCTATTTATTGTTAAAGAAACAGAAATGAAATGAAATGGGGTTTAACGTCCTACTGTTCTGCTCCAAACTAGGCTAATGAAGACGGGCATACTCCATACAATGTGCTATGAGTGAAATTTTGCCCTGACAGCGGCACTATGACCTACTCTTATATCGAATTCCAACTGTCAAGGGATCTTTAACGTGCACAATGTGAACACATGACCTTGTTTTTTTGTCCCATCCGAATGATGAGACAGCTGTCCTGCATCACTGACAAGGGAGAATCATGCCGGAAAATCTTGATGATCGAATACCAAACCCACAATGCTAGCTAGCCAGCGTCTTACCCACTTAGCCACCGTGGTCCCAGTTGAAGAAACATAAAATGACTGTGAGAACAAACCAATGTAAATATTAAATGGCCATAACTTACTTATAATTTATACAATTGGATAATTTCTAGACGGTATGTTTTTGCTCCATTGTATATAATCTTAAAGATACATTATGTAAGATTTAGATAAAGAGCTAGCCTTTCTGCTATAATAGTTCGAAAATAGATAATGTAAAATGAATAATTTTAAAATTTCATTCAAATTACTCTATTGCGAACGAAGATATTAGCCTTTGAAGGTTTGACAAGACATGTGCAATAATTTCAACCACCGTACTGGTTGTTTGGCGCTAAGTCTTGCTCCTCCATTTTTAGCTTAAATCAAAATATGGCTGAACTGTTCTAATCTATTTAATATTGGAGAGTTGGTTATGGCCTGGATAAGTTAATTAATGTCTAATTACTAATTTAGAAAACAATTCAGGCCTAAAGAAAGACCTGCAATAGGCAGATTTAGATCTTGTATAATGTATCTTTAAACTTTATTATTCTTTTTCTGACCAGCATGTCTGTCTGGTATGTGTTATACCCATCCACTAATATAGATGACCTTTTGTCATCATTTGAAATTCTGTCATAAATGATGATAAATGTCGAATACAATCCAGTAAAAACAAGAGAGAATTATATAAATAAAAAAATGTGGTTGACATTTATAATATTCAATCAATTCAATCACCTGTGATAACATCCGTCTTCATTAGCCCAGTCAGCACATTATCATAGGACGTTGAAGATACTAAACAATCTATTTTTTAGAAGCCATGTTTGTCACGTAACTTGATTGAGGGAAGGTCCATTTTTATACGCCCACATTGAAATGTGGTCGTATATTGTCGTCGCCCCCGTCCTTCCGTCCGGCGTCCACAATTGCTTGTGGACGCTCTAGAGGCTAAAGTTAATATCCAATTGACTTTAAATTTATATACAGTCTTTAAGGCCATGAAACGAAGAAGCCTATTGATTTTCAGCTATTTCCAATAATTACTGCCAGAGTTATGGCCCTTGTTCACTTCAAAAAATCTTGTGGACGCTCTAAAGGCCAAAGTTAATATCCGATTGACTTTAGATTTATACACAGTGTTTAAGGTCATGAGACGAAGAAGCCTATTGATTTTCAGCGATTTCTGATAATTAATGCCAGAGTTATGGCCCTTGATCACTTCAAAAAACATTGTGGACGCTCTACAGGCCAAAGTTAATATCCGATTGACTTCAAATTTATACACAGTGTTTAAGGTCATGAGACGAAGAAGCCTATTGATTTTCAGCGATTTCCGATAATTACTGCCAGGGTTATGGCCCTTGGTCACTTAAAAAAATCTTGTGGACGCTCTACAGGTCAAAGTTAATATCCGATTGACTTTAAATTTATACACAGTGTTTAAGGTCATGAGACGATGAAGCCTATTCATTTTCAGCGATTTTCGATAATTACTGCCAGAGTTATGGCCCTTGATCACTTCAAAAAATCATTGTGGACGCTTTAAAGGCCAAAGTTAATATCCGATTGACTTTAAATTTATACACAGTGTTTAAGGTCATGAGACGAAGAAGCCTATTGATTTTCAGCGATTTTCAATATTTACTGCCAGAGTTATGGCCCTTGATCACTTTGAAAAATCTTGTGGGCGCTCTAGAGGCTAAAGTCAATATCCGATTGACTTTAAATTTATACCCAGTGTTAAAGGTCATGAGACAAAGAAGTCTATTCATTTTCAGTGACTTTCGATAATTACTGTCACAGTTATGGCCCTTGATCACTTCGAAAAATCTTGTGACGCTCTAGAGGCTAAAGTTATCATCCGATTGACTTCAGAGTGATACACAGAGTTTAAGAGCTTGAGATGAACAAGTATTATTGATTTTCAATGAATTTTTATGACTTAAACAGCTAAATCCATGATATTAAAAACCAAACAAATTCTAATGGTTTTCTGATAATTACTTCATGAGTGTATTATAAATGTTTCATTACCGAAAGAAGTAAAAATATGCGACAACACTTGTTGACTGCCCGGACGATTTAGCTGCTGTGGGTGTATGTTTCGTTGCCTGGCAACCTATCTTTCAGAATGTATGTGTCGTAACTTACTGTTCATTTACCATACATATTGAAGCCTAAGTAAATTCTTAGATTATCTTCTGCCAATTTTTTTTTCTGCTGTTTAATTGCAGATTCTATTTTATGTTTAAAACCCTCAATGTTCCTGAAACCACCTAACCACTCGATCAAGAAATAACCACTCCCTAAGTCAAACTGAGCTGGCAGACAACAAGCCATCGGGCTGACAGTTAGTTATACCCTGACATTTTTGCTCTGTGCATGCCCCAAGGGTGTTTTTCACTCAGTCCAGTATTTTTCTAGTAAGACTGGGCGTCTCTATTTTCCAATACCAAATTTGTTGTAGTTTTATTGGAAAAAACTCCTTATAATACAGGGTGGTTGGATGGCTGAATGGTTAGCACGCGCATGCTGTATCATAAAGCCTGTCATTGAGTCAACTGGCGTGGTTTCGAATCCCCTGTTGAACGTGACAAGGAGTAGGGTCGCCTGTCCAACCTTGTGGGTTTTCTCCGGGTCCTCCGGTTTCCTCCCACTACGCGCAAGCGAATTATTGAAATAAAATTAAAACCATATGTTAGTCCCGAATTGACCTAGTTTGTGTCGAGTAGACGTTAAACCCCATCTCTCTCTCTCTCTCTCTCTCTCTCTCTCTCCTTATAATAAAGTTATAAATACTTTTCGGGCTATATGATAATTAACAGAATTAAGGTTGATTATCATTCCTGGTGCTCATGACTTTCGAAATCAAACTTCTTATTTCTATCTTATACAGTTTCCGAGATCTATACTGAATGGGAAAAATAATGATAGTAATAATTTTATTAATAAGAATGCCTTATTTTTCAGGATTTTACATGGAGAGCACAGAATGGTATTGATACGATTTTATCTGATTACAAGGTACCAGAAGTTATAGAGAAATATTATCCAGGTGGTTTATGTGGGCGGGACAAACAGGGTTGTCCAGTCTGGATTGATCCATTCGGTGATATGGATATAAAAGGTAAATTACTAAACCTTCTGATTTCAATCATCTCCCATCTAGGATTGGGGGTTGGATGTAATGGTTAGCACATGCGCGCTGTATCATACAGTCTGTCATTGAGCCCTCCCACTGCTAAAGACCCCTATGCGCAATCAAATTATTGAAATAAAATTGAACCATGTTTTAGTCCCAAAATGACCTAGTTTGTGTCGAGTGGACTTTAAACTCTCTCTCTCTCTCTCTCTCCCTCTCTGTCACCTCCCTCTCTCTCTCTCTCTCTCTCTCTCTCTCTGTCACCTACCTCTCTCTCTCTCTCTCCCTCTCTGTCACCTATCTCTCTCTCTCTCTCTCTCTCTCTCTCTCTCTCTCTCTGTCACCTCCCTCCCTCTCTCCCTCTCTCTCTCTCTCTCTCTCTCCCTCTCTGTCACCTACCTCTCTCTCTCTCTCTCTCTCTCTCTCTCTGTATTTAAACTTTTGTTTTTATTATCAGGCATGTTATCATCGGCACGGAAACAAGATGTCATCAAAAGTAAAGTTCATTTATTAGAGAGAATATATAAAATATTTGAAGCTGAGTCGACTGTGAGTAAAATTATTTATTTATTATTATATGCCCATATTTTCATGTGGCTGTATATTGTCTTCGTCCCCGTCCATCCATCCACATTTTGTTTGTGGACACTCTACATGTCTCAATTCTTATCCGATTTTGACGAAACTCAAAATTTAGGTTTATCTCCAAAAGATCTTGGTTCCTTTCGATATTGGACTGTAACTTCCTGGATTATATGGCACCTGATTGTACAAAAAATCACATTATTTTTTTTAGCTTGTTGTCTGTCCATCTCTTGCAAAAAGTGGGTGTATCTTGCATGGCAACCGCTTGTTTTATTTGACGCTGAACCTACAGTAGGAAAAATTGTTTATTTGTTTGGTTTTTATTGTGATGTTTTTTGGGTATTTTACGTTAAGTATATTCTTCGTGAAGGTTTTTGTTTTAAACTTGAATGTGCTAACCTGAGGCAAATCTATTTATCCGGTTGTTTTCCAGTTGTTTTCCGGTTGTTTTCCGGTATATAGTATTGCCGGTTGATAAGCTCCATACATCGCGGAGATCACATCGTTATAAGGAACCAAATTACAAGTTCTGCAAGTCATAGTCGTTTTCAGGAAGCGCAAACCCAAGACCTAGCCCTACGCTTTACACTAACCCTAACCCATAATCCTCGACAACAATCATGTGCCCAAACCCTGTTTACATCTCGTGACCTTGGGGAACTATGCATTTGGCCTTGTCAAATAGATCTAGCCATCCAATAGAACTAAAAACGATCACACAGCACATCACAGGTTTACTTCCCTGTTACAAATACCGGGAGAATTTTGTACAGGTGGTAGCAAGATATTAAACTGATTTTTATTGGATTTATTGATAGATTATATGATATCTTCTATTACAGGAAACTCGAAGAGTTAATGGCGTAATTGTGATTTATGATTTAGAAAAATTTGGTTTAAAACATTTGTGGAAGCCAGGTGACGAGGATTTTATGGGATATTTTGGTTGTGGTGTTGGATCTGTAAATTATATTTTTTATTACAGGAAAATCAAAGGGTAGATGGAATAGTTGTAATATTTGATTTAGAAAAAATGGGATTAAAACATTTATGGAAGCCAGGTGAATTTTTTGTACATCCCATTTTTATTCAGAAGCGTATTAGCCTCCCACTGCTTAAGACCCCTGTGCATGATAATTATTGAAGTGAAATTATAACATATGTTAGTCCCAAAATGATTTAGTTTTGGATCAAGAATAGATTAAAGCTTATCTCTCTTTCCCCCTTTGTATTTCTAGTAATTTTTAATGACATAAAAAAGCTGTTGAATACAATCTTAGTGGTAGCTATTCTGCACTCTGCAAACCAGAATGCACCACATGTAGCACATTGCACCACATGTAGCACATTGCACCACTTACTATGTGCACTACATTGCATCACTTACCATGTATAGCACATTGCACCACTCACTATGTGTACCACAATGCACCACTTACATGTACCATGTGCACCACTTACCATGTATAGCACATTGCACCACTTACCATGTATAGCACATTGCACCACTTACCATGTGACCATATCGCACCACTTATTTTGTTCTTAAAGATGCATTATGTGAGATGTAGATAAAAAGTTGTCTGTTCTTGCAATCATAGGTCAAAAATAGATAACGAATAAAGTATATATTGAAAACTACATTATTCTGGGTGAAGTTAGGACTGTTTGAAAATGTGACATGGATTGTTTATTGTCGTAGCAACTGTACTTGACGTCTGAGACTAAGTCTCTTTTATCGATTTTTGCAGGTGTTCAAATCCATATAATTCTCGGCCATCAGATGGTCTAGACTCCTATTCACGTAATACATCTAAAGTGCATGAAATGCAAACCCTTGCACATTGATGTCTATTGATGAAGACACGTATCTTGAACTTGTATTTTCAGGCGTTGACCTTTTTAATAGTATTTTAGCCATTTTTGAAGAACATTTTCCAGAATCATTAAAGAAAAGTTATGTGATAAATGGTAAATATTTCTATATAGTTTCATTGTTTGGTTTAAAATGAACCTGCAGTGGTTCAGTGAGTAAGACGTTGGCTCGCTAACCTGGTGGTTCCGTGTTTGATCCCTGTGTTGGCTGACAAAGATCACTGGATTTTGCCGCATGGTTCTCCTTTGTCATTTCAGTTGTGCAGGACAGAGGGCAAGAGACAACGTGTAATCATTTGAGTGGGATGAAAATGAAAAACTGAGATATGTGTACACATTGGCATGCATGTAAAAGACCCCTTGGTCGTTGAAATTCAATATGAGAGTAGGCCAGAGAGTTCTTGTAAACACTATATAGATGATGTTCTTGTAAACACTCTAGATATGTGTACACATTGATTGGCATGCATGTAAAAGATCCCTTGGCCGTTGAAATTCAATATGAGAGTAGGCTAGAGGGTTCTTGTAAACACTATATAGATGATGTTCTTGTAAACACTCTAGATAGGGGATCTGGTAGACACTGTATAGATGATGTTCTAGTAAACACTGTATAGATGAGGGTTCTAGTAAACACTCTAGACAAGGCTTCATGTAAACACTCTATAGATGAGGGGTCTAGTAAACACTGTAGATGGGGTTTGTTGTAAACACTATAGATGAGACTTCATGTAAACACTCAAGATGAGGTTTCATGTAAACACTCTAGATAAGGCTTCATGTAAACACTATAGCCGTGGCTTCATGTAAACACTATAGCCGTGGCTTCATGTAAACACTCTAGACAAGGCTTCATGTAAACACTCTAGACAAGGCTTCATGTAAACACTCTAGAAGAGGCTTCATGTAAGCACTCTAGACAAGGCTTCATGTAAGCACTCTAGAAGAGGATTCATATAAACACTCTAGATCAGGGGTTTAGTAAATACTCTATATCAGGGGTTTAGTAAACATTCCATGAATGAGGTGTTTAATCATGTAAATGATATTGATTTATTTCAGCACCAAGAATATTTCCAATAGCTTTTAATTTAGTTCGACCATTTCTTAGTGAAGCAACTGTTAAAAAAGTACATATCCTAGGAAGTAAGTAAACTTTTTTTTTTAGATAAAGATGTCAGACAAGCATGATTGAGGAAAACATGACAAATCTCCTGAAATAGTATGCTTTAAAAAGTTTGGTTTTATGTTATATTCACAAATTTTCAACAAAATTAGTAATCATATTTTCAACTGGTCACAGTTAAAATCTGAAAAAAAATTTAAATTTTGTAAAAATGTTCCAACTTTATTTAGAACTGGCAACTCTGAACTATACTTTATCAAATAAATGTAAAAAATAAACAATTATCATATTTGATATTTGGTCTTTTGTGATTTGCAATTTCTACCAAATTTTGACAATGACCCATATATTTTTGATTTTGATCAGCTAATTATAAAGCAGAATTATTAAAAGATATAGATGCCGATCAGTTACCTGTTTATTGGGGTGGAACCAAGACAGATCCAGATGGAAATATCAGATGTCCATCTCAGGTAAAAACAAGAGATTCATTACCATGGTAACTTTCATTACTAAACACAGGACTAAACACTGTAACCCAGGTATCATTTAATCTTACGTATTTAGCATTAATTCTTTTTCGCATTCGTCCAATATTAAGTCTGTGTTTGAAAATTTGTAAAAAATATTGAATGAAAGGGAAAGATATTAGGGTTAAATATGCAAGATTAAGTGATTCCTGGGTTACAGTGAAAACCTGTGAAAGATATTGAATGAAAGTGAAAGATATTGGGCTTAAATACGCAAGATTAAATGATACCTGGGATACAGTGAAAACCTGTGAATGTTAAGGTCTTCATTTGTGGTCAACTTTGCTTGGTTATTGAATGTATCTGGTTATTTTTCAATCCTTGGTGCCTCAATAACGAGAAAAGCCTTGAGTCGATTCAGTTTTCCTGTCTGTTTTCTGTGTATACCATAGACTGCAAGCTACAGATCCCCTGATTAGGGCTCACCTCCGGTTGCCATAGTCGCAATTTGCAAAATAAAATTAAATGTTGGGATTAAAATCAGACTTCAGTGATAATTGGCAATAATTCTGGTAATTCCAGGGCACACAGGCGTTATAGGAAGCCCTTGAAAACAACAATATTGTCAGAGTTGAATCTCTAATAGGAATATAGTTCAATTGAGTTCAGTATTTTTAAAGTTATGATAAATTGAAATTTCATTGAGCGTAACAAGACACTGCCATCTTTTATCAGTAACTTATAAACCTGTAACGGTAAATCTCTTTGATCTTTGGGGTATATTCTATGCCCGGAATAGCTTGTAGTCTGAAAGTCGGGGACGGCTTTGGATATATACAGGGAAATTTGGGGTTATTCTTCTGAAAGTTTTTTCTTTAAACGGGTTATTCTTCCAGGGTAGGTTTTTTTTCCCATAAGAAAACATGATATAAGGTTTTTCTTATGGGAATTCTGGGATATTCTCATCTTGCGTACATGTAAACATAGACAGTTTATAAGCAAGATAAAGTCCTCGACTTCGGTTATGCTGGGGAAGAAAGACTTCAGAAAAAAACCTTCGTCAGAAAAACCTTGGCCTGTATTCTCTCGGTCTTTCTTTTTCTCAGGTTATTTTCTTCAGTCTTTCTTTCCCCAGCATAACCTCAATCTCATGCTTTATCCTACACAGAGAAACCTGATGGACCTAGTTAAAATCGGATTTAATCCAAGCTGGGAATTGTATTTTGCTTTGTTAAATTGTTGAAAAAGCAATCTGAGTACATATAGTGTATTAAGCCATGAAAAATTTGATATTTTAGTGAAAAGTCCAAAGGATGCACTAAACCTTTCAGTATGCTGCCTAAAGTTGATTACGTTAAGATTCGTGTAAGCAAGGTAATCAAACTTTGCTGAAACCCCGGAGGAAGGTTGGATGGCAGATGCACAAGCAAATTATTATGTTAGTCACAAAATGACCTAGTTTGTGTCAACTGACATTAAACCCCATCTCTCTCTCTCTCTCTCTCTCTCTCTCTCTCTCTCTGAAGGGGGTGTGTGGAATGGCCGAATGGTTAGCACGTGCGCGCTGTATCATAAGGTCTGTCATTGAGTCAAATGGCATGGTTTCAAATCCCCGGTTGTACGTGACAAGGAGTAAAGTCATCTGTCCAACCTTGTGGGTTTTATGTGGGTCCTCTGATTTCCTCCCACTGCTGAAGAAATAAAATTGAACCATATATGTTATTCCCGAAATGACCTAGTTTGTGGACGTTTAACCCCAACCTTGTGGGTTTTATGTGGGTCCTCTGATTTCCTCCCACTGCTGAAGAAATAAAATTGAACCATATATGTTATTCCCGAAATGACCTAGTTTGTGTCGAGTGGACAGTGGACGTTTAACCCCTCCTCTCTCTCTCTCTCTCTCTCTCTCTCTCTCTGAAATCCTGGGCATGCTAGCATAAAGTCTAACTCCCAGGCCACATTACCAGTGAAGATCCTAGATTGTAAATTTGTTATTTAATTCAGATCTGTCTGGGTGGAGAAATACCACTGAAATATTATAGTGAAGTTTTATCGAATCTCGATGGTTTCACAGAAGTCGATTTGGGACGTGGTTCTTCACTACAGTTAGATTATGAAATAAAAGTACCTCAGAGTGTTATACGGTTAGTCTTTATTTATTTAAAGGGTGAATAACTTTATTCTTTGGAACCTTAAATAGACGAAAATGTTTCTAAAAGCGAAATGAAACGAAATGAAATGAAATGAAATGGGATTTATATAACATCCTACTGTTCTGCTCCTAAACTGGGCTAATGAAGACGGGCATACGCCATACAGTGTGTTATGAGGGAAATTTTGCCCGGACAGCGGCTCTTATATCGAATTCCAACTGCCAAGGGATCTTTTACGTGCACGTCAATGTGTACACGGGACCTCGGTTTTTCGTCCCATCCGAACGACTAGACAGCTGTCCTTGTCAGACCCTCCATCCTGCATCACTGACAAGGGGGAAACCACGGGTTCTAAAAGCACATTAAAGATACACTATGGGAGATTAGATAAAGGGATGGCAGTTCTCATTATAATAGTTAAAAACTAGATAATGTAATGGGAATTTGCTGAAAATGTCAGTCAAATTGATCCCCTCTGAACCGAGAATTTAGCAATTGAATTTTAATCCTAGCCTAGATCGTCATTACTAAAGTCAGCATGATTAAAAATGAAGTCTTGATTATCCATTTTTTGATTTGATCATCAATGAGCGTTGAGCAGCAGATCAGATTCCAATCCAGTAAATATCACAGGCTGGCGATGACATCGAGAGTTGATTATGGTCTGGATAAGTTAATTAATGTCTAATTAATAACTTAGATAACATCTTGCATAATGTATGTTTAATGTAATGTGAATGTATGTAAAATGGTTTATATCCAATTTTTTTATTGTAATTTCTAATGAATTATATGTTTGGTGAAATACGCGGACAGTCATTTGCGCCTTGTCATTTGTGAATGAGCCATTTTTTATTTACTTCTGCATTGTCTTCTGGGTTGATATCAAGTGGGACAGACCTTGGTGTACCGAAAATTGGGACAGATTTTGGAATGTGTATTTCGTCATTTGTTTTAACATATTTTTGGTGTATCGAAAATTGTTATATTTGTAGGCTCACAACACATGTGATGACTGAACAGAAAGTCTTTGCTGATCCCAACCCCCCTCCTTACATAGTAATGCCTGGTAGATTACTGTGTAATGTCGGCATGCTAAGCGATACAATTGCTAACATAATTTAAACACATTTCTATAAATTTATTCCTAAAGAGATAATGTTGCGTTCCTGTGCCATTGAGGGTGTTAGGTGTTTGAATGGTTAACACATGCACGTTGGATGATACGGTCTGTGATTGAGTCAAGTGGCATAGTTTCAATTCCCCACTTGTACATAACAAGTCGCCTGTCCCAATATTTGTGGTGTTGTAAGGACAATTGACCAGAATGTTTCAGACTTTTTAAGTCTGGTTCTGGGTGGATAGAAATTGTGGTACCTTGACAAATGAAATTTGATGATGAGTCGGTGCAGAACTACCACTGTCGGAGAAAATTTCTCTCATATCACATTGCGTGGCGTATCCCTGTCTCCATTACCCAGTTGATACAGAACAGTAGGACTTTTAACTCCATTTTATTTGGGGAGTTGGATGGCCGAATGGTTAGCCTGCGCGGGCTGTATCATAAAGTCTGTCATTGAGTCAACTGGCGTGGTTTCGAATCCCTGGTTGTGCGTGACAAGGAGTAGGGTCGCCTGTCCAACCTCGTGGGTTTTCTCCGGGTCCTCCGGTTTCCTCCCACTGCTAAAGACCCCTATGTGCAAGCGAATTATTGAAATAAAATTGAAATAAAAAATCTTCTTTTTCTCTCAGCTACGAGATATACGTAGAATCAAACCGGTCCAGAGCAGATCGTGTTGATAAGAATCTGCTTATTCGACATTGACATATTACCAAAGGTGAATAGGCCTACCTTTTGTGGACACAACGGTCCACAAAAGAGAGACACATATTAGTCGCCTCCAACTTCCGATTTCCAAGACATTCTAGTCTAAACCTTGACTCTCATACCAATAAACCATTTGGTACTATTTCGTACCTATTTCATATTAAACCCCTCGGGCGCCATGTTGAATCACACAGTATTTAACGTTCTAAAACCTAACTACTTCATGGAATCAACGACAAATCTTGGGCACTCCAACCATTTTTATTTTTGTATCACAATGCTCTAACCCTGAGTGTTCCAACTTTTGATTTATATTTAGCCTTATACCCCTCTCATGGGTGGTTACATCAACACCCTTATCTATATACTATCCCTTCATTGTTATGACAAGTAACAATGTTACCAACCAACCCAAGGCACCCTAGTTAGCAAAATTATGGACACTAGCACTTAAATCTAAACAATCATTACAACCCCAGTAAGCGAGCTAGCGACCCCGGTAACAAATTTGGCACCCCGCCAATTTGTCAAACCTCTGTACAACCCCGGTAAGTGAGCTACCGACCCCGGTAACAAATTCGCAAACCCCGGTAACCCTGCCAATTATAGTATAAATAAAAACGCCCAACACGTGAGTCCAATCAGTCTGAAGAGTTCAATACGAACGAAACTAGTCACTGACATTCGGGATAACCAGGTCTCCATAGCCACCTTATCTCTTATATTATGAAATAAAATTGAACCTTGTGTTTGTCCCGAAATGACCTAGTTTGTTTTGAGTGGATGTTAAACCCCATTTCTCTCTCTCTCTCTATCTCATTTTATTTCATTTCCAATGCCATTATCATGAAACAAACTATTCGTAAATCATGGTTGATCTTTATTATGTGGTTTTATGTTTTTCAAGATGGCAGTTTAAAACAGACGGCTTTGATATAGGTTTTGGTATTTTTAAACGAACAAAGAACAAGCGACAGAAAGCCGGTGCGATGGATGAAGTAGTAGCATCAGATCGTGTTAACAGTCATCTTATACCAGAAGATGGCAGCACCACCTGTACTGATGTAGGAACATGTGAGTTATCTTCCCTTTGTTTCCCGATCAGGCTAATTAGACTAAATTTTGATTTAAAAAGCATTAAAGATTCTATAATAAAATCAGGGGCAATAACATGGAAGTAATTATCAGAAATAATTGTAATTTTGTAAATTATATTTTACAAATTTTGGCTGACTGACCACATTTGAAATTTAAGTTTGTTTTGCTTTGTAGTGAAAACAATTAGGACTTTATTAGCATTTGTTGTTTTGACGCTAAAATACCAACTAACTGTGAGGGCGACGATTTACCCAAACCCAAAATTAACCCAATACTACGAAGTACCACCACATAGTACCTGATTAGGATTCAAATGGACAGAATATATGAATTATTTCAATATTACAAAAGAGTTAATCCCTGGAATTAATGCAAATTGTACGGTGAATTGTATGATAAACAGCAGATCGAGTAGCCAACTCAATACCGGTGGATTACCTACTTTAACAAATCCGAGGTCCCGTTTACACATTGGCATACACGTAAAATAACCCTTGGCAGTTGGAAATCTTGATTTAAGAGTAGGCCGTAGTAGCAAAATTTCCCTCATAGCACAGTGTATGGCGTAATTCCATCTTCATTAGCCTGGTCAGACCAGAACAGTAGAACGTTAAACCTCATTTAATTTTTTACTTTAATTTTTTTGTTGTTGTCTATTTGTAGATGTGATAAGATTTGATAATACGTACAGCTGGACTCGAGGAAAAACGTTATTTTATCTGATAGAAGTTTTAGAACCCGACGTGACTGATCTCGACATCCAGACAGATTAAAAAGAAGGAAATTGACTCCTTGATTTGGGTAACAAAACAAAAGGTTTCAATTGAATTAATTTATTATTATTGTACCAGTACATTTTTATAACCCATAATTTCCACGACTAAGTACTCACATGCCCTTTACAAAATATGGTAGGCTACAGATATTAAATATACAAATAAAATAAATAAACTAAAATACAGATAATTAGCGCTGTATGTGTGCATAATACAATAAGTCAACAAAAAAAAAAAATAAATAAAACTAGTAAATAATCCAGACAACTAAGCGTTCAGATCTCGCTCTGTCACTAAACAACTAATTTCAAATCAATCTAAGAAATGTGGCTAAAAATGACCATTTATATGAAATACAAACAATAACTCAATCTGATTAAAATATAGATCTATATTTCGTTTTATTTTATTATATCTTTCGATCACCCCTACTACATGAAGATCTGACCTGTTGTAGTGGGAGGTTGCGTCAGGGGTCATGAGCGGCTTTTAACCTATGACGTCAGATGATTAACCCATCAGCGTTGATGTTTCTAATAGGATACCCAGAGTTCTCTGCATCGCATGCCAAGAACTCGCTGCAAAAGACTGTTTCATTAGCTAATCCCTCGCATCAACCAGAAAGCGGTTTATATATCAACTCTTCCAGATCCTAGTGTAGTAAAGACAAATAAAACAAAATTTTAAACTATAAAAAACGAAACGAAATAGGATATGTGTTTTAATCAGATTGAAAATAACTGCTTGTTATACATACCTTATAAATATATTGCGTCATTTGTTTTCACAAGCCTTGTCTTATAGCCAAGATTTACGTCGTAGACAAGTGTCTCCTGGGAAAATCCTGCCGTGAAATGAAAGACCAGTCTTAGTTTAAACAATATTTTATTCAATAAACTGAATTGGATTGAACAATATAAGTTCTCTCTATACAAGTTCAGTCTTGAAAACGATAAGAGGAGACTTACATGTCTGTTTGAGTTGTTTAGTAACTGCATGAGAATAACACATGAAACAATTATATGGAATACAAGTTACTTTGCTTGATAAACAAGAGAGAACCCTCGTTGAATTGCTGCCAGAAATAAATCTTTTAAAGATACTTTCCCGCGTACAAACTGTGTTATTTGATGATGATAAGTCGGGCTGCCAGTTAGTGATACCCTGACATTTTTGCCCAGTGCTTGCCCCATGGGTGTTTTTCGGATAATCTAGTATTTTTCTGGTAAGATTTCCATATATACCAAATTTGTCATACTTTTATTGGAAATAACCATGTGATAAATACTTTCGTGGGAATGTATCTTTAATTAACTTGTATCCCATAGAATTATGACACATGTTATATAAATGTTTAATTGTTGTATTTTATTAAGCTCGATCTCTAAATGGCAATCAAAGATTATAAAAGCATGGCTCCTAGAAAAAAACCAGGTACAAGATTCTAAGTCAAATACACACAGGGTGTCATTCCGTGCAAAAAGCTCATAATGGGTACATAAAATAAAACTATGTCATTTTATGATTTTCTTTTGAATTTATGAATTTTTATGTATTGTACATCAAAGTGTTTTATTCTCTTTTGGAATCATAAATTATAATATTTTATACTTAAAATGTTTTATGATATTTTACTAACTACGTATCTTTTAACGTCATTTTAGTTTCATAAAGAAATTATGTGTCCTTTTATAGTGAAAACAACCGTACGTTATCATGAGAGAATTCTATGAACATTGTCAGATCTATTTGACAAGGCCAAATGCATATTTCCTCAAGGTCATGAGATGTGGGTTAGGGTAAGGCGTAGGACTAAGTCTTGGGTTAGGGTTAGGGTTAGCGCTAGCCCTGTTTACATCTCATAATTATGTATTTGGCCTTGTCATATAGATCTGACTGTTCTTTTACAGTAAAAACAACGATAGGCTATCTTAGTATCTTAGTAATGGGTCCACAGTGGATATAAAAAAAAATTGTAAGAGAGTGGGGACTAGGGGTGGTGCTGGAAGAAGCATTCGCTCCCCTTAGCTTAGCTCAAAACTCGCTGTACATGCTTTGACATGCACAGGTCGTAGGGTTTAGTAGCTCGCAGACCAGCCGAAAGAAACCGGGTGAAAATTTTGTATGTGGAGGACCAAAAGTCTCTACAGCCAGTCTGTGATCTGCCGAACAAACGCAAGTCTCATGCACGGGTTTACTGAAATTTCCCCCGTAGACTACCCGTGGCAGCACGTACTGTGGGTTGTGAATCTGGCTCCCTCCCCCTCCTAACAAAAAAACTACCCTTATTTTGAAAACATTGTTACATGAAGGTGCATGATGAAATATCCTTGTGAAAATGAGGCTTAAATAAATTGTAAGAAACGGTTATTATGAAAACAAATCATTGAATGTCTCTGTTAAAGATCACGGGAAAAGCTTCATAATTTTTTGAAATAAAGCAAGAAATTATGTCAACATATTATTCCATAAGTATAACATGATCCCGAATGTCAGTGTTACCTGCCACAGGTAAATTTCAACGTTCAGTGATTTCCGCTACTCCTCAGTGAGTAGTCATAACTTTCCGCTAATAGTCCTCCTGCTCAGGAATAATGAGCAGAAGGACTAAAATTATATCACGGCTCGTTGTTTATTGACGGAAAGTTACGACCACTCACGGAGAACGGTGGACATCTACCTGTTGAAATTTACCGTTGGCAAGTAACACTGACTTTCAGGAATGTGTTATACTTATGGAAGAAATATGTTGACATTATGAAGTTTTTCCGGTGACCTTTAATATGTAAATCATGTAGACTGTTTGAAGCCTTCTATGATGTAGCTTTAATATGTAAATCATGTAGACTGTTTGAAGCCTTCTATGATGTTGCTTTAATATGTAAATCATGTAGACTGTTTGAAGCCTTCTATGATATTGCTTTAATATGTAAATCATGTAGACTATTTGAAGCCTTCTATGATGTAGCTTTAATATGTAAATCATGTAGACTATTTGAAGCCTTCTATGATGTAGCTTTAATATGTAAATCATGTAGACTGTTTGAAGCCTTCTATGATGTTGCTTTAATATGTAAATCATGTAGACTGTTTGAAGCCTTCTATGATGTTGCTTTAATATGTAAATCATGTAGACTATTTGAAGCCTTCTATGATGTAGCTTTAATATGTAAATCATGTAGACTGTTTGAAGCCTTCTATGATGTAGCTTTAATATGTAAATCATGTAGACTATTTGAAGCTTTCTATGATGTAGCTTTAATATGTAAATCATGTAGACTATTTGAAGCTTTCTATGATGTAGCTTTAATATGTAAATCATGTAGACTATTTGAAGCTTTCTATGATGTAGCTTTAATATGTAAATCATGTAGACTGTTTGAAGCTTTCTATAATGAAGCTTTAAAACTCTTTATGTTCATCCATCATAATTCAGGAAACAACCAAAAACTTTCATATTAAAGAGGCATTATGCGAGCACTAAACTAGTTTATCACCAGGCATTTTTCTGGCTTCAGTATGAAAGATGCATTATGTGAGAGCTAAAGTTGTCTATTGTCGGACATTTTTCTGGCTTCAAATATTATATAAATTATTATTTGGGCATTTATTTATATGATAAGGTCATAATCAACTCTCTAAAACATCAGATGGCTGTGATATTGAGTGGATTAGACGGTGTCCGACATACCTGCGTTAAAAGCTTATACGACCAGCCAAGTCAAAATTTTCCGTCACTCACCAATACGGCCTATAAAAGGTCTGACAGTATAGTTGTATTCACATATGAATAGTCCAGGGGAAGAACGATCTAAGTTACATTTTTGTCTTTTCGCATAAAAGGCGAAACAGACTTTAGGGTGAGAATGCTTGACGCGAACAGAACAACGAGTGGGTTTAATTACAACTATAAAATGATGTTAAATATGAATCATAATTACCAGTACAACAACTGACTTCCACTTTTCAGCCAAATTAAGGTCAAATAAAGGGTACGATGGACATATTTGTCAGGGGGGGGGGGGGGGCATTACAGAAGGGCCTTGGTTCGATGTGACTCTGATCGTTTTTAGCTGAAATTGATTTTCCACAGAAAGCTTATACAATTTGCTACCAGATGGCGCCATTAACTGCAGGTTCGTTAAAAAAGTGACTTAAATCGTTCTTCCCTGGGGCTCTTCATATATCAACACAGACCATCATGTTTTCATAATCCACCGTATTATTTCAGGTATCGGTTAGGGAAACATGATCAGATTCTGCTGATATGATGCTCGGGACAGGGTATGCTTACTCACCAAATATTAGCAGTTATTTAGATTAAAATTTATACAAATTAATAGCCCCTGCTGTCTGAAACCTGATAATAGTAGCCATTCATAGCTTCACTCAGAATAAAGAAATTTGGCTAAAATTTTTGATATATTTTTTAACTGTTTTGGCAAGAATGGCCAACCCTCTCTCTCTAGATCTTGCCTAATGCCTCTTTAATAAGCCGTATTCCATGACGTGTTCATTATCTGTTTATATACAGGCTTCTTGTTCCATTATATGTTTATATACAGGACAAGACTCTAACTGAGTTATATTTACCAGTTATGATTAACAGGTACTCAAATATGACTGACTAGAAAATTCAATTGTCAGTTCATTTGCATGCCAATTTCAAAGAATTTTTAAACCTCAAATAACCATAAATACAGTGTAAAAAACGAAAAATACAGTGTAAAAACAACAAATACAGTGTAAAAACAACAAATACAGTGTAAAACAACAACAAATACAGTGTAAAAACAACAACAAATACAGTGTAAAAACAACAAATACAGTGTAAAAACAACAACAAGTACAGTGTAAAAACAACAAATACAGTGTAAAAACAACAAATACAGTGTAAACACAGTGTAAAAACAATAAATACTGTGTAAAAACAACAAATACAGTGTAAAACAACAAATACAGTGTAAACACAATTGATTTATTGATTAAGGTAATGCTTAAAATTCTCATATTATTTTTAAAAAGTTTTGTAATTACCATTCATATCGTTGAAAATGTTTTACCCAGGTTAATTCGGTCGTATCGGCTCCATTGACCATAAACCTCACCACCCACCTCAGTCAAATTATAGACATAGGCTACAGTAAAACCATTGATTGATTTATTAATTGTGATAATGCTAAAGTTTCTTGCTACTCTGAGATAAGAAAACTTTGGACTGAAACTTCTATCTTACTGGTCAAAGCTTTTAATAATATTATTATGACTTCAATGATAGAATTTAATAATTAAGGTGGGGGAAGCCTCTCATTTTCATCATATTTGCCAGTCTTTAACAGACTCTCAGCAAAAATGACAGACTGGAGAATTTACAATATGAAATTAGAATATGTTGATAATCTGATCCTTTAAAGTTTTATTCTACTCCATGTCCCATTTTTATATCTTGCCCCTTCACTTTCAATTTGATCCTGCTTTACCTATCATCAAGGATATCAATCTGTTTCACAGAGTATTAAGAAAGTATTCTAATATCTCTGTAACATATGACTGCCTTCAACACATGACGTCTTGTACGCGGCGTCAATCATTGGCTCAATGGCGCGTGCATTGTTTACATAAGACCTTACTGGTTCGGGCGGAAAGGTGCCTTTTATTCATTTTGATACCCATTTACATTAAGTCGCATCGAAGTCATCCTTATCAGTGATTGTCGCGGCCTTGCGAATATTCACTGCGGATCAGTGTGCAAGGATATGCTCAAATTGTCTTCCATTAATTCATCTTGGAAGGATTTTGGTAGATTTCCTTCCTGTAGTAAACAAACTCTAAGGCCAGATCAATTTGAATTTCTATTTTTCTGGAACATCTGTTAGAAATTCTACCTCTAATTTCCTCTAGGGAGAAAAACTTTTAGTTCCAAATATTAAAGTCTTGAAATTTGTAACAAAACATTGCATGGAGGAATTGAGTGCATTATTTATTGTTAAATCTCCAGCACTGTGGTTCGCTAACCTGAAGGTTCTGTATCTGATCCCTGTGTCCACCGAAATAATTCATCAGGATTTTCAGCAGTTGTGCAGGACAGAGAACCAACATAACGTTCAGATGGGCCGAAAAACCAAGCTCCCGTGTACACATTGGGGTGCACGTAAAAGAACCCTTGGATGTTGTTAATTGATATAAGAGTAGGCTGTAGTGCCGCTATCCGGGCAGAATT
Organism: Patella vulgata; assembly: GCF_932274485.2. Classification (NCBI taxonomy): domain Eukaryota; kingdom Metazoa; phylum Mollusca; class Gastropoda; family Patellidae; genus Patella; species Patella vulgata. The sequence goes on from NC_065884.2 coordinate 5,961,519, forward strand.
TACTTCATAGCACACTAAAGGCGCGTGCCCAGTCGGTGCAGAAAAGTAGAACGTTAAACCCCATTTTGGTTTGACATAGGTTAGAAGATAGGATCTGTATGTTAATGTAGTTACTATATTAGTCAGATAATACTTGTCAACCTGTCAAATCATTGATGGATTGCTGTGTTTCTAGGTACGTTCATCGTCCTCAATACACATATATCTCAGTTACTTTAGTATATTTCAAATAAAAAATTAAATTACACAACATTGCCCAGAGCTTGCCTTTAAGTTATATTTACCAGTTTTTGAAGAATTTAACCTTCAAACATAGTAAATATAATCTTTAAGAGGCATTTAGTAACTGGGTAGAGCAATACACAAAAAACACATACTTATGGAAAAACAGCTATATAGTGAAACATAGATCTCTTTTACTTTTTAAAATTCATTACAAATTACAGAATATTCCCCAAGGCTCACCTTTGAGCAAGCCTGGAAATAAGCCACCGAATTCAAGAATATTTCCCAAGGATCACCTTTGAGCAAGCCTGGAAATAAGGCAACAAATTCAAGAATATTTCCCAAGGATCACCTTTGAGCAAGCCTGGAAATAAGGCACCAAATTCAAGAATATTTCCCAAGGATCACCTTTGAGCAAGCCTGGAAATAAGGCACCAAATTCAAGAATATTTCCCAAGGATCACCTTTGAGCAAGCCTGGAGATAAGGCACCAAATTAAAGAATATTCCCCAAGGCTCACCTATCAGGAAGCCAGGAAATAAGGCACCTGTCACAGACATTGTCAGACTCAAGTTCGAACTTTTTCTGACACTTTGTCATTTTGTCGGTCACAGATCTGTCTTTTTTCACTGTAAAGGTACTATACTAATTCATTAGTGCATGACATTTTGTCAGTCATAGATTTGTCTTTCTTCACTGTTTTTATAGATATTTTTAATACTTATCTGGAAGTTCAAATATAAAATGTCAGGTACTGTACTAGTTCATTAGTGCGTGATATTTCGTCAGGTACCACTAATATCATAATTTACCAGGCCTGTCTTTCAGTCAAATTCACCAGGTCTACCTTTCAGTCAAATTCACCAGGCCTACCTTTCAGTCAAATTCACCAGGCCTGCTTTTAAGTCAAATTCATCAGGGCTACTTTTCTGTTAAATTCACCTGGTCTGACAGTGAAATGTCAGTCAATTTATATATTAGATATATATTGTTTCATTAACTTGAAAATGTGACCTGCATGTGTTACGAAACGTGGTTATTAAATAACAGAGAAATATCCATATATATACCTTGTGTTGTGTTGTGTTTTGTTTTGAAAAGTTAACGGTACTTCTAGATGTCAATTAAGGAATTAATGACGTGCCATAAAATAAGAATTTTAGTTAATTTAACCATATAACATAATAAATACTGTTAAATTTATAGTTTATATGCGTAAAAAAACGCACAATAGGTAAAACTGTATTGAGATAATAGTAAAATTAGCCATAATTTTGACAAATATTATCTTGCTATAAAATTACATGTAGAATAAAAATACACCAAGAATTAACTGGATGTCAAAATTTTTGTATTGGAAGCCCAGGGGCCTGTTTCATGAAATTTTAACTAAGATAAAATCCAAATTTTAGTAATATGACTGGATAATATTAGATTGATTTTAGTGCTTAGCCAATCAAAATTGAAGTATCTACTAAAATTTGGATTTTATCTTTAGTTAAGATTTTGGGAAACAGGGCCTGAACCTTTATTTACAAAATATTAAACTAAGATATTTTATGCGAGGTTCCCACTGTCATGTGATGCGTTATGATAGGACTGTCCCTATGAGTCCACAATCTGCTGTCATTGAGTCGACTGGCGTGGTTTCGAATCCCTGGTTGTACGTGGCAAGGAGTAGGGTCGCCTGTCCAACCTCGTGGGTTTTCTCCGGTTCCTCCGGTTTCCTCCCACTGCTAAAGACCCCTACGCGCAAGCGAATTATGTAAATAAAATTAAACCATATGTTAGTCCCGAAATGACCTAGTTTGTGTCGAGTGGACGTTAAACCCCATTTCTCTCTCTCTCTCTCTCGCTACATGCACATACGTTCGGATACGTTTTGATACAGACAGCAGGATTGCTACGACTGATCGCAATCTATACTAATATTTGTGACTGTCGTTTGTCTGTCTGTCTGTCTGTCTGTTCGGGGTTGGCGGCTACACTAGGTCTGCCCCGAGTCTGAAATTTGGGGTATAGGGGTAGCTCGGACCGGGGAGTAACATAGGCCAGGTGGCGTTAGTCTACCACTTCCGGTTTCGGAGTTATGACCCCCGAGTGAAGCCGGGTATACTGCTAGTATATGATAAAACTGATAGGACCACCACAAATACTCCACAGTTAAAACCACGATTTCAATCGTTGCATGAATCGAGATAGGGGGAACCTAGCATTAACAATTCAACATTTTCATTCGCTGAGAATTAAAATCCGAGTACAAATTTTTAGCTTTTAGCCAATGAACAAACGCGATTCTAATGATGTCTGAAATCCTATCTGTGTAATATATAGTAGTAGATAGAGGTTTTAGCCAATGAATAGACGCGATTCTAATGATGTACGAAATCCTATCTATGTAATATATAATAGTAGTAATAATGTTTGTAGTATTGTAGACATGTTCATGTATTTTCAGGGTTCTATGGTTTTTATTATTTATATCAGTGTTTATTTATTGTGTTTTCACTTAAGGCAAAAGTAAATATTAATTCTTCAGGAACACCTATTAAACATACACATTATGTAAGAGCTAAATCTGCAGGTCTTTCTTTAGGCCTCAAATGTTATATAATTTAGAAATGGATAATCAAGACTTTGTTTATGACAGTAACAGCAGTACTTGACAATCAAGACTATATGTTGAAAACTTTAAAGCCTGGTAACTCTGCTCTAGATTTATTTGACAGGAATTTTCAATATATTCATCATCTATTTTTGAACTATTGTAGCAAAAACGGTCAGCTCTTTATCTAAATCTTACATAATGCATCTTTAAATTTATTTAACAAAATCCCAACCGACTGAAAATCAAGTTGGGTTGGGCTTAAAGGACAATATTGGTGCCAGTCATTATCACATATGTGATAGAACTGGTTAACCACGTTCCAAATATTATTTTATCACAGACATCATTGCTACGATAGATGAGTAATTAATGTTTCAACAATCGGAAATGACGAACGGAAAAGGAAAACACGAGTTATCCTTCTATATAACTGACCGAAGTGACGAGTGCTAACAGATACATGGCCGAATTTCTGCTCACTAATAATTCCTTCGAAGACCAAAAGTTGTTGTGTGAGACTGTGAAAGGATATCTGACAATTCATAAACAAAATTAATCAGTTCTATCACATATATTATAATGACTGGCACGAATATTGTCCTTTAATTTAGCATATGAAATAGCATAATTTATTATGCACAAAATAGTTCTTTGATTATTGAACTTTATCAATAGTATGTTTCATGACAATGGAATTGGTTTACATATGGACTACCAAATACTGGCTGTGATTTATTTTATAAAATAAGAACCAACAATAGTGTTTTCATTTTATAATTTATTTTGGCAATAAGGGAGTGCACTGTAAAACCAGTCCCTAAAGTCTGTGCACACACAAATGATAATTGTCGCCGACAGCCCCCGATATCTCAGGGATGAGAATTGGTCACACAAAACAAGCAACAAACACCACATTGGTTTTCTCTTAAAAATGTTTCATCAATTTACAATAAATCCTGTACTAGGCTATTGATTATGTTTTTAAAAGCCAAAGCACATAACTTGTCTTATAAATGCATAATGATAAAAAGCGGGGGTTAGCGCGTGCTCGTTAAAGACTGTCATTGAGTCAACTGGCGTGGTTTCGATTCCCCTGTTGTACGTGACAAGGAGTAGGGTCGCCTGTCGAACCTCATGGGTTTTCTCCGGGTCCTCCGGTTTCCTCCCACTGCTAAAAAAACCTATGTGCAAGCGAATTATTGAAATAAAATTGAACCATATGTTAGTCCCGAAATGCCATAGTTTAAGTTGAGTGGAGGTTAATCCTGATTTCTCTCTTAAAGATTGATTATGTAAGAGCTAAATTTGCCTGTCACAGTTCTTTATTTTACGTTCAAATGTTATATAAACTATTATTTAGACATTTATTTACATGGCAAGCCTATAATCAACTCTCTAGAGCATCTAGTTTTGAGGGAGGCGCTTGGATGGCTGAATGGTTAGCGTGCGCGCGCTGTATCATAAAGTCTGTCATTGAGTCAACTGGCGTGGTTTCGAATCCCCGGTTGTACGTGACAAGGAGTAGGGTCGCCTGTCCAACCTCGTGGGTTTTCTCCAGGTCCTCCGGTTTCCTCCCACTGCTAAAGACCCCTATGCACAAGCGAATTATTGAAATAAAATTAAACCATATGTTAGTCTCGAAATGATCCTAGTTTGTGTCGAGTGGACGTTAAACCCCATCTCTCTCTCTCTCTCTCTCTCTCTCTTCTTTTTTTTAACTATTATAGCAAGAACGACCAGCTCTTTATCTAAATCTTACATAATACATCTTGAACATAACGATATAATGTACTGAAAAATAATATTTGTCTCTCTGAATAGGTTAGAAATGTTATATTTATTATAGGGTAGGTTCTGTTATATTATGAATAATTTGTAACAGCATAATATCTGAATAGGTTAGAAATGTTACATTTAGAGTTATATTTATTATAGGGTAGATTCTGTAATATTATAAATGAAGAGACCAGGGGAAGCACGATCTAAGTCACATTTTTGTCTTTTCGCATAAAAAACAAAACAGACTTTTGGACGAGAATGTTTATTACAACTTCAAAATGATGTTTGATACGAACCATAATTACCTGTACAACAACTGACTTCCACGTTTCAGCTAAATTAAGGTCAAATAAAGGGTATGATTGACGTATTTGTCCGGGAGGCCATTTCAGAAGGGCATTGGTTTGATGTGACTCTGATGGTTTTTACCTGAAATAGATTGTTCCACAGAAAGCTTATACAATTTGCTACCAGATGGCGCCATTAACTGGGGTACGTTGAAAAAGTGACTTAGATCGTTCTTCCCCGGGGCTCTTCAAATAATTTGTAAGAGCATATCTTTTATTTTAAGTAAAATATTTTAAGGAAGATTCTGTTATATTATAAATAATTTGTAAGAGCATATCTTTTATTTTAAGTAAAATATTTTAAGGAAGATTCTGTTATATTATAAATAATTTGTAAGAGCATATCTTTTATTTTAAGTAAATATTTTAAGGAAGATTCTGTTATATTATAAATAATATGTAAGACAGTATCATTTATTTGATATAAAATATTTTAGGGTAGATTTCATAGATTATATTATAAATAATATGTAAAAGTCCATCATTTATTTGAAATAAAATAGTTTAGGGTAGATTCGCATATCATAAAGCATATGATCATTATATAAAGAGCATTTAATATATAATCAGAAGACCATACATATTTTATTTTTAGCTCTTTGTGAGAAACTTTTAAAATTAGGTTTTAAAAATTAAAGATAGTCTAGTTAAATGATCATTAGACTGCAATCGACTAGCTCCATTTTTTACGTTTGAAATTTTAAAATAAATACATAACTCCCATAAGACATCATTTATCAAAATGCCAAAGAATTGAAAATCAAATTGACTTGGACTAACAAGCTATTTTGTGGCAATATGAAAAATACCTTGGTGTCTTATTCACAAAATAATTTTAATAATTCAGATCTTTCATTGGATAAGAGCTGAAATTTGTACTAGGATTCTAACCAATGAAATGGCTGAAACCTTAAAATATTGAACATTTTTTGTGAATTCGGCCCCAGGTCCATTAATGATTCTACACTAGTCACGTTAAATGTATACCGTGTGTGAGGGCCGCTACGGCCTATTCTTATTTCAAATTCCATCTCTGTGGAGGGTTCTTTTACCTGAAAATCAACATGTACACAAGACAGGCCTCGCCCACAAGTCAATATTGAAAAATAGTGGTGTCAGTATTAAAATCTCATACACTACATCACCCAAAACATCAACACAACTCAAATTTACACATTTTATACTGTCAAGGTCACAAGATGTAAACAGGGTTAGGGCCATACTGCACGCAGCGATCCATCTATGTCATACTTCGTAGCTGTAGACAGGCAGCCTAAGTTTGGGATGGGTTAGGGCACCTGATTGTTGCCAAGCGTTAGGGTTAGCACTAGCCCTGTGTACATCTCGTGACCTTGACAAAACCTGCAGGTGGCCTTGATATTTAGACTTAGTCAACCCACATTGATCTGCCACCTGGATGGTCCACTTGATGAAATCTGTAGGTGGCCTTGATATTTAGACCTAGTTACTCCACATTGATCCGCCACCTGGATGGTGGACTTGTTTCTATTCTAGAAAAGATAGTTAATAGTGATATAGGTAATTGGTGAATGTCATCATGAACACAGTCTTGTAATCATTTTATCAATGTATGGTTAGAAATATAGAAATAAATTGACAATCTACTTTAACTTGTCCTACTGACTTTTAAATGTCAACAGAAAGTTGGTTATATAACCTTGGTATTTATTGATTGATTGATAAGTGAATGAACTATTTGAAGATTAAAGAGATTTTGACACTTGTCTTCTGCTTAAAACATAATACTATAAGAAAGCTCTTTTATTGCTTATAAGGAACTTTTGCTTTATATAGAGGTTTTACATTTTTTAATGTACCAGTATTAGTAAGATTTTGAAGTCGGTCTTCTTGTTAAAACTGATATCTATAAGCTTAAACAGATGGTTTTAAGGCCTTGACTAAAATTAAAATCTGACAGCTTGAAATTTTGTAATGTATTAGTAAGATTTTGATTAGTAATGTGATTTCAAGCCACAATGTCAGAACTAAAATTAATAATTGCTTAATATGAACGCTTGAAATGTTCTAATGTATTTGTAAGCTTTTGATTATTTTTATTTTACTTATCAGGTGAATCATGAAGAATGTAATTTCTGTAATAAACATCCCTTTTACATGTATAGATTTTGGATTTTTTAGATCGCTGGATAATAAAGAATTATATGTCTATTTATGTCATTATGAGTAAAAGTTGTTCTGATTGTTCAAGACTATTGTTATTTATTTATAATTGTGAAATTTATGTATTTGTTGATGTATATACCGGTAAGAATAAAAATGATTGGAAAATAAATTGTTGGTCATGAGTGTGTAGATATAATTTAAAGTTGACAGGACTTAAACGAGTCTGTGAAAACGTAATGTTTTCATAGTTAATGTGTGCCTTATCGCCCGGCTTCATTACAGCCCATGGCAAAGATGCCCTCTAACCCAACTTGATTACATGACACAGCAAAGATATGCCCTCTAACCCCCCTTGATTACATCTCACAGCAAAACTATGCCCTCTCGCCCATCTAGATTACATCCCATGACAAAGATATGCCCTCTCACCTACCTCGATTACATCTCACCGCAAAGATATGCCACCTTACCCACCCTTGATTACATCCCCCGGTAAAGATATGCCCTCTCACCCACCTTGATTACATCGCAGAGCAAAGATATGTCCTCTCCCCCACCTGGATTATATCCCGTGGTAAAGATTTGCCCTCTTGCCCACCTGGATTAGTTCTCCTGGCAAGGATATGCCCACTCGCCCACCTAGATCACATCCCATGGCAAAGATATGCCCTCTCGCCCACCTTGATTACATCTCACAGCAAAGATATGCCCTCTCACCCACCTAGATTACATCCAATGACAAAGATATGCCCTCTCACCTACCTCGATTACATCTCACCGCAAAGATATGTCCCCTCGCCAACCTTGATTACATCCCCCTCCTATGATACAGATATGTCCTGTGGTAAAGATTTGCCCTCTCACCCACCTGGTGTATATCTCCTGGCAAGGATATGCCCACTCGCCTACCTAGATCACATCCCATGGCAATGATATGCCCTCTCGCCCACCTTGATTACATCTCACAGCAAAGCTATGCCCTCTCGCCCACCTAGATTACATTCCATGACAAAGATATGCCCTCTCACCTACCTCGATTACATCTCACCGCAAAGATATGTCCCCTCGCCCACCTTGATTACATCCCCCTCCTATGATACAGATATGTCCCGTGGTAAAGATTTGCCCTCTCGCCCACCTGGTGTATATCTCCTGGCAAGGATATGCCCACTCGCCCACCTAGATCACATCCCATGGCAAAGATATGCCCTCTCACCCACCTCGATTACATCTCACATTAAAGATATGCCCTCTCACCCACCTAGATTACATCCCATGACAAAGATATGCCCTCTCACCCACCTCGATTACATCTCACATTAAAGATATGCCCTCTCACCCACCTAGATTACATCCCATGACAAAGATATGCCCTCTCACCTGACTCGATTACATCTCAACGCAAAGATATGTCCTCTTGCCCACCTTGATTACACCCCCTCCTATGATACAGATATGTACCGTGGTAAAGATTTTCTCTCTCGCCCACCTGGATTATATCTCCTGGCAAGGATATGCCCTCTTGCCCACTGAGATCACATCCCATGGCAAAGATATGGCCTCTCACCAACCCTTGATTACATCCCATGGCAAAGATATGCCATCAAATTGCCTTACTTCCGATGTCACAGATACGCGAGATACATCCCATGGTAAAGATTTGCCCTCTCCCCACCTGGATTATATCTCCTGGCAAGGATATGCCCTCTTACCCATCTTGATTACATCCCACAGCAAAGGTATGCCTACTCACCCACCCTTGATTACATTCCAAGGCAAATATATGCCCTCTCGCCCACCTAGATTACATCCCCCCTCCTATGATACAGATATGTCCCGTGGTAAAGATTTTCCCTCTCGCCCCTCCTGGCAAGGATATGCCCTCTCACCCACCTGGATTACATCCCACAGCAAAGATATGCCCACTCACCCACCCTTGATTACATTCCACGACAATGATATGCCCTCTCACCCACCTGGATTACATCCCACGGCAAAGGCCCTCTTCTCTCACCCTCCTTGATCACATCCCACAGTAAAGATATGCCCTCTGACCCAGCTTGATTACATCTCACAGCAAAGATATTTTCCCTCTCACCCACCTGGATTACATCCAATGACAATGAGTATTGGCCAAGAAAGTTCCTCAGGAATTTTAGTGGTGCCGGTGAGAGGGTCTGGCAAGAATAGCGCCTAGTGGGAAAACTACTGTCCCGTGTACATGTTGGTCACTTGATGTGTATGTAAAAGAAGCCTTTACAGCTGGAAATTGGAATAAGAGTAAAATATCCTCACAGCATGATGCATGTCCATTAGCCCAGTTGGTGCAGAAAAGTAGGTCGTTAAAAACCCAGGGCCCTATTTCTCGAAATCTTAAAGATAAAATCCAATTTTAGTAGATACTTCAGTTTTGACTGGCTTAGCACTAAAATCAATCTAATATTATCCAATCAAATTACTAATATTTGGATTTTATCTTGGTTAAAATTTCGTGAAACAGGCCCCTGTTTCATTTTATTTCATCACCTGTATAAAAAAAAAAATAGAAAAACTAAAGATAATATTTTATTCAATCTATTTATTTACAGATTTTCATTTAATTAACAAATATTATTCAGCTGATGATAAAATTAATTGTCATTTATTCAAGATAGAGGTGAGTCTACAACATTTTGAAATATTTAGACAAAGTTTATTTGTTTATTACAACAAGGACATGGCCCCGAGTTCACAAAGCATTCTCAGGCTTCAGTTAAGAATTTACTTAAAATTGTTTCCCTTTTTTAACTAAAATATAGCCCTTTATAAAACTTTTGTTGTTTTAATGTATCAAATACATCAATAAAGAGAGAGAGAGAGAGAAATGGGGTTTAACGTCCACTCGACACAACTAGGTCATTTCGGGACTAACATATGGTTTTAATTTTATTTCAATAATTCGCTTGGGGTCTTTAGCAGTGGGAGGAAACCGGAGAAAACCCACGAGGTTGGACAGGCGAGCCTACTCCTTGTCACGTACAACCGGGGATTCGAAACCACGCCAGTCGACTCAATGACAGACTTTATGATACAGCGCGTGCACACTAACCATTCAGCCATCCAACCCCCCAAATACATCAATAAGAAACTATGTGCACAGTTTTGTGTTTCTGGATCAAAGATATTTCTCATAAACAGTGATTGAAAGTTGAGTAAATTCTCTCCATAAGTGTGAGAATGTTTTGTCTACTATATATGGACCCAGTTAGTACTACTTAATACATCCTTCCCTGATAATTCATTAAATATAAAACAATATAATATGTCATTTCCTAAAGTAAATCGGTTATAACCAACTTGATTTTCAGTTGTTCAGGATTCTGATAAATACATGCAAGTAATGTTGTTGTTTTTAAGTTTCAAGGCAAAAATTATGAATGGAGATATTTTGAGAAGAGTGCCTATCTCTGCCTATTTTCGTGTGGTCCTACTACAATATTTTTCAGGCACTTCAAATTTTCTGCCATATATGAGGTTTGATTGCTGTTATTTACTGGGTTTTATTTAAAAATTTAGCTGGACAGAACTTTTTATGCTTCTTAAATTTATATTAACAAATGTAGAAAATTAGTTTTATTCCCTTATTTCAAGTTTTAAACAAATAAAACCAGAAACAAAATACAAACTGTTGTACATTTTGCTTTTCAAAAAAAATTCAAACATTTCTATTTCTATGCAAATTGACTGACATAAAGATTTCTCAGTTGGTCATTCTCAATGCAAGAAAAAACACTTTTTGGAAAAAAATTGCTCAAATATGAACTCTGGGGTGGAAATACTTCCAGAATACAGCTTTTTCATTGGCTAAGAGTAAGGATACAGCATTTTCATTGGCTGAGCTAAAGTCATGCAACATAGTTTAATAACACCAAACCAATGAAAGGGATGTATTCTTAAATCATTCTGTGAATTATTCCCCCCTGATTATTGACTGGTTTCACAAACTACAAACAACCACTGATCTCTGACGACTATTGAGCAATAAAACATCTTTTATAAAACTATAAAGAAATTTTACGCTTTCTTTCTTTTTTATTCAGTTTCTTTGTCGTAGAATCGCCATCTTGAACACCAAAGTTAAATGATTTGGAAAGTTTTGTTTTTTTCTCACTAGAGGGAGACAATTCACCATTCATTGCAAATTCGTCACTTTTTCTTTTCTTTTTTGACAATTTCTTAATTTCAGTTTTATTTTTTTCTTCTTCAACGTCCATCTTTGAAACTTCATCATCCTCGTTTTCATTTTGTTTATCAGATTCTGAATCATTCCTTTCTTTATGTTTTTTCTTGGATTTTTTGGAACTTTTCGGTGTTGCCATCACGATCTCCTCAGCTTCGTGATCACCATTAACATGCGGCGTACCTCCGTTTATTTTATCGACCGGTTTCGGCTTACGGTCTTGACTGTTGTGTCGCTCCTGTCGTCTGGATCTGAAATATTAAAAGAGTAAACTGAATATTCAACAATAATTTAATTTTACAATAAAGTTGGAAATCTATAAGTGGCGTTATACATTCGACACAAACTAGGTCATTTCCTGTCTGACACATGGTTCAATTTTACTTCAATGCTTGCATGTAGGGGTCTTTAGCAGTGGGAGGAAACCAGAGGTTGGGCAGGCGACCCTCCTCCTTGTCACGTATAACCGGGGAATCGAAACCATGCCAGTTGACTCAATGACAGACAGGGGGTTGGATGGCCGAATGGTCAGCACATGTGCGCTGTATCATAAGGCCGGTCATTGAGTCAACGGGCGTTTCCTCCCACTGCTAAAGACCCCTACACGTAAGCGAATTATTGAAATAAAATTAACCCATGTTAGTCCCGAAATGACCTAGTTTGTGTCGGGTGGACGTTAAACCCCATTTTTCTCTCTCTCTCTCAATGACAGACCTGACCATACAACACGCCCATGCTAACCATTTGGTCATCCACCCCCCACCCCTGTTCTTATGCTAACTCATCAGGCTTAAGTTTTTAACTTTCCAAATTTACTTAAAAAATAAAAACAAGTACATGATATTTAAATTGTTTTTTTTCCATTATGCCGTTTTTTTTAATCCAAAATGTTCCCATATCCGTGATTAGTTGTTCGCTGGAGGCAAATGTAAAATCGACAGGACATGTGATTCCATGCTGGAAGTCATCTTTGCTCCTTATCACATGATGATGGGGCATATAGTCTACTCACCGTTTTCCTACACCCTCATCTAGCACACCTTTATATCTATGGAAAGCCTGTCGTGTATTTTTACAGAATTTAGGTTTTAAACTGGAAATCTTCTCTCTCATATCATCTGTTATTTTCTGAAATAATAAATAATTAAATAATAAATTTTACAAAATAATTATTAATAATAAATTATTCAATACAAAATAATAAATATTAAATTATTCAATGTAAATAATAAATATTACAAGTGGTTGCCATAAAAGATCAATTCAGATTTTGCAAGAGATGGACAGAGAACAAGCTAAAAAGAGACCGATTTCATACAATCAGGGGCAATAATCCATGAAGTTAAAGTCCAAAACATGTTAATATCGAGAAGAACCAACACATAAACCTATAGTTCAAGTTTCATCAAAATCGGATGAAAATTGTGACATGTAAAGTGTCCACAAGCAAAATGTGGACGGACGGACAGGGTCGATGACAATATACGTCCACATTAAATTGTGTGCGTATAAAAATAATAAATATAATTTTTAATTGGAATCAACACTGTAAGAATTTGTTGAGAAAGGAGCTCATCATTTTTTACAATATACATAGTCTTTAGCAGTGGTAGGAAAATGTAGGACCTGAAGAAAGCCCATAAGGTTAGGCAGGCAACCCTAATCCTTTTCATTTCCGAGCTTGTGATCAAACTAAGGTCTAGAAACATTATTGATTATCACATATTCATATGCTTCTAACATTAAAGGTGGGTAACTCTATTCAACATTTACCAGTGAATTTAGAAGTGTTCGAATTTAGAAGTGTTCATATTGTTTAAGTACATAACCCTTAAAAATGCTGGTAGGTGAGTCATAAATGTTAGCGAGTCAGTCATAAACGCTAGTGGGTCAGTCATAACATATGGTTTAAAATTCGCTTGCGTGTTGGGGTCTTTAGAAGTAGGATGAAACCGGAGGACCCGGAGAAAACCCACAAGGCTGGACAGGCGACCCTACTCCTTGTCACATAAAACGGGGGAATCAAAACCACGCCAGTTGACTCAATGACAGACCTTATGATACAGCACATATGCATTAACCATTCGACCATCTAACGCCCCCACATTAGATAAGTCAGCCACCCTCTGTGGGCTGGCCCCCGGATCCATTCACTTGATTTGATATTTGTTTATTTGGTGCAATGTCTATTTTCTGGTTTGTCCGCAGGTTTATCTTGTATATTTTTGTTTTGTGTGTAGTGTGGTCCTCCTGCACTTACTATATATATATCTCCATCAACTTTATTTATTATCCACACAAACCCCAAGATTTTATTTTGATGATAAATACTAGCTGTTATAAATATGTGAATTCAAGAGTAAATTGAATATCCACTTACTGTTTTAATCTGTGGTGAAATTTGAATCATTTTAAACAAAATGTTGAAGATTTCCTGTAGAAATTTGGGTTTATAATTATCTTTCACATCAAATGATAGAATAAACTGAAAAATAATAAAGATAAAATTAGTAACCAGGCTAAAAGGAGCTAAATCACTATTATTTGGCATGCATATAATATTGTAATATGAATGTATATAAACTTATTTATATTCAATCGTTTCTGTTTTTACTGTAATTCCTAATCAGTTATGTTCAGCGAAGAGTCTGAATTGAATGGCAGTCTTTGACATCTTATTATTCCAGTCCACACCAGTAGTATTCTCCTACATGGGATATGTTTAGCAGTTCATCGAATTGCTTGATACAACTGGCGCTCAAAAGCATTCTAGCACGCGATTCGTGTGCCAATTTTGTCTTATATATAGGATATCTGAAGCCCACATTTGATTTTAATTTGTCGCAGTAACTAGGTTACAATTAGAAGTGATGTTCTAATGTTATCCCTAACTCAATAAAAAACATGATGAAGCAATCGTTTCTATTCTAACCTTTTTTAAGACTGGTAAAATTGCATCTTCAAATTTCTTCCATTCTTCAGATTTCAGTTCTAAACACTGTAATAAAAAAACATATCATTCATGACCTTTGTATATATGAATAATGAGTTGCTGGTGAATCATGCCTTCTGAACATCAAAGAGACAATATAATGCGTTGTAATGGCGTATGGCTGTGAGAATAAATAAATAAATATAAAGTGTGGTCAATAAAAATGAAATAGAAATGGGGTTCAACGCCATACAGTGAGCTATAAGGGAAATTTTGCACGAGCAGCAGCACTATGGCCTACTCTTATATCGAATTCCAACTGCCAAGTGATCTTTTATGTGCAATCCAATGTATACACAGGACTCAGTTTTTTGTCCCATCCGAGCGACTAGACAGCTGTCTACTCTTTGTCACGTACAACCAGGATATCAAAACCATGCCAGTGGACTCAATGACAGGCCTTATGATACAACATGCACATGCTAACCATTCGGCCACCCAACCCTCCTTACATACACTATGGTAGCAGTAGCTTGTGGTCTAAAGGTATCGCATACAATAATGTATGGTATGTTCGATCTACCTTTTGTATACAGTTCTCCTTTATCGTCTATTAATGTTTGTGAGAGAGAGAGAGAGAGAAAGATGGGGTTTAACGTCCACTCAACACAAACTAGGTCATTTCGGGACTAACATATGGTTTAATTTTATTTCAATAATTCGCTTGTGTGTAGGGGTCTTTAGCAGTGGGAGGAAACCGGAAGCCCCGGAGAAACCCCACAAGGTTGGATTAATGTTTGTAAAAGGATGAAAAATTACAAGGATACTTACTGGTTTTTTAACTAACAAGGTTGACATATAACCACATGCTAATGTCTGTAAAATATAATAAATATATAAACTATTAAAACAATTGAATTAAAACTATTCATTTGTTTTTCTGGGTTCATCAATCTGGTTAAAATACAGATGTATATTTCGTTTCGATTTTTATACTTTCGATGGCCTACACTAAATGAAGGTCTCACAAGTTATAGTGGAAGGTCGCATCAGGGGTCATACAATCGGCTTTTGACCCTATGACGTCAGACATTGATAAACCCATCAGCGTTGATGCTTCCAGAGGGATACCCAAAGTTCCAAGCACTGTATGCCAAGAACTCGCTGTAACAAACTGTTTCATTGGCTTATCTCTCGCATCAACCAGAATGCGGGTTATATAACAACTCTTCCAGATCCTAGTGTAGTAAAAACAAGTAAAACGAAACGAAATAGGATCTGTGTTTTAATCAGATTGTGGGTTGATAATCTGTCCACGTCCATTGATATAGTCAATATTGGGATAAGCTATTTTGGTCAACATATTAAACCAAAACAAAATGAAATAGGGGTTTGAACATCCTACTGTTCTCCTCTGACTGGCCGGCCGAATGATATAATATGAGGGAAATTATTTATATCAAATTCCAACTGTCAAAGGTTCTGTTATGTACACGCCAATCTGTACACATTTTGCCAGATCCTCCGTCCTGCCGGAAAATCCTAATGAACTTTTTCGAACTACACCTGGATTGAACATGGGGGACCTCCAGGTTAGTCAACTAACATCTTTTGTCTCATCAACCTACCTTATTATAGACTTTTATTCTTTCATTCTGCAGAACATCCAACAATGTAACATTTAAAAACCAAAATAATTTCTGAAAAATAAATATACAAATATACAGTTAACTGTCATCAAAAATTTCATTTACTTCAAGAGACAAGTCATCAGTCACAGTCTATGCTAAGTACAAATTATAACACAATAGGGACATTTGGCAAGCGTTAATTCCTGGTCTCTATTGTGTATCCGTATCAACTTTGCGTGTAACATTATCAATGTGTGTGTATTTCTCATACGTGATATGGCACATGGATACGGCAGCTCGTATCGAACAGCTTTCACACCGAAAAGGTCTGTATAACATCGTCGTCTTTTTACCGTCTCTTTTGCTACTTTTAGACGCTGAACTGTTGTCATAGCATTTTTATGAATCTATGTGTATACTAGAACACGAAGGTATATATTTGATGTGGTTTATGATAAAGACTGGAATTTAATCATTATTTATGATGAGGTTTTCTCAGAATTTTCATATTTTTCCTGTGTCCGCATGCTGGTTGATATACACGCTAAATTTAGGGAGGTGGGACCTTGCAAATTTGTAAATGATGTGATTCTATGGTAAAGGGGTAAAAACTTCCTGACATGATACATTAGTGAAACCAACCATTGCTGCTGAGATGAAGTCGAAGATTTTTAATAAGATTCGACATTAAATTTTTTTAATAGCTCAGCGACTGTTGAGCGACTCCACTCCCTCCAGTAATATGTATACTAGTACTGATGTTAATCTTGGTAGATAACTGCCATCATGTTATAATAGAACTAAGCTCAGCTCAGCTCAGCTACTCATACGTACACAGCGCGAAAATCTAATACTACATTGACGCAATGTATCACATGACGATACGGATACGGATGGGAAAAATTCCCCTTGCCAAAAGTCTCTAATGTACATATACAAGTGACGACATAAGGTACCTGTAACAGACATTGTCAGATGCAAATTACCACTCGCCATATATAATATAAACGTGTGATAATTTGTACTTGACAAAGTCTGTGACAGGTGCCTTATGTCTAGGGGCCTGTTTCACAAAATTTTAACTAAGATAAAATCCAAATTTTAGTAATTTCATTGGATAATATTAGATTGATTTTAGTGCTTAGCCAATCAAAATTGAAGTATCTACTAAAATTTTGTGAAACAGGGCCCAGACTTTAAGGATCAAATTTGCTTGGGGCTATACAAGTTTTAGATTTATACTTAGCAAAACATGTGCAGATAACATAACAAGTAAAATGACAATAAATTATACAGTCATATCATATCACTAAATATATATGGGTATTGGGCATAATAAAATATAGTCATATCATGGGTATACATCACTAAATAACTAAAGAACCAAACTTGAATATTTACCGGAAATTTCTCTAACATGTTGTTAAAAAATCCTGGATGGAAACGATAATCTCTGGAAAATACAAATATATAAATACATACACAAAGCTTATCGTTTCTCAGATATATAATTGCAATTCAAGTTGAATATGTCATATGTGGTTAATAATAATATATTTATTTCATACACAAAGGTATACATACAGATGTGATAAAAATAATAATGTTAGTAATACTAATAATAAAATTTACAATAATTTTACAATTATTTTACAGAATCTTGATAAAGGGTACCACACCCGAAACGTTGATTTATCAAACGATCCTCTACTTCTACAAGTCTGTTGTGGTTTTCTGTTGAGCGGGGATTCTTAAATTCATTAATTTTACAATTATTTACAGTTTCATAAATACATATGTTTAATTAAATTAAATTGTGTTATTTTGTACATAAATACTCTATAATCTCATTTATCTGTTCTTTATCACAGACTTCATGAGAATGTTTCATAAATAACATGGCATATCTGTAAAATAAATTTCAGTCTATAAAATATCATCACTAATTGATAACTATACAGGTATAAAACCTATAGTTCTATAAAATAACATCACTAACTGATAACTATACAGATATAAAACCTATAGTTCTATAATATAACCTCACTCAATTATAACTTACTTTTTATTATACAGGAAAAATGATAAATTCTCTTTCAGAAAATCAACAACCTTTTCTCTGTAATTTTCTGATTTCTGTAAACAAAGATTTGATATTAAACGAATGTGAAAGAAATTAGTGCTAAATACACAAGATTAAATGATATCCAGGTTACAGTGTTGGCTACCCTTTATTTCCATATTGTATCGTCATGTTAAAGTTTACTTGTATCCAATAACAAATGTTACGTAAGTTTTGTAAAACAAATGATGTACAGTTTACATAATAAAAACAACAATGGTCAGGAGAGTTATCTACCTTTTTCTTAGATTTTGTATCATCACGTTTCGTCGGGTTCAGCGTTTCATCATCTAACAACAACAACTTCATCTACAAATAAACAAAATACTTGTATATAATTCATGTTGAAATCATTTGTCTATCTATAATAGCGCGAATCATCACTGATAATAGATTACTATCAAGTGTGGGGTCAATCCTGATTACGATGAGTGGATATTAATTATCTAGAATCTATCAGTCAAAACTTACAATATATAAACAAGCATTGGATATTTCTTTGACTAAAACCAAATCTGTAGCTGAAAAAATAAAATCAAAAATTTAAACAAATCAGTTTAGGTTAAACCTATAAAATAACTTTGGGTCCGAGGTTAAAATCCCTAAGTTTTAAGCCCGGTCTTAAATTGCCAAGGAAAGAGGAAAGCAAGATATCGGCCTAGCCTTTCTAGTCAATTTGGGACTACCATGGTATATTATAATTCGCTTGCAAGATAATGAAATGAAATGGGATTTAACATCCAACTGGGATAATCCAGACTGGCTTATGCTATAACGGAAATTTTGTCCCAGACAGCGAAGATACAGTCTTATCTTACACCAAATTCCAACTTTCAAGGGATCTTGAGATCTCGTTCTTTCATGCCATCCAAACGACTATACGCTGTCCCTTGCCAGGCCCCTTTCCTGCAACACTGACATAGAGGAACCAATGCAAGGATCAAACACTGGACCTCTAGATCAGTGACCCAACTTCTTACTCACTGAGTCACTGTGGCTCCCTAATTTGCTTTCACACAGTGGTCTTAGAAATGGGAGGAAACTGGATAACCAGGAGAATACCCTGTGGAATCGAATTCTTGACTTGCAGTTTGTGATAACTACATCCATCTTACCTACAGGAAACCCGACTCAAGGTCAAGTATTTAATAACATTCTATTCAGCAGTTATTTCAGATACATCACAGAGAGAGGGGGAGAGAAATGGGGTTTAACGTCAACTCGACACAGACTAGGTCATTTCGGGACTAACATATGGTTTAATTATATTTCAATCATTCGCTTGTGCGTAGTGGTCTTTAGCAGTGGGAGGAAACCGGAGGACCCGGAGAAAACCCACGAGGTTGGACAGGCAACCCTATTCCTTGTCACGTACAACCGGGGATTCAAAACAACACCAGCTGACTCAATGACAGGCCTTACGATACAGCGCACACCTGCTAACCATTCTAACCATTCGGCCATCCAACCCCCCCAGATACATCACAATTCCCTCGATAAATGATGTACAATAAATTGGTCCTGATAAAATGAATCTCATAGCATTTGTTACCTTTTGTACTGAACTGGACAATCTCTTGTAAAGTCTTGAATAACCAGTCTTTATCTACTTCACTTGCTCCCTTCATCTAAATAAAGGATAAGTCCCAATAACATTAATTTTTTGTTTTTCTATTTTTTTTATTTTTATTTGCTACAACAACTATACATTGTATCATCACAACAGAGAGAGAGAGAGAGAGAGAGAGAAATGGGGGTTAAGGTGACAGAAACTAGGTCACTTCACGACCAACACATGGTTCAATTTTATTTCAATAATTCGCTTACGCATAGGGGTCTTTAGCAGTGGGAGGAAACCGGAGGACTTGGAGAAAACCCACGAGGTTGGACAGGCGACCTACCGTCACGTACAACCTGGGAATCAAAACCACGCCAGCTACAGAAACCCCCAATAAACCCGTAGATTATTAAAGATTATTAGATGTATTAAAGATTATTAGAGACGTATTGAAATTGTTACAAATGTATTGAAATTGTTAGAGACATATTGAAATTATTAAAGATATATTATATTGTTAGAGATGTATTGAAATTAATATAAATTGTATACTTACATGTTTTTGGTTGTAGAGAATATCAAACGATTTTTTCGTTTTTACGTGAAGTTCTCTCTGTCCATCTTTAAGATTTGATTTATCCATAATTCTTAACAACGGTAAAACCAAACTCTACAATAAAACAATTAAATGTTAAATAACCACAATATAATATATACTAAGTCAAAAACCAAAAATTAGCAACTACTTTAGATGGTTGACATGAATGATACCTTGAGCGGTTTATAAGATATTTTCAGGAAATTGATAATAACTAATATTGTATTAAATAATAAACTTACCACAGCAATTTGAGCTTGTATATCACTCTTGACTAATATCTGTATTAAATCTACTACTCTGGAAGTAAAATAGTTACAAATCAAGTGAAATAAAATAGTTACAAATCAAGTAAAATAGTTACAAATCAAGTAAAATAGTTACAAATCAAGTGAAATAGTTACAAATCAAGTGAAAAGGGTGATTTCAAGTTACAAAATTAAACGAAATAAAACTGGGTTTAACGTCCTAGTGTTCTGCTCCGACTGGGCTAATGAAGATGGACATAGCCATACTGTTGCAATGACGGAAATTTAGCCTGGACAGCGGTGCTAAGGCCTATTCTTGTATCAAATTCCAACTGCCAAGGGATCTTTTACCTGCACGCCAATGTATACACAGAACTACAAGCTTTTACACTCTGAAAAAGCAAGGGGGGGGGGGGGGTCTAGTGTTTAAAGCGTGTTCTTGAAATCAGAAGGTTTGGCCTTGAGACAAATGGCCTGCTTTCGATTCCGAACAGGACAACGAGTTGGATCGTCAGTCCAAACCTTGTGGGTTTTCTCCAGGTCCTCCGGTTTTCTCCCACTGCTAAAGACTTCTACGTGCAAGCCAATTATTGAAACACTGATATATTAGTCCAGAAATGACCTAGTTTGTGTCGAGTGAACGTTAAACCCCATTTCTCTCACTCTCTTTTTGAGATTGGCTTTATTCTGATGACAGACTTTTGGCAATCTATAGAATGTGTTTGTACCTTGTTTTAAAAGCTATAAACTGTTTCTCTGCTTCAACACCAACTTTTTTTCTCGATGTTTTTCGCATACTTCTGAAGGCCTCGGCTAATTTATCATCCATCTTCTCCATATCGCTATCATTTAAATCTGAATCTGATTCCTGAAAAATAAATGGGTGGTCGAATTATTTACAATATTTATACACTATAAGGGAATTGGGGTCCATCTTACAGCGAGTCCCCAACATATTAAGATTGAATACAACACTGTTTCCACAGATATAACCCAGTCCATCCACAATTTATTAAACTAAACAGGGGTCACAGTGGCTAAGAGGGTAAGACGATGGCTCGCTAGCCCGGAGGTAGCATGTTCGATCCCTGCATTGGCGTGGTTCCCCCATGTCAGTGATGCAGGATGGAAGGCCTGACAAGGACAGCTGTCTAGTTGTTCAGATGTGACAAAAAACCAAGGTCCCGTGTACACATTGGCGTGCAAGTAAAAGATCCCTTGATTGTTGGAATTCGAGTAGGCCATAGTGCCGCTGTCCAGGTAAAATTTCCCTCATAGCACACTTTATGGCGTATGCCGTCTTCATTAGCCCAGTTCGGAGCAGAACAGTAGGACTTTAAACCCCAATTAGCCACCGTGGATCCCGTATCTCCAATAAAAGTATGGAAAATTTGGTATATATGGAAAGTAGAGACAGTGAATCTTTCTAGATAAATACTGCATTCCTTGAGAAACACACAGAGGGCGCACACATGACAGGAATGTCAGTGAGTCACTAACTGGCAACCCGTCTGCTTTGTCTGCTTGATCGTATGGCTTGGTGTTGTGGAAGAGAGAGAGAGAGAGAGAGAGAGAGAGATGGGGTTTAATGTCCAGGACAGGCGACCCTCCCCCTTGTCACCCTTGTCACGTACAACCGGGGATTCGAAACCACGCCAGTTGACTCAATGACAGGCCTTATGATACAACGCGCACATGCTAACCATTCAGCCATCCAACCCTCCGAACAGCGAGAGACTTAATCATACAACAGACTTGCGATTAAATAAACAGTGGGGAAAAAAAGTTGACAGAGGATAATCCAAGACTTTACTGGATAGCGAGTAACAACAAATACAAGCTATAAATGTACCCTTGCTCAATCAAGTCACATGAAACATAAGGCTGCCTACAATAGATTTTACGTCTTGGAGTAGTTTCTTGCTATTAAAATGTTTTGAGAGAGATTTGAAGAAAACTATTGACAGATAAATCAGTTTAAGCATGTTTTTGGTCCAAATAAATCATCAAATCACTACGTCGGTACGCTGGAAGGCATTGTTAAAAATAGGGTTCTAATTATCCAAATGAGATCATTGATTTGAGCCCATACTGTTCTGAATCAGATTACCTCATCATCAGAATCAGCAGCAGCCACCCCAAGAGCTGCCTTGACTGTCTGACGAAATCCTTCATTAAAATCTTCAGCTTCTTCCATTTCATCGTCGTCATCCTCTCGTTTTCCACTCTTCTTCTTAACAGCGTTTTCAGATTTTAGACTCTTTTCTTTAGAATCTAAAAAAAACCATGCAAAACAAACAAGTTCATTGAAATGCGAAACAGGAAAATAACATAATATAGACATGCTTCGAAATGCAATCTAATAATAATAATGAACACTAGAAGTATACATTAACATTTAAATATATATAAGTCAGAAAGATTTCAAGAAATGAAATGAAATGGGGTTTAACGTCCTGCTGTTCTGCTCCTATGCTGGGCTAATGAAGACGGGCATACACCATACAGTGTGCTACAAGGGAAATTTTCCCCAGGCAGCGGCACCATCGCCTACTCTTATATCGAATTCCAACTGCCAAGGGATCTTGGCATCACTGACAAGGGGGAACCACGCCGGAAAATCTGAATGAACTTTCTCGACCAATGCAGGGATCAAACACCCGACCTCCAGGCTAGCGAGCCAGCGTCTTACCCACTTAGCCACGTGATCCCCAGAAAGATTTCAAACTGATATAAGTCAGAAATATTTCAAATTGATATAAGTCAGAAATATTGATATAAGTCAGAAACATTTTGATATAAGTCAGAAACATTTCAAATTGATATAAGTCAGAAACATTTCAAACTGACAGAATTGCAACCACATGAAACAGAATTTCATCTTGTCACAGTTCCATCAGCCCTGATAACTGATGTCATGTATGTTGTTATTAACATCCACAACTGACAAGGGGACACCACTCCTTCCAGCACAACTGACCCGGAGACACCACTCCTTCCAGCACAACTGACCCGGGGACACCAGTCTTTCCAGCACAACTGACAAGGGGACACCAGTCTTTCCAGCACAACTGACAAGGGGACACCAGTCTTTCCAGCACAACTGACAAGGGGACACCAGTCTTTCCAGCACAACTGACAAGGGGACACCAGTCTTTCCAGCACAACTGACAAGGGGACACCAGTCTTTCCAGCACAACTGACAAGGGGACACCAGTCTTTCCAGCACAACTGACAAGGGGACACCAGTCTTTCCAGCACAACTGACAAGGGGACACCACTCCTTTCAGCACAACTGACAAGGGGGAAACTGGGTTAGAAAATCCAGAGGAACTTTCTCGACCAACACCCCCTGGTGAGTGAGTCACCTCTATACTCATTGAAGAGAAAGAAGTCTAATGAACAAAAGAACATAACCAACCTTTAACATCTATTTTCAGTTTCTTAGATGGCTTTTCTACTTTTTTACCATTTGGCTTTGTATCTTCTTCATCTTCATCCGTCTCCTCACTGCTCTCTTCATCACTATCATCATCATCATCATCATCATCTCCACTCTCATCTTCTTCTCCTTCCTCATCATCATCATCATCATCATTCTTGTCTTCATCATCAATAAAGTTAACAGCATCATCACCCATCTTGGAGAACATAACCTGTTAAAAGATTAATCATTTTCAGACTAAAAGACTATTTCAAACATTTCCAAGGGAGAGAGAGAGAAATGGAGTTTTTTTCAATAATTTAACAGTGGGAGGAAACTGAAGCGGTCGGAGAAAACCCACAAGGTAGGACAGGTGACACTATTCCTCGTCACACACAAGCGGGGAATCAAAAGCACGCCACCTGACAGAGTTTATGGTTTCTTACACACATATTAAACCACTAGACAACCCCCACGTTCCATGGGTTATATGCATTTCAACTCCGGTCAGCTCATGGAAAAATAGGACAGATAGATCTAGTTGTTCCCAGAACGCAATCACACCACATATTAACTTCCTCTGAGATACAAGAGACCAGTTTATTAAATGAAATGTTGTTTAACATCATACTTTTCTGCATGTACTGGCTAATAAAGACACGCATATGCCATGCAGTGTGCTACGAGTAAAATGTTGCAGCAGTCTAATCTTATTTCAAAGTTTCTATATACGCTCTACGTCCTGCACCCCTATCAAAGGGAAACCACCCTGGAAAACCCTTGGGATACAAGTTTATTATTAACTTACTGTAATAATTTGTTCGACTGTTTCAGGTGTCACATGATCAACCAAAAGTTTAAATGCGGTGCTTGACATGACACGTGCTAGTTGATACGAATGGGACATCATATTTAATAACACTTCTGTCATTACTTCTATCCATTCAGGTTCTGTAACAAATAATTTCATGGGTTAATATCAAATAAATATTGTTATAGTGTAGGAATAATCATTACTAAAAAGACCTTATATAATCTAACACGCATGTGTTAAATCATTTGGCCTCCTACACCCCAACGAGCAGATCACAGACCGCCGAATGTACACAATGAGAACAGCCAAAACAATTTGAAATCATTTAAACATACATTATGCAAAAGCTAAATCTGCCTAGTGCAGGTCTTTCTTTGGGCCTGAAATGTTATCTAAATTATTAATTGGACATTAATTAACTTATCCAGACCATAATCAACTCTTGATGCAGTGGATATTTAGTGGATTGGAATATATTTTTGAAAAATAATTAAACATAAAAATAGATCTTCAAGACTTTTTTTTTTATTGTACTGACTTTAGTGAAGATGATCGAGGATAGCCTAAAATTCAAATGCTAATATCTCGGTTCATAGTGGAGCAATCTGACTGAAATTTTCAGCATATTCAATTTCCATTATCTATTTTTTAACTGCCAACTCTTTATCTAATCTCCCATAATTCCCTTCTAATCTATTGTAAAGGATCACTCACCATCTGAAGTATTTTTATCACCAGGTTTCTTCTTTAAGAAAGCTTTCTTATAACAACTCTGTACATCCTGAATATAATATAATATCTTAGTGATCAATATGTATCAGGTTAGCGCATGGGTGTTGTATCATAAGATCTGTCATTGAGTCAACTGGAGTGGTTTCAATTCCCCAGTTGTACGTGACAAGGAGTAGGGTCACCTGTCCAACCCCATGGGTTTTCTACGGCTCCTCCGGTTTCCTCCCACTACTAAAGACTCCTACTCACAGGCGATTTATTGAAATAAAAATAAACCATATTTTAGTCCGAAATGACCAAGTTTTGTGTTTCGAGGCGGGGTATCATTATCTGATTATCAACTGGCATTGTAATATTTTTTTTCTCAATCGAACATCCACACCCACAAACTTCCCCCGTGGAATAAAAACAAATCCAATTCTACCCACCCCAGCCTCACAAACTTCCCAGGTGGAATAAAAACAAATTCAATTTCTACCCACCGCAGCCTCACAAGCTTCCCCCGTGGAATAAAAACAAACTCAATACGACCCTCCCCAGCTTCCTTCCAAGAAGAGAAAGATGTTTACCTCCAATAATGAAAGATCTAATTTAGTTGAATCTGTTAAAATTTGTAGAGCAAAATGTATAAATAAAAACAGGAAGGCGTCATCTTCTACTTTCTTTTTATCTTCCACCTGAAATTAATTCAATAAAATACTCTTATGGAAATTGTTATAACATTTTTTCATACAACGTTCAAATAAAAGGAATTTGTCAATTTAAAAATGGGTCAAAATAGAAAAAAAATGTTTTTCTTATTTTCTGAAATCTTCGGGAAAACATTTTCAAAGTACTGTCGATCTTTGCAATGATCTGAACAGCAGGACAATTATTGATGAAGGTATAACCAGTGGATTCTTACTGTAGCAATTAAGTAAAGTCATGGTTCATACTTATAATAAAAGATACATTATGAGGGATTAGATAAAGAGCTGG
This sequence comes from Patella vulgata, assembly GCF_932274485.2. Taxonomy (NCBI): domain Eukaryota; kingdom Metazoa; phylum Mollusca; class Gastropoda; family Patellidae; genus Patella; species Patella vulgata. Next base: position 5,987,879 of record NC_065884.2, read on the forward strand.
CAGTTCTCACTCTGAACCAAGATTTGAGCGATTGAATTTTCGGTCTAGCCTCGATCACCATTACTCAAGTCGGTACGATAAAAACATACTCTCGATTATCCATTTCATGATTAAATCATGAATGAAAGTTGGGGAGCAAGTCGGATCCTAATCGAGTAAATATTGCAGGCTAGCGATGTCATCGAGAGTTGATTTTGGTCTGGATAAGTTAATTAATGTCTAATTAATAATTTAGATAACATTTCAGGCCTAAAGAAAGACCTGCAATAGGCAGATTGAGCTCTTGCATGATGTATGTTTAAAAATAGTCATAAAATATATAGAGAGACTCAGGGTTTGGCATCCACTGATTAATACGTCAATTTGAAATTAACAAAAGTCAAACAATCCTCAGAACACACTGTGAGACCTCATTGAATTTAGTTCTGAATATTTCATAAATTTTAACATCCAGTACAAACTCACAAAAATAAGTAATTTGCACGGACCTTATCAGTGATTTCTTTAACAACAACTACAACTTTATTCCAAGCATCTCGTTCTTTCTGTGATAATTTCTTCTTGGTTGTAACTATCTTTGTATTAGACATTAATTCCTGAAAATAGTAAAGATAAGAGTTATCCCATTTCCTTGTTCAATTTTTATTATAATTCACCTTACAATAACCTGGCACCGAGTTCACAAAGCATTCAATCACTGTTTATGAGAAATATCTTTGATCCAGAAGCACAAAACTTTGCATATAGTTTCTTATTGGTATATCTGATACATTAAAACTACAAAATTATTAAAAAGGGCTATATTTTAGTTAAAATAAGGCGAACAATTTTGAGTAAATTCTCAACTTAAGTCTGAGAATGCTTTGTGAGCTCGGGGCCAGGCCTGGACACATAAGGCACATGTCATAGACTTTTTCAGACATAAATTATCACACCCTTATATTATAGGAAATGAAATGAAATGGGGTTTAACTGTTCCTACTGTTCTGCTCCTAACCAGGGCTAATGAAGACGGGCATACGCCATACAGTGTGCTATGAGGGATATTTTGCCCGGACAGCGGCACTACGGCCTACTCTTATATCGAATTCCAACTGCCAAGGGATCTTTTACGTGCACGCCAATGTGTACACAGGACCTCGGTTTTTCATCCCATCCGAACGACTAGACAGCTTACCTTGTCAGCCCCTCCGTCCTGCATCACTGACAAGGGAGAACCACGCCGGAAAATCTGGATGAACTTTCTCGGCCAATGCAGGGATCGAACACCCGACCTCCAGGCTAGCGAGTTAGCGTCTTACCCACTTAGCCATGTGATCCCCCCCTTATATTATAATACATTTATTGTATGATAATTTATGTCTGACAAAGGGAGCTTGAGGTCAGGTGTTCGATCCCTGCATTGGCAGAGAAAGTTCATCAGGATTTTCGGGCGTGGTTCCCCCATGTCAGTGATGCAGGACAGAGCGCCTGGCAAGGACAGCTGTCTAGTCATTAGGATGGTATTAAAAAAAAAATGAGGTCCCCTGACAGTCGGAATTTGATACAAGAGTAGGCCGTAGCACCGCAGTCTGGGCATAATTTCCATCATAGCACACTGTATGACATATGCCCGTCTTCATCAGCCCAGTCGGAGCAGAATAGAAGGATGTTAAACTCCATTTAATTTCATTTCATTCCATTTCGTGTCGGACAAAGTCTGTGACTGGTGCCTTATGTCCAGACTTGCATACACTTCAGGTATAGTTGATTGGATGTTCCAGAAGTGAATCCTCACAATCCCTCAAAAAGTGTCAGTTGTGTAAACAGCAGAATTTCCGGAGACGAGGCATGTGCCATCTGAATACCTCGACCAATCCGGAGACGAGGCATGTGCCATCTGAATGCCTTGACTAATCGGCATTGCATTAAGGCCTGATCATAATGTTAGGATTCTGTTCATGCCAAATTTTTTTTTGTGATAGGCAAACTGTGACAGAAATCGATTCCATATCACTTGATTTCAATTCAGTATGTTCGAGATGGGGTTTAATGTCCACTTGGCAAAAACTAGGTCATTTCGGGACTAACATATGGTTCCATTTCATTTCATTAATTCGCTCAAAGATACATTATGGGAGATTTTTGTAAGGAGTTAGCCATTCTTGCTATAACAGTTCAAAAATAGATGATGAAAGAAGAATATATTGAAAATTTCAGTCAAATTACTTTATTCTGAACATTGTTATCACCAGTGTAGTTTTTGACTAGAAATGGGATTGAATTCCATCTTCACCGATTCTTAGTATGGCCGATCGTTTGATTGACAGGCGTTAACTCCACCTACATAATCTCTGCTGTCTTTTGTCTGCTGTCATAATATCCTATTATGTGTTTTACCTTTTTGGATTTTTATAACGATTGGACAAAATGAGTGAGAGGGTAAATTTTCATTCTTACTTGTATTTTGGGCATGCATTAAATAAATTGAATATAGGACATAATATTATAATACAATTATGATAAATCTATAGGTATACACCACTGTCACCAGTGGCGTCGTGCCTATTGGGGAAATAAAAATATTTTTATTGATATTATTAAGACAGAAGACCTGTCCGTCTGTATTAGTCATCACATGGTCTCCAGGAATTGTATAATTTGTCATTATCTGTGTTTAGTTTATTGCACTTTAAATAGTTTAGATATCATTTGTTAAGGCATCGCTCAACAGCGGCCTCGCTTCGTACACTCTATCATTTAGCCTCGATCCGGGAGTATGACGTCAAATTAACGGTTAATCTCCGCTCACGACGCCATTTAAAATTTAATCAGTCAACCAAATCCCGTTTAAATCCAAGCTGAATCCAAGCCATCCATGGGTCTACAGAATTGATTTTGTGCTTGTTGTGTAAATAAAGATCTAATTTATAATTTCTATGACATCTGAAGCCTAAATAAAGACTTGCAATAATCAGATTTAGCTCTTGCATAATGTATGTTTAAGCGTTGATCAAGATGAAAATCAGCCCCTCACAATAATTAATAAGACAAGACCTGAAATGAAATGAACGACTGACACGGGGGAAAAACAGGGTAATTTGGATGAACTTTCTCGACCAACAATGCGATTGAACAACGGACCTCCAGATTAATGAGCCAACGTCTTACTGAGGTACTACGACTACCTGTGCATAATTACGACTTACCTGTGCATAATTAAAAACTTCTATCAACAATTGTAAATATTTCTTTCTGTGTGTACTTTGAACCATGGAACCTAAAACAGTAAATACAATGAAACCTTTCTAAAAAAAAAATGTACAATATTCAATATTGTGAATAAAATAAACCACTTAATACTTAATACTACAACTCAGGTATTGTGCTGTTTTATTGGGAGTTTCTGTATTTAATGTTTAGTTGCAAACCATTGTTTTTGGCAAATTGTTTAAATTTGTAGAATCATCAAAGATTATTGGGTTCCGACTTACGTAGTTTAAAATGGTCTGTCTAGATTAGATAACAAGTGTCGTGTTTAGCAGTTTACTTTCCTGGGCGGTGTTGAGTAATTAGTGTTTTAATATAAAGACTGTTGACATTATGTAATATGTAGTGTTTTAACATAAAAGACTTGTTATAATGTAATATTTAGTATTTTATTATAAAGACTGTTGTTATTATGTAATATGTAGTGTTTTAACATAAAAGTCTGTTGTTATTATGTAATTTTTAGTATTTCAACATAAAGTTTGTTATTATTATGTAATATTTAGTGTTTTAATATAAAAGTCTGTTGTTATTATGTAATATTTAGTATTTTAACATAAAGTCTGTTATTATTATGTAATATTTAGTGTTTTAATATAAAGATTATGTTCAAGTATAAAAAGATGTGAAATCTGCTACATACCAGAATGAAAGTTAGCTACACAATTTAAATAACCATTCTGCATCATCTTTAACTCTTCTTCATCGTAGGAAACTTTATTCTTGCACTAGAAATATATAATGAGAAATGGGGTTTAATGTGCACTTGACACAAAACAGGTCATTTCGGGACTAACATATGGTTCAATTTTTTATTCAATAATTTGCTTGCACGTAGGGGTCTTTATCAGTGGGAAGAAACCAGTAGACCTGTAGAAAACTCACGAGGTTGGACAGGTAACCCTACTTGACACGTACAACCAGGAAATCAAAACCATGCCAGTTGACTTAATGACACATCTTATGATGCAACACGCACGTGCTAACCATTCGGCCATGCAACCCCCCCCCCCCTCTTTATTTGAAGGAGTTAAAATAACCCTTTACAAACAGCTGTTTTATTAACTTACAAATAATATAAATTAAAGCAAAAAAAAAAACAAAACAAAAAAACCATTGCCACCAGATGAAACTCTATATTATTAATGCAATCTGATTAAAGCACAGATCCTATTTAGTTTCGTCTTTTCTGGTTTAAAATTTAGTTTCACTTGTCTTCACAACACTAGGATCTCTTGTTACATAATCTGCGTTCTGGTTGAAGTGAGCAATGAAATGGTCTGTTAGAGCAAGTTTTTGGCGTTTGGTGCACGGAAATGTGGGTAACCCATAGGGTCAAAAGTCGCTTGTATGACATCTGACGCAACCTTCCACTACAACCGGTCAGATCTTCATGTAGTGTAGGCCGTCAAAAGCATAAGAAAAACGAAACAAAATATAGATTTGTATTTTAATTAAATTGCACATATGGACAGGGTTGGATTGGCCCGGGCTCCCGTGTCGGAGCGGCCCCTTTTACTGACCGCAGAGCCCGGACCAGGGGGGGTGGGCTCTCCCACGGGAAAATTTTGAAAAATGAACCCCAAATGTGTGATTTAGTGGCATATCTGATTATAATCTCTGTCAAATAATATATCTCATAAATCGATTAATTTAGGCCAAAACCCCGGCCTGCAAGTAATTTATAACCATCAACCTATGAATTTATCATATCGTCATATTATTAATTAACGTATTATCATTGTATCGTCAAGACTAGTTGAGAAAATTTTGACCATTTGATTAACCAGTAAGGAATATTGAATAAGTAGGAATATATACAACATGATCATCATCGCTCCATGGCCGGTCCAATACCCCCCCCCCCATATAATGTTCAGCAGAAAAGGGTTTTTTAGACGAATTGGACAAAATTAATTTTTTCATTTTTTGACCGACCAGCCCGATGGCCCAATCCGCCTCTGCATATGGACGATGAAATGTTTTTAACTTACATATAATATTTTAGTTGAAGGAGTTATTACGTTAAAATAACCCTGTACAAACAGCTGTTTTATTAACGCAGTCTGATGTTCACCCATTAAAGTTTTCTGTCGTAATAAAAACACAGCCTTCTTTTTAATTCGTAAACACTCAGTTGGCGTAAAACTAAACAAAAAAAATTTTTTTTTTAAAATTTTATACAATTTTAATCTAAAGCATAGCCTTGTAATTACAATTCTTTATATACCTAGACAACATCGATTATAGAAAACCTCAGATTTTCCCAGGGAGCATCAATTACAATTAAACATTACAATTAAAGGGTGAAGAGCATAAGCCAGGCAGTGTACTACGGCAGAAACTTTCCCTGACAGATGTGGCCTTCGAAAGGAAATAAAACACTTTAATGAAGAGAGAGAGAAATGGGGTGAACGTCCACTAGACACAAACTAGGTCATTTCGGGACTAACACATGGTTCAATTTTATTTCAATAATTCGCTTGCGCATAAGCAGTGGGAAGAACCGTAGGACCCGGAGTAAACCCATGGTGTTGGACAGGCGACCCTACTCTTTGTCACGTACAACCAGGGATTCGAAACACCTCCAGTTGACTCAATAACAGACCATGATACAGCGCAGCGCGCACGTGCTGACCATTCAGCCATCCACACCCCCCACCCCCCTTTAATGAAGAGAAAGAAGAACCATCACAATATGGTGCACAGTTTCCTTATAGCGAGAGTGGGTTTAATGTCCACTCGGCACAAACTGGTTCATTTCAGGACTGCTATATGGTTAAAATTTATTTCAATAATTCACTTGCGTGTAGAGTTTTTTTAGCTGTGGCAGGTAACCGGAGTACCTGGAGAAAACCCATGAGATTGGACAGGCGACTCTATTCCTTGTCACATGCAAGCGAGGAATCGAAACCACGCCACTTGACTCAATGACAGATCATATGATCAAACATTCCCGCGTTAGATCAGTCAGCCACCCATCGTCCCCTTCCTTCATAGCACACTGCAAGGAGCATGCTCTCTTCATTATCCCAACCTAAAAAGCTAATACTTTCTAGCTTTTATCTGTAATTTTTTTTTCTAATGACATTGTGTAATGCACCTCATCTATGAACCAAACTATTTTTACAACCATTTTACACATTTATATTGAAGCAAGTGATCTGAGTATATATATATATATATACAACAAGATTCATGATACTGACCCTTCCACTGTCTCTTCCATAAAAATTTGCTGTACCATTTTAAAATACTGATCAAAACCCTCTTCTGATAACTAAAAATACAAACAAAACATTAACAACAGTCAAAATATAAACAAGTCAAAAGATAAACAACAGTCAAAATATAAACAAAAGTCAAAATATAAACAACAGTCAAAACATAAACAACAGTCAAAATATAAACAATGTGCCATGGATTCAAGGGAAATGGGGTTTAACATCCTACTGTTCTGCTCCGACGGGGGGATTCACGGGGAATCGCATCTATTTGATTTGAGATGTTCCTTTAATTGAATTAAATAAGGATCAAGAAATGTTCCTTTAAAATAAATGAATTAAATCATGAACAAAAGATGTTCCTTTAAATTAATCGAATAATGAACAAAAGATGTTCCTTTAAATGAATTAAATAAGGATCGAGAAATGTTCTTTTTAATGAATCAAATGAGGAACAAAAGATGCTCCTTTAAATGGATTAAATAAATTAGAAATTGTTGAATATCTCACCGATTTAATAGCCTGTGACAACGTCTGTGATTTAGTTGATCTGTCAATCGCTGGTCCACCTGGATCCCGGAGTAACGATCTAACTAAGGCCATCTCTATATCAACATCTTGACAAGTTCGGATTTTATCCACAATTGCTTTAAGAATCTAAAAATATGTAAGCAAATACATCAGTATAAATGGTAGACTTTAATTGTGCCAAAAATAAGATGAAATGGGGTTTAGCGTACTACTTTTCTTTTTTTTTTTTTAGGATGTTTCAGTGTCATTTCTGTTTGTCGGTAGTGCAGGACAAAGGGCCTCATAAGGTACAGTGTCTATTTTTATGGGTGGGGTGAAAACCCTAAACTTCTGTGCACTCGTAAAGAGGGAGAGAGAAATGGGGTTTAATAATGTTGTGATGATATATGATCAACTGACCTCATCTTTAGTCTGTTTAACATGAATACTGCCTGGAAACAGAATCAAAAACTCCCGAACTTTTCGATTTAATAACTCTTCAATCTATAATATAGAAATAACATAACTCAATATGTAAATAATACAACTAAATCTATGACTGTAACCTGGGTATCATTTAATCTAGCACTAATTTCTTTCACATTCGTTTAATATCCAATCTTTGTTTAAAAATTTGTAAAAATTGTTTAAAATAACCATAAATTGTTTAATTTGTACTTGTGTCCAGTTGAAAGCTGACCATTCAATTTTGATAATGACTGTCCAATTTACAAGTGTTTAATTTCTCAAGCACTATTAAAATATAAACAACCCAATTGATTAATGTTGTATAATGATTAAATTTTGAACAGTGGTCAGGAAATTAAATACTTATAAATTGGACACTCTTAATCATAATAACCTGTCAGCTTTAAACTGGACACAAGTACAAATTAGATGATTTTTGGTGATTTTAAAATATTTTTACGAATTTTTAAACAGGGATTTGATTTTAAACGAATGTGATTGAAATTAGTGCTAGATACACAAGATTAAATGATACTTGGGTTACAGTGAATATATCAATATAATAACTCTTTAATCTACAACATAGAAATAATATAACTCAATATACAAATAATTATCCATTAAAGTAATAAAAATCTTTATCTTCTTAATGCATTGAATTAAAGGAGCTAAGTCTGTAACACAATTGGTACACGAATCGTGTACCATAATACGTTTCAGTGCCATTTGTAACAATGGCCTCGCAGACCCCGGCTAGACATATTCCACAAGCCATGTCAAACGATGACGTCATATTCTTATCTGGAGAGCATGCGCAATAAATACTATCGATGTAGACTGGAATAACCAGACGCTAGAGGTTGCCATTCGGTTGAGACTTCTGGCGTATTTCGCCGAAAATAACTGATTTGAAATTAGAGTAAAAACGGAAACGATTGAATGTATACATTCATATTACAATATTATATGCGTTGCAACCCATTTGTGTCAATTTCTAGGTCCAAAATATTAGCGATTTAGCCCCTTTAAGTAATATGATCCAGCTTTAAAAAAGGGTGATGTCACATTTTTAGACAGATGTACTTTTAAAGAAGGTAAACATATCTAAATTCGTTCTTATATTACATTTGTTAATACAACAATAAGTATTTTAACCATACAGTGGTATTTCCACCATTGATCTTTGAAAAGAAATAAAATGAAATGGGGTTTAACGTTCTACTGTTCTGCTCCGAACTAGGCTAATGAAGACGGGCATACGCCATACAGTGTGCTATGAGGGAAATTTTGCTCGGATAGCGGCACATGGCCTACTCTTAGATCGAATTCCAACTGTCAAGCGATCTTTTACATGCTCGCCAATGTGTACATGGGACCTCGGTTTTTCATCCCATCCGAACAACCAGACAGCTGTCTTTGTCAGGCTCTCCGTCCTGCATCACTGACATTTGACAAGGGAGAACCAATGTAGGGATAGAACAACTGACCTCCAGGCTAGCGAGCCAGCGTCTTACCCACTTAGCTACCGTGATCCCCAGCCGTCTTTGAATGTCACAGGTTTTCTATCAAATAAACTGAGAAAATAAATGTCTGTTGACCCAAGTAATAATTTGAATTTAATCAAAACAAAGGGAAAAAAGTTGACCAGACAACCGAGGTGAAAATGTAAAGACGTATGAACTACAGCAAGATTACAAGACCTACCTGTTCAGGCGACGACGTAACTATTAGTAATTTATTTAATAAACACCCTGCGATCTGTTTTTGTTGTTGATTACCCTCTAAAATTCTTGCTGTAAATAAAACAATATAAATATTACATAATAATTTACTTAGAATTTAAATAATTTGTTGAGTAATTATTGTGCTTCCATTTAATAAAATTGTTTATTTAGTCTTTGTGTTTATGACAAATGTGAAACGGAGTAGAAACAATATACTAATTTTTGGATATGGCAGCCATTTAGGGCAGAGATATATTCTTGAGGAATGAAGTATAATGTGTCTCAGCAACACACCTGGCCGTATGTAATATAAATATAAACAAGACACACGTACCTCCTACACCATGCCATGTTCTATCAACAGATGTTTCCGATAGTTTGGCCAATAATTCACAAACTTGAACATAAACTTTACTCTCTACGCTACAATTCTGTAAAATAATACAAAATATTCAAATATAAACTGGACATTTCTACAAAATACAATCTGTTTAAAACACAATAAATAAATAACTATTTATGTAAAAATTATAAATGTAAACATGGCAAACACAAAGAAATAAAATAACTTTTCAATCTATAATAAAGAAATTTAAATTGTAAAGTTGTTAGAGTGTTCACAAGCTTCAACAAAGTGGGCGTATAAAAAGGAAACATAATATGAGAGGGGGTTATATATATATGTGTTGCCATGGTTTTAGAGAGAGAGAGAGAGAGAGAGAGAGAGAGAGGTCAAGTCTACTCGACACAAACTAGATCATTTCTGGAATAACATATAGTTCAATTTTATTTCAATAATTTGTATGCGCATAGCAGTCTTTAATTAGCTGTGGGAGGAAACCAGAGGACCTGGAGAAAACTCATGAGGTTGGACAGGCGACTGTACTGCTTGTCACCTACAAGCGGGGAATCGAAACCATGCCACTTGACTCAATGACAGACCCTATGATGCAACGTGCATGCGATAACCATTCGGCCACCCAACATGCTCACAACAAATAAATAAATCATAATTTACATAAACATTATAAATATTAAAGCTGAACTATTTTAAAATTAGTAAAATAGGTTATATAATTTTAGCGATGTTATAATATTGTATATAGTAATATTGTTATAAAATAGGAAACATAATATTAGAGGGGGTTATATAAGTGTTGCCATGGTTTTAGAGAAATAGGTAATATAATTTTAGAGGAGGCTATGTAATTCATGCATCATACTAACCCTTAAAACTTCTACAATAAATGTGAAACTCTTTTTACTGACAATCGGATTTGTCCAATGTTCTTCTAATATTTCTTCCATACAATCCTAGAAACATAAAAACGCAACCATATAAAAAAAACTTACATTTTCAACATGGCCTATAAGTCTATTGACAACAAGAGCACGTTAAAGATCCCCACACACTTACTAGTGCTACACGCCTATGTGTACATGGGACCTTGGTGTATCGTCACATCTGAATGACTAGACAGCATCACTGACAAGGGTAAACCAAGTTGGAAAATCCGATGAACTTTCTCAGCCAATGCAGGGATCGAAGACGCGACCTCCAGGCTAGCGAGCCAGCATCTTACCCACCATGGCTCCCACCAGCACTACCACACTTACCTGATGGATGTATAACAGATACTAGAACACGTTAAAGATCCCCCCAACTTACCTCATGATGTATAGTAGATACTAGAGCTATCAATAATCTATTTATAGTACAGCCTTTCCATCCTTTATCTAACTCATCTTGTAAACATGGTAATAATCTCTTCTTAAATATTTTACTACTGGCCTGTAATACAATAAATATCTTAACATTATACTCCACTCGACAAAAACTAGGTCAGTTAGGGATTAATATGGTTCAATTTTATTTCAATAATTCGCGTGCGCATAGAGGTCTTTAGCTGTGAGAGGAAACCGGAGGACCCAGAGAAAACTCATGATGTAGGATAGGCGAAGCTACTCCTTGTCATGTACCATCTGGGAATCGTAGCCACACCATCTGACTTAATGCGATACCTTATGATACAACACGCACGCATTAACCATTCGGCCACCCAACTCCCCTTCATGCCTGTTTACTTCCTGATAATTAACCCTGTCAGACAATGGAAATCCAATCACTCTTCTTTGATTCTAGACGAAAACGTCAAAACAAACTGCCATGCAAGAGGGGGGGGGGGGGAAGAGAGAATTGCTATAAATAGAGGCGCTATATACGTCCATCATGAAAACAGGGGAGGTAATTACTAGCCTAAGCCTGTATAATGTATGGCTGACAACTGTATAATGATTGAATTTTATAAGGTTTAATGAGAGCTCTGTCAGGAGACCGAATCCAATATGAGACTATTTTTGTTTAAATACAGGATAGACTGTTATTTCAATTTATCAACTAGTTTAAGATCATATAGGAATCCATGTCAACAATCTTATGATTTATAGCGCTGTATGGACTATTTTCACAAAAACGTACAAATAATGATAAAAACAAATGGTAATTATCAATTTTTAAGGAAATTTTCACTGTATTCTATAGATTTATAACTCAAAGAGGAAGGGAGATTACTCTACCTGTTTGGTAGTGATAAACCTAGTGATTGAGAGCGCAATATAAGCGGTAACAGTGAGAAAAGGGAGGTTACTCTACCTGCTGTATCAGTAATGTTAGACCTTGTGAACAGATCGACTGTAAATACATCTTCTCTTTACAAAGTTTAAATAAAGTTTTAATAACTTCTCCCCCATACTCTTTACCATCTCCCTATAATTAAAAATATCAAATATTTTAATAACTTCCCCCTAAGCTCCTTACCATGTATACATGAATGAATCAAAACACTTTAACAATCTCAATGAAAAGTGAAAAGAGAGAGAGAGAAAGAGAGAGAGAGAGAGTGTTTAACATCAACTCTTTCATTAATTCACTAGCTGTTAGGGGTCTTTAACAGTTGGAGGAAACCGGAGGACCCAGAGAATACCCACGAGGTTGGACAGGCGACCCTGGCACATACAACCATGGAATCAATACCACGCCAGTTGACTCAATGACAGACCATATGATACCAAGCTAACTATTCTGACATCCACCCCCCACCCCCCTCAATGAAAAGAAATGTTGATTAGAAGAACAACAAAGAATAAATGCATGCTAAAAATGAAATCCAATTACAGTTAGTCGTAAATGTATCAGTCATCATATTTAACACAATACTTTGGTCATTTTGAGAGTAACATGTTATGGTAAATTTATGGGAAATTCTACCTAACCAGTTTACGTTACATCTTATGTAAACAATACATGCGCTATCGTGCCAATGATCTACGACATCTTACACAGAGTAACAGAGTTAGAACAAAGGCTTTCGCATTAGTTCTGTGAAACAGATTGTGGTTATGTGTGCAATAAAATGGGGAGAAATTTGCTACAACACTTTCCTTCTCAGTCTAGCAGGCACCACTCCTGACAAGTGAGAACCAGGAATGAAAACTCTGAAAGTTTCTACTCAACCCAGTCAGGAATTCAAACCTGTGGCAGAGACTAGAAGTCCCCCCATTTTCCAGGATTTAGCAAAAAATTTCATCTTCTGTCATATCTATAGAATACAGCTGCAGTTTATAATACTAATACTATTATTTTTTACTGCTTGTAACAACCATTTGTGGTGTGTCTTGTCTTCTGGGTTTTATTTTTTGCATTTGTGGATTATCTCCCTTGTTGGAAGTTTTGATCTTCATTTTAATCTGACATTGTTCTAATGTCTGTGTATGCTATCTGTCTTGTCCGCGGGTTGGTCTTACAGTGTTTGTTGTCCGCTAGTTGGTCGTAAGGTGTTTATTTTTCTGTAGTGCAGTCCTCTTGCACTTATTATTAGACTAGAGAATGTTTTTAAAAGATTAATTATCTCCCCTTCTTACCTTTATCAATCTATGTGACTGAATCAAACTGAGATAAACAAAAGCCTGACCTAACATCAACCCTCCACATTCCTACAATATAAAACAATATAATACATATTTATAAAGAGAGAGAGAGAAATGGGGTTTAACGTCCACTCGACACAAACTAGGTCATTTCGGGACTAACACATGGTTCAATTTTATTTCCGTAATTCGCTTGCGCGTAGGGGTCTTTAGCAGTGGGAGGAAACCGGAGGTTGGACAGGCGACCCTACTCCTTGTCAAGTACAACCGGGGATTCGAAACCGCGCCAGTTGACTCAGGTTGACTCAATGACAGACTTAATGATACAGCGCGCACGTGCTAACCACTAAGCCATCCAACCCCCCCACATATTTATAAACATTTCTATGAAATATTACGTAATACACACTTATAATAGTTATATATAATTTGTGGACATTTGCTTGATAAACGTGGGGGTCAAGGTAGCTAATCATTACCCTGGAGGTCAGGTGTTAGATATCTGCATTGGCAGAGAAAGTTCATCCAGATTTTCCGGCATTGTTCCTTCTAGTCAGTGATGCAGGACGGAGGGCCTGACAAGGACAGCTGTCTAGTCGTTCGGATGGGACGAAAAACCGAGGTCCTGTGTACACATTGGCGTGCACATAAAAGATCCCTTGATTGTTAGAATTCGATATAAGAGTAGACCGTAGTGCTGCTATACGGGCAAAATTTCCCTCATAGCACACTGTATGGCATATGCCGGTCTTCATTAGCCCAGTTCAGCTTGATAAAGATGGGAGAATCCACATCGAAATGCTGTATAGTAATAAATCGAGCAATTGTGTATCCATAAAATTGTGTATCTTCTGGGGGGTTGGATGGCCGAATGGTTAGCACGTGCGTGCTGTATCAAAAAGCCTGTTATTGAGTCAACTGGCGTGGTTTCGAATCCCCGGTTGTACGTGACAAGGAGTAGGGTCGCCTGTCCAACCTCGTGGGTTTTCTCCGGGTCCTCCGGTTTCCTCCCACTGCTAAAGACCCCTACGCGCAAGCGAATTATTGAAATAAAATTGAACCATATGTTAGTCCCGAAATGACCTAGTTTGTGTCGAGTGGACGTTAAACCCCATTTCCCTCTCTCTCTCTGTATCTTCTGTTAATTTGTTGCGATGTTTTAGCTATTTTATAAGCCAATTAGTATTTTGTGAAAATCATTACACGAATACGTTAACAATACATTTCTTATCACAAAAAAAAAATCAAACTTGCGAGCCCTAAGAAACGGAATGACCAAAATAATAACGAGAAGATGCTGTACAGAAAAACTATTACAACTGACCTGTTTTTGGTCGTGTGATGAGAAGTGAAGATGTTTTTCTGTTAAATCTAAAACTTGTTTTACAGGGACGTCGAGATTTCGTAATATCTGAGTTAAAGCCAACGAGAAACCCAATCTTGACCATTTTCTTCCTGATGATAGCCCTTTAATCAACCTCTCTAACGTATACACCAAGGTCGGACATAATTCATCTGTTTTCTGTAAAAAAATAAGAGAAAATTAATTTCAGATCAACATGAAATTCCTCAGGTGACACCATTATATATATGTGTTTTATTCGTAATTATCCAACATTTTGCATCTGGAACCCTTGCTCTAATCGACACAAACTAGGTCATTTCAGGACTAACATATGGTTCAATTTTATTTCAATAATTCGCTTGCGCGTTGGGGGGTCTTTAGCAGTGGGAGGAAACTGGAGGACCCGGAGAAAACCCACGAGGTTGGACAGGTGACCATACTCCTTGTCACGTACAACTGGGGAATCGAAACCTTGCCAGTTGACTCAATGACAGACCGCATGATACAACGCATCTGTGCTAACCATTCGGCCATCCATCCCCCTGAGTAGCCATAAAATGACTAGACCTCTTTAGCCTTTTAACATTACCACCCTCGACTTCAACGTAGACATGTAAATCTGCTTGAGACCCAGAGAGGTTACGTGTTAACAATATCTCTCTGCACAATGGAGTAACAGACTTTGTGACCCATTTAATTCAACTACTGAAGTGATGCTTTTGTTTAACAGCACTAGAATCTATAAAATGACTATTCGTGATCTTTGGAAACTGCAAAAGCCTGCGTGACTTGATCAATAAGGTTGAAAGGCCTATTTTACCCCAATAAACAAAGTCAACATTTTCTGACACCCTTTTAACCGATATCCATTATAAAATGTGATCAGAGGCCTGGGATAGATCTAATGTTTCTGACCTCAACTGAGAATGGAAATCACTTGCTTGCCACATTCTGAACAATGACAGCCCATCATGTTTACCCCTCCTTTTGATAACCATTACGCCAAGGATCAACTTATAAAATGTCTGCTTTACACAGAGATTAAAAGACTACTGAAATAAAGCAGCCTAAATGATGTGGCTTGTTATTCAGCAGTTTTGTTTTTGAAAAAAAAAGATTTTTATCAGTTTTGTCAGGGCCTTACAGATTCTTCAGAATTCTCTTGCTTCTTGGTTAGATGTTTCACGAGTTCATTGGATGCCTTGATCCTGGCATTATCCTGTCCTTCTGATAAAGTCCAGAATAATTTGAGGACATATTCATCTGTTTTAGTTTTAATAGCTGTGGGTTTATTATTTTCAGCAGCCATGTGCTCCACTGCCATGTTGATTACATTCCAGTACGCATGCGCCACAGGAAGTCTTTACCATTTCAATATGGCGGACTACGAGTCTAATAATCGAGGATACGGCGACAGAAATCGTGGTGGCTTTGATGGGTAATATATCATTTACGAAAAAATTTGATATGTATTTTACCCATAACTCAGACTCCTTCAAATGCAACCAAAATTACGACCATGACACAAGTGTATCCCCTCGAATCGGCAACAACCTGGGAGTGAACAGCGGTGCATGCTTTCTTTTCGGCACTCTCCTGTACAATCTTCAGGCCACAGAAGACGAAAAGCGTGGGCACTGACGGAAATGGGGATTTTTAGTACATGTTCTTAGAAGGAAAGCCATGGTTGGATTTTGGCTTCTAAGTAAGTTCGAAATGAAGCCGTATCATGTCAAAATGCCCGAAGAAAATTATTCTATGTCCAGTTGAAGAAGGAGAATGGTGAATGAAGAAAAAAGCAACAAAACCATGATTTAAGATCAGCACAAATCTGTTGACTACACCATAAAGATTACAAGTTGTAATTTCTCCTGTTTCATGCACACGTACAAGAACTAGTGATTCTTTCATTTTAAATTCACTTCCCATCCGATCTGATGGTTTTATTCTCAAAATCAAACATTTGTCATTAGATAGAAATAGAAATGATCTGTTCATCACTGTTGTTACTTCCCCCTAGATCAAAAAATAGATTGAGGGGGAAAACAGTTTTGGGATGAAACCGCCTAGGGGGTTGAAATGATATTGAGATGAAGCAGCCAAGTGGGTGAAACGGTATTGAGATGTACAAGTATGTTAATAAAGAACACTGTAAATCTGTCACAAATAGTCCATTCAGGCAATTATCGCCAGTGATTTTAAGACGGGATAGTGTTCACACATACATTTACGGTATAACCCAGTTATTTTAAGACAGGATACAGGACTTTAGCCCAAACTACTTTAGAAGTTAGAGATAATTAGCTCTCTGTGCATTCCCAAAGCACGTTGCATAAAACGACATGTTGGGGAATCCTCACTTTGCATAAAAGTAAAACTACATGTTGGGAAATCCTCACTTTACAAAAAACTACATGTTGGGGAATCCTTACTGGGCATTTCCACGGTAACGGACGTACATTTTGAATTCGCTTATATTACTTCCAATATTATCTAACCATGAATAATTAACTGTTTGAGTTTTATATAGCATTAAAGACATATGATTTAAGTATCAATTGACATGATTTTATTTGTTCATGAACACTGGAAATTAATAAATATTCGCTCCTCAAAGTATAGGTAACGGACATACAGAAATGAACACCATGATTTGCCTGCATGAACATAGTTTCAAAACTCTGTAAATTGTCTTGTGGAAATTAAAAGTTTTAATACTACAATGTACATGTGTACTGCATAATCACTTCTTACATTTGGATTCTCGTAACCCAGTATATTAGAAATTATTGTGGTAACGGACGTACATATTTTCTGATAACGGAAGTACGAGTGCAAATTGCTAACCCATTACATGAAATATGTAAACTTTCAAATAATGGGATTATAGATAATAATAATAGTTAACTCATTTGATTTAATGGAGCAGTTACTTTGCTAAAAACATTACTCCTTGAATAAAATTTTGGTAACAGACGTACATTTTTACCCTAAAATTTTGGTAACGGACGTACATACATCTATGAAACCCTAAGTAATTCAGAGAATTTTGGCAAATTATTTCTTTTTATGCTCATAATATCAAGAATGGTTGATGTTAGCTTTAAATATGAGTTTTTGAACAGTTCCATAAATAAATATGAATGCGAGAGATAAAATGGAAATATTTGGTAACGTGAAATAATGTGGAAAGTAACAGACTTACATGTATGAAAACCCAAGTTATTGTAAGAATTTTTGCAAATCTTTTCTTTTTACGGTCATTATAGTAAGAATGGGTTATTCTAGGTTTAGATATGAAGTTTTAAATAATTCCATATAAAAATATGAATGAGAGAGAAAAAAATGTAAATATTTGGCAACAGACGTACATTCTCATAGTGATATTTTTTAAATGTTGGGTACCTTCATAAAAATATATTATTTTAATGTTTAAATATTATGTTTATATACATTGTCAGATAACTAATGCCAAATCATTCATATGAGTCAGAATAATCAAACAAACACAAAGTAAGAAAATACAATAGAATTATAAATTCAACATTTACAACATAAACCTTGACACAAGACCAAATAAAAAAAAAATCGGGAGAGTTTCCGCCCAAATTGAGATTTTTCTTCAAAATGTGGATTATTTCCCACCATAAGATACTCTTTTTGTCCACTTATCAACTAATTGAATTTTTCACCTAATTGCATACGTTGGCTTGGAATTGCCCTACTTTACAAAAAACTACATGTTGGGGAATCCTCACTTTACATAAAACTACTTGTTGGGGAATCCTTACTTTACATAAAACATAAATCAGTGACAAACTAAAGGAATTACATTGGCTACCAGTTAGATCGCGAATTGAATATAAAATCCCAACGACTGTATATAAAAGTCTCTTCTCTATATCCGCTCCCAGCTATATGAAACAGATGTTTACACTGTATAGTGATGTACAGATACGCTGCAACCTCAGATCCTCGAATGATAACACATTACTATCTGTATCGAAATATAAAAAGCTACGTGGAAAATATTCTTTCCCTGTTAATGGTGCAATTCTCTGGAATGATCTTCCAAAAATAATGCGGGAACTACCTACATTTACAGAATTTAAATCTGTTTTAAAAACTCATCTATTTAATAAGGTGTGATTATAAATATACTCTAGGGATACTTTCTATATAATATACAATGTGGCTGAACAGCGCTTACAAATGACCATTGGACATAATGTAGCGCTATATAAGACAATTATTATTATTATTATTACTTGTTTGGAAATTGATGTCAAATTTTTTTTATTTTGCAGGGATGACAGATCTTATGGCCGCAGTGGAGGTTATGGAGGAAGAAATGACAGAGGTTATGGTGGGGGAGGACGAGGGGGCTATGGGGGAGGAGGAGGATATGGTGGTAGAGATGGAGGATCCCGAGGTGGAGGAGGAGGAAGAAAACCTTTACCAACAGAACCCCCCTACACATGTTATATTGGGAATTTACCGAAAGGGGTTGTACAGGGTGATTTAGAAGTTATATTTAAAGATTTAAAGGTAAATTTATTTCTTGTGTGACTGGAATACCTGATTTGTTTTACTACTTTAGCTTAATCTTAAACACAGTTACTGTGGGAACAATACACTGTAACCCAGGTATCATTTAATCTTGTGTATCTAGCACTAATTTCTTTCACATTCGTTTAATATCCAATGCGATGACTTTTTTTTAATTCTTACGCCAACTTCCAATGCCAATAGTATACACAGGACCTTGCACTGTAACCCAGGTATCGTTTAATCTTGTGTATCTAGAACTAATTTCTTTCACATTCGTTTAATATCCAATCTTTGTTTAAAAATTTGTAAAAATTGTTTAAAATCACCAAAAATCATCTAATTTGTACAAGTGTCCAGTTTAAAGCTGACTGATTAATTTTGATAATGTGTGTCCAATTTACAAGTATTTAATTTCCTGATCACTGTTAAAAAATTAATCATTATACATCATTAATCAATTGGGTTGTTTATTTTTTAACAATGATTGAGAAATTAAACACTTGTAAATTGGACACTCATTATCAAAATTGAATGGTCATCTTTAAACTGGACACAAGTACAAATTAAACGATTTATGGTGATTTTAAACAGTTTTTACAAATTTTTAAACAAAGATTTGATATTAAAAGAATATGAAAGAAATTAGTGCTGGATACACAAGATTAAATGATACCTGGGTTACAGTGTTATATGTTGTTTCATACAATCCGAATGACTAAACACTTTTCCTTGTCGCATGGATGCACACGTAAAAGATCCCTTGGCAGTTAGAATTTGATATATGCGTAGGCTGTAGCGCCGCTGTCCAGGCAAAATGTCCTTCATAGCACACTTTATGGCATAGTCCAGTCTTCATTAGCCTAGTCAGAGCAAAACAGTAGGACGTTATATTTCATTTAATTTTCCATGTCAATGGTCTTCGTTGGACAAAACCTAAGGAGCTTTTTTTCACCCAACACTTGGTTCGAACCCAGTGAGCCAGTGCCATGATTTATATTCTAGATGTGTTTTTTTTTAATACAGGTACATAGTGTTAGACTGGTCAGAGACAGAGACACAGACGAATTTAAGGGTAAGTTATATAATTTTCTACCAATTACATGAAGGGTTGGTTTCTGAAATCCAAGTCTTAATTGCTGGCATATGCTGTTTCTTTCTAGAACACCTGATGCCACTCAGGACTTTATTACCAATCACATTTCTTGCTCTTCATTATTTCAAGGGAGTCACAGTGGCTCACTGAGTAAGACCTTGGATCGGTAATCTGGAGGTCGTGTGTTCGATCCTGGTGTTGGTCGAAAAGGTTATCTGGATTTTCCCTCGTGGTTTCCCTTTGTCAGTGGTGCAGGATGGAGGGCTGACAAGGACAGATGTCTAGTTGTTCGGATGGGACAGAAAACCAAGGTCCCGTGTACACATTATTGACATTTGGAATTCGATGTAATGAATAGACAGTAGCGCCGCTACCCAGACAAAATTTCCCATAAGCACACTGTATGGTGTACGTGCGTTTTCATTAGTCCAGTCCCTAATTGACATATGTATATTTATTTCATCCCTGGCACAAGAAAAATGGAGGCGTCAGTAAAGACTATATTGATATTTTGTATATTTTCAGGTTTTGCGTATGTAGAGTTTGATGATTTAGATTCTTTAAAAGAAGCATTAACGTTTGATGGTGCGGTAAGTTGACTTTTAAAACATATCAAACAGATTGTAAGTCTAGAGGCCTGCAAATAGATGCCAGGCACTGGCACGATATATCATTAAATCAATGTACCACGATTTACCTTGGCACGATTCGTGTTTTCAATCACAAAGTCCTTGTTTCAGTTTGTAGAACCTTGTGAACCCTCAAATGACGAAAATTTTAATCTGATCTGTATGAAATTGTCTTGTAAATGCTCCCAATTACCTTTAAAAGAATAAATATGTGACAACCCTTGTCGACCGCTCAGACGATTTAGCTGCTGTGGGTGTATGTTTCGTTGCCTGGCAAGCTATCTTTTAAAGGGTTTTTTTTGTCGCTTCAGAATGTACTGTCAATCTTATTATCCATATCACATATTATCCGTGTCACACATTATCCATATCATATGGGGGGTGTTGGATGGCCGAATGGTTAGCACACGCGTGTTGTATCATAAGGCCTGTGTCATTGAGTTAACTGGCGTGGTTTCGAATCCCCGGTTGTACGTGACAAGGAGTAGGGTCGAGTGGACGTTAAACCCCATTTCTCTCTCTCTCTCTCTCCATATCACATATTATATTGTTTTGGTCCTTATCAATATCTTGATATAAAACAGCTTTATTTCTACGACATCACCAAGACTAAAAATATCTATTATTCATTTATCCTGTATTGTAGCACCTGAATCAGAATATGTATCATATCGTGACTGTCGTGGCATTACTCAGCACTACTTTTTAACTTGTACATGTACATGATATCTTTAGAATTGTGTCGGACAAGGATTAAAAATATACTACTAAAAAGAAATCTGTGACTGACAAAATGACAATCTCCAGGAATTGTGCCAGACAAAAAGTTTTAATTTGTTCTGACAATTTGTGTGACATGTGCCTTAATTCCAGGCCGGCTAGCCGATCAACACAGAGGCAGACTTCGAAACAATGGGTTCCTGCTGGTACTCTTTGTAACTGCTAACAGAAGGGTGTAAATATATTGTCTCAAGTTTGATCATGTGTTCACCCGTAATTCGGCTTTTGCTTGTTTGTCTATAAGATCTGCTTAGTTGTTTTTTCTTTTTGTAAATTTTTGAAGATGTTTCCATTAATCTTGATTAGTAGGCTTATTATTAATTAAAATGTCTGTTATTATTTTATAGTTATTTGAAGATAAAAATTTACGAGTGGACGTAGCGGAAGGTAGAAAGAAAGATAATAATCGTGGTGGTGGAGGTATGTAACACTTGATACCACTTCTCTCGTTTCAATTCACAACACTAGTCCGTTCTCTTGTATTTTCCCGTTTATACTACTGCAATAGTTTACTTGCCGGAATTAATAAAACATCAATATATGAACTGCAGTGCATGCAAAACAAGGAAGCATGGCTCGTAACACAAACTCCTTTGAGAGAAAATATCACCCTTATACTTAGTTCACTTTACTGTCTTCCAGTGCAAGTGAGAAATGACTTCCAATCGCTGCCTCTTACACATCATTTGCATGTCCTCGATACTGTGTAATGCCATCCTATCTAAGAGAACTTTTGGTGCCTTACATGCCATAAAAAAAATCTTTAGATGAAATACTAAGAACAACCTTGTTGTCCCGAAATATAAACTCAGTAGGATGTTAAATTCATTTCATTTATATTCAAAACCGAGGTCCCGTGTACACATTGGCGTGCACGTAAAAGATCCCTACGTAAAAGAGTAGGCCGTAGTGCTGCTGTCTGGGCAAAATTTCCCTCATAGCACACTGTATGGCATATGCCCGTCTTCATTAGCCCAGTTTCGGAGCAGAACAGTAGTACATTGTGCACAGGCTTATGTCTGACCAAAAGTCCATGCCCTAACTTTTCATTACCACCAACCATACCTTCATATTGCTTTACCAACAGGATTCCGTGGTGGTCGAGGTGGAGGTGGTCGAGGCGGTGGTAACCGTGGTGATTACAGAGATTATGACAATTTTGGCGGAAGACGAGGTGGAGGGGGATATAGAGGGGGAAGAGGAGACGATAGATATGATAGTAGAGGAGGAGGTAGTTATGGAGGCCGAGGAGGAGGAAGAGATTCCAGACCTAGACATGATAGTTTTAACGATCCTGAATTAGTGGAACCGACAGCAGGTTAGTTATCTTTTTTTTAAGATTAAAACAAATTTAAAACCAGAAGAATGTTGTTTAAAGGGACAATAACACTCTTGCTGGCTTGACAGCTCCAGAAAATAAAAAATAGCCTTATTCTAAGTACTAGATATGTTAGTGTCCTACCTGTTGTGTAAATTATCCACTAAATCCTATTTTACTAGTCCAGAGGGTTCAAAAATATTTTTAAATCCAAGTCACATTTGAAAAGCTTTACGTCAGGCTTTTCAAATCATTTAGTTGAATTTTTCCAATTTTTTAAATTAGGTGTGTTAAGATGAAATTTGTATCATCAATTAATTGGAATATTGTAAAATAGTACAATTTGTTGACTAGAATAAAGATTGGGACATATTATTCAGTTACAACAAGAGTGGTATTGAGCCTTTAACTTCAGTAAAACAATTTTAAGAATTCCTTTCAGTGTTACTTAAATGTGCATTATGTAAGAGCTAAATCTGTCTTTCTTTTGGCCTCAAATGTCATATATAAATTATTAATTGACATTTATTGGCATGCCAAGCCCATAATCAACTCCCTAGATATTAGATGGTTGTGATTTGGAAAGGATTGAAACATGGTCGCCATTGAAATTTTAATTTAGAAATGGTTAATCAAGACTGTGTTTATTATCGTAATAACAGTGGCAATGAAAATCAAGATTATGATATCCTTCAAACATTGATAACTTCGCTCAGAATGAAGTAATTTGACTGAAATTTTCAATATATTTCTTTTTCATTATTGATTTTTAAGCTATTTTTCCGAGAAATGTTAGCTCTTTATCTAAATCTTACATGATGTATCTTTAAATCTGGATTTATATGGTGTTTGTTCTTCAGGCCATGTAAACAATCCCCACAAATTAAATAAAAACTTTTGTAGCCTAAAACTTTCATAAGAATAATTTGACGAGATGACATACAGAACTGTGGGTGTAAAATAAATTTGTTTGTACGGAGGTCTGATAAGCACTGCTGTCTAGAAGTTCTGATGGGACAAAAAAAAACATGGTCCTCTGTACACCTTGGCGTTCGTGTAAAAGAACACTCGCCAGATGGAATTCTATATAAGAGTATGCTGTAGCGCCGTTGTCCAGGCAAAATTTACCTCATATCACACTCTATGTCGTATACCCGTTTCATTCGCCCAGTTGGACGTTAAACCCCATTTCATTTCATTTAAACATACATTATGCAAGAGCTAAATCTGTCTATTGTAGGTCTTTCTTTAGGCCTGAAATGTTATCTAAATTATTAATTAGACATTAATTAACTTATCCAGACCATAATCAACTCTAGATGGCCTCGCTAGCCTGCGATCTTAAGTGGATTGTGAGCCGATTTACTGCATAACTTTCCTTCTCGATTAAATGATTAAATAGATAATCGAGACTATGCTGTTCATCGTACTGACTTTAGTAATGATGACCGAGGCTAGGCAGAAATTTCATTCGCTTAGTTTTCGGTTCATAGTGGATTAATTTGAATGAAATTTTCAGTAAATTGCCTTTACGTTATCTAGTTTTTATATGCCCACATTGAAATGTGGTCGTATATTGTCGTCGCCCCCGTCCGTCCGTCCGGCCGGCGTCCACAAATGCTTGTGGACGCTCTAGAGGCTAAAGTTAATATCTGATTGACTTTAAATTTATACACAGTATTTAAGGTCTTGAGACGAAGAAGCCTATTGATTTTCAGCGATTTCCGATAATTACTGCCAGAGTTATGGCCCTTGATCACTTTGAAAAATCTTGTGGATGCTCTAGAGGCCAAAGTTAATATCCAATTGACCATAGATTTGTACACAGTGTTTGAGGTCACGAGATGAAGAAGCCTATTGATTTTCAACGATTTCCGATAATTACTGCCAGAGTTATGGCCCTTGATCACTTTGAAAAATCTTGTGGACGCTCTAGAGGCCAAAGTTAATATCCGATTGACTTTAAATTTATACACAGTGTTTAAGGTCATGAGACGAAGAAGCCTATTGATTTTCAGCGATTTCCGATAATTACTGCCAGAGTTATGGCCCTTGATCACTTTGAAAAATCTTGTGGACGCTCTAGAGGCCAAAGTTAATATCTGATTGACTTTTAATTTATACACAGTGTTTAAGGTCATGAGATGAAGAAGCCTATTGATTTTCAGTGATTTCCGATAATTACTGCCAGAGTTACGGCCCTTGATGACTTCAAAGAATCTTGTGGATGCTCTAGAGGCTAAAGTTAATATCCGATTGAGTTTAAATTTATACACAGTGTTTGAGGTCGATTCCTATTGTTTTTCAACGATTTCCGATAATTACTGCCTTGATCACTTTGCAAAATCTTGTGATGCGCTAAAGGCTGAAGTTATAATCCGATTGACTTCAGATTGATACACAGAGTTTAAGATCTGTAGACGAACAAGTATATTGATTTTCAATGAATTTTTATGACTTAAACAGTTAAATCCATGATATTAAAAGCTTTGCATACAAAACGTTAGCATGGGGCAGAACTTTATAAAACCAAACAAATTCTAATAGTTTTCTGAGAATTACTTCGTGAGTTGTTGCTCTTAATCAGATTTTAGTGTATTATAAATGTTTCATTACCGAAAAAAGTAAAAATATGCGACAACCCTTGTTGACTGCCCGGACGATTTAGTTGCTGTGGGCGTATGTTTCGTTGCCTGGCAACCTATCTTTAACTATTATAGTGAGAACTGCCAACTCGTTATCGAATCTCCCATAATGTATCTTTAACATTTTGATGGTTTATTACAGAATCTGCAGCGGCTCGACCTAAACTTAAATTATTACCAAGAAGTAAACCCGCTCCTATTAACGAAGTGGTACATAGTGAGCGTAATTCTAGTATATTTGGTGTAGGGAAACCACGTGAAAGACGAGAAGGAGACGAGGAAGTAGTGGAAACAACTCGTAGTCGTACTACTAGTGAGAATAGTGTTCACTGAGATAACAGTCAATACAGATCTCATCGTGTAAATAAATTGGAGTAAGTTTAAATTTCAGAGAGAGAAAGTTTAATGTCCACTCATTTCGGGACTAATCTGATTAAAACACAGATCCTATTTAGTTTTGTTTTTTTATAATTCAAAATTTCGTTTTACTTGTCTTTACTACACTATGATCTATAACATATTACCGGCGTTCTGGTTGAAGTGAGGGATTAGCCAATGAAACGGTCTGTTATAGCGACTTCTTGGCATGCTATGCAGGGAACTGTGGGTAAACCACTAGAAACGTCAGCGCTGATTGATTAATCAATGTCTGACGTCATAGGGTCAAGCGCAACTCGTATGACCCGACACGACATTCCAGTACAACTGGTCAGATCTTCATGTAGTGTAGGCCATCGAAAGTATGAAAAAACAAAACGAAATATCAATCTATATTTTAATCAGGTAGGTTAATGCAGAATGTGGTAGAGAGTTTCGTTTCTTTATTGACAAGCATTTTGTATCTAAAAGGTCTGGTTAATCTAGAATTGGCATATTGGCTTCATTGTCAAGTCTTTACAAAACTCTCTGCCACTTCCTGCACTAACTCTTCCTTCTGTATGAGATCTATAATAATAATAATCGTATTCTATAACGCTGAGGGGATCACGGTGGCTAAGTGGGTAAGACACTGGCTCGCTAGCCTGGATGTCGGGTGTTCGATCCCTGCATTGGTTGACAAAGTTACCCCTTGTCAGTGATGCAGGACAGAGGGCCTGACAAGAACAGCTGTCTAATTGTTCGGATAGGACGGGAAGAAAACCCCAAGGCCCTGTGTACAGATTGGCGTGCACATAAAAGATCCCTTGGCAGTTGGAAGTCAATATAAGAGTAGACTGTAGTGCCGCTGTCAGGGCAAAGTTTCCCTCATAGCACACTGTATGGCGTATGCCCCTCTTTATTTGCCGAGTTCCGTCAGACCAGTAGGACGTTAAACCCCATTTCATTTCATTTGTATAGCTGGAGAAGATTTGTATAAAGCTCAACATTCAGTATTTTAATAGCCCTGACTATCCCGCGAAGGTGTGTTGAAAGGAACAGGAGCAAAAGCGCATCTTTAACGTGAAGTACTGGTAATTGAATATCCTTTCACAGAAAAGTGAATCTGTTGGAAGCGAGAAATGGCGTAATACAACCAAAAGATTAGGCGATAATTTTAAACACCTTTTTGTTTAATTACTTTCAGGATGTGGGCTTAAATTAGAGTTATCTCTCATATCACCAAGATGTACAGAATGGTCGTCAAGTCAACCAATCAAATTAATTGTTATAAAGATAGAAACCATGACTACCTACAGTTCTGCCCCTTGTTTAATTTTAATAACTGATGTGTGTTTATCTATAAGCTTAAAGACAATCTGATATATATATATATACAGTAGAGAGTGACCTTTGACCCTATGTCTGAATAATAGGTCCACATGTTTATATGTACAGAAAAAAGAGATTTATTTCATTATAGCTTATCTTTTTATTTATCACTTCAAAATAATCTGTTTGATGTTGTTTTTGTTATTTTTTTTAACAACTGCCAAAAAAGGTACTCATGAGTGCATTTAACTGTCGGTGGCGTCACCGCTGGAGATCATGTTGTGTAAACATAATTATTTTAAGAATTAAACGATATAGAACTTCACCCCAAAAGACACAAATACAGAACAAAAAAACAACCAACACATAAATTTGCCGAGATCTGTGAGAGCACGGATGACTGAATGGTTAGCACGTGCGCGCGCTGTATCATAAGGTCTGTCATTGAGTCAACTGGCGTAGTTTTGATTGTCCGGTTGTACGAGACAAGGGGTAGGGTCGCACTGCTAAAGACCCCTACGCGCAAGTGAAATATTGAAATAAAATTGAACCATATGTTAGTCCTGATATGACCTAGTTTGTGTCGAGTGGACGTTAAACCCCATTTCTCTAAGAGCACAAATTGCCGATATCAAATCTAAGTCAAGCAAATGCCAATAGCTGCTTGAAATATCTGGAAAAGTTTAGTCAATTCTAACTGAAAAATCATTAAGCAATATGTCCTCCAGCGGTGTCGACTTTGTTCAGATTATTTTGAGAAGATAAATAACGGTATCAGCTATAAACTGTATAAATCTAGCGCGACTATATCTGGTTGTCATGGTGATTTTGGTTTCTTTATTTGATTATAATGTTGTTCATTATGTTATATAGTAATCATCCTTGTGAAAATCATTCATCTAACGGCGACGTTATGCTACGCCATTTTCTGTTCATGTAACGAAATATATGTCAGGTCTCACCAGAAGCAGCTTTATCGTTGTGACGTCTTGTAAATTATTTTGATTTTTTTTTTTTTTTTTTTTTTTTAATGTTTTATATTGTGTGTGATTCTGACCTCATCCTTAGATAAACTTTATGCGTCTGCCGTCATAAGACGGCTTTTATAAACTTTTCCTGGTTCACTGGAATGCGACAGTGAGATAAAAATCAAAATGGCGGT
This sequence comes from Patella vulgata, assembly GCF_932274485.2. NCBI lineage: Eukaryota > Metazoa > Mollusca > Gastropoda > Patellidae > Patella > Patella vulgata. Next base: position 6,016,193 of record NC_065884.2, read on the forward strand.
TTTTAATGAAGCCTTTTCCACCCGGATGGGTCAACCATTTTATCAGACATACTTTTATGGGTTGGAACCGTTTCCACGGAAAGACAACTTTTGTTTCGTAAGATAAAGAATGAAAAGACAACTCTTGATAGATACATGAGATGAACATGATACTGTGATAGTTGATTGTTTAGACACTGAATTATTCATTAGAATTGGGATTTTTCAAGCCAAGTTCCCACTTGTGCGGGAAAGCTACTGCTGGCCTGATAATGAAAGGGACTGCAGGCCTGCTAAGGAAAGCGACTGGGGGCCTGATAAGGAAAGCAAATTCGGATGGTGTTGCCTAATCATTGGGAAGGGATAGAAATTCGTGGTCCACTTGCTGCCTTGGCAAATTTCTCCTTCCTAGCATTACACACTTGAAGGTAGAAAAAAATTAAAGATGCATAAATCTGTAAGAGCTAAATCTGTCTATTACAGGGTTTTATTTTGACTTCAAATGTTATATAAATTATTATTTCGACATTTATTAACATGACAACCTATAATCAACCCTTTAGGCCATCGGATGGCGCAGATGTAAACTTCAAACAGTGATAACATCGCTCAAAATAAAGTAATTAGAATTAAATTTTCAATATATTAATTTTGAATGACCTATTTTGGAACTATTATAGCAAGAATGGCCAGCTTTATATCTAAATTTTTCATAATGCTATTTTAACTTTTTGTTTAGTCTGAAAATGATGGAACTATTTCGTTGAGGAGACATTTAACTCCATTTCTGTCCTACTTAATGCTAGGCTTCCACTATCACGATTCGTGATATGATTGAAATCATGAAGTAATCGTGGTGATCCTATCATGTCTTATATATTGAGGTCAGTCGTAGCACTCGCGTTGAACGTATCCGAACGTACCTGCCCGTAGCAGATCTTGGACTCATTCGGGACAATCCTATCGTAACGCATCGGACAACAGTGGGAACGTAGCATAAACTAAATCACTTCTTTGGCAACTTCACTAAAATGGGCGTGGGAATTGTGTGTGTGTGTGATCTTCCGAGTTATTAATTATCAAATTGACTATGGCTACCATGTTGATGAAATTTCATTGAGGAATAAAATAATAACAAATGATTTTACCTTTGGTAATCTTACCCACCGGCCTTATTGCACTATTTTTGTGTACATGTACCTGGCTTAATTACCAGGGGCCTGTTTCACGAAATTATAACTAAGATAAAATCCAAATTTTAGTAGTTTGATTGGATAATATTAGATTGATTTTAGTACTTAGCCAATCAAAATTGAAGTATCTACTAAAATTGGGATCTTATCTTTAGTTAAGATTTCGAGAAACAGGGCCCTGCTGTTGAACTTTTGTGTCTGCTTTATATAATTTTGATTTGGAGTTCAGAATTTGCTAGAAGATAATAGGTCAGTAAAGAAAAATATGTTCTAGAATATTTTTAATGTCCATGTTATATAATCATTAATTGTCAATTTCATCGTGGAAAAACAGCACCAAATATAAAATAAATAGCACCATTATAGTCCTTGTAAAGAAATGGTTACTATAAAGTTATCTTTTATAAGTTCAAGCATTTGATTTCCGATAGAGAACCCACAAACAGACTTTCTCTTTGATGTAGATGTTATATATTAATAATAACACAAGTTTATGGATTTGAAATGGATTAACGTTTCAGTACTGTAACAGGTACTTGTATCTTTGTACGAGTATTCAATTTGAAATTGAAACGTTGCATGTAATAAACCAAGAAGTAGTAAATCCAGAAAGTTGTGTTATTGTAAATGTTATATCTCTACTTCTAAATGTCATTTAAGGATATTACACTTTAACCTGGGTATCATTTAATCAAATCGTTGTAGAGCCATTGTGGCTCAGTGGGTATGACGGTGGCTCGCTAACCTGGAGGTCCCGTGTTCGATCCCAACTTTGGCCCAGAAAGTTCATTGGGATTTTCTGTCAGTGGTGCAGGATAGAGGGCCTGACAAGGGACAATGTCTAGTTATACGGTTTGACGAAAAACCGAGATCCCGTTTACACATTAGCATACACGTTAAAGATCCCTTGGCAGTTTGAATTCAATATAAGACAAAATGCCCAGTCGGAGCATAACATTTTTTCATTTGTCAAATCTTTGTAAAATCATCTAGATTAAAGCTGACTGGTTAATTGGGTGATTTATGATGATTTTTACAAGATTTGAAATTGAATGAATGTGAAAGAAATTAGGACTAAATACGCAAGATGAAATGATACCCAGGTTATAGTGTTAGGTTTTATATAAAGGAAGGTGAGACAGTGAGTGATCAACTGGTTGTCTCCCCTTTCCCCCGTGTCACGATTTGTTGGTGTTAGATGTTCGTGTAGATTGCTTGTTGGTAGAGATCTGTTAGTCTCGGATTTTTACTTTGTATTTTTATATACGCAAAGTGGATTAAAACATGTTCCATCAAAACATATATATATAATAGTGGGAAAGAATTTTGTCAGGGCAGCTCCAGAATCTATAAAGTCATTGCTAAATTAATTTGAAATTTAATTATAATAAATTTACTATAGCTCTCTTTGAAACCATGGATATTATATCTTCTATACAATTTGTTTGTATGGCAAAAACAATTATTTCATTCTAGTTGATAATCATCGCAAAATTATCCATCATCATAAACCAGGGCTGTTTTATAGGGTAGCCATTGTAAAATTCATGACATTTCTGTTGTCAGGATTTGTTCCACATCTGTTACCTTATAATATCTCAGACGTGATTGGATCCACATCTGTGACTTGCAAAACCTTATAATATCTCAGATGTGATTGGATCTACATCTGTGACTTGTGGAACCTTATAATATCTGGGACATGATTGGTTCCGCATCTGTGACTTGCGGAACCTTATAATATCTCGGATATGATTGGTTCCACATCTGTGACTTACGGAACCTTATAATAACTTGGACATGATTGGTTCCGCATCTGTGACTTGCGAAACCTTATAATATCGCTAGAATGATTGGTTCTGCACATGTGATCTGTGGCAGTTGCCATTAGTGTTTGTCTTGATTTACATCTATGTGATACGCTTGTTCCGATTTGCTGTTTTAATGAGGCCTGGTGATCTTGACTTGGGTATTAAAAGACGAATGCAACCAGTCATTTGACAAATAATGTATGAATTGTTCAAAGGATACACACATGGTATAGCTCTTGATTTTTTATGGATGGAATTTTGTGAAATTGACCTGGAAATAAGCACAATGTTGTTGAGAATATTAGTATTTCTCACATTAATCTGATATCATTCTTTAAATTCTTTAAACATAAATTGTCTTTTGATCAGAATTTATTTTTGTGACTATTGTGAAACTTGTGATGGAATTTATGCATTTTATTATTGTGATGCATGTGAATGAAGAATAGCATTTAATGTTTTATTTATACTTAGTTAAAGTTTTACCAAATGGATCCTATAAATGTATAAAAAAACGGTCCCCATATGTAACTGCCTACATAAGAGTAACCAACTGGACCCTATAAATGTATAAACAAACAAGCTCCCCATAATTAAACACAAGAATTTCATTGCTTGCCTTGAGACATGAATTATCTCTCCTACTCCTTTGACTTTGGGAGCATCACTTTTTGAGACCTGTGAAATAGCTTTATTTAACATCAGCTTCCACTAAAGTGATATCGCAGACATCTTTTTGAGACAGAGTACTTGCCCTTTTATAATGATAGACTTGAACATCCAAGTTACAATGTATCACACTGAGTGCTTACTGTTTCATAATGATAGACTTGAACATCCAATTTACAATATACCACACTGAGTGCTTACTCTTTCATAATTATAGACTTGAACGTCCAAGTTACAATAAACCATACTGAGTGCTTATTCTTTCATAATGATAGACGTGAACATCCAAGTTATAATATACATGTACCACACTGAAGGCTTGCCCTTCCATAATTATAGACTTGAACATCCAAGTTACAATATACCACACGAGTGCTTGCCCTTCCATAATGATATGTTTGAACATCGCAGTTACAATGTATCACACTTTTGGAAGGTTGTTGACTCTCCCCAGCCCCTATCAAATCATGTACCCCATTTTAGATAGATATTTTTTTTTATGTCTCTTCAGCTCACTTGCAACACGTTTTAGAAGCTTGGTACACTAGGCTCCCTCCCCCACCCTTTTTGGAAGCTTGGTACACCAGGCTCCCTCCCCACCCACATCGGTACCTCCCGATTTATAAAAAAATTTCACTTCCACTTTTTCACCTTTTGTGTACGACTTGAATTAGTTGTAAGTTTTATTTCATCACACTTGTGACATTCACAGCCATATATAAAGAGAGTATGGCCAATTTCAGTCATGGTCGCCATTCTGTTGGTGTGTAGTTCTAATACATCAACATTAGAACTATATAAATGATAGTTTTGTATCAAGCTGATTAAAACACAGATCCTATTTCGATTCGTTTTTTATAGTTCAAAATTTCATTTTACTTTTCTTTACTGCACCTAGGATCTGCAAGAGTTGTTATTTTATCGGCATTCTGGTTGAAATGAGTGATTAGCCAGTAAAACGGTCTATTACGGTGAGTTCTTGGTGTGCGATTGCACATAACTGTGGGTAAACAAATAGAAACCTCAACGCTGATTGATTAATCAATGTCTGACATCATAGGGTCAAAAGCCACTTGTGCAACCCCTGACATGACTTTCCACTACAACCGGTCAGATCTTCATGTAGTGTAGGCCATCAAAAGTATAAAAAAAAATGAAACGAAATATAGATCTGGGTCCTGTTTCACAAAATTTTAACTAAGATAAAATACAAATTTTAGTAATTTGATTGGATAATATTAGATTGATTTTAGTGATTAGCCATACAAAATTGAAGTATCTACTAAAATTTGGATTTTATCTTTAGTTAAGATTTCGAGAAACAGAGCCCAGACCAAAACAGCCTATTTTGTTAGCTAATCAATAGATTCTTCCTTCCATCATCTGTACCCGCAGTAAGGAGTTAATTCATCACAGTCTTAGACATTATTCACAAAATTTTTTTTTTTTTTAAGAATTCAATAATTTTATTGGTCAGGATCTTAAGTCTCAACCAATAAAATGATTGCATTCTTAAAATAATTGGCTTGAAGTATTGGTGATTTAGGCCCCAGACACTGTATAGTGTCTATATATGGTTGTGGTATCCTATATATGGCACTGTCAATATATGGTTATGGTGACACCTATTTATATATCGCTATGGTGACACCTGTCTATATATTACTCTGTCTATATATGGCTGTGTTGACAGACTCTGTCTATATATGGCTGTGGGTGACATCTATCTATCTATATAATACCTTGTTACATCAACCCACCAGTGTAATTGTGTACTAGAAGTTGAAACAAACATTGTATATATTTTGTGTAAAATAGTTGCATTTCTATTGATGACATTAAACAAAAAAATACAAAACAAATTTCTATAAAATAAAAATATTTTATCTTCAATTTGTGTTGGAGTTATTTCATTAGAGGTTGGATGGCCAAATGGTTAGCGCGTGCGCACTGTATCATAAGGTCTGTCATTGAGTCAACTGACATAGTTTCGATTCCCCAGTTTCACATGACTAGGAGTAGGGTCGCCTTTCCAACCTCGTGGGTTTTCTCCAGGTCCACCGGTTTCCACCCACTGCTAAAGACACCTACACAAAATTACCAAGTATGTGTCGATTGGATGTTATATCCCATTTCTCTCTCCTTCTCTCTCATCAGAATAATTATACAATATTTATATCTCCGACATAATGGGAATGGAATCCGGTCTTGTCAACACAGTACATAAATGTTTCCACCGATTTTTTTTTTTATCGAATTCCAACTGTCTAGGGCTGTTATACATGCAGTGTGTACTCACTGACCTTGTTTTATTGCCTCCAACAAACGACTAGACAATACCCCTGACAAGTTATGAGTCTTCACGGCCCTTGCATGGGCGTGATTACAGATTGTAGCCAATTAGAATTCCTTCAAAGATAGGTTGCCAGGCAACAAAACATACACCCACAGCAGCTAAATTGTCCGAGCGGTCGACAAGGGTTGTCGCATATTTATTCTTTTGTAGGTAATTAGGGGCATTTAATAGACAATTTCATACAGATGACATGATTTTTTCATCGTTTGAAGGTTCACAAGGTTCTAAAAACTAAAACAAGGGCTTTAACTTTGAAAGTAATATACAGAAATTGTTGAAATTTGACAGGCTTTTTCGTTTTACAAATTCAAATAATGCAACTAAATTTCATACAGATTGGATGATAACTTTTGTCATTCGAACATTCACAAGGTTCAACAAAGTAAAACAAGGGCCATAACTCTAGAAGTAATTGACGGAAATTGCTGATATTCAATAGGATTCTTCATTCCACTAATTTAAATCATGCATATGAATTTCATACAGATTGGGTGACTTTTGTCATTCAAGCGTTCACAAGACGCAACAAGGTGAAACATGGGCCATACCTCTAGATGTAAGGAACGGAAATTTGCTGAAACTCAGTGGGCTTGTTTGATATACTAATTCAAACGATACATATAAATTTCAAACAGATCGGATAATAACTTTTGTCGTTAGAGCATTCACAAGATTCAACAAAGTGAAACAAGGGCCATAACTCTAGATGTAATTAACGGAAATTGCTGAAATTCAATAGGCTTCTTCGTTGCACTAATTTAAATGATGCATATAGATTTCAAACAGATCGGATGATAACTGTTATCATTAGAGCATTCACAAGATTCAACAAAGTGAAACAAGGGCCATAACTCTAGATGTAATTAACGGAAATTATTGAAATTAAATAGGCATTTTCATCTCACTAATGCAAACAACATATATCAATTTCAAAACAATCAGATGATAAATGTGGTCTGTAGAGTGTTCACAAGAAATTGTGGACGACGGACCGACCGACAGACGGGCGGACAGCAATATACGACCACGGATGTGGTTTGTGTGAGTAAGTCGCTGGCTCACTAAACAGGAGCGATCCTGGAGTTGACCTAGAAAGTTCCTCAAGATTTTCCAGCCTGGTTCCCAGGATGCAAGACGAAGGTCAACATCTAGTCTTAAAAGAATCTTTGACAGTTGGAATTCAAAATAAGAGTAGACCATTGTGCCGCTACTTGGACAAAATTTACCTCCCGACACACTGTATGCCCCTCGTGATTAGCCAAGTTGGTTCAGAAAAGGAGGAAGTTCAATTTGATTTCATTTTATAAGGAGGAATAAATGTGAGGAGTGCAGGTAGCCAGCAAAAAATGGGGTTATCTCCCATTATTTTGTCTTTAAGTTATCTTGATACCATAGTTGAGTCGACAAGTAGTAATTCTTATCCCTAAATCAAATTAATCTCTTTTATACACTTTATTTCCTGTTTGTATGTCACAAAGAGTAGGGTCGCCTGTCAAATCTCATGGGTTTTCTCCGGGTCCTGCCCAGACTCCTGCCACTGCTAAAGACCCCTAATGCACAAGCGAGTTATTGAAATAAAATTGAACCAAATGTTAGTCCCGAAATGACCTAGTTTGTGTTGAATGAATGTTAAACCCCATTTCTCTCTCTGTATACACTTTGTTCTAGAAAATGAGAATACAAGGGTGTTCAAATACAGAATAACAAAACAATGGACCTATTCTGGTCATTGGATAAGATTCTCAATTAACTTTATTATTCTATTAGGAGATAAACACATCTGTCCATTTTTAACATAAGCTGTTACGACTGGCATATATGTATAAGATAAATCACCTCAAGAATACAGGGAGAGAAATGGGGTTTAACGTTCACTTGACATAAACTGGTCATTTTGGGACTAACATATGGTTCAATTTAATTTCAATTTTTCGCTTGTCCTTAGGGGTCTTTAGCAGTGGGAGGAAACCGGACGACCCGTAGAAAACCCACGACCCTACTCCTTGTCTTGTCACATACAACTGGGGAATCCTGACGAATACATTAATATTCGTTTAAAGTCAACATCAGTGTCCGAATGGTTAGCACGTGCGCGTTATATCATAAGGTCTGTTATTGAGCCACCTGGAGTATTTTCGAATCTCCAGTTATACGTGACAAGGACGTCTGTCCAAACTCGTGGGTTTTCTCCGGGTTCCTCCCACTGCTATATATCCCTACGTGCAAGCAAATTATTGAAATAAAATTGAACCATATGTTAGTCCCAAAATGACCTAGTTTGGGTCGCGTGGATGTTACAAAATCATAATATGAAACACATTTACTATTTTAATTAAAACCAGGTAATGTTGAGTGTTCTCTAATTAAAATAGTAATTGTCTGCGAAATGCCACTCAAAGAAGCACATCAGGGTTCCTAAATATTTGGTGTTCGATCCCTGCATTGGCTGAGAAAGTTCATTCAGATTTTCCAGCGTGGTTTCCCCTTGTCAGTGACGCAGGATGGAGGGCCTGACAAGGACAGTTGTCTTGTCGTTCGGATGGGACGAAAAACCAAGGTTCCTTGTACAAATTAACGTGCACGTAAAAGATCCCTTGGCAGTTGGAATTCGATATAAGAGTAGGCCGTAGCGCCGCTGCCCAGGCAAAATTTCCCTCATAGCACACTGTATGGCGTATGCCTGTCTTCATTAGCCCAGTTGGAGCAGAACATTAGGACGTTAAACCTCATTTCATTTCATTTCCTAAATATTTTACCAGGGTTCTTACAGTAAATAGTTACAGATACAACAATCATAATATCAGAATGTAATTATATTTGTTCATCAGTAAATATTTATATATTTCAATTTCTTGGCAAAACCAACAGCTGAATATTTTTGATAGGAATCTGATATATACAGACTCTACCCAACGCAACGTCTTGTCTCAGATAATCAGTGCAGTGTGGACAGTCCCACGACCACGATTCAATCGATTTCCGTCGCGTCGTGGCCCGTAGACCCGATTGAACATGTTCAATCGTAGTCGGATGCAGTTGGTTGCAGTCATAACTTATCGTGTTTGTGTGGACACTCACACGACACGATCGATTGTCTTACTGATGTTTAGCCAATCAGAGAGTAGCATTTAGTCATGTGACTGTGCAGGTCATGTGCTCCTAGTTTAACTGGCAAAATATGGCAAAATGGCAAAATATAATGTCACTTTTATGCTTCCGGTTTACTTTTGGAATCACTCGCTAGAGGGAAGTGGCGTAACTCACGACGCATAATCTGTGAGAGTCGGGCCTGTGTGGACTGGTACCGTCGTAGACAAGTGAAGTAATGGCGCGACCCGATTTTTTTTTTTTACAACTACCCAAGACGCCGAGTCCTGTCGGCTTGTGTGTAGTCGTAGCGGTATGGGCCTGGCTTTAGAGATTCACCGTTCACAATATTCGAAGTGATGCCTGGTGCATCAGGACATTAATATTGGGACCTAGAAATTGACACAAATGGGTCACAACGCATATATTAAAGATACATTATGGGAGATTAGATAAAGAGCTGACAGTTCTCGCTATAATAGTTAAGATAGGTTGCCAGGCAACGAAACATATGCCCACAGCAACTAAATCGTCCGGGCAGTCAACAAGGGTTGTCACATATTTTTACTTTTTTCGGTAATGAAACATTTATAATACACTAAAATCTGATTAAGAGCAACAACTCACGAAGTAATTATCAGAAAACTATTAGAATTTGTTTGGTTTTTATAAAGTTCTGCCTCATGCTAACGTTTTGTATGCAAAGCTTTTAATATCATAGATTTAACTGTTCAAGTTATAAAAATTCATTGAAAATCAATATACTTGTTCGTCTCAAGATCTTAAACTCTGTGTATCAATCTGAAGTCAATCGGATGATAACTTAAGGGCCATAACTTTGGCAGTAATTATCGGAAATCGTTGAAAATCAATAGGAATCTTCGTCTCATGACCTCAAACACTGTGTATAAATTTAAACTCAATCGGATATTAACTTGAGCCTCAAGAGCATCACAAGATTTTTTGCAGTGATCAAGGGCCATAACTCTGGCAGTAATTATCGGAAATCGCTGAAAATCAATAGGCTTCTTCGTCTCATGACCTTTAACACTGTGTATAAATTGAAAGTCAATCGGATATTAACTTTGGCCTCTAGAGCATCCACAAGATTTTTCAAAGTGATCAAGGGCCATAACTCTGGCAGCAAATATTGGAAATCGCTGAAAATCAATAGGCTTCTTCGTCTCATGACCTTAAACACTGTGTATAAATTTAAAGTCAATCGAATATTAACTTTCGCTTCTAGAGCATCCACAAGATTTTTCAGGGTGATCAAGGGCCATAACTCTGGCAGTAATTATCAGAAATCGCTGAAAACCAATAGTCTTCATCATCTTATGACCTTAAACACTGTGTACAAATTTAATGTCAATCGGATGTTAACTTTAGCCTCTAGAGCATCCACAAGATTTTTTGAAGTGATCAAGGGCCATAACTCTGGCAGTAATTATCGGAAATCGTTGAAAATCAATAGGTTTCTTCGTCTCATGACCTTAAACATTGTGTATAAATTTAACGTCAAATGGATATTAACTTTGGCCATTAGAGCATCCACAAGATTTTTTGAAGTGATCAAGGGCCATAACTCTGGCAGTAATTATCGGAAATCGCTGAAAATCAATAGGCTTCTTTGTCTCAAGACCTTAAACACTGTGTATAAATTTAAAGTCAATCAGATATTAACTTTAGCCTCTAGAGCGTCCACAAGCAATTGTGGACGCCGGACGGACGGGGGTGACGACAATATACGACCACATTTCAATGTGGGCGTATAAAAAACTAGATAATGTAAATGTAATTTGTTGAAAATTTCAGTCAAATTGGTCCACTATGAACCGAGATATCAGCTTTGTACATTTCCGCCTAGTCTCGTTCATCATTACTAAAGTTAGTACGTTAAAAAGCATAGTCTCGATTATCCAATGTTTTGATTTAATTAGCAATGAGCGTTTGCAGCATATAGGATTCTAATCCAGTCGATATCGAAGACTAGCCTTGACATCGAGAGTTGATTATGGTCTGGATAAGTTAATTAATGTCTAATTAATAATTTAGACAAGATTTCAGGCCTAAAGAAAGACCTGCGACAGGCAGATTTAGCTCTTGCATAATGCATGTTTAATGTAATATGAATGTATATAAACTGATTTACATTTAATCGTTTCCGTTTTTACTCTAATTTCAAATTAGTTATGTTCGGAGAAATACGCCTCAATCGAATGGCAGTCTCTAGTGTCTGGCTATTCCAGTCTACACCGATATAATTTTTATTGCGCATGATCTCCAGATAAGCATATGTCGTCAGTTTGACAAGACTTGTGGGATATGTCTAGCCTTGTTCTTCGAGTCCCTTGTTACAAATGGCGCTGTTTATTTTGTCTTAAATATTGGATATCATACGCCCATCTTTTCCCAGTAACATCACAACATCAATGTTGATTTAAATTGACAAATAATTTGTGTTTTCAATGTCGAAGACTTGGGATGATATTGAGTTAGAGACTTGGCTACTTTAAGATGAATTAGGAAAGATTTTGATAAAGAGCCGAAATTGAAATTACTATATCCTGAGCGAAGTTATGAGTATTTGAAGATGAAGTGTAGATTCTTTATTATTGCAGTAACAGTACTTGACAATGGAGAGTATGTTTCGATTATTCATTTTATCCTTAAATTTTTCACTGGTGTTCAAATCCATTTACATCTCGAGAGAGTTCATTATATACGCTTCTCATGTGAATAAACGTCTAAAATGACCCACAATTGTCAGATTTATCTCTTGTTTTATGCATCTCTAAGATGATAAACAATCAAGAGTATTTATTAATAATTTAACCAAATTACCATTATGTTCCAAACATTATTCAAATCAATCATTTCAAACTTAACTTACGACCAATTAGATAAAAAAATGAAATGAAATGGGGTTTAACATCCTACTGTTCTGCTCGGACTGGACTAATAAAGACAGGCATACTCCATACAGTGTGCTATGAGGCACCAGGCCGCGGCACTATGGCCTACTCTTATATATCAAATTCCATCTGCCAAGGGATCTTTTACATGTGCATGTACGCAATTGCATACACTACACTCGTTTTTTTTGTCCCATCCAATCGACTAGACAGCTGTCCTGCAACACTGACAAGGGAACGCGTCGGAAAATCCCAATGAACTTTCTCGGCCAATGCAGGGATCAAACATGCGACCTCCAGGCTAGCGAGCCAGCGTCTTAGCCACCTTAGACAGATACAGTAATAATCCTTAGGTTATCTTTATCCTACAACTTAGCCCATCATTCACGAGAGGTTTTTTAATCGGCTAAAACTATCACATCTATCTATCTATACTAATATTTGTGACTGTCGTTTGTCCGTCTGTTTGTCTGTCTGTCTGGGGTTGGCGGCTACACTAGGTCTGCCCCGAGTCTGAAATTTGGGGAATAGGGGTAGCTCGGACCGGGGAGTAACATAGGCCAGGTGGCGTTAGTCTACCACTTCCGGTTTCGGAGTTATGACCCCCGAGCGAAGCCGGGCATCCTGCTAGTTCTTAATCATAAAATAACCATCTTTACATTAATACAGTAGTTGTTTGGATGGGAGGAAAAACCGAGATCCTCGGTACACATTGGCGTGCACGTAAAAGAACCCTTGACAGTTGGAATTTGATATGTATGAGTAGCGATGCTGTCTGGGCAAAATTTCCCCCATGGCACACTGCATGGTGCCTGCCCATCTTCATTAGCCCAGTCAGTGCCGAAAAGTAGGACGTTTCTAAAACCTCATTTCATTTCACATCTTTAAAAAAACAGTACAATATTTTTAATAACACATGACACAATTATATGGAATACAAGTTACTGAAAGGGTTCATTTCAGCGACGTTTCGACGATGATTCTCTCGCCTTTATCAAGCTTATGCTCATTCAACAATGCCACTTAAACATGCATTATGGGAGATTAGATAACGAGTTGGCAGTTCTCACTATAATAGTTAAAAACTACATAATGTAAAGGCAACTTGCTGAAAATTTCAGTCAAATTGATCCACTATGAACCGAGAACTAAGCGGATGAAAGTTCCGCTTAGCCTCGATCATCATTACTGAAGTCAATAAGACAAAACTAATAGTCTTGATTATCCATTTAATCGTTAATCACGAAGGAAAGTTTTGCAGCAAATCGGACTGTAATCCAACAAATATCGCAGGCAAACCTTGACATCGAGAGCTGATTATGGTCTGGATAAGTTAATTAATGTCTAATTAATAGTTTTTATACCATTTCAGGCCTAAAGAAAGACCTACAATAGGCCGATTTTGCTCTTGCATAATGTATCTTTAAACAATCAAATATTTTTAACTTTTGAAATAAATGTGAACAATTTGTCTTTAATTTCTTGATTAACATTTGAGTATACATGTACATTTTTCTATGCTATAGAATATTATCACATGACAAAATAAAGTTATTATATTTATGGTACATTGATATATCACAGCCTAGGCCAAACCAAATATTAGTTCTTCAGGATTCGGAACACCTATCAAAATGTTAGATACCATTTCTTGGTAATTTTTTATTTCTAAACAAAAAATAGGCTTACTTGGCACATGTAGCTCTTTGCAAAGCTTTCAGCTCCAAATTTTTACTTTTGGAATAAAAAAATTCCTAAAGAATAGAAAATAAGATTGGATTGGCCTGAACTACTATTGTCCCCTTTCCATATAAATTATTATGCTATTAAATATATTTATACAATATTTATCACATATAGATATTTGACTTATTAATATATTCTAGCGTAGCTATGCGTTAGAATATCTTTCTTCCAATAACCATTACCATGTATATCAACTGGGCATGTTTATCACAAGATATGTTTAGAATTTGACTACCGTATGCGTAAATATACCTATTCCATTTCCAATAACAATATATAATACATACCACCTTAATATATATATATGTATATCAAAGCCAGGTCTGGAAATAACGATTTCAGATGTTCCTGACAAAATATCAGGCACTAATGAAATAGTACCTGACATTTTCAACTTAGTGTCGGACATGTATTAATAATATCAATAAAAAAAGACAAATCTGTGCCGGAGAAAAAGGCAGGCACCAGAGGTTTTGTGTCTGACAAAGCCTGAATCTGTGCTTGGCATTGTCTGTGACAGGTGCCTTATTTCCAGGCTTGATCAAAGCTTAGATTATATGATATTTATCACACGATATCTGACCTTAGTTATATTCTTGTGTTGATGCGTAACATCTTCTTATATTCCGTTCAGACACTTTAAAATTTGAACTGGTTAAAAAAAAAAAAACGGGGATCGTTACACCAGTTTAACTTTGTCGTCTGAACACAATGTGGGGCAAATAAACCAGTTTAAAAACCCTGGCTTGCGACCTGACTTCGAGAAGGCTTTTTTATTTTAAACTGGTTCATCTTGGCCGTTTGAACAGGTTGGCTTAAAAATCCCGGCTCCAGCTCGGTAAGTTGCAATCCTTGGAAAATGGCAATCCAATGTAGTGTTATCGAATGCATGCAAGAACCGAATCAAGAATATGAAGATACATGTACCCATGCATAGTTAACTCTAACCTCTGACCGAAGAGGTCAGAATAGTTAAACTGGTTTGGCTTATACATGTAGTATGTGTGAATGCTACAAGACTCTGTCTTTTAAACTCCGGCGATTTTGAACTGGTTCAAAAATAAACGTCTGAACTGTACATTGTATATAACTTAGTAATATCGAAGCTTAGATTATACAATATTTATCACATTCATGAGTTACAGATATTTGATTTTGTAATATTCTTGTGTAGCTACTAGCTATACGATAAAATAAATAAGTAAAATATCCTACTTTCAATATTTATCAAAACCTGGTAATAGGCCTATACTTGTAAGGCACCTGTCACTGATAATAGCTAGCACAAATTTGTGACTGATGTGACAGGTGGCCTACATTATGTCCAGGCTTGTGTATGTCCAAGCTTAGTCTTAGCTGGATCTGTATGGTATGCCTATGTGATATAAGACATATTTTGGATATCTTGTAAATATTACAAATCTACTGCCGAAACAATTAGCTGTTGAACGCGATTTCTGGCATCAAAATATGTTGTATCTAACTCATCGTCAGGCTCCGGAACAAACGGAGGTTCCGCTTCCAATATTTGATCCCAATCAAGATCAGCGAATAAGGTCATGGCCTTCACCTCTTTAGCTTGTGGACGCTTATTAGCATCAATAGTTAATAGTTCATCAATGGCCATCTTTGCTGCGTCACTTAATGATTCTTCCTCTACTGGCCATGGTATATCTCGGTTTAAAATATTCTGAAAGACTAAGTCTGGCGTCTGGTCGTTAAATGGCGGTATACCTGTTAAGAATTCATACAAACAAACGCCTAATGCCCACCAATCAACACCGCAACCATGAGGTTTCTGCATCAGTATTTCTGGGGCCAGATAATCGGGAGTTCCCAGAATTCTTTCTTCTTCTTGTTGCTGCGGTCCCCTGCGAACACTTTTAGGAGTTCGGAACGGGGTTTTAAGTTGATTTTTAAAGGGAGTTTTGAAAGGGGTTTTAATCGTACTTGCAGGGGTTCGTGGTTGCGATTGTGTTTTACTGGAATTATCTGGTGTCATCATGGAAACGTCTGGATTACCTGAATTCGGTACCTTGAGATTATCTCCTCCTGACTGACAAGTACACGCATGCCTCTGTTTTCCGTTCACCTGCTGCGGTAGCGGAGATTTAAATAACAAATCCGATTTGAAATGACACTGTTTCAGTCTATTATCCAGAATTCTATCGTATGTCTTTGTATCGGAATTAGCTTGAACTTGTATCGAAGGATGGTTCGACAACTCGTGACTTTCATTAAACGGCGAGAGAAACATGGTAGAATTACCACCAAACGAACTCCGAACACTCAGTTCGCTTTGATGTCGCGATCGCGAACTGAAAAAACTTTCAGCCGATGTTTCTAACGCGGACAGATCTTCGCTTGATGTATTGTTACATTCGCGACATCGCGCCATTCCATCGTTCATCGAGATATCACACGAAATGTCTGCTGCATACAGTTCAGAATCGTTTTTATTCGATGTATAATCCGGGTCCAGTCTTTGTCTTTTATTATTCTGTATATCAGAAACTATGTTAAAAACAGAAAAATCACTTGTCAGTCCCGTTTTCATATTCCCGATTCCTTTCGATTTATTTTCATTTAAACAATCGAAGCCCCGTTTTCTTCTCGAAGTTGAGAGTTTGCTTGAGCTTATGTCCATTTCGTCATCGGAATGGTATCCATATAAACTGCTTTTACCGGACGAACTTGCATAACTCTCCGACACCAGAGGATTTGGCGGATATTTTCCAATGTTGTATTTTCCGGGTTTTGGTCGAAACAATGGAGAACCTAGGTCGAGAACTTTTCCGGTTTCTTCACCAGAATCTTCCGAATATGAACCTTCCCTCATGCTCCGTAAATTTCTAGCTGCGTATGAATTCCACACCGATTCGTTTGAAAGACGTAGTTGCGGAGTGTCATCTTTGGAACTATCTTGGCTGGAAGAAAGAGTCGTTGATTTTACCGTCTGCTGTGTTGTTGTGGATGAATTCAGCACTGACGGCTCCTTTCCAACTAAAATCTCTTTCGCAACATTTTGAGAATCATTTACTTTGTCTTTGTCGCAATGGGAATCTGTTGTTTTTGTTTCTTTTGGGCCCGACGACTGATGTAAGTTGGGTCCTGTTCCTGATGTATTCGGATTGCAAACTGAGAAATTATGAGCCGTCATATAACTGGCGTCACTGTCTGTCGTCCAGTTCAGGGAATCTTCCAACGTAGGAGTTAAACTTTGAATGGGCGGAGTCATATTCACAATGGGCGAATTACTTCTGCTTGTTTGAACGGCAAAAGGTGACATTGCCTTTTTTGTCTTCAACAATGGAGAGTTAAATAGTGCTTCTGCTACAGGTGACTGACAACTGCGTTTCGATTTAACGACGACCGGACTGGAGACAGATGGACGACTTCTCTTCCTCATGCTGGCCGTGACAGTAAACGCTAACGATGACTTCAGCGACATGATCTGTCCCGGTGTTCGGTGATAGTTAACTCCCGATTGTTTCAGATTATTTAATGTGGGAACAACGTCGATATTTATTTTCGAAAGCCCAAAATCAGTCAGTTTAATATGACCTTGACATGATATCAACATATTGTCTGGTTTTAAATCGCGATGCACTATACCAAGATTATTAAGATACTCTAACGCTAATGTTACTTCCGCGATATACCTTTTAGCCATGTCTTCATCAAAATAACCATATATGGTCAACAAACTCTTCACATCTCCTCCAATCATATACTCCATTATAAGGTAGATATTCTGCTCAGATTGTAAGGAATAGAATAAATCGACAACAAAAGGACTTTGGGCGCAGGCCAGGGCATCTCGCTCAGTTGTAACTTGTTTAATCAGGTTTTTTTTCAGTAAATCACATTTTTTCATAGTTTTTATGGCGTAGATCTTCTCGGGTACATTCTTTTTACATCCAAGATAAACTTTACCAAAAGCTCCGCGACTTATCGGCTTTAGAAAAACAAAATCGTGTATCGAGGGTAAATGATTTGTGGATAGCGCTGAACCATTTTCATCTTCGTCAGCTTCATCGTTAAGATTTGATTTTTCTGTAATGGATTAAAATAAATAAATATATTATTTGCTTAAGTTATATAATGCAATGTCCTACATACATGCAGTAGCCACGGTGGATCATTGGGTGAGGCAGTGACTCCCCTTGTTTGAATCCCTGCGTTTGCCGAGAAAGGTCATCAGGATTTCCCGGTGTGGTTTCTCTTTTGTCAGTGGTGCAGGACGGAGGGGCCTGGCACATGACAAGGTATAGTTACATAGATGGGATGTAAAACTGAGGTCCTCTGTACACATTGGCGTACATATTAAAGATCCCTTGGCAGTTGTAAATTGATAAAACAGTAGGTCATAGCACCGCTGTCCGGGCAATATTTCCCTCATAACACACTGTAACGATGAGGCAGTTGTTACATGTCAGCCCAGCGGGCATTATTCAATAACAAATAGGAACCACGCATAACCAAACAATTATGTTGTTGACGACATTGATACGCCTAGACGCTTCATGTTCACTGCCAACTAGGGTTTATAATTTGGCCCTATTCAAACTAATTTCTTGGACTATTACTATTAGCCTACTCTTAGTCTTACCACTTTGCCAAAATTTCTTATAAAATGAAGATAAAAGTCACATATAATCATGAAAAATTGAGGTATTCCATATCAGTAGCCTACATGTATGCCTTCCCTAGACATAGATGGGAGTTCGATCATATTTTATTATTCATATGTCCCTCAGACAATTGGCAATGGCTCCAATTTTAACTAAGATTTACCATTGATGGGAGCGCTGCAAGACACACACACTCCCTCGTTGCCTTTATATAAATTACGACCTCAGGTTTTTATCAACCTGGCAATAACCGATTATCTCTTCCCCACCCAATCTATTTTCTGTTAATTACAGTTAATGTACAGCCCTGGCCCCATCCCTAGTGTCGACACTATCTAATCTATGCAAGATAAAAAAAAAAATGTCAAATGATCAGACCATCAGGCAAAATCTATAAAATTATAAAAATAATTCCACTCAAACCAGCTTGCTTGCCGACTGATTATTTTAAAATTTAAGCCGATGTCAACTGACAAACAAGACAAACAAGAACGAAGTTGTTAGTAGTAAGACTAGAGGCAGGGTCAAAATTGAACGGCTCTCGTTTTTGAATGGCGATTTGTTTTTGTAAAAGAATAATGATACTTCTCATTTTGTGAACTGAATCTTAATCACCTTTAAACCCACTCATACTGTCTGAAACATGGCGTTTATAATTTTACTGACTCGCATTCTGTCTCTGGGCACTGTTGTTGATGTTTTTATTGCGAACTCGTAGATTTGGAACAACCGCCAGTGTAGTCTCGTTTAGTCCAGGCCTGTAGTTTCTCATTATTATTTAAATGGTGGGCCGTTTGTGCAAATAATGATTATAGGTTCTTTTCTCGGCACAATTTTTACTTCTTATACACCCCCCCCCCCCTCAAAAAAAAAATATTTTGCAAAATTAAAAACGGCCAAAGATTTTATTTTGTTTCATATATATTATTTATTCATATTTTGAGCAAGGGAAGATTACCTCTTGGCTAATATCTCTTAACCGCTCATCCGAAGAACTTGGTGCGTGACTCGCATTAGGTTCAAAGTGAAGCAATTTGACTGAAATTTTCATTATCGATTTTTATAGCGAGACCTGGACATCATCTTTTTATCCATACTGTCCCTTTAATAATAGAACTTTTCCACGCGACGATTAGTCGGTCCTATATTTTAATGATAAATATTTTTTTGACTTTCTGGATTAATTGGACCTTTTTTGTGTCTGCATGATGATTGTATGTAAATTCAAATATGCCGATATTTTATCGGGGATTGCCGATCGCTGTAACTTATGGCAGTTGTGAGTCTGGATAAAAGAGACTGTGTTCATATTTACGGATTTTATCTTTAAATTTCAATCGAGAAGAATTATTTAAGGGAGGTAACTCAAAAAGATGGAACACCCTAAATGGATACGGACCACATTTTCACAGTTGACAATTACTCTCTCTCTCTCTCTCTCTCTCTCTCTCTCTCTCTCTCTCACTTAATACACTTGTGAACTACAAGGAGATACATAACTAGAAGTCTATTTCACCGGTCCTACATAACTGAAAATTCTTGATAAAATACGCAACTTTTGTAGCAAAGGTTTTTAAGCTCAATGTAACCGCTTTGTTTCTTTTCGTTGAATAAAACCTCATATAACATCTGATAAAACTAAATTGGCAGTTATAACAGATAATTTGACTCTGATCCTATTCTGTTTCTAGGCAAATGGCACGCTTCACCTTTTCACTTTCAAGAATAGATGTTTGTCTAACCATGGTCTAACACTATAATTACGCTGTGGGGCGTCGTGTTAACACTGCTGCTTGATGATGTAACATTTATCAATGGGAAGTGGTAATTTCAAGCTCTACGGGGACCCAATTCCCCATCTAAACTTAAGATACATTAGGGAGATTAGGTAAAAGGCTGGCAGTTCTCACTATAATAGTTGAAAACTAGATAATGAAAATATCCACCCTGAACCGAGAATTTAGCGACTGAATTTTGGGCCTAGCCTCGATCATCCTTACTAAAGTCGGTGCGATAAAATACATAGTCTCGATTATCTATTTCTTGATTTAATCACGAATCCAGTAAATATCACAGGCTAGTGACGACATCGGGTGTTTATAGATACCATCTATTTTAAGGATTTATTTTGATAAATTTTAAAAATATAACTTAAAAATATGAAATTGCAACTTTAAGAAAGACCTGCAATAGGCAGATTTAGCTCTTGCATAACGTGTAGTTAACTATATAATCAGTCGCGGGTCCAGGCTGGGTGCCCTGTCTCTCCGAAAATAACACAATAACAAATTCACTTAGTAAATGTTGGTTAGGGGGGTGTAGCTAATGGAATTGAATGTTATATTAGGGCCCAGATAAGCCCCCCCCACACACACACACACACAATACACCATCGACACAAACAGATTTATCATAATTGTCCCAAGACTCCCCCACCCCCCACACTACCGTTTGGTAAAAATCAAAATCACATCTCTTTGATATTGATATCAATATCAAAAGTTTATTCTTATTTTTTTATTTTTTTTTTATGATAAAACAGACCACGTCCCGTTTTTAAAGACATTAAATACACCCCAAATAATAATTATTTTTACTAATTCTCACTCATTTATATTTATAAATACATTAGTAATACTTCTAAAGATTGGTCCATTACGGAAGCGTAAAGGGGTCATGCAAAATTTTGTTGAAGGTGTCGAGATCCTGCGATCCTGTGATACTTTCTCGAAATCCCGTGATCACCTGGTAATTTTCTCGAGATCTTTATTTAATTTTCTCGAAATCCCCTGATAATTTTCCTGAGATATTGACATCCTATGTAAATTTTCTCGAGAATTCGAGTTAATATTCTCGAGATATTGACATCCTGTGTAAATTTTCTCGAGATCCCGAGTTAATATGAAACCTTATATGACAGTGTCTTCACGCAGTCATGCAACTGATGGCCCAATACTTCGCCTAAAAAAAATACTCTAACATTTGTTACAAAGGAAAACTGCTAACTAATGAGAGAAGAAACGGACAATCGATGGGGTACCCATGATTTACACTAAATTTGAAATATGATTAAAATCGATAGGTTTCATCGTCTTATGACCCAAATTTGAATTACAGACATGCTTGTTAAATTATTTCAATTTAATTTTTAGGCGACGTTTAATAGAATATATCATTTTTTGCATGGTTTTCAGTCCATATTTTGTTTTAGAATAAAGCTAGACACAGAGTTTATTGACTTGTGGCAGAAATGCTTCTAAGCAGATTTTAAATCAAAAATCTTGAAAAACTCTGGGCTCTAACGCGTTCAAAAGGGATCGAGGCAATTCAATAAGGTTCATTTTTCCGCCGAAAATAAATAGGGTTTCTTTGCTTATGACTCTAATAATTCAAAATAAATTTGAACGATAGCCACGCAAAGTGTGGAAATACGCCCACGCAGCATCTATGCCTCAACAGCAGATTATTCGAATGCAAAATTTGGTTGTTTAATACATTGAATAAGGATCTAGCATTCTTCAAGAAATCTTATCTCTATCGTGTTCACGTGCTTGTTACATCTCTGGGACAAAAAACCTTATATTGCTGAAAATTAACAGGGGTCATCCTTGTCGCGGAACACTGAATTTCGAAAATCCGTTAAAAACAAGGTTTTCAAAGAATGGAGAGTATAACTCCGGAACGGAAGGTCGCTAACCATTGATTATCAATAAAGTTCATGACCCCAAAGCTTCACACAAAATTGTAAAAGTGAAGCCTCTATGGCGTGAACAAGGCTTTCAGGGAGCGGGCGGGGAGAGGGGTATATCAAGGAACAGAAGGTCACCGAATGCTGAATATCGATAGGGTTCGTCCTCTCATCGTCACATATTTGAAAGAAATACGGACAAAGTTTACGGAGTACTGAAAGTCGAAAGGTCCTAGTGCTTCCCACCACATTTTAAAAACAAAATCAGTTAAAAACTGTAGCCTCTATTGTGTTAACAAGTTTTTCGGATAAGGGGGATAACTCCAGAACGATAAGGTGCGCTAGAAGCTAGAAGCGACAGGGACCGTCCTCTCATGGCCACAATGCTTTACACTAAACTGTAGGCTCTATCGTGCTATTTAGGTTTGCGGGAAAGTGTGTATGTGTGTGTGTGGGGGGGGGGGGGGGTATACTCCAAAACGACAGGTTGTGGTGCGCTGAGAAAACGTTAAAACTACGTGTACACATAAAAATACCCGAGATCTCGAGAAAATTTACACAGGATGGCAAGATCCCGCGAACATTACCTCGAATTCTCGAGATCGTTAACACAGGATGGGAGATTCTCGAGAAAATTATTAGGGGATTTCGAGAACATTAAAATGAGATCTCGAGAAAGTATCACAGGATCGCAGGATCTCGAGGTCTTCTACAAAATTTTGCATGACCCCTATACGCTTCCGTAGTCCAAAGACATACTCTATTTTAAACATGTACAGAAAATCAATTTTATCATTGAACTATTTTATAATAAATACACCTAGCAGTATTGTAATAATAAATACTAAATCAATTTTATACAAAACAACTAGACTTTATTTATTAGATGCTTAGCAATACTGTAATAATTTCATAAAAAACAACAAGACTTTATTTACTATGGTAATTAATAGTATTGACTAATAATGTTATATATACTTCATCAGTTTTATACAGAAAAAATAGACTCGATTTACTAGGGTGATTAGTATTATTTTATTGATGTATACTAAATCAATTTTATACAAAAAAGACTAGATTTTATTAACTATGAATTAGACTTTTATACAAAAAAACTAGATTTTATTAACTATTAATTAGACTTTTATACAAAAAAACTAGAATTTATTAACTATGAATAAGACTTTTATACAAAAAAACACTAGATTTTTATTAACTATAAATTAGACTTTTATACAAATAAAACTAGATTTTATTTACTAGGGATTATACTTTATTTACTATGATGATTTGACCAGTAGACTTGCCATCTCTGTCTACAACATGGATGAGATGAGAACGCTCTCTGCCACTGCCTCTGATACTCATCATCACCATTATCATCGTTATTATTACCATCTGAATCATGGAAAACAAAAACATATATATTGTGAATAATGGGAAACTAAATTAAGTAGGCCTACATTATTTTACCTGTAATTAAACTGGGGAGAATGGAATGGTGCTGCCTGGACACAATTCCCCTCATAGCACACTTCTATTTCCGTCTACATCAGCCCGGTTGGAGCGGACGAATAGGACGTTAAACCCAGAAATGAAATGGGGTTTAAAGTCCTATTCGTCCGCTCCTACCGGGCTAATGAAGACAGGCATACGCCATACAGTGTGCTATGGGGAACATTTTGCCCGGACAGTGGCGCTATGGCATACTCTTATATCGCATTCCAACTGTCAAGGATTCTATTACGTGTACCCCAATGTGTACACGGGATCTCGGGTTTTCGTACCATCCGAACGACTAGACAGCTGTCCTTGTCAGGCCCTCCGTAATGCATCACTGACAAGGGGGGGGGGGGGCACGCCGGAAAGATTTTAAAGCGAATTTTAATTGCCAAATAATGCTACCTGTCAAAATGGTATGTTTATTGTTTCTACAATAGGTAAGCTATTACGTGTACCCCAATGTGTACGCGAAGGTGACCTCGGGTTTTCGTCCTATTCTGAAGACTAGACAAACTTGCCTTGTCAGCCCCGCGTGCGCCTCCCGGCAACTGAATGCTGAACTTGAAAACTCCCGATGTTTGTCCTCGGCCTACTCCCTGACTTGAACCCGGGACATTCTATTGGAGAAGCGACTACCACGGGACATTCTATTGGAGAAGCGACTACCACGCTCCTCTTTAAAGTAGGTCAGTGGTTTTCAAGGCGTCTAACAAACTCTGGTGTAACGACCCGCCCGTCGAAACGAAATTCACATGGGATGTGTCTATCAGCGTATAGGGCCAAGTTGGGGTTGATGCTGCTTGTCTCCAGGACGATTTTTAATTTAATGGACACTTATTTGGAAAACATTGGACATATTCTGGCGCCCCTGCACAAACCTTAGGTCAGTGCTTAATTTCCGATACTGATGTACAGGGCCGTAACTAGCTCAGAGCAACGAGGGGGGTGGGAAGTGTTCTCAGGGGTGCTGTAAAATTGACGGACAATGTATATCTATTGTTTTTATGGTCGACAAATATTTAACGGGGGGGGGGGGGGCTGCTGACGTGTGTCTAAGGTTATTTTGGATATAGGCCTATTATTAACAACTACGAGATTAATATGGACCAGGCAGGAACCAAGCGTATTGGAATTGTAACGTCATATCAAAAATAGAGGGCATCACTGTTATCTTTGTTGTACGCGCCCCTACTTATTTTTTTTATGTTGTCTCTTTTGACGTATCTAAAATGTCGTCCCTTCTCACATATGCATTATAATAATTTGAGACTATAATGGCATACAATCAAAGAGTTGTCCGCCATTGCCGAAACCTGGTTAGACAACTTACACTGTTCTTGACTTAAATCATCCACGTTGAAGGGACAGGCGCAGTTGGAAGTGCCTGTACCGTAGTTACCATAGTGACCACTCTGTCCTGGTCGAACGCCAACAGCAATGATATGTCCGCCATTTGTACCATAACCATATCCTTGACGACGATAATAACCATCGTCACTTGTCCAATCAAACCTCTCTCTTGAACGACCACCCCTGCCTCTGGAACGACCACCTCTGCCCCTAGAACGACCACCTCTACCCCTAGAACGTCCACCCCTACCTCTGGAGCGTCCACCACCACGTGAACGACCACCTTGATAGTAACTTCCCTGTGTTCTATATCCATAACGATCCGTTCCACTTAAACGTCTGTACAAGTCAACGTAAGCATCACCATATCGATCATCATTTCTTCCACTATATCTATCTTCGTATCGACCACCGTATCGCTCACGGCTTCGACTTTTCTTAGGACTTCGTTTGTGAAGACGTCCTGCTACTTTCAATATTTTCATATCGTCGAGGTTGCGCGGTGTATCTGCGACATTGTTGGTGGCATCCATTAAAGTTTCATCTCTCGTCTTCAACTGTGTGTCATCTTCTGCTGGTGCTTCAGCAGCTTCCAGAACTTGGAAGACGACAACTGGAAAATACAGAACTTTACTAATATAGAAAAAAATGACTTGTTGAGGGCCTCAACGCTACATAGATATTGAAGTCGCCTCGGTGTAATCTTTGATCACCATACCATGAACAGTCCAGGGACTGGAAGTAAGGCAACTTATCGGTTGCAGTCGATCTACGCATTCTGGAGGCAACTGGCAGCCACTGGTTGGTTGCCCAATTCAACGCGCATACATCAACACGAATTGTATCCTCTTCGGAGCTCCCAGTTGCTCCCAACATCCGACAACTTGTCTCCAGTTGCAAGTGCCGATGTCCACAGTGCAGATTAGTTTGCATGAAATCATACGCCATACGTCATTCTTAAGAACGTATTTAACAACAAAAACAAAACAAAAAACAAAATAGTTTACCCGCTATTAAAACTAGGAAAAGTCGAATCTTCATCTTTGTTGAGTTTCTACACAGCTGACCATGTATCTGTGGTTTAACATATTAACATAATTATATATATCTATCTAAACTCAGATACTCACTACTTGTGTTCGTTTTTATCAAAGAGAGAGAGATAGAGAGAGACAGAGAAAAAAATGGGGTTTAATGTCCACTCGACACAACTAGGTCATTTCGGGACTAACATATTGATGAATTTTATTTCAATAATTCGCTTGCGTGTAGGGATCTTTAGCAGTGGGAGGAAACCGGAGGACTCGGAGAAAACCCACGAGATTGGACAGGCTACCATACTCCTTGTCACGTACAATCGGGGATTCGAAACCACGCCAGTTGACTCAATGACAGGCCTTATGATACACCGCGCACGTGCTAACCATCCAACCCCCTGTTATCAAATAGACTTTTTTTATTCACATTTATCACCCAATAACACATTCTACAGTAGATAAATTTCATCTTACTCGTCCCTTTTGATTTAAGAATATATCAACACTTGCCGATAAAGTAAAAAAAAAACCAAAACAAAACCCCAAAAATGGCAGATGTAAAGCAAGACAGATAGGAGATTCTCTGTTTCTCATCATTTTTACTACCAACATTCAGTGTAATTAATATCAATAAGGTTATACGCCCATATAATCCAAGCATGGACGTATGAAATGAGGGTAAACGTTCTACTGTTTCGACTGGGATAATGAAGACGGGCATACATGACCATACAGTGTGCTATAAGGGAAATTGGGAGCCACGGTGGCTAAGTGGGTAAGACGCTGGCTCGCTAGCCTGGAGATCTCGTGTTCGATCCCTGCATTGGCCGAGAAAGTTCAACAGGATTTTCCGGCGTCGTTCCCCCTTGTCGGTGGTGCAGAACGGAGGGCTGACAAGCACAGCTGTCGGACCCGTGTATACATTGGCGTGCTCGTAATGGTAAAATGTTTATTTTGTCTTATATATTGGATATCAGAAACCCATCTTTTCCTGGTGAGATCACAACATCAATGTTGATTTAAATTAACAAATAATTCGTGTTTTCAATGTCGAAGACAATGGATGATATTGAGTTAGAGATTTAGCTACTTTAAGAATGAACAGAAACAGCTTTTTATGGGAAAACAATCATGCACGACATCGTTGTCAAGCACAATTCCTTCTGTTAATAATAATAATAGTTTTCCTTTTATCTCAAGTACTATTACCCTGATGAACTCTATAATTACAATAATCAGACTGATTTACCAGGTTTTGTTGTCCTATGACCATATAAAGGACGAGACGTCTTCATCTGAATGACGTAATACACTGTGGATAGAGAGGGTAAGATGACATGAAACTTACAGTATGTTGGTACGATTAACATTTCAAGGGTAACCCCAGAGTGATATAGATTATATAATTTTTTTTTACACGTTGTATTGTACCTTGATTGTCATCTTTTGTATGATTGTAAGCCGAAAGTTCAAAGTTGAATTTGAATAGCAGTGCTCACAAATTGGTGCTTAATGGTTGACGTAATATTTAATAATCAAAGGCGAGAGAGAGAGAGAGAGAGAGAGAGAGAGAGAGAGAGAGATGGGTTTAACGTCCACCCGACACAAGCTAGGCCATTTCGGGACTAACGCATGGTTCAATTTTATTTCAATAATTCGCTTGGGCGTAGGGTCTTTCTTTTGCAGTCGGAGAAAAACCCACGCGGTTGGACAGCCGACCCTACTCCTTGTCACGTACAACCGGAGAATCGATATCACGCCAGTTGACTCAATGACGGTCCTTATGATACAGCCCGTACGTGCTAACCATTCGGCCATCCACCGCGCAAGCCCCCCCCCCCCCATCGCTAGATACCCCCCCCCCCCCCCGACGTGAATTCAATTGGATTTAAAACACGCATATCACTTCTGTTCGCTCACGGCGAAATAGCGACAGCCTTTTTACAAGAAGATCGATGAAATTTCAACCCAGCATATTTTTGCAAATAATGAACATTTCAAGCTTTGGCTAGGAGTCTGTCTATGCGATGACTATCTCGCATGATGCTCGAATTCAACTTGTCGGAAATTACCGGAAGTTATCGAGGAATGCCGATTGTTAATGTGTAATCAGGAAGAAGTGAAGTCTGTAGATTACCTATCTGTGAAAGTAGGCGTGGATACCGAGAAACTTTGATAGACATGAAATGAAATGGCATGGGGTTTAACGTCCTACTGTTCTGCTCCTATGCTGGGCTAATGAAGACGGGCATACGCCATACAGTGTGCTATGAGGGAAATTTTGCCCGGGCAGCGGCACTATCGCCTACTCTTATATCGAATTCCAACTGCCGAGGGATCTTTTACGTGCATTCCAATGTATACACGGGACCTCGGTTTTTCGTCTCACCCGAAGGACTAGACAGCTGTCCTTGTCAGGCCCTCCGTCCTGCATCACTGACAAGGGGGAACCACGCCGAAAAATCTGGATGAACTTTCTCGGCCAATGCAGGGATCGAACACCCGACCTCCAGGCTAGCAACTTTGATAGAGTGAGATGCGATATTAAAATACAATGGGGTATAACGTCCTAATTTTCTGCACCAATGAAGACGGACATGTCCCATACAGTGTGGTTTGATGTACATACGGTCAGTGATTCTTTTAGGTGCACGTCCAACGAGTACACAATACCCCAGTTTTCGTCCCATCCGAACGACTAGACACTGTTCCTTGTCAGGCTTTCTGTCATGTACCACTGACAAGGGGAAACCACGCCGAAGACTCCCGATGAATTTTCTCGGTCAATGCCTGGAGCGAAGTGTTAAATGGAGCTTGAATTGTTGTATAGCTTGGTAACGGTGGTATTACAGTAACGTTCAGAGATCTACTTGTATACTATATATTATAATTATAGTTAGAATGTGAATGGGGATTTTCTCATCAATAACTTTTAATAGTAAGTACAGGGGGACCACACCACAAGCAAATACACAACACAACATTACGGACAAGATACAATATACAGACACCACAATAAATGAAATGAAATGGAAGAGTGGTTTAACGTCCTACTGTTCTGCTCCGAAATTCCAACTGCTAAGGGATCTTTTACGTGCAAGGCAATGTGTAATGCGACCTCGGTTTTTCGTCTCATATGAACTACAAGGCGCTTTGTTTTGGCTTGCCAGGGCCCCCGTCCAGCACCCTTAGACCCTGGCAAAGGAGAACCCACGTAAAAAACTCCCGGGGACGTACTACACACAAGCACTCAGGCGCGTATCCACAGGGGTGTGGGGCTGTGGGGGATGGGAAGTGGGAGTGAAAATGACGCCGTTTTGTTTAACTCACTCCATTATAATCCTATACATGTATTTAGCTAAATGAGCAGAAATATTGTCCCAAAGCTTCTGATTTTTTCCAATTCATGAGTTGTTTTTACCTCGAAAACCCAAACACACAATATACACAGAATATAAACAAACAACGCATAATATATTAAATCACGTGAAGGGAATCTGGTCAGGCCCTGTAATTTGCTAGGTATGTTTAGTTCCGTAACAGCTCAATAAAAGCCAATCTCCCCAGTTTCATGGGGGGTTAGATGGCTAAATGGTTAGCGTGCGCGCGCGCTGTATCGAATCCCCGGTTGTACGTGACAAGGAGTAGGGTCGCCTGTCCAAACTCGTGGGTTTTCTCCGGGGCCTCCGGTTTCCTCCCACTGCTAAAGACCCCTACGCGCAAGCGAATTATGTAAATAAAATTAAACCATATGTTAGTGCGGAAATGACCTAGTTTGTGTCGAGTGGACGTTAAACCCCATTTCTCTCTCTCTCTCTCTCTCTCTCTCCCCCAGTTTCACGGGGTGAGGGGGGGGGGTATGTGATGGCCAAATTATCATAAGGCCTGTCATTGTTGTGGTTTCGATTTCCCGGTTGTACGTGACAAGGTGTAGGTTCGCCTGTCCAACCTCTTGGGTTTTCTCCGCTCCTCCGGTTCCCTCCCACTGCTGAAGACCTCTACGCCCAAGCGACGTATTGAAATAAAATTGTACCATAATATGTTTGTGTCGAGTGGACTGTAAACCCAACCCAACCCCTCTCTCTCGCTCCTCGCTATAAAAAGTAATTTACTAAAAAACTAAAAACAAGGACACATATGAGTGTTTTTACTCCCTTTATAAAGACACAAAACAACGTTTCATATTCATAAAGAATTACAATTCTTCATTTCGTTGAAAACACATTAAGTTTTTTTTTATATAATTATAAAGCTCCGCCGAACTCGTCCATAGTATGACGTATAGTATGTTGATAACGCCCTCTTGTAGCTGGAAATACAAAAACATGTAAAGGTGCATTAGGTAAGAGCTAATTCCCCTATTGTAGGCAGGGCCGTATTTAGCGGGGGTGCAGGGGGTACATTGCACCCCCAGAAAAACAAGGCGCCCCGAGAAATTGGGCACCCATCCCATCCAAAAAAAAAACCAAAAAATTATTTGACAATCTTTGAATTATAAAATAATACACTTGATTATGATCACACAGTAATGCTCTTAAAGCGGAAATTGCAATTTTTTAAGTTATATTTTTAAAATTTATTAAAATAAAGCCTGAAAATAGATGGTATCCATAAACAGTCCTACCTTGTTAAAGAATAATCCTATTTATCCTATAATTCACTATTGCCAGCTGAGAAATTGGCAAAAATATCATTTTACTCTTTATTTTCAAACGTTTGAATATCGCTACTCCATGGTGGAGAATAGAAAACAAGGGAGGTAATTGGGAGGTAATTGTGTTATTATTTCCGGCGTAAACGAGTTTTAAGTGTGAGAATGACACCTATGATCGTATAATTGTGAGTTGACAACCTATTGAGCAAAAGACATAGAAATAATAACGTTTTGACTTTCTTAGAAAATTTGCAATTTCCGCTTTAAGGCACTGATCAGTCGATCGGTTTTAAGGGCGCCCACACGCCAATGGGTTTGTTTGCCGTGATCGAAACTTTCTTATATCACATACGTGGAGGCTATGGCGCCCCACCACATTGCTGCACCCCCACTTTTAAAATCCTACATACGGCCCTGATTGTAGGTCTTTCCTTTGGCCTCTAAGGTAGCTAAGCCTCTATTTTCCATACTATTTGAAATTAAAAACACGAATTAGAATTCAGTATTGGTCTATTGCCACCAATATTGATGTTGTAAAAATATGGGATCCTAATATCCTATATTTTAGAAGTCGCAATGAGCATTTTATAATTAGTACACGAGTCGTGTATTCTATGGATTCCGGCGCCATTTGTAATGAACAAAAAAAACCTATATCTTACAAGACAATGCAGAAATAATTAGCAATGGCTGATTCACAAAAGACAAAATAAAAGATGGGTTGCCAGGCAACGAAACATACGCCCACAGCAACTAAATCGTACGGGCAGTCAACAAGGGTTTTACTTTTTTCGGTAATGAAACATTTATAATACACTAAAATCTGATTAAGAGCAACAACTCACGAAGTAATTATCAGAAAACTATTAGAATTTGTTTGGTTTTTATAAAGTTCTGCCCCATGCTAACGTTTTGTATGCAAAGCTTTTAATATCATGGATTTAACTGTTCAAGTCATAAAAATTCATTGAAAATGAATATACTTGTTCGTCTCAAGATCTTAAACTCTGTGTATCAATCTGAAGTCAATCGGATAATAACTTTAGCCTTTAGAGCATCACAGTGATCAAGGGCCATAAGTGATCAAGGGCCATAACTTTGGCAGTAATTATCGGATATCGTTCAAAATCAATAGGAATCTACGTCTCATGACCTCAAACACTGTGTATAAATTGAAACTCAATTGGATATTAACTTTAGCCTCTAGAGCATCCACAGGATTTTTTGAAGTGATCAAGGGCCATAACTCTGGCTGTAATTATCGGAAATCGCTGAAAATCAATAGGCTTCTTCGTCTCATGACCTTAAATACTGTGTATAAATTGAAAGTCAATCGGATATTAACTTTGGCCTCTAGAGCGTCCACAAGATTTTTCAAAGTGATCAAGGTCCATAATTCTGGCAGCAAATATTAGAAATCGCTGAAAATCAATAGGCTTCTTCGTCTCATGACCTTAAACACTGTGTATAAATTTAAAGTCAATCGAATATTAACTTTCGCTTCTAGAGCATCCACAAGATTTTTTGAAGTGATCAAGGGCAATAACTCTGGCAGTAATTATCAGAAATTGCTGAAAACCAATAGGCTTCATCATATTATGGCCTTAAACACTGTGTATAAATTTAATGTCAATCGGATGTTAACTTTAGCCTCTAGAGCATCCACAAGATTTTTTGAAGAGATCAAGGGCCATAACTCTGGCAGTAATTATCGGAAATCGTTGAAAATCAATAGGATTCTTCGTAGCATGACCTTAAACACTGTGTATAAATTTAAAGTCAATTGGATATTAACTTTGGCCTTGAGAGCGTCCACAAGATTTTTTGAAGTGATCAAGGGCCATAACTCTGGCAGTAATTATCGGAAATCGTTGAAAATCAATAGGCTTCTTCGTCTCATGACCTCAAACACTGTGTATAAATGTAAGGTCAATTGGATATTAACTTTGGTCTCTAGAGCGTCCACAAGATTTTTCAAAGTGATCAAGGACCATAACTCTGGCAGTAATTATCGGAAATCGCTGAAAATCAATAGGCTTCTTCGTCTCAAGACCTTGAACACTGTGTATAAATTTAAAGTCAATCAGATATTAACTTTAGCCTCTAGAGCGTCCACAAGCAATTTCCGCTTTAAAGACCTTCTTCTACTGTAACAAACCTGATAAATGATTCCTCAACAAATTAGCCAAATGTGTTTTGTACTGCTGTCTGTTGCCTTGGAACTGATCACCTCCGTTCAAATCTAACAATAATCTATCGCCAGCTTCCGGTTGTCCATAACGACGGCTAAGATGACCACGTGATGAAGGATTGGCGTTGACGTTATATCGATGGTAATTGGAGTCGGGTTGTCTGATAACAGCGGCCTGCACAACGGCTAAAACTGAAAAACCATAAAAAGATCTGAATATTCCCATGTATAAGTGTGCTTTAAAAAACTTTTGGTATCCGAGGACCTTTTTATTTTGTGTTTTTAACAATTTTCAAGTGTAAATAATTTAATTAAATCAACCTGTCCATAATATCATATTCATTGTATTGGACGTTAAATCTTTAATAAAAAACAATAAAAACAACAACAGTGGACAACCTCACTATTTACTTAATTTGTTCTTTAACATTCTACTTTTCTGCACCGACGGACAAGGGCAGTTGGAATTTGATATAAGAGTAGGCCATAGTGCCGCTGCCCGGGCAAAATTCATCTCATAGCACACTGTATGTCGTATGTCCAGCCCCGTATAGGAGTAGAACAGTAGGACATTAAACCCCATTCCATTTCATTTTTTTAATTTTTCTGGACAGACGGAGCTAATGAAGACGGAGATTCGTCATCCTGCGTGTGCAATGAGTGAAAGTTTGCCAGTACAGCGCCGCTACGACCTACTCTTATTTCGAATTCCAGCTGTTCTTTTATGTGTATGTCAATATCAGCAAAATGAAACAAGGGCCATAACTCTAGACGTAATTAACGGGAAATACTGAAATTCAACACGCCTCTTCGTTTCATTAATTTAAATAACGCATATAAATTTCATACAGATAGGATGTTTACTAAATTGTCATTAGGGCATTCACAAGGTTCAACAAAGTGAAACAAGGCCCATAACTCTAGACATATTAATTAATGGACTTTAATGAAATGCAATGGGCGTCTTTGTTTCACTAATTTAAATAATGCATAATATGATAAACTATATCGTTAGAGCACCCACAAGATTAAACAAAGTGAAACAAGGGCCATAACTCTAAACGTAATTAATTGAATTTAATGAAATGCAATGGACGTCTATGTTTCACTGATTTGGATAATGCATATAAATTTCATACAAATCGAATGATAATTTTTACCGTTAGAACATTCATAGGGTTCGACAAAGTAAAACAAGGGCCATAACTCTAGACATAATTAACGGAAATTGCTGAAATTCAATAGGATTCTTCGTTTTACCATATACCGTCCATGGTTTTACTAATTTAAAATAATGCATATAAATTTCACACAAATCGAATGATAATTTTTGTCACACAAGGTGCAATAAAGTGAAACAAGGGCCATAACTCCAGAAGAAATAACGGAAATTATTGATATTAAATAGGATACTTCATCTCAGTAATGTAAACAACAACATATATCAATTTCAAAACAATCAGCTAGATTATAGATGTAGTCTGTGGAGTGTTCACAAGAAAGTGTAAACGACGGATGGAGGCGACGGCAATATAAGACCATGCACATTTCCAAGTGGACTTATAAAAAATAAAAAGCCTCAATTATTTATTGACGCCGTCCCATATCATCATCTATTTTGTTAAGGATGCGAAACAAAACGAGATGCCAGCGGGTCACAAATCTACGTTTAAACTTAAAACTTATCAAGCCCTTAAAATGTTGGCTAATCTTTATGGAATGTTGTCTGCGGTTATAGTTTAAACAATATTTTATTCAATAACCTGAACTGGATTGAACAACAGGCAAAGACCTATATAACTTCTCTCCAAACATATAAAATAGTTAAATCTTATGTTTACAATTATACAATGGTGGACATATATTTGTACAGGCAGTGGGTTACAAACATATATACATTTCTGCGGTTGTTATATATAGATTGAATATGTTCATATTCCAAGTTAATTCTTGTTAAAATTGAAAACTTACCCACAACAGCACACAGAAGAAAGCTTAAAGTCGCCATTTTCACTAGAATTCTATTAATGGCGTTCTATT
The DNA here is from genome assembly GCF_932274485.2 of Patella vulgata. Lineage (NCBI taxonomy): Eukaryota > Metazoa > Mollusca > Gastropoda > Patellidae > Patella > Patella vulgata. The sequence continues at coordinate 6,051,046 of NC_065884.2, forward strand.
TCTTACAACTGACCAAAGTCTTGAACCAGTTATACACTCTTTCAACCAGACGTTATGGATGTTATAGATATTATGTGTTGATGATCGAGTCTACTATGATATATAATACATCTGTCACGTTGAGCAGACTCAGTGCCTATATTCTGTGTATTATAACCACCGAGCTCTACGTACCGCCTGACTTGGTTTACATGGTATTAAAATACACTCTACACACAGATAACTATCTACTCTACTTCCACTAAAGAAATGAAATGAAATGAAATGGGGTTTAACGTCCTACTGTTCTGTTCCTATACTCGGCTAATGAAGACGGGCATACGCCATACAGTGTGCTATGAGGGAAAGTTTGTCTGGGCAGCGGCACTATCGCCTACTCTTATATCGAATTCCAACTGCCAAGGGATCTTTTACGTGCATTCCAATGTTTACACGGGACCTCGGTTTTTCGTCTCATCCGAAGGACTAGACAGCCGTCCTTAGTATTTTGTAATGCGGTCCTACGTACTCCGGTTCTGTTATACACATAAATACTAATTAAACCTTTTCAATTTTATTGAATGAGAGAGAGAAATGGGGTTTAACGTCCACTCGACACAAACTAGGTCATTTCGGGACTAACACATGGTTCAATTTTATTTCAATCATTCGCTTGCGCGTATCGGTCTTTATCAGTGGGAGGAAACCGGGGGACCCGGAGAAAACCCACGAGGTTGGACAGGCGACCCTACTCCTTGTCACGTACAACCGGGGAATCGAAACCCCGCTAGTTGACTCAATGGTCGACAGACCGTTTGATACAGCGCGCGCGTGCTAACCATTCGGCCACGATCCCCTTTTATTAAATGAAAGCACAATATATATATATACTTCTTAAAATTCTCGAAATATCCATTTTGACTAGAATTATCGATTTAAGGATTTAAAATGAGGGTCAACTGGTTTATTGTATGTTCTCAAATGCAGGAGGGGTGGGGGAATGGGTGACCGAATGATTAACGCTTAGAGGGTTAGGTCTGTCATTGCGTCGACTGGCGTGGTTTCGATTCCCCGTTTAACTTGTACGTGAAAAGGAATAGGGTCGCCTGTCCAACTTTTCGGCTTTTAATTCTCCGAGTCCTCCGGTTTCCTTCCCTCTGTTAAATACGCGCGAGCGTAATGAAATAGAATTGAACCATAATTTATGTTAGTCCCGAAATGACATAGTTTGTGGCAAGTGGACATTAAACGTACTCTCTCTAGCTGTCTCTCTCATCTCTCTCTCTCTCCCCCCCCACTCTCCCTCTCTCCCCCCTCTCTCTTTCTCTCTCTCTCTCTCTCTCACCACTGTCCCTCTCTCCCCCTCTCTCTCTTTCTCTCTCTCTCTCTCTCTATCACCACTGCCCCTCTCCCCCCTCTCTCTCTCTCCCCACTGTCCCTCTCTCCCCCCTCTCTCTCTCTCTATCACCACTGCCCCTCTCCCCCCTCTCTCTCTCTCTCTCGTGCAAGTGGTAGACAGACAGCGTAGTTTAGTATGGTATTAATATATCAATAGGAATGAGTGAGAACGTGTAACCATGGAAACTCGCCCCTTTCTATGTGACTCTGTTTCACCCTACAACTAGTCACGTTAACACAACAGAACAAGAAAACCATCGCGGCCATGGACTTTAAACATATCCCAGTTAGGACCGCTACCAGATTATGCTGTGCCCCAGGCAATTATATACACCCCCCCCCCCCGCCAAAAAAAAACAAAAACAAACAAACCCAAAAAAAACAAAAAAAACCCCAAACAAACTGAAAAGAAAATTTTATTAAACAAAAACTTGAAAATGTTGAATTTATTCTAAATTGTCTCAATAAGGAAAAAAATCAATCTTATTTAATAAATAATTATATAAAACTGGGACCGACAAATGAATGAAGTAAAATAGGGTTTAACGTCCTACTTGTCTGCACAAACCGGGATAATGAAGATGGGCATACGCCATGCGCAGTGTAATATGGGGGTAATTTAGTCCGGACAACGGCACTACGGCCTAGTCTTATTTCGAATTCCATTTGTCATGGTTTCTAAACATGCAGCTAGGTATACAGGAATTTAATTATCTAAACTTTCAAAACTAGGAAATACAATTTCAAAATTACTTTTATACTATGAAGTGTGTCGACATTATCTTTATTATGTTTCAATGGGGAGCCACGATGGCTAAGTGGGTAAGACGCTGGCTCGCTCGCCTGGAGATCGCGGGTTCAATCTCTGCATTGGCCGAGAAAGTTCATCCTGATTTTCCGGCGTGGTTCCCCCTTGTCAGTGATGCAGGACAAGGACAGCTGTCTAGTCGTTCGGATGGGATGGAAAATTGAGGTCCCGTGTACACATTGGCGTGCACGTAAAAGATCCCTTGGCAGTTGGAATTCGATATAAGAGTAGGCTGTAGCGCCGCTGTCCGGGCAATATGTCCCCAATAACACACTGTATGGCGTAGCCTGTCTTTATTAGCCCAGTCAGAGCAGAACAGTAGGAGTTAAACCCTATTTCATTTCATTTCAATGACTCAGTTCTGTTGACAGCATGGGTGCGTGGAGAAAACTCTCTCCCATGCGCTATGATATTCATCGCTATCATCATCGTCTTCATCACTATCATCGTCGTCTTCATCACTATCGCTATCAGCCTCGTTAACTTAAAAAAAGAAAAGACAAACTATAATTGATCACCGTTTTACGTAAAAGTACGATGTTACCAAGGATCACTACTAGGTCCATTCTCTTTCATACAAATGTATTTTAAAAAAAAAAAAAATAATGTTAAACTAGGTAACAACTTTGAATTCATTTTGGGAGAACGCTAGATCGCAGACGGCCCTACATATGATGTCATACGTGGTTTGTGCGTTAGGGTTAGGGTAAGGACTAGGCTTGGTCCAGGGTTAGGGTTAGTCCTAGCACTGTTTACTTCTCGAGACTTAAAAACCGAAACCGAGTTCCCGTGTACAGATTGGCGTACATGTAAAAAGATCCCTTGACAGTTGGAATTATTTTCTGTTCTATGGTCAAGTGTGATTTTGGGAGAAAAATGTGCATCAGCTCGGCTGTGTACTCGACCGAATTTTAGACGAGGATCTGGTCCCCATGCGCTACTCATTTTGTTGGTGGCGACGCTCTACGAAAAAAGCACAAGACTCTGTCAATTCAATTTTTGATATGACGTCACAATTCCAAGATGGTGACGATGACGTTAATCCCGGTTCCTGGTTAATGAAATTAATTATATTGAATATACATACTCTTTTCAACATTGCGCTGAGGTCGAAAAGGGCACGTGCAGGTACGATTTATTCCGCCATTGCTGTCGATGACACTATCTTCTAATAACCCATCTCTATGATAGTAATTAGCATCGCTTGACCAATCGTATCTCTCTCTAGAACGAGAACGTCCACCACGTGATCTCCCTCCATAGGATCGTCCACTAGGATAGTAATCTCTGGTATTCGTCCTATACCGTCCACCATGATGGCGACCTCTACCATGTGAACCTCGACTTCTTCCTGCACCATATCTATAACCGTATCTCTCTCGACTTCTTCCTGCACCATATCTGTAACCGTATCTCTCTCGACTTCTTCCTGCACCATATCTGTGACCGTATCTCTCCCGACTTCTTCCTGGACTTCTTTTATGAAGAACCCTTAAGTTACTTTCATTAATCCTAAGAAAATGGGCACTTGTCTTGTCCGACTTTATCCCTACATCCTGATTTATATCAACTTCTTTCTTTTGTTGAGTGTTTTGCAGTTGAGTTCCAGCATTGTCATCTTCTATCGGTGGCGCGACAGCTTGCAAGACTTGGCAAATAGCAACTATAAAATATGAAATGTAATGAAATAGGGTTTAGCGTCCCAACAAACATTCATATAGAAGCTTGTATCGCATCCACAAGCTTTCAAGGAGCAGAACACCAGAACGTTAAATCCCATTTCATTTCATATGGATCCTGGGAGAATATATATTAATTTTACTTTTTCTATCTCTACAAATTAAAACACATAACAAAGAAACACAACAGCGAGAAGTCTGAATTTTACCAATCCCTACAAAACAAATCGCAAACAAAATCAAATAAAACAAAAGCCCACCAACAATAACTAAAAACACAAAAAATCACACAAATACCCAACATCAAAAAAAAAAACCAGTAAAAAACGAACTAACAATAAAACCCCTATCGAAAAATTCTTAACCCGTCTCATGGTTTTAGGTCTATTATGAATAAAAGAAATGTAACTAACCAGCTATTAATACTAGTGGAATAAAAATCTTCATTTCAATGTGGATATAACTCAACTAGTTGTGTCATACCGTTTGATGCAACGTTTGACATACCCGTTCTCTCTTGGATACTCACTACGTGTGATCGTCTCAGATTGCATATCGCAAGTCAATGGGTAACTACGAAATGAAAATGAAATGGGGTTTTAACGTCTTACTGTTCTGCTCCTATACTGGGCTAATGAAGACGGGCATACGCCATACAGTGTACTATGAGGGAAATTTTGCCCGGGCAGCGGCACTATCGCCTACTCTTATATCGAATTCCAACTGCCAAGGGATCTTTTACGTGCATTCCAATGTATACACGGGACCTCGGTTTTTCGTCTCATCCGGAGGACTAGACAGCTGTTCTTGTCAGGCCCTCCGTCCTGCATCACTGACAAGGGGGAACCACGGCCAATGCAGGGATCGAACACCCGACCTCCAGGCTAGCGAGCCAGCGTCTTAACCACTTAGCCACGTGATCCCCAACTACGAAATGAAAGAGAGTTTTACGTCCTACTGTTTTGCACCGACTGGGCTATTGTAGGCGGACATATACAGCATGTCATGAGGGAGATTTCGCCCGGACCGTGGCATTATTGAAATAAAGATTTGAACCATGTATTAATCCCGTGTTAATGCCGCAATGAAATAGTTTGTGTCGAGTGGATGTTACACCCCATTTCTCTCTCTTTTTACACCACCGTGTTTGGGTGTGAAATGATGTCATTTATGTAATCCTAGCAACTTGTGTGTTTCTGCCCGCCTGAGATTGAAATGAAATGAAATAGATAAGTTTATACCATACATGAGGGAATGTTTGCCCAGACGACGGCCTATTCTTACATCGAAGTCCAACTGTCAAGGATCTTTCACGTACACGTCAATGCCTGTAATGGATGCCCATATATGTATATTGCCCTCATTTAGTATAACAGTACATAATAAAATCTTTACTGGTTTAAAGTTCATCCAGATTTTCCGGCGTGGTTCCCCCTTGTCAGTGTCTGATGCAGGACGGAGGGCCTGACAAGGACAGCTGTCTAGTCTTTCGGATGAGACGAAAAACCGAGGTCCCGTGTATACATTGGAATGCACGTAAAAGATCCCTTGGCAGTTGGAATTCGATATAAGAGTAGGCGATAGTGCCGCTGTCCCGGCAAAATTTCCCTCATAGCACACTTTATGGCGTATGCCCGTCTTCATTAGCTCATTTAGGAGCAGAACAGTAGGACGTTAAACCCCATTTTATATCATTTCATTTACTGGTTTAAAAGATCCGAAGATTAATAACCAGTATTTATCAATTAAAGTGGAGGTGGATGGCCGAATGGATAACGCGTGCGCGTTCTAAGGTCTTTCATTGAGTCATATGGCGTGTTTTCGATTCTCCGCTTGTACGTGACAAGGAGTAGGGTCGCTTGTTCAACTTCGTGTTTTTTCTCCGGGTCCTACGGTTTTCTCCCACTGCTAAAGACCCCTACATGCAAGAGAATTATTGAAATAAAATTGAATCATATGTTAGTTCCGAAATGACCTGGGTTGTGTGGAGTATACGTTAAACCCTACCAACATTAGGTTGTCAGGTGTTTAGTCTCGATCATCCCTATCATATCATGCGATAGTTATAGCTTGAATATTACCGGTGATGGCTAACTGTAGGTGACCGAAATTCAACATGACCGTGAGAGGACCCGTTAAGAAGTAGGTGCAATGGAGCTTGATTTATTAAGATCCTAGTAACAGAAGAATTGATAACCTTGTATTTATTTGTTGTTATTCGACAATCGCACTAAATTAACCAAATATACACAATATGTAGATCTAATACCTATTTATTTGGTCGGCGTGCATTCAACCCGCCGATTCGTTTCCTTGCGGCAATACCAACAGTCAAGTGTTCTTTACGTGTAAGGCAATTGTACGGGACCTAGGTTTTTCGTCCTATTCGAAAGACTATACGTTGTCCTATGTCAGCCCCACCCCGTCCCCGCCACACGTCCTAACTGGCAAGGGAACCGCAATAAAAACCCCTGATGCACTTTCTCAGCCAATATCGGAATCGAACATTGGATCACCTGGCTAGTGGGAAAAATCGTGTTTACTCAGCTACTGTGACCCCCCCCCCCCCCATTCTACTACATCCGGGCTATTGAAGATGGACATTACAACTGTCAAATGTTTTATTACGTACACGCCAATGTGTTACTCGTTTTGTGGTCCCATACGAACGACTAGACGTTGTGCCATGTCAGACTCACGGCCCTAAAACCACTGGCAAGGAGAGACCACGCCGGAAAGTCTCGATGATCATTCTTGGCCTTCCAACAATCTGACAGAAAACAACTCAATTGTATTAGAACCATCTGGTCATTTGCGACATGGTAAAACAGCACTGTTGACTGACAAGACTCCGGGGTCCTGTCTCAAGAGGGTTCAATATAGAGGGATCTCGATGGATTCGGCACCTAGCTCGGTTTTAATATTGGCCAGTTTCAGTTTTCTTTTTGGAGTAGGGTTGGGGACAACCAAGCTAACGCAAACCGACACACACCATGCAATGATGTGATATGAGTGAAATTTGCCCGGACACCTGCCAAGGGTTCCTGTATGTGCATGACTAGGTAGCTCCCAAGCCCTCGACCCTACACCATAGAGAAGGGGAAATCACTCTGAAAATATTCTTAAGGCCTTTTCTCAGCCAACACAGAGATCGAACACGGTACCTCCTAGTTACCTAGCCCTTTGGCTTTACTCACTCAGTCACCGTGATTCCCATAAATATTCACAGATCTCAAATCTCAGATCCAGGGAAAGGACGATCTAAGTCACATTTTTGTTTTTTCGCATAAAAGGCAAAACAGACTTTTGGACGAGAATGCTTGACGCGAATAGAACAACGAGTGGGTTTAATTACAACTTTAAAATGATGTTTAATACGAATCATAATTACCAGTACAACAACTGACTTCCACTTTTCAGCAAAATTAAGGTCAAATAAAGGGTACGATGGACGTATTTTTCCGGGAAGCCATTTTATAAGGGCCTTGTTTCGATGTGACTTGGTTCGTTTTTACCTGAAATTGATTTTTCCACAGAAAGATTATACAATTTGCTACCAGATGGCGCCATTAACTGGGGGTTCTTGAAAAAGTGACTTAGATCGTTCTTCCCCGGGGCTCTTCAAATATTAACAAAATATGATCAATTAATAAAGCCCATTATAAATTTAGTCAAAGTTTATTAAATGTATTTACATTGTGTTCTAATACAATTTCGCTCGACAGACTTGGAAATAAAAAATAAAAACAAAATCCCCGCAAAATGTAAGCAGATATACATGGACGCTTTACCATGGCAACGCGTAGGGCCAACCTGTGTTAGCTTATTACAATTAGCATAAAAAGCCAGGTATATAACATATTATCAAAAGTTATATTAAAAGTTTATTCTGCAGCTACTTCAGGAGGAATAAAAAGTTCTGGACCAACTTCACCAGATCCCTCAGGTGGTAAAAACACTTCTTTCTCTGTGGGCACTGGTTTTGACGTAGTAGCCAATGTCGTTGTCGTCATTGGATAATTTGACGTAGTACCCGATGTGGTTGTCGTCAATGGATAATTTGACGTAGTACCCAATGTCATTGTCGTCGTTGTATAATCTGCTGTACTACTCAGTAACGTTGTTGTCATACCAGCATCTGTAATTTGGACAGTGGTAGCCGGGTCTTCGGGTATTTTCATTGGTTTTTCAGTTGGTCGTTGAGGTTTCCCTATGATTTCCGGCCATTGTCCCGGTTTTTCGGATGGTTTTTCTGGCTCCTGATCGTTTTTTGTTATGTTTTTCATGGCTTCGTCACATAGTGAAGGGTATTTGATACAGCTAATTCTCAACTTATGCAAGACATATACTTGTGGCATTGGTCTGCCGATGGGTTTAACAAAGGTGTATTTATCTTGTTTGTAGACAAGTGGTATAAATGGCGCGTACTCATAGACAAACTCTTTAGTGGTCTGATACCACGATTTTCTCCCACCAAAAGCATTTATTGCAGACTGAATGAAATGGGACAGGGGATTAGTTGGACGTGTCCACCAAGATGACCAGTCGCGTGATGGTCTAGGAGGGGGATATCGATGGCGTATTGGTTTAAAAATAGACCATGGCTTATGAAGTTGGCTGCTGTGACCTGGTTTATCTTGCTCTCTGTCAGCATCAGGTTTATGCGGCCATCTTTGATAAGCGGGTTTATCGGGGTGTCTGACGTGATCAGGTTTAAGTGAAGTCGTTTCATGAGTCGGTTTAACAGGTTGTCTGTCGCGGTTGAAGATATTAGTATGGATGGAAAATCGACGGTGAGTATTACCATCCCCAGACGTCCAGTGATGGTACCAGGAAAATCTCTTGTCTTTGCCGTCACTACCTGGCCATCGATGGAACCAGGAAAAGCTCTTTTCTTTGCCGTCACTACCTGGTATTCGACGGGAATGGACAAGTCGTTTGCGCGTCCTACCGTAAGGTGTTGCTTTCTGTCGATGTCCACGTCTCCAATTACCCCCAAATATATGGCGCCTCAATCTAGTGAGTTTTTCATCTGGGGTTACTTGGTCAGACGAATGAAAATCTGGATCCGGTATCTTCACGTCTACCACTCGCCCTTCTTTCAGTGACGAATCTGTATATTTAAATCTCTTGGCACCAGATGTGTCCACATCTGAAATATATAAAACAATCAAGATAAGAAATAAAATGAAAATGACACGGGGTTTAACGATCTACTGTTCTGCTCCGAACAGGACAAATGGAAAACGGAGCATCACTGACAAGGGAGAACTTGGACAGGCGACCCTATATACTCCTTGTCACATACAACCGGTGAACTGAAACCACGCCAGTTGACTAAATGACAGATCTTATGATACAGCGCGCACGCACTAACCATTCGCCCCCCCCCCCCCCGCCCATATATCTCAAGGATTGCATTGGATTTAACTCAGATTAAAATACACACATGAATCTAATCAACCAGATTTGATTAATTCCATACACGCAACTCTAATTAACAATAGAGGGGTACAATAATTGACATGGTGATCATGTGATTAATAAGTAACCTTATATGGAATACATACATATTCATGTCATTAATAAGTAACCTTATATGGAATACATACATATTCATTAGACACTACAATTAGTATGAGGACTTTTTGCCCGTAAAGTGGCGCTAACTATTTCATCATGGTTAGGGGACGTGATTGTTAGCGAGATTGGCTAGGGTTAGGGAAACCATTAGAGCTAGGTCCAGGGTTAGGGTTGGGATTAGCGCTAGCCCTGTTCATATCTCGTGACTAAACTTATCAAATAGATCAACCATATGAACCCTTAATATATACCCCCACACCGCACAGTCTCGGTGTACAATTGTCTAATTGAGAAACAGAGAAAAACCCCATTAAAACTTGCGACTTATTGTTTATTAATAACTTAATATCTTCACCGTGTGGGCGCATTTTACGGGATCTCAATTCACAGGCCCACATGTGGAATGAATCCCGTTACAATCTCGTTGAGACGTTCGTGAACAGTTCAGGGGAGATCACTCTTTTAATCAGTCGGTCAACTGAACGACCTTTGACACGGCTTGGGAAACGATAACTTTGGCACAATTGTTATCGCTTTCTCAATTACTTCTGGGTTTCTGAAAGAGGGAAGTGTTTATTGTCGTCTCACGTGCCATAGTCCTATAACAGATGTAATATTTGAAGTATCTGTTCTTCCTCCACCATTATAAAATATTTAAGGGGGATTGAATGGCTTAATGGTTACGGTGTGCACGCTGTATCATAAAGTCTGTCTGTCATTTAGTCAACTGGCGTGGTTTCGATTCCCCGGTTATAAGTGACAAGGAGTAGGGTCGTCTGTCCAACCTCGTGGGTTTTCTCCGCCCCCTCCCCTCCCCATTGATAAAAAACCCTACGCGCAAGAAGATAATTGAAATAAAATTAAACCATATGTTAGTCCCGAAATGACCTAGTATGTGTCGAGTTGACGTTAAACCACATTCCTCGCTCTTCTACCCTTTTTAACCCGCCATTCTTATATGGGTGTGGGTGGGTGTGTGTGGGTGTGTGTGTGTGTGGGGGGGGGGGGGTATAGTGGTTTACCGTGTGCGCGTGAAATCACAAGGTATGTTATTGAGTCAATTGTTGAATGTGGCAAGGAGTAAGGTGGCCTGTCCAACCTCGTGGGTTTTCTCCGGGTCATCCGGTTTCCTCCCACTGCTAAAAACCCCTACACGCAAGCGAATTATTGAAATAAAATTAAACCATATGTTAGTCCCGAAATGACCTAGGATATTTTGAGTGGTAGTTAAACCCCATTCCTCACTCCCCTACCCTTTTTAACCCGCCATTCTTACACTGGGTGGGTGGGGGAGGGGTCTATAGTGGTTTTCCGTCTGCGCGTGAAATCACAAGGGTTGTCATTGAGCCAATTGGCGTGATTTCGAATATCTACTTGAATATGACAAGAAGTAGGATCGCCTGTTCAACCTCGTGGATTTTCTCCTGGTCCTCCGACTCCTCCCACAGCTAAAGACCCCTACGCACAAGCGAATTATTGAAGTAAAATTAAACCATATGTTAATCCCGAAATGGCCTTGTTTGTGTCGAGTGAACGTTAATTCTTTCGTTAACGCAGTCAGTGTAAAAACGTAGGGTGTTAACCCCCTTTTCATCCATTTCATTTCTATTTTTCTATGTAGGAGTCACCGTGGCTAAGTGGGTAAGACGCTGGCTTCGCGTGTTCGATACCTATATTGACCGAAAAACTTTATCGGGATTTTCTGGCGTGGTTTCCCCTTGTCAGTGATACAGGACGGAGGTTCTGACAACAACAGCTGTCTAGTCGTTCGGAAAATAAATGTACTCACCTATCACTACCAGAATGGCCACCAATAGTAAAATAGTAATAGAGGATGCCATCTTGTCGGATTTTAGCGAGAGTTTAAAACGCTAAAATACTATACCGTCGTGTCCATATCAACCACGTTCCCAGATACTGATATATTTAATACTAACAATGAATTATATAAAACTATTGATGACCTTGATGATGTCATCCGGCTTTCCTGTTAGCTCGTGAAGCGTCAGGAAAAGGGCGGGAAATAGTCGTCTGCACTTGAAAACAAATCGTTTAAAGTAACACATGCCTAACGAAACTGTAATTCTGGGCGGAGGTTGTTGTATGCTTGCCACTAGAATATCCATGCAGGACTGACAAGAAAATAGTATCTAGTTGTTCTGATGGGGCAAAAAGAACGATGTCTACAAGTAAACACATTATCGTAGGATTTGGGTGTAATGCCGCAATTTCAGCAAATTATACAAATAAAGCAAATCATAAGCTTAGAATCGAACATGCTTAAAACTGTAACATGATTCCAATGCAAGCTTTAACGCCACCTCCAGCATTAGATTCATTTCCAATATTAGCTTAAACCCCAGCATAAGCCTAAATCCCCCACATTAGCATAAACCCCAGCATTATAGCTTAAATCCCAACATAAGCGTTTACCTTGAACCCCCAACATTAGCTTAAATTGAAACATTAGTTTATATCCCAATATTAGCTAAAACTTTAGAGTTGACTTAAAATCTAACCTTAGCTTTCCGGTGTGGTTCCCGCTTGTCAGTGATGCAGGACGGAGGGCCTGACAAGGACAGCTGTCTAGTCCTTCGGATGAGACGAAAAACCGCATTCCCGTGTATATATTAGAATGCACCTAAAAGATCCCCTGGCAGTAAGAATTCGATATAAGAGTAGGCGATAGTGCCGCTGCCCGGGCAAACGTCCCTCTTCATTAGCCCAGTTCAGAGCAGAACAGTAAAACCTTAAACCCCATTTCATTTCATTTCATTTCTTTTAATTTTGTTTTAAAAAAGCATCCGTCACTTTAACGTACAATATATGAAAATAAGAAATTGTAAAATTTTGCTGTACTTTGATCTGACGATCACGTGCTTCATCAATGTAAGATTTTATCAAATAAATTGCGCATTAACATGATTATGATATATTATAATACCAATGAGACCAGTTTGCAGGATTTTCACTTTAATCAGCTTTTGATAATACAAAAATAAATGAATCCAACGATTTAAAAAAATGAATTAAAAAAAAAATCTACACGAAAATGTACACACACCGGTAAATAATGATGAAATGCAAACATAGATAATTATTATAAAAGGTTTCAAAACTTTGACTGGTTGAAAAGTACATGCCTTTCTTCTTTTTAGGTCTGAAACCATCAATGAGTCAATGCCAGCCAGAATAATCTGCGAACATTAATGAATTTTAAATCATAATACTAGCTAGATAAAATGCATACTAATTTATAAATTCAAAAAGTTTAAACTCCGGTAATATACTTGAATAACACCCACTTTTAGCTCTCTATAAGGTCACTTTTTGTAAACACACGTGTTTGTTGAAAGTCATCCAATTAGTCTTTTCAAATTGTTCCAATGGCATTTAGTAACTGAGCTGGACTATACAGGTCACAATTCTATGGAATACAATTACTGCTTATAAGGTACATGTAATTAAGGGGTATCTCTGGTTGGTCAGCATTAACTTAGTATTGTCCTGTCATATATTCATATTTTATCATTGCTTGATAATGACTAGAGAAGCCTAGTCGAAACGTCCCTCAGTAATAAGCAGTAATTGTATTCCATAGAATTGTGACCTGTATAGTCTTTTCAAGCGTTGTGTTTGTGGGTGATGTGAAGGTTTGACAGATTGTTTTATATAAATTAATAAAAACACTAAGACGTCTATTTAGTTCGGCTTACATGGACACACATTTCATATCCTACTACCACTTCTTAGCAGTTTTTGTTATTCCAGGTGAACATTCTCCACCCCTCAGATTTGTGAGAACATTTCATGTCCGAAAGTCAACCTTTAACTGAGATGCTTGACATGTTATGGTGCAGTGGCAGACGGTTTATTGCCAGTATCTGGTTGCCGCGAAACTCGAGGTATGAATAGTCTTTCTTCTATTTCCCCTGAACCATCTATATCATCGGGTAAAATAAACACTGGTCGCTGCGATGTTGATACAGGTTTATTTGTATCACTTGAGTTCAAAGATGCAGCTGAAGTTACTAGTTGCTCTGGTGAAGTAACGTGTGCGGTGATGGTTTCTAATGCTTCTGTTGTTACCGATGGAGCTGTCACTAGTTCTACCGACCAATCATTTAATGGTGCAGTTGTCACTGATACGCCTGATGAATCAGCCAATGTCACTGGTTGCTCTGAAGCATTATCTACTGCTACCGTTGTTGCAGGTTCCCCGGATGAATCAGCTGATGGTGATTCTGTACCAGTTAGTGTAGTTGGTACCACTAGTTCATCGACCGAATCATCTAATGTGGATGTCTTCACTGGTTCCTCGGATGAAGTAACTGCAACTGCGACTGTCGTCACCGGTTCCTCGGATGAATCGGGTAATTCGGTTGGCGACACGGGTTCCTTGGATGAATCAGTTAATGTTGTGAGTGTGTCGGGTTCCTCTGATGATTCATCAAACGCTGTTGTTACCCTGGGTTGTTCTGTGTCTGTCGTAATTGGTTCCACTGAGGACTCGGCTGAGGTGGCCATTGGTTCTTCCGAAGAAGCAACTGCAACTGCTGTTGTCGTAACATGTTCCGCTGATGAATCAGCTAATGTCGTTGGTATCAGTGGTTCCGTGGATGAATCAGCTAAAGTTGATAGTGTCAAGGGTTCCTCTGATGATTCATCTAGTGCTGTTGTTGCCAGCGTTTCCGCAGCAGTTGTAACTGGTTCCACTAATGAGTCAGTTGCTGGCTCCTCTGATGATGTAACTGGCGTTGCTGCAGTTGCAGTTGTAATTGATGTCGTTGCTGAATCGTCTAATATTGATGTTGTCACAGATGAATATGTTGACTTCACTGGCAACACTGTTGACTCCTCTGGTGAAAAATTTGGGTTTGTTGTTATCGGTGAGTTTTGTGGCTTCGTAAATGGTTCTGATTCGTTTTCTCTAGTAGGTGTACCTGTAAATGTATTTGGTCGAATTTCTTCAATTTTAGTTACATCTGTGACGTTTGCCTTCTGCTCTGGTAGTGTGTACGGTGCCCTGGTAGATGTAGCTTCCTGTGACGTTATGTTCGCCATCGCTTTGTCGCAGACTGGTCGATATGCGAAACAACATCTTCTTAGAGAACGTAAAATATTTCGGGGAGGAACCGGTCGATTTTCAGGTTTAATGAATACATATCTCTTTCTACGATAGACCAGTGGTATAAACACAGCGTACCTGTAAACGAAGGATACGAAATTCTCAGTTACAAGTTTATCCGTCACGGGATCTCTTGGTGGTTGTGTAGGCTTTGGTGTGGGAGTTGTTGTTGTGACTAGGGTAGTAGTGGTCGTGGCCGTTGTTGTTGTAGGAGTTACAGTTGTTGTTGTTGCAGGTGTTGATGTCGTAGTAGGGGTTGGAGTGGTTGTTGGTTGTGGTGTTGTAAAAGGTTTTGGTGTTTCAACTGGTGTGTTGGAAGCCTGTCCGGGAGGAGATTTAGTCGGTCTCAGACTTACCATAGCCTCATCACATAACGTATTATATCTAGAACAGCATTTCTTCAAATTGTTTAAAATAGGTTGCGATGGTTTGGGGCGGTTGTAGGGTTGAATATACACGTACCTGCTCCGACCATAAACTAACGGTATAAAAGGGGCGTATTTATATACAAAGGTATGGATAGCGCGAGGTACGTATTGTCTTCTTCCTCTGTAACTTGTGTAAACGTAACGAGACAATGGTCGCGGTGTTGGTCGGGGAACTGGGTAGTATGGTCTGTATCGGGGGACCCTGGGACGATATGACCATCTTCGTCCGCCAGATGGTCGGTTGTAATTGTAGCGTATTCGGTACTTTCCGTCACTGCCTTGACTAATTGAACCCGAAGGGACATATTTCTTAAATCGTGCCATGAGATCGGAGAGACTGGATTTAGATGGGACGCTTCGGGACATTTGTAAAGATCTGCTGTTCTGGATTTGTGATTTGGGATCGATGTGACCTGGTTCACGCGGTTTTATCGGTCGTCTGTATAACATGTAAGGCCGTGACGTCACATATGATCTGGGCACGTGGTTTGGGGAATCTCGCTGTAGACTATTAATATTCATTTTATGTTCGTCAGTTGATTCCTGGGTTCCTGCTTCTGGTGATTTAATGTTATTCTGACGTAGTCTAGATAAACGGCGAGATCTGAGTCTTCTATACTGTTTTAATATTTCTGCTATAGTTTTGGAGTTTGTTCTGTTGCCTGTGTTGGAAGGCAAAGTCGAATGTTTAAAGTCTAATACTGTGGAATTTGTTTCGGGTCTAAGAGTAGAATTCGTTTGCGTTTCGGATGTTTCTGTTTCGTTTTTAGAAACTTTATTTTTTGATTTTCGTTTAGTCTTTCGTGATTTACGTCGACGTTTTGACTTGGAGCGGTTACGACGCCGTGATTTCTTATCTGTATTTCCAGAGCGATCACGTCGACGTGATCTATTTTTAGAATTTTTGGAACGTCGTAATTTCTTAGAAGTTTTGCGTCGGCGTCGAGATTTTCTACGTAATCTACGTTGCCTGCGTCTTGAATTTTTAATAGATGTCCGTCGATGTTTATGTTTCGTGGCGGAATCCATGGAAGAATTATTATATAAAATAGTCGGTATATTTTGATCAGCCACGGCATGGATATAAGGTGACTCTGCGTGTTGATTGGTTGATAATATATCAGTTTTAAATGGACGATGTTCAGGAGATGGTGACGTAGTCGGATCAGGTTGTATGTCATGTTTTAAACCATATGTCCGGCGTCGATGTTCCTGCTGATGACCTTCGGGAACTGATAGACCACACACATCTACAAAGAAAAAAGAAGAAAACCATAGTATAAATATATTTAGTAAGAAAAGAAATGAAATGGGGTTTAACGTCCTTCCTATTGTTCTGCACCGACTTAGCTAATGAAGACAGGTATGGCCCATACAATCTGCTACGATGGGCGATATACCCGGACAGCGGCGCTACGGCCTATTTTGTTTTCGTATTCCAACTGTCAAGGGTTCTATTACGTGCACGCCAATTTGTATACAGGGCCCAAGTTTTTCGTCCATGCGAACGTCTAGACACTGTTTGTTGCTAGGCCCTCCGTTCTGCACCACTGACAAGGTGAATCTCCGTCCTGCACCACTGACAAGGTGAATCTCCGTCCTGTATCACTGACAAGGTGAATCTCCGTCCTGTATCACTGACAAGGTGAATCTCCGTCCTGTATCACTGACAAGATGAATCTCCGTCCTGCACCACTGACAAGGTGAATCTCCGTCCTGTATCACTGACAAGGTGAAACTCCGTCCTGCATCACTGACAAGGTGAATCTCCGTCCTGCACCACTGACAAGGTGAATCTCCGTCCTGCACCACTGACAAGGTGAATCCATGCTGACAAATCCCGGAGAACTGTCTCGGTTCACACCTGGATTAAACCCGAGATCTCGTCGTTAGTGAGCCAGCCCCCCCCCCCCACACACACACCTTATGAAATATTGGCCCCTATAGAACTTTTTCGGATTCTATTATATAGAAGGCTGTAGAATACTACAAGAAAACAAACTAATCTGTAGTTTTATTTCACATGAAATTAGAATCGAAATAATTTACTGCAGTTTTGTATAGGGCGGTAGTTGAGGTTTTTTTCTAAGTGTAATTTCTTATAGAGAGAGAGAGAGAGAGAAATGGGGTGTAACGTCCACTCGACACAAACTAGGTCATTTCGGCACTAACACATGGTTAAGTTTTATTTCAATAATTCGCTTGCGCGTAGGGGTCTTTAACAGTGGGAGGAAACCCGACGACCCGGAGAAAACCCACGAGGTTGAACATGCGACCCCACTCCTTGTCACGTACAACCGGGGAATCAAAACCCCGCCAATTGACTCAATGACAGACCGTATGATACAGCGCGCACGTACTAACCACTCGGCCATACATCCCCCCCCCCGTCATTTCGTATAGGATTCTATAGATTACTGTAAGTCACTATAGAAAATAAAATTAACCTATAGATTCATTATTAGTGCTACTATATAATTGGTGGTAAAAACAAGTTTTTTTTATAGATTTGGTGGTATTCTCAAGTCAGTTGTGTAATCTATGGCGGCTGATTGGTATCATGTCGTGATGTCGTAGTGTCGTCATTCATATGGTGACAACCAGACAACCCGACATCACGACATTTTAACCCGACACCACGACATCACGACATTCTAACCCGACAATACGACATTTTTACCCGACACCACGAGATTAAAAAGGCAACAACCCGACAACCCGACATCACGACATGTTAACTCGACACCACAACAACCCGACAACTCGACATTCGGGCTATTGAAGATATACATACGCTAAGCAGAATGCTATCGGAAATTTTCAATAAACCATGGCATTTCTTCATCGAAATTAAACTGTGAAGGATTCTATTATGTGCTTGCCAATGTGTACACAGGAGCTTGATTTTTGTCCCAGCTACACAACTAGACACTGTTTTTGCCAGTCCCTTTGTCCTGCACTACCGATATGGAGAAACCACTCTGCAAAATCCATGGGAACTTTCTTGATCAACACCAGAATCAGTGTACATAATCATAGTATTGAGAGGAATATGGCCGATAAACCGACACCAGGATAAACTCGTCATCACGTCGTGGTGTCGGGCGAAAATGTCGTATTGTCGGCTTAAAATGTCGTGATGGCGGGTTATGGGGGTGTCGTGGTGTCGGGTTAAAATATCGCGACGTTGGGTTGTCAGGTTGTCGCCTTACGAAGGGCGACACCACAACATCACGACATGATACCAATTAGCCACCATAGTAATCATATATTTTTATATGATATTCTATAGAAAACTATAGGAAAATATTTTATTCTATAGATTTTGTGGCGAATCATAACATTTTTATTTCTATGGATACGTGAATCATGCCAGGGAGAATTTTGCCAATATGGCGCCTGCTGTTGTTAGAAGTCCCACTGCCAATTTATTTTTAAATGCGCTACCAATGCATACACGAAACTTCGTATTTACGTCCCATCCCTGGGGGTTGGGGGTGTCTAGTGGTGAAATAAAGAAATAAAATGGGCGCGTGAAATCATAAGCTCTGCCAATGAGTCAAGTGTCGTGGTTTCCATTCTCCCACTTGTACGTGACAAGGAGAAGGGTCGCCTGTCCAACCTCATGGTTTGTCGCCGGGTTCCCCGATTCCCCCCCCCCCATTGCTACAAAAACCTATGCACAATCGAATCATTGAAATAATATTGAATCATATGTTAGTCCTGAAATGGCCTCTCACGTTCCATACCACACCCGATATTAACCAGGATGTAGAATATAATAGCTTGCTATGACTAGAGAATTCTTGTCGACGAGTCTCTCAGTAATAGAGAGATAGAAAGAAATGGGGTTTAACGTCCACTCGACACAACTAGGTCATTTCGGGACTAACATATGGTTTAATTTTATTTCAATAATTCGCTTGCGCATAGGGGTTTTTAGCAGTGGGAGGAAACCGGACGACCCGGAGAAAACCCACGAGGTTGGACAAGCGACCCTACTCCTTGTCACGTACAACCGGGGATTCGAAACCACGCCAGTCGACTCAATGACAGACTTTATGATACAGCGCGCGCACGCTAACCATTCAGCCATCCAACCCACCCTCTCAGTAATAATCAGTTAAATTACTAAAGGGGGGCACGGTGGCTAAGTGGGTAAGACGTTGGCTCGCTAGCCTGGAGGTCAGATGTTCGATCCCTGAATTGGCCAAAAAAGTTCATCCAGATTTTTCGGCGTGGTTCCCTCTTGTCAGTGATGCAGGACGGAGGGCCTGACAAGGACAGCTGTCTAGTCGTTCGGATGGGACAAAAAACCGAGGTCCCGTGTACACATTGGCGTGCACGTAAAAGATCCCTTGACAGTTGGGATTCGATATAAGAGTTAGCCGTAGTGCCACTTTCCGGGAAAAATTTCCCTCATAGCACACTGTATGGCGTATGCCCGTCTTCATTAGCCCAGTTCGGAGCAAAACAGTAGGACGTTAAACCCCATTTCATTTTTCATTTTATTTCATTTCTTAGATTAAAGGACAATATGTGATAGAACTGGTTAAAATATAATTTTAAGACAGAAATCATTGCTACGATATATGCGTTATGAAGATTTCAAGAAACGGAATAGCAGATCAAGTGAATGGATTCACTACGCTGTAGGTCCCGGACCTGTAATGGCCAGTTTAGAGCTGGATCATGCAAACAGTGCGGGTGGGTAATATCGAATGGTTTAACATGTGTGCTATATATCATAAAGTATGCCTCTCCCCCCCCCCCACACACACACACCACACACCTACACGCGTACCACGCGCAAGCGAAGTTTTGAAATGGCAACTGCAATGTGTTAATCCCGAAATGAGATTGCTCAATGATTTTGTAGTGTAAGGTGAATCGACTCATCTAATGAAGATAGCAAAAGCAAAAATACCGAACAGTAATGAACCATTTGTGTACCAATTTTTTAATTCTACTCTGCGAGAGATTAACAACTGTTCAAATACCAGAGATTTTGATGTCCAATCACATGCAATCGTCTGGTTTTCTATCCAAGATTTGTACGTCACTCCGATCTCCCCGTTATAATATCAATACACTAGTTTGTGCCCCTCTCTCTCCCCTCTCTCTCTCTCTCTCTCTCTCGGAGATAGACAAGACTAACGAGGAACAGAATAAATATTTAAATGCTTACCGTTCAATAAGATTCCGAATAAAATTAAAGTAACAAAACCTAAATCCATCCTTATTTAGGCCGATGAATATCTTCCTATCTCTTAACTCGAGCTAAGTTTTATTCCTCATCTTGACAAACCATAACTCGGACAAACCACAATGTTATCTTTCTACTTTTATATGCAACTTATTCCGCCTTGGTGATGTCAACTTGTAAAGTTTTATTCGAAGGGCGGGAGAATGTCATTCCGTGATAAAATGTCCTTGAAGCCAATCCCGTCTTACAATAATAATAATATTATAATAATTGTATACACATGGTGTTTCACGTTATGGTAAAAACAAGTTCTACTCTTCAAAGACTTTTTAATGCCAGACCAGGACAGGGAGATACATCAAGACCGTTTTCCACGTCGAAGGTTCGGAAATGAAATGAAATGAAATAAAATAGGGTTTAATGTCCTATTGTTCTGCTCCGAACTGTGCTAATGAAGACGGGCATGCGTCATACAGCGTGAGGGAAATTTTGCCAGGACAGCGGCACTACGACCTACTCTTACATCAAATTCCAACTTCCAAGGGATCTTTAACGTGCACCCAAATATGTCCACGGGAGCTCGGTTTTTCGACCGACTACACGTTGTCCTGTGCCAGGCCCTATGTCCTGAGAATGTGCAACCACGCCGGAAAATCCCGCTGAACTTTCTCGGCTAAGGCAGAGATCGAACATAGGACCTCCGGGCTAGCGAGCCAACGCCTTTCTCATCGAGCCACCATGGCCTCGATTCGGTTAAGCCAATGAAATCGAAACACGGTGAGAGCCGAGAAGATTTGTCAGGGCTAACGCCTGTGTAACGCCCGAAAGATTGATAGATATGGGCTTAGTCGTTTAGGAGAAAACCCGAATGGCCCATCTCCACACCAGGAGTACCGGCCAAAGTTTCGATACAAGATCCCTTGGCAGTTGGAATTCGATATAAGAGTAGGCCGTATCGCCGCTGTCCGGGCAAAATTTCCCTCATAGCACACTGTATGGCGTATGCCCGTCTTCATTAGCCCAGTTTAGGAGCAGAACAGTAGGACGTTAAACCCCATTTCATTTCATTTCATTTCTCTTGACCAAAATGTGACACGATGTTTCCGGCTTTCTTCTCGTCCCATTCTATCGACTAGACACCCTTCCTTACCAGCTCCTCCCTTGAGAAGGGGAACTTGCTCAGCCAACCACTAGACTACTCCCGGGACCTCCTGCATACTAAACTTAGACTCTCTGTCTACAGTTAGCTCCGTTTGAGAACAGACACTAAGCTATTTGACCGACATTTTAAGTCCTAAATCGACGATTTTAGTCCAAAACTCTAAGTTGACTTGGATAATTTTTAGAAATATTTATTCCGCTTCAATTTAATTTAAGTTTATTTAGTCTTGGTGTTTATGGCAGATATGAACTGAGTAGAACCACGTAACAAAATAGTATACTAATGTTTGGATATGGCGGCCATTTAGGGCAGAGATCTATACTCGAAGTAGATATATGTCTGTGTGCAGAATGGACCACTTGGTTAGTGTGCCACCGACAGATCCCCATTTTACAGAATGAATACAAACATATTATAATATATCGTAATATAACTTGTAATGATGGTTGGTCTTTATAATATAACTTGTAATAATGGTTGGTCTTTATATTAAAATATACGGTAATATAACTTGTAATGATGGTTGGTCTTTATAATATAACTTTTAATAATGGTTGGTCTTTATATTAAAATATACTGTAATATAACTTGTAATGATGGCTAGTCTTTATAACGTAATATAACTTGTAATGACTGTTGGTCTTTATATCAAAATAGACCGCAGTATAACATATTAGCCCAGTCGGAGCAGAACAGTAGGACGTTAAACCCATTTCATTTCATTTGTATGTGGTACTAGTATTTTCTAGTTTGTATTTTGAAGAGTGTTGAATTTGTTTTGTTTTTACAAAAGACATTGTAAAGGTCACCTACTCCTACATCATTAGTATGATCTACATTATATTGCTGATAACAAACACGTGGACGTTTAAAGAAACACGCTATCAAATCATGGTATATTGTGTTTTAGATTTATTAGAATAGTTGGGACAGGCCGATTGATCCAATACTGGGGGGTGGGTGATGACGAATGGGTTAATGTGTGCGCGTTAGATCATACGGTCTGTTATTGAGTCGAGTGGTGTGGTTTTGATTAGGGTCAAGGAGTAGGGTCGCCTGTCATTGAGTCAAGTGCTGTGGTTTTGATTCCCTACTTGTACGTGACATGAAGAAGGGTCACCTATGCAAAATCGTGGGTTTCCTCCGACGGACGTTAAACTCTCACATGCTACCCTATTATTGTGCATTAGGTAGGATACCCGCCTTCGCCCGTGTCCCAAATTGAACAGAATCATGGCCCAAAACATTCACGAGGGCCATGCTGATTAATTTAATACCACGTATGTGGGGATGGATCGCGGCCACGAAGCCTGATGGGCGAACATACATGTACATACACAACGACATCTTTGATTTTATTTATATATACTCTTCAAAAATAGTAGGTGATATTGAAATGCAAATACCTCTGCAGGTTGTGATATGATAAATAGTCATGCACACTTGACATGCTTTGAGAGTATGAAGAAGATATCGCTCCAACAGAACCACTGAGCTGCACATGCGACACGCAATAGCGCCATACACGTGAGAGGGGTTCATTATCAAATTTGACACTTCCAAGCAAGGGTTGATGAATATCCAAACAAGGGTTGATGAATATCTCCTACTTTTTTTGAAGAGTATAGATAGATAACCAATCGGATTAAAATACAAATCTATATTTCATTTCGTTTTTTGTTTATACTTTCGATGTCGTACACTGACCGGTTGCAGTAAAAGGTCGCGTCAGACGTCGTACGAACGGCTTTTGACCCTATAACGTCAGACATTGATTAATCAATCAGCATTGACGTTTCTAGTGGTTTACCCACAGTTACGTGCATCGCACGCCAAGAAGTCGCCGTAACAGATGGTTTCATTGACTAATCCCTCACGTTATCCAGAACGCAGGGGAAATAACAACTCTTCCAGATCCTAGAGTAGTAAAGACAAGTAAAATGAAATTTTGAACTATAAAAAACGAAACGAAATAGGATCAGTGTTTTAATCAGATTGATAGATAACCGACAGAATACTTCAATTAATGGGTTAATTCTCGGAATCCTACAAAAAGGGTTGTTAACAGTATAGTGTTAGTATTGGGTAGTAAATCGTCCTGTCATAATAGAATTATTGAAATACAATTTCACCATATCTTAGTCTCGGTATGATTTGATTTGTGTTGTGTTGTGTGAACCCATTCAAAGATGGCGCTGACGGATATAGGGCATTTTACATTACGTCACGCGCCTTTCATACCCCCACACCTACCCCACCCACATATGTATTACTTTTTAGATTCAGAGAGAGAAAGAGAGAGAAATGGGTTTTAACGTCTCCTTGACACAAACTAGGTCATTTCGAAACTAACATATGGTTCAATTTTATTGCATTAATTCGCTTGCGCGTAGGGTCTTTAGCAGTGAGAGAAAACCGAAGGACCCGGAAAAAACCCACGAGGTTGGACATGCGACTTTTAGATACACCGGTCTTTATTGGCCCAATCGGAGCAGAACAGTTGGACGTTAAACCACATTTCATTTCATTCATTTTTGTTGATACACCCCCTTTAACAATTACCAAGCAACTAGATTCGACATAACAGAGTACCACAGTAATAATACAAATAATACAAGCGCCATTCCGTCTGACTGTAAATATTAAACAAACATCAACCTCTTTTTAAACTTTTAAATTTCAGTAATGTGCTGCCCACGATTATTGGCACATATTACTCTATTAGTTGTCAATGAAAAGGGTGGGGATGTGGATGGGGTGGGGGTCGAATGGATAGCGTGTGCGCCCTGTATCTCAAGATCTGTCATTGAGCCAGCTGGCGTGGTTTCGATTCCCCGGTTATACGTGACAAGGAGTAAGATCGCCTGTCCAACTCTGTGGGTTTTCTCTGGGTCCCCCGGTTTCGTTCCACTGTTAAAGACCCCTGTGCGCAAGCGAATTTTTGAAATAAAATTGAACCATATGTTGGTCCCGAAATGACCTAGTTTGTGTCGAGTGGACGTTAAACCCCATTTCTTTCTCTCCCTCCCTCTCTCTCTCTCTCTCTCTCTCGTTGTAAATGAATTAGGCTGGTACGATTCCTGGCACAAATATAAATTGGAAGGGTGAAATACCAGAGAAAAGAAATCAAATGAAATGGGGTTTAATGTGCATCACCCGGCCCCGACGTGGTGTGAACGTAAAACAACTGTCCGGACAAAATGGGTCCCATAACTCATTGCATGACTTATGGGTTAGGTCTAAATATCAAGTCCAACTGCAGATTTCACTAATGGTCCCTGGATATAAACAGGGCCTGCGCTAGCCCTAACCCAAACCCTGACGCACAATCTGCTGCTGGCCTTAATATTTAGACATGGCCTGGATAACAAGTTTAATGAGCCAGTGTCTTTCTCACTGAGTGTTCTGTTCCGTCTGGGCTAATAAGGACGGGCATAGGGACTACTCTTATATCGAATTTCAGCTAACCGGGGATCTTTTACGTGCAAGCCAATGTGTACCCGGGGCCTCGATATTTCGTCACCACACTACGTTTAACACACAGCTAAAATTTTCTATTATTTGATAAAATAATAAAACAAAAGCCCCTTTAAAATGTTTTATATTTATATAACCTTATACACATGCTGGCCAAGTCCGATACCACCCCTGACGTCATAATAACCCTATGAACCCGGAACAAATACACGTCACTAGAACAGCTGGTAACATGTGGGCTATAATGTCATCTTTGGTATCGCATTCTATTCTGCAAGAAATCAGGTTCCAATTAAGAACACATTTCTACGTGTCAATACTATCTGGATTTAATCTGTAGCGTAGGTACAGAGGATGGTGTAAAATTTGCTCCCGGAACTATCAATGACAAATGACCGAGAATAAATTTTATCTTATATTTTGTATAAAGGTACCCCAAACCCCACGCAATTTCAATTTCCTTTTGACCGACAATATATAGTGCCTTATAATTTGCCTAAAGGTGCACCGCCACACCCCACCCAATAAGAGAATTTATGAGACCAAGTTTTTTTCCAGAAAAGTAATGTCAATCTCATTAAAACACAGATCCTATTTCGTTTCGTGTTTTATAGTACAAAATTTCGTTTTATTTGTCTTCACTACACTAGGATCTGGAAGAGTTGTTATATAAGCCGCGGTCTGGTTAATGTGAGGGAAAAGCCAATGAAGCGGTCTGTTACGGCGAGTTCTTAGCGTGCTCTGCATGGAGCAGTGGGTAAACCACTAGAAACGTCAACGCTGGTTGATTAATCAATGTCTGACGTCATAGGGCCAAAAGCCGCTTGTATGACGTCTGACGCGACCTATCACTACAATCGGTCAGATCTTCATGTGGTGTAGGTCATCGAAAGTATAAAAAAAACGAAACGAAATATAGATCTGTATTATTTTAATCAGATTGAAGACGGTTCTGTAACTAAAAAAAAAAAAAAAAAATACAGTCCAGGATTATGACCCAGTGGGTTTATTTATCACTACATTGTATAAGAAATGATGTTTTTATTATAAATTGTTCATGTTGTTATCGTAGGGTTACCATGTCAACGTAACGGGTTCTAAAAATGGCAACAAAAATTATTTATGAATAAAACAAACAAACATACAGGCTATATATAGCCTAAACAAAATTACAAATGACATCACTGAGCGTCTGGAACTATTGGCATGAATGGCTCTGTTGTAGTTGGCGTTGTACGCAGTGTTGTCGTTGGTTCTGTTGACGTAGTACGCAGTGTTGTCGTTGTTGGTTCTGTTGACGTAGTACGCAGTGTTGTTGTTGGTTCTGTTGTTGTAGTACGCAATGTTGTTGTGGTTGGTTCTGTTGACGTAGTACGCAGTGTTGTTGTTGGTTCTGTTGTTGTAGTACGCAATGTTGTTGTGGTTGGTTCTGTTGACGTAGTACGCAATGTTGTCGTTGTTGGGGCTGTTGTCGTAGTAGGCAGCGTTGTTTGTGTAGTAGTCTTGTTTACCATGACTGAATAGCAGAGGTAAGGACATCGAATACACAATTTCTTCAGTTTATTTAAAAAATGTCGGGAAGGAATGTTTTTGTTAGCAGGTCTAACAAATGTATATTTACCGCGACCGTAAACTAATGGTATAAACTCGGCGTTGGCAGTAACACATTTCTGTACTCTCTTAGACTTACATATTTTATTCACATAAACCCGCTTCCTGGTAATGAAGATTCGTCTACGATGTGACGAAATTGGTCTACGATGTGATAAAGTAGGTGTATGTGATGAAGCAGGTCTACGATGTGACACAAGTGATGTACCATGTATTAAATTAGGTCTACTGTTTGACGATGTCGGTCTACTGTTTAGCGATGTTGGTCTGCTGTCTGACAGTGGACGATAATATCTATTTCTGCTTGACATCCTGGCCCATGTTGCATCAGAAACATTTAACCCTGTAAGAGAACAAAAAGGGTGCTACAGCCTAAAAATTAAGAACATTTAATTTTTTTCGGATTCCAACTGTCGCGGAAATAAATATTATTTTATATAATATATAACTTCCAAGGTTCCTTTTTTTGTTCCATGTAAAATACCTTTTAGCTTGCGAATTCTACTGCAGTCAGAACAATAAACTCAAAGAACATTCAGGGACGTGTGTGTGTGTTAGGGGGTGGGGGCGGAATAGGGGGCGGGGTGGAATAGGGGGTGGGGCGGAAGAGGTTTGACGCGTGCGCTTGAGATTGTAAGGTTTGTCATTGAGTCAAGTGACGATCCGCTTGCAAGTGACGAGGAATAGGGTCGCCTGTCCAACTTTTCCGGTTTCCTCTCACTCCTAAAGGCCCCTGCGCCTATTCATTATTGAAATAACGTTGAACCATATATTAGTCCCGAAATGACCTAGTTTCTCTCTCTCAAAAACCCTTCAGACACTCACTTGTCATTCATACACTCACTCATCATTCATACACTCACTTGTTATTCGAACAAATTCCAATTATTTATTGGTTTGTTATATGTATGGTGTAAATTTCTAGCAAAATTCTAAAACTAAAGAAACAGATACAAAATTTCACTAGATACAAAACACACTCTAATAAACAGGGGCCCGTTTCACGAAATTTTAACTAAAGATAAAATCCAAATTTTAGTATAGATACTTCAATTTTGATTGGCTAAGCACTAAAATCAATGTAATATTATCCAATCAAATTACTAAAATTTGGATTTTATCTTAGTTAAAATTTTGTGAAACAGGCCCCAGATACAGAACACACTCGAATACCCTAATAAACGGATACGACATAACAATATGTTAGTCTCAGAAATTAAACATGAATTGCTATGGGGTGCACCAAGTGGAAATGAAATGAAATAGGGTTTAACGTCCTACTGTTCTGCTCCGAACTGGGCTAATGAAGACGGGTATACGCCATACAGTGTGCTATGAGGGAAATTTTGCCCGGACAGCGGCACTACGGCCTACTCTTATATCGAATTCCAACTGTCAGGGGATCTTTTACGTCCACGCCAATGTGTACACGGGACCTCGGTTTTTCGTCTCATCCGAATGACTAGACAGCTGTCCTTGTCATGCACCAAGTGGAATATTGAAGACGGACATACGCCATGCAGTGGGCCTTGATACCTGCGCTACAGCCTACTCTTAATTCAAATGTAAACTTTCAAGGCTTCGTGGGGGGTTGGATGGCCAAATGGTTAGCGCGTACGCGTTGTATCATAAGGTTTGCCATTGATTCAACTGGCGTAGTTTCGATTCCCCAGTTGTACGTGACAAGGAGTATGGTCGTCTGTCCATCCTCGTGGGTTTTCTCCGGATCCCCCGGTTTCCTCCCACTACTAAAAACCCCTACATGCAAGCGCATTATTAAAATAAAATTCAACCACATATTATTCCCGAAATGACCGGGTTTGTGTCGAGTGGACGTTACCCCCCCCCCCCCCTCTCTCTCTCCCTCTCTCAAGGCTTCGTTTTAAAACATGTGTGTAGGGGGTCTCGCTTTGCCGTCCGATCTGAACGACTAAACGCGATTCCTTGTCGGACTCATCATCTTACACCGGGAATTCTTTACACGCTAACTTTCCGGATCCCCTACCTCTCTCCCCGCCTCCCCTTGTCAGAGGAGCAGGACAGAGGGTCTGGCAAGGACAATGTGTAGTCGTTCGGATGGGTCGAAAAACCGAGGCCCCATGTAAACATTGGTGTGAACGTAAAAGGTCCCTTGGCAGTTGGAATTCAATATAAGAGTAAGCCGTAGCGTCGCTATCAGGGCAAAATATCCTTCAAAGCACACTTTATGGCGTAAGTCGGACTTCATTAGCCCAACGGAGCAGAAGAGTAGGACGTTAAACCCCATTTCATTTAATTCCCTCACACACTGAACCACCGCGACTCCAAATTGAAATGAAATGAAATGGGGTTTAACGTCCTACTGTTCGGCCCTAAACTGGGCTAATGAAGACGGGCATACGTCATACAGTGTGCTATGAGGGAAATTTTGCCCGGGCAGCGGCGCTACGGCCTACTCTTATATCGAATTCCAACTGTTAAGGGATCTTTTACGTGCACGCCAATGTGTACACGGGACCTCGATTTTTCGTCCCATCCGAACGACTAGACAGCCCTGACTCCAAATTGAAGGAGTTCAATATATATTAAATGATGTACGTACCTATAACAACCAATAAGAGAATTAATCTTGTATCCATCGTTGGTTATTTATTAATTCAATCTGTAAATGAACTGAATATCTATATGCGGAACTGTATGTCTTTATATACCCAGCTATCTGTCTATCTATTGTTTGACCCACGTTTCCCGCCATACGAGAAAAACACCAAACAGGATTTCCATGGAAAGGGCGGGATGTTATGAACGATTCACAGCCAAATAAAGTTTCATCCTTGTTGAGAATGTTCTTAGAAACAATTGGTACATTAACGACCGAGAGACAGGATAGGGGGTGTTCTCTTACAGTAATGATGTTCTTAGAAACAACGATTGGTACCTGAACGTCCGAGAGGCAGGGTAAGTGGTGTTCTCTCAGTCGTAATCCTTCACCGAGAAAATTGTGTCGAGTGGACGTTAAACCCCATTTCTCTCTCTCTCTCTCTCTCTCTCTCTCTCTCTCTCTCACCGAGAAAAATGTTGAAATTCTGGTGCAGAAAAGATCTTCTGACCGGTTACCATGTGAACACCGTGAGATCAGAATGAGACTCAGATCACCAGAAACAAGAACGCATTTGGGACACTTTGACATGTTAACCGAACAGAAATCTTTACCCGTTTGAACATTCTCAGCCCTGAGGGCGTGTAAACATAGTTAATACATTGATGAAATATAATTTAAAGAACATAATTTAACGACATAAATAGGCCCAATTTTCACCCCACCCTAACTACATAGATAGACCTATTTTCTACCCAACCCCTGCGAAAGAGATAGGCCTAATTTGTTCCTCATACCATATTAGCGGTCACCACGCCCCCAGTTCATCACAGGAACGGAACTAATGTCAGAAATATTATAAAGATTAGTTTTGCCCGTGTGTATAGGCCTACTAGCTGACGATGTTATATAACCCATATATTTCTATGATATAACCGATATCTTCTGGCATGGTTCTCCCTTCCTTGTTATTGATACAGGCAGTGGCGGCGCCAGCCGTCGATGATTGGAGGGGAAGAGCTGGGGCAAAGTCCAAGGTTAAGGGGGCAAGGCACGAGCTTCAACTAGGGGTAGGGGGCCTCCCCCAGAAAATTTTGAAAAACAGGTTGCCGGAAATGCAGCCTTGCAGTATTTCAGGCACTGATCAATGAGGTAAAGTGTCAAACGAACGGACTTGCGAACCACGACGAAGCCCACTCACGAGCGTCAAAGTAGGGAGTCCTCCGCCAGAAAATTTTAAAAATAGACTGCTGGAAATGCTCTACAACATGCAAGTTTATGACTGAGTGGGGTTGTGGGATTTATTCACCGTAGAAGGTATTGATTACCGAAACGTATCACAAATACTTTTTTTTATTTTCTAAAATTATTGGGGTGGGGGGGGGGCAAACAGAGGGCAGACCAGATATATGGGGGGGGGATGACCCCCCCCCCCCCCCCTGGATACAGGACGGGGGCCTGGAACGCACAATGACTAGTCGTTCGGACGGTATAAAGAGACATTTTTTTTAGAACAGTAAAAGAATATAGACCAACAGTATATAAATATTAATTGGCTTAACTGTAAAAAAAATTAAATAAAATTCTCCAAATCCTGCACTTGTCTTAAAAAAATGAATGAACAATGCTGTAGCTTATAATATTATTTGAAATAGTATCTGCAAACCATATCACGTTCGATGTTGTTTTCAATTCTAACACTACACGAAACTATTCAACCTGACGAAGAGGACTCGTTTGTATCAACATATAATGGTCCAGACCAGGCGCTCAATGGCCAAATTGAGCCCACGGTGGCGACATCAAACGACGTCATAATGATGGTTGCTACGTAGAAGTATCAAAATTCTAAATTTGTTCGACGTTCATGATTAACATGTAAAGTGACAAT
This sequence comes from Patella vulgata, assembly GCF_932274485.2. Lineage (NCBI taxonomy): Eukaryota > Metazoa > Mollusca > Gastropoda > Patellidae > Patella > Patella vulgata. The sequence goes on from NC_065884.2 coordinate 6,081,974, forward strand.
AAAGTAGACATTTTTCGTCATAATAATAGAAATAAGATGAAATAGAATTAAAATTTACACTGAACAAATGAAGAAGTTGGATTATATATTGTCTTAATTTAGAAATAACATAAACATAGAAGTTAAAAATTACATGAATAGAATTTAGAAATTAGACGATAGGATGTTAGAATTTTGAATATAATATACCGCCATACTAAAGACCCTTACGCGGAAGCGAATTATTGAAATACAAATTAATCCATGTTAGTCCCGAAATGACCTAGTTTGTGTCGAGTTTGCCTAGAACCCCCCTCTCTCTCTCTCTCTCTCTGTGAGGAGAACGCGACATCCAAATTCTAATCAAAGTTTCCACTCCCTTTATTAATAGGCCTACTCCGAGGGCATGGAATCGTGATCAGTGTGAAATTGTATTACCGGGAAACTCTTCACCATTGGTATGCGGATACATGTGCTGGTGTTAATTATAACTTTGTTTATTGGCCAATGTCTCCACGGCTATTGTTTATAATGACGTAATCAGATCTGTACAGCTATTGTAACATTTAACATAATCATATCCGTCCTGAATGTGTTCCTGTTGCATCATGAGGTCTGTTATTGAGTCAACTGGCATGGTTTCGATTCCCAGTTTGTAGGTGACAAGGAGTAGGGTTGCCTGGGTTTTCTCCGGGTCCTTTGGTTTCCTCCAACTACTAAAAAACCCTACGCGCAAGCAAATTATTGACATAAAATTGAATCATATGTTAGTCCCGAAATGACCTAGTTTGTATCAATCGATTGGATTTCTCTCTCTTTCCTGTAAAACCACGTCACAAATTCCTTAAGCTGGTGTGTGGAGATGAGGTGGGGGAGCAGATTTTGAAATGGGGTACTGCCCGGTTAGTGACATACCACAGGTCGCGAGAAAGGCTGCTAATGGTGGAGAGTTCTGTGAGGCCAAGTCCCACTTACTCCTCGCAACATTTCGTTTGATTTGATGTAATCGGCCAAAGAGGGATTTCTCGGGCTTCAGGAATATGGCAGCCACGGTACATTTTTGTTGTCCCCCGCCTTTCGAAGAAAGCAGGGGACTATTAAAATGGGTTCGTCCGTCTGTCTGTCCGTCCGTCCGTCCGTCCGTCTGTCTGTCCGTCACACTTTTTTGGGACACAATAACTCTCCTTCTAGTTGACCTAGAATGTTCAAACTTGGTGTAGGTGTTTATTAGGTCAATGCATTGATGGAGTTCGAAGATGAGCATTTTCTGCTTAGGGTAAGCAGAGATAAGCAATTTGATTGGCTGATGCTTTGGGACACGATAACTTTAGTTCCAATTAAGTGAGAGTGATGAAACTTGGTGTATAGTTTCATTACATCAATACCTTGACTAAGTTCGATATTGAGCATTTTCTGCTCGGGGTAAGAAGAGCGATAAGCAATTTGATTGGCCGAGGCTTTGGAACACAATAACTCTCCTTCTAATTGAGTTCAATGTTCAAACTTGGTGTAGGAGTTTATGAGGTCAATGCCTTGATAGAGTGCGAAGATGAGCATTTTCTGCTTATGGTAAGTAGAGATAGGCAATTTGATTGGTTGATGCTTTGGGACACGATAACTTTAGTTCTAATTAAGTGAGAGTGAAGAAACTTGGTGTATAGTTTCATTACATCAATACCTTGACTAAGTTCGATGATGAGAATTGTCTGCTTAGGCTAAGGAGCAATAATCATTTTGATTGGTCAAGACTGTCGAACATAACTCTCCTTCTAATTGAGGTAGAATGTTTAAACTTTATGTAGATGCTCATCTCGACTGAGTTCAATGATTAACCTATCGAGCTAAAGCTAAGCAGAGATAAGCAATTTCCTTGGTCGATGCTTTGGGACAAGATAACTTTGATTCTATCTGATAGAGAGTGATGAAACTTAGTGTAGGCTTTAGTTGATAATCAGTTTGATTGCTCGATACTTTTGAAAAAAATAGATGTGCGATTAATTAATATGTGTCATCTATTTAGTTGGGGATTTCGGCGGGGGACATCAGCCTCTCTGTTGGCTTGTTTTACTAGAGATGGGAGCACAGTGGGGTGATGGGGGCATGGGAGCACAGTGAAGTGATGGGGACATGGGAGCACATTGGGGTGATGGGGACATGGGAGCACAGTGGGGTGATGGGGCACGGGAGCACAGTGAGGTGATGGGGCATGGGAGCACAGTGAGGTGATGGGGGCATGGGAGCACAGTGGGGTGATGGGGCATGGGAGCACAGTGAGGTGATGGGGCATGGGAGCACAGTGGGGTGATGGGGCATGGGAGCACAGTAAGGTGATGGGGGCATGGCAGCACAGTGAGGTGATGGGGACATGGGAGCACAGTGAGGTGATGGGGACATGAGAGCACATTGAGGTGATGGGGGGCATTGGAGCACAGGGGGGTGATGGGGCATGGGAGCACAGTGGGGTGATGAGGGGTATGGGTTGTATGCATGGTCCCACTTGACTCACCCCACCCCAGTGACTCATGATTTTTCATGAGGAACAAGATCCCGTCCGGGCCCCCAAAAACCAATATTTATATGTGTGTGCGGGGAGGGGTGGCACGTGCGCTGTATCATACGGTCTGTCATTGAGTCAACTGGCAGGGTTTCGAATCCTCGGTTGTACGTGACAAGGAGTAGGGTCGCCTGTCCAACCTCGTGGGTTTTCTCTCGGTCCTCCCACTGTTAAAGACCCCTGCGCGCAAGCGAATTATTGAAATAAAATTGCACCATATGTTAGTCCCGAAAAGACCAAGTCTGTGTCGAGTGGATGGTAAACCCCATTTATCTCTCTCTCTCGGCCATTAATCAGTCCAATTTCAGTTCCTAAGCTCCTCCCCCAGTTTCTCAACAATTTGGCATCTCTGGGAGCCGAGACTGCCACTTGACCTTTTGAAATGGCCGTCATTTTCCAAGATGGCGTCAATTTTCGACTTTTGATTTCTTCCTAGAATTGAACCCGCTGGATCGATTGAGCAATCAGATTAAAATACAGATATATATTTCGTTTTGCTTTTTTATACTTTCGATGGCCGACATTACATGAAGATCTGACCATTGCAGTGATAGGTCGCGTCAGAGGTCATACCAGCGGCTTTTGACCCTATGATGTCAGACATTTGATTAACCAATCAGCATTGATGTTTCTAATGGATTACCCACAGTTCCATGCAAAACACGCCTAAAGCTCGCCGTAACAGACCGTTTCATTGGCTAATACCTAACACCATCCAGAAAACGTTAATGATAACAACTCTTTAATTACGAAAAGAAATAGGATCTGTGTTTTAATCAGAGAGAGAGAGAGAAATAGGGTTTCACGTCCGCTCGACACAAACTAGGTCATTTCGGGACTAACATATGGTTTAATTTTATTTCAATAATTCGCTTGCGCGTAGGGGTCTTTAGCAGTGGGAGGAAACCGGAGGACCCGGAGAAAACCCACGAGGTTTGACAGGCACGCTAACCATTCAGCCATCCACCCCCCCCCCCTGTTTTAATCAGATTGACGAGATTTTCATACGCCCGCGTTATTAAGTCGCCGCCCCTGTCCGGTTTTGTTATTTGTATCCACATTTGAAAGATTTGCCTGATATTATACAATTATCTGTTGCACTTATAGAAATAAAATGGAATGATATCTAATTAACGTCCCACTGTTCTGCTCCTTCTAGGCTAATGAAGACGGGCATAGGGATCTTTTACATGCATGGCAATTCCTGCCATCCGAACGACTGGACAGGTGTCCTTGTCAGGTCCCTGTCCGGCACCACGGACATGGGGAAACCATGTCGGAAAATCCTGATGAACTTTCTCGGCCAATGCAGGGATCAAACACCCGACCTCCAGGCTAGCGAACCAGCGCCTTACCCACCGTGGCCCCAGTATAAATGAGATAAAAGCATATAAATATATATACATGGAATATTTTAATTATATAAAATGATAATTAACAATGTGACACAATAATGTCAGGACGGATTACAACTGGATGATATTGTCTACTATACATGCAGTACAGTATATGAACTGGGTGATATTGTCTATGTATTGTATACTTTTGTCAAATGAGTTCATTATGTTAAACTGATATCAATACAAACAATTACAAAGTCAAAAATAATGGACGGACATTCAATAAAATGTGATTTGCATATAAGTAAATAAATTTAGCCTCTGGAGCAATAGTGCATGACGAACTAGTCCAATCTGATTAAAACACGGGTCCTATTTCGTTTCTTTTTTTATAGTTCAATATTTCGTTTTACTTGTCTTCACAAAACTAGGATCTGGAAGAGTTGTTATATAACAGGCCTTCTGATGTGAGGAATTAGCCAATGAAACGGTCTGTTCTTGGCCTTTTTATGCACGGAACTGTGGGTAAACACCTAGAAACTTATATCTGACGTCATAGGGTCAAAAGCCACTCGTATCTCCTGGCGCAACCTCCCAGTACAACTGGTCAAATCTTCATGTGGTGTAGGCCGTCGAAAGTATACAAAAACGAAACAAAATATAGATGTGTATTTTAATCAGATTGTACAGTGAAGCAGGTAGCGTATGTACAGGTGACGACAATACAGCATTTCATTAATAAATATAATACATCACATTACATCAAAACCTAACAATCAGTTATTTTATTTCATCTATTCACCTATCTTTTCGTTTTGCCCCTAAAGCCATGTGGACGACGAACGGAATGGAACGGATAAACGGGCAGCGATCAGACAGAGGTGAGGACAATATACGACCACAGCTTTCACATCTCATAAATGAAGAGCTCTGGGGAAGAACGATCTAAGTCACTTTTTCAACGTATCCCAGTTAATGGCGCCATCTGGTAGCAAATTGTATAAGCTTTCTGTGGAACAAATCAATTTCAGGTAAAAACGATCAGAGTCACATCGAACCAAGGTCCTTGTGAAATGGCCTCCCGGACAAATACAAGTCCATCGTACCCTTTATTTGATCTTAATTTGGCTGAAAAGTGAAAGTCAGTTGTTGTACTGGTAATTATGATTCGTATTAAACATCATTTTGAAGTTGTAATTAAACCCACTCGTTGTTCTGTTCGCGTCAAGCATTCTCGTCCAAAAATCTGTTTTGCCTTTTATGCGAAAAGACAAAAATGTGACTTAGATCGTTCTTCCTCTGGACTCTTCAAATCTTCAAATATAAAACATAAATTTACATCAGAAACTAACAATAATTTATTTTATTTCTCCTATGCCTATCTTTGATTAATGATGCTTAGTTCTTCCTCCTCCCGTTTATCAGAGAGAGCTGTGACCAGAGTTGCCAGGAATTTATTAAATGCGTCACGAACAGCCTCACCATCTTCATCTAAATTTGTCTGTACTGTCGTTATCCTGCTAAAACTACTTGCTGTAAAAATAAAATATCTATATTAAAGATACATTATGGAAGATTTGCTAAAGAGCTGGCAGTTCTCACTATAATAGTTAAAAACTAGATAATGTAAAGGGAATTTGCTGAAAAATTTCAGTCAAATTGATCTACTGTGAACCTGGAATTTAGCGATTAAATTTTAGGCCTCATCATTACTAAAGTCGGTACATAAAAAAACATAGTCTTGAATATCCATTTTTTGATTTAATCATCAATGAGCATTGAGCAGCAGATCTGATTCAAATCCAGTAATTATCGCTGGCTAGCGATGACACCGAAAGTTGATTATGGGGTCTGGATAAGTTAATAAATGTCTTATTAATAATTTGGATAACATTTCAGGCCTAATAAAAGACCCGCAATAGGCAGATTTAGCTCTTACACAATGTATGTTCAAAGCCACATGCTTCAGATCTTTATTCGAGAGATGTTGAATCCCTTGCAAACTACAATAGTATGAAAGTCGAATCTATAAAAGGAATATTAGTTAAACAAGCGGTTGCAGCGAGATACGCCCACATTGCAAGAGATGGACACAGAACAAGCTAAAAAAGCATACAATAAGCGGTCAAAATCCAAGATGTTACAGTCCGACATGCGTTAATATCAAAAGGAACCACCAGTATCTTTGGATATAAACAATATACATTTTAATTTTCATTAAATTCAGATGAAAATTGTGACCTCTAGAGTGTCGACAACCTAATGACGGATTGACGATGTTGTTTTTTAAAAATTTTAGCAAAGTGCTAAAGAGATAAATTTTGGGATGGAAAGCGAAGAACAAAACCAACTATATGAATGGACTTTAGAAAAAGAAAAAAATATGGTTTGGTCTATGCGATTAAGAAAAAAGCAAAGAATAGGGTTTTGTTCTATGGGAATAAAAGAAAAAGAAAGGATGGGGTTTCAAAAAGGAAGGATATGATTTGTTCTACAGGATTAAGATAAAAGCGAACGATATGATTTGTTCTACAGGATTAAGATAAAAGCGAACGATATGATTTGTTCTACAGGATTACGAGAAAAGCAAAGAAAAGGGTTTGTTCTATGGTATTAAGAGAATAATTCCAAAGTGTGTGATTTCTTTAAGTTCATGTGGTGATCAATTATTATAGTACTACATGAACCAGGAACCAAACATCACGCCTTCGCAGCTACATGTATCTCAAATAGTAACATATTAAAAATCGAGGTCCATTAATCGATGCGCAATTGTCCAAAGTACAAATATGCCAAGTTCGATCGTACGCAAAGTGGCAGTGGCCCAGGCTTTTTTTTTTTAAAAAGCTTTGCCGCCCAACTTATTTTTTCCTTTGATGATGCAGAATTCAAAGAACAAACATGGCCAATTTCATTTCGATTCTACTTGAATTTGCAGGGTATTGGGGTCTGTTTTGGAAAAGAGAGAGAAAAAAATGTGGTTTAACGTCCACACGACACAAACTAGGTCATTTCGGGACTAACATATGGTTTAATTTTTTTCAATAATTCGCTTGCGCGTAGGCGTCTTTAGCAGTGGGAGGAAACCGGAGGACCTGGAGAAAATCCACGAGGTTGGACAGGCGAACCTACTCCTTGTCACGTACAACCGGGGATTCGAAACCACGTCAGTTGACTCAATGACAGGCTTTATGATACAGTGCGCACGTTCTAGCCATTCGGCCATCCAACCCCCCGTTTTAAAAGAGTGTCACCACAACCAAAGATTATCAAATGTATTACAATGAGTTCCTGGTTCAAGAATGTGAAATGGATGTGCATTAAAGAGAAGACAACATCCAGTAATCACCTGTTTCCTCATCAGCTGATAGTATATAAATAGAATTATTTATCATCAACATCATCTATTTCTTATGAAATTATTACGTTACCTTTTTCTTTAACATTCAACAAAAATATAATTCCAATACCTTGCACAAACAGGGATTGAAATGTTTTGTTCCTTTAAAAAGCAATTTCTTGTTAAAAGCTGAAAACATTTGTCCCTGTTTAAAAATAGACCATTGCTGAGATCTAATTGACCATGTGCAAGTTTAAAATTGTCTGGAAGCAAATGTTGAAGTGACAAATGTTTTCGTTTTTGTAACGACTTTAATTACCCTGTTTGTGTTAGGCAGAAGAACATGTGTTAATAAAATATCTGGACAGACACCGCTGCAAACCACCAGAGCGCTGTGAACAAATCTCTGTATTGTATACCAGTTCTTGGGGGTCGCACAGCTATCAACCTGGTTTGGGACAGTCATACCTGTGATTGTACAGTCTGAAAATGCCTGAAACTACTGTTTCTTAGACCGCCTCAAACCACCCAAGTTATGTATAGTGCTGGTTATTGCGACTGCAGTTGTGATACAATACGTATTCCGATACAGGTGCCATGGTACGATTCATATAACGATTCATAACCCTGTCAATATTTACCAAGAAATCCACAGGATAAATGAATAATTGATATTTTTATTAGAGCCACTAAAACATGGAAAGAAACTTGCAATCAAAAAAAGGATCAAACAATTTAAGGGTGTTTGTGAAAAGACGTGGATAATGACAAGTGTGTGACGTGGATAATTACAAGTTTGTGACATGGATAATTACAAGTGGGTGACGTGGATAATTACTAGTGGGTGACGTGGATAATTACAAGTGACAAAAACATAAAAAAAAGAATCGTGAATAATTGATTCACCGATTTCAATATGTCAATCCTGAGGTGAATCACAATACGTTGATTCAATAATATATCATGCTAGCACTCGATGACTATTTAAGTGACTCAGGAAGTTAGGGGATGTCTATATATGGAAAACTAGTTACTACGTTAATGAGTTAACCATGCATAAAACCAATGTATCTTATAAGATAAGTGGGTGGGATTGGTTTTGTTGGGTTTCTTTTGACTCACAAAATCCCCTTTCTCTGCCAGTCCTTGATAAATAGAAACCCAATTCTGCATTGCTCACTTCTGGATCCATTGCTTGATTCATGCTAGGATTGTAATGTTTTATATGTCAGTAAATAAAACATTTATCGGAATCCATTCTACCACTGACAAGACAAAGATTGTGTAAAACTTACGTAATTCTGATTGTATATCTCCAGTAGATCGAGGTTTAACATGAGAAAATACAATACACTGATTCTCTTTCAATGCTCCTTGTTCCGCGAAATAAGTAAATCTAAAAACAACATGAAACAACGTGCAAACATCCAACACAACATTCAGTTAAATAAAATACAGTGACACTGTACAGACAATTAAATGTACATGCAAATTTGTTAATTTAGCTTTTGTGCACTGAGAGGGGGTTGGATGGCCGAATGGTTAGCGCATGTGGTTTCGATTTCCCCCTGTTTGCCTGTCCAACCTTGTGGGTTTTCTCCAGGTCCTCTGGTTTCCTCCCACTACTAAAGTCCCCTAGATGCAAGTTTATTATTGAAATAAAATTGAACCATTTGTTAGTCCCGAAATGACCTAGTTTGTGTTGAAAAGATGTTAAACCTCCCCCTCTCTTTTGCTCTGAGAGTAATTCCATATGGATTAAAATAACAAGGAGGGATCCAGAAGTTTGATGAACATGACATATCCACTTGGCTCACCAGAATCTTGATGTTTTTGCCAAGCTATTGTAATTTCGCCTGACAATCTGTTATGGTAGCTTTGTTATTCTTCTTCCACTATTAGTGTTTTACAACCGCTTCCACCAAGGGTGATATCGCAGACAAGTTGTCTTATTTTACTATGCTTAGTGCATGTGCAGGGATGTTGTCTGTTGGAGGAAACCGGAGTACCCGGAGTAAACCCACGAGATTGAGAAGGCGCACCTATCTGCAAGCCACATATACTCACACCAGGGATAGAAACCAAGACCTCGAGCCAGAGGTGACTGGTCAGCCAGAGTTCGAAGCGCGACACTTTAGACGACTAGATAGGGTTAAATGTCCACTCGACACAAACTTGGTCATTTCGGGACTAACATATGGTTTAATTTTTTTCAATACTTCGCTTGCGCGTAGGGGTCTTTAGCAGTGGGAGGAAACCAGAGGACCCAGAGAAAACCCACGAGGTTGGACAGGCGACCCTACTCCTTGTCACGTACAACTGGGGAATCGAAACCACGCCAGTTGGCTCAATGACAGACCGTATGATACAGCGCGCGCGTGCTAACCATTCGGCCATCCAACCCCCCTCCAAAATAAGGGTTTGGTAAAAACTTATGATGGGCCTCTTTTTAAACCAACCAAATCCCTCCCTGGAGATTATCTACTGTTCATATTTTGATTTTTTTTTCTTGAATAAACTTTAAATAATTAATGAGTATATTTTGGTCATGAAATTGTCTGAGAAATACAAAATCTTGATCCATGAATTTGAAAAATTTTCCTTTTCTTTAATAACCATTGTCTGGGTCACTTTAAAACATGCAACAAAATACACTGTAACGTTGATATCGTTGACTAAGAAACAAGTAACTGTTATAAATGAAAATATACGACACTAATAGATCAAAGTCATCAGTATGTGTATTAGTTAAAATTGTTAGTAATCAGGCAGTAGTCATTAAGTAGGTGTTTTGTCACTAAGGTGTTAAAACTGTGACTATTGAATGATATACAACAATATTGGTTAGGTTTGTCTATTCAATAGTGATGGGGGTTATTAATAGTCACATTTTTTACAGCTATTTACACACTTGCTAATTAATGACAACTGTATAATTTCTAACTACTTTCTATACATACTAAACATTAGATTAGAATACTGATCAATTATATGATTTAATGACAAAAATTGTCATTACTAAAAGGTCATTAGTCAACGGTATCAGCTTACACGGTATCAGCTTACACGTGATAATACAACATAAAACAGTAACATGTTAAAAATAAAATTAAGAATGTGAAACCATGGTGAAATGAAAAATTGTTTTAAAGAGGCGGGGAGCTGTGGTGGCTCAGTGGGTAGGATGCTAGCTCGCTACCCTGGAGGTCCCGTGTTCGTTCCCGGTGTTGAACAAGAAAGTACATCTGGGTATTCTGGATTGGTTCCCCTTTGTGCAGGATGGTGGGTCTTGCACGGCATAATGTATAGTCATTCGGATGGGACAAAAAGCGAGTTCCTGTGTACACATATCGACATGCACAGAAAAGAACCCTTGACAGTCAGAATTCGAAATTTTGCTGTGAATGATTTTTTTTATTATCCATTCTAATAAAAAATAGAGAGAGAGAGAGAGAGAGTTTAACATCAACTAGACACAACTTGGTATATTCAGGAATAACATATGGTTCAACTTTATTTCAGTAAATCGTTTGCACCTAGGGGTCTTTAGCAGTGGGAGGAAACCAGAGGACCCAAAGAATCCCCACCAACGAGGCTGGAAGGCAACCCCCCTCCTTGCTCCTTGTCACGCCACTTGACTCAATGACATGTGTTAACCATTCGCCGCCACCCCCAATGCCTTTAAACATATCTGACAAAATTTTAGGCACTTATTTTGAACTTGATTCTAGACATGTATTAGAAATATAATTATAAAATCTGATGAAAGACAAATCTGTGTCGAGGTAAATGTGAGAGAGAGAGAACTTGGGTTTAACGTCCACTCGACACAAACTAGGTCATTTCGAGACTAACATATGGTTTAATTTTATTTCATTAATTTGCTTGCGCATACGGGTCTTTAGCAGTGGGAGGAAACCGGAGGACCCGGAGAAAACCCACGAGGTTGGAGAGGAAAATGTAAAGGAAACAGAGGAATTGTGTCTGACTGAAACCAGAGCTTGTGTCTGACAGGTGCCGTATTTCCAGACTTGTGTTGGACATTGTGTGACAGGTGCCGTATTTCCAGACTTGGGTTAGACATTGTATAACAGGTGCTGTATTTCCAGACTTGTGTCGGACATTCCAGATTTGATCACAGAATACTTGAAAATCCAACAACCAGTCGGAAAATAGAGTCACTCACTCAATAAGCTGTAACCAATGGATACAAGAACTTATGTTGGGTGGTCGAATGGTTTAATGCATGTGTGTTAGATCACAAGGTCTGTTGTTGAGTCAAGTGGTGTGGTTTCGATTCCCCGGCTTGTTTGGTTTCCTCCCACTGCTATTAAATTGAACCATATGTTAGTCTCGAAGTGACCTACTTTGTGTTGAGTGGACAGTAAACTCTAAAAATATCTCCCTCTCCCTCCCTCTGTCTCTCTGTCTGTCAGTCTCTCTCTCTCTTTCTCTCTCTCTGTGTGTGTGTGTGTGTGTTCATATATACAACATTCTAAGTAGTGCTAACAAAACATTATTCTGAATTCCCCCCCTCCCTCCATTCCCCACCCCACCCCAAACATAACCATTAATCAAACAGTGGTGGAAAATAAAATTGTTATTAGTTATTATTAAAAAAGGTTCCATAAATAACTTACAACAAATCATGCTACAGTGACTGGGTGATCAAACAACATGTAATAGACACAATCATCATGCCGTGTAATACTTACGAGTACGTTTTTTAATTCGTTCGGCTGTTGTAGGTTTCGTATTCGAGAAACAGATACACTGTTCCTGTCTTATACCCGATGATGAGAAATAATTTAACCTATACGGGGAGACAACTACATTATTTGAAAAATTGCTTTTTCAAACGAAATCATAAACGTTAATCCGGTCGATGTGGTTTCCCTTGTCAGTGGTGCAGGACATAGCGCTTGGCAAGGAGACAGTTTCGTGTTGTTTGGACGGGAGGGATTAACCGAGGTCCTATGGTACACAGTATTGGTGTCCTGTGTACGTAAAAGAACCCTTGACAAGATTGAATTTGAAATAAGAGCAGTGCCACTGTCCGCGCAAAATGCCCCACTGTAAGACAAAGTCAGTGTAGAAATGTATGACTTTAAGCCCAATTTCATTTATTCCAGTCACTTGCCATCAGCAATTCGACAATATCTGGAGAATTTACACTGTCAATCTAATTAAAATACAGATCTATATTTCGTTTTTTTTTTTTTATACTTACGATGGTCTACACTACATGAAGATCTGACCAGTTTTTTTAGTGATAGGTCGTGTCAGAGGTCATACAAGTGGCTTTTGACCCTATGATGTCAGACATTTGATTAACCAATCAGCATTAATGTTTCTAGTGCCGTAGTGGAATACGCACAGTTCCGTGCACCACATGTCAAAAGCTTGCTGAAACAGACTGTTTCAATGCCTAAACCCTCACATCATCCAGAACACCTTAGTGATAACAACTCTTCCAGATCCTAGTGTAGTAAAGACAAGTAAAACGAAATTTTGAACTATAAAAAAACAAAACGAAATAGGATCTGTGTTTTAATCAGATTGTTACACTGTTGTTTATGTGAAAAATCTAATAATTCAAACAACATTTGAAGTCAGAAAAAAGAAATGCAATTGTTAGATTTAGCTCTTATATAATACAACTTTAAGGGAGAAACTCGACTGAGTAACACCTTATTTTCTTTAAATAAAGATTTGAATATTCAACTTACAAATATTCTAATTCTTTATCATGATTGGACTGATCTGGATTATATACAAATACTATACCATTAACATCTCGAGCTATTGCTGGCCAACATGTCTCAAACCTGAAAAACAACAATCACAGACTTCAAATAACAGATATTTAATTAACAAATAACCATGGCACCAGATACTTAATTAACAAATAACAATGGCAACAGATATTTAATTAACAAATAACCATGGCAACACATATTTAATTAACAAATAACGATGGTAACAGATATTTAATTAGCAAATAACCATGATAACAGATATTTAATTAACAAATAACCATGGCAACACATATTTAATTAACAAATAATGATGGTAACAGATATTTAATTAACAAATAACGATGGCAACAGATATTTAATTAACAAATAACGATGGCAACAAATATTTAATTAACAAAGAACGATGGCAACAGATATTTAATTAGCAAATAATGATGGCAACAGATATTTAATTAACAAATAACGATGGCAACAGATATTTAATTTACAAATAACGATGGCAACAGATATTTAATTAACAAATAACGATGGCAACAGATATTTAATTAACAAATAACCATGGCAACAGATATTTAGTTAACAAATAAGGATGGCAATAGATTAATTACCAAATAAACGATGGCAACAGATATTTAATTACCAAATAAACGATGGCAACAGATATTTAATTAACAAATAACGATGGCAACAGATATTTAATTAACAAATTAACACGTCGCACATACCAATAATTAAAGATGCATTATGTAAGAGCTAAATCTTCTTATTGCAGGTCTTTTTTCTGGCTCCACAATCAACTCTCTAGACCATCCTATGGTTGTGATTTTTAATGGATTGAAACACTGCTGCTATTCAATAGTTTATCATAACAATGGTAGCAATGAAAATCGAGATTATGCTGTTCTTGTCAAAACTTCAAACACATTAATCAGAATAAAGTAATTTGAATGAATTTTTCAATATACATGTACTCCTTTTTCATTATCTATTTTGAACTATTATAGCGAGAACTGTCAGCTCTTTATCTAAATCTTACATAATGTATCTTTAAATGTTTGTCTATAATAATTTGTATTCTTACTTTTTATCACCGCTAACATCCCACAATTCAACTTCAACACTTGTCCGCGACTTCACATCAGATGATGGAACTTCGAATTCTAAAATTCTACACAAAAAAAAAATTAAACATAAATAAATTAATGAGGACTATAGATAGTACTTGCAGTTGTACACATGTACCTTATAAAATGTCAGGCAGTAATGATCTAGTACCGGACATTTTGTACTTTGTGTCAGACACAGAAAGAGAGAGAGAGAAATGGGATTTAACGTCCACTCGACACAAACTAGTTCATTTCGGGACTAAAATATGGTTTAATTTTATTTCAATAATTCGCTTGCGCATAGGGGTCTTTAGCAGTGGGAGGAAACCGGAGGATCCGGAGAAAACCCACAAGGTTGGACAGGCGACCCTACTCCTTGTCACGTACAACCAGGGATTCGAAACCACGCCAGTCGACTCAATGACAGACTTTATGATACAGCGCGCGCACGCTAACCATTCAGCCATCCAACCCCCCACACAGAAAAAGACTAGGCGATTGAATGCAAAGCAGTATATATATACATTCATATTACCATTTATTATTATATGTGTTGCGACCCATTTGTGTCCATTTCTAGGTGCCAAAGAATAGTGATTTAGCTCCTTTAATATTCTACTTTTCTGCTCTGAATGGGCTAATGAAGATGGGATAACTGAAATGGTGAACGAAGTCTGCCATAAATTTTTCGCAGACTTTATCATATCTTGCCCACCTTATCAAAACGGCTGAACATTTGTACGGTATTTAAAGGATGTGTACCCTTCCATTTCATCTGTTCATTCATTGCAGGGGCATTATAAGTTAGGAGTGTATAAGAAGGCCTTTATCATCATTCAATTTTTAAACATGGTAATCAACACATGCATAAAAGTTGACTGAATCAGGCCTAACTATAACATTGATGGTACAGAATCTTATTTGTTTTTATCTAACAATTGTGCCCTGTACTACTTCTGTTATAATATAATTCTCTACACAAGTCTCGCTATCCAGGATATGACTATTCTTCAATAATATGACTATAATCATACGGAAGTATAGGAAATGAAATGGGGTGTAACGTCCTACAGTTCTGCTCTGACTGGCTAATGAAGATGGACATCCATGTATGCCATGAGGGAAATTTTACATGCACGCCTTTGTGTAGACAGGACCTCGGTTTTTCGTCCCATCCAAACAACTAGATGTTGTGCAACACTGACAAGGGGGAACCACGACGGAAAATCCACTCACTAAGCCAGCGCGGCTCCACCTAAATGGTCAAATCGTGTAAATTTGAAAAAATGTCAACTATTACTGTCCCTCATAAAAATAAATATACAATGTACCTGACACCCTGCGTTGGTTGATAATCGCCACCAGCAGAATCAGTAGAATCACTTAAAAAATTACTTAACACGGTCTTACCACTCTGTAATATTAAATATCAAACATTATTTAAACATTGTCTAAAAATAAACCAACCCATAAGAGCGAGAGAAAAAGAGAAATAGAGAGAGAGGGTTTAACGGCCACTCAACACAAACTAGGTCATTTTGGGACTAACACATGGTTCATTTTTATTTCAATAATTTGCTTGCGTGTAGGGGTCTTTAGCAGTGGGAGGAAACCGGAGGACCCAGAGTTTTGAAGAAGATAAGAAATTTAGCTAACCAGGTAAAAAAAATTGTAATCTTATTAGTCTGTTTTAGTTTTTAAAGGTACAGGGTAGGACAAGCAAAATATGACTAAAATTTTAAATTCTTTCGCCCTTGGTTACCTAAATTTCGCCTTTGTTTTGCTGACATTATTTGTCTATTTTTAGCCTGCAATCTCAGAGAAAAAGCTATTTGACAGAAAGGTGCCTGTTTTAACCAGTGTGTTGTGTTTCACATACTGGCTCTGGCGAAGTTTTATTTTCTCACTGAGATGTTCAATTACATACGTGAATGGGTTAGCATCTAGGTTTACTTGTAGGGTTTGTAGTTGTACTACTGTTGGCTATTCTTTTCAATTTCTATGTCATGTAGCCTAAATTTAGTAAATTTATTTTAGAATTTGAATATCTAAAAGGGGAGGTGGTGGTCGGATACTATGAACGGTGAAAAGGAAACCCTGTGATTCCATATTATATGGGCAAACTGCACTGCAAAGCATATTTTATTTAGAAATAATAGCCCATAGGTATCGGCGATCATGTTTGATCCGACTTCCTTTTCTATTTCCATCACTTTTACATTTTTGGATTAGGGTTAGAGTTTGGGTCAGGTATTTAAGATTAAAGCCTATAAATTCAGGGTTAGGGGTTTAAGATTAAAACCACTAATGAGTTAGAGTAAGTCAGTAATTATGACTCTTAATAAGTAACTGTAAGACAAAATCTTCAACAAGTTGAACAACAATGAAATATTGAGACACAAAAATGTGAGTCACATCAAACATGAATGCCATATTATCAACACTTTCACAGATAAAATAAAAATACCAACCTGACATGGCCCTAACATTAAAATCTTTGCTTTCAGCATTGTGGACTCTAATTTTTGTGCAGACAACAAAAATGTTTTGGTTTGTTGTGGAATCTTAGAAGAGCGCCCCTACTTGTGTGTGGGAAGATAACTCTCACATCGGTAATAGGGATGCAGACCACCAAATACCTCCACCCCCAACTTACTCTACGTGTATCTATATCTCTCATCTCGTTAATCTCTTATAATAATTAGTTTGATCTGCTAAATCCATCTCGTTTCTAATTGTTATCAGTATATTACAGTCTTTCATTTTGTTAATCCGTTGTAATTGTTTATCTTTTTTTTTCTTTTTTTTTTTTCAAAACTTATTACATAACAAATAACAGGTACATCATACAGTATTAATACATTATAGGGTTTATCATTACATTATCTCTACATATAATTATATTATACAATTTCAAAATCATTTATTTAACATTCGTTTATTATTGCCAGTAGATGTTTATCTTTAGTATTGTGTGCAGGGAATACGTTACTTCTATTAGTCTCAAAGGGTACTGTTTTATTATGTGTAATTATATTTAGCTTGGTTTTCCCCCCAAGATGTGTTATCTCCCCTTAAGGAGGCCAGAGTTTTGACATTATTAGCGACCTATTGTGTGCAGGGAATACGTTACTTCTATCAGTCTCAAAGGGTACTGTTTTATTATGTGTAATTATATTTAGCTTGGTTTTCCCCCAAGATGTGTTATCTCCCCTTAAGGAGGCCAGAGTCTTGACATTATTAGCGACCTTTTTTGTACATTTTAAGGGAAAATTTTAAGCTGTTAAGCGGTAGATTAAAGTACAGATCCTTTCCACGAAATGAAAGTCGAAAGTTGAAAGGACTTAAGTACGTTTAGCTACCGTGTTGTTCATATAATTTAATAACAATAATTTTTGTTTATTTCTGTTTTTTGTTTGGGTATGCGGTAAAAATGTTCATTTACATGTATTAAGTATCTTCTTATTAGTTTTAAAAATTTCCAGTTCTAAGAATTTTTTACTTTGTAAAAATGCTCTGTATCTTTCGCGGGTAGGAATATTTGCTTCTATTTTTGATTTATATATGTAATACTTAGTTAAAAATATTATTTGATTTACAAAAGTCCATTTGTTAATATTGTCAAAAACTGATTTATCTAGGCAACCAAGGTGAAATTCCTTTTGTGTTATATTTACGTTTATATTTGCTTTTGTAAGAATTTCATACATTTCGTTCCATATTCGTTGCATGTAACTACAGTGTATAAACAAATGATTTACAGTTTCAATATCTGAAAGACAGAAAGAACACAGAGTTGATTCCGTCAGTCTTAATTTACAGTAATTTATTTGTATAAATTATTCTATGGATGTACTTATATTGGAAGTTCTGTAATTTAGAGTTAATATTTACATGGTGAGCTAATTTGAATATCATTTTTATATCATTTTCTTCAAATTGGTGTATATTTAGTTCTTCCTCCCATTTAGTCATTGATTTTGCTTTTCCGTATTTAGCTAATACCATTTGGTTAAAAATGTCTTTAGCAGTTATATTTAATAGATCTTTTTTATACCATGCTTCCAAATTTCTGTTGATATCATCTATAGCTTTGTTGTACAGCTTTGTTTATCAATATATTACTTCTTTCATCTCGTTAATTATTTGTAATTAATGATTAATCTGTTATATGGTTTCCAATAGTTATCTATATATTGCACCATATTTTTCTTAAATATCATTATTTGCTTGATAACGATATCTGCATGTGTATCGAAACGTCGCAAGTGTTTTTAATTTGTGAAATCTACCTCTATATGTCTTATAAGGATTATATCTAGATATTTCGTTTCTTTTTTTTATACTTTCGATGGCCTACACTACATGAAGATCTGCACAAATGTACTGAAAGGTCGCGTCAGAGGTCATACGAGCGGCTTTTGGCCTATGGCGTCAGACATTTGATTAACCAATCAGCATTGATGTTTTTGTAGTGGATTACCCACAGTTCCGTGCACTTCACACCAAAAGCTCGCCGTAACAGACCGTCTCATTGGCTAATCCCTCACATCATCCAGAACACGTCTTTGGTAACAACTCTTCCAGATCCCAGTGTAGTAAAGACAAGTAAAACAAAATTTTGAACTATTAAAAAAAAACAAAAAAACGAAATAGGACCTGTGTTTTAATCAGATTGGCTTTACGTGTAATGTTATTTTTTGCTCTATGAATGGAATGACCTTAACAGTCACCGGGCATCTATTACATTTAAATCGATCTTATATATTCTAGATATTATGTGGCTTGAGTAACACGTCAAAATCAGAAATATGAGACGAGAGAGAGAGAGAGAGAGAGAGAGTCGAACACCAGGAGAGTAAATGAAAACTAAATATTTGTTTTGAAATAGGTTAAATGGGTGAGCTGAAAGTAAAGTCGCCGTGTATTCGAGCGAACGATATGTGTCAAATTACAGGTCATTTCCTAATAATTAGTGGAAATGGAGTAATTTCCACAGCCACCCCATGACCATATTTGTTAATGAAATGTTTTCGATTATATGAGAATAATAGGCAATTAAAAGGTGCCAAATCTTTTTTCGACCTTTAAATTAAAAAAGAAACAAAACCCCAAACATTGACGTCATATAATGTTATGGATAATATGAAGATAATATTGGGTAATGACATTTTATAGATAATATGAGGATACTTAATGTGTCAGTTCATTAAATATAAAAACAAAAAAACCGAAACAACCTGTTAGTTTATTGCCTACCGATTGACACATTCATTAATCAATTGATTAAAGTTGCCTATACCGATCATCTATTCTCCGTAATAAATGAAATGAAATAGGGTTTAACGACCTACTTCCTCTTACCAAGTGGGGTGGGGGGTGGATGGCTGAATGGTTAGCACGTGCGTGCTGCATCATAAGGCCTGTCATTGAGTCAACTGGCGTGGTTTCGAATCCCCGGTTGTACGTGAAAAGGAGTAGGGTCCCCTGTCCAACCTCGTGGGTTTTCTCCGGGTTCTCCAGTTAACTCCCTCTGCTAAAGACCCCTACGCGCAAGAGAACTATTGAAATAAAATTGAACCATATGTTAATCCCGAAATGACCTAATTTGTGTCGAGTGGACATTAAACCTCATCTCTCTCTCTCCCTCTCTCTCTCTCTCTCGCTGTGCCAACCGGGATAATATGCCACGGAGATACGCCATGGAGTATGATGTGAGGGATATTTTCCCGGGCATCGGCGTTTCCGCCTACTCTTCACAGAATTCCTACTGTAAAGTGTGTGGACGGAAACGTGTCTATGAGACCACGGGTTTTTGTCCTGTCGACTAAACTAGACACTGTCCCTTTCCAGGCTCTCTATTCTGGAAAATACGAGGAACTTTCCGGGTCAATATCAGATCGAACCCATTTTATTTGATTTTGTACTCGGCCTTTTGGTTCATTTAATTAATTTTGTTTTTATGCTTAGGGTCTTTTTTTTTATTTAATTTTGTTTTATTATGTTTTTTTTTTTATTCTTTATATTTGATTTATGGATCTTTTTATTTAATTTCTGCAGACTTTTTTAGGTCACTAAATTATTTTTTTTATGCTTTGGGGTCTTTTTATTTATCTATTATTATTTTTTTTTTTTTTTTTGCTTTTGGGTCTTTTTTTTTATTTAATTTTGTTTTATTATGTTTTTTTTATTCTTTATATTTATTTGGTTTATGGATCGTTTTATCTAATTTCTGTAGACTTTTTAAGGTCACTAAGTTATTTTTTTGGGGTCTTTTTATTTATTTATTTTTTGTTTTATTTTATTTTTGTTTTGCTTTTGGGTCTTTTTATTTAATTGTCTTGTATGCCTTTAGGTATATTTTTTTAATTGTGTACTTATATAGGCTTTTGGGTCTTTTTTATTATCTTATTTGATGTACACGATGACGTCATTTCTCATTTAAGGCGTCTAAGTGGCAAAATATCACACTGATATTTTTCTAATACATAAAAAAAATGTTTTAGAATTTAATTTGTCGGATGAAAAAAGTTAATATTTGTTGCTCATTAAGTCGCGTCGATGTCATCCTTTATCAGTGATTGTCGCGGCCTAGCGGATCAGTGTGAAACGTCTCTATGAGTACCATCATCGTAGACGGAATGTTTCCTTGTATAAACAATACTGTAGATAGTACAGACGCCTGTCGGAACGAAATTCATATTGATCGATTGAGTAGGTTGAGGGCGGGGGGTGTCAGCATATCGAGCCAATGTTTTGAACTAATGCAAATTATTATGGGGTGTGGGGGCCTTGGGGAGGAGGGTAGTAAAGATCCCAGGAGACCGTGACACTGTAACAGAGTCGTACTTGAGAGTACAGGGTTGATCGTGTCAGTTTAGATTATTTGTGAGAAGTATAATCGATGGAAGCACTTTAATGACGTCTCGATTATACCAATGTCTATTTTCATCCGTTCTAATTACGCAATTTTAAGAATAATAAATAATTAATGTGTCAAATCTTTATATGACCTTTTAGTGAAAATAAAAAAACCCAAAAAAAACCCACGTAATTTGTATTTAAAACCGGTCCACACATGTTGACATTATCGAGCGGATGGTATAACTTTTATTTTTATTTAATTATTCCACAGATAAACAAGTTTATCGCCAATGTCGAATGGCCCATAGATTACTGATAGATATAAATGTCGGTTATAATAGTGATAATAGGTAATTAATCTGTCAAACATTTTCATGTAACTCTTTAAAAACACAGCAAAACCCAAACGATCTGGACAAGTTTACATCTAGCTGATTCGGTCTCAATCCTATTACGTGTCTTGTGACAAAATATGAAGACTTGTTTGTTGCTGTTGCTTGTGATCGCAGGTATACTAGACATTTATTTGATTATAGTTGAATTAATTAATTAGTTAGACATTTATCTGATTGTTGGTTGAATTAATTACTGTCTGAACCTTCCTATTTTATAAACAAATTTCTTCGATTATGAACAAACTATTTAACTTTGGTTATTATAAACTTACCAGTGTGTTTGAAATCAACTCCGGTTATATAAAATCCATTGCACAATTAAATATCCCAACAAATAAAAACGTTGTCTCTTGAAAAATTTGACGTGTTTACTTAAATTTTCTACAAAGTGAAATAAAACATGCCTTTCGTCACGTGTTGGGCGAAATCAATGAAGCTGTTGTGGGGGTGTTTAATTTTGACAGAGAGTTTGACAACCACGTGTTGCAGTGAAAAAAAAAGTTAAATAGTTTGTTCATAATCGAAGAAATCCGTTTATAAAATAGGAAGGTTCAGACAGTAGACATTTATCTTACCATTGGTATCAATAAAGATACATTATGCAAGAGATAAATCTGCCTGTTTCAGGTCTTTCTTCAGGCCTGAAATGTTATCTAAATTATTAATTAGACATTAATTAACATATCCAGACCATAACCAACTCTAGATGTCATCGCTAGCCTGCTATATTTACTGGATTAGGATCCCATCTGCTGCTCTACGTTCATTCATGATTAAATCAAGAAATAAATAATCGAGACTATGTTTTTATAGTACCGACTTTAGTAATGATGATCGAGACTAGGTCGAAAATTCAATCGCTAAAATCTCGGTTCATAGTGAATCAATTTGATTGAAATTTTCAGCTAGTTTTTAACTCTATTATAGTGAAAACTGCCAGCTCTTTATCTAATCTCCCATAACGTATCTTTAATTAACCATTTATCTTACTGTTGGTATTATTAATTAGACATTTATCTGAACGCTAATTAATTAATTAGACATTTATTTGGTTGCTGACTTTATCCAATATGATTAGAATTGGCGGGCGCAGGGTATTTGGTTGAGGGCCGAGATAATAGGGCGGGGCAATGGTGATTTCTGGCACATCTGAGCCCTAAATATAACATTCAGTTTCATCAACAACAATCTCACTATACTACAGTAATGAATGTAATTTAATAATAACTGATTTATTTTTTACAGGGTGGAGGGCACATGGATCCCACACTGACCATTAATTAAATCTGCATATATTGTTGTTAGATCTGGATACGAAAATGAAATGAAATGAAACGCGGTTTAACGCCCTACTGTTCTGCTCCTAACTGGGCTAATGAAGACGGGCATACGCCATACAGTGTGCTATGAGGGAAATTTTGCCCGGGCAGCGGCACTATGTATGGCCTACTCGATTTCTAACTGTCAAGGGATCATTTACGTGCACGCCAATGTGTACACGGGACCTCGGTTTTTCCTCACATCCGAACGACTAGACATCTGTCCCTGTCAGGCCCCCCATCCTGCATCACTGACAAGGGGAAACCACGTCGGAAAATCCCGATAAACTTTCTTGGCCAGTGCTGGGATCGAACACCCGACCTCCAGCCAGGCTAGCGATCCAGCGTCATACCTACTTAGCCACCGTGGCCCCCAGCCTGCTTCGATGTGGCATTAGGGTTTATCATGTAATTTATTTGTCCAAAAACATGAATGCCCCACTGACAAGAGGGAACCACGCCGGAAAATCCCTATGAACTTTCTCGACAAACACCTGGATCCAACGTCTTACTCACTGAGCCAATTCGACTCCAAAAGAGGAAGTTCTTTTATTTTTGACTTATTATTGCCAAAACAGCTTAGCTAAAAAGCACGAGACAACGTAAATAAGCTATGGTCTTTACATTAAAACATTTTATTTCGATATAAGACATACTTAAACCCACGTATATCTATGTCCCGGTATGATTAGGTTCCTGTTTGGTTTTTTGAAGCAATGGCCCGAGAAATCCCCCTCTGTCCATTGCTGGATTGACTTCTGATACTTGAGTTTTTAAGGGAGTGTGTCTATTCTTCCCGTTCTATCAAATCTATTTCAAGTACAGCAACATGACAGCCCTTCGTTTAATCAGGGGTTTTCCCTAAAACTTTGGACAGTGATTTAAGGTATTAAAAACGGTGAAAGTATTGTTCGTCTCCAAACAGTATTGTTTACATTGTATTCGTTTTGATAGCCTCGTTTGTCATGCAATTAGTTTTTCTGCAATATTCTGCTATGTACTGGTTAATTGGGCACAATAAAATCGTGAGTCATGACGTAACGTTATGTAAACATATTTGGTCCAATTTGGAGCTCTGTTTAAAACGTAATGATATTGTTACGCCGTTAGCTATTGGCTGTTAATCGGACTATTGACCAGTCATTTGCTTCCTTTACAGCAGTGTTAAGTTTGATTAGGTATAATCAAACGAAACGCCGCGAGGAGTATGCCGTTTGGTTTGATAACTTGCTCATTCACTCCTTTTTTTGCTAGTACAATAATGGCGGACCTATAACATAATACACAAATCAGCAAACGGTAGACCTAGAAGTCAAAGCGAACACGATCTCAATCTAATAAACATACAGATTTATATTTCGGTTCGTTTTTTATACTTTCGATGGCCCACACTACATGTAGTAAAGACAAGTAAAACGAAATTTTGAACTATAAAAAACGAAACGAAATAGGATCTGTGTTTTAATCAGATTGACGCGATCTAGATGACTTCCGGTCAAGGCGTATAATCTTTTCTTATATTTCTTACCCTAATAACACCCTTTGTTTTGAGAATTGTTTGGTTGTAGGCTACATATGAAAGATATTTTTGGATGTATATTTTCAGGGTGTTGTTCGGTCCCATTAGACATCCCGGAGCAATGTTTATTTGCTTGCACGCTGATCTATTCTCCAGTATGTGGAGATAATGGTGTTACCTATGACAACAGATGCAACATGAGGTTTCAGGCATGCATGTATGTCAAATTGAACTTTTATAAATATTTCTATTCGAGGTGGTCCTTACAAAATACCATTAGAAATGACATTGGGTTAACGTCCTACTTTATAGCTGGGATTCGGATGAGACGAAAAACCGAGGTCCCGTGTATACATTGGAATGCACGTAAAAGATCCCTTGGCAGTTGGAATTCGATATAAGAGTAGGCGATAGTGCCGCTGCCCGGGCAAAATTTCCCTCATAGCACACTGTGTGGCGTATGCCCGTCTTCATTAGCCCAGTATAGGAGCAGAACAGCAGGACGTTAAACCCCATTTCATTTCATTTCTTTTATAGCTGGGGTGGGGGTGGGGGCTGGATGGCCGAATGGTTAGCACGCGCGCGCTGTATCATACGGTCGGTCATTGAGTCAACTAGCGTGGTTTCGATTCCCCGGTTGTGAGTGACAAGGAGTAGGGTCGCCTGTCCAACCTCGTGGGTTTTCTCCGGGTCCTCTGGTTTCGTCCCACAGCTAACGAACCCCTACGCGCAAGCGAATTATTGAAATAAAATTGAACCATGTGTTCAAATGACCTAGATTGTGTCGAGTGGACGTTAAGACCTATTTCTCTCTCTTTTTTTTATCGCTCGGGCCCGGATTAATGACGATTACGTCATAATGTGGGCTATGCGGGAAATTTTGCCCGGACAACGGCAATACGACCTACTCTTATGCCAATTGTCAAGGGTTATTGTACGCACACTTCCAAAGACTAGACGTTGGTTCCTGTCAGGCCCTCCGTTCTGCACGACCGACACAGGGGAACAGCCCGGAAACGTACCCGAGACCTCAAAGTTAGCGAGCCAGCGCCTTAAATACCGAGTCACAGAGGCTCCCGGGGCCAAATACGACAAAGTACTCCAACGGTGTCACCTATGACAACAGACCCAGTATGACGTAGCAGTATGCCAAATTTAACTTTAAACAAAGGGTCAATTTTGATTACCTCTCCACCTCTCGCCTTTTAATTTTCTTTTTTCACCCAAATGAAAGTGGCAAGTTTTCAGGATTTTTCTTAATTCTTGAATATTCAGTGTTCTTAATTCTTGAATATTCAGTGTTCTTAATTCTTAGTTCTTTTCTTAGTTCTTTCAAGAACTAAGAATTAAGAACACTGAATATTCAATTCTTAGTTCTTAATTCACATTCATTAATTCTCCATTTGTTGTCGTATTTCGATATTTGTATAAAAAATTTACATTTCTCTCTCTTTCGCTAGTCCCAAAATGACCAATAATTATTCAAAGATCATAGACATGGTTTTTACATATTTTACAGCAATGGAATTACAATAGCGGTTCAACACACCGGACCGTGTGACGACAGTTAGAATGTTTGACTGACGTGAATAAAACAAAGAAATTATATATGTGTGTTCTATTTTGTTGTTTTATTCAAGCGTTTGTTAGGAATACATATCCTTAGATGTTAACCAGCACATACTAAAGTCATCGAGTTTGTACACAGATCACAATTCTCGGGAAAGGCTCGTGTACACATTTGCATGCACCTAAAAAAAAACCTTCGACATGAGAGTAGGTCGTGGCGGCGCTACCAGGGCAACATGTTCCCTTATAGCAACCTGTATGGCGTATGCGAGTTTACTGACTGATCCCCAACATCATGGCTCTCCTGCGAATCAACAGGGTCTACTGAATCCAGATGGTGTCTCTTCAAACTTAACGGTATCTGAAATGAAATGAAATGAAATGGGGTTTAACGTCCTACTGTTCTGCTCCTATACTGGGCTAATGAAGACGGGCATACGCCATACAGTGTGCTATGAGGGAAATTTTGCACTATCGCCTACTCTTATATTGAATTCCAACTGCAAAGGGATCTTTTACGTGCATTCGAATGTATACACGGGACCTCGGTTTTTCGTCTCATCCGAAGGACTAGACAGCTGTCATTGTCAGGCCCTCCGTTCTGCACCACTGACAAGGGGAAACCACGTCGGAAAATCCAGATGAACTTTCTCGGCCAATGCAGGGATCGAACACCCGACCTCCAGGCTAGCGAGCCAGCGTCTTAACCAACTAGCCACCTGCTCTCCAAAGAATCTAATGCGTGTTCAAAAAAAACAATGCCATATACGCAAACTACTCTTACAATGTGTACACGGGATCTCGGTCTTTCGTCCCATCCGAATTTTCCGGCATGGTTCTCCCTTGTCAGTGATGCAGGACGGAGGGGCTGACAAGGAAAGCTGTCTAGTCGTTCGGATGGGACAAAAAACAGAGGTCCCGTGTACACAATGGCGTGCACGTAAAAGATCCCTTGACAGTTGGAATTCGATATAAGAGTAGGCCGTAGTGCCGCTGTCCGGGTAAAATTTCCCTCATAGCACACTGTATGGCATATGTCCGTCTTCATTAGCCCAGTTCGGAGCAGAACAGTAGGACGTTAAACACCATTTCATTTCATTTCATTTGTCCCATCCGACCGACTAGACAGCTCTCCTTGTCAGACCCGCCGTTCTGCATCACTGACGAGGGGGAACCAAGCTGGAAAGATTTTAAAGCGAATTTTAAATGCCAAATAAATGATGCTACTTGTCATAATGGCATGTTTATTGTTTCTACAATAGGTAAGCTACAATCTGATTAAAATACAGATCCTATTTCGTTTCGTTTTTATAGTTCAAAATTTCGTTTTACTTGTCTATACTACACTTGGTTCATGTAGTGTAGGCCATCGAAAATATAAAAAAATGAAACGAAATATAGATCTGTATTTTAATCAGATTGGGTAAGCTAATACTTTCATTTGTCTGTGTCTATGTCAGTCAGATAAAATATATTAAAAACCGAAAATTCTGGCAGACAGGGAATTCTTTTAAGCTATTTGTTAATAATTTTGAAGTATGCAAGTTTTCCCCGTTTTCCTTCCACTGCGTAAAGACCCCTACGCACATCTAAAATTATTGAATAAAATGCAGCATGGTGATTTTCTACTTTCTACTCCAGATCGCATTTTGAACCAGACACCTGGCTACGTACGTAACTAACGTACGGAAATTAAATGGTAGCTGGCTTTTTTTAGGTAACCTGTCTCTGATGTTCAGAATGACCTCGCTATAGAGGTCTGCCATGCCTCACAACAAATTGCAGGTAACCGCGTGCAGACTTCTCGATAGATTAATTACTTTCGGCAACGATGCATTCATTTTATATCAGATGAATAAATCTGACGAATCGCCTAAAAATCTCTTACCTGATAAACCTAATATGACCTCAATGGATGCTCAAGCGATAACTAAAAATCAGGGCCCTGTTTCTCGAAATCTTAACTAAAGATAAAATCCCAATTTTAGTAGATACTTCAATTTTGATTGGTTAAGTGCTAAAATCAATCTAATATTATCCAATCAAATAACTAAAATTTGAATTTTATCTTAGTTAAAATTTCGTGAAATAGGCCCCAGCCTTCTAGATATAGCACTACGTGTCTGGAGTTTGAGACTAGAAACACCGAACACCGTGGAAAAACACTCTATTTCACGGTGGAATCTCGGAGAATCGCTAGCGAAACGGCAGCTTGCCAAATCACCGCGAAATAGGGTGTTTCACGGTGAATTATAGTGTTTCGCGGTGGAACACGGTGAATCGCTTGAGTGCCGATATCATCCCGATGTAAGCATGTTGACGGAAAATGTAATTTATTTAAGTTGAATACAAGATATGTTAACCGTTGGCGAGGCAGCTACGGTCGTATTTTTTTATTTCTAACACACTGTACATGTATAACGTGGTGCCACCGTGTACGGCGTATGTAAACAATGAATAACTTACAACGTATCATTTCATCTTATTGGCTGCTACCAAATCCAAACTTTGAATTATATACGATGAGATTTTACACACTACTTCATTACTCGCAGCTTTAGTTAAACTAAATCCATAAAGCACAACGCCATAAATCACTTCCGCAATGTGGTTAACCGTTAGTCACGTGGTCTGAAACGCGCGAAAACATGAGATGTTGGGTTCGACACGGGGACTATATTCTTAGCAAATCTTGACTGTCACCGGTACATAATAACAATGTATTATGACGCATTAAAACAATATGGGTGGGAAGGGGTACTGTGACAATATACATCTACTGGGTGCCCCTCATTTCATTTCGGTAGAAGCGGATATTAAATAAAGCCATTTCACACAGACGCGTACATGGCATATATTTATACAATGGCCACACGTGTGTTAATTCTCGTCATCACCCCGTTATAATTTACTTATTTTGAGTACACTTCTGAATGATTCCATTCCTTCGTACGTTCAACTTCCCGATTTTCTACTGCATATACATATCAGCAGCTCAAAAGCTATACTAGACGGTGTAAGCGCAAGTTTCGTGATTGAACCTGCATCGATATTGCATAATAAATCCATAACCGACAATTAAAGAGATGTTTTGGGTAGCATTTTATTCTTTTGGTTCCATTGTCATGATTTTTATTGAAAATCGAAAGTAAGTTAATCATGTAATACAAATGTACAACGTATACAAATCATAATATTTTACAGTCAAAATTAAATAATCATACAATATATTCTTTTGGTTCCATTGACATGATTTTTATTGAAAATCGAAATTAGGTTAAACATGTACATGTAATACATATGCACAATGTATACAAATCATAATATTTTACAGTCAAAATTTAATAATCATACATGCACTAAAAGTGAATTCATTTTTTATTGCAGTTAGTACATGTATTTACTCACATAAAGTCTTGACACTTGGTAAACAATGTATTCAAATCCATCGCAAACACCTTTTTTTTCTTCTTTTTAAAAAATATTTTGTCTACACACACACATAAAATGTTTGTTTTTTTCTATTTAAAAATTATTTTGTCTATACACACATAAAATTCATTTTCGTCTTAGAAATTCGTTAATCTTTACGACCACGCGCTCTTGCCAGGCATGTTTTTCTTGCACTTGAGGATAATGATGTAAAACATATCTTACGACGAATGATTTCCGTCGTGTATCGAGTTCTAGCTTATTGCATCTACCCCCACCGAAATACGAATATTTCTGCCGTAAGTTGTCGGGTCCGGTCAGTTCCGGAAAAAGTCTTTGTACTATTTTAGTTGCGAAATGGCCGGCATTAAAAGCATGGAGGTGCATGGCGTTCAGATCTTCAGCAGAAATACGAAATTCCGGTGGGATATCACCAAATTTTGATGTGTCAGTTTCAGGCGTTGGCAGCGTCTGTGTGGCGGGCTGGGGACTAGGTACTGGTGGTATCTGCTGATCTTGTCCCTCGCCATGAGGGGGGAGTCTCTGTAGTATCAACAAAACAAGATTATTCATATCCTTTAATTCTTGTCGCAGTCCCTTGACTTCTAGTTGTAGTTCATGCTGCTTTTTATTCATTGTCTTCATGTACCTTTCTACTGCTGAGAGTGTTTTCTGCCTGTTCCTATTAGGTGTCCTAAAAAGCTGCCTACATGTAATTTCACAATCTTGTAAATCTGGCAGGGCTTGCAGGAGGGACTGTTCTTCAGACGTAGAGGGCGATTCGACATCTCGGGGTACTGTTACACGTACGGGCACTGGTATTCTTGATGATGCCTGGAAGACTGATTCTGGTGTTGAGCTAGTTGAATAGGAGCTCGAGGATACATTAGAAATTGACAGATCACGTGGGTCATTGGAACTGAAACTTTCTAGCGTCGTTCGACGGATAACTGATGCCATTTTCTGAAAAGACAAGAGAATAAAATATATTTATTTTTATTCATTCAACAACACTTCAATATTTTGAGGGTTAAAGAATTGGACTTTTAATATTTAATAATGACATCAGATGAAAAAAAAGACAAATAAGTTTGAACTGCTTGTCTCAGATGCACTATATAAATCTGTACTACATTGCTATTATGGAAAATGGCTGCGAGTTTTAATTTTAAAATATTTTCCAAAGTACTCGCTTGTTTTCTAAGCTGAACATGAAATTAAGAGACTTGGGTTAATTAATTTACTGATAAGAACTCTAACACTTAGCAGTAACTTTGTGTCTGACCTCAGCCATTTCTTAATTTGTCACACCATGGAATAGACACGGCACATTGACATGTCACTTGTTAATTAGACTGAAACCATTTGAATATATAAATATGATGACACGTGTGCGCATGTATATTTTTTGCATATCTGTTCATGTGTATTGTCGTAGTCGATTCCTCCATAAAACCCAAGAAACCAGTAGCTCAATTCATAAAAATGCCTGCTACTCGTATACCACACTTGGATAAATTAAAAATTGTTGAACTCCACAAGAAAGACTGGAAGTGTTCTGCTATACATAGATACCTTAACCAATCTAATGTGAATGTGTCTTTGTCCGGTGTAAAATATACGGTAACCGCATATATTGAAGGACGATTTGACAACAAGTGCGTATTGACTGAAAAAACCCACCATTTTAACAACTTGTGTTCCGATGACATAGTATTTATTGATAACGAATTTCAACAGAACCCAGCACAGTCTGCCAGGGATATCCAGAAAACACTTTCAGCACACGGCACAGACACCTCGATTAGTACAGTCAGACGCGCCATTGATTTTGCCGGTTATACATCAACGAAACCACGATATTGTCAACTAATCAGAGACCAGAATAAAGAAAAAAGGGTTGAATTCTGTAGACATTTATTAGAGACCAATGACCAGTTTGATAATGTGATATTTACAGACGAATGCTCAATACAACTACACGATAACAAAACAGTTGCATATAGACAAAAAGATCAGAGAGCACCACAACAGTGTCGCCCAAAACACCCATACAAAGTTCACTTGTGGGGGGGTATTAGTCGTAAAGGAAAAAGCCAACTTCTTATATTTGATGGTATTATGGACAGTGTTTTCTATACAGAGGAAATTTTAAAAAAAACTTTACTACCATTCATAAATAAGAGATTTCACGATGGACATCGCTTCCAACAGGATAATGATCCAAAGCACACATCCCGACTTGCAAAAACATTTATGGAGGACAATAACATTAACTGGTGGTGCACCCCCCCCCCCCCGAAAGCCCAGACTTAAATCCAATCGAAATGGTGTGGAATATGCTGAAGCGCTACGTATCGAAAAAGAACCCCACCACAAAAGAAGAACTCTGTAATTACTGCCAAGACTTTTGGTACAACGTGCTTACGCGTGACATATGTAATCGCTTTATTGATCACATGTACAAGGTTGTTCCGGTTGTTGTGGTGGTGGGTGGGAAAGCCACGGCTGATATGCCTAAAAGACTTTTTGGGTCCGAACGTTCATTCGGGAAGGACAGTAATCATTTTAATCAAAAACTCCTAAACGACCCTAAAGTCAGAAAACGATTGCAATAAAATTATTAAATTGTTGTATATTTTTGTTATGTTGTTTTTGTGAAAACTATTTACCTTTCTTTTCGGTTGGGGTAAGCGACTCGTCGTTAAGGTACGCTTTGGTGTCGGGATTGTACTGGGGTTCTTTTGATGCTCATCTTTCTTCTTTTGTCCCATCTCCCTCTTTAGCCTTGACAATGTCAAGTAGTCTCCAGTCTTTATAATAACAGCGTCAGACACATCTTCGGGTTTGTTATATTGCACCTTGTACTTCCCATTCTCCGCAATCCTACCCTCTTCTAATATCCTACTTCTGGGAACAATCAGTAAGCCACCGTCGTCAAACTTAACCAGATAATGCGAGTACTCCTTGGTTTGATTTCTCCACATGATGCCGTATTGAATTAATGATAACCTGTCGTATTGAATAATCTCGAAATAAACCATTCGACTATAACCTGCCATTTATACGTACAAGGTATCGGCAAAAGTTCTTTGATTCTATTTACTCCAATTAATTTTATATAAAACAAACGATAATACTTCTCAACCACCAAGCTAAGAGACAAAGGCTTTCGACAAATCTACAGGAAGCCATGTCATTGTTTAAATTTGACCCATTCAGGTGGTTAATACAATGTAATCATCAGATTCAAGCTCTTCTATATACAAACAAAGTCTGGCTCCCTAACATCTTGGTTTTGCTTCATTGTGACAAAATACCACGGGTAATACATAACACTTTATTAATTCAAAGAAAACAGATACATATTAAAACACAATTATCAATTTATTAAAACAACTCTTTATTATTGGTTCGAGTAGTCCACTACTGATGTCTTCCGTTTTGCTAGAAAATACAGAATAACTGTAACATAATTACTTATTTCCACGCAAACTGTCATCATTTTGTAATTAAACCTAATTTTACTTGCTCAAAGCCCCGAATAGAGTATCAATTGTAGCCGTGATTAAGAATTATTGCAGCTATTAACACGGATGAGTACAGATAATACGAATTAATCACTACTCAGTTATCGTTGTTTTAACTGATTGTCTTTGATGTGCTTCATGGTGAATTGTTTTAATACGTCATAATACATTGTTATCATATACCGGTGACAGTCAAGATTTGCTAAGAATATAGTCCCCGTGTCGAACCCAACAGCTCAGGTTTTCGCGCGTTTCTGACCACGTGACTAACGCATTGCGGAAGTGATTTATGGCGCTGTGCTTTATGGGGCGTTGATTTAGTTTAACTGAAGCTGCGGGTTATGAAGTAGTGTGTAAAATCTCATCGTACAAATATATAATTTAAAGTTTGGATTTGATAGCAGCCAATAATTGGTGGGTTACATCTAAGTTATAGACGAAGATGTAATGATACGTTTAAAAAATTGTAAGTTGTTTATTTTGGCATACATTTTCGCCGGCGTTATGTATGTACATGTATACAGTGCGTTGGGGAAAAAAATCCTAACCTATACAGAATGCCGGTAAATGTCTCCCCGAGATTACCTAACTCATTTGTTATTCAAATCGGCCTGTACTTTAAACATATTCCCGGGAGCATTACTATATTACAACCCCTTCAATTTACAAATGTATTATAGACAATATTAGTTCGACCCTAGCTTAAGGTAGGCTCGCAAATTCCTTGCGGGAAGCACGGCAAAGCACGATGTACTTTTACCGAAACACGGTGAATTCCTAGAGAAACACGGTGAATTCCTAGAGAAAACACGGTGAATTCCTAGAGAAACACGGTGAATTCCTAGAGAAACACGGCGAATTCCTAGAGAAACACGGCGAATCTTAGAGAAAAATCGCCGCGGAATTAAGCAAAATTTCACCGTGAAATCTAAGAGAATTCGGAGTGTTTTTTTTCGCCGCGTCGGCGCGATTCTGGTCTCAAAAATTTGGTAGGAACTGAAAGCTGGCGGTTCTTTTGGCGAAAAAGAATGAATAGAACAGGAGGAAACATGAGATTAGGAACAAAAAGTGTCTAACAACAGAAATTGTCGGGGTGGGGTTTTTTTTGGAAAAGTAAGGAGGATCTGAAAAATGGGCTTTTAAAACTTACAGTGACGGAAATAAAACAGGTAGTTACAGCACAGATCCGGTTTCATAGATATGTCTTAAAGTAGCCAAGTCTTTATCTCGATCAAGTGTCCATGACTATTTATCATATCACAACCTGTATAGGTATTTGCATTTCAATATCCACTACTTTTTTTTGAAGAGTATATAAATAACGTGTAGGTGAAATGTACCTTTCGTTATCAAGTACAGCACGTGGGTCATGCACTCTATATATCTCTAAAGGAACGGTAATAGATTATCAGGTCACCCAACGAAAAAAATTGAATCGAACCCTTAAAAGGCTTACGTATCCGGCTAAGCGGTTTTGACCAATATTTCGATTGAAATTTTGAGACAAGGTAAATAGACCATTCTTCTCTATTTTGGCCCTTCAATTTCATACGTACACTTTTGTTTCTGAGACTCTCTAAGGATCTGGAATCTTCCCCTTAAATAGAAATATTGCAAGTTTATACAAAATTGACAAATAATGATAAATTCGGATGTTAATCCGAGAGAAATTTCTATTGTAGTGAAGATAATTACACAACCGCACCTCCCCGTTGTAAACTCAACTAGGTAGCTTCTGGGAAATGTGACGGATAACAACTACTGAAATTCACTGTCCCAATACTAATTTTTTTTACAAAATTTCATACTCTAATTTACTTGGATGTCTTCTTCTCCCTGCTTACACCCTACTGATCCCTTTGAACCCCAGATTGGGAAACACGGTTCCAAATGTCACGTTTTAGTAATCTACTTCCTGTAACTGGCCTCTTTCTTCAAAGAGAGAGAGAGAGAAAGAGAGAGAGAGAGAGGGGGGGGGGGGGTTGAACGTCCACTAGACTCAAATTAGGTTATTTCGGGACTAACACATTGTTTAATTTTATTTCTATAATTCGCTTACGCGTCGGGGTCTTTAGCAGTGGGGAGAAACCGGAGTATCCAGAAAGAAAAACACGAGGTTCGACAGGCGACCCTACTCCTTGTCACGTACAACCGGGGAATCGAAACCATGCCAGTTGATCTTGTGATAGATCTTGTGATACAGCGCGCACGCGCTAACCATTCGCAAATATGGGCCTAAGTCTTTAATTGAAATAAATGCAATATTCTACAATCTGTTGTATGTAGGCTACTCTGTTTGAGATGATATATTTAATTTTATAACTTTATGAAAATTAGGGCCGACATCATTTATTATAACTTAATAATTTATTATTTATATCTGTAGATGTGTTGCCTTTCATGTAAAACAAATTTCCTCTGGGATAATAAAGTATTATCTGATTCTCGTTTTTTTTTGTCTTCATTAGCCCAGTACGGAGCAGAACAGTAGGGCGTTAAACCCCATTTCATTTCATTTTATTTGTGTAATACTAATAGTTGCTCGTTTAGCAGCCAATGTTCTAGAATCAATCGATACTCTCAGTTTCATCACTCTCACTCAAAACATATTCTCCACAAGCGATTGACTGTAAGTTTATGATTATCAAAATGGGCGTTATGTGGTTGATTAGCTTGACCGTTGTTATGGCTTTCACTTTGTCCAGATGTGCCGGATGCTCCACTGGACACAATCTAGGCAAGTATTATTATTTCCTAGCTAAATGTTTTGAGTGTATTCAACTTTTTCAGATTATATTTTCTGTTTGGAATAAATTAAAAATGTGACATCAAATGCACTGCATTTATTTGGAGATACAACTGTACTATGTATTGTTTTTTTATTTGCTCTTGTTTTCAATGTTACTTGCAATCTCGACCATGTTTTAGTACTATCAAGTATACTAATGTCCAAAAGAAAGTATACACTGTGCATTTCGTCCTGCTTCAAACAAAGTCGATTTTCCATTGTATGCGGTATTTGGGTACGATGTCCATTTGTTTTGCCGTTTATTTGCTTAGAAATATTGAGTTTGGACGCACGAGACATGTTCAGTGTAGTTTTATCACATTTTGTTGAAAAACTCGGAAGTCTTCAAAAACTCGGAAATATCGGATTTTTTTTTCCAGTTTTAACAGTTTAGAGTTTTAGGGTTTGACTCAATGTTTTTCCAAAAACCCGGAAAAATCGAAAAAAAAAAAATATATTCCAAGGAATCCGACTTTTCGTTTTTTACATAGTGTAAAAACGAAAACACGGAATTTAACAACTCGGAATTTTCTTTGTTATCATTTACTTTTCAACTTTAAGCTTAGATGACAAATGCCTCGATCTACTATACGTCCCTATTGCTTTTGGTGCATGCCTATTGTTTGTAGTGCATGCACAACCCCCAGGTGCAGAGCCACGCCCATTTTCTTTTTGTGTGTTGCCTGCAGCCCACTGAAAGCTTTCCACACTTATTTCTCATGC
This sequence comes from Patella vulgata, assembly GCF_932274485.2. Classification (NCBI taxonomy): domain Eukaryota; kingdom Metazoa; phylum Mollusca; class Gastropoda; family Patellidae; genus Patella; species Patella vulgata. The sequence continues at coordinate 6,118,191 of NC_065884.2, forward strand.
CCTAAGGATGACCTCTACACATGCTAGGCGTCTCTATTTAACAGCACAAACTTGTGTTGAAACAACACAAAGTTGTGTTAAATGTTGAAACAACACAAAACTTGTGTTAAAATTTATCAAAAAACACAGAACTTGTGTTAAAATTTATCAAACAACACAAACTTGTTTTGAAATTTGTGTTGGAATTTCTGAAACTTGTGTTGGAATTTCTGAAACTTGTGTTAGAATTTCTGAAACTTGTGTTATTTCACACAAACTTGTTTATAACCAATTTATATCTAGTATAGCAACCTTTACCATGCCGCCTCCTCCTTTTGTTCGGTTTTTACTGTAATGTTTGATAAATGTATTTGTTAAAATATTATTTATTCATTAAATGATATGAAAAATTAATTAATGCCAAATCAATACTAAACAGACATTTCGAAGGGTAAATCCAATACTAATAAAATTGTGGTATACTATCTTTTCCCACGCAGTCCCCTCCTTTTGTTCTGTTTTAACTGTAATGTTTGATAAATGACATGACAGTAAGTGTATTTGTTAAAATATTATTTATTCATTAAATGATATGAAAAATTAAATAAATGCAAAATCAATACTAAACAGACATTTCGAAGGGTAAATCCAATACTAATAAAATTGTGATATACAATAAAAAATTTAATAACAGCCAATCCAAGCACAAACGACATTAATTACACACTAAACTGAAATACTTTCAATAACTGAAAAGCTTCAAAAAAATAAAATATAAGAGACATATACTAAAGAGACATTTCGAAGATTAATAAAAACAAAGTAAATGCAATACTAATAAAATTGTGGTATACAATAAAAAAATATCTAAATATAATAACAACCAAACCAAGCACTAAATACATTAATTATGCATTAAACTGAAATACTTTCAGTAACTGAAAAACTTCAAATAAATGAAATATAAGAGACATATTTATATACAAGTCATACGCAAGAGGGGGCCACGGTGGTTCAGTGAGTATTAGGCGTTCTTTGATCCCGGTGTTGGCCCGGAAAGCGCATCTGGATTTTCCAGCATAGTTACCCCATGTCAGTCACCCGATTAGATTTTATTACGTACTTCGAGAAGGTATTTGTTGAGTAATAAAACCTTCTAGTAGTTTATCGAGGGCTGGCCGTCCTTACCGCACGGTACAAATAAAACCTTCTAGTAGTTTATCGAGGTTCGGGAGTCCAAAATGGCCGCTTTATATAAATGAGAATTTTGGGGATAACTAACCCGAACCCTTACCCTTTTTAAAAGACTGAACTTGGGTCTAATTTAGTTTTTACTTCTCTTAAAAGGGTTAGGGTTAGGGTTCGGGTTAGTATTCCCCTAAATACTCATTTGTATAAAGCGGCCATTTTGGTATGAGGTCTGGCTTGTTCTGGAATTTGTTGCTTCTAGTGGTGATAATATTTGTACCGTGCGGTAAGGACGGCCAGCCCTCGATAAACTACTAAAAGGTTTTATTACTCAACAAATACCTTCTCGAAGTATGTAATAAAATCTAATCGGGTGTGTCAGTGGTGTAGTACATGCCAAGAGGCAATGTATAGTCGCTCGGATGGAATGACAGTTGAAATATTTAATAAAAGAGTAAGTTGTAGCAATGCTGCCAGGGCAGAATTACCTTCATAACATAGAAAAGTAGGATGTAAAACCATATTTCATATTATAAACAAGGAAAAATCTCCTTAATGTACCTGAAGTTTATTTTGTAAGTTTTTGTATATTCGATCTAGATTTGGTTTCTAGATAGTGCCTATATAATACTTTATGATTTCCGATCAAATTCTAAGTGATTTTGATAGGTCACTTTACATTCTATATTTTACACAAATTTCTGGAGCGAATTAAAATATAATTGTGTTTGGGAAGAGTACTTAACATTAAAAACAAAAAAAAAAATATAATTAAATAACACCTCAAATGCAACAGATAACTTATTAGTTTTCACAATCACTGCATTCTTTTTCAGAATTATAAAATTATTAGATGGGTTAATATCCAAAATGTATGGTTGGATTCTCTTGTTGTTGCTATCATACATCAATACTCTTCAAAGAATTTTCTAACCTGAAAAATAAATAACGTAGGCAATAAACATACTCTCTATGGTTCAGAATGTTTAAATAAACAAATTATTTTGCCACATATTGAGTCTCTATTTTTTTCCACAATTTGAATATAACCTTTTAAAATCTATTAAAATCTATTTGAAAAGTAAAATTATTGTCCATCATTTTTAAACTGCTATATCTACTGTAAAAATATACACACGGCAACATCATATTTATTTTTGTTCTCTTACAAGCAAAGACTACAATCTTACTCCTCTCATAAATGCATTGTTTCATTTTAATTTCTTTTGCCTAGCAGCTTGTATTGAACTTTCTTGGCTATCCAAATTCTTACCAAATATGATTTATTCTGACAGAAGCCTGTTTTATCCATTTCTATCAGTTTCTGAATGTAGTTGCCATGGTATCAGAAAAATCTTTGTAATTTCTTTCTGTAGAAACAGGATGGCTTGCGTCCACTTAAATCTGGGTTTGTATTTTGTCCCGACTTCTACCATATCTTCTGTATTTTTCCCTTGTTCGGTTTTTAATGAAACCGTTTCCTGCTAAAATGACAATGAAAATCTAATCATTTGATTTATCAATTAGCTCCACTAAGGCAATTGTGAATAATATGTTGGCTGATTGGTATCATGTCGTGATGTCGGGTTGTCGGGTTGTCGCCTTATAACCCGACACCACGACAACACGGCATCACGACATTTTTAACCCGACACTAGGACATTTTCACCCGACACCACGACATTAGGAATGTCGTATTGTCGCGTAAACATGTCGTAATGTCGCATAAAAATGTCGTGATGTCGTAATGTCGTGATGTCGTAATGTCGTGATGTCGGTTTGTCGGGTTGTCGACTTTATTTATCAATGGTGAAGCGGCCATGTATAATAGAGTGCTGTCCATAGCCGAGATCAAGTCAGCCCTCACTATCTCATCCTTCACTAAGAATACTTACCCTTCACTAACTGCGAATCAATCTGGCCCTCACTACCAAATTCGCTGGATGACCATGACTTGAGTGTAATCACGTGCTCGGTATGGGCTAATTCGAGCCTTCGATAAATAAAATGAATTGAAAGTAGTCTATTTTTAGTAACCCATTTCTTTGCTCAAAATAAAAATGCTTTTATCTCTTCTAAAGTATGTAATCGTGAATGTGCAAGAAAATGATAAGCAGATTTAAAGAGCCATAGAAACCTACTTTCCGGTAATGTATGACACAATAACTGGGATTTCGTATTAAGACACGTATTTTGACATTAAACACTCGCCCCACCCCACCACTCTCTTTAATTCAGCCAGTAAAGGCTACCAAACTTGTATCAATTTTAATTTTAAAAAGTATATATGCATTCCGCCGAAAATATAAAAAATACATTTCAAGAGAGGATTAACTTTACTTTTCAGTATAGACAGAAGGAATTTTGGATTAATCCCCGCATTTTTATTTCATATCCCCCCCACCTTTTCACTTTTCAAGGCAAGTAAATATAATTGTGCCAGAAAATTATTTATATATTTGAAAAGAACAGTGAACGTGCTTTCTACTGATGGCTCTTGTAATACTACCAAACACGTTTTCCTTCAGAATAATACAATTCATATTATAGTACCAAACACATGACAATTAATTTCCTTATTGTTTTTAGAGAGGGGGGTTGGATGGCCGAATGGTTAGCACGTGCGCGCTGCGCTGTATCATACGGTCTGTCATTGAGTCAACAGGCGGGGTTTCGATTCCCCGGTTGTACTTGACAAGGAGTAGGGTCGCCTGTACAACCTCGTGGGTTTTCTCCGGGTCCTCCGGTTTCCTCCCACTGCTAAAGACCCCTACGCGCAAGCGAATTATTGAAATAAAATTGAACCATGTGTTAGTCCCGAAATGACCTAGTGGCGAGTGGGCGTTAAACCACATTTCTCTCTCTGTTTTTAGCGAATGAAGGAATTGGCTGAAACGTGAAGAAGTATCACCATCATCATCATCATCATCACTGTCGTCATGGCAATAATACTTGAAAATCAAAAATTAGACAGTGGGCAGAATGGCCAAGTCTTTCCCTAATTCCCTAATTTAATGTATCTTGCATAACAAATGTATCTTTAATGTATCTTGCATAACAAATGTATCTTTAATGTATCTTTAATCACAAATGTATCTTTAATGTATCTTGCATAACAAATGTATCTTTAATGCATCTTGCATAACAAATGTATCTTTAATGTATCTTGCATAACAAATGTATCTTTAATGTATCTTGCATAACAAATGTATCTTTAATGTATCTTTAATCACAAATGTATCTTTAATGTATCTTTAATCACAAATGTATCTTTAATGTATCTTGCATAACAAATGTATCTTTAATGTATCTTGCATAATAAATGTATCTTTAATGTATCTTGCATAACAAATGTATCTTTAATGTATCTTGCATAACAAATGTATCTTTAATGTATCTTTAATCACAAATGTATTTGGGCATGATTCAATTAATTTTAGCATTCAATCAATTACTAATGTTCAAGGCAACATAGATCGTCATTTCTGCTTGGTGTAGAAATGTATAAGGTTTTCTCAATCTTGCTTTCTAAGGACGCAAATTTTATTTGTTTTGCTGTCAAATGTTTTCTGTGATTCAGTTGGTGTTAAGTTTGATAGTTATCCACCATTGTCTATTATTTACAATTTGAAACTTCGCACACATTTAGGTTCATCATGGTTCAGTTCGTCGTTTTTGATGGTAAATGAAGCTCTTGGTCCTGGATTGATCTATTTTCCAGCCGCGTATGATCAGGCTGGAGGTGTGTTGGTTGCTATAAGCATACAATCAGTAAGTTCATAGCTGTTAAAATAAAATAAAAATATCTTGCTCCGAAGGATTGAGAACGACAAGAGCATATTTCTTCTTCTTCTGATACAATTTTCCAGCTGGTTATAATCAGGCTGGAAGCGTGGTTGTTGCCTTTAACATTCAAACATCCTCGCTTCCCTCCGGTCTACTCCACTAACCCCTTGGCCGTTCAGAGAGTATTCACGAATTCAAATTATCTGCCCGTATACAGAAGCAAGTTTCTACTTGAAGCAGACGTTAACCCATCAGCTGCGTATTTCCTGTGGGATGAAACCGGAGTACCTGGGGTAAACCCACGGGGTTGAGAAGCCCCCCCCCCCCCCCCATCTCCAAGCCAAATAGAATCACACCAGGGATCGAAACCGCAAATCAGAGGTGACCGGCCAGATTGAGCTTGAAGCGCGACACTATAGACCACCCCAACCGCTGGTTTGAGAGAGAGAGAGAGATGGTGTTTAACGTCCACTCGACATAAACTAGGCCATTTCGGGACTAACATATGGTTTAATTTTATTTCAATAATTCGCTTGCGCGTAGGGGTCTTTAGCAGTGGGTGGAAACCGGAGGACCCGGAGAAAACCCACGAGGTTGGACAGGCAACCCTACTCCTTGTCACGTACAACCGGGGATTCGAAACCACGCCAGTTGACTCAATGACAGGTCGTGTGATACAGCGCGCATGTGCTAACCATTCGGTCATCCCCCCCATACCCCCCGGGGGTTTGAACCAAAATGACTGAAGTATTTTGTTGACAAGACATTAAAATCATTTCTATATTTTTTTCCAGATATTGCTTGTGTTCATCGTGGCGGCCATCATGATATTGGTCTACTGTTCTGATTTAAAACAAGCGACAACGTATCAAGATGTAGTTTTATCAGTTTGTGGAAAGAAGGCTCAGACAGGGGCGGCCATTTGTCTTTTTTGGTATTGTTTTGGGGCGTGTATAACCTTTCTAATTATTATTGGTGACCTATGGGAGGAATGTAAGTTATTGTAAATATTACATTATTCACAGCTAAGATTCTATCTGAAAAATAAATAGAACTTGTCATGTCCCGTTATATAACATGTTCAATATCGATAACTCCTTCCCTGCAAGTTTTAAAAAGTTTCCACACAAAGTGTGTTTATAAGATAATTATCAAGAATGTTTCTAATAAACTTTATAAACCTATAACAGTAAATCTCTCTGATCTTTGGGGTATATTCCCTGCCTGGAATAACTTGCGGTCTGAATATATAGAGAGGAATTTGGGGTTATTTTTCGGAAAGTTTTTCTTTAAACCTGTGTCGGGTTATTCTTCTAGGGTATTTTTTTTCCATAAGAAAACATGATGTAAGGTTTTTCTTACTGGAATTCTGAGATATTCTCATTTTACGTACATGTAAACATAGACGGTTTGTAAGCAAGATAAAGTCCTCGACTTTGGTTATGCTGTGGAAGAAAGACTTAAAAAAAAAACACTTGCGGCCTTGGTTTTCCTTTTTCTCAGGTCTTTCTGTCCCCAGCAAAACCCCAGTCTCGTGCTCTATCCTACACATAAAACATAATTATGGAAGATCAATTAGTAAATTATTTGGCCGAAGTTTTGAAGAGTGTTTTCAAGCAAGTACAGTAACAACTTATTGTTGTTTATTATAAATTTAACGTCCAATACAATATAATATGATATTATGGACAGGTTGATTTAATTCAGTTATTTACATATGAAGGAGTAATAATTTTAAAAAAAAGCAAATGGGTATAAGCATAATGTATATCAAAATGTCACTTTAAAACACGGTGTTAAAATTCGCATGTTAGAAGAAAGGACGGGTTAACTCCACAAGAAGTTAAAACAGGAGTTCTAGCTGACTGATTTTTGGTGCCAACAGTGCGGTTAGACAAAACCTCGTGGGGAATAAGAATGCGCCTGCTTTATTTGAAAAAGCTAAGTTCTTGCAGTAAAAAAACCCCCACAAATTAATACCTGTTCGTATGATATATAGTTAAAAATTTCAAGTCCTTTAAAACAGTTCCCTAGTTCAACGTATAAAATCAAATATCGGCAGTAGTTCATTGAAGTATTGGTTGACTCTTCCCAGATAAATGTTACCTTAGCCAGCAACTAAACAAAATAGAACAATTTAAACATCTATAAGAATAATACATGACATCAAACTTTAGAACACAAATTAAATAGATTTATATGCTCTTTCAATATTAATAAAATGGTTGTGGAAGTTCATGTTTCTTTTGTCATTCCGTCTTTTTTAGGCCAGTCGGAGCAGAACAGTAGGACGTTAAACCCCCTTCATTTCATTGCTTTCGTCTTTTTTCCCGTAATATAATTATATCAAATCATTCATTAGAAGATCGACTATACTCTCCTACAACAATAGTTACTTCCTGAGTAACTAGATACATGTATAGTTCCCTACATTAATTTCCCTAATATATTATTATATAAAATCATTCAGCAACCTGGCCCGCCACACTGTCCTACAACTAGAGTTCTTTCCCCTGCTGTAACAAGATATGTAGTACTATACATTAATGTTAATTTATTGTGATAGCCTTAAAGCTCCCAAGTGGCTTAGCCGCCAGTCTGGTCTACACAACCAGTTATATTAATAAATGGTTGTGTAGGCCTGTGTTTCTTTTGTATTTTTTAATATTTATAATATGAAATCATTCAGAAAACTGATCCGCCATACTGTCCTACAACAAGAGATTCTCCCAGTTGTAACAAAATAGGTAGTTCCCTAAATTAATTTTATTTTAGCCACCAACCTGGTCTACACAACCAGTTATTTTTTCGTGACCAGTAGTGTAGTTCTCTATTTTGCGCAACTAACTTTAATTCGCTGTTAACAACATTTTCAATGAGTGGTATCAAAGCCATTTAGCGATCAAAGGTCACGCCTAGAAGCTGTCTAATCTCAGACAGTGTGAAGTTAGCTCGATTTTCGTTTTTCGATATTGGTGAATATTGAAAACAGTATTGGCAAATAACGAAAAACAACGAGCTACTCGTTTTTCGATATTCAGACTTGAATCTCAAAAAAGCAGATCTGCTGGATGAATATCTACAGAATGTTTCCAAAACACATTTGATTAAATCAGTTTTCTAAAACGAACTAAAGTTATCATAAATGAGGATGCCTTAGCAGTGGATTCACATAAAAAATCCTCTTGTTCCTTGTTTTTTGATATTGGCGAATGTCGAAAAACGAGCTACTCGTTTTTTGATATTCAAACTTGAATCTCAAAAAAGCAGATTTGATTGATATACATCTACAGAATGTCTCAAAAACACATTTGATTCAATCTGATTAAAATACAGATCTATATTTCGTTTCGTTTTTTTATACTTTCGATGGCCTACACTGCATGAAGATCTGACCGGTTGTTGCGACAGGTCACGTCATAGGTTATGCGAGCGACTTTTGACGCTATGACGTCAGACATTCGATTAACCAACCAGCATTGATGTTACTAGTGGATTACCCACAGTTCCGTTTAAAACACGCCTAAAGCTCTCCGTAACATACTGTTTCATTGGCTTATCGCTCACACCATTTAGAACACATCAATGATAACAACTCTTCTAGATCCTGGTGTAGTAAAGACAAGTAAAACGAAATTTTGAACTATAAAAACGAAACGAAATAGAATCTGTGTTTAATCAGAGCTTTTTATATATGAATCCACTGCTCATACATCCCCATTTATGATATCTTTAATTCGTTTTAGAATACTTATTTAATCAAATATGTTTTGGAGATATTCTGCAGATATGCATCCATTAAATGTGCTATTTTAAGATTCAAGTTTGAATATCGATAAAACGAACTCGTTTTTCGATATTCGCCAATATCAAAAAACAAAAAGAAAGAACATTTTTAATGTGAATCCACTGCTCAGGCATCCTCATGTATGATATCTTTATCGTGTATGAGTCCAATTTGCTTGTTTGCGCGTGACTTGTTCTTTATTTACGATGGAGTTTATTTAAGTTATGACTATTAGATGATCACTGTCCAGTGTATTATTCATGACTTGCCACTTACAATTTAAAGCTATACTGGGAAACGTAAGGGAGAGAGGGAGAGAGAGAGAGAGAGAGAGCGAGAGAGAGAGAGAGAGATGGGGTTTAACGTCCACTCGACACAGAGTAGGTCATTTCGGGACTAACATATGGTTTAATTTTATTTCAATAATTCACTTGGTCATTAGCAGTGGAAGGAAACCGGAGAACCCGGAGAAAACCCACGAGGTTGGACAGGCAACCCTACTCCTTGTCACGTACAACGGGGGATTCGAAACCACGCCAGTTGACTCAATGACAAGCCTTATAATACAGCGCGCACGTGCTAATCATTCGGCCATCCAACCCCCTACGTAAGGGTAAGGTCATGATGGGATTCGCCCAGTTTGTTGCCAGAACCGATATATGTTGGGTCACCATTATTTAATAGGACTAAATTAATATTTTCCAACTGGAGTGGTGACTTGTTCCACATATAACAAAATGAAATGAACTGAAATGGGGTTTAACGTGCTACTGTTCTGCCCCGACTCCACATCTAACACTATCTTTAGTATTTATTTGATCCAATATTTTTTGACGAGTTTCTTCGGCAATGATTTTACACGGATTCTAATACGGTTACCTTAATTTCACTATGTCAATCAATTTCTTAATGTAGTTATTAGACTGACGGGGACATTTTGCCCGGGCAGCGGCACTATCGCCTACTCTTAAATCGAATTCCAACTGCCAAGGAATCTTTTACGTGCATTCCAATGTATACACGGGACCTCGGTGTTTCGTCTCATCCGAAGGACTAGACAGCTGTCCTTGTCAGGCCCTCCGTCCTGCATCACTGACAAGGGGGAACCACGCCGGAACAATTTATATGGAAAAGAATCACTGGTGTATACACATATAGCACGACGTTTCGACAAGCATTCTCTTAATGTTATGTTATCAAGTACAAATTAAACGTCGTGCTATATGTGTATAAACCAGTGATTCTTTTCCATATAAATTGTGTTGGTTTTTTTAGATAACATGTCATCGTCACAAACTAATAAAATCTGTTGTCCATATTCCATATCTATTTGAATTTATATTTAATCGGTGGTGGACACATTAAATCAAATCTATTTCCACCATTTGTGTTCATATGTCCTAATACTCAAATTGCAAAATAACTTTGATTTGATTTCATTTTAAATTTTCATTTTACAAGAGAGAGGAATGGTGTTTATAACAGCCACCCAACACAAATTAGGTCATTACGCGTAGGGGTTTTTAGCTGTTGGAGGAAATCCCCGAAATAGGACAAACGACATTACCCCATGTCAGGTACAATAGTGGAATTGCAACAACGCCACTTGACACAATGACAGACATTAAAATATAATAATAATGGGTTTTTATATAGCGTTGATGCAGGACGGAGGGGCTGAAAAGGAAAGCTGTCTAGTCGTTCGGATGGGACGAAAAACCGAGGTCCCGTGTACACATTGGCGTGCACGTAGAAGATCCCTTGGCAGTTGGAATTCGATATAAGAGTAGGCCGTAGTGCCGCTGTCCGGGCAAAATTTCCCTCATAGCACACTGTATGGCGTATGCCCGTCTTCATTAGCCCAGGTTAGGAGCAGAACAGTAGGACGTTAAACTCCATTTCATTTCATTTCATTTATTTTATATAGCGTCTTCTCCATGTTGACACATGCTCAAAACGCTTTTAGTAATGGCTCTTCTGGTAAAACTGTCGAAACAGGAAAGTCTTTAGTACGGATTTAAATTGATTAAAAGTTTGTTGATTCTTGATCTGTTGTGGAAGTTCGTTCCATAATCTAGGACCAGCTGAACTGAAAGACCTATACCCATATGACTTTAAATTATAACTCACAAGTTTTGAACCATTCGGCCAACAACCCGAAGATGTAAGCTGTAGTTGATCTTTTCATTTCAGTTTTTTTGTTTGTAAGTAAAGAAACGTATTGTCATGACAAACCAGTTTATATGTATAGACGTTTTACCATAGTGGTGACTTCACTCTTATTTATCTTACCACTCTGTTTTTCTAAAAGGATTGATTCCTTAACATATGCCAGGTAATTATTTTTTTATGTTTTTTATATCTAATTTTTAAATGGATTTAGATTGATTAATTAAGATTTAGATAAAAAAAAAAGCTGGTCGTACTTGCTATAATATAAAAAATTTCTGAGCAAGTGTTTTGACAAATAGTTTTGATTGCTATCATAATAAACAAAGTCTTGGTTATCTATTTTATTGTTAAATTATTAAATGGCGAGCATGTTCTAATCTATTTATTATCCAAGCCATCCAATGACATAGAGGGATGATTATGGGCTTGTCATGGGAATAAATGTCTAAATACTAATTTATATAACAGGAAAAAAGATCTGCAATAGGTAGATTTAACTCTTACATTACGTTTCTTTAACATTGATTAACAAATTGCTCAACAAAACATTTTTAGCTAAACTTATAGTTGTCGATAGACAAAATGTCTTAAAATTTTGGGCAAAACGGCCATAGCTTTTTAATTACAACAACCATAGATTGGCCGTGACGGGAATAAAAAATATCAGAATCTACATTTATATTCATTTTTTTGCTAATCATATTCTATTTATATTTCATTTATTTTCTATGTATATTCTATTTATATTTCATTTATTTTCTATATATATATATTCCATTTATATGCTTTATATTCCATTTTTATTATATTCATTCTATTTATATTCCATTTATATTCTATTCTATTTATATCCATATTCTATTTATATTCTATATATATTCTATTTATATTCATATTTTATTTACATTCTATTTATATTCTTTTTATATATTCCATTTATATTATATTCTATTTATATGCTTTATATTCCATTTATATTCTTTTTATATGTATATTCTTTTTATATTTATATTCTATTCTATTTCTATTCTATTTATATTCTATTTATATTTATATTCTATTTATATTCTATTTATATCCATACTCTATGTATATTCTATATGTTATGTGGAGAGGATGCTGAATGTTGCTAAATATTCAATTCACCTTTGTTTTAAATAGTCGTCCTATATTTCTTTCAGTTTTGTGGACGTGGCTGGTATTTTATATTTAATGGTTATAGTGGCTGTCAAATATTTTTCACAAGATCCAAGTGATAAACCGGCTTATGTTAAAACAAAGTAAGATATTTTATACAAGATGCAAGTGATAAACCAAGTTATGTTAAAACAAAGTAAAATATTTTATACAAGATACAAGTGATAAACCAAGGACAATATTCAGTGTATTCGATAGACTCTTGTCCTGTGTATTTCTATTTCGCCGGTTGGGTTGTCAAATGATTAATGTGTGCGGATCATAAGGTCTGTCATTGAGTCAAGTGGTGTGGTTTCGATTCTCCGCTTGTACGTCACAAGGAGTAGAGTCGCCTGTCCAACCTTTTGGCTTCCCGGGTCCTCCGACAGCCTTCCATTGATAAAGACCCCTACGCGCAAGCGAATCATTGGAATAAAATTGAACCAAATGTCAGTCCCGAAATGACGCAGTGTGTGTCGAGTGGAAATTAAACCCCATCTCTCTCTCTCTCTCTCTCTCTCTCTCTCTCTCTCTCTCTCTTTTCCATTCCGATTACTAAAATGCAATCTAAACAATTTAATGATTTGTATATTATTTATTTTCAGACCAAACTCTTGGATGGATATATTTCTAGTAATTCCAGAGATATGTTTTGCTTATCAGGTTGGTTCAAGCAAATAACTCCCTGTTTTCTACCTATTTTAACTAGGATGTCCTGGGTTCGGTTCCGAGAGAGTTACACTGATTTTCCAGAATGGTATCTTCTTGTCGGTTGTTCGGGGTGAGGGTCCTGGCACAGAAAAATAACTGGTCGTCTTATGGGGCAAACAACTAAAGTCCTGTGTACACGTTGGTGTGTATGTTAAAGAACACATCGCAATTGGAATAGACGGACTAACTTATATATAAGTTGGTCCGACTCTCTATATATAAGTTGGTCTGACTCTCGTTGGTACTACTCTCGGTATACACGTTGGTCCGACTCTCGGTATACACGTTGGCCCGACTCTGTCTATATTTGGAACCCTCTATATATAAGTTGTCCCGACTCTCTCTATATTTGGTTCCCTCTATAAATAAGTCGGTACGATTCTCTGTTGGCTCTGAGGTGAAGGTTTGTGGTAGAGAAACAATAATAAACTATACAAGACGAACAACAATTTAACATTTTTACTAAGGGGTCGGGACAACAATAATTTAATACCTAATGGATTGCGAATCAAATCGTTCAACAGCACCAAACAAGCGATTTTTATAAAATTTGCTAAAAATCGCGGTCATAGGAAAGAGAGTGTTGTTATTATCTCGGACTTAATTTTGATATTTTGATTGTTATAATTTATTTTGGTCATGAATGTAAATGGATGATTAATTGTTGATCAATGCTTGATAAACTCAGAAGTATTAAATCCATTAAGTTGTGTTATTATGAGAGAGAGAGAGAGGAATGGGGTTTAACGTCCACTCGACACAAACTAGGTCATTTCGGGACTATCATATGGGTCAATTTTATTTCCATAATTCGCTTGCGCGTAGGGGTCTTTAGTAGTGGAAGGAAACCGGGGGACCCGGAGAAAACCCACGAGGTTGGACAGGCGACCCTACTCCTTGTCACGTACAACCGGGGAATCGAAACCACGCCAGTTGACTCATTGACAGACTTTATGTGTTATTATGAATTAAAAAGATAAGATGTTCTTTAACTTGTATTTTGATGAGAAATTAAGAAGTAGAACCTAATATTTTATGTTTGTTTGAATTGCAGTACCACGCGAACGTTAGTTTTATTTATTCCTGAATGGATAAAAATAAATTTAAGAACATTTTGTTTAAATTTCAGTGCCACGTGAGCATTATTCCTATATATTCATGTATGGAAAAAAGAAATTTAAAAGAGTTTTCTAAAACCGTGTCTGTAGCGATGGTACTGTGTGTAGTATTTTATACCGTGACAGGTGTTCTAGGATATTTGCAGTTCGGACACGGAATAACTAGCGATATTATATTATCCTTTGATCCCGATGTCACAATAGTTATAGCCGTAGTATTAATAGCAGTAAAATCATGTACAACATATCGAATATTATTATTTTGCGGGAGGTGAGTTTAAAGATATACAAACAACTTATCCGGTATTATTATTTTGTGGGAGTTTAAACATATACAACATGTCAGATATTATTATTTTGTGGCAGGTAAATTTAAACTTATACGACATATCAGATATTATTATGCTGTGGGATGTTATACCGCTTTCATCTCATTTCAACTCTTTAATAAATGTTCCATTTTTTCAGAGCTGCTTTTGATTCCGTGTGGAACATCGCTTTAGGATTAACACCAGAGGTTATTGAACAACGCGAAAGAAAGATGCGGATTGTTGTAACGTTAATATGGTTTACGATCACCGTGGTTTTGGCAATGTTTATACCAAATATAGGAGTAGTCATTCAGTTTCTTGGAGCCCTTTCTGCCTTATTAATCTTTTTATTTCCAGGTCAGTGAGTTTGACATAAAGTGAGCATGCGAGTATAAAAATATATTCTGGGTATCAGATAATCTCGCGCTATTTAAAAAGGCCTATTTTTATTTTAACCAGCGGCTGCCAGGCAGGATACGCCCACATTAAAATCGGATAAAAATTGTGACCTCTAGAGGGTCCACAACCTTCGTAGCATACTTTTACACAATTTGCATACACAGTTCGGCATTTTGTCCGGCAATTTCATTTCGATTTTCCCGAAATTCGAATTCAACCTTCATTATGGTGCAATGGTGATTATATTTAAACGGTTTTTAAAATCGGAACAAAAAATTGTGACCTCTAGAGAATCCGCATGCTAAAAGTGGGATTTTTCGAACAATCAGGAGCCATAACCCAGGAAAATACGACGGTTTAACGGTGATATATTCGAACGTTTTTTTAAATCAAATAATAATTGCGACCTCTAGAGGGACCACAAGCTAAAAACGCGATGTTTTGTACATTCAAGGGCCATAATTCAGGAAGATACAATCCGATACGTGCGAATATCGAAAGGAACCAAGATCTTTGTTTTTTTCAACACTAAAATGATATTCGTCAAAATATTAAAATAAAATTTTATTTTTATTTATATTTTAAGGTATGTGTTTGATGAAATCGATGTTGGATCAACAAGATGCAGTTCCAAAATTCAAACCGAACTCGAATCGTATCAAGTTTTTGATATTTTTTGCTTGTGTGTTCTTAACATTAGGGGCTTTTATATTTGGTTTGATTTTATGTCAAGCTATACAAAAGGATCTACATGGAACCAAATACAAGGTGAAGGGGGATTATTTATGCATGGCCGAGCCTGACTCATGACCCACCTAACAATTCATATGTGTGGTCTATGTTTTTATTCGGTAATTAGTGTTGATTTTCGGTATTTAGTGACATTTCTGTATTTAAGGTATTTCGAATTTTTTCTGTAATTGATATCAAAAATGTTTTTTTCGGTGTGTTCCAGTGTTTTTGTCGATACTTTTCGGATTTATTTCGGAATGTTTCGGTATTTTGTCCTATTTAGTACAGCCCATAAAATTTAATCTCATCATGATTCAATTTGAAACCAAAATTAGATCCACCATAATTTCTATAATAGTCCGGTGGCTGAAGGGAGAGAATCGCCACCCAGGCTGTGAATTTATGAGACCAAGTTTTTCTAGACCAGTTTTTTGCATAGATTCCGAATCTGGATGGGGATCAGGCGTTTGAGGGGGCATTTTTGGAGATATGGGGGTCCAATGTCTACAATTGGCAGGAAATGTGATTATGTTGACATAAATGATGATCATGTTATACATAAATAAAACATAAATTGCTAGGACTGTCCAACTCTAAATAAGTGTTTATGATGTCCCTGGACAACTGTTTTGATTTGTGGGGAGGTGGAGTGGGTGGTTGCAGGTGTGCCAGTGTGGAAGGGGGCGGGGACGGTAAATTGGGGTGGGGGCAACATGTATTTTTGTGGACAGAAATTATTTGGTTCAAAATTGACCTTAAAAGTAGTTTCTCGTTAGCTTTTTCGTTCAGTACCTATTTTGTCATTCAAAATATTAAATTATAATGGTACTTTTCAAGAGATCTGGAAATGTAAATCAAAAACACAGTAAACACGAGACATGTTTAGATATTAGTTTATTCTTAGTCTTCACCAGATGATTCAAAATCAAAGTTCATTATATGAGCGAGATAAATATCTTCTTTACGGCTGATCAACAACTCGCATATATCCTTTGGATATGCTTTAGATACCAATTCACATTGTAAATCTTCATTCAAGCCTTGTTATTTTTTCACTCAGAAAATCTTTCTTCTAGCGTCATCTACTGATGTAAGTCGCCTTCCGCGATATTTTCTACCTTTGCCCGTCTTATTATCGATCATCCAACCTCGTGGGTTTTCTCCGGGTCCTCCGGTTTCCCCCCACTGCTAAAGAACATACGCGGAAGCGAAATAAAATTAAACCATATTATAGTACTGGTGAGCCGTGGGTCGTGTTAAGGGCGTAGTTTTGCTGTATCACTGGTGATTCGACATCGATAACAAACCAATATTATTTTCCAACTATAGTATATTATAAACTAAATAAATGTCATACAAAACAGGAAAAAGTACAGAGAAAAGTACAGTTCACGGTTTGATCACATCACACAAATGACCAAGTAAAAAGTCTAAATTCACCTTATAAAAGATTCACCATACATATTCATTCACACAGAATATATATTGAGTTCACAATTCACCGTTATAACAAAGGAAAGTTGAGTGTCAACATCAATTTCATCGTGAAAAACGACATCAAAACCCCCATTACACACACACACACAAGGGCTTGGCTCACCGGTCACCTTGCGTCTGCTTTCAAATCCTATAATAGTCAATCACCTAGCAACACGCGCTTCCACTCAAACACACTCGAACATCCAGACTCTCATTTACCGATTTTGAACATAACACATATGTTAGTCCCGAAATGACCTAGTCTGTGTCTAGTGGACGTTAACCCCCCCCCTCTCTCTCTCTCATTATAGATCAAAATGCGTATTTTTGGATCATCGTTTGCGGAAGAACGATTGGGATGTCGCTTTCGCCCGAGAAAGAACGCAAAATACAATTTGTTTCAGCGCCTCCATTAATTTGCAATGAGAAGAGGAGTAGGTAAGCTATTTTGGTGTCCTCGTGGTTTGTTGTCAGTTCTAGGATATTCTCGACACTTTCAGTACTAATCCTGATATATTTTGTGATCTAATCAAGATTAGTATTGAAAGTGTCGAGGAATATATCGGCTTGCATGCTTTCAGTGGTAATGACTATCTGTCTTTCTTTTACAAGATAATTCCAACTTTCTAACAATTTTTAAAGAGCTGGGACAGACAAATGATGTTTCTGATGACGTAATTGCTGGAATCGAAATAATTGTTTGTACCATGTACGTCGAAAGACGACTTGTTTCTTTCTTTATTGCGATCTTACCTGGGTAGTCTTTTGCTGCACATTCAACGCAACAATTATGTTGCAATAATATGGAGACTGTCAGACAGACTGCAAAACCGATGATCAAACAAGATGACCTTGCGATACAAAGCTGGAATAAAGATTTACTATGCGAATGGGTATCTGAAGCAAATCCAAAGGATATATGCGAGCTGTTGATCAGCCATAAAAAAGATATTCATTCCGCTTTTATTATGAACTTTGATTTTGAATCTGCTGATGAAGAATATATGAATAAACTAACATCTAAATATGTGGCTCACTAGCCTGGACGTCGGGTGTTCGATCCCTGTCCCCTTGTCAGTGGTGCAGAACGGAGGGCCTGACAAGGACAGCTCACTAGCCTGGACGTCGGGTGTTCGATCCCTGCCCCCTTGTCAGTGGTGCAGAACGGAGGGCCTGACAAGGACAGCTGTCTAGTACTTCGGAGGAGACGAAAAGCACAGGTCCCGTGTATACATTCGAATGCACGTAAAAGATCCCTTTGCAGTTGGAATTCAATATAAGAGTAAGCGATAGTGCCGCTGCCCGGGCAAAATTTCCCTCATAGCACACTGTATGGCGTATGCCTGTCTTCATTAGCCCAGTATAGGAGCAGAACAGTAGGACGTTAAACCCCATTTCATTTCATTTCATTTCTTTTGTTTACTGTGGTTTTTTTTTACATTCCCAGATCTCTTGAAAAGTACTGTAATAATACAATATTTGTATTTGTAAAATACAAATCTATATTTCGTCACCCGATTAGATTTTATTACATACTTCGAGAAGGTATTTGTTGAGTAATAAAAACTTCTAGTAGTTTATCGAGGGCTGGCCGTCCTAACCGCACGGTACAAATAAAACCTTCTAGTAGTTTATCGAGGTTCGGGTGCTTCCGGAGTCCAAAATAGCCGCTTTATATAAATGAGAATTTTTGGGATAACTAACCCGAACCCTAACCCTAACCCTTTTTAAAAGACTGAACTTGGGTCTAATTTAGTTTTTACTTCTCTTAAAAGGGTTAGGGTTAGGGTTCGGGTTAGTATTCCCCTAAATACTCATTTGTATAAAGCGGCCATTATTTAGAATTAAAAAGTAATGTTTTTATCAAGCTCTAAGAAAATCATCATTTAAATCGACGTGAACTCATTTCCCGCCAATTTACCCCCCCCCCTCCAACTTAAACACACGTACACCTGCAACCACCCATCCCACTTTGCCACAAATCAAAACAGTTGTCCAGGGGCATCATAAACACTTATTTAGAGATGGACAGTCCTAGAAGTTTTTATGTTTTATTAATATATAAAATGATCATCATTTACATGTGTATGTCAACATAATCACATTTTCCCCCAATTGTAGACATTGGACCGCCGATATCTTGAAAACGCCCCCTCAAACGCCTGATCGCCACCCAGATTCGGAATCTAAGCAAAAACTGGTCTAGAAAAACTTGGTCTCATAAATTCACAGCTCGGGTGGCGACCCCCCCCCCCCTTCAGCCAGGGAGGTAGAATGAAGGGCGTAGAACCTCCATCATGATCCTTCAAATTATCCCTTTCTGTTTTCCAAGAAAGCATTGGACTATTGAATTGGTATGCCGTCCGTCCGCCTGCCTGTTCGTTGGTGTAGGTGTTTATTAGGTGGATGCCTTGACTAAGTTCGATGATGAGCCTTTTCTGCGTAGGCTAATCAATAATGTAAGACTTTTGTAAAAAAAATTGCTCTTTAAATTAGTAGCATTGAATTATTTAATATCTTTGGCAAATTATTAGATTGACATATTTGTACTTAAAATCAAATTAGCGAATGAGTGACAGATTGTTGCATAGAAAAGAGTCATAATGTGGTAAACATTCAATTCTAGGTTGATAACAGAGATTTTATGGTTTTCACTAACCTACAACGGTGGGTTTCAACGTCATTTGGCTTAATTAACCAATCTCTCTAATTATTTACATCATATTTGACCAATTAGATAATTGAAGGTCCAAAACCCAAAGCTACAAAACTATCATATTTGTGAGAATTCGTCAGGCAGCAGACAGATTCTTGAAGGGAAAAGATGTAGCGATTTCTATCAGTAGGCTCGCCCCAGCGAGCCTGACTGGCTATGGTTTGAGAATTTAGTAATGTCTCTATACTATGCTTGTATCTATGTATCCGGCTAAGATATATAAAATATAAAAACGAACTGTTGCATTGTTATTCATGGTAAGCCAAACGTTTTAACTACTGAGAAGACGAACGTCTTAACTAACTGAGAAACAGTAAGAAGTAAATACACAACGTGAAGGGGAAGCAAAGACAACCAGAGACAAATTCTAGACTACTATGATATGTAGTAACAAAAGATACATGGTTCATACGTAGGATGTGGCGACCGGTTTGGCGTGTTCCGCTCTCCCGGTATGACAAAAGATCCATGGTACTACACTAAGCAGCGATTCGCAATTTGTGATGAAACATGGTGTATAGATTCATTACATCAATACCTTGACTAAGTTCGATAATGAGCATTTTCGTTTCTGGTTAAGCAGAGTGAAAAGCAATCTAATTGGGAAAGACTTTAGAGCTCGACAACTTGGACTCTAATTGTGTGAGAATGGCGTTATTAATTGATATAGCGCAAAATACTTTATGACAGTTTCTATTGCGCTTTTCAGGTTTGGTCAAATTCATTCACTGCTGACATATGCCTGGTTGAAAAGATGAGTTAAAAACTGAAATTTGAAACTTTCAACAGTCTTGGCAAGCCCAACTCTCAAGGGTAGTGAATTCATCAAGGGACGGGTGTGCAAATGAACGGTGACCTATTAGCCGGAAAGGGATAATGAAAAGATCTTTTATGTATTCTGGTGCTTTGCCGTTTAAGGCTGTGAAGGTTATGAGTAGGATTTTGAATTTTATTCGTTCCCTAACTGGAAGCAAATGACGATGTTTCAATATCGAAGTTATGTTTCGTTTTTTTCTGGGTTTTGTTAAGAGAAGGGCAGCAGAATTCTAGACGCGTTGAAGGTTATTTATAGCACGATTTATGTGGATTTTTTCACCATAAGAGTTCCACAAGGTATTGGACTTGGAAAATTAAATACATTACACAAGATATTCGACTTAGAATAATTTTGATAAAATATTTTGGTCTGTGATGTTTTTCACCATAAGAGTTCCACAAGATATTGAAAATAGAAAAAAAAAATTATTTCAAAATTTCTTCTCAGACTTCTCTATATACCTGTTTGGTACCACATCACAAGACCTTCGACTTATAATAATTCTGATAGAGTGTTTTGGGCGGTTTCTCTTGCATCAGCAATGTTACATAATCACAGATTATCTGATGTTATAGACGCTTCCTGCCAACTTGACACCTGTTCGCTATCGACATCCCTGGAGTTCTTGGTCTATGTGATTATGTAACGATTATGTAAACCTTAACTTGCTGTCATGTTTCATTATTTAAACGTTCATTGTCTGATTAGCATGTATCGAATGTTAAACCTGATATGATACATGATACATTAGCCAGATGCCTAATAAGATCCTTTGTTTGGAAGGGTTTATAAACCCAGATTAACAAACGAATCGACAGACAGGTCCGGCCAGGACAGGCGACGCAGGTCTGGAGTTAAGACCGGACAACGGTCATGTAATGTAAGTTAGTTGGGAGTTGGCACACTCGTGCCTAGCCGAGCTAGGACATGGCTCTCTCAACACAAGTTAATTACGGAGTCTTAAGTTTTGTATATAATATGTTAGAAGAAGCAGAGAATAAAGATATTATCAGATGTTAAACTAGTCTTGTCAACCAGAACTTGATATAAAGACCCAATACTGTAACAGCGATCACTCTTGATCAAGGGCTTATGACCCAACTTATAAATTGATTCCAATACTTTTGCCCTATTTCAATTCTTATCCAGTTTTACAGTCTAATAATACATTTTACATATCTTGATTTTCAGAACTTATCCAGTTTATAGTCTGATAATATATTTCACATTTCTAGATTTTCTGTTTATTTAAATAATATTTTTACGGTTCCTCTTGTCCAGTTTTATAGTCTAATGATAGGTTTTATCTTTCATGACTGTCAGTTTATTGAATTAATATATTTACAGTTTCCATTGCATCAGCGATCACTCTTGTTCACTCATACTCCCCCCTCCCCGCCAACACACACACATTATTGTTTATCTATGGCCCAGGTTAATTGGTTTCCAATTAATAGTGTCAATACATTGATCTTTGATGTGTTCGTGTCCCACCTGTTGTATAAATTATCCATTAAATTCTATTTTACTTGTCCAGAGGGTTCGAAAATATTTTTAAATCCAAGTCACATTTGAAAAGCTTTACGTTAGGCTTTTCAAATCATTTGAGAGTCAGGGGAGGTAATAAGTCCCAGATTTGATTGACTTCCTGTTCTAAGAGTAGCTTTCCATGATGTCACCACCGGGATATCCCCCGCATGTGGCGCTATTGCCAGTATTGTCCCAAATAAATAAATACATAAGATCAGCGGAAATGACTTGGATTACCAGACGATTAATTCAAGATGATTAATGACATTCTATAGACAGTCCTATGGAAGACCAAACAGCTCTTTATTCATTGTTCTTGGTCCTTATTTCTTATTTTATAGTCCTTAAATCTTATTTCTTCATTTGTACACTAAAATTAACATTTGTACACTAAAATTAACATTTGTACACTAAAATTAACATTTGTGTCTTACAATCAATAGTTGTTTTACAAATCGGACATTTGTCATATCGGATTTGTAAAATGAATTTTAATTGTATTTTAATATACTCTTCTTAAAAAGTAGGGGATATTCAGAAACAATACAAAACTGCGGAAATGCACTGCTGTTTTTATTAGAGGTAAACAGTGTATGTTAATAACATGAACATAAACAGTTCATATGGGCTGGGGGGGGGGGGGGTGAATGGCCGAATGGTTAGCACGCGCGCGCTGTATTATAGGTCTGTCATTGAGTCAACTGGCGGGGTTTCGATTCCCGGATGTACGTGACAAGGAGTAGGGTCGCCTGTCCAACCTCGTGGGTTTTCTCCGGGTCCTCCGGTTTCCTTCCACTACTAAAGACCCCTACGCGCAAGCGAATTATGGAAATAAAATTGACCCATTTGATAGTCCCGAAATGACCTAGTTTGTGTCGTGTGGACGTTAAACACCATTTCTCTCTCTCTCTCTCTCTCATATGGGCTGCTTATCTGACGGCCCCTTTTTACTCGCAAAGAGATACACTGTCAAAAGTCAAAATGAACGTTTTTTATTTCTGTCTTAATAATGAGTAATTGCTCCACCAATCCTCATACATTCAGCAATTCGTCGTGGCATGCAGTGTTGTCGGTTGACGTTGACGTCGACGAACACGTCTCTCGATTAAATTAAACATAACCCACTAAACCAAAGATACGCTAAATCATAAATCTTATGCAAGAACCGATAGAAAAGCAATAATGGGTAGCTACAGGATAAACCAGCAAGCGCCAGTTTTCATCAACCCTTCCTTAAAGTGTCAAATATGACAATCAACCCCACCCACGTGTATGGCGCTATTGCGTGTCGCACATGCAGCTCAGTGGTTCTGTTGGGCGATTATAAGTTCTTCATCTGTGAACATACTCTCAAAGCATGTCAAGTGTCCATGACAATTTATCATATCACAACCTGCATAGGTATTTGCATTTCAATATCTCCCACTTTTTTTTGTTTTTTGAAGAGTATATAAAGATAAAATTTATTTTAGAAAATCAAAAATTAGCCTACATTTACATTTCATCAGAGAAATACAACGAAAAACAAATATGAAATATGTTGGGCGATTATAAGTTCTTCATCTGTGAACATACTCTCAAAGCATGTCAAGTGTCCATGACAATTTATCATATCACAACCTGCATAGGTATTTGCATTTCAATATCTCCCACTTTTTTTGTTTTTTGAAGAGTATATAAAGATAAAATTTATTTTAGAAAATCAAAAATTAGCCTACATTTACATTTCATCAGAGAAATACAACGAAAAACAAATATGAAATAACAAATTTCTAAATACAAATCTCCAAATACACATCTTACAAAACACTTCTCCAAAAACATTTCTTCAATAACCTTTCTACAAAAATATTTCTCGAAATCCATCGAACCGGAATATTATGACGACATGAGCGAAAATCAACCTGGCATACAATAAGTCACCATACAATAAAGGAGAATCGAGCAAGCATATATACAATAAGGGGGACGCACCAGATTCTTGTTTCACATCGATGGAAATGGCATTTTCAAGCTTCTAGTTTTCGAAATCTTCTGGGAGAAGCCACCCTTCGTACTCGCAAAAAATCTTAAAGAAAAGGACGAACGTAAGACTTTTGCTAGAATTTTTGCTTTTTAAATTAGTAGCATTGAATAATGTATATCTTTGGCAAATTATTAGATTCACATATATGTACTTAAATCAAAATCAGCGAATGAATGACATATTGTTATATATAAAAAAAGTTATAGAACCAAAACAAAACTGGTTCTATGTGTCAACAACATATCACCAGATTACACGTGATTGGAAATTTAGTAATTGAATCATTTGGCTTAAGTAACCAATCATATCAGTATTTGCACAGGTTCAGGGTCATGAATAGCCTAGTCTGTGCTCGATGTCTATGGGTCCTATAAAAGAGATCATGGCAAACTTTTAAGGTATATTTTCTTTAGATTCCGTAGAGATTACCATCTGAGTTCCTCGATCATATGATGTAGCAGTTTCCATCAGTAGACTCACCCAGCGAGTCTGGCTGGATGAGGTTTATGAGAATGACTTTATTCTATTATGCATTGTACCATATGTAAGCAGCTATGTTGCATCGTTATTCCTGGTAAGACAAACATCTTAATTAACCGAGATCGATAAGAAGAAGAAAATACACCAAGTATAAAAATACGAAACGTAATGTAGATCTGTATTTTAATCAGATTGAAACGAGGTGTTCAAATTTGGGATCAAATAAGTCTATGTAGCATACCATTAGAAATGAAATGGGGTTTAACGTCCTACGTTCGAGGGTTCTAATTCGTGTGCTTTAAATCATAAAGTCTGTCACTGGTCATTGAAACAAGTGGTGAGATATCGTTCCTAAGCTTGGACGTGACACGGAGTAGGATCGTCTGCGCAACCTTGTGGATTTCCCCTTAGCTAAATGGATGACACAAACACGAATTTTAACGAGCCAGCAGAACGCCAACTAAAACATTTTGAGGAATCACCCACAAATTTTACAGTTTAGCTCTGCAGTTCTTGTTAACTCGGAGACAGCGTTAATTCTGTATTTTATTCCCTATTCTGCATTATTGTTATTCCTGAGATACCTAAAATTTAATAACGTACTCTCTATAGGCTCACTTTAAATTAAGATAACTCCAGTTTGACATTCCTAAATAATATATACTATTCAAAAAAAGTAGGGGATATTTGATTTTGGGGGCATAATACTAAAATATGGAAATGACTACGAAAAAAGTCACTATAGAACCTAACAGAAGAAACATTTCCAGTTACATGTGACGCCCAAACGCACCAATAGCTACCGCATGGAATGCAGGTGATGCTTGGGATCATCATGGGGGTCCAACCCAAGATTTGCACGACTCTGACTTTGAATGTTACAGTCATTGTGGCATTGAATTCCAGGGTGGAAACATCAGTTTAATTGTTTTAGTGACCAGAAAACAAATTTTGATATGCGTCGGCTTACCCAAAATGAAAGGTTACGTGCCCTTGGCATGCTACAGATCGGCACAACACAGGCGGTTGTGGCGCGGACGATGAATGTTTCTCAGTCTGTCATAAGCAGGCTATGGTCCAGATACCGTGATACACAATCTGTACAGGACAGACCATGCTCAGGTCGACCAAGGGCGACAACTCAAGCCCAGGATCGATTTATCCGTACCTTGGCCTTGAGAAATCGTGTCATCACAGCAAATCAGATCAGCGCTCGTCTTCAAACAGACACTGGTGTGAGAGTGAGTGGCCAGACGATTCGGAATCGACTGCATAGGGGTCACCTTCGCGCCCGACGTCCTCGCGTGATCCCTTGTTTGAGAGATCATCACATTCAGGCAAGACGTCGTTGGTGTAGTGATCGTCAACACTGGGATAATCGACGCTGGAGCAATGTGATGTTTTCAGATGAGTCAAGGTTCACTGTTGATTTTTTGGACAGACGTAGGAGGGTGTGGCGTCGTCGAAACGAGCGCTTCCAAGACGTTAACGTCATCAGACATGATCGATTTGGGGGTGGTTCTGTTATGGTGTGGGGAGGCATCACTGTTGTTGGAAGAACGGCTTTACATGTTGTTGCAGGGCGTGTTACAGGCCAGTACTACCGGGACAACATCTTGGCAGTCCATGTTGTGCCGTTCGCACGACGTCATGGCCGCCGTTTCATCTTCCAGGATGACAACGCAAGATGTCACAGGGCCAGGATCGTTACAGGTTACCTCCAACAACAGAACATCACCACATTACCTTGGGCAGCACTGAGTCCCGACCTCTCCCCCATCGAGCATGTCTGGGACATGCTTGGACAGAGGTTACGTCAACGTCAACAACGTCCTGCCAATGTCCAAGAACTTGCTGCTGCGTTGCAACAGGAATGGGACAATCTGGACCAAAATGACCTTAGACGTCTCATTAGGAGTATGCCACGTCGGATCAATGCTTGTTTGGCAAACAGAGGAGGATTTACCCGTTACTGACTTGGTTGTGATGCTGTGGTAACTTTGCTGTTTGACCCCGGGTATCATTTTACCCTTATAATGGTCAGTATGTGCCTTACTTAGTCTAACGATCATTTGGAATAAATCGATGAATGTGAACTTCATTTCATTTTGTCATTTGTTTCTTCGTCAGTTTCATTAGGTGACTTTAATAACACTTAAAAATCAAATATCCCCTACTTTTTTTGAATAGTATATTAACCTACATGTTACGCTTGATTATCTATCCTATTTCCTATGCTTAAAGTTAAAACCCTTATTTAATAATTTAAATTTCAATGAGTAGGATTTGGCCTGTGAAACAAATTTAAACATGTTCAATTTATCGGAAAATGCATTTAGCCAATTGAGAATATTTCCACCAATTTGTCCACCAGATTTCTTTTTCCACCAATTTTTTCCTCCAGAATTCTGGTTTATACACGTTTCCTTCTAGACAAATTCTTCTAGGATACTCGATCCTGAGGCTTTGCAACCAAATCGAATATATTTTATATTAAGCAATGCTAAATATAGGTTACAAAGTTACAAGCATAATAAAGTAATTCTTTCTAACCCGCTCTCACGCAGAATCGGCGAGTCTGCTGATGGAAATTCCTACATCTTCTCTCCACGACAACTACATGCCTGTCTACCCTAGAGCGCACATTCTATAAATTATATACTCTCAGATTCACAGCCATTAATTATTCCATTGGCTAATTGTGATGTAATTAATCATGCGATTGATCACTCATGCCAAATATGAAATGGTAACTTTCCGATTACGTACTTCATGCCTTGCATACCAACAGGGACTCATTGCCAAACTTTTTTCATTTCTGACCATGACAAATGTATTTATTAACCTATAGTTCAATTCATGTATCATATCAGCACGGACCCCCGTTCCTGTTATTTTCACAATATTTCATAAACAATTTAATTTGCGTTTTAAATAAACCCATACCATAGCTAATATACTGACAATGGAGAATATAAATAAAACATATGTATTTATCAAATTATAACTCATGTCCTATGATGCAGTTATATTCGTCTAATACAATTTCGCATAAATCATCAAATAGTATTACACCACTTAGACACCGTGACCACCCCACCCCCACCCAACCGTTATCAAGCAGCGGAAACCACTTTAATGACGTATCGATTATACCAATGTCGGTTTTTATCCGTTCTAATTACGCAATTTTAAGAATAATAGATAATTAATGTGTC
Organism: Patella vulgata; assembly: GCF_932274485.2. NCBI lineage: Eukaryota > Metazoa > Mollusca > Gastropoda > Patellidae > Patella > Patella vulgata. Next base: position 6,145,816 of record NC_065884.2, read on the forward strand.
AAATCTTTATATGACCTTTTAGTTTTTAAAAAAAACCAAGTATTTTTTAATTATAACCGCCGGCGTACACATGTTTACATTATCAAGCGGATGATGTAACTTTTATTTTGTTATTCCACAGATAAACAAGTTTATCGCCATTGTCGAATGGCCCATAGATTACTGATAGATATAAATGTCGGTTGTAATAGTGATAATAGGTAATTAATCTGTCAACCATTTTCATGTAACTCTTTAAAAACACAGCAAAACCCAAACGATCTGTACAAGTTTGCCATCTTGTCCACTCCACTCAACTATATCACCTGTCTTAAGACGTAACATGAAGACTTGTTTGTTGCTGTTAGTTTTAACTGCAGGTATACTACATATTTATCATATAATTGGTTGAATTAATTAGACGTTATCTTATAATTGGTTGAACTAATTAGACATTATCTTATAATTGGTTGAACTAATTAGACGTTATCTTATAATTGGTTGAACTAATTAGAAGTTTATCTTATAATTCGCTGAATTAATTAGACGTTATCTTATAATTGGTTGAATTAATTAGACGTTATCTTATAATTGGTTGAACTAATTAGACATTATCTTATAATTGGTTGAACTAATTAGACGTTATCTTATAATTGGTTGAACTAATTAGACATTATCTTATAATTGGTTGAACTAATTAGACGTTATCTTATAATTGATTGAATTAATTAGACATTATCTTATAATTGATTGAATTAATTAGACGTTATCTTATAATTGGTTGAATTAATTAGACGTTATCTTATAATTGGCTGAATTAATTAGACGTTATCTTATAATTGGTTGAATTAATTAGACGTTATCTTATAATTGGTTGAATTAATTAGACGTTATCTTATAATTGATTGAATAAATTAGACGTTATCTTATTATTGGTTGAATTTATTAGACGTTATCTTATAATTGGTTGAATTAATTAGACGTTTATCTTATAATTGATTGAATTAATTAGACGTTATCTTATAATTGGTTTAACTAATTAAACATGTATCTTATGATTGGTTGAATTAATTAGTCGTCTATCTTATAATTGGTTGAATTAATTAGACGTTATCTTATAATTGGTTGAACTAATTAAACGTGTATCTTATGATTGGTTGAATTAATTAAACGTGTATCTTATGATTGGTTGAATTAATTAGTCGTTTATCTTATAATTGGTTGAATTAATTAGACGTTAGATAAGAGAGAGGGGGTTTAACGTCCACTCTACACACACTTGGTCGTTTAGGGACTAACATATGGTTAATTTTGTTTCAATAATTAACAGTGGGAGGAAACCGGAGGACCCGGAGAAAACCCACGAGGTTGGACAAGCGACTTGACTCAATGACAGACCTTGTGGTTTCACGCGCATGCGTTAACCATTCGGCCACCCAACCGCCCTATTTCTGAACAAACAGCTTAGGGAAAAGTTTCAAGACGAGCTATAGTCATTACATTTGAACGTTTTATTTGCAAAGGCCAAACTTAAACCCACTAAATATCGGCTCCTGTTTGACATGGTAATGCTGGGTCTTCATAATTTAGTAAACAGTAGGAAGGAAACAACAATAAATAAACAAATAAATAAATCGTCAGCATCTATATTAATTATTAATAATAGGCAGTAGGAGGTTGCTACGACCCATGGACCTTTTAGCTTAAACTAACGTTAAGAACTTAGTTGCGTTATGTCGTGTGGTGCGAACGATTTTCCGGCAATCTGCTAAGGAGCATTTACTTATTTTAGTTGGAAATGAAATGGGGTTTAACGTCCTACTGTTCTGCTCCGAACTGGGCTAATGAAGACGGGCCACGGTGGCTAAGTTTGCGTGTTCGATCCCGGTGTTCAATTCAATGGGATTTCAGTGGTGCAGGAAGGGGGACAGCTGCTGTCTCGTCGTTCGGATGGGACGACAAACCGAGGTCCCGTTTACACATTGACATGCACGTAAAAGTTCCCTTGCACATGGTATTTGATTTAACAATAGGCCGCAGCACAGTAGGACGTAAAACCCCATTTCATTTCTTATTTTAGTTTTATTTGTGACTTACCGTTGCACGACAATGGAACACAGAATCGGCGGCTATATTTAAATTATATTTAAATTAAAATACAGATCTATATTTTGTTCCGTTTTTCTTTATACTTTCGATGGCCTACACTATATGAAGATCTGACAAGTTGTACTCGAAGGTCGTGTCTTCGGTCAAATGAGCGGCTGTTGACATATGGCGTCAGACATTGATTAATCAATCAGCGTTGACGTTTTTAGTGTTTTACACCAAGAAGTCGCCGTAACAGGTTTCATTGGCTTATCCCGTACTTCAACCAAAACGTAATAACGTAATATAATAACTTTTCCGGGTAGTAAAGACAAGTACAACGAAATTTTGAACTATAAAAAACGAAACGAAATAGGATCTGTGTTTTAATCAGATTGGGCTATATTTCAACATTCGCTGTGTATAAATGCGTCAAAATTTGCATCAGACAAAAGAAGTGAAAGATATTATTGAATGTATATTTTCAGGGTGTTGGTGTGCAACTGTAGCCCCTGGGCGATGTTTATTTAGTTGCATAACGTTGTATTCCCCAATATGTGGAGATGACGGCGTTACCTATGACAACAGATGCCATATGGCGGCGCGGGCATGCGTGTACGTAACATTTATATATAGTTCTAATCGAGATGGTCAGATTTAAGGTCAAATAAGTCTATGTAGCATAACATTAGAATTTAAATGGGGTTTAGCGTCCTACGCTATCGCACGGATAACGTAGAAGGATATACGACGTACAATGTACTCTGCGGGAAATTTTGCCTGTACAACGGCAATACAGTCTACTCTTATATCGAATTCGAGGGACTGGATGACCGAATGGTTAGCACGTGTGCGGTGTATCATAAGCCTGTCATTGAGTCAACTGGCCTGGTTTCGATTCCCCGGTTGTACGTGACAAGGTATAGGGTCACCTGTCCAACGTCGTGGGTTTTCTCCGGATCCTTTGGTTTCCTCCCACTGCTAAAGACTCCTCCGCGCAAGCGAATAATTGAAATAAAATTGAACCATATGTTAGTCGCGAAATGACCTGGTTTGTGTCGAGTGGACGTTAAACCCTATCTCTCTCTCTCTCTGTCTTATATCAAATTCCAACCTGCCAAGGTTCTTTTACGCACGCGCCAACGTATACACGGGACCTGAGCCCTGTTGCTCGAAATCTTAGCTAAAGATACAATCCAAATTTTAGTAGATACTTCAATTTTGATTGGCTAAGCGCTAAAATCAATCTAATATTATCCAATCAAATTACTAAAATTTGGATTTGATCTTAGTTAAGATTTCGTGAAATAGGCATCAGGTTTTATAGTTCTACCCAAAAGAATAGACGTTGTTTCCTGCCAGCCCCCCCCCCCTCCGCCCTCTCCCCCCGAACTCTGCACCCACTGACACAGAGAACAACCCGGAAACGAACCCGAGACCTCAAGATTAGCGAACCAGTAACTTAAACACAGAATCACAGTATTTGTCAAATTTAATTTTAAAGGCTCAATACCACTCTTGTTGTAACTGAATAATATGTCCCAATCTTTATTCTGGTCAACAAATTGTACTATTTTACAATATTCCAATTAATTGACGATACAAATTTCATCTTAACACACCTAATTTAAAAAATTGGAAAAATTCAACTAAATGATTTGAAAAGCCTGACGTAAACGTTTCCAAATGTGACTTGAATTTAAACATATTTTTGAACCCTGTGGACAAGTAAAATAGGATTTAATGGATAATGTACACAACAGGTAAGACACTAAAACATCTAGTACTTAGAATAAGGTTATTTTTTTATTTTCTGGAGCTGTCAAGCCAGCAAGAGTGTTATTGTCCCTTTAATACATGAGGGGTCAGATTTGATCACCTACATCACACCTCTGTTTGGTGTCACGGTAGCTAAGTGGGTAAGACGCCGACTAGCTAGCCTGGAGGTCGCGTGTTCGATCCCTACATTGGCCGAGAAAGTTCATCCATATTTTCCGGCGAGTTCCCCCTTGTCAGTGATGCAGGACGAAGGGCCTGACAAGGACAGCTGTCTAGTCGTACACATTGGCGTGCACATAAAAGATCCCTTGGCAGTTGGAATTCGATATTCCAAGTAAGAGTAAGCCATTGCGCCGGTGCCCGGACTAATTGTCCCTCATAGCACACTATATGGCGTATGCTCGTCTTCATTAGCTTAGTTCGGAGCGGAACAGTAGGACGTTAAACCCTATTTCATTTCATTTCATTTCATTTCACACCTCAGCTTGAAAGTGACCATTTTTCAAGAATATTCCCAATTCTTGAATAACCAGTGCAGGTCAGTTTAACATAAACCATATAGCCAGATTAGTTCCAGAATAATCCATGCACTGAACTCATGAACAACACATCTCATTGTGTACGAGGGGGCGGTGGGGGGGGGTAGTAAGGTGGGGGAGGGGTTCTAATTCGTGTCCTTTAAATCATAATGTCTGTCATTCAATCAAGTGGTGATATTTCGTTCCTAAGCTTGTACGTGATACGGAGAACGATCGTCTGCGCAACCTTGTAGATTTCCCTTTCGGGTCCCTCGATTAGCTCTCACTGCTAATTATTGAAACCAAATTATACTATATGTTGCTCCCAAAATGATAATGTAAAGATCACGGACAATGGCCAGGGATCAAATACGTGTGCTTTATCACATATAAGATCTGTAAATGAGCCAAGTGGTGTGGTTTCGATCCCAAGCATGTACGTGACAAGGATTAGGGTCGCCTACGCAACCTCGTTGGTTTCCTTAGGATCCCCAAAATTACCCCCCATTGCTCAAGAACCCTACGCGCAAGCGAATTACTGAAATAAATTGCACCATGTTAGTTCCGAAATGACGTATCATTATGTAAAAATCATAGACATTGTTTTTAAATCTTTTACAGGTCTGGAATTACAGTAAGAGTTAAACATGCGGGACCCTGTGACGAAATTTCTGACAGTTAGCATGTTTGACCGACATAAATGAATAATAAAACATTACATGGTTTTTGTTGTTTTATTCAAGCGTTTGTCATGAATAAATATCCTTAGAATTAAGCCTACACATATCTGTGGGCCTGTTTTCCAAATTCTATTTCTTTTAAATATGCTGACGTCCGGCTAATGTGGCCACGTATGCATTTTCGCCGATTACATGAAAACAGTCCCATTACCTTGTCCTTGGCATAAGACCGACGTTTCTATGACGACCGAAAACGCATACAATAGAGTCTTTTGGCAAGCAAAATCTTCCCAATAGGTATCTCGTACGAAGTATCCGTATCATACGTGATACATTGCGTTATATATTGTAGTTTTAGAGTTGTGGCAGATTTTCGCGCCACGTACGTATGAGTAGCTGAGCTGAGATAGTTTTATTACAGCATGATGCCAGTTATCTACCAAGATCACCACCAGTACTAGTCGAATGTCTAGCCTACAAATTACTGTCGACAGTCATTGAGCTATTAAAACAAATTTAATATGGAATTTTATTTAAAAACTTCGACTTCGATTCGACAGAAGTTTTTGGTTTCACTAATGTATCATTTCAGAAAGTTTATACCCCTTTGCCATAGAATCACATCATTTGCAGATTTGCAAGGTCCCACCTCCCCAAATTTAGCACGTAGATCAACCAGCATGCAGACAGTCAGACAGTAAAAATATGAAAATTGGGAGAAAAGCTCATAAAAAAATAATGATTAAATTCCAGTCTTTATCATGGTTAAAACCACATCAAATATACACCTTCGTGTTCTAGGATACACATAGATTCATAAATACGCTATGGCACAACGTTTCAGAGAGAGAGAGAGAGAGAGAGAAATAGGGTTTAACGTCCACTCGACTCAAACTAGGTCATTTCGGGACTAACATATGGTTTAATTTTATTTCAATAATTCGCTTGCGCGTAGGGGTCTTTAGCAGTGGGAGGAAACCGGAGGACCCGGAGAAAACCCACGAGATTGGACAGGCACCCCTACTCCTTGTCACGTACAACCGGGGATTCGAAACCACGCCAGTTGACTCAATGACAGGTCGTATAATACAGCACGCACGTGCTAACCATTCGGCCATCCAACCCCCCACAACGTTTCAGCTTCTTAAAGGAATTAAAGACGATAAAAAGACGACGATGTTTTACGGACCTCTTCCATATGAAAGCTGTTCGATATGTGCTGTCGTATCCGCGTGCCGTATCACGTATGGGAAATACACACACATTGATGATGTCACACGCAAAATCGATACGGATACGGGCTACGGACCAGGAATTTATGCTTGCTAAAAGTCTCTAATGATAACTTGCATAAGGCGTAAGGCAACACATATTAAAGAAATAGAGTTTTTACACAGAGTACAATTCTTTGGACGACGACTAGTTGTTCGAACGGAACCAAAAAACTAGGTCCTGTGTAGGAATACGCATTGGTAGGCACATAAAAACAAACCGTGACATTTGGAATTCGAAATAGGAGTAGATCGTAATACCGTCGTCCTGCCACAATTACCCTCATAGCCAGGGTCGCACATCAGGTGGTTGAGGGTTTTTTGTTTGGGAGGGATGCCCCCCTCCCCCCACACACACGCACACACACGCACAAACCTGAGACTGGGCGCTTGCCGTTTTTCCTCCACATCCAATAAAACCCATACGAGGCCTTCAAATCTATATTCAACCGAGTCATTTAAATATTATATAATGCTATACTTATTAACTTGTTTTCGACCTAAATGGGGGTAATATTTGATTTTCTAGTGCTGAATGGGCCGATTTTTTGATGGCGCACACCCGGTGGGAAAATATGTTTATGTTCCCCTGCTACTAGCACCCTATATGGCGTATAAAGGCCCTGCGGGCTGGATTGATTGATTCTAACAGAAAGTGGGGGTTGAGAACTGGACCTCGCGTGCTTTTTCCACAATAATTGTATAACAACCAAGAGAAATTTAATGTCGTGGAGGCGGCATGGCCATATTTTGGTGACGTCATCAACGCCATATTGATCAATTCAGATCTGATCCATCGGAATTGCTTTGTTCACAATATATTAAATAGAAATGGGTAGATTAAGCCAGATATGTCAACAAAAATTTCCGCCCCCCCCACCCCCCGCCTTATACTGAAAACGAGGAAAAAATTCAACTTTTTTAATTTTGCCTTATTTAAAAATTTTTGTCAATAGGAGTCATCTATCAACATTATAGAGTAATACAATGGACCGTACCATGGTAACACTAACAAGTCAAAATACACCGGAAGTGAAGTAGGTAAATCTTTAAAATCTGTAAAAATCGCTTTAAAGTCTGATAGTACAGTTGTGTTTTTAAGTGAGGTAGGTAGATTATTCCAGAGACAAGGTCCAATGTATTTCAAACTATTTTTATATATTGATTTATTAGGTTGAGGAATATTAAATCGACGATTAATATTGGTATAATGTGTATTTTTAAAAACGAGAATATTAGTTAAGTAGTTTGGGCATTTTTCATGAACTAATTTGAAAAGTAAGATGTATTTATTGAAGGTGAACCGATTTTAAATGGTTAAAATATTTAGTGATTTAGCTAGGGTTTCATAAGTAGATAAGGTTGAATTTTTCGGTAGTCGTTTATCATTAATTAATTTAAAAGCCAATTTTTGCACACGTTGTAAGTAATTTAAGGATGTTTTACGCACACGCAATTTATGTAAATCACATATAATACAAATTCTTATAACGTTTATGATACCATCACACACGCAAGGTATGTAATTCACATATAATACAAATTCTTATAACGTTTATGATACCATCCCACACGCAAGGTATGTAAATCACATATAATACAAATTCGTATAACGTTTATGATACCATCACACACGCAAGGTATGTAAATCACATACAATATAAACTCTTATAACGGTTATGATACCATCACACACGCAAGGTATTTAAATCACATATAATATAAACTCTTATAACGGTTATGATACCGTCACACACGCAAGGTATTTAAATCACATATAATATAAACTCTTATAACGGTTATGATACCGTCACACACGCAAGGTATTTAAATCACATATAATATAAACTCTTATAACGGTTATGATACCGTCACACACGCAAGGTATTTAAATCACATGCAATATAAACTCTTATAACGGTTATGATACCATCACACACGCAAGGTATTTAAATCACATATAATATAAACTCTTATAACGGTTATGATACCATCACACACGCAAGGTATTTAAATCACATATAATATAAACTCTTATAACGGTTATGATACCGTCACACACGCAAGGTATTTAAATCACATATAATATAAACTCTTATAACGGTTATGATACCGTCACACACGCAAGGTATTTAAATCACATATAATATAAACTCTTATAACGGTTATGATACCGTCACACACGCAAGTTATGTAAATCACATATAATACAAACTTTTCTAACGGTTATGATACCGTCACACACGCAAGGTATTTAAATCACATATAATATAAACTCTTATAACGGTTATGATACCGTCACACACGCAAGTTATGTAAATCACATATAATACAAACTCTTATAACGTTTATGATACCGTCACACACGCAAGTTATGTAAATCACATATAATACAAACTCTCATAACGGTTATGATACCGTCACACACGAGATGAAGACGCCTGAGATATTTCTCCTCCTTCCAAATTTCTCGTCCTTCTCTTCTTTACTGGGTTTTTTTTTCGGGTATAGTCTTTCTCCGCGGTGTATATGACATGTGCTATGAATAATATTATAACAGTCTCCCGTGACTACGTTTAATATATATCTGCGATATCACCCTTGGTGGAAGACGTAAAACCCCAGAAACGGAGTGAACTCAATTGGTTAATCAAATTAGCAAGCGGAACACAGTTTTTATCACGATAGAATATTTACATTAGAATTTGCGTAAACAAACAGAATCAACTATATTGTCATAAGTGACAGCTGATGCGATAAAATGTTTAATTAATCACACCACGTGTCAAAGATGGCATGATATCCTTTAGATATTCTTCTTCTATTGTGTAACAATGTATTTGAGGGGGCACCACGTGTTATGGTCGAGATGACGCCTTTTCAAGTTCATTTCACGATTAACAATAACATATCGTTAATAATTTGTCTGTTTCTTTATTCAGTTGAATTATTATCATAATATTAATATTTAATTGTCGTTTTATTTACAAGTCGATATTTATTCCAGAGCTTACTTTACAATGGATCATAAACAGACATATACATTTTCCTCACATAAAAACTGTTTTTTGTCGTCCGTTTGTTTTAAAAAGACACAGCAAACATTGTATATTCTTCACTAGCGATTGGTTGTGAGTTTATGATTCATCAAATGGACGTTTTGTGGATGATTACCGTGGTGACTGTTATGACTTTCACTTTGCCAAAATGTGCCGAATGTTCCACTGGACTAAATCCAGGCAAGTATTACTATTTCGTAGCTTAATGTTTTGAGTGCATCAAACTTTATTCAGGTTATATGTACAGTTTGGAATAAGTTAAAATTGTGACATCAAATGCACTATGTATTGTTTCTATACGCCCACATTTTTATGTGGACGTATATTGTTGTTGCCCATGTCCGTCCGTATATATATATATTTTTTTAATTAATTTTATTTACGAATTGGCTTACAAGTATGTTAAGTACATTCATATTTAAATTTAAATAACATGCACTTTTGTATACAGCTTTATTAATAGGGGTTTCCTACAGTACACAGATCTAAAAAAAAAGGAAGAGTAGTATTAAATGTAAATCCATCAATGGGAAATGTGTAGGCAAGAGGTTCTAGGAATCTATTAATTATTTAAAAAAATATTGCCATTTATTTCTATGTTTTTCCGGAGATAATTCTATCTCCAGTTTAGCATTTTCTATTAAGAAACTTTCATATTTATTTATATTTAATGTTTCATTTTGTAATTTAGTCGATATATATAAAACTTAGTTAAAATAATTACATGATTAATGAAGATCCATTCAGTGTTATTTATATAAAACGGTTTGTTAGTGAGACCAAGATGTTTGACTTTGTTTGTTATATTGATCTTTATATCAGTTCGATCTAGGATAGTATTAAAACGATTCCATATTATTTGTGATACAGAGAGATGTTCCACAGTTTCTATATTAGACTCGCAGAAGGTACATAATGTGTTATTTACTTTTTTAATTTTGAATAATTTATTATTTGTAAATTCCTATGGAGATATTTGTATACACCACTTCTCTGTTTTGTGCTAAGACATACTGATAATAATAATAATATCTTTATTTTCAAAGGTGAAAAATTAGGCTTAAAGCCTGTTTACAATTTTGGCCTTTATAACAAAGAAATGAAAAAGACAGTAACGTATTAAATATTAAAACGATTCCATGAATATAGCGACATGGTATAGACGCGGTTTGATTAGAGTATATTAACTGGTTTAAACATTGGTTTTAATCTGTTAGACAGAACCTTACTCATTAACTTGACATCGATATAAACAAGCGTGATGGGTCTCCATGTTTTATCACCCAGTAATACATCAGTAGATATCGCTTGTTTGATAAATTTCAACTGTCCAATCACGATTTGGGGCAATCTGACCCACTCCTCTTGCAGTGCCAATTCTTGCAGTGTTGTCGGTTGACGTTGACGTCGACGAACACGTCTCCCGATCAAATTAAACGTAACAAACTAAAGCAATGATACGCTAAACAGTAAATCCTATGCAAGAACCGATAGGAATGCTAACATGGACATAAACCAGCACGTGACAGTTTTAATCAACCCTTCCTTGAAGTGTCAAATTTAACGATGAACCCCTCCCACGTGCATGGCGCTATTGCGTGTCACATGTGCAGCTTAGTGGTTCTCAAAGCATATCAAGTGTCCATGACTATTTATTATATCACAACCTACATAGGCATTTGCATTTTAATATCCCCTACCTTTTTTAAAGCGTATATTAAAATTAATGAGAATGATAAAGACAATATTTTCAATATAAATGTTAATTTAAAATGCTGCGCTGTTATATGAAAGATTAATATATAAAGATTAATTTGTAATGCACTGAAATGAAAATTGAAAAGCACAAAAAAATGACCACGCAATTGATGTAACACTACTTTAGTGATAACAGATATCAGTTTCGTAAATATATGGTTTATTTACATTGGAACAGAATATAACACAACTACATCAATACTACAGAAACTAGACTATACAGGAACTAAACTATATCGGGAACTAGATTACGACAGGAACACATCAGGACGCCACATAAGTATATTAAATCTACCATTCAGCCCCTCTGCCAAGGCAGCGACTGAACTCGGTGAGTCCATACGCCAGTCTCCCTGTCTCCGCTGGTCTCTCTGTCAGCAAACTCCGCATTATATACCTTCGGACAATTAATAAGACACGTGGTCATACATGCAATTGTCTCTTTTATCTCGTCATGGCATGCTTACTGACCAGTGCGTATTCCTTTGAAGTAATGCGGAGCGTGTGCACAGATCATATGTAGTTTGTAAATGACATATGGGATTAATTACATATTTAATTAGAACATAGCCAGTCCACGCCTTAACAGAAGTTTATACAGAGTTGAAATGTCAATATCATATATTATCAAAAACCAGCTGGGGGATCACGTGGCTAAGTGGGTAAGACGCTAGCTCGCTAGCCTGGAGGTCGGGTGTTCGATCCCTGCATTGGCCGAGAAAGTTCATCTAGATTTTCCGGCGTGGTTCTCCCTTGTCAGTGATGCAGGACGGATGGGCTGACAAGGAAAGCTGTCTAGTCGTTCGGATGGGACGAAAAACCGAGGTCCCGTGTACACATTGGCGTGCACGTAAAAGATCCCTTGGCAGTTTGAATTCGATATAAGAGTAGGCCGTAGTGCCGCTGTCCGGGCAAAATTTCCCTCATAGCACACTGTATGGCGTATGTCCGTCTTCATTAGCCCAGGTTAGGAGCAGAACAGTTGGACGTTAAACTCCATTTCAATTCAATTCAATTCAATTCAAAAACCAGCTGAGGTCATAAAGTTCTAAGCACCTAAATGATCGTTTAATTTGATGAAAGTTATAGAAGCAAGTGTTTACTATATTCACTTTACAACAAGTCTACAACAATCTCATTAAATTGTTTCTATATATTCACGCGTGCTTCTATAGGTTTGCCCATCTTATCTCAAATTGCGAGGTTGGTGACCAAACTCAGACACGACCCACTACGCTGCGTCCACAGTGAGCTGCAAATGGCCCTTTTCGACAGTGATCTGTTAGTGAGGCCAGTGGTAGGCCAGAGATATTGAAGACCAAACAGGTCTTTATTTAGTGTTCTTAATTATTAGTTCCTAATTCATAGTCCTTAATTCTTATTTGTTGTCGTATTTCGACATTTGTTCACTAACATTTGTACATTAACATTTGCACACTAATATTTGTTCACTAACATTAACATTTGTACATTAACATTTGTACACTAATATTTGTTCACTAACATTAACATTTGTACACTAACATTAACATTTGTACACTAATATTTGTACATTAACATTTGTACATTAACATTTGTACACTAACATTTGTACACTAACATAAACATATGTACACTAATATTTGTTCACTAATATTAACATTTGTACACTAATATTTGTTCACTAACATTAACATTTGTACACTAACATTTGTACATTAACATTTGTACACTAGTATTTGTTCACTAACATTAACATTTGTACATTAACATTTGTACACTAATATTTGTTCACTAACATTAACATTTGTACATTAACATTTGTACATTAACATTTGTACACTAATATTTGTTCACTAACATTAACATTTGTACACTAACATTTGTACACTAATATTTGTTCACTAACATTAACATTTGTACATTAACATTTGTACACTAACATTAACATTTGTATCTTACAAATCAATATTTGTTTTTACAAATCAATATTTTGTTAATTATCATCCAACCTTAATACCGTTATCAAGGTATGTAAATATGCATGTGCAAGAATATAACTCACATTTTTGAAAAGTTAAGCGAACCCTCTGTTTATTGGCTTATTTTTATTTACATGTACATTTAAATACCTTGGAAAAGATCTAAGTTGCACGTTACTAAACTTAATTATTTAAACTCAGAATTTGGATCTTAATAAGAAATCCGTAATATCTGTTCATATACTGCTGAAAGGTATGTTTATTACTTGCTATAAGAAAGTAAATCATTTTCTTGAACATATACTATTCAAAAAAAGTAGGGGATATTTGATTTTTAAGTGTTATTAAAGTCACCTAATGAAACTGACGAAGAAACAAATGACAAAATGAAATGAAGTTCACATTCATCGATTTATTCCAAATGATCGTTAGACTAAGTAAGGCACAGACTGACCATTATAAGGGTAAAATGATACCCGGGGTCAAACAGCAAAGTTACCACAGCATCACAACCAAGTCAGTAACGGGTAAATCCTCCTCTGTTTGCCAAACAAGCATTGATCCGACGTGGCATACTCCTAATGAGACGTCTAAGGTCATTTTGGTCCAGATTGTCCCATTCCTGTTGCAACGCAGCAGCAAGTTCTTGGACATTGGCAGGACGTTGTTGACGTTGACGTAACCTCTGTCCAAGCATGTCCCAGACATGCTCGATGGGGGAGAGGTCGGGACTCAGTGCTGGTCAAGGTAATGTGGTGATGTTCTGTTGTTGGAGGTAACCTGTAACGATCCTGGCCCTGTGACATCTTGCGTTGTCATCCTGGAAGATGAAACGGCGGCCATGACGTCGTGCGATCGGCACAACATGTACTGCCAAGATGTTGTCCCGGTAGTACTGGCCTGTAACACGCCCTGCAACAACATGTAAAGCAGTTCTTCCAGCAACAGTGATGCCTCCTCACACCATAACAGAACCACCCCCAAATCGATCATGTCTGATGACGTTAACGTCTTGGAAGCGCTCGTTTCGACGACGCCACACCCTCCTACGTCTGTCCAAAAAATCAACAGTGAACCTTGACTCATCTGAAAACATCACATTGCTCCAGCGTCGATTATCCCAGTGTTGACGATCCCTACACCAACGACGTCTTGCCTGAATGTGATGATCTCTCAAACAAGGGATCACGCGAGGACGTCGGGCGCGAAGGTGACCCCTATGCAGTCGATTCCGAATCGTCTGGCCACTCACTCTCACACCAGTGTCTGTTTGAAGACGAGCGCTGATCTGATTTGCTGTGATGACACGATTTCTCAAGGCCAAGGTACGGATAAATCGATCCTGGGCTTGAGTTGTCGCCCTTGGTCGACCTGAGCGTGGTCTGTCCTGTACAGATTGTGTATCACGGTATCTGGACCATAGCCTGCTTATGACAGACTGAGAAACATTCATCGTCCGCGCCACAACCGCCTGTGTTGTGCCGATCTGTAGCATGCCACGGGCACGTAACCTTTCATTTTGGGTAAGCCGACGCATATCAAAATTTGTTTTCTGGTCACTAAAACAATTAAACTGATGTTTCCACCCTGGAATTCAATGCCACAATGACTGTAACATTCAAAGTCAGAGTCGTGCAAATCTTGGGTTGGACCCCCATGATGATCCCAAGCATCACCTGCATTCCATGCGGTAGCTATTGGTGCGTTTGGGCGTCACATGTAACTGGAAATGTTTCTTCTGTTAGGTTATATAGTGACTTTTTTCGTAGTCATTTGCATATTTTAGTATTATGCCCCCGAAATCAAATATCCCCTACTTTTTTTGAATAGTATATATGATGACTACCTTGAAAAAAAGATCAATTTTAATTGGCACTAATCAGCGACGGATTACCCATGGTGGGCCTTATGTCTTTGGGCATGCGAGGGCCCCCCAACGTAACACAATTAGGCAATATTATTCCATACGTATGCGCGTAACTATATCAAACCTAATTTGAAGTCGGTCAGTGAGACTGGGAGACCTTGATACGTAAGACAAATATGAAGTCATCTTTCACGGCTATATCTTCTATGGGACGATCCCCGAGGGAGGGGGCGCTTACTCGCTAGCCTGCAGGTAGCGGGTTCGCTCTCCGTGTTGGCCGAGAAAGTTTATCGGGATTTTTCAGCGTGGTTTCCCCTTGTCACTGGTGCAGGATGGAGGGCCTGAGAAGGACAGCTGTCTAGTCGTTCGCGTAAAAGATCCCTTAACAGTTGGAATTCGATATATGGGTAGGACGTAGCGCCGCTGTCCAGGCAAAATGTCCCCCATAGCATACTGTATGGCGTATGCCCGTCTTCATTAGCCCAGCCGGAGCAGAACAGTAGGACGTTAAACCCCAAATGTCTGATTTGTAACAGTGTGTGGTGTGTGTGTGGTGTGAGAGAGAGAGAGAGAGAGAGAGAGCGAGCGAGAGATTTTATATCAATAATTCACTTGCGCGAAGGTGTCTTTATCGATGGAAGGAAGATGCGTTAAGTTGATGTTGCCATATTGTTATATCTGCAACGTTTTCGTATTGCTATGAATATTACTTGTTGTTTTGGTTCTCTGATGTATAATTTAATATTAAAGTATATATTATACTAGCGGATAAATGGCGGTGCATGGGTTGAAAGAAGTATAACTCCAAAAACCGGAAGTGGTAGAGTATTACGAAAGTATTCTAATATCTCTGTAAAAGATGACCGCCTTCAACACATGACGTCATATCACGCGACATCAATCATTGGCTCAATGGCGCGTGCATTGTTTACATAAGACGTTACTCATTTTAATAACTATTTACACTAAAATAGGAAATAATTTTTACCTACAAATACTTCAAACGTCTTTATTTCTTTTTCTACTACATAAAAAAATGTTTTAGAATTTAATTGTCGGAGGAAAAAAGTTAATATTTGTATGTTCAGACCTTTTAGTAGTATGACTGTAACTGCCGTAGATTTATATATGTATTAGATTAGAATGGTGAGCCGAATGTCCGTATTTAAGAAACTTGGTCAAAGTTGGAGTTATTGTGAATTTGCCCTGTATAATACAGGTGTCCGTCAGGATAACCGGGACTACTTCCACCTATCCACGGAGTCCCGTGCTACCAGCGGGATTTAACCTATATATTGCTGTTGAGCGAGTTGCACGCGCGGCTCTTGTCAGGACTTGTGTGTACGCCTGCACGGGCATATCAACACGTGTTTTATTTAATTAGGGAGTGACTTTGTTTACTATTATCTCGTCATGTTTCCTCTTAATTGTAAGGATAGTGATGAAAAAATGAGATCATCATGGCTAGATGGGCGACATATTCCACTGTCGTCCACGGGTGGCAATTCCATATCCCGTCAGTTTTATACGGGTAATAGTCCATTCAATCGATCTCAATGGTGTTATAATATTCCAGAGTCCTTGTTCTTTGATGGCTATTCCAACTGGCCTAGTTTTGCCAATAAATTTAGCAGGTTTGCCATAGCACAGACATGGTCCGACCTGGAATATAGGGAACAGTTGTTCTTTTGTTTAAAGGGATATGCGGTCATAGAATAGTCCTTTCACGGAATGGTAATTTGACATGCTTTGAACTTTTGACAAAACTCGAGGAATGTTTTAGTCGTGTAGAAATTTCTCGGGCCGCAAACCCATTTCACAATCAATCATCACCGGTTCAAAGAATTAGTTGTATGCGTAATGATAATGTAATGGCAGCAACCGAAATCCGAGCCGAAACTCCCGAATCACAGAAAATGACTTCGTCCAAAATAGAGGATTGCTGGGACCGGATGGATCGTACGTGTACTAACATCATCAATAAAATTGACAAATTAACTGATCAGTATCGTCAGTTAACCGATATTTGTAATTCCTCAGAAAGAACTCATCGGTCACGTGCCGTAATGCCTAATGCGGAAACTCCACTTTTCAAGTTTATTCCGAAGAATTTAACATGTGACCTTGTCCATGAATGTTCTGAAATGGACGAATTAAAACTTGAATTCGATCAAGCAGACAAGCCTTGTGTCCCAAGTTTGTCCAGTGATTCAGCTGTCGAGATATCCGAGGATAACACTTTGACTACCAACGGGTCGGATAGATGCGGGATGATCGCCATTTTTGAAACCGCCAAGGCATCGAACGGTTTCACTAACACCGATTTATACGGTGATGTAACAAATATCACCACCCCGGGGGGTGATCAAAAGTTCCTGGATACCGTTGCAACCGGTGTCATTCCAAGAATCGACTCAATCGATTCCGCGAAAATTGACGTAACTTGCGGATTTATATCGACGTCTATAAGTCAGTTTAATTTTAATTAATAAATACCGGAAGAAAGATGACAACACTTTCTGAGCATCGCAGTCGAGCGTTAAAGGAGAAACTGTTAAAAACTAAAGAGGTTCCCGAGTTTCATGCGTTTGAAAATTCAATTGTGAACTGGTTGCGCTCGATATCAAATAGTCAAACGGAACTTCTATTTCGCGGTCTATCAACTTTAGTTGTTACGCAGTTTACCGCTGGGGAATACTCAATTTCCGATAGTTTCTTTGAGCCACAAAAAGAAAAGCCTCCTAGACTTAAGTGTGTGGAGTTTAAAAGATCTACCATAGATAAATGGTTCGAAGTTCCTGTGTATGATTTGACTGGACCAGTAAATTAGTACAGCCAGTTATTTCGAGAAGAGATGAATTTGTTCATAGTAGGACTACATGTAATTAAGCTGTGTGTCAGTTTCATCAAAGATGAATTGTTATTGACCTTACGCGGTGTTCCTGTAAATACGGTGAACACAGATTTATTTATTGATAATTCGCGCATTATCAACGATGTTTTTGATGCGGGTTACGAATCAGAAGTAACAATTTTTTTTTAGCTGTCCTGAAGCAGATATTAGCCTCAACGTTAACTATCTCACGGCGTAATATCGACAATCAGAGTTTACGTCTGGATCTTTAAATATTTTCGACAATTTGTGATCGAGATTTCTCTCCTCGATGTAATCAAGTTTGCTCATCGATGTAATCAAGTTTGCTCATCGATGTAATCAAGTTTGCATTAACAGCATATCGGCTCTTCTGTAAAATGGTTGAATCTATTTATCTCGATCCGTTACGGTCGAATAAAAAGAAAATTATAAGTTATGGAAATGTTGCGTAAAACATTGGACTGAATGGCATACTCAGTTTACCGTTACATAATATTGAATGTCTCAATATTCCACGTCTGAGTTCATCTGTAGTCAACATGAACTATTTGTAGAGGGTCTTTGTTACGAATACGAGAATATCTGGCCAAAATAAAATGCTATTTTTCGAGTTTAGGAAATAAGATTAAATCATTCCTTCGAAGTAAAGGAACAAAATTTAAAGTGAAGATGTCTTCAACATTACGATGTTGAATATTTACCTGTTAAACTTAATGCCAACGGTGACTTTGGTGTAAACCGTTAAATAGCTGTGTGTGTATGTAGAATTTTTTTCGGTGAATTTATAACCGATTTGTTCTTGATTGATGTGTGAATGATACGGTGTACCTGTATACCGTTACTAGTGTGATTGAAAGTGTGAGTGTGAAGAGTAGGATATTTTTTTTCAGAACCAGGAACCAGGGGAGGTGTGTTGTGATTTTGCCCTGTATAATACAGGTATCCGTCAGGATAACCGGGACTACTTCCACCCATCCACGGAGTCCCGTGCTACCAGCGGGATTTAACCTATATATTGCTGTTTTGCCGTGGCTACGGCTCAGATTATGTTTAGACTCAAAATAGGTAACATTGTTAGATTATGCGGACGCCTTACATGCCAAGCGGGGTTTGGATAAATACACTCGACACTACAGAGTATTCATTGTTTAATTTAGAATTAAGTACCGTTCTACTTTATATCTAATTAATATTACTTTGTTACATATATATACCTTTAGGTTAATTTGTAATAGGTTATCATATTTCATTGAGTATGAATTAGGTCATTTATTATTAAGTTAAGCTGATTTGGTAAGCTGTAGCATATTAAGGATTACTCCAGCGCACAACCTTTTTCCCGGGCTAAAATGGAGGAGCCATAGAATTTTTGTGTGTGATAAAAGCGTTTAATTTATGGACCTGTATCAAATATTGTGATGCAATCAAGGACTTCTACCGTAACAATCATAAATCCAAATGTATTTTCATAATATTACAAAATCCGCCGCAGTACTAACTATCACAATTTCAGACATAACTCTTGACGCGTTTGATAATATCGACGGCTTTTGTAATACTAACAAACACCTTTTCCTTCAGCATAATTTTTTAATTTCTTTAATACAATTCATATTATAGTACCAAACGCATGACAATTAATTTCCTTGTTGTTTTAACGAATGAAGGAATTGGCTGAAACGTGAAGAAGTATCATCATCTTCATCATCATCATCATTGTCGTCATGGCAATAATACTTGAAAAGCTTTAATATACCGTGCATGACAAATTTCTTAGGGCACAATTAAATTATTTGAAACGTACAATCTATTACTGATGTTTAAAACGACACAGATTTTCAGTTCTGCTTGGTGTATAAAAGTATAGTATTTACTCCATCTTGCTTTCTAAGGACGCAAATTTTATTTTGTTGTACGTTTTCTTTGATCCGGTTCTTGTTTAGTTTCATAGTCATCCACTATTGTCTATTATTTAAAATTTCCCACAGATGTAGGTTCATCATGGTTCAGTTCGTCGTTTCTGATGGTAAATGAAGCTCTTGGAGGTGCATTGTTTAATTTTCCAGCTGCTTATGATCAAGCTGGAGGTGTGGTGGTTGCTATAAGCATACAATCAGTAAGTTTATAATTGTTAAAACAAAACAAAAAAATCTTGCTCCGACGGATTAAGAAAAACAAGAGCATATAAATCTTCTTTTCCTGGTACAATTTTCCAGCTGGTTATGATCAGACTGGAATCGTAGTTGTTACCTTAAGCACACAGTCATCCTCGTTTTCCTCGGTCGTATCGTTCCCGTCTACTTCAGTAACCACTTGGACATTCACGGAATATTCACGAATTCAAACCAAGATAAAACAGATTACATAATAGCATTAGCATCATTGTTAATGTTCACCACTATACAGGATCTAGTACTTTTGGTTATGAAAAATTGAATATGCAAGTTACTTTCCTTCGCCCACTGGCTTTATATTTATGGAATTTTTTGTTTTATCGATAAAAATAGCTTGACCTTTTCTTGTTATTGACCGCGATATCACTATTCTAGAAGCAGACGTTAATTCACAAGCTACGACGACAAGAGATGAGATGGCAAAAGAAAGGGTATGGGATTGTCTCCTTCAATTCTTCTATGAGCCACATACGCTCACATCAGGCATCGAAACCGCAAGTCAGAGGTGACCGGTCAGCTGGGGCTTGAAGCGCGACACTCTAGACCACTAGGCCATCTCAACCCCCTTGCGAATACACCCCTGGTTTGAACCAAAATGACTGAAGTGTTTTGTTGACAATACATTAAAACCTGTTCTATTTATTATTATTATTTTCCAGATATTTCTTGTGTTCATCGTGGCGGCCATCATGATATTGGCCTACTGTTCTGATTTAAGTGATGCGGCAACGTATCAAGATGTAGTTTTATCAGTTTGTGGAAAGAAAACTCAGACAGGGGCGGCCATTTGTCTTTTTTGTTATTGTTTCGGGGCGTGTATAACCTTTCTAATTATTATTGGTGACCAATGGGAGGAATGTAAGTTATTGTAAATATTCCATTATTCACAGCTAAGATATTAAATATGAAAATAAATAGGACTTATCACGTCCCGTTATATAATATGTTCAATATAAGCAAGATAGATAACTCCTTCCCGGCAAGCGCATGTGCTAACCATTCGGCCATCCCACCATACTTATGGAACATCAATTACTAATTAATTTGGGCGACGTTTTGAAGATAGTTTTCAAGCAAGTACAGTAACAAATTGTTGTTGTCTATTACAAATTTAGTTGTCTATTACAAATTTAGCGTCCAGTACATTATTATATGATATTATGGACAGGTTGATTTAATTCAGTTATTTACATAGGAGTAATATTTAAAAAAAAGCAAATGAGTATAAGCATAATGTATATCAAAATGTCACATTAAAACACGGTGTTACAATTCGCATGTGAGAAGAAAGGGCATTATAAAAACAAGTTAGAACAGGATTTCCAGCTGATTGATGATACCAGGCATCAATCAGCTGGAAATCCTGTTCTAACTACATTAATGTTAATTTATTCTGATATTATTAAACCACCAAGTGGCTTAGCCGCCAACCTGGTCTCCACTACCAGTTATTTTTCCATGATTAGTGATATAGTGGTCTATTTTGCGCAACTAACTCAACATTGAATTCCCGATTCTACTATGAATTTTGAAATCGCTTCGTAGATCAAATATGGTTGGGAGAGAGGGTATATTTTGAAAGGCACATTGAAAGTTGGCATCTTCCATTAAATCTCTTACAAACAGACTTTTCTCTTTTAATTTATTGCACGCCGTGACGACTTGATTAATTGTTAAATTGTTGCCGCATTCGCACTTCATTGGTTTATAGTTATGGTCGGTTATTAATTCTTTGAAATGAAATGAAATGAAATGGAGTTTAACGTCCTACTGTTCTGCTCCTAACCTGGGCTAATGAAGACGGGTATACGCCATACAGTGTGCTATGAGGGAAATTTTGCCCGGACAGCGGCACTACGGCCTACTCTTATATCGAATTCCAACTGCCAAGGGATCTTTTACGTGCACGCCAATGTGTACACGGGACCTCGGTTTTTCGTCCCATCCGAACGACTAGACAGCTTTCCTTGTCAGCCCCTCCGTCCTGCATCACTGACAAGGGAGAACCACGCCGGAAAATCTGGATGAACTTTCTCGGCCAATGCAGGGATCGAACACCCGACCTGCAGGCTAGCGAGCTAGCGTCTTACCCACTTAGCCACGTGATCCCCGTATTAATTCTTTAGTTCTCAGCCTTGTGTTTAACCCACAAATTTGGCGCAATGGGTTGGCTATATTGCTTGGTATTGTAAACTGTATAATTTAGCAAGATCTGTTTTATTTGCACTCCCAAAGTAGTGGGTGGTGTTATTTTACAAACGTTGATGTTCAAATTCGGGGCCCCCTTCAAACGTTGTAGTTACCCTACCCATGTATGAACATATTTTTGTTATTTCTTTCTGACCCCCCTAGCCCCCCTGCACACCCCCCCCCCCCCGGAAGATAGTGGGGGTTAAACTCAGGGTAATAATTTAGATTTGATTAAAAATCTTCATTATTTTCCCTTTGTAAACCTCATCTTGACTCTATATTAGGGGTTTCTGGCTCGCTCTGTTCATTGGTGATGTTAAATTTAAGATATAACCAGCGGCTACCAGCCAGGATACGCCCAAATTTTGCAAGATATGGATAGAGAACAAGCTAAAAACAAACAGCATTTTTTGTACAATTAGGGGCAATACTCCAGAAAGTTATGGTCTGAAATCAAGGGCCATAATTCAGGAAGTTACGATCCGATATGCGCGGATATCGAAAGGAACCGAGATCTTTGGGTTGTAAACTTACATTTCAAGTTTTAGCAAAATGAGAAGAAAATTGTGACCTCTAGAGGGTCCACAACATTGATATACCATATTTTTACGCTATTTGAGTAAGAGGGGCGGCCATTTTGTCTGTCAGTTTTGGTCTGATTTTTACGAAATTCGAACTCAGCCGTCCGTAGAGTGTATCGGTGATATACTAAAACGATTTGTTTTACATCGGATGAAAATTATGACCTCTATAGGGTCCACAATCTAAAAACGCGATTTTTCGTACAATCATGGGCCATAATTCAGGAAGTTACGGTCCAATATGCGCGAATATCGAAAAAAAAACCCTGAGATCTTTGGGTTATAAACTTACAGTTCAAGTTTAAACAAAATCGGATAAAAATTGTGACCTCTAGAGGGTCCACAACCTTACTATACCATATTTTTTCGCTATTTGAGAACGAGGGGTGGCCATTTTGTCTGTCAGTTTTGGGCTGATTTTCACGCAATTCGAACTCAGCCGTCCTTAGGATGTAGCGGTGATATACTAAAACGATTTTTTTTAATCGGATAACAATTATGACCTCTATAGGGTCCACAAGCTAAAAACGTGATATTTTCGTACAACCAGGGGCCATAATTCAGGAAGTGACTTCCGATATGCTCGAATATCGAAAGGAACCAAGATCTCTGGATTATAAACTTAGATTTCAAGTTTCAACAAAATTGGATAAAAATTGTAACCTCTATAAGGTCCATAACCTTGATATACCAGCCGTGTGTAACGGTGATATAATACGGTTTTACAAATCGAATAAATAATATGACATCTATAATCAGGGGCCATATGCAGGAAGTTACGGTCCGATATGCGCGAATATCGAAAACAACCGAGATTTCAAGTTTCAACAAAATCGGATAAAAATTGTGACCTCATAGGGTCCCCAACCTTGATATACCATATTTTTTACGCTATTTGAGAACGAAGGGCGGTCATTTTGTCTGTCAGTGTTGGGCCGATTTTCACGAAATTCGAACTCAGCCGTCCTTAGGGTGTAACGATGATATAATAATACGATTTCTTTAAATCGGATAAAAAATTATGACCTCTAGGCTATAGGGTCCACAAGCTAAAACCACGATTTTTCGTACAATCAGGGGCCATAATTCAGGAAGTTACGGTCCGATATGCGCGAATATGGACAGGAACCGAGATCTTTGGGTTATAAACTTACATTTCAAGTTTCATCAAAATAGGATTAAAATGGTGACCTCTATAGGGTCCACAAGCTAAAACCGTGATTTTTCGTACAAACAGGGGCCATAATCCATGAAGCAACCGAGATCCTTTGGAGATAAACCTATATTTCAAGTTTCGTCAAAATCGGATAAGAATTGTGACCTGTAGAGTGTCCACAAACAATTGTAGACGGACGGACGGACGCCAACCCCCTCGCTATTTATAAATAATTTCATGAAGATGCAATCTGTAGTTTATCTTTTCATTTCAGTTTTTTTGTTTGTTAGTGAAGAAACGTATTGTCATGGCAGACCAGTTTATATGGATAGACGTTTTACCATAGTCGTGACTTCCATCTTATTTATTTTACCACTCTGTTTCCCGAAAAGAATTGATTTTTTAACGTATGCCAGGTAATTATTCTGTTTAGAATTTATATCTTATTTTTAAATGAATTTAGATTGATTATATAAGATGTATATATAATATATCTTATTTTTAAATGAATTTAGATTGATTATGTAAGATGAATTATATAAGATGTAGATACAAGGCTGATTGTTCTTAGTATAATAGCTCAAAAATAGATCATGAAAAATGAATATGAAATATTTCTGAGCAAGTGTTTTGACACGATAGTTTTGATTGGTATGATAATAAACAAAGTCTTGGTTATTCATTTTATAGTAAATTATTAAATGGCGAAAATGTTCTCATCTATTCATTATCCGTGTCATCCAATGGACTACTAAAGGGTTGATTATGGGCTTGGCACGTGAATAAGTGTCTAAATACTAATTTATATAATATCTGAAAGCAGACAAAAAGATAGGCATAGGTAGATTTAGCTCTTACATTACGTATCTTTAACATTGATTAACAAAATGCTCAACAAAACATTTTAGTTAAACTTATAGTTGTCAATAGACAAAAAGTCCCAAAATTGTGGTCAAAACGGACTTTTTAATTACAACGAACATAGATTGACCATGACAAGAATAAAAAATATCCGAATCTATATTTATATTCTATTTATATTCTATTTATATTCCATTTATATTCTATTTGTATTCTATTTGTATTCTTTATATTCTATTTGTATTCTTTATATTCTATTTATAATATATTCTATTTGTATCCATAATATATTCTATTTATTTATATTTTATTTATATTATATTATATTATATTATATTATATTATATTATATTATATTATAAAATAATTATATTGTGTGCAGAGGATGCTGTTTGTTGCTAAATATTCAATTCCCCTTGTTTTTTATATTGTCGTCCAATATTTGTTTCAGTTTTGTGGGCGTGGCTGGTATTTTATATTTAATGGTTATAGTGGCTGTCAAATATTTTTTACAAGATCCAAGTGATAAACCGACTTATGTTAAAACAAAGTAAGATATGGTATACAAGATACAAGTGATTAACCAAGAACAATATTCAATGTATTCAATAGACTCGTGTCCTGTGTATTTCTATTTCGGCAGTTGGGTGGTCGAAAGTTTACCTCACAGTCACAGATCATAAGGTCTGTCATTGAATCAAATGGTGTGGTTTGATTCGCCGCTTGTACGTGACAAGGAGTAGGGTCGCAAGTCCAACCTCGTAGGTGTTTGTCTGAGTCCTTCGGTTTCCCGCCCGCCCACACTTCTGAGGACACTTACGCGCAACTATTCATTGAAAGAAAATTAAACCATATGTTAGTTCTGAAATGACCCCCATTTTTCTCCCACTATTTTCATTTCAATTATTAAATGTCATCGAAACAATTTAAAGAATCGTAGATTATTTTTTTTCAGACCAGATAATTGGATGGATATATTTCTAGTAATTCCAGAGATATGTTTTGCTTATCAGGTTGGTTCAAACAAATAACTCCCCGTTTTCTACCTATATTAATCAGGAGATACTGGGTTTGCTTCCGAGAGAGTTACACGGATTTTCCAGAATGGTATCTTTTTGTCGGTTGTTCAGGGTAAGGGTCCTGGCAGGTAACAATGACTGGTCGTCTTACGGGGCAAACAACTGACGTCCTGTGTACACGATGGGGTGTATGTAAAAGAACACATCGCGGTTAGAATCGATGAAGTGTAACCAGAAATTCCGTTTTAGGGCAAACATGTCGACCATAGCACACTGATGTTTTATTGTCCGTCTACAGTAGCCCTGTCCATCATAGCACTCTCTGTATATAAGTTGGTCCGACTCTCCCCCATCCCTCTCTCTCTATATAAGTTGGTCCTGTCCGACTCTCCTCATCCGCCTCTGTATATAAGTTGGTCCGACTCCCTCCCCATCTCTCTCCCTCTCTCTCTCTCTCACTTTATATAAGTAGGTGGGAGCCACGGTGGCTAGGTGGTTAAGACGCTGGCTCGCTAGTCTGGAGGTCGGGTGTTCGATCCCTGCATTGGCCGAGAAAGTTCATCCAGATTTTCCGGCGTGGTTTCCCCTTGTCAGTGATGCAGGACGGAAGGCCTGACAAGGACAGCTGTCTAGTCATTCGGATGAGACGAAAAACCGAGGTCCCGTGTATACATTGGAATGCACGTAAAAGATCCCTTGGCTGTTGGAATTCGATATAAGAGTAGGCGATAGTGCCGCTGCCCAGTCAAAATTTCCCTCATAGCACACTGTATGGCGTATGCCCGTCTTCATTAGCCCAGGTTAGGAGCAGAACAGTAGGACGTTAAACCCCATTTCATTTCATTTCATTTATATAAGTAGGTGTCGGGACAACAATTAATGGATTGCGTATAAAATCGTTCAGCAGCAGCTAACTATATATTGTGAAAGGAAAGAGATAGTTATTATCATCTCTGAATTAATTTTAATGTTTTGATTGTTATAATTTGTTTTGATTGTTATAATTTGTTTTGCTCATGAATGTAAATGGTGGTTTGGTTTATTTCCGATCATTGCTTGATAAACCCAGAAGTAGTAAATAAATTAGGAATAAAAAGGATGTTCTATAACTTGCACTGGTAAACTGATACCGTTGACTTATGAACCTGGGTCTCTTAGTAATGACAAATATTGTCATTCATTGATATAAGTGGTCACTATTCTAATCTAATGTTTAGTATACATAGAAAGTGATGGGTCTGTAACTAGCTGTAAAAGTGTAAAAGCGTGACCATTTATGACAGCCATCACTGTTGAATACACAAACGTAGAACATAGTAGTGCATATCATTCAATAGTCACGCTTTTAACACCTTAGTAACATAACATCTAGTTAATGACTTCTGCGTGATTACAGGGAGCAACTGTAAAAAAAATGCAAACAGCAACTAGGGGGTGGGGTGGGTCTGCCAGCGGAAAAAAGTGCAAGAAAAAGTGCATTTCCGGGTAAGAAAATTGGGTGGTCTAACTGAGTTCTGCAAGAAAAAAAGCATTTCCGGGTAAGAAAATTGGGTGGTCTAACAGAGTTCTGAAAGAAAAAAAGCATTTCCGGGTAAGAAAATTGGGTGGTCTAACAGAGTTCTGAAAGAAAAAAAGCATTTCTGGGTAAGAAAATTGGGTGGTCTAATAGGTCCCTGCAAGAAAATTGCAGTTCATATCAATAACAACTCCATCAAAATAGAATCGTATTTTAGACCGTATCCAAAATTATAGTTTACTGACGTAAGAAAACGTTGTGACGTGCTGCCGTTTTTTTTTACCGAGGTGTGTCGAATTAGTGGTCGAATCCAAGCGAAGATAAATTCAATTTTAAAATGCTTGAGTCTTGGGTCGCTAGTAAATAAATTATTAAAGAAAATGCTATTCGAATATTTCAAATAAAATATTTTTAACGTTTGAAGATTTTTAAAAAGATTAGTAAATTATCCTTAGTGTGGCCTTTTTGACCGGTTATGCCAGTCGTGAATGAATTAGTTACGACCTGTTAACCGAGACTACACAGGGATAACTCTTGGCAACAATGATGGCTACACTTTCGAAGTTTTGATAACTTTAACGTGGGTGAGTTTTTAGCCTTTATTATTTTATTTGCAGACCGTCAACACAATTTTATTGCTAGTTCTTGTTCAGAGAAGAGCAGTTCTTGCATACACCCCTCAGAACACCCTATAAAACTATGTGATGCCTAGGATTCAAGTGGTTGCTATGTATATCGTTCTGACGTGTTGTCAATCATTGTCAATTTTAGCATAATTTCCCGTTCCTAGGCCCAAATCAGCTGCTATTTCACCTCCCCTAGTGACTATATTTTCAAACAATTTCTTGAGACTAATGACTCATTATCAGGCGGATCATGTTATTCAGAATTTGGTCAAACTTTGATTTAAATTGTCCACTTTAAAGTAAACACTGCAGAGTCTGAGAGTGCAAAAAAAAAAAAAAAAAAAAATTGACCACACTGCTTAGTTACGAATAATTTATGATGCCTGTTTATGACTGATTTTCTTCTGTTTTATATATTTCAGAGATGTGTTTGGATGAAGTTTGAAAATAGTGTGATGGTCATTTGGGCAGAATTTCTTGAAAATATTTGTCAATAAAGATTTGAGTTGAGGAAGATGGCTGAGCACAAAATGAAAAAAAAGTACACTGTAATATTTATATTCGCCTTGCTAAAACAGAGGGGTGTTATATATTGTCCAATCGACAGTGTCTAATCCACCAATCAAAACGCAAGATTCACCCTTAAGCATGTTACAATGCCGTGTCGATACTGTTTTTTTCCCTGTCGCGGAGGTGTTGTTTGGTGTTCTATGTTATTAGGACAGTTGTGATACTTAAGTGAATGGTGAACTTTGTGTCGTAAGGTGACGACTGTGATTAACTTTATAACTCCTCCGGGAAAGTGAACTTTAATTTCGTGAAAACCCATGCTTTCTAACATGGCGGATCTCCATAGACATAGTGAACTCTGTGAACCATGAAATCTGTGAACTGTGAATTCCGTGACTCGTGAACTCTAATTATTGAATTAGAACTGTCAACAAAGAAAACTGTCAACTTGTTTATTTTTGTACTGTAACTCCTGTTTCTTGTATATGTTTATTTACATAAATATTCATTAATATTTCAAAGCCTTAGCATGTCATGCATGTGTTATCCCGTGATTTGGTCGACTGTTGTCCTGTCAATTTGGTTTGCAAGCCCACTCCGAATAAACACGTCGTGTGGAGAGGGTCAACATCTTTTTTACCCGCAACACCGCAGCATGCTGAGATGAGATTTGGGTAATCTTTTACTTCTTCACACTCTGGTCAAAATTGGTCAACCTGTGATCAGTAGATTAGAGTGGATATGGGAAAGCACAATAAATGAATAGGTACAAGCATAAGTTCATATATTTTAGCCTGTCTCTGCATATGGGCAGTCTTAGACTATCTTTGCTAATAATTCAGACTCAGAATTTTGTCGAACATCAACTCAATATAAATACTGTATTTAAAACATATCGTCTTGTCATTTGTTCTCTTGCTCTGCCTTTTAGTAGTTAGGTATTGCACATACTTTTGGGTGGTCTAAAATGAGATATTTCAAGAAACAAGATTTTAGGGTGGTCTAATAAGCAACTGTGAGGAACACATTTTCTTGCGCATGATTTTTGGGTGGTCAATTGAGCAACTTTGAAGAACACATTTTATTGCGCAAGATTTTAGGGTGGTCTTTCTTAAAAATGATGGTGCATATTTTTTACGCAAGATTTTAATGGGTGGGTGGTCTACCCAGGTCCAGTGCATATTTTTCGACTTGACGTATGATGTTTTACTACTGCCCCCCGCGTGATTACTAACAATTTTAATGAACTAATAAATTTTATGTATATAAAATGACGTCTTTGATCTGCTAGTGTCGTATATTCATTTATAAAAGTTATTTGTTGCTTCGTCAACGATATCAACGCTAAGTTGTTGTCTTTTGATGAGAAATTAAGAATTAGAAACTAATATTTTATGTCTGGTTGAATTGCAGTGCCACGTGAGCTTTTTAAAAAAATTATTTCAGTATGGAAAAACTTTATAAAAGACTTTTGTTTAAATTTCAGTGCCACGTGAGCATTATTCCCATTTATTCCTGTATGGAAAAAAGAAATTTAAAAGAGTTTTCTAAAACTGTGTCTGTAGCGATGGTACTGTGTGTATTATTTTATACCGTGACAGGTATTCTAGGATATTTGCAGTTCGGACACAGAATAACTAGTGATATTATATTATCCTTTGATCCTGATACCACAGTGGTTATAGCCGTAGTATTAATAGCAGTAAAAACATATACAACATATCCGATATTATTATTTTGTGGGAGGTGAGTTTAACATATACGACATATCTCATATTACTATTTTGTGGGAGTTTAAACATATACGAGAGAGAGAGAAATGGGGTTTAACGTCCACTCGACACAAACTAGGTCATTTCGGGACTAACATATGGTTTAATTTTATTTCAATAATTCGCTTGCGCGTAGGGGTCTTTAGCAGTGGGAGGAAACCGGAGGACCCGGAAAAACCCACGAGGTTGGACAGGCGACCCTACTCCTTGCCACGTACAACCGGGGATTCGAAACCACGCCAGTCGACTCAATGACAGACTTTATGATACAGCGCGCTCACGCTAACCATTCAGCCATCCAACCCCCCAAACATATACGACATATCCAATATTATTATTTTGTGGGAGGTGAGTTTAATATATACGACATATCTCATATTACTATTTTGTGGGAGTTTATACAACATATCCAATATTATTATTTTGTGGGGGTTTAAACATATACGACATATCCAATATTATTATTTTGTTGGAGGTGAATTTAAGCATATACGACAAATCAAACAGTATTATTTTGTGGGAGTTTAAACAAATACGACATATCCAATATTATTATTTTGTGGGAGGTAAATTTGAATATATACAAAATATCCGATATTATCATTTTGTGGGAGGTAAATTTAAACATATACAAAATATCCGATATTATCATTTTGTGGGAGGCGAGTTGAAACATATACAACATATACGCTATTATTGTTATCTGAAAGGTGAGTTTAAAAATATGAGATGTTTTTATTTTGTGGGAGTTTAACCCTATGCAACATATCCGATATTATTTTTTCGTGGGAGGTGAGTTGAAACATATACAAAATATCTGATATTATTATTTTGTGGGAGGTGAGTTGAAACATATACAAAATATCCGATATTTTATTTTGTGGGGGTGGGGTAAAAATATACGACAGATCCGATATCACTACTTTGTTGGGGGTGTATTTATACAGCATACAACATATACGATATTATTATTATTATTATGTGAGGTAACTATAGTTGCAGCAAACATTGCTAGGGGCTTGTCAGATCCAATAATGCACCCACCAACACCAAAGACGTTCGTGCTTTAAAATGATGACAAACAAATCCTGCGCAGGTAGTTTAATATTTCAAAATGCGTATGTAATGAAACTTTGGAAATTGCATAACTGGAATATTTTGATATTCAATAGGGTTCTTCCTCATATACTAGTGAACAATACCATATTATACTAGTGAACAATACCATCATTTTTATAAAAAAGATTTCATAAGTCTGCGATTTACGATTAAAACATTCGTAATTTCATTACGACACAGTGAAAACTGGACTTTCTTCATTAATAATTAATTCTCGTGAGGAACATCGCCTGGTCGCTTGGTGGGACGATAAACCGAGGCCTTGTGACCACGTTGATGTGCACCTAAAAGAACCCTTGGCGGCTGGAATTCGGTGAAGAGTATAGATGAAAACAATGCTGTTCGGACAAAGGTTCCCCTCATACATGTTGTTGGGTTGGGTGGCCGCATGGTTAGCGTGCGCGCTGTATCACAAGGTCTCTCTCTCTCTCGCTCTCTCTCATACATGTTATTTCATTTTATCTGTCACACAAAATCTCCCGAAAATCATGGGATACGTCTTCTTTAACCAAGGTGGTGGATACAGAAAAGAAGGGTGGTGTACCGCTTTCATCTCAGTTCACATCTTTAATAAATGTTCCATTTTTTTCAGAGCTGCTTTTGATTCCGTGTGGAATACCGCTTTAAGATTAACACCAGAGGTTATTGAACAACGAGAAAGAAAAATGCGGATTAGTGCAACGTTAGTATGGTTTACGATCACCGTGGCATTGGCAATATTTATACCAAATATAGGAGTAGTGATTGAGTTTCTTGGAGCCTGTTCTGCTTTATTAATATTCATATTTCCAGGTCAGTGAGTTTGACATAAAGTGGGCATGCAGTTATAAAAATATTTTCTATGTATCTGGGCCCTTATTCACGAAAACTTAAACTAAATTACAACCGAAATTTTAAGAAATACTGCAACTTCATTGGATATATGCAAATTGATTTTACTGGTCAGCCAATCGAATTGCAGTATTTCTTAAAATTTCGATTGTATCTTAGTTTAAATTTTCGTGAATAAGGGCCCAGATGATCCCGCGCCATTTGACCTGTTTTTAGTTTTAAGAATACAACAAGAATACCGCACGTTAATGTTTATCCAGGTTTACAAGAAGTATCTCTATGAACCATTTGTTAAGAGGCGAGCAGCAGAATATTTACGCTATGTATTTATCACAATTTCATGATACAGGTCTATGTATTATTGAATAACTGGCATGGAATGTGATAAAAAAAATCTTGTTTCTCAAAAAATAATTGAATAATCATTTATTCAACACTAATGATATTCGTGAAAATATTTAAATAAAGTTTTATTTTTATTTACATTTTAAGGTATGTGTTTGATGAAATCGATGTTGGATAAACAGGATAAAGGTCCAGAATTCCAAACCAACTCGAATCGTATCAAATTTTTGATATTTGTTGGGTGTGCGTTTATAACATTGGGAGCTTTCATATTTGGTTTGATTGTGAGCCAAGCTATACAGAAAGATATACATGGAACCAAATCTATCCGTAAGAAGGGGGGGTATTTATGCATGGCCAAACCTGGCCCATAACCCACCGAACAATTATGTGTGGCCTATGGGGTTTTCGGGAATTAGTATTTTTTTTTTTTTGGTATTTAGTGATTTTTCAGTACTTCGAGTTTTTCGGAATTATGTAATTAATATCATTAAAAAATCTGTACTTTTCGGATTGATTTCGGAATGTTTTGGGGTATTTTTCGGATTTTGTCAGCCAATATAATTTAATCTCTTCTTTTAAACAGATTTAATTTGAAACCAAAATTAGCACCACCATGATTTCTATTAACCACGGAGGTAGAATCTTTCAAGGAAAGCATGGCACTATGAAATTAGTATGCCGTCCTCCCGCCCATCGATGATAAGCACTAAGCAGAAATACACAAGTTGATTAGTTAATGCTTTGGGACACGGTAACTTTACTTCTAATTAGGTCAGAGTGATGAAACATGGCGTATAGTTTTATTACACCAATTTATATAGAGCAAAAACACATTATGGCAGTTTCTATTGCGCTTTCCATGTTTGAACAGACAAGAAAAAAACTCTAAAATAAATTCTGAACTCACTTCATATTTTTTATCTAATGTCATGGAAAGAAGAGCACTCTCGTGTGGGCCTACAATGGTTTAAAATGACCAATTTCTCTTGGTATTAGAAGGCCTAAAGGCTTTTAATACCATACATGCCATATGGAAAGGATTTACTCATATGGTTTTCGGAATATAATGATTTTGTATAAAGATAAATCAGTAATCTCAAATGCGTTTGTTGAAAAATGTTATAGGCATATATCATGTTTGTGGCAATACTCAATAGTTACTGTTATCCAAAATACCACAAAACTACAAAATTCAGAGCGTTTTTGTCTATCGATACGCATTATGTTCATTGAAGCCTGCGAGTAAATCAAATGTCAAGGTCACGAAAGCAGATGCAAGTTCAAGGGCAACTCACCCAGACATTTCGAAATGAATAATACGCAATAAACTTCTTTATTTCACCTCTTTAGCTACGACTGTCTGAACATGTGAAAACATTGCTACAATGTATGGAACTCTCCCCATTGGCATTGTAATCGTTAATTCAACTTGCCAACAGTTTTCAGTTCCAAAGCGTATTTGCTTACACCCGAGGTGCCCGCACCGGAAATATGCACTGCGCGGGCGCTAGCAATTTTAACTAAATTCTATTAAAATTGCATTTTAAGTTACAATCGATCATCGTGAAACGCATAAAATTTAAAATTTCATTTTGATTTTAGTTAAAATCTATTTGACTGATTTTAACTTAAGGTTTTGTGAAACAGGATCCAGGTTACTAGAACGAACCAAAGTTTGAGTCTGACTCAAGTTTCTATGCAGAACAATTTATAATTACATTCAATTATCACGGACATTGGATATCAACTTTACCAGGGCTCGACTGTTTAACTTGTCAATAAATCTTTTAAGGACATCGTTATATTTATCGACTGAAGAAGTCTGTTGTTCATCGTGTCGGTAAATTTAATGCATGGTTATGTCATCGTTATTATGGTCAATATTTAACCCATCTAGAAGGGCATCATTAAATGATTAACTTGTAGCTAAATCAGTAAAGGTGGCTGTCAGGCAAGTTCTCGTGGTCATGCCTTCCACTTTAAAGGCTCAATACCACTCTTGTTGTAACTGAATAATATATCCCAATCTTTATTCTGGTCAACAAATTGTACTATTTTAGAATATTTCAATTAATTGATGATACAAATTTCATCTTAACACACCTTATTTAAAAATTTTGAAAAATTCAACATAATGGTTTAAAACGTCTAACGTAAACCTTTTCAAGTGAAACTTCGATTTAAACATATTTTCGAACCCTCTGGACAAGTAAAATAGGATGTAATGGATAATTTACACAACAGGTAGGACACTTAAACATCTAGTACTTAGATAGAGATATTATTTATTTTCTGGGGCTTTCAAGTCAGCAAGAGTGTTATTGTCCCTTTAAACATAAAAAAGAAGGAAATAAAATAGGGTTGTACGTCCTACCGATCTGTTCCGACTGGGCTAATGAAGAGGCATACGTCATACGGTGTGCTATGAGGGATATTATGCCCAGACAGCAGCGCTACAGCCTACCCTTATATCGAATTCCAACTGCCAAGGGATCTTTACGCAGGACCTCGGTTTTTCATCCCACCCGAACGACTAGCCAGCTGTCCTTGCCAGGCCCCTCTCCTGCACGCCGGAAACTCCAGATAAACTTTCTCAGCCAACACCCTTAGTGAACCCGCGACCCCCAGTATAGCTATCCTGCGTCACACTGACTGAGCCACCGTCATTTACCGACATATACGTAAACTTCTTGACAGTAACCTAAAAGGCGTAACTAATAAACAAAGGAGTGAAGCAGTAAGTACTCATTACCATGTGCTTTTATGCAAGAATTTCCTTTCTCTATATCATTGACATTGTGCATAAATAGCTCAGTTTCCCCATAGCTAGATAATCGTGACCATACAGTGTGCTATGAGGGAATTTTGCCCGTGCAGCAGCAGTATCGCCTACTCTTATATCGAATTCCAACTGCCAAGGGATCTTTTACGTGCATTCCAATGTACACACGGGACCTCGGTTTTTCGTCTCATCCGAAGGACTAGACAGCTGTCCTTGTCAGGCCCTCCGTTCTGCACCACTGACAAGGAGAAACCACGCCGGAAAATCTGGATGAACTCGGCCAATGCAGAGATCGAACACCCGACCTCCAGGCTAGCGAGCCAGCGTCTTAACCACCTAGCCACCGTTGCTCCATGGTTATAAGTAACCACATGGTTAAATTTAACCACAAATTGAACAACCGGCCCCAGTTGTCATTGATTAAAATGGTTTCGATCGTAAAACATCTCTTGGCAGTTGGAATTCGATATAAGAGTAGGCTATAGTGGCGCTGCCCGGGCAAAAGTTCCCTCATAGCACACTGCATGGCGTATGTCCGTCTTCATTTGCCCAGTCGCAGCAGAAAGTAGGGCCTGAAACCCCATTTCATGTCATTCCATCTCCTAACGGAACCCAATGTCGTATTACTTCTAGAACATAACGTGTCTTTTCTACAAATATCCCCGTCTGAGAACAGAAATGAAATTAAATGGGGTTTAATGTCCTACTGTTCTGAACCGACTGGGCTAATAGTGACGTGCTTGAGAAAATACTGGAAACTAGTTGACCAACATTTGTATTCCTGCATCATCCACTATTTGGGTCGAAAACACTATAATATATGCTTTGAGAATTTCGAAAAGTATTTAATCGGCTTCAATGAAATGAAGTATTTGTATGAACGACGTTAGAACCACATTAAAAGTAGTAGAACGTTGAATATGGCGACCATTTAGGGAAGACATCTATTCCCAAAGTTCTCTGTGTTCAGGATATAGGAGTTACAGGAAGTTAGTCGCGGTCAGTCAAGTCTTTCGTGACTCCTCTTCAATGACATTGTGATTACAGTAACTTGCTGTCTGACGGTGTACCCACACAACTCGCGCAATGCCATAAATACCAAGGTGAAGGTCTTAATCAATCGTAAGACATGTAGGGACACCCGATTGAACATTCGTAAATTGAATTCTTCTCTCAATCCCCAAAATAGTAACAATTTGGTGAAAAAGGGGATTTCGGGCTATAATCACATGCACCAAAAAATATCTCAACTAATCATGACAGCTGAAACACAGAACTTGTGTTTAATTAGGTCACGATTCTACTCACACCTCCTCCGTTGTCAGGAGTGACAGAACTGTGACTGAATTCCGCGTCACTAGATGACACTTCTGTCAGTGCGGGACGTTCTGGACTGACAATCTGGCACCCTCTACGGTTTAGTTCAGGCGATATATGCTGTAGTGGAAGGGGAGACAACACACTAAAGAACGATACTAAGTCGAGGGTTAAGAACCGTTCCTTGTTGCGCACCGGAAGTGTGATGTCCCCTGATGAATGTTTTGCACGGACAGCGGCGTTTCCCCCTGCTCTTCACATGATTCCAACTGTCATAGACACAGGGCACCCCATTTGCCCCAACCTCTACCCTTATGACAAGACAATCCATTCCGAGGAGCTTTCTCGGCGAAGACGGGTATCGAAATCGGAAACTCCTTGTTAGTGAGCCAGTCCCCTTCGCACTGAGCCAGAGCGACTCCCATACCATTAGAATTTACATATTGAAATAAAGTGGGTTTTAGTGTCCTACTGTTTTGTTAATGAAGACGTGCATACGCCATACAGTGTGCTATGAGCGAAATTTTGTCCGGACAGTGGCACTACGGCCTACATCTATATCGAATTCCATCTGTCATCAAGGGATCTTTTACGTACACGCCAATGTGTACAAGGAAGCTCGCTTTTTGTCTCATCCGAATGACTAGACATCTGTCCTTGTGAGGCCCTCCGTCCTGCATCACTGACAAGGGGGAACCAATGCAGGAATCGAACACAGCCGCACAACCTTGGTGTTCCATAGAGCTCGGTTATCGGACCACTTCATCTTCTGATTTATATTCATGATATTTTTAAACACCTTAACATGTTAGTTGATTTGCAGATTATACTAGCTGGTACTTAAGGTTACCGCGACCCAACTGAAAGCGCGACTGCCCAAATGGAGAGAGAGAGAGAGAGAGAAGAGAGAGAGAGAGAGAGAGAAATGGGGTTTAACGTCCACACGACACGAACTAGGTCATTTCGGGACTAACATATGTTTTATTCATTTTATTTCAATAATTCGCTTGCGCGTAGGGGTCTTTAGCAATGGGAGAAAACCGGAGGACCAGGAGAAACCCACGAGGCTGGACAGGCGACCCTACTCCTTGTCACGTACAACGGGGGATTCGAAACCACGCCAGTTGACTCAATGACAGACCTTATGGTACAGCACCCCGTGCTAACCATTCGGCCATCAACCCCCCCCCCCCTTGTCCAAAAGGAAGTCCCAGATAAGATTAATATCTGGTCAAAAGCTTGGCTGGTCTCTGTCAACTTAGTGAAAAAGCGAAAAACGTATACTAATAAGGACTCCATGCTGCCAACACTTTCACTAGACAACACCCACTGCAACGTATAAAGTCTTCGAACACAAGCAAGTAGGCCACATCATTTGAGAAATGTCGATCACTAACTTGGATTGACTCGGACAGAGAGAAAGTGAGAGAAAGAGAGGGGGAGGGGATTAACGTCTATTCGACACCAAGCAGGTCATTTCGGGACTAACATATGGTTCAGTTTTATTTCAATAATTCGCTTCCGCGTAGGGTTCTGTAGCAGATGAAGAAACCGTAGGACCCGGAGAAAACCCACGAGGTTGTACAAGTAATCTTAACCACACCAGTTGACTCAATGGCAGACCTTATGATACAACGCACACTCGCTAACATTTCGGACCCCCCCCACCCGCATTGACTCAGTATCGGTAAACACTAGAACAGTCACATGTGTAATATAGAACCAAGGCTGTTTTTTTAAATAAAAGATATTCGGGTAAAAACACCTTATCTTTGGACCGAGGTTATCTGGATCACGTGTTATTATCACGTGTTCAGGGTAACGAAGTAAGGTGTTAATCGTGATAAGACAGCAGTTTGTTGATTGAACTAAGACAACATGAAGCTTCTTATTTTAACCGTCGTTCTTCTGTTTACAGCAGGTAAGCAAACCTATTTATATGGATTATTCCCCGTGGGTTTTCGCTCGAAATGAAAGATATGTCCAGGCAGGCCCGTAACTAGGGTGCCACCCCCACCCCCCACCCTCCACCTGTGAAAACTTTTTCGACCATAAAAAAATAGATATACATTGTCCGTCAATTTTACAGCACCCCTGAGAACACTCCCCCCCCCCTCCTTCGTTGCTCTTAGCTAGTTACGGTCCTGTGTCCAGGTGGTCAGATTGGACAATGTCCAGCTACGATTGGTCACGACCGGCACTTATCGTTATATTCCGGTAATGTCCGTCGTTTATTGATCCGAATAATGTGCAGCCTGACAGTGTTCTATAATATTATTCATTGTCAATTGGAATTCTAGAACGACTAGGTGGAAGGCTGTTATACCCGCACTCCAAACAATGTAAGACCACCGTTTGCCAGAACATGGCGGTTTGGTTGATAGCAGCTGTTTGTCTTCACACCCACACACCCCTAAAAGATTAACAAAATAAAAAAAAAACACGAGCGTACTTATCGGACCAGGAACCGATAATGACGTTATCGCAGCCATCTTGAATTTGTGAGGTCAATCGATGAACAATTGTGCAGAGAACAAGCATGCAAAGTTGTGAACCAGTGATCCGGTACAAAAAAGGGGGTTAGGTGCGGGCCCAAGCTCGGTGTTCGTGGGAACAAGTTAGCTAAAAACATAGAGAGAGAGAGAGAGATAAATGGGGATTAACGCCCACTCGACACAAACTAGGTCATTTCGGGACTAACACATGGTTTAATTTTATTTCACTAATTCGCTTGTGCGTAGGGGTTTTTAGCAGTGGGAGGAAACCGGAGGACCCGGAGAAAACCCACGAGGTTGGACAGGCGACCCTACTCCTTGCCACGTACAACCGGGGATTCGAAACCACGCCAGTTGACTCAATGACAGACTTTATGATACAGCGCGCGCACGCTAACCATTCAGTCATCCACCCCCCCCCCCCCTTAGCTAAAAACATATGGTGGAATAAAATCAATAGAGAATAATAACAACGCCATGACAGATCAACTGGGATATTTGTTAGTCTGGAATACTATATCTTCAATGTTATTTGTTTTTGTTGATTTGTTCACCAGGTAGTCTGGGCGCACCTGCAGAAGTGGATCCTTGTCTTCGAGCTTGTCCTATGATCTGGAGCCCAGTCTGTGGTGATAATGGTGTAACGTATGCTAGCGAATGTACCATGGAATCATTACTCTGCATGTACGTCTTTCATTTGTAATTGTGTTTTAGAGCTCCGGGGGTCAGTGACTCAGTGAATAAGGCGCTAGCTCAATAACCCGTAGGTGTAGATTTCGACCCAGGTTTAAAAGCGAGAGAAAGAGAGAGCGAGCGAAAAACGGGGTTTAATGTCCACTCGCCATAAACTAGGTCATTTCGATACTAACACATGGTTCAATTTTATTTCAATAATTCGCTTGCGCCTAGTGGTCTTTAGTAGCGGGAGGAAACCGGAGGACCTGGAAAAAAACCCACGAGGTTGGACAGGCGACCTTACTCCTCGTCTCGTACAACCGAGGGGATCGAAACTAAGACAGTTGATAGATCTTATGATGCAACGCGCACGCGCTTACCATTCGGCCATCCAACACCCCTGGTACGGGGGTGCAAGCTTGTATGTAAACACGGAGAAGGGTCGCATATTCAACATCGTGGAATTTCTCTGGATCCTATAGTTTCTTTCTACTGCTCATTATGATCCCCACTCTTATTTTGTGTGGAGTGCCGTTTGTATTAGCCCATTCGGTCAAGAAAAGTAGGGTGTAAAACCCTATTTCATTTCATTTGGGTTGAGCGGATGTTAAGCCCTATTTCGCAAACGATCGTGTTTGCAAGCATGAAATTGGGATGCTACCGTACATACCATATGATTCAAACACAGCATTAGTCTAAGTTTGACCACCGTCTTGCTTCATTGAGGAACAATTAGCCTTTAAATCAATAAAAGCACCCCCCCCCCTCATTCAGACCTTTTGATTACCTTATCCAACCGAAGACCCAGCTCCTCGACCTTTCGATTACCACGTCACTCCAATGACCCAGCATCACCCCGATCTTTCGATTACCACGTCACTCCAATGACTCACCACTCCGACCTTTCGATTACGTCACTCCAATGACCCACCCTCTACCATTCGGTTTTTACCGTCCCATAGTAGGCCGATAGCTTGAAGATGAAATGAACTGGTGTTGTTTTGTTTTTTTGACATGTTAGTTTTATCTATTTCAGGCAGAAAATTGAAATAAATATAGCACATAAAGGACCATGTGCCTCCATGCTCACAACGGCACCATAACGGCACAGATATTGGCCATGATGACAAAATAACGAAATAAATCGTTGTTAAATATCTTTTAGTTGATTTATGTTCATCTTCGAACACTTTGAATAAAGAAAGGTCAAAGGCCATCACCACCAGACCCTCTTTCTAATTTTATTTGACCATGACTTATCTAATGCTCTGTCCCCCACTGTCGTGCGATGTGTTACAATAGGACTGTACGTACAGATACGTTCGGATACATTTCAATGCGATCACCACGATCACCACGATTGCTACGACTGATCTCAATATATGATAAGACCTGATAGGATCACCACGATTACCCCACGATTAAAACCACGCGTGGGCATAAATGTGTTTACCTAAGTAAGCCAAATGATATAGCCCTTTTTACTGTGTCTGGAAATATCAAATCAAAATATTGAGCCGCTCGGAAGTGATCGGTAGAATTGGTTAAAGAATTTCATTTTTACCTAGCATTCGTCCACCTAGAAACCTACCCTTGCCAAGGATATACCCACGAGGGTAGGCATGCAATTTCACCACTTGTAAAACGACGACTCGTATAAATAACAGATCTTGAGATCTACGTGTACATTCAGCCACACCCACACAAATCAGGGTTCACCGGCCGATATAAATACCCTACGTCTTTATTACGAGCTGTTTCATTCTATTGCAACACAATGACCCTCTAGCTTCTGTTATTGTACAATGTTGATTGTACAGCTATCGACTGTTCTCCACAAGAAACAAAGCTTTCATTGAGATCTTCTCAAAGCTACAAAAAACATTCATCTCCAGTTTATTAAATAAAAGAACAGCCTGTCTTCCCTTTGTAAATAATATCTATCGCATACTTTCAATCAATTGCCCTTTCATGACACATTGATGTCTACCTTGTCTGTATACATAGTTCACCCGACTGGCAGACAAAATCATTTGCTGGGGTACACAACCCTATATTGATTTTAATATGTATCAAAATGAGAGTCTCTTGTGGACTAAAAACTATATGATACTCTCACTTAAAGATACATTATGTAAGATTTATATAAAGAGCTAGCCATTCGTGCTATAATAGTTCGAAAATAGATAATGTAAAATGAATCATTTGAAAATTTCATTTAAATTACTCTAAATATTCGCTTAAAAATAAATTAGGGGATATTCAGAAACAAGACAAAACTGCGGAAATGCACAGCTGTTTTTATTAGAGGTAACCAGTGTATGTTAATAACAGGCCAATTGCCTACACATGAACATAAACAGTTCATATGGGGGCTTATCTGATGTTAGTCTAAGACATGTGGATATCTTAGAGAAACTCTAGTATTGATGTTAGTCTAAGACGTGGATATCTTAGAGTAGATGGCATTACGATCGGACACGCACACAGAACCAAATCTGGATATAAGTAATTAAAACACAACATTTGCTGTTTATGTTCTTGACGTTTATTAGTTGGGTGATAGAGAATAATAGGTGATTTAAATTTTAATTTCAAAAGATATCATACAAAAAAGTTTAAATTTCAAAAGACACCATACAAAAATTTTTCAAAAGACACCATACAAAAAAGTTTAAATTTCAAAAGATATACGACAAAGTTTAAATTTCAAAAGATATAATACAAAACATTTCTCTTACAAAGGCTATTGAATTTTTATTTTCTTCAGGAAATCGGAATGGGATCTCGTTACATGCATAGCCTATGATGTCTGAATGGGATCTGGTAACATGCATAGCCGGTGTAAAACCCCTATCCCTAGATAATATATATATATATATATATATATATATATATATATACATAATAATAATACGAAGGAACCAATGGGTGTATATATACATAGTTAAAATAACAAACACATACAATCGCACATACTCTAATATCCATACGCAAAGTTAAACATAATATTGAAAATAAAGTACTAATTTGTCGAGATTAAAATCTGTTTCACATATCCATGACTTAATTAAAAATATTATTGTTTATATCTAGACCATAGATAAAGTTATTGTTTTTAAAATCATATAGTAATTTCTCTAGAGTTTCCTTTCGTACATCTGACTGTAAAGAGCATTGCAGGAAATAGTGATCGGGGTCTTCAAATATGCGACCGCAGAGGCATGCGCAACTGTTAGCAACATGTCTTAGGTATGTGTGGCCCTGCACGTCAAAGACATCCGGGAATGCCAGCAACATATCTTAGGTATTTGTGGCCTTGCAGGCGACTGAAACATAAGTAGGGCTTAATTCCGTGCATATATAACGAACTATTGCTATGGAGAAAACCTTTGTCCGAATAGCGGCTCCACAGCCTATTACGGGGATCTTTAGCATGGTATCAGTGGTAAACATAGGAACTGGATTTTTGTCAGAGATAGAGAGAGAGAGGGAGAGAGAGAGAGTTCAACTAACGTCCAATCGACATAAACAGTGCATTCGGGACTAACTAATGGGATAATTTTATTTCAATAATTCGCTTCATGAACAGAGAAGATATAACAGGCCAACTTGGCAGCACATTTCTCAAAACACTATTTAAGCCAATTAATTAAAAACAAACCAAGATCGGTAATACAAATATATTTATCTAGTACCAAGACTAAAGCAAAAACATCAGTTGCCAGCCAGGGCCGTATGTAGGATTTTAAAAGTGTTGCCAGCCAGGGCCGTATGTAGGATTTTAAAAGTGGGGGTGCAGCAGAGTGGTGGTGGGAAGGAGGGGCGCCAATATAATGCCCGAGTTACTGAGCGCGGAGCAGCGACCGGCGAAGCGGTGGGCGAAGGGGGGGGGGGGTCTGAAAGACCCTTCCCCCGAAAATTTTGAAAATTAGACTGCCGCAAACGCGTTTTCCACGCACTTGGAGATGCAATCAAATTCGCTAGCAAGTGATCCCGTGTTTCAATTTCGGTGGCGCTATGTCTCATTTTGATGTTAAACACACCAAAATAAGGAACTTCTTGTGCTCTAATCTATAACTAGTCCGAAACCCCAATAAGGCCATGTGGATAGGGCGACCAGAACGAGAATCTCTAATAATGTCATTTGGTGGCGGCGCCCCAAAGACCGATAAGGCCCTATCAAAATGTGGAAAGGGCGACCAAAACGAACCCTCTAATGTCACGTTGTGGGGCAGGCGCTGACAAAGAAAGGGTTGATGGGGGTGGCATTTCGCCAATTTGGGTCCGCCCTCAGAAAATTGTGAAAAATAACGCT
Source organism: Patella vulgata (assembly GCF_932274485.2). Classification (NCBI taxonomy): domain Eukaryota; kingdom Metazoa; phylum Mollusca; class Gastropoda; family Patellidae; genus Patella; species Patella vulgata. The sequence continues at coordinate 6,189,941 of NC_065884.2, forward strand.
GCTGGAAACACGTTTTTCGGCCACTTTGGTGATATCTAAGAGTATTGCAAAAAGTGATCGACAAGGAAAGCATATGCTACATATCACATCAAAGATTTAAATGATTTTATAAAAAAAATTAACAAAATAAAGAGTGCGTTAAATATTAACAAAGCAACGTAATACCGTTTGATTCTGCATGGCGGCATGTGTTTGAAACTGGTTTTATTTTGAAATAATAATATATCAATGATGGGCGTATAGCTCTTTTCTTTGGAACATTAAAATACACGAAAATGGTTCTAAAAGCACATATTAATGTAATATGAGTGTATATAAAGTGATTTATACTATTTTGGAAAAATTATTATCGTAATTTCTAATCAATTAAGTTCGGTGAAATACGGAACTCCAAATTTAACGAGAATCATTTGCGCCTGCTTACTCAGTGCTACACGTCTTTTTATAACATTATTTTGTCGCTTGTGAATCAGCAATTTTTAATTCCTTCAGCTTTGTGTTGTCTTCTGGGGTGTGTTTTATTTTTGTTCTTTTACACATAGTGCCCGAAACAATTATATCCGTAGAATACAAGACTCGTGTAGTGATTTCAAAATATTCACTGTGTCTTAAATAGTTGGTAATAGGATCCCATATGTTAAAGACGTGTAGCACTGAGTAAGCAGGCGCAAATGATTCTCGTTAAATTTGGAGTTCCGTATTTCACCGAACTTAATTGATTAGAAATTACGATAATAATTTTTCCAAAATAGTATAAATCACTTTATATACACTCATATTACATTAATATGTGCTTTTAGAACCATTTTCGTGTATTTTAATGTTCCAAAGAAAAGAGCTATACGCCCATCATTGATATATTATTATTTCAAAATAAAACCAGTTTCAAACACATGCCGCCATGCAGAATCAAACGGTATTACGTTGCTTTGTTAATATTTAACGCACTCTTTATTTTGTTAATTTTTTTTATAAAATCATTTAAATCTTTGATGTGATATGTAGCATATGCTTTCCTTGTCGATCACTTTTTGCAATACTCTTGTCGGTAATTAGCAGTCACAGAAGAACGAGTGTGAATTGTATAGAAAAAGGAATGTATGTTGTTTCGTAAATATTTGTTTTCAGTTTAAGGTCGCCCATGCTACTAAGGTTGATTTGTGTGAAAAGCTGGGATACGCACCGTATTCTAATTATGGGAAAACTGGATTAAAAGATTGATGTGGCGCCCCGCGGATATTTGAAAACTTCCCAGGGGTTCGTGCGTGGTAATGAATTTACCGTCTCTAGTTTATTGATGGACATCCAATAATGATATGACAGACTTAAAGAACAATATTGGTGCCAGTCATTATCACATATGTGATAGAACTAATTAAACACGTTCCAAATATAATTTTAATTCAGAGATCATTGCTACGATAGCTGAGTTATACAGGATTCCTGAATCGGAAGTGACGAACGCCAAAGGAAAACACGAGACATACCTCTATATAACTGGCTGAAGTGCCGACTGATAACAGATACATGGGCGAATTTCTGCTCACTAATAATTCCTTCGAAGACTAAAAGTTGTTGTGTGAGACTGTGAGAGGATATGTAACAATTTATAAAAAGAATTGACTGCCAGTAGATAAGAGAACACGAAAGAAGAACAGAAAAAAAGTCCGTGCATTACCATGTTTTTATAAGGTAGGGGAAAACGGGGTTAGTCCGACCCCATTCATATCTCGCGCCCACTCGGCCAAACCTCAGCAGACTCCAGTACCCTACATCTAGCCTCGGCTGTATGACGAAGTCCGCCAATGGGACTACTTTCAAGTTCCTGATTACCAACGCTGTTGCCCATGACGACGCATTTAAAGAATGTTTTACCATACAAAGATTTCAAAGTCTGAAGCTGTTTTTCTATCAAGTCTATCCCATTTCCTTTAGACACGGACCAGTTTGAACTGAAAAGTCTACATACGCTTCAAGTCAGACCTGGGTAGCGTCCTTACTTCGCTGCTACGGCGATGGAAAATAGTTTTAGAGCTCGTTAAGATCGCCATAAGCGTAGTGGAAACGCCAGCTATCGTGCTGTAGTCACCATGGTCGCCAATGATCGCCGAGTCACCGCGTTTATTTTGAGTATGTTCAAAGCAAACGCCAAGGTTCTGTGATCTGAACTGTAAAACTATGAGAATACGACTTTTCTTTCAATTTCAAGTTTGTAGTTTTTGGGGACATTTTCGCGCGTTGTGTTCACGTTTGCCGGCGACCTTGTGCATTTTCTGGTCGCCGTGCGGTCGCAGCAGCGCAGTAAGGACGCCACCCCGGTCTGACGGGGGCATAAGTAAACCGGTGCCGCATCGCAATTGTATAGGCGTAGGTACATATCACTTACTGTCATACAGCCTAGGCTTGATATTCGCCCATTCGGACATGGTGACTTTTAGATGAAATTACTTGGATACGCCTGTCAATAAAACTATTTAATGTATGCCGTAAATTAGCCAACTCCACTGTCTTTAATCTAGTATGGTCTGCGGCAGTGGTTCTCAACCTTTTTGTGCCAACGGCACACCTTGAAACACATGAAAAAAACAGCGAAACACCCGACTTGATATATATGAAAAATATTTGATTTTTTTGCAAAATAAAAAACATGGCAAATCATAGACGGCATACAACTGTAGCCACAAACTAGTCATAGACACATAGTATGGCTCAAACTAAACGGCACACATAGGAAGATCTCACGGCACACCTGTGTGCCGCGGCACACTGGTTGGGAATCACTGGTCTACGGTAACGTAGCTTCAAAAGTTATCGAGATATGTTGGTTTAATCAAAAATGGTGCGAACTAGCCCCGCTCTCCCCTATAGAATGAATATAAACAAGGGAATGTACGGACTATTTCTATTTTTCTCGTGTTCTCTTATCTAATGACATTCAATTACTGTATTGAATTGTCAGCTATCCTCTTACAGTCCCATATAACAACTTTTGGTCTTTGAAGGAATTATTAGTGAGCAGAAATTCGCCCATGTAATTGTTATCAGTCGGCACTTTCAGCCAGTTATATAGAGGTAAGTCCCGTGTTTTCCTTTGGCGTTCGTCACTTCCGATTCGCGAATCCTGTATTACTCACCTATCGTAGCAGTGATCTCTCTGTTAAAATTATATTTGGAATGTATTTAACCAGTTCTATCACATATGTGATAATGACTGGCACCAATATTGTCCTTTAAGTGAATGTGAAGCATCGTGGTCATGAGAGGATAAACCCTATCGATATTCAACGTTCTTCGAAAACCTTTTTATACGCCCACATTTTCATGTGGACGTATATTGTCGTCGCCCCTGTCCGTCCGGACGTCCGTCCGTCCACAATTTGTTTGTGGACTCTCTACAGGTCACAATTCTTGTCCGATTTTGACGAAACTTGAAATATAGATTTATCCCCAAAAGATCTAGGCTGTTTTCGATATTGGCATGTATCGGATCGAAACTTCATGGATTATAGCCCCTGTTTGTACGAAAAATCACCTTTTTAGCTTGTGGACCCTATAGAGGTCACAATTTTTATCCGATTTTGTTGCAACTTGACATGTAAGTTTATAACCCAAAGATCTCAGTTCCTTTCGATATTCGTGCATATCGGACCGTAACGTCCTGAATTAGGGCCCCTGTTTGTACGAAAAATCGCGTTTTTAGCTTGTGGACCCTATAGAGGTGATATTTTTATCTGATTTAAAAAACCGTATTATTATATCACCGTTACACCCTAAGGGAGGTTGAGTTCGAATTTCGTGAAAATCGGACCAAAATTGCCGGACAAAATGGCCGCCGTTTGTACGCGAATAGTGTAAAAATATGGTAAATCAAGGTCACAATTTTAATTCGTTTTTGATGAAACTTGAAATGCATGTTTATAACCTAAGGATCTTGGTTCCTTTCGATTTTGTCGCATATCGGATCGTAAATTCATGAATTATGGCCCCTGATTATACGAAAAATCGCCTCTTTTAGCTTGTGGTCCCTCTGAAGGTCACAGTTATTATCTGATTTTAAAAATCGTTTGAATATATCACCGTAACACCATAATAAAGGTTGAGTTCAAATTTCCTGAAAATCAAACCAAAACTGCCTGAGAGAGAGAAATGGGGTTTAACGTCCACTCGACACAAACTAGGTCATTTCGGGACTAACATATGGTTTAATTTTATTTCAATAATTCGCTTGCGCGTAGGGGTCTTTAGCAGTGGGAGGAAACCGGAGGACCCGGAGAAAACCCACGAGGTTGGACAGGCGACCCTACTCCTTGTCACGTACGACCGGGGATTCGAAACCAAAACTGCCGGACAAAGTGGCCGCCGCTTGTACGCGAAAGGTGTAAAAATATGGTATATTAAGGTTGTGGACCCTGCAGAGGTTACAATTTTAATCCGTTTTTGATGAAACTTGAAATGCATGTTTATAACCCAAAGATCTTGGTCCCTTTCGATATTTGCGCATATCGAATTGTAACTTCATGAATTATGGCCCTTGATTGTAGGAAAAATCACTTTCTTTTTAGCTTGTTCTCTATCCATCTCTCAAAAATGTGGGCGTATCCTGCCTGGCAGCCGCTGGTTCAAAAACCTTGTGAACCAGATAGAGGCTACAGTATTTGGCGGATTTATTCAAATATGGTGTGAAGAATTTTGGTCTATCGAGTTACCCCCCCCCCCCTTTGCCCAAAACCTTGGTATAGATGCTGTAGTTTCTTTAACGGATGTTTTTTCAAATTTAGTGGGAAATACGGTAGGATAATCCGTACTTATTTCCGGAGTTATCCCCCTTTTCCGAAAACATGGTAAACGTTTTAACGGATATGGGAAGCATTGGATTCATGAGAGGATGAACTGTATTGTTTTTTTAACGTTCAGCAACTTTTCGTTATTGAGTTATCCCCTTTTAACCCAAAACAGTGTTAATGCGACAGAGGCTATAGTTTTTAACAGTTTTCTTTCAAATTAGGTGGGTAGCATTGGGATAATGAGAGGATAAGCCCTATCAATTTTCCGAGTCATCGAATTTGCTAAACATCCAAGTTTTCTTTCTGATAAGCTGCAGTTGAGACAAAGCTACTGTGTGGGCTATTTCCACGCTGTTTGCATGGTTATCTTTACAGTAAGGCATGTATCTGTGTGTTTTGTGGGTTTAGGCTACAGTATATGTTGTATGGATGCCTTGGTTGGATTTGTTGGTGTGTGTGTGTGTGTGTGACTTTACCTTTTTGTGCTAAGGGGAATTGTTATGGCCAGAAAACCTTAAAAGTAATTTTTAGTGTTCATTTTAATTTTAAGATTATTTTTCATTTTTCGTCTCGTTATTAATTATATTCATGAATTTTTGATTAACCAAAGAGTCATGTGACTCTTATTTTCCCGCTAAAAGAAAACAGCACCATGCAATTGTAACTTTGGCAGTCATTTTGGTCTCGTGGTTGTCAGTTAATATTGTTGTCATTCGAGTACCAACCAGTATGGTTTTGTCAGTATATTGTCATTGTCAGCCAGTGTTAGAGAGTATAGGGGCATAAAAACACGGTGTTTGTATCATTTGTATTATTTAATTGATATTGTATGTCAGGCTTGTCAGTCGTGTCTCTGTTGCATTTTTTGTCATGGCATGGAAGCATTGTTTACACTGATCATTTAAAGCTAGTTGTCTCCCTTTAATTACTTTTTGAACTCTCAGTCTTCGTATTAAGAGTTGAATGATTTATGTAACTATATTCTTGTATGCTATTTTCCATTTATATTTTATTTACCTGGTAGTTTTATACTAAGTAAAGCAATTATATCAAATATTCCCCATGTCCCTTTGGCTTGAACAGTTTATTACCTGCCAGTGTTGTTGTAATTAGAATATTTATCAGTGGTAGTTTATTAGCTGAAATTTACTGTTATTTTGACAGAATTATATTTTGTATTTTTCAGTTAATCGTTAGGCAACGTTAGACATCATTAGACAACTTGAATCATCATATATCATCATCATCATATTTTTGTATGGACTTAATTTTTATTAAAGATACATTATGGGAGATAAGATAAAGAGATGGCAATTCTCGCTATAATAGTTAAAAACTAGATAGTGTAAAGGTAATTTGCTGAAAATTTCAGTCAAATTGATCAACTATGAGCCGAGAACGAAGCGGGTGAAATTTTCGCATAGTCCCAGTCATCATTACTAAAATCATTAATATAAACAGCATAGTCTCGATTATCCTCTGTTTTGATTTAATAATCAATGGCCGTTATGCGGCATATAGGTATCTAATCCATCCAACATTGAAGGCTTGCCTTGACATCGAGAGTTTATTATGGTCTGGAAAAGTTAATTAATGTCTAATTGATAATTTAGATAACATTTCAGGCCTAAAGAAAGACTTGTAATAAGCAGATTTTGCTCTTGCATAATGCATTTTTAAAGAACATTTATATTTACACATTAGTCTACTTGTCAACGCATTATGTGATGCAGTATCCCCAATGGCAATTTACTCTCTACAGGAATATTTACATCTTTGTCTGTAATTACTTTCGCTAAAAGGTTCTTTAACATTTCTAAAATGTATTATTGTATCTAGCAGATATTCATTTTGACTTTCTAAAATGTACATAACTATTTATGTTTTATTTTACATGTGTAAATTTTATAGAGATTGATTAATATTTCAAACAAAAAATATACGGTGAATGAGAATTTATTGCTTTCGTGGCAAAATATAAATGCAATTTGTCTGAAATCAATGAAAAGTAATTATTTCTATAAACGATTAAAACATCATTATGACTTATCAGTGCACTTAATCTATTCTTAAACTACTCCACTGTGATGACTAAATTTTGGGGCGATTTAGTCAAAGATAAAGTGCAAGTCAACGTTCCAGAATATCACATTTTATGGTATTCTCGAACAATGGTTAACTCAATGATTAGGCTGGTGAAAGTTTTAAAAAATCTAGTTTAAAATTTAATTCGCTTAAATGACTGTTCACAATCTTGGAGATTAAATTACTGCTTATGACTAATCGACTTTTGTAGAATCCCTGTCTGTAGCGTGTTTTCATGGATTGTGAACAGGCGGTTGACGAAAAAATATTATCAAAATGTTGCTAATGAACATAAGGGCTGTGGACCAAAAAGATAAAATAATGACAGTATTCAAAATATTTATTACATTAAAATATTCATTAAGATATTATATGGAAACTAATATTTCATAGAAAAACAAACATTATGTAAACATCGTTTATACAGTTGTATTTATAACCAAGTTTAAATACTGCTTTCTTCAATGGATTTAGGAGAAAGTTCATCCAGATTTTCCGAGGTGGTTTCCCCTTGTCAGTGGTGCAGAACGGAGGGTCTGACAAGGACAGCTGAGACGAAAAACCAAGGTCCCGTGTATACATTGTAATGCACGTAAAAGATCCCTTGGCAGTTGGAATTCGATATAAGAGTAGGCGATAGTGCCACTGCCCGGGCAAAATTTCCCTCATAACACACTGTATGGCGTATGCCCGTCTTCATTAGCCCAGTATAGGAGCAGAACAGTAGGACGTTAAACCCCATTTCATTTCAACTCATTTTCAATGGATTTAGGAGCAGAACAGTAGGACGTTAAACCCCATTTAATTTCCTTTCCTTTCAATGGTCTGGTGGCTTCACTAATAATCTTCCCATTCATGTTGCGACAATGTTTACAGATAGAGAATGTATATTGATTTGGTAAACCTGAGACTCATTTAATTAGAATAATATGTAAAATGTTTATAAATAGTAAGTTATTTAAATCCGTTTAAATTATAAAGTAATGTTAATGATGGCGTGTCAGTATTGGCAAATGGACCAAACACTAATTTAAAGAACAATCATTCTATCAGTATTCGTGTACAACAGAAATGGTGTACCATAGAAATTTGTCACTTATTGGACCAACACTGTGTAACTGATACACATTACTTGACCGGCTACTTCCACCCAAACAAATTTATATTTTCCGGTTGCTAATCACTGCCAATGCGGTGTCTAGGTCTTCGCAGATTTCCGATCTGAAATATGATAAAGAAAATGATAGTTTAGCTTAAGATCTGGAGATATTAAACTATTTACTTTCAATTCAACGGCTGTCTCAAATATAAGTGAATAGTCTTTATGAGTTACATGTACTTAAAGTCCGTAACTCAAAATCCTCCAAAATCTTCGACATCGAAAACACGAATTATTGGTCAATTTAAATCAACATTGATGATGTAAACTTACCGGGAAAAGATGAGCCTCAAATCAAATGGAGTTATGTAGACTAGAATAACTAGACGCTAGAAATTTGCACTCGATTGAGATTGCTGACTTATTTCGCCGAACATAACTGATTTGAAATTGGAGTAAAAACGGAAACCATTAAATGTAAATCAGTTTATATACATTCATATTACAGTATTATATGCGTTGCGACCCACTTTTGTGAATTTCTAGGTCCCAAATGTTAGCGATTTAGCTCCTTTAAAGCAGTATCAAAGGCTCTATTTTCAGTATACTTGGTTCACAACACACTTAAATTTATCGAATACTTGAATAGGTCGTAATCCCGTATATTAGGAAACAGATGTTTTTAATCTGCTTACTAACTAGGCTTGTATTTGACCTAACATCCATTGTTGATTTTTCACTGTTGCGTTTACAAGAATGGTGGGTACCGGTTGATTTACCAACTAATAAGGTGGATGTCACCAAGGGTGGTGTATTATTCATATTGCTCTAGGGTAAAGATCTCAATACTGATCCGGTTCTGAAATAATATTAAAACACAATAATTCACCACCGTAAAAATGCAACTTCTTGTTTGATGTATATAATTTACACCCAACCAGTTTTGGAGACTCATGGATGAATTATTAACACAAGTAAAATTCGGGAAACTATCTGTTACCCTATGTCAGATCTCAATACTAGGCCGTTCTAAAATAATAGTAAATGTGAAACCTTGGTATAAATGCAGCTTATTCTTTTATATTGCCATTTGGTATAAAAACTGCAACCATTTTACATAGTCATAGATTGATTTTAACACAAGTAAAAAACAGCAATCTATTTTTTTAAAATATACCAGATTCAAAAACACAGTTTCAAGATTAATTTATTTTTAAAATGTGATAGGTGTGAACACTGTTATTTCGCGGATAATGACTAGTTAATTAACAAAAATAAATGTTTAGTTACTTTACGAACATGAATACTAACCGTATATCTTTTTGTGTGTAATAGATTGAGCACTGACGATGGTGTGTCATATTTAAAAAGCATCACCAAATTTACAACATGGAGGAATGTCTCTTTAATGGAGTTCCCTTCAAATGTTCAGGAATGTCTCTTTAATAGAGTTCTCTTTAAAATTGCCAGCAGTTAAAATGGTTGAAATTAAGCAAACATATAAGTAGAGTGAATGAAATTCAAAAACACGAGTGAATATTTCTTTAATAAAGTTTTCTTTAAAATTATCAGGCGAGTCTCTTTAATATTATTGAGTTCCCTTAAAATTGGTCAGTCATGTCTCTTTAATAGGGTTCCTTTAAATTTGTCAGGCATTTTTGTTTAATAGACATCCCTTTAAAATTATCAGTAGTGAAAATGGTTGAAATTAAACAACCAACTACTTTATATTAACCCCATGAGAATGGCTAGTAATTAACCAGATGGTAAACACAGTTTCAAAATATTATATCGTTTGTTATAGTTTTCTGTTTGTTAGTTTATTTTGCCAGATTTAACTCATGGAGTTTGCTGTAGAATTTGTAAAATTTCACTTTAGTCTCTCAGCTCGGATTGTTTGGGCCTCTACAGTTTATAAATTTAACAATATGTTTTTATGATTGAACAATCACGGGTTATATAATGTAAATATTAATAACACGTTTTTATAAAGAATACAATAATATGTACTATGTTTTTTTATGCTTTACTTACCGTGGTTTTTTACTATTATTACTATTTCGTCTTTCATTTAGCAGTTTTCTATTTTGTCTATCTCTCTGTTTACGTGATTTCCGTTGTTTTTTTTTTCAGGTGGTTTAAGTTCTGGTTCTAATTCATTGATTCACTCACTGTCACTATCTGATGAACGAAAACCCCCGAAATATTGATCTAATATTTTACAGGTGTTGAGATTTAAATTATAATATAATATGATACAGGTGTTAAAACTTGTTTCAACAACATGTGAAAAACCAGTATTATATAGAAATGTAACAGTCAAAAGTCCTACACAACATAGATTCTCAGTTTAGAACAGGTAATTATCACTAAAAAAAATAATCCATTTTTTAAATGATTAAGAAAACTAATTGATAATTTGTAATTTTTTCCAATTACGAAAGTGATGGTTTTAGATAAAGTAATGTGTAATTTGGGGGATTTATTGAAACAGATGAAAAAAAAAATCATGGACAAATTTCAGTAGCTCTTTCGATACATATTGTTATAAACATTACAATTATAAACAAGATAGCCAAACAATATATATAATGCCTCTGTAAGTTAATTAATAGTGTAATTCAATATGCTATAAATCATATCACAATAGCTTTGAATTGAATAAAAAGTGTGTGAGAGAGAGAGAGAGGAGAGAGAGAGAGAGCGAGAGTTTAACGTCCACTCGGCACAAACCAGGTCATTTCGGGACTAACATGTGATACAATTTTATTTCAATAATTCGCTTGCGCGTTGGAGGAAACCTGAGGACCTGGAGAAAACCAGCGAGGTTGAACAGGCGACCCTACTCCTTGTCACGTACAACCGGGTATTGGAAACCACGCCAGTTGACTCAATGACAGACCTTATGATACAGCGCGCACGTGCTAACCATTCGGCCACCCAACCCCCTTGAATAAAAAGTGAGAAAATAATGAAAAACATCTAGGGGTATATCAAATAACATCTAGAGGTATATCAAATAACTTACTTTGATTCTAGTACAGCCTGACAAACTTTTAAATCAACTAAAAGATATAAACAGTCATCCAATGACTTCTGTAAGTCAATAGTATTGCAGTTGTCACCCTTGAACGATGTTTTACGAGTGATGAATCGCCTGGTATCAATAACATATTCTCTTTATTGGATGATTTCCGTTCTTTAAATTTATTATCAAATTGTTTGTTGTTATTTAAAACTAATGCTGACTTCTGATTAGTTAGTATTTCCTTAGTTACCTCCGATATTTTTTTTTGTGTCTGTCTGTGAACTAGAACTCATTCTTGATTCAAACACTACGAAAGAAAAAAAATAGTTGTAAAGTTTATAAAACATTAGTGAATAATTATAATAGTAATATTGGTTATTAGTTCTGAGGCCTCAAAAGGAGGGTAGGCAAAGCAAAATTGGGGCACTTTAGGGGGCGGGCTCTCTCCCCTGTTGCATGCCATGTACAGTAGAATCTGTATTAAGCAGCCACTCAAGGGAGTGTACAGTAGAATCTGTATTAAGCAGCCACTCAAGGGAATTTTCATGACTAGCCGCCTAACGGGAGTGACCGCCTAATAACACCTGAGTGTTTGTTAGTGCTGACATCAAGTAAATTTTACGCTTGGATGCACTGGGAGCAAACATCGATACTTGCATCAGTAAATTTGGCCGTTATGGTGGGGTTATGGTGGACGTTTGAAGTGCCTTCTCTTCTAAATCAGTTAAAAATATTTCTGAAATTAAAGGAGAGAGGAGGCTTCCCATGGGTAATCCATTGGTCTGTTCGTAAAAATCGTCACCCCAGGAGAAATATGTTGAATTTGATGCATTGTTCCAACAAGAGTATGATGTTGTCTGTTGATAGGGGAGTTTCTAGTGGGTTGTCTAAACTATTTATGCGCTTGCGTAGAATCTTCAGAGCCTCTTCCCTGGGTACATTTGTGAACAACTCTACAACATCATATGAGACCATCCTCCCGGGGTTTTTAATATTCTGTAGTTTCTCGCAGAATTCACCTGAATCTTTGATGAAGGACGATGCTGTTGGCCCAAGTGAGGAAAGTAGTTTTGATAAATATTGGACTGTGCTGTAGAATACTGAATCTCGAGAACACACCAACAGGCGGGCTTTCATGGGTTTTTTTATGGATTTGTATAGTAGCCCTGGTATAAGGTGGTCGAGGGTGGTTTGGTCTAAGCTTGTAATAGAGAGCTTCAGACATCTGTTTTTCTTCTTTTAGTTTTTTAAGCAAGTTTTCATGGCTGTCCTTGTGCACGATTGTTGGGTCTTTGCGGATTCTTGTATACGTTGCCGGATCTTGGAGTAAACAGTTGACAGCTGTGACGTACTCGTCAGTGTTCATGATGACTGTTGCTTTTCCCTTGTCGGTGGAAACAATTGTAATAGATATGTCGTCTTTTAGGTCATTGGGGGCTTTCCTTTCTTGACGGGAAACATTGGTCGTCTGCTGTTTGGTGGATGCCTTTGCTAGTATTTCAGTTATTTGGTGCCGTAGGTAATCGACTTTACCACCTGGAGCGAGTTGACGTAATTCTTTCTCAATGTTGACAATATAGGTGTCATGGTTTAGAGACTTTGTGGTCGGTGCAAACTTTAATCCCCTTGATAGAATGGTAATTTCGTCATCGGTCAAGTCTCGATCACTAAGGTTGACTACTGTTTTCGTTAAGTATTCTTCTCTCGATTGTCTGGTACTATTTGAAACTGGACGCTGTGGTAATGAGGATCTGAGGTTATTAAATTTATCCACCTGCCGCTTTCTGACGGTTCCATCCAACAGGGCATTAGAACTGATTTGTTTTTCTCACTCTGTGTCGTAATATTTAGGAGACAGTATGGATTGGAGCTGAATACGCTGTTGCTCAGAAAGAGTGAATAATCGGTGCTTCTCATTTCTATTGTGCCGGATCCTCTCGCGAACCAAGCATTTGCTTGCTTTGGCGAGTGTCTTCGATGCAGCAGGTGAGGTTATTGGTGATTTGATAATTAGGCTCTTGGGTACTCTATCGGCATCCCTGCATCGCATCAAGTTATCTGGATCACGTGTTATTATCACGTGTTCAGGGTAACGAAGTAAGGTATTAATTTTGATAAGACAACAGTTTTTTGATTGAACTGAGACAACATGAAGCTTCTTATTTTAACCGTCGTTCTTCTGTTTACAGCAGGTAAGCAAACCTATTTATATGGAATATTCCCCGTGGGTTTGCGCTCGAAATGAAAGGTGTGTCCAGGTGGTCAGATTGGAGAATATCCTACTACGGTTGGTCCCGATCGGCATTTTTCGTTATATTCCGGTAATGTCCGTCGTTTATGGGTCCGAATAATGTGCAGTCTGACAGAGTGTTCTAGAATATTATTCATTGCCAATTGGAATTCTAAGACGACTAGGTGAACGGCTGTTATACCTGCACTCCAAACAATATTGTAAGACCACCGTTTGCCAGAACATGGCGGTTTGGTTGAAAGCAGCTGTTTGTCTTCACACCCTCGCACTTTCTGAACGATTAACAAAATAAAACAACCACCCAGGAACCGACAATGACGTTATCGCAGCCATCTTGAATTTGTGAGGTCAATCGATGAACAATTGTGCAAAGAACAAGCATGCAAAGTTGCGAACCAGTAATCCGGTACAAGAAAGAGAGTTAGAAGCGGGCCCAAGCTCGGTGTTCGTGGGAATAATTATAATATATCGTACAAGTAAACGAAAAACATGCTGGCGGAATAAAATCAATACATAATAAAAACCAGCGGCTGCCAGGCAGAATACGCCCACATTTGGCAAGAGATGGATAGAGAACAAGCTAAACAAAAAGCGATTTTTCGTACAATCAGGGGCCATAATTCAGGAAGTTAGGATCCGATATGCGCGAATATCGAAATAAACCGAGATCTTTGGGTTAAACTTACATGTCAAGTTTCATCAAAATCAGAAAAAAAATTGTGATCTCTAGAGGGCCCACAACCTTGATATCCACATAAAAAAGTGGGCGTATTACAACCCCATGGCTGATCAACTGGGACATTTCGTTGACCAATATGTTGTTTAACAAGTCTAGTCTGGAATACTGTACCTTTAATGTTTTTTTGTTTTTGTTGATATGTTCAACAGGTAGTCTGGGCGCACCTGTAGAAATGGACCCTTGTCTTCGAGCTTGTTAGATGACCTGGAGCCATATCTTTGGGGATAATGGTGTAACTTATGCTAACAAATGTACCATGGAATCATTACTTTGCATGTACGTCTTTCACTTGTAATTGTTGTTATTAAAGCTCCCGAGATGTTTCGGGTTTTTGTTTCCTCCTGTCAGTGGTCCAGTGTGTAAGGCGCTGGCTCTCTCTCTCTCTCTCTCATGGAACTGAGTATAATAGTCGCGAATCAATGGAAGAAAATTACGGCTTATTATCTGAGCGATCTTTGGACTTTGTTAATATTGATCAAGTCCAGTCGAAACGTCGCTCAGTAATAAGCAGTAATTGTATCTCGTAGAATTGTGACCTGTGCATTTCAAGTTCAATGAAGTTTATGATCGTGCATCAATGTGGAGAGACAGTGTAACTACTGCTGTTGGCCAACTTAATAGAGGGGGAAGGGATGGAGGGTAGGGATGAGTATGGGGGGTTTTCTTTTCTTGAGCTGGAGATGCCACCACTGGGATAATGTTGTTGCTAGTGTTTAGTAGGATAGCAAACGATGAGTAGTGCCTATCCTCGCGGCCTCAGACTTTATAAGTTGGCATTGGTAACGGAATGCTGTCGGCGCGTGAGCACAAAAGGGTGTAAGTAAGTAGGTAAACCAAATAATATAGCCCTTTTTTTTATCGTGTATGGAAATGTCAAATCAAAATTCTGAGCCGCTCGGAAGTGATCCAGGGGCGGATCTAGGAATTTTGAAAAGGGGGGGCGCTGGAAAATCAAGACATTGACCGCGGAGACGGGGCACGCCGCTGAAGGGGGGGGGGGTCCCCAAGAAAATTATCCTTCATTTGCTTGCATCTGTAGCCATTCCAAGAGCTATTTCCCAGACTGGTGTGTTCGAGTCGATGGTTTGAGTCATTTGGGATCCCTACAACGGGTTGGGAACAGACATATTTGAGTCTGAGAAAAGGCAATTTCAGCAGTAAAAAAAGGGCACTGCCGAAAATTAGGGGAGGCGCGCGCCCCTCGCGCCCCCCATTGAATCCGCCTCTGGTGATCGGTAGAATTGGTTAAAGAATTGCATTTTTAAACTTGCATTCGTCCACCTAGAAATCTACCAGGGATATATCCACGATGGTAGGCAGGCAATTTGACCACTTTTGAAACGACGACTCGTATAAATAACAGATCTTGAGATCACGATGGCTAAGTGGGTAAGACACTGGCTCGCTAGTCTGGGGGTCGGGTGTTCGATCTCTGCTTTGGCCGAGAAAGTTCATCCAGATTTTCCGGCGTGGTTCCACCTTGTCAATGACAGCTGTCTAGACGTTCAGATGGGTCGAAATCGAGGTCCCGTGTACATATTGGCGTGCACGTAAAAGATCCCCTTGACAGTTGGAATTCGATATAAGAGTAGGCCGTAGTGCCGCTGTCCGGGCTAAATTTCCTTCAAGGCACAATGTATGGCGTATGCCCGTCTTCATTAGCCCAGTTCAGAGCAGAACAGTAGGACGTTAAACCCCATTTCATTTCATTTCATTTTGGGATCTACATGTACATTCATCCACCCCCACATATATCGCCGGCTGATATAAATACAGCAAGTCTTTATTACGACATGTTATTCATCATACTGCACGCAGCGACCCATCTACGTCATACTTCCCAGAATGTGACACTGCCCCGATTAGCCGCCATTTAAAACGCCCACGTGACCATTTTGGGGCGGGACTTATCGACTAAAAACCGATTTGTTTAGACAACAGAGTAAAAATAACCCACGCCATGTCGATGACACTCGCGTAAAAGCGATATATAGTATGTGCTATGGGTAATATTGCAATAAATTCTGTACCACTGTAAACTGTCTTTAGAGTTTCAATCTGTTTATCTTTCAAAACAAGGTTAGATACTCTTAAATTTGTTTTCGCAAACAAAACCGCCTCTGTAAAATTATGTTTCATGGGCGCCGCCATATTGAATAATTAGAGGACTATTTTGTGATTCGGCTTTGATTAGTTTGCCATCTTTCATACACACAGCGGCTAAATAAACATATTTAATTTTATTCAATATGACAATAGAAGAGAAATAAATACTTTTAAAAATTTCTAAAAGCATACTCAATGTTTTCGACTAAAATCGTCGATGTAGGAATTAAAATGTCGGTTAATTAGCTTAGGGCCTATTCTCAGCCGGAGCTAGCTGTAGATAGGCAGCCTAAGTTTGGGATGGTTATTCATTCCATTGCAACACAATAACCCTGTATCTTCTGTTATCGTACCATGTCGATTGCACAATTATCGACTATTCTCCGCCAAAGCTACAAGAAAACATTCATCTCCAGTTCAGTCAATAAAACGAACTGTCTGTAAATAACATCTCTCACGTAAATTAAATCAATTGCCCTTTCATAACACATTGATATCTACCTTGTCCGTTTTTACATTACATAGTTCACAAGACGGGCTGACAAAATCATTTCCTGGGGTACACAGCCCTCTATTGATTTTAATATGTATCAAAATGACGTCGCTGGGAGTCTCTTGTGGACTTAAAACTAATTGATACTCTCACTTAAGATTTTTAAATTTACATTTCACTGGTATATTACTTGTTACAAACACATATAGAACTTCAATGATCAATTAACTCTGGAACACTGTGTTGTTCAAACTATGTTTATATAACTTTATACAATCCATAATACAAAGGTTATATACAGGAAACTACACACACAGCTATGGCATTAAATATAAGGTAAATATAAAATTTACGCTCTTCTTTCTAAGTCTACATGGTGATCTCCCCAAGTCTGTAAGTCGAGGAGGTTTTGGGCATGTCCCTCTAAGAACACTGCATGTTGTTTTGATCCAAGTCTCTAAGCCGAGGAGACTGTGAGTATGCCTTCTAAGAACCCTGCATGATGTCTGTATCCCGGCTGTGGGAACCTCCTTCTGAGAATACTAAATGATGTCTAAAGCAAATTTGATTGTGCTGTTAATTTATATCAAACGTTTAGATACGTCGGCTATTAGAGAGAGGCAATTACCATTTTTGGGTTAAGTGTTTCATTTTGAGCACCCGTTTGCATCAAAACTGTTCATTTAATTGGACTTATCTGTGCACGAGTAACCTATTTCCAGAAAGTGATGGTGACAGGAACTGTCAGTGAGTTAGTCTAAGAAAGTTGAATCTTTCAAAATACCTACTTAGCCCAGTTCTCGTTGTCACCCGTTTGTTTTTAAACCACTTAAATATATTAAACAGAGTAGCTTTCATAGAACTAAAAACAACCTATAGTATTCAGGGGCGTAATTAGCTCAGAGCAACGTCCTCGAATTGAGCGATCAAAACAGTATTATTGGAAGCAGTATCGACTAACAAATCTTAGAACGAACGAGCAACACTTTACCTGCCCCGCCGACCGGAGCGACCCCTGACAAGACAAAACTGAGCTTAAAAATACTCAGGATTCGAACTTACCACCTGGTTAAAGCCCGTTTCTTAATAGGGGCTGGGGTGGGGGTGGGGAACGTTGATAGAACCCTCAATGAAACGTCGCTTTAATTAAAAAAAGTACTTGTGTTGAATATTATATTTTTGTGTTTATTGGCTCTATTTTAGCTCTAATTCTTTTGGTGTTTTTCAAGAAGGGCATTGCTCCGCAACGCAACCATATTAAATAACTTTTCTTTTTTACATTAGCTTATTTTAGTCTTCTGTTTATTTTGCAAATCAATTTACCAGTATAAAACTTGTGTTCGTTGAAATCCAATTTATCCTATTGCATATTGTGTTGGCAATCGATTTAATATTCTTTTTAAATTAACAACATGAAGGAAGACAAATATGAGATAAACAAATTAAAAAGTTTTAAAAATGTAGGTTTCGTGCAGTTTTACTTGTTGATACAGGTTTCCATTAATATATTTCTCCGTTAAAATATTGATTACCTGAACAAAACGGTTTGTTAGTTTAAATTCAATGGGGTTAACGTCCTTCTTTTGAAACTTTGTCAAGGCTAATGAAGACATCAGCTAGAAGTTTAGTATAAAGAACTGAAAGGGAATGAACTGGGGTTTAACGTCCTACTGTTCTGCTCCGAACTGGACTAATGGAGACAGGCATAACGCCATACAGTGTGCTTTGAGGGTAATTTTGCACCGACAGCGGCACTACGGCCTACTCTTATATCGAATTCCAACTGTCAAGGAATCTTTTACGTGTACGCCAATGTGTACACGGAACCTCGTTTTTTTGTCCCACCCAAACGACTAGACAGCTATCCTTGTCAGTCCCCCCATCCCGATGAACTTTCTCGGCCAATGCAGGGATCGAACCATTCTAATATAGAGTTTACCATTCAAAAGTCCCTTGTCAGTGATGCAGGACGGAGGGGCTGACAAGGAAAGCTGTCTAGTCTTTCGGATGGGACGAAAAACCGAGGTCCCGTGTACACATTGGCGTGCACGTAAAAGATCCCTTGGCAGTTGGAATTCGATATAAGAGTAGGTCGTAGTGCCCCTGTCCGGGCAAAATTTCCCTCATAGCACACTGTATGGCGTATGCCCGTCTAAATTAGCCCAGGTTAGGAGCAGAACAGTAGGACGTTAAACTCCATTTCATTTCATTTCACCATTCAAAAGTTGTGTCTCAAATATTCTAATACAACCCTGATGTGGCAGAATAGTAGAACGTTAAACCCCCTTTCCCTTTAATTTCATTTCACAAATCCGATGTAACTATATTAAGTAATCATTACATCGACCGGCGAAGACCCCCTCCCCCGCCCTCCGCCTCCTCCACCCCCACCTGCTTCCACAACCACACATACACACCAAACCACTAAAGTCTCTTCAAAAGAGTTCTATCTCACAGATGAACGGTTTGGGTGTCAGGCAAGGTGCATCGAAAAACCTAGGAAATGGGTACCGGAGCTCCAGACAATCTTCGTTGTCGTTCCAATTGTCCGGTTGATCCGACTTCCAGCAATCTGTCATGGACATGGGCGATCCATCGTTCCATACCCACTTCCCTTCTACATCCAGATCACTGCCTCCCATAAAATAACTAGGGGCTGAAATATACAAAGGAAAAAAGGAAATGAAATGAAGTTTAAACATACATTATGATAGAGCTAATTCTGCCTATTGCAGGTCTTTCTTTAGGTCTGAAATGTTATTTAAATTATTAATTAGACATTTATCAACTTATCCAGACCATCATCAACCCTCGATTGCATCGCTAGCCTGCAATGTTTATTGGATTAGGTTCCGATCTGCTGTTCGACTTCTATTCATAATTTAATCATGAAATGGATAATCGAGACTATGTTTTTATCATACTGACTTTAGTAATGATGATCGCTAAAATCTCAGTTCAGAGTGGATCAATTTGACTGAAATTTCCAGTTTTTAATAAAACTATTATAGTGAGAACTGTCAGCTCTTTATCTAATCTCCCATAATGTTTCTTTAACGCCCTCTTGTTCTACACCGACTGGACATTGAGGGAAATTTTACCCGGACAACGACAGTACGGTCTACTCGTATATCGAAAGTGTACACAGGACTTCGATTTGTCGTCAAATCAAAACGACTATACGTCCTGCACCACTGTCAAGGGGGGACCACGCCAGGAAATTCCGTTGAACTTTCTCAACCGAAACCGAGATCGAGCGTGAGTCCTCTAGGTTAGCGAGTCAACGTGTTACTCACTGAGCCACCGTGTCTCCGAAATCTGGAAACACATGTATCACGCCCTACTTTGCTGCTTCACCAACTGGGCTACTGAAGACGGACCAGGGTCGTACCTAGCGGGGGTGCCGGGGGTACATTGCACCCACAGAAAAATAAGGCTCCCCGAGAAATGGCGCCCCCACAAAAAAATAATTTGACAATCTTTCAATTATAAAATAATACACTTGATTGTGATCACAGTGATGCTCTTAAGGCACTGATCAGTCGGTCGGTTTTAAGGGCGCCCACACGCCAATGGGTTCGTTTGCCCTGATCCAAACTTTCTTATATCACTTGTGGAAGCTATGGCGCCCCACCACTCTGCTGCACCCCCAGTTTTAAAATCCTACATACGGCCCTGAGACGGACATACAACACAAGGTGTGCTATGAGAGAAGTTTTACCCCTCATCGAATTCCAACTGTCGAACCATGGACCTTATAATAAACGAAATGCAATAGGGTTTAACGTCCTACTTTTCTGCACCAACTGGGATAATGAAGACAGGTATACGACATACCGTGTGCTATGGGTAAATTGTGGTTAGTGCTAAATGATAAAGCCAGTTCAATTTTTCGTCATAGGTCACGAGATGTAAACAGTCCTAGCGCCAATCCCAACCTTAACCTACAATCTCGCCAACAATCACGTGCCCCAACCTTATTTACATCTCAGCGATCTTGACAAAAATTGAGCTGGCCTTAACAAATAGATTTAGCCGGGGCAATGTGGCATTTCCGCCTACTCTCCGTTGAATTTCAAGTGGCAGGTGTTATTTTGCGTGCTTGGCAATTGGATGTTCATACGTGGTATATATATCCCTTAGTCTACTGTCTTTACGAAGTTCGTTGACAAGTGGGGTGTTGGATGGTTAGCGCATGTGCGTTGTATCATAAGGTCTGTCATTGAGTCAGTTGGCGTGGTGTCGATTCCCCGGTTGTACGTGACAAGGAGTAGGGTCGTCTGTCCAACCTCGTGGGATTTTCCGCGTCCTTCGGTTTCCTCCCATTGCGAAAGACGCCTACGCGCAAGCGTAGTATTTAAATAAAACTAAACCATGTGTTAGTCCTGAAATGTCCTAGTTTGTGTCGAGTGGACGGTAAACCCCCTTTATCTCCCTCTCGTTGACAAGTGTGTCCTAGGAAACTTGCGGAAGAACCAGGCGTGTTGGATGGCTAGTCACACACAGGGTGGAAATGGGAGAAGGCAGAAGGAAAATTAGTCATTGATCCCTCTGGCAATCAACACAGACACTATTTTGAGAGACGACACAATACAAATACAGACGTTAAGCACATATTTGCATTGTCTTCTTTTCTTTGATATTTTATCTAAAAATAGAAACCAAGAGCAAGTTGTTGTTTTCCACTTCAACAATAGCTTGAAACAGTTGATGACAACTTCATGTTCCTTAAAAAAAAAACAGGTTTGATAATCAAATGTGGCCTTTGAGTCTCATGAACTCCTTTCATGACAAAAAACCGCTACACGAGAGAGAGAGAGAGAGAAATGGGGTTTAACGTCCACTCGACACAAACTAGGTCACTTTGGGACTAACATACGGTCCAATTTTATTTACATAATTCGCTTGCGCGTAGGGGTCTTTAGCAGTGGGAGGAAACCGGAGGACCCGGAGAAAACCCACGAGGTTGGACAGGCCGCTACACGAAATGCCTGTAGTAAATTATGTTGGAAAAATCGCAGACAAACAATGGAGACATATATTTGTATACTATACGTGTCTATATGTTCTGCTCCTAAACTGGGCTAATGAAGACGGGCATACGCCATACGGTGTGCTATGAGGGAAATTTTGCCCGGGCAGCGGCACTACGGCCTACTCTTATATCGAATTCTAACTGTCAATGGATCTTTTACGTGCACCCTAAGTTGTACACAGAACCTTGTCAGGCCCTCCGTACTGCATCACTGACAAGGGGAAACCACGCTGGAAAATCTGGATAAACTTTCTCGGCCAATGCAGGGATCGAACACCCGACCTCCATGCTAGTGTGTGTTAGATGGATAAGTGAAATGAAATGGGGTTTAACACCTTACTGTTCTGTGTCGACTGAGCTAATCAAGACCATAGGTGCCAGTAACGTGGAAAATATTTCAAAAATAACATTAAGCTATGACTAAGTATACGTCTGAAGTCTGTTACGTTTTTAAGTCACATGGACAATTTCAAACGTTAACCTAGATTCGATTGTCTACCTAGCAAAAATTGGTAAGTATAAATTGTCACTGATTGACGGAATCTAGAGTTGTGAACTTTGGTATTATTGTATCTACTGAAAGAGAATCGGATTCAGACGAGTTATTTGCCGCGGAGTTAGAAATCGGAATCAGACAAGTTATTTAAAAATCTCGCTTACAAACATGGGCGTAACAGACTTTAGACATTATACTTAGTCATAGTTTGAAGTTATGTTGAAATATTTTCAAGACGCTTAGGTCGATGATTTAAGAAAATAAATGGAAATTGAAAATGTTATTTCTGTTCAGACGCGAAAACAAACATATGGAGATTGATTTTATCGGTTATTTTAAGGACATCTTATTAATATTTTTAAGTCGTTTGTTAAAAGGACACCTCATTATTTTTTTAAATTGTTGATCATGGCGGTGGTCCAGACAATATTTGCGCCTACTATTTGTTTAGAATTATTAACTCCATCTAAACACTTACTTATTAACTCTACTGTAACCCATGGAGACAAACATCGTGAAGTACTATTTCATATACACCTATGTCGTCAGTTCCTTTCATATTTCCGATCCGCGGTGTAAGGTGCTGACTCACAAGCCTAGAGTTTCCGGGTTCGATTCCGGTGGGGATTGGGGGTTGGATGGCCGAATGGTTAGCGCGTGCGCGTTGTATCATGCATGATAAGTTCTGTCATTGCGTCAACTCGAGTCGTTTCGATCTCCCGGTTGTACGTGACAAGGAGTAGGGTCGCCTGTCCAACCGTGTGGATTTTCTCTGGGTCCTCCAACTGCTAAAGCCCCCTAGTCGCAAGCGAATTATTGAAATAAAATTGAACCATATGTTAGTCTCGAAATGACCTAGTTTGTGTCGAGTAGACGTTAAACTCCGACCTTTCTTTACATCGTATTTCGTGGCCCGGATTTTACTTTGTTAAAGATACATTATGGGAGATAAGATAAAGAGCTGGCAGTTCTTACTATAATAGTTAAAAACTAGATAATGTAAAGGCAATTTGCTGAAAATTTTAGTCAAATTGATCTACTATGAACCGAGAATTAAGCGATTGAAATTTCGGCCTAAACTCGATCATCATTACTAAAGTCTGTACGATAAAAAAAAACATATTCTCGATCATCCATTTCATGATTAAATTATGAATGGAAGTCGAGCTGCATATGGGATCATAATCCAGTAAATATCGCAAGCTAGCGATGCCATCGAGAGCAGATTATGGTCTGGATAAGTTAATTAATGTCTAATTAATAATTTATATAACATTTCAGGCCTAAAGAAAGACCTGCAATTGGCAGATTCAGCTCTTGCATAATGTATGTTGAAGCATAACTTCCATCTTTTGCCTTCTACCGCTTTCCTGCAAGTTCTCTGGTGATTTGATCAAGTTTAAATGATATGCTCATGAGTTGTTGTTATTGCTTATAAAACCTAACGACCCATCAATTTTGTATAACTGTTTCACAACTCAATATAGACTGTTGAAACTTCTCTCAGTAATAAATAATTGTATTCCATAGATATTCAATTTGTACCCAGTGCGTTTCCGGTATTAATTATGAAGAGCGGGCTTAATATATCGAGACCCATGGGGCTCAATGAGTAAGGCGTTGGCTTGCTAACCTGGACGTCTCTTGTCAGCCGAGAAAGTTCTTCTGGATGTTCTGGCGGGGTTCCCCGTTGACAGTGGTGTAGGACGCAAGGTCTGGCATATGGACAACGTATAGTCGTTCGGGTGGGATGACAAACCAAAGGTCGCGTATACACATTGAGGTACAAGAGCTATTGACAGTTGGAATTCGATGTAAGAATAAACCGTAACGCCGCTGCCCGGGCAATATTACCCCCATAGAAATGAAATGAAATGAAATGGGGTTTAACGTCCTACTGCTCTGCTCCGACTGGGTTAATGAAGACGGGCATACGCCATGCAATGTGCTATGAGGGAAATTTTGCGCGGGCAGCGGCGCTACGGCCTACTCTTATATCGACTTCCAACTGCCAAGGGATCTTTTACGTGCACTCCAATGTGTACACGGGACCTCGGTTTTTCGTCCCATCCGAACGACTAGACAGCTCTCCTTCTCAGGCCCTCCGTCCTGCATCACTGACAAGGGGAAACCACGCCGGAAAATCGGGATGAACTTTCTCGGCCAATGCAGGGATCGAACACCCGACCTCCAGGCTAGCGAGCCAGCGTCTTACCCACTTAGCCACGTGATCCCCCTTACCCCCATAGTGCACTGCATGGCGTATGTCTGTCTTCATTAACCCAGTCGGAGCAGAGCAGTAAGACAAAAAAAAAACAAAACGTATCTTCTAGTACACCCACCGGTCAAGTTCATATCTTCAAGTCGCAATTTCTTCACATCTATTTCCCACTTCCGCATTAAAATCAACCTTCCGCCATCTTGTTCACATGTGGTACTGGCTGTTGACCAATCAGAATTTGTGTTGTATTCTTTCCAACAGAATCCATCTGCTAAGAAGGTAATATAGGCGTGACTGGTACATTTTTCTGTAAAAAAAATCTATTTTGAAATTGTGACTAATCAAAACAAAATTATACTGAAAAAGATGAAATCGATCTGAAGTCTCAAATGAGAAACGGTATAATGAGTTCACAAAGCATTCTCAGACTTTAGTTAAGAATTTACTCGAACTTGTTCACATTATTTTAACTGACATATAGCCCTTAAGAAACTATGTGTAAAGATTTATGTTTTTGGTTGAAAGATATTTCTCATAAACAGTGATGGAAAGTTGAGTAAATTGTTAACTTGAGTCTGAGACTGTTTTGTGAACTCTTGGCCTGCAAATGTTTGCTTATTTCTAGCTTTTATATCGTCGACAGATTATAAATCTCATTGAAAAGGTACCTTATTTCGTTTCGTAATAAGGTTTCCGAATTTGCACACTACACGAGAACCAATATGTATTCAAGGGGTTAGATGTAAATATCAAGGTAACCTGCAGATTTCGTCCAGATCACGAGATGTAAACAGACTCAATTTTTATTTGTTTTCAGAAATAAAAATACCAGAAGACCACAAGCGACACCGAAAGAAGACCACCAGCGCCACCAACACCCAAAAACAACGAAATCAACTTTGTATATAAATCTAATGTATTTATTTATTTTTTTTTATAAAACTTGGAAATATCACGAACCAAATTTTCCTCATCCTAGGTCAATGCTTATGTGGAGACGTAATATCTCTCTCAAAGTCTTAACCCTAACCCAAGACCTAGCACTAACCCTAACCCTAGTCCACAATCCTCGGCCGCAATCACATGTCCATGTTTGCATCTGTAGGTAGCCTTAATATTGAGATCTAACCTTATTCGGGGCGGTTGGTTTGTTGCTGGTTGGTGTGGCTTAACGTCCGCATACACCGAGGGTTATATCACAGGCAAGTATAGCCGGTCGCATATGAGAGGGTTATAGCACAGGCAAGTATAGCCGGTCGTATATGAGAGGCCTGTCTACCATAGGTTGGAGACAGCCTTACCACCACTGTTTTCTTTAATAAAGGCACAATCCAGACATATAACAACCAGGTCTACCATAAGTTGGAGATAGCGAAGCGATTAAACATACATTATGCAAGAGATAAATCTGTCTATTGCAGGTCTTTCTTTAGGCCTGAAATGTGATCTAATCATTAATTAGACATTAATTAACTTATCAAGACCATAATCAACTCTCGATGCCATCGCTAGCCTGCGATATTAAGCGGATTGGAATACATTTTGTGAAGGATGATTAAACGCAACAATTGATAATCGTGACTTTGTTTTTTTATCCTACCGACTTTAGAAGTGGCGCTCCATGCTAGCCTAAAATTCAAAAGCTAATATCACGGTTCAGAGTGGATCAATTTGACTGAAATTTTCTATTTACGTTATCTATTTTGAAACTATTATAACGAGAAGAACTGTCAACTCGTTATCTAATCTCCCATAATGCAAGTTATAGAAAGCCTTACCACCCCCGTTTCCTTGAATAAAGACACAATCGTGACATAGATGAACCAGATCTGCGTCTTATTGCGCAAAACACAATGATGATAAAAATTGTCCGATAATCTATAAAACGTATTGAAAAATCATTTGATTTTAATCGGATTAAGAGATTATAAAATAATTTTAGCCTTAATTATTTGACAGCCATGTGACACCTCAGCCTAATCTGGTTATGATTAATATGGTAGCAGCGTAACACAATAAGTATGCACAAAAGGAAACACAAGACAAACTACAATATCATTTTAAAAACATAAACTGTTTCCTGTTCGGCTTCACAACCCAAAGTCTAAATGTAAACAATAACATTTTAAATTTAAGTACATAAGTTTATTGACATGACAACCATAATTATTTTAATCTCGATCTATTAGTCCTCTAATTTCAATTGTATGCTTCCTCCCACTGCTAAAGACCCCTACGCGCAAGCGAATTAGTGAAATAAAATTAAACCGTATGTTAGTCCCGAAATGACCTAGTTTATGTCGAGTGGACGTTAAACCCCATCTCTCTCTCTCTCTCTCTCTCTCTCTCTCTCAATTGTATACATATCATTGGCCTATTCTCTAAAGTTGTAACATAGAGAACCTCCTTCGAGTCTTTTTTTGATATCACATATCGATAATTTAAAATAATTATTTAGTATAGATTTTATTTTACAGAACCTGATTACATTACAGCGTAGTGATACATAATTATTCGACAGAAAGTCACCCGCTGTTTCCTTCAAGGCCAAGGTCACTATGAAGCGAACCCGCTACGACTGACAAATATAATAATAATAATAATAAAAATAACTTTATTTCTAAAGGGTAGAAAATAGGCCTGGTGTAACATAACAATAAAAAGTAAGTTAAAATTGTAATAATTGCGAATATTATTCACAAATACGTATGACTAGAATTATACAAAATATATAAATATTTTGAGAACAAAATATTATTATAATGTGTATTATAAAAGGGGCGAAAATTATTTAAATACTTTGGACTACGATGATAAATTATGTATTTAATATATGCCGTTCCTTATATTGCCAGGAAATAAACCTTTAGTGTGCTCTATATCTATAAAAAATTTAAATGCTCGGTTTTGATGTCATTGGAGAGAGTGAGAGTGAGAGAGAGAGAGAGAGAGAGAGAGAGATGGATTTAACGTCCACTCGACACAAACTAGGTCATTTCGGGACTAACACATGGTTCAATTTTTATTTCAATAATTCGCTTGCGCGTAGGTGTCTTTAGCGGCGGGGGGGGCCGGAGTAAACCCTACTCCTTGTCACGTACAACCGGGGAATCGAAACCCCGCCAGTTTACAGCGCGCGCGTGCTAACCATTCGGCCACCCCCACCCCCACCCCCACCCCCTGATGTCATTGGAGAATATAATAACACAGTTATCGCATATATAATTTAATATATTTTTAATTTTTAATAAGTTGAGATCAGCAATGCCAGGAAATAAAATCTTTAGTGTGCTCTAGATATAAGATAAGTTTAAATGCTCGGTTTTGTTGTCATTAAGAGATATAATACCACAGTTATCACATATAGGTGAACAATAGTCCAGATATGGTTAAATGTACGGTATACAAAATAACCATCGGAATTTACATGGAAGGAATTCTTTCAGTTTTTGTAACTAAAACATTTTTTGATTGATAATTTTATAAATATAATTATCGTGATATGATTATCAACCTGAACACCAAGCAATTTGAAAGTTAAAATATTTTCAATTGCACAGTTGATAAGATATATAAATAACCCTATGGGAAAAGGCCGTTTTCGTTTCTGTTTAATAGTTAACAGCATGCATTTAGTTTTCAATTCTTTAACAATCATTGATTTCAGCAATACACCAGTATCACTTTGTAATTGAATTTGGAGTTCATCTATATTGAGAGCTGACGAATAAACTGTTGTCTCATCCGCATATATATCATAAAAAGGGGATCATTTATGAACAAATTAAATAATAAACTGCTTCAATGACATTTAGTAATTGAACTGGAATATACAGGTCACAATTCTATGGAATACAATTACTGCTTATTACTGAGCAATGATAAAATGGTGTTGTGTACATGCATTTTTGTATTGTTGTATAAGCCTAGTCGAAACATCGCCCAGTAATGAGCAGTAATTGTATTCTGTATAATTGTGCCCTGTATAATTATATGAAATAATAATGGTCCTAAAATTGATCCTTGTGGTATACCACGAGTAACTGGTCTACGTTGAGAAAACTGTCCATTGGTGAAAGTACACTGATGTCGGGTGTATAAGTAAGGACAAATTAAATTCAGAAAGTTATTAAAATATTTCTAGTAACGACATTTTTTCAACAAGACATTGTGATCAGCAAGATGACGTGATCAACAAGATACTGTGCTCAATAAGATCAAATCTTTCTTAAAATAAGAAAATATAGCCCAACACAATTCATTATTATTTAAAGCATTATAATAAATTTCTGTTATGATAGTTAAAGCGGTTGAACATGAGTTATTGGATCTAAATCCAGATTGATTAATATGATTATTGTCATGTAAATACTTTTATAAATTACTATGGATGGTAATACTGGTATGTTGTTGGATATTATTTGGATCAGTTTTGGGGCTACGTTTGTGAACAGGTAATACTTTAGCATTCTTAAAATCATTAGGAAAATAATTGGATTTTAAATATTGATTAATTATATAACGCAGAAAGTGTGCATTAACCATTCTACAAACTAATCACTGGCACTGTCTATAATTCTTGGATGTTTATGTAATTGTTTACGGTAATTGAGAACTTTTTTCCAACAATAATACTGGATACCCCCCCCCCCCTAAAAAAACAGATTGCCAATGATTGCGTTTGTTTGAATGTTCTACCGTGATTACTTTGTGTAGACAATAATGACGATGAACAAATGGCGGCTGTTGTTGATGTTGGGGCGGACGCTGGTAGTTGGGTACTGAACCAGAAAGAATTGACGATATTTTCTTTGCTGATTATCATTATATAATATGGGAATAATTGTTGACGCTCTGAATATTTTTTATGGTCACATATGTGCATGGTATGAGATGGAAGAACATTAGAATCATTCAGTTTGTAAACTAAGTGGGTTTTTTGCACTGTGATTGGTGATTGTTGTCGGTTAAAATCCCAGCTGCATTTGTCATGGTTTTCATTAAATGTTCAAGTTTATGTATGTCAACTGGCTGACGATTAAGCCATTGGGAACCCACTTCTGGATTAGATTCAGTTGAACATGAAATATAAAAAGGGCTTGCTGGATTTGAGAACTTGTGTGGCCTCAAACTCTTAAAAGGTTTGTATAGTTCTACTGGACCGCGTTCTTTACTTTGTGTATTTACCCACGTTTTCGGTGTAACTTGTCTTACATTTGTATTTAAAATTGACTGTGGTGATGTTAACCCTAACAGTTTGGCCTGCCACAAAGATTATATCTCTTCATCTGTTGTAGCGTCAGATCTATGAGGTTATGTACCCTATCAAGGGATAGAATGTGTTATAGGGTCATAACGTCGCAAAATACGTATGTATGTGTGTGGATGTATGACTATAACCTACATTAAAATACAGATGTGACGTCATCCTTTGATGTTGGCGTACCATTATTTCAAATAATGGTACGGGCAATGTGCCAAGCGTACATTAGTTATACTAGTTTAAATATTGGACCCGCGTGACGTATTTCATTGAAATGCACGTGCTAGATAGTGTCTGTATTTTAAGTTTTTTAATGGTCTGGTGCAAGACATTGCGTAATTTATAGATATTGTCCTCCTGCTATCGCACTCGTGCAATATTAATATATTATCTATGTCTCGCACTCGATCATTAAACTACACATATATACTGTACAATTTCATCCAATTTATTATATATAAGGGATGTACATACCTGTATATATGTGTGTTTGTCATTTTAACTATGTATCCACACCCCTTTGTTTTTTTTGTATGAATATTATAAATATATTATAAATATTATTTAGGGAGAGTGGTGTTACATAGGCTAGGCCTGTTTCCCAATCCCAAACAGACATCCTGAATAAAAATATTGTTTATAAAAAATCACAAGGATGCCTTTTTATATTAAAAATAACGGGGGCCATAAATGCACAAAAGTGAAATGAAATGGAGTTTAACGCCCTAACTTTCTGTCCCTACTGGGCTAATGAAGACGGGAGTACGTCATACAGTGTACTATGGAGGGGCATTTTGCCTAGACAGCAATTGAATCCAGACTGGCAAAGTTTCTTTTAAGTGCATCCCAACGTGTACATGAGACCTGGGTTGTTTGGCCGTCCTCCTGCACCACTTGAAAATCCCGGGGAACTCTCATGGCCGACACCAGATCGAACTCCGGAAGAAGCTGGCTCGCTAGCCTGGAGGTCGGGTGTTCGATCCCTGCATTGGCCAAGAATGTTCATCAAGATTTTCCGGCGTGGTTCCCCCTTGTCAGTGATGCAGGTTGGAGGACCTGACAAGGTCAGCTGTCTAGTCGTTCGGATAATACGAAAAATCGAGGTCCCGTGTACACATTGGCATGCACGTAAAAGATCCCTTGACAATTGGAATTGGATATAAGTAGTCCGTAGTGCCGATGTCCGGGCAAAATTTACCCTCATAACATGGCATATGCCCGTCTTCATTAGCTCAGCTCGGAGCAGAACAGTAGGACGTTAAACCCCAATTCATTTCATTTCCTGTAGAGTGAGCCAGCGATTTATTCATTTGATAAACAATATATAAAAATAAAAAGAACATTCTTACCAATGAGTTGAGTATTTATATGAAGAGAAGAGACTTCCGTTGCCCCAGTTCTTTCAGTAGTTGACGAATTTATGACATAGCAATTGTCATTGTCATTCGCCAAAATTTCACAGTCTGAACTCTCTGAACAGATGCTAGCACAATCTAGAATACTCCGTACATTTAAAATATCCGTGAAATTCAACTGCCTCACAGAATTCAGGCTCACTTGCATAAAATACGTCGTTTCTGTTGTCATTATCGTTGTTAGGGTTATTGATAAGACTAATAGGCCTGACATGGTCGCTCAGGGGCTGGATATCGCTACAACAGAAATAGTAAAAATGTTGTGGTCAACTACTATTTTAATGTACATATCACAAATCCCCAAACACATAAAACACATGAATGTAAGATTGTACGGAATGATAGAGAAATGTTTGGGACAGCTACTAGAGTTACATTAGAAGTGTGAATTTTCAAATATTAGGCAAGGATTTCTAAATTGTGTTGAATAGAAGAAATGTTTGGCACGCGAATTCCAGATTTTGCTTAGTGGTAACAACGATGTGGTCAGCTTGAATCATGAAACCCAAATATTAGGCGAGTTAAAGAAAAATCCAAAATTCAAGATTTGGTTCAATTTTTTAGAAATGTTGGTGACAGCTACAACTACGAACTGTGGGATAAACAGATAACTTATCTATATTTAGAAATAAATTTAAAAATCGAATAAAAATGTCTTACTTTTGGTAAATTTGTAGATAATTAGTTTATAAAAATTGAAAAGATTACCTTATGGAAAATATCCGTCTGATTCTTATACCCACATCAGTATGTTCTGGCAAATTCGTTTAATGTTCGTTACGTTAAATTTGATCTCAATGTACACCTGAAATATTTTCTAGGAACTTTTGTACACTGATGTTCGGTTTTCTTTTAATGTCATTACTGGTTGTGCTTATTGTTCATGTCGAACATCATCAAATCGATAAAGGTACACACAGATATCGAATCACGGCCCGTGCTAATACAATTCACATCTCACTTCAAATAGAAGGTTCAAATGTCATTTCCGTGATCGATTCTGAACAAAACTTGAACATCAGTGTAAAAAATGTTTTTAAAATAATAATACACGTCTAATTTAACTACCTGAGGCTAGAGAATTAACAGCGCTCTATATATTAACGACTATGCAAATCTTTCATTTGGTTGCCCGAAACGCGTGTCGTGGGTTTTCTCCGAGTCCTCCGACTTCCTCCCACTGCTAAAGTACTATTCAAAAAAAGTAGGGGATATTTGATTTTTAAGTGTTATTAAAGTCACCTAATGAAACTGACGAAGAAACAAATGACAAAATGAAATGAACTTCACATTCATCGATTTATTCCAAATGATCGTTAGACTAAGTAAGGCACAGACTGACCATTATAAGGGTAAAATGATACCCGGGGTCAAACAGCAAAGTTACCACAGTATCACAACCAAGTCAGTAACGGGTAAATCCTCCTCTGTTTGCCAAACAAGCATTGATCCGACGTGGCATACTCCTAATGAGACGTCTAAGGTCATTTTGGTCCAGATTGTCCCATTCCTGTTGCAACGCAGCAGCAAGTTCTTGGACATTGGCAGGACGTTGTTGACGTTGACGTAACCTCTGTCCAAGCATGTCCCAGACATGCTCGATGGGGGAGAGGTCGGGACTCAGTGCTGGCCAAGGTAATGTGGTGATGTAACGATCCTGGCCCTGTGACATCTTGCGTTGTCATCCTGGAAGATGAAACGGCGGCCATGACGTCGTGCGAACGGCACAACATTGACTGCCAAGATGTTGTCCCGGTAGTACTGGCCTGTAACACGCCCTGCAACAACATGTAAAGCCGTTCTTCCAGCAACAGTGATGCCTCCTCACACCATAACAGAACCACCCCCAAATCGATCATGTCTGATGACGTTAACGTCTTGGAAGCGCTCGTTTCGACGACGCCACACCCTCCTACGTCTGTCCAAAAAATCAACAGTGAACCTTGACTCATCTGAAAACATCACATTGCTCCAGCGTCGATTATCCCAGTGTTGACGATCCCTACACCAACGACGTCTTGCCTGAATGTGATGATCTCTCAAACAAGGGATCACGCGAGGACGTCGGGCGCGAAGGTGACCCCTATGCAGTCGATTCCGAATCGTCTGGCCACTCACTCTCACACCAGTGTTTGTTTGAAGACGAGCGCTGATCTGATTTGCTGTGATGACACGATTTCTCAAGGCCAAGGTACGGATAAATCGATCCTTGGCTTGAGTTGTCGCCCTTGGTCGACCTGAGCGTGGTCTGTCCTGTACAGATTGTGTATCACGGTATCTGGACCATAGCCTGCTTATGACAGACTGAGAAACATTCATCGTCCGCGCCACAACCGCCTTTGTTGTGCCGATCTGTAGCATGCCAAGGGCACGTAACCTTTCATTTTGGGTAAGGCGACGCATATCAAAATTTGTTTTCTGGTCACTAAAACAATTAAACTGATGTTTCCACCCTGGAATTCAATGCCACAATGACTGTAACATTCAAAGTCAGAGTCGTGCAAATCTTGGGTTGGACCCCCATGATGATCCCAAGCATCACCTGCATTCCATGCGGTAGCTATTGGTGCGTTTGGGCGTCACATGTAACTGGAAATGTTTCTTCTGTTAGGTTCTAGAGTGACTTTTTTCGTAGTCATTTGCATATTTTAGTATTATGCCCCCAAAATCAAATATCCCCTACTTTTTTTGAATAGTATATATGATCAAATTTTCGTGTTTTAGTTATAAGACGTGCAGCATTGTTTTGCGCTATTTTTAGTCTGTTTAAAGCTGTTTCTGGTGCTCCTAATAGAAGAGAATCTGCATAGTCCATGTGCGATGTTACTAATGTTCTAACAACACTCTGGCAAGCATCAGTATTAAGATTAGAGCGTATTCTCGAAAT
This sequence comes from Patella vulgata, assembly GCF_932274485.2. Taxonomy (NCBI): domain Eukaryota; kingdom Metazoa; phylum Mollusca; class Gastropoda; family Patellidae; genus Patella; species Patella vulgata. The sequence goes on from NC_065884.2 coordinate 6,223,843, forward strand.
AGCTCTCATTTGATGATGCATTTTCCGTAAGATACTATTGATGTGGGGAACTGGGGACATAAATTCATCAGTAACATAGCCCAGATTTTTAGCCTGCTTCTTGGGAGATATAGAGCAATCACCGATCTGAATGGAATCCGCTTTAAACAATTTACTTGATTGTGATTTTGATGATATGATAAGAAATTTTGTCATCGTTAAGTTTTAGCCTATTTCTGGTCATCCATCCTCGAATGTCATTAAGACAAGACTCAAGTCTACTGATAGAATCCTTGGAAGCAAGATAGTTGTTTTGTTGAAAATAATCATATATTTGGGTGTCATCAGCAAAGCCGTGGTTTTGTACCCCATGTCTTCTTATGATTTGACCAATCGAAAGAATGTATAGAAGAAAAAGTAGAGGTCCCAATACAGATCGTTGTGAAACACCTATCCTAACAGCACAGGGTTGAGACACGGACCTGTTTATTTGCACCTTTTGTTGACGTTAAACCCCATTTCTCTCCCTTTAAAGATTTTACCAAATTTTCAATGGCAGACACATGCGCGCTGTATCAAAAGGTCTGCCATTATGCCAACTGGCGTAGTTTTGATTCCACGCTTGTACGTGACAAGTAGTAGGGTCGCCATTGCAACCTCGTGGGTTTTCTCCCGGTCCTCCGATTCTCTCCCACTGCTAAAGGTCCCTACGCGCAAGTTAATTATTGAAATAAAATTGAACCATGTGTTAGTCCCGAAATGACCTAGTTTGTGTCCAGCAGACGTTAAACCCCATATCTCTCTCTCTCTCTCTCTCTCTCTCTCTCTCTCTCTCTCTCTCTCACCTTGAGGTATAGTGGTTATCTCCCCTGCCACAATTCACCTCGTAGCACATCTTGCACATTTTACAAAAAAAAAAAAAAAAAAAAAAACGCATTGAGTTTACCTGCGTTATGCGAGAATCAATAATATCATAATTAATTTGGAATAGCACCCCATGTTCACCATATTAAAGTGTGGTGGGGTGGTGGTGGTCGAATTACATTAAATATATGGTAATAGTTTGGCCAATACAGAGATCAGACATAAAACATATAGTAACATATCGATTAGTGAATTTTAAAATAGGGGAGAGAGAGAGAGAGAGAGAGAGAGAGAGAGAAATGGGGTTTAACGTCCACTCGACACAAACTTGTTCATTTCGGGACTAACATATGGTTAATTTTATTTCCATAATTCGCTTGCGCGTAGGGGTCTTTAGCAGTGGGAGGAAACCGGAGGACCCGGAGAAAACAAACCCACGAGGTTGGACAGGCGGCCCTACTCCCTGTAACGTACAACGGTTTTAAAATAGAAATCCTATTACGTCCGTCGTTAGTTTATTGGTAATAATGTAATAAATCTATATCATATTTTGGTGAATTAATTCAGTCGTTGGTTTATGCATTTATCACCTTTAACATTTTAAATACTCAGTATTTTAAATTGTTTCTCAAAGGCGTTTTTGTGAGTCGATTAGATTAGGTTTTGATTTGCTAGCACGATTTGGTATGATTTCGATTTGATTAGCTATGGTCCACAAATGTGAAATTTGATAATTACGATTTGGTAAGATGACTGCCATCACGGACACCGATCAGAAAAACAAATGTCTCTGCTAATATGACGAGGCGGGCGTATGTTTCAAGTGTAGTCCAAGTTACCTACAGAGTACAGTGACACTGCTGGAACCCAGAGGGCCTAAAATTGCTTAGAGTCAGAGGTGATCTAACATTCTTGTGGACTAAAAAGTTAACATTAAACACATCAAATGCGTTTTAAAAAAACTTTTTTTTATGGAGAAAAACAACAATAAGCATTAAAAATTACTTACGATGTCGAACATTCCGCCTTTTTGAAAACATCAAATCGAATCGCCTAAACACCTCCTGGGACGATTAGGTCGATTTGCCTAATCAGTTGAGTTAAATCGTCTCACAAACGTAACGATTAGCATAATCAACTTGGTTCACAAATGCGTATAATAGCTAATCGGTCTAATCTAATCGGTTCACAAAAACGCCTCAAGTATAAAGATTTTGTTAAAATTTTCCGTCTTCATTAGCACTGTCGGTACTGAAAGGTAAGACATTAATCCCCATTTTATATTGATAAAATTGATTTACGTCATTTTAAATGTGTTCGGACTTATTATGTGTTTATTTTCTCATTTCAATGAACGGCTTCACATGTGATGGATTCACATAGTAATTTTTAATTAATTCTTTAATTAATTTCCTCTATGTTTATTTGGTAATGTTATTATTGTACTTTTTATTAGCCTTTTGATGGTTTCATATTAGTTATTGTTTTTTTGTTACCTTGTTGTATATAATTTGATTTCTTGCTATTATACTGTCATACTTGAGAACGACAAGAGGAACTTGTTGAAACGTAGTGTGAAATAAACCCCGTGATTGCTTTCCATATAAATTTGTGTTTTATATAATGAACGGCTTCTAGATTTGTTGTGCTTGGCTGAATGGTGTTTTTCTAAGGTTTTTTTAGGGGGGTTGGGTGGCCGAATGGTTAGCACGCGCGCGCTGTATCATAAGGTCTGTCATTGAGTCAACTGGCGTGGTTTCGATTCCCCAGTTGTACGTGACAAGGGGCAGGGTCGCCTGTCCATCCTCGTGGGTTTTCTCCGGGTTCTCCGGTTTCCTCCCACTGCTAAAGGCCCCTACGCGCAAGCGAATTGTTGAAAATTGAACCTTATGTTAGTCCCGAAATTACCCAGTTGTGTCGAGTGGACGTTAAACCCCATTTCTCTCTCTCTCTCTCTCTCTCTCTCTCTCTCTCTCTAAGGTTATTTTAGTCTTTTCGACTTCACTTATTCATCAATGGTGCAGGACGGAGAGTCTGACAAAACACAGTTGTCTAGTCGTTCGGGTGGGACGAAAACCCGAGGTCCTGTGTACACATTGGCGTGCACATCAAAGATCCATTGGCAGTTAGAATTTGATATAAGAGTAGGTCATAGCGCCGCTGCCTGGGCACAATTTCCCTCATAGCACATTGTACGACGTATGCCCGTCTTCAGTAGCCCAGTCGAAACAGAGCAGTAGGACATTAAACCCCATTTCACTTCATTTCATTTCATTTCATATCACTTATTCATCTAGCTTTCGCACCCATCACGACTCCTTCAACCTTTTTCACGTTAAAGATGCATTATGTAAGAATTAAATAAAGAGCTGGCCGTTCTCGCTATAATAGTTTAAAAATAGATAATGAAAAATGAATATATTGAAAATTTCATTCAAATGACTTTATTCTGAGCGAAGTTATAAGTGTTGGAAGATGTAACAGAGATTGTTTAGCTAGGGAACTGGACAACCCATACTAAGTCTCGATTATCCAGTTTTTGTTAATTTTTCATAAATCTCGCGAGCGTTCTAATCCATTTAAATGCGATGGTCTAGAGAGTTGATTATAGGTATGTTATGTTAATAAATGTCTAAAAAATATAACATTTGAAGGCAGCAGTAATCAGATTTAACTCCTACATAATGCAACTTTAATAATAAAAATGTCCGTTGTTTTTGGGTTTTTTTTTTTTCAATCGTCATCGCTAATAGGTGTATGTTTTGCAGGCGTTCTAATCTTTCTTTAGATTCTTTTAATTGCACGCACTAATTTCCATTTGATTTCGTTTCATAAAAAATGCGCTTTGCAGTTTAATTTTTTAATTTCCCAATGTCTCGTATTTCTTCTCCGATTTTGTTTTTTATCAATCGTCATCACTAATAGGTGTATGTTTTGCAGACGTACTAATCTTTCTTCAGATTCTTTTAATTGCACTAATTTCCATTTCATTCCGTTTCATACAAAATGCGCTTTGCATTCTAATTATTAATTCTCCCATTGGCTGTTATTTCTTTAATAAGTTTTATATATTCCTATATATGTATTTAGTTTAAGGAAACCAGTTCCGCGTTTATTGTTCATGAGTAGTAATGGTTGTTCAATTAACGAATGGTATGTATTATAATCGCTTATAATAATGTGCTGATTTAATTTTGAAAAAGTTTGAAATCATGTAATAACCAGCGGTTGCCAGGCACGATACGCCCATATTTTGCAAGAGATGGATGGAGAACAAGCTAGAAAAACGTGATTTTCGTACAAGCATTGGCTATAATCCAGGAAGTTATGATCTGAAATGAGCGAATAATGAATGGAACTGAGATCCTTGGGTATATAGAGATAGAGTTTAATTTTCATCACAATCGGACAACAATTGTGACCTTCGTATTACACACTTTTACACAATTTTCCCGAAATGGGAACTCGAATCAGCCTTCAATATGGTGCAACGGTGATACATTTAAACTGTATCTGAAATCGGATAAAAACTGTGACCTCTATAGGAATCCACAAGCAAAAAATGTGATTTTTCGTAGAATCAAGGGCCATAATCCAGGACGATATGGTCTGATATGTGCGAATATGATATCTTTGGGATATAAACATATATTTTAAGTTTCATCAAAATCGGACCAAAACTTTTACCTCTAGCGGGTTCACAAGCTTGGTACTGCATACTTTTAAATGATTTGTGTTAAAGGAGCGGCCACTTTGACGGGCAGTTTTGGTCCAATTTTTACGAAATTCAAACCCAATCATCGTCAGGGTATAACGATGATATATTTGATTTTTAAAATTTGATCAAAATTGTGACCTCTAGAGGGTACATAAGCAAAATCCAACTAGCGTGGTTTCGATTCCCCTGTTGTGCGTGACAAGGAGTGGGGTTTTCTCCGGGTCCCCCGGTTTCCTCTAATTGCTTAATACAACTACGCACAAGCGAATTATTGAAATAAAATTGAATCATGTGTTAAGTCCCAAAATGACCTAGTTTGTGTCAAGTGGACGTTAAACCCCGTTCCTCTCTCTCTCTCTCTCTTGAATCATGTGTTAAGTCCCAAAATGACCTAGTTTGTGTCAATTGGACGTTAAACCCCGTTCCCCCTCTCTCTCTCTCTCTCTCTCTCTCTCTCTGTCTCTCTCTCCCCGCCCGTAAAATCAATTATAATACTACACTAGGTTGTTGCCGAAAGTAGGATAATAAATACGTGTTCATGTTCTAATGGTGAACGTAAGTGTTTTAGTTTTATTGGATAAATAATATTGGAGAAGGATTTTCGGGTAAGATTCGTTTACTTCGTATGGCGCATGTAACCATATATAGGAAGACATTATCGTATGTATCTTACTATGACCGACGTATTCCATTTAATGTTTACCGTGTACGTAGAAACATAATCCTTCAACATAACTTCATATTTCTTTTCTTTCCTATCTATGCCTACCTACAGAAAATTGTTCCGCCTAAGTAACTTTCAATGCAGGACGGTATATCCGTTTGTTTATCTTACTGGTGTCCTCTGTTTATCATTGCACTTATATTTTGTTATGAAAGCAATAAGGTCACATTGACCGTATATTTTGTTTTCTCTGTTGGTATTGCGCCACTTTGTCAAAATTTCAATTATCCCGACAAAGAGATATAGGACACGAACGACAGTCATGCGGAACGAACTAGTAAGTACATTTATTCTAACTCATTGAAACTTGGCCTCCTTTTCACGTTTTTTTTTTAAATAAAGAATTTTAATCTACCTCATGACTCAATCTGATTTTTTTTATTTGTAGTTCAAAATTTCGTTTTAATTGTTTTCACTAAAGGGGAGTTGGATGGCGGAATGGTTTGCGCATGCGCGCTGTGTCATAAGATCTGTCATTGACCTATCACTACAACTTGTCCGATCTTTATGTGTATATAAAAAAAACGAAATATACATCTGTATTTTAAACAGATTGTCTTATGACACGGGACCTCGGTTTTTCGTCATATCCGAACACTAGTCAGCTGTCCTTGTCAGGCCCTCCTTTCTGCATCACTGAACTTTCTCGATCTCCAGACTAGCGAACCAGCGTCTTACCCACTTAGCCACCGTGACTCCCATATGGCGAAGAAGGTAAGCCAACGGCATCCTGTATTTGTTAACATGTATTTTAGTGCCGGTATATATGTTTTTTCATACGAGAGACAGAGAGAAAGAGAGAGGGAGAGAGAGATGGGTTTAACGTCCACACTAGATCATTTCGGGCCTAACATATGAGAGAGAGAAGAGAGAGAGAGAGACAAAGGGAGAGACAGACAGAAAGTGAAATGGGGTTTGACGCCCACTCGACACAAACTAGGGGTCTTTAGCAGTGGGAGGAAACCGGAGGACCCGGAAAAACCCCACGGGGTTGGACAGCCGACCCAACTCCTTGTCGAAATCCCGTCAGTTGTCTCAATGACAGAACTTGTGATATAGCGCACAAACGCTAACCATTCGGCCATTCAACCCCACTTATTTTCATATGACTAAGAACGTAAGGCAATGTTGTCCTGTATTTTTCTTTGTTAACATGTATTTTAATGCAGGTATATTATATTTGTTTATGATCTTGCATGACCGCCTTTCCTTAAATAGATTTTATTTTCAAAGCTTTTGAAAGAGGACAGTATCAAATTACTATTTGAAAGGCGATCATTATATTCAGTTTTTAATATATGCTTTAGTGCAAGTCTATTTTTGTGCAGGATCTTGAATGAAAATCTTTCCTTAAATAGATTTTTTTTTTATTTTGAAGCCTTTCTTTCAAACTGTCAGTGGTGTACTGTACGCAATAAAAGTTACACGTTGCGTCTTACGGTCAATAATAGATACATATGGTATGTACTGGTGGTAGAAGATCCACGTGGTGTATTGAACGCGGTAGGGGGTAAACGTGGTGTCTTACGGTCAATAATAGATACATGGCAATGGCATGTATAACTGGACGAAACTGATACACGTTGCGTCTTACGGTCAATAATAGATACATGACATGTATACCTGGAGGTAGAAGATACACGTGGTGTATTGTACGCAGTAAGGGTTATGCGTTGCGTCTTAGATGTATGCACTGCAGTTGTCTCATCCCATGCACGATTCGCACATTGGCGTTGGCGTAACATTAATTTTGTGTACTTTAGGATGTTGTTATCGTAGTGTAACCTCTAACATGTACAGCGTATCAAAAACACCAACGCGATCTTCAGCCAGGAAAGATCTGGCAGACATCCAGTATGTGGAAACTGCAGGATTTTCAAGTGGAATGTTAACAACCAAATTGATGGTCATCGAGAATATGATGTACCTACTTAGACCAACTAGATCAGAGAAGTAAGGACTGCCGCATCTATTCTATCAGAAATATTACAAGAACATTTAACAAGTCTATTTGTGAGGATGAGGATGTTAGAAAGTGTTTAGAAGTAGTGTATGGTGTCAAGATGACCGAAAACGAATGGGAATTCCTACAAGATCAGCGCAATCAGCCAAAAAATGTTTTGCGAAAGTTTCGTCGACAAAAAATGGGCAAAGACAATGGAAAGACGATATCATGATATGCAGTCCTTGGAGAAAATGAGAGCTAAAGTAGAAGCAGAAAAACAGCCTGAGTTAGCAGTAGACTTTAGTACTCTTTGAGATGAAGATGATGTGAAACTATCCCGAAGTAATATCGATTATGAGCCACTAGGTTAAGATGAGCCTACATTTTCCAATAAAAAACGACGCAAATTGGATCCCAGACAGATATCACTTTGGGATAGTTTCACATCATCTTCATCTTAGTCGGTCTAAGTAGGTACATCATATTCTCGATGACCATCAATTTGGTTGGCAATATTCCACTTGAAAAGCCTGCAGTTTCCACATACTGGATGTCTGCCAGATCTTTCCTGGCTGAAGACTGAGTTGGTGTTATTGATAAGCTGTACATTTTGGAGGTTACACATAGGACAACATCACTAGTACACTACGATAACAACATTTGAAGTACACAAATGTTACGCCAATGTTAATGTGCGAATCGTACATGGGATGAGACAACTGTAGTGCATACATCTAGTTAATCTAATTACATGACAGACACCAGGGCTCTCACACTGTCGGTCGCCAAAGTCGCAATTTGCGATAAAAATATGAAAGTGGCGATTAAAATTTGATTTTGGCAATAATGTTGGCGATAATGTTTTGCGGTATTGGCGATTCTTTTTGAGAACTGGTGGGAAAAATCTTAAAATTCTAATCGTATTTATCCTGGATTAACCATTATTGAGTGTCAATCACGTGGCGGGATACACTGAAAAAAAACTTGTGTTGGATCTCAACACAAGTACTTGTGTGAAAATTATTCTACACAAGTTATGTGTTGTTTTGCATTGCATTAACACAAACTTGTGTTCTTTTTAATGCATTAACACAAATCTTGTGTTTTTTCCATATAATTAACACAAGTAATGTGTACCGTCAACAAATATTTTTTTTTTAAAATTTGAACTCCATACAAAGTCTTAATCCGGGGTCCACAAGTAAGAGAAAGGTATTTTTTACTCAGACAATATAGCCAGACAGACTTGAATGCTAATTGGTGTTAAGATGTCTGTAGTTAAAATAAAGTTGGGCCCAATAAACTGGTAGATCAAAGGCCTGTTGAGCGCTCATGCCCGGTGTGATTTTAACAATTGACTACAAATGCGTTGACAAGAAAATAAGTAAAACTGTTATTGAATGTGATTGGTTGATAAAATCAACGTACTATAGGCTACATTTTGTCTGCGATATCATCTCGGTGGAAGCGGACATTAAATGAAGTGATTTCACACAATTAATTTAACATTTAACAACGTGCTGAAATGATTTTGGAGCAGTGATATGTTTGACAAATGTAAGCTAATGGTCACATAGAATACAAGACCGCAGGTTTATGAATATTTATATAAAAAAAATAATACCATGTATGTAATTTAGCATCGATATTGTTTCTCTGTATAATGTTAGTATTTTGTTCCTTAAAAAAAACTCCAACAATTTAAACCGGAAGTTCATGTTTATAATATGGCGCGGTCAGGAAAAAAATTTCGGCATGTTATTATCAAATCTGTTCAATTTTTCTGAAATCATGCTTAATTAACATTAGTTGTTCGGCGCTACGATGTTGTTCAAATACTTACATTACAGAATCACATTATGATTAAAGCAGAAACGGCTCGACTTGAACCAGCAGGTAAGAATCTGTTTTGAAATTATATCTTGGGAGGTTGGATTGGCGTTGGAGACCCGATTGGCGGCCATTTTGATTCTTGTTTCATGATTTTTTTATATTATAACGATTTTGCCAAGAGTAGACATAAACGCGGGCACAGACTAGAAAAAAATCTTTTTACACTTTTGTGTTAGTTGAATTGTAATCTAATTTATGTTTAAAAAAACAACCTTAAATCTAATAAGCAGACGGAAGATATGGACGAACAACAAGAAGAAGTTATGGAGGTCCCAACAACTGAACCTATGGAAGTAGAAGAATCGTTTACAGCCGAAACCCGATACGATGTGCCAGTTCCGGTCATGGAGTCCTCCATCTCAGACGATGCCGACGTTAGTGTCTTCTGCGACGAAGAACCCGTAGTGGTGTATACGCAGGTAGAAGCTGGTTCCTCCCGTGGCAAGTCCAAGTTGTTTGACAACCAAGGGTTTAGTTATACAATTAAGGTAGGGTGATTTATTTTACAACTACCTTGTATAGAAATGTATTTCAGCTACAAAATGTAAAGATAATTAACTCTAGTTAACCTAGTTAACTCTATAATAATAAATGAATTTAATATCTTTTAGACAGAGAAGACAACTACGATTTGGAGGTGTTCCATCTTCACCCAGCAGAACCCGGTATACACACGGCTACCAAGATAAAAGTTACAGTAGGTTTAAAAATTATATATCAATTAAATTAAAAATTTATATATGTGTGTAAATAAATAAAATATAAATAAACCAATAATATATTTGTAGTTTAATATGTTTTATCTTATCATTACAGGCAAAGCATGAAGCCAAAGGAAATGTTTTTACCAAGTCATGTTCCTCAATAGCGGAGAGAGTTTTATCCAGTGTCGGTTCTGCAGAAGAACCCATTCATAGCAGACCACCCATGGCAGCACTTGTAAGGTCGCTACAAAGAACCCGACAGACTCTGCGACCAAAAGATCCCACTGACGTGTCGTCAAGCGTAAGTATTCATGCAATTAAATACCCATGTATATAAGAATTTATTACATGAGTTTGTCTGACCCCTTTGAATATTTGCGTCTCATCTCCAATGAAAACATTCATGTTGCTCTCATGCTGTTCTGAACCAGAATCAAACATATATCGTACCCGAGATTTGTTAGCATGTTCCACACAACCCAACATTTATCGGCACCAGGATTAAGGGTGTATATCTTTGTTTCTAACGCTTATTGGGAATACGCCACGGAAACTACAATAAAAACTTATTTACAAAAACATTCTAAAGAGTGAAAACTGACATATTTCAAGCTTTACTGTATTTAAAGAAATAATTTAAATCAGCCGGCTGAAACCCCGTCTCCGCTATTTGTTCAGTCATTCTTTAGGTATAGTGCCAGTTTCCACCGACAATGATATTGCAAACAAGTGTCCAATCTATAAAAGCATACATTCCTACAAAATGTTTCTTTAGTCAAGTGAAACAATAAATTCATAACTATGCGAGGGTGTGGTGAGTAAATTCGTGAAAAGGCTAATGTGACATAGAACAAGGTCACATTGATGTTGACAAATACGTAAGACGATATGAACATCAACTAAAAAGATATGTAATGTGATTCAGCTGTAAGGTGATATATGCATATATGCAGCATAGATTATCAAAACTTCTATTCAAGTTAAACCAACTGTATCTATTTATTTAAGTCTTACGTCGAGCTGAATACATTTTATGATTTATTGTCATCTATTGGTGGTTAACAGTGTGTAACTAAAAACTAAAATTGGATCTTATTATTGCCAATAATATAATGTACATGTAATAGCAAGTGTATATATATTTTTTGTTCAGTCTGTACACAGTAACATATCTGAGAACCATATTATTATCATTTCTGCCCAAGGCTCCCTGTGCCTTATAGTTAGCAGTGATACAAGGCAATTACCAATTTTCCATGTTCTTGGCCTGAAGAAATAAAATAATAAAAGTCAAGTTTTTATTATTATGCAAGTGGAAAAATACAATTATTCATAGTATGATTTGAATAAATACAACTGATTTGAAGTTGGAATTATTATTTGTCTAAGATGACTGGGCATTTACAAATTGAAATAGCTACTCTTCATCAAGAAAATACATGAATATTTTTCCCAATTCACCTGGATTTTATTGTAGGTCTTTGTACGTGAAATAGCTTTATTTAACGTCCGCTACCACCGAAGTGATATTGCAGAAAATTAACAAATTCGGATTCCCTTTTAAAGGAAATTGACTGCACTATCGCTGGATTGTATTATATAGGTCATGTCAGTTTTTTTCAAAATGGCGCACAGAAAACAAAACAAACATTGCAATTTAAGGCGGACTGGTGTCGAGGCTGTATCCTAAGAATGATTTTTTGAATATTTAATCACACAGAAACACAAGTATGCACATGCAGTAATGATATAATATTAAATTAGCTTACCTCAAATACCTCGAAATATACTGTTTGGTCAGTTTGTCCGCTCGCCATATTTCTATTAGTCACACATCCTTCGGCCAATTAAAATGGACGTATATTTTCTTTTAACCGAATCGAAAAATTTGCGTTATAAATAGTAAACGAGCTTGATTGACCGACCACTGCTAATGTTTTTTCGTGAAACGGTATAACTGCAATCAACACACGGCCGCCATTCTCGATGATTGACAACTCACGTTTTTCCTCATCCACCAAAGAACCGTTAGGTTTCTTTGAATATACTGTAATAACATTGGGATTATCAGTTAATCAGCTTTAATTATCCCGCTTTGTTCGTTGCCATTTCTTATATTTTCCACAAAAAAACTTTGCCTTGTACGCACTAATTTATCAATTGGTATTGCCATCTACGACAAGCATGTCAACGTGCAGCTCACGGATTATCGTTAACAATTTCTAGGGGCTTGTAAAAAAAGATTGCATGTCGTGTAAATATTTATTTTGTTTTTTGTGTAGGTCATTTTCAAATAAATTCATCAGCATATTATTCGTTTTAAATAAATATAAATCTTTTATGAGAAACGATGATTATCAAAGAACCGTAAGTGCAACTAATGTTTTATCGTTTGGTTGAGCCTTTTACTAACCACGTGTTTCATGTTAATAAATATTTTCTTTCGTGTTTTGAATTGGCCTATTTCTAATAAATTATCCCGAGTCCCAAATGTCGTTAACCCGAGTCCCAAACGACGTATACCAAAGTCCCAAACGTCGTATACCCGAGTCCCAAATGTCGTGGTCATATTTTTTTGAGTCCCAAATGACGCGAGTCCCAAATGACATGTAATCCGTTGTTCAACATCTGTGAGTCTGTGTAATATTTAATATTAGGCCCCATTTTTGCCTGATTCAGTCACAGTTAATAAATAATGGAACTAGAATCAGCCTGTGGAAGTTTCTCTATAGTTTTATTATTTTTTCCAGTCAATGATGATATGTGACTCTTTCCACCTTCCAGCAATAATTATTGAGAATTTACCAAGGACTCCATTGGCATTGAATCGAAGAAAAACAGGTAAAAATTTCAATTAATTTTTATATTTTCTATTTTTTTTTTACCAATGTCCTACAATGATTAGTGTATGTGAACATACAATCCAAAATAAAGTATTTATATGGCACTTACATGCAACAGAGAGAGAGAGAGAGAGAGAGAGAGAGAGAGAGAGAGAGATGACATAAACAAGGCCTTACATGTACTTGTATTTGAAGAATCAAGTAGTCCATGCTGTGCCTATATGCATACCGGTAATCAACTACGACGAGGATTAGCCTACTTCCGTTTCCACCCTTTCCCTGCACACTGTCTCATTCTACATGTATTAAAAATTGGTATGTTACTGTAATATTAATTATGCACGAACCTACATGTAGAGTTGTTGCAAGATGGGTCCTTATATCTACTTAGCCTACAGACGCTAGGTCGTTTCGGGAAAAAGGACAGGTAAGGTTAAATTTAATATGAATAATTCGCTTGCGGGTATGTGTATTTAGCAAAAGGAGGAAACAAAAGGACCCAGAGATTAGAGAAGGTATGCTTCAATTTAATATGAATAATTCGCTTGGCGTAGGGGTACATGTATTTAGAAAACGGAGGAAACCGAATGACCCAGCGAAAAAACTCAAGAGATTGGACAGGCGACTCTACTCCTTGAAATTGTGATTTCATGCGCATGCATTACCTACTAGACCATTCCCCCCAGCCCCACCCCATATCGAATAAAAGTATGACTTATTTCAAATATGATATTTACATATAAAGAAAGTAGAGAGACTTCAATCTTACTAGAAAAATACTAGATTACCTGAAATGAAATGGGGTTTAAAGACAACGTCCTACTGGTCAGCTCCGACTGGTCTAATGCATTGTGCTAAGTGAAAATGTTTGTCTGGGCAGCGACACTATGGCCTACTCTCATACCGAATTCAAACTGCCAAGAGAACTTTTATGTGTACGCCAATGTGTACATTGAATCTCAGGGGAAACCACTCTGCAAAATCAAGATGAGCTTTCTCGGTCAACCCCAAGAGATAACCTGTGGCCTCCATGCTAGTGTGCCAGCACCTAATTTACTCAGTCACCATGGCCGTCTTCTAATTACTGCGACAGTTAAACCATGTGACAAACAAGGATTATTAAGATAAACTTTTACGGCTTAGGTAGTTCCTTGGGATGAAAACTTTTGATACATATTGATACATTAGTTTCAATTTCATATCACACAGTTTGTATATATGGTAAGGTAGCTTTAATCGTAAATTACATATCATGTATTTATTTTTTCAGTTTCAATATTGGATGTATATGCAAATCACCCAGAAAAAGATCATGTAATAACAAAAGAAATTATAAAAGAAAAAAATGGAAGAAGAAATGGCTGGAAAAAATGATGATAGAGCAACTTTTTCTTGGTGGGTAACTATTCAATTCTAATAGAAAAGATTGTTATGCTATTTTGAAATCTAAAATTCAGTTTAGTATAGTAAAACTGTACTCGTCATGTATGAGCAGAGACAGAATCTTAGTTATATGTAGATATCACTGTCTCATCTGTGGCAAAGCAAACCAACACATGAAACAAAACAAATGTAATTAAATTAACATTTTTTTAATTAATCAAAACTGTCTAGTCAATTTAAGCCAACTAATACATTGCCATTTTTTTTTTCAGTTACCCACCTCGGAAGATCAAGTTGGAAAGGGCTATTGATATTGTGGAGACGTTTTCTCACAGATCTTGCTTATCAGACAAAGACTATGTAAGTACCATGCATATTTGCTTTTTAAATCAGGAACTGGTTCTATACACTTGGTGGGGGGGGGGTGGATGGACGTTAAACCCCATTTCTCTCTCTCTCTCCTAAATATTGAGATTTTTGTTTACTTTTAAACTGCATATATTCAAGGTATCAGGAGCTTTTTATGGCTCCCGTACAATTTTATAAACATGAAGGACTGTACCTTTTGAATATTAAGCCATCAAATTATTTTATAATTTTGAAAATGAAATGAAATGGGGTTTAACATCCTACTGTTTTGCTCATAAATTGGGCTAATGAAGACGGGCATACGCCATACAGTGTGCTATGAAGGGAATTTTGCGCGGGCAGCGGCGCTACAGCCTACTCTTATATCGAATTCCAATTGCCAAGGAATCTTTTACGTGCACGCCAATGTGTACACGGGACCTCGGTTTTTCGTCCCATCCAAACGACTAGACAGCTGTCCTTGTCAGGTCCTCCGTCCTGTATCACTGACATGGGGAAAACATGCAAAATGTAAGTAACATATATATTTGTATTTTTAATCAGGAAGTACTTCTATACACTTGCTTGGTAATCTAGTTATTCTTCTTGGGGCAATGCCTAGGACTCTGCTGTTTCAAGTACTTGGCATGCTTGATTTTTGCTTTCAAATAGATTTCAATAGATTTTAAAGGGTAATATCCAATTTGTTGTCAATGGAAATAAAATAAGAATGGGTCCAAAAATCATTAGACATTGCCAAGTAAATAGGTGCTGCCATGATGTAGTAGGGAATCTGGATTTGCAGACAATACATGTATGAAAGGGTGAATAGTTGACCTATTATGAGACTTCAGTCCCAAATCTCAAGACTTTTTTCTGACTTCTAACTCATTTGATTTGAGCATAATAATCTGCCTGGGTCTGTAACTGGACAAGACACAATAAGCGTTACGCAAAGTTGAAACCAAATAGAGACTCGGTCTCGATGTGGCAAAATAAATTGTTTATTTAAACGTTGTGAACCATAGAAAGTATTCTTATTGCCTACTTTTTATTTTTTAGGCTGGAACACCATTGAAACAGTATTTGCTGTATGATAACAACAAGAAAACCCAAGCATCAATTTATTTTATACTTCTGGGAAAGAATGCATTTGACCCAATTTTTAAATATTTATTTTTTGTTATTAATGTTAAATTTTCTTCCAAAACACAATTAGATTTTAATTCTCTTCAGAAATGTATGTATAATATAGCAAGTAAAGTGACATATAAATCACTTAGAATTTGGTCAGAAATCATAAAGTATTTAATAGGCATTACTAGAAACCAAATGTAGATCAAATACATCCAGAATTACAAAAAAACTTGACCTACATAAAGGTGACTTTCCCTTGCTTATGAAATGAAATACGGTTTAGTATCCTACTTTTCTGTGTTCTTAGAGTGATTCTGCCCTACACCCTACTCTTATATCAAATATTTCAACTGTCAAGGGTTCTTTAACGGGAACCCGGGGGGGGGGGGGAGGCAATGATTAACACGCACACATTTGATCAGGAAGTCTGTCATTGAGTCAAATAATTCAATTGTCAAGGGTTCTTCTAAGTGAACGCAGTGGGGATGGTTTCGATTCCGGAAATGGGGGAGGGGGTGGTGGATGGCCGAATGGTAAGCACGTGCGTACGGTATCATACGGCCTGTCATTGAGTCAACTGGTGTGGTTTCGAATCCCCGGTTGTACGTGACAAGGAGTAGGGTCGCCTGTCCAATCTTGTGGGTTTTCTCCGGGACCTCCGGTTTCCTCCCACTGCTAAAGACCCCTATGCGCAAAAATTATTGAAATAAAATTAAACCATATGTTAATCCCGAAATGACCTAGTTTGTGTCAAATGGACGTTAAACCCCATTTCTCTCTCTCTCTCTTTCGATTCCGGGCTTGTACCCAATTATACCTTGCCATATCCAACACTACTGACAAGTAGGAACTATGCCGGAAAATCCAGTTGAAATTTCTCGGCCAACACCTTATACTCACTGAACCACTGTGGCTTATGACTTGTGATTGTATATAAATTTGTTGTACATATGATATTTTTTTATTTCAATCCTGTAATCTTGATGCTTTGCTTCTTTTATTTACAAAATATTCATTTTGTTTGGGGTTTTTTTAATGAGGAAAAGGTTTTATATCATTTTATTACTCCTGCAAAATAGTGCATTTTTCATTTGTTAGTTTTCTGTGTATATTAGTTATTTCTATATGTCTCACAAATCACTTGTAGTGTGATTTTGTAGCACTTTTCAGTTTTTGAAATTGTTTCAATTTAGTGCATAATTAATCTTAGTGCTTGGTTTGGATGTTATTAAATTTAGATATTATTTGAATTATATATTTTGGAGTATGGGGTAGGGATACTGTGTACATATCTTTATATTCTCAGTTCTTGTTTTGGGGTAAAGAACAATTTATATAGCTATTTTATATTTTGTGATAGGTAAAGTGTGTGGGGTTAAGAACAATTTAAATAGCTATGTTATATTTTGTGATGGGTAAAGTGGGGTGTGTGTGTGTGTGTGTGTGTGTGGGTGGGGGGGGGGGGTCATTATATATGACACAATATAATTAGTATTAGAATTTTCTGTTTTTCTGTTAACATTTCAAATATCTATTTAGTTTTGATGTATTAATTTACTTTTTCCTATGATTTTATGAATAAATAATAATCTTACAAAAACAAAAAAAAATTTTGTTTCCTTCTTTTATCAAACTTTACAGGTCTAACGGAGCAAAGAGATGGGTCCTGCATAAAAAGGTTGCTATACTGTATATAAATTGGGGAAAAACACAACACAAGTTTTTGTGGATGGTTATACACATGTTTGTATGAAACCACACAAGTTTCAGAAATTTCAACACAAGTTTCAGAAATTTTAACACAAGTTTCAGAAATTTCAACACAAGTTTCAAAAATTTCAACACAAGTTTCAAAAATTTCAACACAAGTATTGTGTAGATTTTCACACAAGTTTCAACACATGTTGTTTGATAAATTTTAACACAAGTTTTGTGTTGTTTCAACATTTAACACAAGTTTTGTGTTGTTTCAACACAAGTTTGTGTTGTTAAATAGAGACACCTTACTTGTGTTGAAAACAACACAAGTTTGTGTTGTTTCAACACAAGTTTTTTTACAGTGTACTATAAATTAATCAACTGGCGGCCGATGATCCGGATCGCGTCAATGAGTAATACTAAATCAATTGTCTTGGATTAATAATTAGTTGATTGATAATTGTGAATGATATATATATTTATATATATATATATATATAACCTATGTCAAGTCATTATTTACTCCTAATGATTAATCCAAACGGTGATTAATTGATGTTTCGTTTCGTCTTAAAATAAATGATAATACATGTACATTTAATCAAAATGGCCGACAGTTCCTTGCGAAGAGAATTAAATATTTTGATAGCTGAATTCGTTTACAGTGGCTTCATATACGTCACGTAAAAAATACAAGCATGCCTATCGGATATCATAATTCCAAATTATAATATCAGCACTGGTCGAAAACGTAAGAACGAGTTGAACAGTGACGATTCTTGAGCAAGAAAACAGTTCGCCATTTGTATCATATTACTAGCGTCAAAATGCTTTAAAAGTTAACGACGGGTATATTGTAAGCATCTCTTAACAGATATAATTGAAATTTATACCATTCTATCAGGGATTCAGATTCTGATATCTTTACGGTACGTGAAAATAACAATAGTCCCATCTTGCAGGCAACACATACATTTATAGAAAATTGGAAATCCCTGAATGATATTTGACGTGTAAATATTGAAAATATATTGTGCTGTACGGTGTTCAAATAGACTAAAGTCACCAAAACTTAATTCTGATCTTATTAAATCCAAACTTTGCTAATCTATTATGTAAAACTGTTGTATATTGTATTGTATATATCGGTTACTGTTTTATAATAAGCCTAGCCGAGACATAAATTGTTAGGTGTTGTCTTTTTATCACACATTTTTGGCAGATAAAATATTACAATTGGCGGAAAAAATATGAACATTATTTTATAGTAAAATTATCATTCATTTTGGCGGAAAAAAACGAAAGCCACAGTGATCCCTGATAGACACAGTTAGAGACACAAACATACAGACATTACCATTACATGGACATCATATTAGCATTTTAAGTTCTAAATTTGAGGGGTTTTTTTTCAAGTTGTCACCTGATTATGTATGAGTTTGTACAAAATGGCGGCCATGTTTGTATCCACCATCTTGAATTTCTGCCATATTGGATGGTCGAAACTATTTTTCAAGATCCGATTCAGACTTTGTAGCAACGAAAACCTATAAAAAGACATATTACAAGCCATATATTCGAAATCAACAAAGTGCTCGAGCAAAATGGAGGCTATTTTGGCCGCCATTTTGAATTTTCGCCATTTGGGAATATCGAAAATAATTATGTAGTCAATAATCAGTCTCGGCATCATTAAAAACCTATAAAAAGAAACATACACGCCACCTTTGACATATTTCTGAGGAGTTTTACGCCAAAAACAGCATTCTGGGAGAGAACATAGGAATAGGAACTTTCAGGGGGGCATGTACAAAGGGGTTAGAGGGGTCCGATCCCCCAAAAAATTTTGTTAAATAATCAGTATAGTGGGCCTCATGTTTCTAAGGTGTCCTCGATCGAAAGTAAAATTATCAACCACCCCTAGTCACGTTGCGTTTTACGGTCAATAGAGACTTTTGGCAAGCGGAATTTTTTCCATCCGTATCACGTATCCGTATCGTCACGTGATCTGTTGCGTCAATGTAGTTTTAGAGTTTTGACAGATTTTCGCGCCGCGTACGTATGAGTAGCCGAGCAGTTATCTACTAAGATCAACATCACTACAAGTCAAGTGCCTGGCCTACAAATTCCTGAAGGGAGCAAAGTCGCTCAACAGTTGCTGAGCTATTTAAAAATTTTAAAAAATTTAGTGTCGAATTTTATTAAAAATCTTCGACTTCAACAGCAATTTTTGGTTTCACTAATGTATCATTTCAGAAAGTATATACCCCCTTTTACAGATTGCACGGTCCCACTTCCCTAAGTTTAGCACGTAGATCAACCAGCATGAAGACAGGCAGACAGGAAAAATGTGAAAATTTCGCGTAAAGCTAATCAAAAACAATGATTAAATTCCAGTCTTTATCATGGTTAAAATCACATCAAATATACACCTTTGTGTTCTAGGATACACATAGATTCAAAGCACAACATTTCAGCGTCCTAAAGTAGCAACAAAATACCGAAAAAAAGACGACGAAAGTTATACGGACCTTTTCCGTATGAAAGCTGTTCGATACATGCTGCCGTATCCATGTGCTGTATCACGTGTGAGAAATACAGCTTACGGATACGCGATACGGACCAGGAATTTACGTTTACCAAAAGTTATACATAGCATGTATAAATGGTGATAGGTGGTACACGTGGTGTATTGAACGCGGTAGGGGCTAAACGTGGCGTCTTACGGTCAATAATAGAAACATGGCATGTATAACTGGTGGTAAAAGATACACGTGGTGTATTGTACGCAGTAAGGGTTATGCTTTGCGTCTTACGGTCAATAATAGATACATCGCATGTATAACTTTTAGTGGCTGATACACGTGGTGTATTATACGCAGTAAGGGTTACACGTTGCGTCTTACGGTTAATAATAGATACATGACATGTATAACTGGTGGTAGAAGATACACGTGGTGTATTGTACGCAATAAGGGTTCTGCGTTGCGTCTTACGGTCAATAATAGATACATCGCATATATAACTGGTGGTAGAAGATACACGTGGTGTATTGTACACGATGCGTCTCACGGTCAATAAATAAAATGAAATGGGATTTAACGTCTTACTTTTCTGTTTGTCTCGGCTAATAATGGCAGTGGTCCAAGGCCTAAGGCCTACATTTTCTTTTATAATACAATAATCGTTTCTTTTGCGTTGTTTACGATTACAGAACAGAATAGGAATGATCAATGTTTAATAATACAATAATAATTTCAATTTTATTTTATATCTCACACGGAGTGTTAATTTGTTTTCCTTTTATATTCTAATTCAATAAAACATTGAATAAGATATATCTTGGCTTTATTCATTATATACAATTTATTACGTTGTTCATCCGTCTTCATTAGCCCAGGTTAGGAGCAGAACAGTAGGACGTTAAACTCCATTTCATTTTATTTCATTTACGTTGTTCATGTATACTAAGCAGCAAAAGAAACGTCAAGTTGGTATGTTACTCTGAATAGACGGATCGCATAAAACTTGCCAAATGTTTTTATTGTATATTTGTGACTACCTGAGTTTACCTGAGCAATAAGGCTCCTTCCCAAACACCGAATTGAACCCAGAAAATGTTCTCAAAATGGCAACTTGATTTTCATGTAACTCATGCTGCACGTGCTGTTCACCGGGACCAAACCTGTCAAATGCACTCCCATTGCCATAGACCCTACCTTGGACCTCCCCACCCCTCGCCATCGATGTGAACATCTACAGCTTGCCCATCAACACCAGAACTGGTGTTACATAGTGTGAGACACAGTAGCATGTGTAATACAATACAATCCCCGCTGTTCCCTTTGACCACAAAATTGTTTTGCATTTCACAATGGTCAAGCTAGTGTCATATAGAAAAGGACAAGTTAGAGAATCCGCTGACCGCTAATTACATTCACTAGTGTTCAGCTGTCACCAACATCAATATGATTATAGTGAGATAATCTATCAATGACAGCTGATTCATCGTGTAGTTCTTTTATTCAATATCAATAATATATGTATACGTATACTTAATTAACTTTATACCACATTTGAATTTACTATAAATTAGCTGAGGTTTTTGCTACAAATCAGTGGAGATTGGAAGCTCACCAGAGAAGGGTCTCTCTATTTATAGCATTTTAATACTATAGTATATAAATTAATGTTGAATCCAGATCTTGTTCTACTTCTGTTAACTCGAAATTATGTTATACTGGCGACACAGGCAATGGAGAACTGTTCTGTTCACAGATGAGCGTCGGCAGGACCAGAATATGGCGTCGACGTGGCCAGCATTATTCTGACTAATGTGTCATGGAACGAGACTCATGGGGAGATACAAGCATAATGTTTTGGGGCGGAATTGGCCTGAACCAGAGAGTGGGTCCTGTGGTGTTCCAAAATCTTTGTCCAGGGAGAGGAGGGGGCATCACAGCAGTGCGCTACATCGATCAAGCTCTCAGACCCCATGTCATACCACATTTCGCACGCCATCGAAAAACCAGTGCCGACACCGCCAGAGTTACTCGGGACTGTCTACAGCAGAACAGTGTCAACGTTATGCACTGGTCAGCCCTTGGTCCGGACTTAAACATTTTTGGGATGAAATTCAGAGGAGAATCAATAACGTCGTACCGAGACCAAACACAGCCGACGGATTGCGCCATGTTTTTTCTGGGAGTGTGGTTCCAGGTGTCAATGGCGTTCATCCATCGTCTGGTCCACTTCATGTACAGACGCTGTGCTGCTGTTATTGACCCTCGCGAGGGACACATAAGATACTGATGCATAGACTAATGTGTCAACATACTGTTCACAAAAAATTGCTTTGATCCATTTAGTAAGTCATTTTCTAGAATGATTTGATTAAAGTGCATGTCTGACTTTGAAATCGTACTGACGTTTTTTTATTGTTTTTTTTTTTTTTTTTTTTGCTGTTTGGTATATTTTATAGCCCCGTCAGACCGGGGTGACGTCCTTACTGCGCTGTTACACGGCGACGTAAAATGGTCCAAGAGTGCCAAATATCGTGCTGTGGTCTCCATGGTCGCCAATGATCGCCGAGCTACGGCGTTTGTTTTGAGCAATTTCAAAACAAACGTCAAGGTTCTGCGATCGACCTGGAAGGCTGTATATGACCTTTTGCAAGTTTCTAATTTTTGGGAACATTTTCTCGCGTTGTATTCACGTTTGCCGGCGATCTTGTGCGTTCGCAGCAGCGCACCTAGGGCGCCACCCCGGTCTGACGAGGGCATTAAATAACCTTTTAATAACGTCTACATACATGGCCCGGGTTGTATATATTAAAGGGAAATGAAATTAAGGGCTAGCTACGTTATCCGCCTTTACCGAACAGCAGCGCTCAATCAGAGGTTGTGACACAAACACACTCAAATCAAACATGGCGTCCTCCACGGCAACCTTGACATTGAACGAACCTTGAAACTTGCAACTCGATTATCAAAAGTAGACATTTTAACTGGAAAGCACGAGATGATCGAGGAATCTGATAGGCTCTCAAGGTGGGCCTGTACCCAGTCGAAATTAGTGCCGAAATGTGCGGGTATTTCGTGTAGGGATTGATAAGATGTACGGATCAAGCCTTCTATTGAGGGTTTTGTCGTGTATAGACCCATCAGAATACAAATAACTCGATACCCCCAAAAACACAGGCAAGACATTTGTACGCTCTGATAATCACTCTAGATGAATCTACGACCCGGATCTCTCAACAAGTTAACGCCCATCAACTTGAAGCAGTTTTAAGGTGAAAGACGACAACCAATGAATCACCTATATTATATAATTGGGCTGTGTTTTATCGTATAGACATATATCAACTCTTTAGACGCGTTACAGAACTGTGAGCATAGAGTTAAATATCAACGAAATATATAATTGTATAGTGTCTGTTGGTTCAAATATTATAAATATATCAGCTCGTATTGACGTCTTGTGTATTTTTCAGTGTGTCTACTGGGTTATAGAATATACCAGATCTGTGATCAGAAAAAAAATGTCTCTTAAAGTTCTCCTGTTTGTCTCATTAATGGGTATGTTTTTGTTTTGGTTTTTGTTTCTAAAACCTATTATCTAATTATGCAGCGGAATAACCTTGAATTACTATGATCACGACTTATTAATACAGTACGTGGCAATGCTTGTCTTCACCATCATCATTATGGCTAGGGGAGCATTCGGTTTTTTCGTCCTCTTGACTCAAACTAGTTCTTTTCGGAACTAACATATGGTTCAATTGTATTTCAATATTCCGCTTGCGCGTATCGGTCGTTAGCAGTGGGGAAACCGGGGGACCAGAAGAAAACCAACGACGTTTGGCAAACGTTCAAGTGAGAATCGAAACCATACCACACAATGACATTCCTTATAACTCAACTCGCACGCGTTAAACCATTTTCCCACCCCACCCCGATTGCTTTGTAAAATTGCATACTTTATATCTTGCATGTACAACCGTTCCATTATTTTATATTTAGTGACAATTTGTATCTGATCTTTTTGTTTAAGAATAATGTATTTCTGTCAGATATTTTCTCATAACCAAAATACAAACAATTATTTTCTATGTTCACTGCAAAACCTTCCAATCGCAAATATATTTTTTATAAAGAACGGCTTTCTGAGCTTTTAAAGAATGAAACAGAATTTCGATTTTCATTGCAGGCGTAACCCCAGTTGCCAACGGACAAGGATTGTATGATCTCGGAAATTGTACGAGTTTTATTAATGACATCAACCAATGTATGACTGAACATCAAGTACTCCCCGATATTATTAATTTAGTAAATGCACATTTGCAAAATTTGCATACCCTTAATGCTTCCATAGTGTGTAGGTAAGAATTTTCAATTGTTTTTATCAAGCTGAACAGTGGAAGAAGTAATTGGGTATCTAGTTTACTTAATATTTATGGCTTGTTTACATGGAAAGTCTATCCCACGTTGGCGACAGTAGTATAGGCGGTACTTTCGGGGTGGTGCGCCACTCTCGTCCTGCGGCACTTTCAAGCTGCGGAACTTTCTGGCGCATGGCACCTGCGTCGCCCCGCCCCGCGTCTTGTTCGTCATTGGCCCGCCCCAAAGACCAACACGTCTTAAAATCCCTCATTTAGTTGGTAATTTATAATTTAGTTAATTATGTCACAAATATCATGACACCTTGCAGATTGAATATTCACTTTTTCAGCTATATGACAGAGTACATATCGCTGATTACTTGTATTCAAGATGCCATTGCTAAATGTCTCACGGATGAATTTAGTAGTCTATTTCCTACAGATAAAGTTATTACTGCAAACGTATTGTATTTTTGTCAGAACAGTGCAGGTAAGTTATATTACCTGGTCCTCTTGCATTTTAAATTATACATATATATCCGACAAAATCAGCACTAATGACCTCAATGCTTCACATCAAATTGAAACACAATCCGCTAAAAACTATATAGCCTCTATCGCGTTCACAAGGTTTTCGGAAAATAGAAAGGGGAGGAATGATGAAAAAGATAGTATGCATGCTGTCGTGGTCCTAATGCTTCGCCACGACATTAACAAAAATCATCACGTTAAGCAAGAAATCAAGAACATATGGACGGATGGACAATGAAGGAAATTGATATGGTCCACTCACATAATTACACAATGCTCCATGTCGCCACTGCACGTCCGCCCGTAGGACCATCGATACGACTGTTCCTATAGGGTTTATCTGATTGTCTTCAAATTTGGTGTGAGGCATCGGGGTTATTAGTGGACGAACCCTGCTGATTTTGAGCGATGCGCCGTTTTTCCGAAAAGCTTGGTGTGAAGCATTGGGGACATAAAGGGGTGAACCCTATCGATTGTTGCGTTCCGCAAGCCTCCGTCCAGGATTTCTCCTCCGCCTGTTTTAAAAATCCTTCATACATTGGTGTGAAGCATTGGGGTTATTGAGGGAATGAACCCTATCGTTTCCGCAACCTTCCAACCCAGATTCCCCCACCCCGAAAAGATATCTATTCCGATAAACTTGTGAACCAATAGAAGCCATGGTTTTTAACATATGTGTTGTTTTTACTATGGAGTCATGAGCATTGGGGTTATTGAGGGAATGAACCCTATCGTTTCCGCAACCTTCCAACCCAGATTCCCCCACCCCGAAAAGATATCTATTCCGATAAACTTGTGAACCAATAGAAGCCATGGTTTTTAACATATGTGTTGTTTTTACTATGGAGTCATGAGCGTATGAATACTATGTATTTTCAGTGTTCCTCGACCTGCAGTTCCAGAGTTACCGCCTCAAGCCCCGCCGCATTTCAAAAACCCTGTGAACACGATAGAGACCACAATTATTTTATTTTCAAATTAAATCTTAATTCGATTAAACGAAATAATTAATACGATTTAACGAAATCTTATATCTCGTGTAGATGAATTAATATCTCGTTTAAAAGAATTAAAATTTTGTATTAACGGAATAACATTTCGCTTAATACAAACTAACATTTCGTTTAAACGAATAAACATTTCGTCTCAATGTGCACTGTCGAATCGTGCACTTAAAGTAGCCTAGTAAACTCAATGTCTTCGAAATTGCAAACACAACTTACAATTTAAATCCACATTGATGTTGTTATCTTACCCTGAAAAGATGGGCTTCTGATATCCAATATTTAAGACACAGTGAACATTTTCAAATTGGCACACGAATGCATTTGAGCGCCATTTGTAAAGACGCATTTCGATGAACAAGATAAACTGGTGAAGACTGGAATAACCAAAATCCAAAGAATGCTACTCAACTAGAACTCTTCGCGTATTTCACTGAACATGACTAATTAGATATTACAGTAGAACCGAACCGATTGAATGTAAATCAGTTGATATATACATTCATATTACATTATTATATGCGTTGCGACCTATTTGTGTCCATTTCTAGGTGCCCAAGATTAAAGAAATAGCTCCTGGGGGCTTCGTATAAGCGTATGCACGCTATGGATTTTCAATGTTCCCAGACCTACAGTTTCAGAGTCACCGGCCCAAGCTGCGCCGCATTTCAAAAATCTTGTGCACACGATAGAGACCGCAATTGTGTTTTAGTTTGAAGTTGGGGTCATTATTCGAGTTAAAGCTGAACTCCGGTTACAAAAATACCGAAATAATTAAATAAAAAAAAGTTAACGCCCCCAAGCCGCCATACTTGTTTCCAATTTATGAAATAAATATGGCGGACATGGAGGCTTATGACCTGGAAAGGTTAGCCGATCTCACTTCCAGTTTGTTTCTTGTCAGCCAGTTGTACACATCCGGTTTTATTCTCTCCACACGCTTCACGGATTGCTCAATTTTTTGCCAACAGTATACCAAATTATTGAAGATTGCAAAATGTCTGATCAGGTTAGCCTGTAAATAATTATATGAACTGCGCCTACTACAATAATATAGCCTAAGCTTTACTCTAAAACAAAAGATGCAAAAAGATGCCTTACCCCAACCTGAAATTTTCAACCAAAACAAATCACACTATTGTCTTCTTCATATTATTATTATTATTGCCACGTCTTCTTGTGAATATTTTACACATACATGTATATGTAAATCACCAAAAAGGTTATCGCAGCATAATGTCCAGTGTAATTATAACTAATACTATGCAATAAACAGATAGTTTAGATTAGATTTTCACAGGTCGCCATGTTTTTTGGTGTATTATTGTTCACGAAAACGATCAAGGGATATAACTACATTTTTAGGGGCGGCTCTCATTGGGGAGTGTTTGACAGTGCTAAATTTATTGATGTTACGGTTTTTTGTTCTATTTTACCAAGGTGGAAGAAATTGATATCTATGAATTTCTCACTGACCCTTCAATGCCTTATCTGACCGCCAGAAGGGTTATATCACTTGATGGTAACGTCATCTAATTAGTAAAATAATATGTATAACAAAAAAAAGTAACGTCAATAAATTTAGCACTGTCAAACACTCCCCAATGCGAGCCGCCCCCAAAAATGTAGTTATATCCCTTGATCGTTTTCGTGAACAATAATATACCAAAAAACATGGCGACCTGTGAAAATCTAATCTAAACTATCTGTTTATTGCACAGTATTAGTTATAATTACACTGGACAGTGGACATTATGCTGCGATAACTTTTTAGGTGATTTACATATACATGTATGTGTAAGATATTCGCAAGAAGACGTGGCAATAATAATATTAATAATATGAAGAAGACAATAGTGTGATTTGTTTTGGTTGAAAATTTCAGGTTGGGGTAAGGCATCTTTTTGCATCTTTTGTTTTAGAGTAAAGCTTAGGCTATATTATTGTAGTAGGCGCAGTTCATATAATTATTTACAGGCTTACCTGATCAGACATTTTGCAATCTTCAATAATTTGGTATACTGTTGGCAAAAAATTGAGCAATCCGTGAAGCGTGTGTAGAGAATAAAACCGGATGTGTACAACTGGCTGACAAGAAACAAACTGGAAGTGAGATCGGCTAACCTTTCCAGGTCATAAGCCTCCATGTCCGCCATATTTATTTCATAAATTGGAAACAAGTATGGCGGCTTGGGGGCGTTAACCTTTTTTTTATTTAATTATTTCGGTATTTTTGTAACCGGAGTTCAGCTTTAAGATTGAAGTTGTATTTTGTTGTACAAATCATAATGTTATGTTAGGTATATACATAGTCATTCTTATTTCAGATTTTGATTACAAGTGTATGATGGACATTGGCCAAGAAAACATGAAATGTATTTCTAGAAATTTCAACATCACAGACTTTCCCAAACGCAACGAAGGGTTCAATAAATGGAAAGCCTACTTTTGCAGGTAAAGAGAGAGAGAGAGAAAGAGAGAGAGAGAGGGGGAACACGCGGGACCCTACTCCTCGTCACGTACGTACAAGCTGGGAATCAAACCCACACCACCCGACCTTGACAGACCTTGACATCTAACGCGCATGCGTTAAACTTCTAAATAGTAATCACTTATCTAGCACTATGTGGCCAAATGACAAACTGGGAATTAAAGGTTTCATAAAGTTGGTAGATTCTCATTTTGTCTCGTCATCTCTAGCCTTTTACCGACTTATCCCATTATTAGGGAAGTTTTGTCCGGGCAGCGGCACCATAGCCTATTCTTATATCGAATTCCAACTGCCGAGGGATCTTTTACGTGCACGATAATGTATACACGGGACCTCGGTTTGCGACTCATCCGAATTACTAGACACCACGTCGGAAAATCCCGATGAACTTTCTCGGCCAACTGCAGGGATCGAACACGTGACCTCCAGCCTAGCGAGCCAACGTCTTACCACTTAGCCACCGTGGCTCCCCGATTTAACAATCAAGGACAGTATCTCTTGTAGAAATAGTGAATATTAATATGAGTCTCCATTCCAATAAGCTGAACAGAGAGATAGAGAGAACTGGGGTTGAACGTTCACTCGACACAAACTAGGTCATTCGGGACTAACACGTGGTTCAATTTTATTTCAATAATTCGCTTGTGCGTGGGGTCTTTAGCAGTGGGAGGAAACCGGAGGACACGGAGAAAACCCACGAGGTTGGACATGTACAACCGGAGAATCGAAACCACGCCAGTTGACTCAATGACAGACCTTATGATACAGCGGGCACGTGCTAATCATCCCCCACCCCCACTAATAAACTGAATAAACTATAAACTTAATCATAATTATGATAATTGTCGAACGTGGGTTGAGACAAATTCCCAATCCAAGGGGGGTAACTACGGGAAATGAACTAGCTCCAAATCAATTTGTCTCTATTATTAAATTTTTAATTACAGATTACAGGAAATTACACTTGATTGTTTGATCGACCAAAGCACACCCGAATCCTGTCAGAGTACTTTAAACATATTGAAGGGAATGAATCGAAAAATAGCACTACCAGTGTGTTCTAAATTTCGTGTTACCACCGATAACCCTAATCTGAGTGCTTCCACCGATAACCCTAATGCTAACTTTAACATCGATATCGCCAATGATGACCGTGTTATTATTTATGTTGACACTATTATTGGTAATAGTGTCAACATAAATAATAATAACGTTATCTTGTTCATGGTTTGCCTTCTAATAGGTGTATTTTGTCATGAAATATATTTTCCTATCTAATATGTTGTACATTACCATGATATAGATTTTGTTATGGTTATATTTTGCTATCTAATTAGTGTATATTATCATGATATATATTTTGTCCTGGTTATATTTTGCTATTATCATGATATATATTTTGGATATAATCTATTGTATATTATAGAATGTAATCTATTGCATATTACCATGATATATATTTTGTCATGGTTATGTTTTGGTATATTTTCCTATCTGTTGTATTATGATATATATTTCTTAATGGTTATAGTTTTTTATCTAATTGATGTATATTATTATGATATATAATCTATTGTATATTATATTATACAATGTATTCTAATATTCATGGTGTATGCTCTAATATATTATGTTATCTAATTATTTTTTTTGTCATGGTATATGTTTTAATATGTTATAATAATAATAATAATAATAATAATAATAATAATTTATTTATAGAGCGCCTATAATCCAATATTTTGATTGCTCTATGGCGCTATAAGTGTATATCACTATGGTTTATAGTTTACTATATAATTATTGTATATTACAAATTATAAGTATATTGTTTAAAATTAAAATTATATAAAGAGTTTAATAATTATTATATAAATCTTTATATTACAAGGAAGAATGTATATCATCAAAGAACGGTATAGTACAGCTACTAATGAATCGTGGTAGAGCTGTTTAACAGGCCATCTCTACTTTCCTCTGTCGTCATAATATTCAGGTTAAATGAGTTTGGAGAAATGTGGGGTTTTTTGGCATTTGTTTTGGTATTTAGAGATTTGTATTTGGACAATATTTGTTCAAGATTTGTTTTTCGTTGTAGTATTTTTCTGTTGAAATGTAAATGTAATTTTTTGATTTTCTAAAATAAAGTTTATCATTATATTAAAATACAATTGAAGTAAACACAGATACAATTTACAAATCTGATATGACAAATGATTCCTCGGTTATACGTGACAAGGAGTAGGGTCGCCTGTCCAACCTCGTGGGTTTTCTCCGGGCTTCCAGTTTCCACCCACTGCTAAAGACTCCTACACGCAAGCGAATTATTGAAATAAAATTGAACCAAATGCTAGTTCCGAAATGGCCTAGTTTGTGCCGAGAGAACGTTAAACGCCATCTCTCCCGCTCTCTCTCTCCCTCTCTCTCTCTCTCTTCGAAACGTAGCATGTTAATAAATTCAGAAGTACTATATCCATATAAGTGTTTTTAATTTATTAATTTTAAATTATTTATTTTTGAACTATTCTAACAATAATGGCAAGTTCTATATCTAAATGTAACATAATGTGTGGTTAAAATATCCGTCAGTGGGACGAGGTGAATGAACAGAAATATCGCTATAACGTATCTTCTATTACATCCACCAGCCAAGTTCTTATCTTCAATTGCCAACTTCCGCATCAAAACCAACCTTCCGCCATCTTGTACACATGTGGTACTAGATTTCCCCGTTGACTCCAATGTTAATTCTCGTATCTTTTTCCCAAATTTTCGTTGGGCAGAACGCTTTCTACCACAGATGGAGCAACATGTGGCAACCTCTTGCCCAAAAGCACGTATGAGGTTCTTCATGAAAAACTTGAGATATACAAGCTAGAAGTAGAGACAAGTAAACATGTAATTTCAGGCCCTACATTTCAACCTAACCAACCTCTCAACTCTTGTATCCTTCCGCATCAAAATTATGAATATTCACAAAAACTTGGCAGAAAATGTATTTTCAAACACTTTTCTTCGATTCTACACCAAAAAGTCAACAAACATCGCCATGCAAAAGGAGGGAAAAGGAAAAGGGAGAGGAAGATTAAGTGACGGCGTAGGAATATTTGGTGATCTGTGTCCTATATAGTGACTGATTGTTATCATGTCGTGACGTCGTGGTGTCGACTTGCATAAGGCAATAACCCGACATCACGACATTTCAACCCGACACCACGACAACCTGACAACGCGACATCACGACATTTTAGCCCAACGACACGACATTTTAACCTGACACCAAGATTAGGGCCCCCACTGGAATGATTTCAATCATTTGGGCCTCCACGTAGATCATCCGCAATGCAATGATATCTATAATACGCTCGTAAATGCGTATCCATATTAGTTTGTAAAATATTCAACTGGAAAGAACAACAATGTTTTAAAGCGAAAATAGGATAAAAATTGAAAATAATTTGTCGTCGACTTCAACCGAGGCGTGGTGACCGCTAATTTGGTATGAGGAACAAGTAGACTTATCTAGAAACGTGAAATGAAATGAAATGGGGTTTAACGTCCTACTGTTTTGCTCCGAACTGGGCTAATGAAGACGGGCATACGCCATACAGTGTGCTATGGGGGAAATTTTGTCTGGACAACGGCACTACGGCCTACTCTTATATCGAAATCCAACTGTCAAGGGATCTTTTACGTGCACGCCAATGTGTACACGGGGACCTCGGTTTTCGCACCATCCGAATGACTAGACAGTTGTCCTTGCCAGGCCCTCCGTCCAGCATCACATCTAGAAATGTAGTGAACCCAAATCAGAATAAAGTTCTAGTAGAAAATCTTGGAATCTTAGCGGGGTTATTCAGTGGAGTGTCAGAATCTCAGACTTTGGGTAACAAATTTCGACCGGGAATCGCGGAATAACCTTTCTGTCTATATTCCAGTTCGTAAAAGATTGTGATGGTGGTGTTAAGATCATTCTGGGTGGAATGGTTGATACTGTTTTTATGAAAATAGATGTCTTCGTAAACTTTAAAATTGTTAACTTTCAATAAGTGGGTGGGGCGTTATATGAGAGAGAGAGTAACAAAAATATGATTCTGTTGTAGAATAGAACATTGTCTATGGTTGTGGGAGGTTTGGGTCGTACGGCGTGGTTTCAAATTGCCGCTTGACAAGGAGTAGGGTCGTCTGTCTAAGCTTGTGGTGTTTCTCCGAATGATCCGGTTTCCTCCCACTGTGAAAGGACCCCTACGCGCAAGCGTATTATTGAAATAAAATTGAATCATATGTTAGTCCCGAAATGACCTAGTTGTGTCGAGTGGACATTAACGTGTTGCCGGCTGTTCTTTATAATATATTTCAGCAATATATATTTACACGTCTTCGAGACTGAGAAGGTTCAAACGGGTAAATCTTTTAGCTGGAATTCAGATTAAATATTATTGTTCGGTAAATACGTCAAAGTGACAAAAACCAGTTCTTGTTTTTAGAGATCTGAGTCTCATTCTGAGATTATAAGATGTCAGATTTCGTTGTTTCGGCACTATAGAATTACAACAGTTTTCTCGGAGAAGCATTACCACTGACAGATATTAATTTGAAATAATCATAATTTAAGAATAATCATTAAGTCTTAAATTAAGAATATATTAATTTACGATAAATATTTTATTTGTTGGGGATATTGCCGACATCAGTCTCTCCACAAGATAATCATCGTACTAAAGGGACAATAACACTCTTGCTGGCTTGACAGCTCCAAAAAATAACAAATTGCCTTATTCTAAGTACTAGATGTGTTAGTGTCTTACTTGTTGTGTAAATTATCTAATAAATCCTATTTTACTTGTCCAGAGGGTTCAAAAATATTTGAAAAGCTTTACGTCGGGCTTTTCAAATCATTTAGTTGAATTTTTCCAATTTTTTAAATTAGGTGTGTTAAGATGAAATTTGTATCATCAATTAATTGGAATATTGTAAAATAGTACAATTTGTTGACCAGAATAAAGATTGGGACATATTATTCAGTTACAACAAGAGTGGTATTGAGCCTTTAAGTTGACTTTTGTTTAACATTAAATATGTAAACGAAACAAGAAAACGGAAATATATGAAAAACAAATTTAGATATTTTTTAGAAATATTATATAACAAAGATATATCAAGTATAACCTCAATAGATATTTATAAAACACGTATAACAAATTTAGATATTTTTTTTAGAAATATTATATATAAAAAAGATATATCAATTATAACCTCAATAGATATTTATATGAAAAACAAATTTAGATATTTTTTAGAAATATTATATAACAAAGATATATCAAGTATAACCTCAATAGATATTTATAAAACACGTATAACAAATTTAGATATTTTTTTTAGAAATATTATATATAAAAAAGATATATCAATTATAACCTCAATAGATATTTATAAAACACGTATAACAAATTTAGATATTTTTTTAGAAATATTATATATAACAAAGATATATCAATTATAACCTCAATAGATATTTATAAAACATTAATACAAAATAACTACAAACATCGTCAGCTATATGTCAAATCTGAAAATAAATATAAAATTACTATAGAAGTACGGTGGCCTATGGGTGCCATTCGTTAATTTTTACCATTTTCTAGTAATTTACCTGGTTTGAGAAATATAAAACATGAAATTAGTTAATATACAGACTTAATAATATACTCTTCAAAAAAAGTAGGGGATATTCAAAAACAATACAAAACTGCTGAAATGCACTGCTGTTTTTATTAGAGGTAACCAGTGTATGTTAAATACA
This sequence comes from Patella vulgata, assembly GCF_932274485.2. Taxonomy (NCBI): domain Eukaryota; kingdom Metazoa; phylum Mollusca; class Gastropoda; family Patellidae; genus Patella; species Patella vulgata. Next base: position 6,257,794 of record NC_065884.2, read on the forward strand.
GGCCAATTGCCTACACATGAACATAAACAGTTCATATGGGCGTCTTATCTGACGGCCCCATTTCACTCGCAAAGATATACACTGTCAAAAGTGAAAATGGCTGTTTTGATTTTTGTCTTAATAATGAGTAATTGCTCCACCAGTCCTCAGACATTCAGCAATTCGTCGTGGCATGCTCCTAATCAACCGTCCAATCACGATTTGGGGCAATCTGACCCACTCCTCTAGCAGTGCCACGGCCAATTCTTGCAGTGTTGTCGGTTGAAGTTGACCGCGACGAACACGTCTCCCGATCAAATTAAACGTAACACACTAAAGCAAAGATACGCTAAACAGAATATCTTATGCAAGAACCGATAGGAAAGCAAACATGGATAGGTAAACCAGCACGCGGCAGTTGTCATCAAATTTGACAATGAACCCCTCCCAAGTGTAAGGCGCTAATGCGTGTCGCATATGTAGCTCGGTGGTTGTGTTGGGCGATACGTTCTTCATCCAACATACTCTCAAAGCATGTCAAGTGTCCATGACTATTTATCATATCACAACCTGCATGGGTATTTGCATTTCAATATCCCCTACAATATGTTATTATATGCTCGTATGTATAATTTACAGTTCCTTGTTGTTTCAGAATGTATTCTTAATTCTCAATAATTAGCAATAAATCAAATTATCATCTTAAAAAAAAACAATTGTTGTAAACGCCTGATTAGGTCAACATTTAACTGTTCATATCAATGATCGTTTTTATTGATGTTTAATAATATTGATTTATGTTGATTTATGTATTGATGTATATACCATTATATGTATGTGTTTTTTCATTGGCGAAAACTTGTTTAAAATGAAACGTTCAACTACCCCCTGTTTCTAAGAATATTATACACGAAGATGTACCTATATTTGGTCATGAGCCGCGCTTAACATTACTTCCCGCCAATTTCATGGAAATCCTGCTGTGTGTTCCCTTGTGTTGCCGGAAACAGATAGTCAGATAGACAATATAAAGACAAAGAATTCTGCATATAGGTATTATTAATAAATAACCAACGATGGATACAAGATTAATTCTCTTATTGGTTGTTATAGGTAAGTACATCATTTAATATATATCCGACTTCTTCAATTTGTAGTCACTATGGTTCAGTGTGTAAGGGAATTAAATGAAATGGGGTTTAATGAAGACAGATGTCCGCCATACAGTTATTGTTTATTATCGTAACTACGGCGCTGGTTATTCAAGTCTTAGCCTCGCTTATAGTGAGAACTGTCAGCTCTTTATGTTAATCTTGCATAATGCATCTTTAATATAAATTTAAAAAATGCAAGAACCCCAGGCGCGGATCGGAAGGGGGTGGGTGGGTGTCGCACAATGTTTTGCCCCAAATATTCTCGCGGGAAAGGAGAACAAAAATACTTAAAAATGGTAGTGATCCCCGTCGTAAGTCCTTGTGCCAGTCCGCCCACTGAGGGCCAGGCTTCGCACTCCCAAGTGGGGCCACTGTGTAATTGAATGTTACTAAGTGGTTAACCCAGATGTTGAAAAAGCTTTCAAAAACTGGGCTTCTGCAAAGCAAAGCAGAATTTTGTAAATTGTAATATCATATGTATATTGTATGTACTTATGTAAAAAAAAAAGGTACTGAAAAAATTTAATAGATATTTATTCTTTATTTTGGCGGAGAAAATATATGGCTAATAAATTTAAATGAAAAATTGGCGGAAAAAAAATGAAACCCAGAGTGACCACTGCCCCCCCCCCGCCTTTCTGAAAATCCTGGATCAGCCCCTGAACCCCATATTATTGTTACGATTAAATTATCTAATTGGAACAAATAAAGGTAGATGATATTTCTAATGAGTAATTTACTGGCATTACATTGAGCAGTAAGAAATCAGCATCATCATCACCTGCAAGTTGGATATACAATTGATACAAATTAAAATATAATTACTTTTAAAATTAAACACTGTTTCGCCGAATTTTTAAAAGTAGGTCACAGCTGTCAAACTTTGCCTACTTGCAGGTTTCGGGGTTGTCATGACGTGTAAATACTTTTAATATTTGTTTTATCAAAAGCAAATACCAAAAAATATAAGATATTTTATTCTCCCCTCGAAATGAAATGAAATGCAATGGGGTTTAACGTCCTACTGTTCTGCTCCTATGCTGGGCTATAATGAAGACGGGCATACGCCATATGAGGGAAATTTTGCCCGGGCAGCGGCACTATCGCCTATTCTCCCCTCGAACATTGCTTCAACTCCTCCTTTCCATAATACTCATTTATATGAAGTGGCCATTTTGGACTCCTGAAACACCCGAACCTCCCCAAACGGCCTACAATTAGCATCTCCCCGCCTTTTTTGTCTAAAGGACCCAAATACCGGGAACCGCAACCATTTTCATGGGATCAAAATTTCAAACTTATTATGGATGCCATAGAGGACTACGCCAGATCATGGGACAAGAGGGAAAATGTTTCTCTGATACTGTGACAAAATATACTCTCGTAGTGGTTTTAATCAAATGTGGATATTAAAAAATTCCAAAGAATTACTTGATGGTTTACAATCTAGATCACTTGCTTCAATCTCATCTATACAAACGTTTGACTTTTCTACTTTGTACACTAAAATTCCCCATAGTAAATTAAAAGCTCGGTTAAAAGACATTATTCACAGTGTCTTTTCTTCTAAATCGGAACATGTTAGATATCAATATTTAGTTGTTAATTACAATTCCACATATTTTGTTAAGAACCATAGTGATTCCAAAAATAAATTCACCGGCAACAAGATAATTCAGATGTTGGATTTTTTAATTGATAATATCTTTGTTGAATTTGGAGGGGAAATTTATCAGCAAGTGGTAGGTATCCCCATGGGCACCAACTGTGCACCTTTGCTTGCTGATTTGTTTCTCTATTCCTACGAAGCCGATTACATACAGGCACTTGTAAAATCAAATAAACGATTAGTCAAGCATTTTAATTTCACTTATCGATATATCGATGATGTTCTATCACTGAATAATCCAAAATTTAGTGATTATGTAGCATTCATATATCCTGATGAGCTCGAAATTAAAAACACTACTGATAGTGACAATTACGCTTCCTACTTGGATCTGCGTCTCGATTTTGACAATTGCCATAAACTTAGTGTTAAATTGTACGATAAACGTGATGACTTTGACTTTCCGATTGTTAACTTTCCATTTATTAAATGTAACATTCCAATATCACCAGCTTATGGAGTGTTTGTGCCTCAACTAAATTCGTTACGGGAGAGCTTGTTCATTTTATTCTGATTTTTTAAGTAGATCGAGGCATTTGTCATCTAAGCTTCAACTACAGGGATACTTGCGAACTAAACTTATTAAAACCTTTAAAAAGTTTTATGGGCGTCATATTGACTTGATTGGTAAATATAACATGTCTCTCTCAGCTATTATTCTAGATATATTTAATTGACGCGTATACTATCTCCCTGATTATGTCTGTCTACTACATCGTTAACACTGTTCATCACGTGCATTTTGCATACCGATAGTCCATTGGCCACTCATGCTATTTTACCGAGATTTCGCCTAATAGTTTGGATGCAGCTATGGCGGCTGTGGCGCCAGGCAGGGTAAGCGTACTCTTCCGAACACCTGTTACCACTGTTTGTCGTGTATTTTGTACACGGTGAACAGTCCATATGCTGATTACACTATTTTGCCTTATTAAACTATTTTGCCTATACCGTTTTTTTAGGACTTCGAATTTTGTCTAATGGTTTGGATTGTTCGTACTTGGTTTTATTTTATCATAACGTCTGAAATTCACGAGTCGGTAATCATACGATATTATCTATGGTTTGTTTAAGAATTATGAATTTTTGGTCGGATATTTAGTCATAACCAAAAAAAACTCAAACCATTATTTTCCATGTTCACGAAAAACTACAATGACTTTTAGCCACGTACTTTTAATTAAAAAAATACCGTTTCTGAGCTTTGCAAGAATTAAACAGAATTTCTATTTTCATTGCAGGCGTAACCCAAGTAGCCAACGGACAAGGGATAAAGCACTAGCTGCAAGCTTCTTGTATTTTTGCCAGAACAGTGCAGGTAAGTTATTTTACCTGGTGTTCATGTTATTTTATTATTCAAAAAAATTAGCGCATAACCGTATAAATGGCCGTTCTCTCTCTCTCTACGAATGGCCATAATTGCGAATTGAGTTATTCATATATATATTCCATCATTTCAAATACTTTTGTTTTACTTGGTCAATATAGCATTTTTGGGTTTTAGACAGCCAACAATGAGGAAATTGTGTATAATTATTTTGTATCTTCCATCTAATAAGCTGCTCCAGTGCGCTTATGCAAAACGGAGGGCCTGACAAGGACAGCTGTCTAGTCGTTTGGATGGGGCGAAAAACAAAGGTCCCGTGTATACATTGGCGTGCACGTAAAAGATCCCTTTACAGTTGGAATTCGATATAAGAGTAAGCCGTAGGGCCGCTGTCCGGACAAAATTTCCCTCATAGCACACTCTATGGCGTATGCCCGTCTTCATTAGCCCAGTTCGGAGCAGAACAGTAGGGCGTTAAACCCCATTTCATTTCTCCGGGGCACTCTTTACAATTAAAATACATATAACGTTAAACAATAATTTTAAAACATAAAAAAAAATTAATTGTCAACATGCTCAGAGTTTAAAAACACGTTTATAAAGTTCAGTCTTTATAAATTTTGTGGAGAATATCTCTTTATACAAACCATGGTGTAATTATCTCTTTGATCTCCATGATATTTATTTTGGATATTAACCGCTTGTGACATCATCAGAGGTCAATATTGCGATATTAACATCTATGCCTATGAAGTAAAATTGCCCGAAGTCCCACTGTATCATAAAGTCTATCATTGAGTCAAATGACGTGGTTCCGATTCCCCGGTTGTACGTGACAAGGAGTAGGGTCGCCTGTTCAACCTCGTGGGGTTTCTCCGGGTCCTCCGGTTTCCTCCCACTGCTAAAGACCCCTACGCACAAGCGAATTATGGAAATAAAATTAGACCATATGTTAGTCCCGAAATGATCTAGTTTGTGTCGAGTGGACGTTAAACCCCATTTCACTCTCTCTCTCTCCCCCCACTTCAGAATGTCCGTCAACTAATAATCTCTACACAACGCTACCTTTTAATACTTGTAGAACTTTCTATCTGTGTGCCCCACACACGGTCCTCACCGCTTATATACTCGATACAGCCTACCGGACTATCTGGCGTAGAAATCTGGAATAAGTACTCCCGTCTACTGCTATTATCTTCCATGTCTTCATCAGAATCCGAAATATCAGAATAATGTGGGTGAACTGCTGTTGGAATTTTAGTTTCATTGTGGAAAATTCAGGAAAACATTTCTGCAGTTTGGCTCGCTTCTATCAAATTCGTCATCAGACTCCATCGAGGCATGTTGAAGAATAAACAAACAAGTTTAAGGTCAATGTGACGTGTGTTCGCAGAAACCTGTATTCACATGTATATTAACCTGACAACTAGAGGACTAATCCGATTACAAAACTACAGGATTAATTAAATAAAACATGGTAACGCCCTCAACGACCGCCATACTTGTTTTCAATTTGTAGAAGAAACATGGCGATCGCTTAGGGGTAACACAAACACAGGCAGGCCACGCCCACGTCCAGTATATGCCGTGTCAAGCAAACTGTCCACATCCGGTTAGCTAGTCAACTACCAATTACCTCCTGAGTGATCGCAGTTCTTTCACTATCACTACTATCAGCTAACTAAAAATATTATTGCTACACAATTATTATGTCTGGTCACCATTCTTTCACCCCCTCCCCCCTCCCACCTCCCCCCCCCCCCCTCAGTCACCTTCAGGTTGCTCAGTGTTATAGTCACTTTTCTAAGTTTGACAAAAATCAATAACAATCATTAACTTTAAGTTTACTTGAATAAAATTGTTTTTGCGGCGAGATACCGATCGGCGAACAACTATATAAGCAATAGTTCTATCTATGTTCTACCGGGCCGCTCAGACGGTGTTATAGTCAGTATTTTGTTGATATACATTGTGGGGTGGGATTTTGGATGGCGTCCTAGATTTAGAATTTCTACTGGATTGTAGCCCGTAATTTGGTAGAATAAAATGTGGTATCTTGTCAAATTGGTGTCACCTGATTTATAAGATGAAATCCTAAACCTCTGGCCGTGTGTTTAAACACCAACACACACAAACCAATTAATTATTTCGTTTTTAGCATATTTTATTTTCAAATTGGGATCAATATTCGACATTTCGTTTAAATAAATTAACAATCTGATTAAAACACAGGGATCCTATTTCGTTTGGGTTTTTTTATAGTTCAAAATTTTGTTTTACTTGTCTTTACTACACTAGGACCTGGAAGAGTTGTTATCATTGGCGTGTTCTGAATAGTGTGAGGTATTAGCCAATGAAACAGTCTGTTACGGCGAGCTTTAGGCGTGTTTTACACGGAACTGTGGGTAATCCACAAGTAACATCAATGCTGATTGGTTAATCAAATGTCTGACGTCATAGGGCCAAAGGCCGCTCGTATGACCTCTGACGTGACCTATCGCAACAACCGGTCAGATCTTCATGTAGTGTAGGCCATCGAAAGTATAAAAAAACGGAACGAAATATAGATCTGTCTTTTAATCAGATTGAATAAGTAACTATATAAGAGCGCTTAAGGGTCTACGTAAAATACCTATAAGATTGAAGTTGTATTTTGTTGTAGAAATCATGATTTTATAATTTTAATCTTGCTGTTGTCTTACTTATGATGTTATCTCCACCTGAGCATGCGCGTTAGGTTTATATCTAATTATTCTTATTTCAGAATTTGACTACAGCTGTTTAACAGAAAATGGCCAAGGAGGCGTGAAATGTATTTCTAGAAAATTCGATGCCATGGATTCCCCCGCACTCAACGATGGGTTAAATAAATGGACAGACAACTTATGCAGGTAAAGAGAGAGAGAGAGAGAGAGAGAGAGACGGGGGAGAGATTGTTTCAGTAATTCGCTGTGGTGAGGAATCCGGGGGAACGGCAGAAAACAGAGGCTGGACACGGAACCCTACACCTTGTCACGTACAAGCGGGAAATCAAAACCACGGCACTCGACTCCACGACTGATCTTATGATCTATGCGCACCCAACCCCACATATTCCTGAAGCACTGCGGGGACTATGCCAACCCCATTAAATAGTTAGGACTTATCTAGCACTATGTCTTTAAATGTAGTAACCTATGACAGTGCGGGGATTAACGGTTTTATAAAGTTAGTAGAACTTCGTTTAATTTGGTCATCTCTCTAGCCTACATTTGAATTAACCCCTTTAACAATCAGGGACAGTAACTCTTGTGGATATATCAATATGACTCTTCATTCTAATAATCTGGGGGAGTTGGATGGCCGAATGGTTAGTGCGCTGCATCATACGGTCTGTCATTGAGTTGCTCGTGTGACCTCTGACGTAACCTATCGCAACAACCGGTTAGATCTTCATGTAGTGTAGGCCATTAAAAGTATAAAAAAACGAAACGAAATATAGATCTATATATTAATCAGATTGGCAAGTACGCGAGGATGTATTTGCTGGGTATAAAGGGCATGTATAGCTCAAAATACTGGAGCCAGAAACTGTTTAAATACATTAAGATTCTTAATCTTCTTTAAGCAGCTGTGCGCGCGCTGTATCATAAAGTCTGTCATTGAGTCGACTGGCGTGGTTTCGAATCCCCGGTTGTACGTGACAAGGAGTAGGGTCGCCTGTCCAACCTCGTGGGTTGTCTCCGGGTCCTCCGATTTCCTCCCACTGCTAAAGACCCCTAATTATTGAAATAAAATTAAACCATATGTTAGTCCCGAAATGACCTAGTTTGTGTTGAGTGGTCGTTAAACCCCATTTCTCTCTCTCTCTCTTTTAGCAGCTAAACGATAAGGCTGGAGCCCCACCCTTTTCCCAACTCCAACATCAATCCCAACAAAAATAAATGAAATGTAATTTCTGATATAATATGACTTTGGTAGTGTTTTTTGCCAAATGTGTTAAGCAAGCATTACAGATCATGATAACATTAATAATATCTCAGAGTAGCGATTTCCGAGATACCAGTTTACCACACATTTCATATGGCATGACTGCATACCGCAATTATCAACCGATATATGCAGTCGTGCCAAATGAAATGTGTGGCAACCTGATATCTCGGAAACCACTAACCGGAAGTGATCAAAATTTTGGCTTCTCTTAGATATTATTATTCATATTATAATCGGCTAGTTTCATTGAAATCGGTTGATTATTGCGGCATGCAGTGGTGTCACATGAAATGTGTGTTAATCAGATGTCTCAGAAACTGATGACCGGAAATGGTCGAGATTTTGGCTACTCTGAGATATTATTAATGTTATCGTGATCTGTAAGTTTCATTGAAATCGGTTGATAATTGAGGTACGGAGACTTGCCACATGTAGCAAATAATCTCCGAATTGATCTTACCACGAGTGGTAAATAGCCCCAGCCTATGACTTTCCTATCGATCTCCCAGAGGACACATTTATAATCAACGGACTTTTTGAACTTGCACGAGATTCACGTTGGCTTGGTATGACTTTGGCTCGCTGACCTGGGGATTCCAGTGTTGGCAGATAAAGTTCATCGGGGTTTTCCAGCGCGGTTCGCCTTGTCAGTGGTGTATGACGGAGGGCCTGGTAAGATGGAATAAGAATCCGAGGTGCCGTGTACACATTGGTGTGCACGTAAAAGATCCATTGACAGTTGGAATTTGAAATACGAGTAGGACCGCTGTCCGGGCATAATTTCCACCATATCACACCGCATGACGTATGTCCGCCTTCATTAGAAAATGAAATGAAATGGGGTTTAACGTCCTACTGTTCTGCTCCTAACCTGGGCTAATGAAGACAGGCATACGACATACAGTGCGCTATCTTATATCGAATTCCAACTGCCAAGGGATCTTTTACGTGTATTCCAATGTATACACGGGACCTCGGTTTTTCGTCTCATCCGAAGGACTAGACAGCTGTCCTTGTCAGGCCCTCTGCACCACTGACAAGGGGAAACCACGTCGGAAAATCAAGATGAACTTTCCCGGCCAATGCAGGGATCGAACACCCGACCTCCAGGCTAGCGAGCCCGAGCCAGTGTCTTAACCACCTAGCCACCGTAGCTCCCCTCCTTCATTAGACAACCATTGCAGCAGAACTGGTCGCTAACAGATACTCCTCATGTTTTATTTTGTTCATGGGGTGACGCTCTTCAAAAAAGCCTAAGGCTCCCTCAATTCAAGTCTGATATGAAAATTGACATGCTTCTTCTGTGACCAATTCTGCATCGATTTGGTGAATTATATTTTGAATTGCATCCAACAAAATTGTCAGTTCCAGACCCACAGTCAGATCATACTTGTCCAGTAGGAAGACATAAAAGGGATGTTCGATTGTCAGTCCGGAACGTCCGGAATTGACAGAATTACAATCGAGTGACGCGGAATTCAGTCCTGTCACTGTTCTGACAGTCCCGACTACGGAGGTGGTGTGAGTAGAATCGTGACGTAATTAAGAACAACGAATATGTTTCGGCTGCATAGTGGGTTGATATATTTACTTATCCAGTTAACGAATGCGTTGTAGCCCGAAATACCCCTTTTCCTTCGATTTTCACTATTTTTGGGATTGAGAGAATTCAATTCCGGAACGTTCAATCGAGTACCCCCTAAGAGTTACTTACAGTGATATAACTCTATGTAACAAAACCATAAATAGCTTGGATTCAGACTACCAATAAAACAGCCGCGAGAATTTAAAAAATTAACAATAATAAGACGTTTCCGATTTATTTGTTTAAAGCCAGACCCTTTATTTTTCTCTACATGCTCGTATCACAAGCTCCATTGTGTGCTACTGCCACCTGGATATTTTGCCTACAATATATAATACAATACGTGATGAACAACAGGGAGAGAGAGAGAGAGAGAGAGAGAGAGAGAGAGAGAGAGAGTGGGCGGGGGGGGGGATAAACGTCCACTCGACCAAACTGACATATGGTTCATTTTTATTTTTAATAAATCGCTTGCCCGTAGTGGTCTTTGGCAGTGGGAGGCAACCGGAGGGGGCGGAAAAACCCACGCGGTTGGACAACCGATCCTACTCCTTGTCACGTAAAACGGGGAATTAAAACCACGCCAGTTGACTCAATGACAGACCTTATGATACAACGCGCGGGCGTTAACCATTCGGCTACCCAAACCTCCGGCTAGTAAAGATGCAAACGATGATTAGTCTCGAAGCCACAAAGCTGTTTTAGTGGTAGTATTCATAACACCGAGAGCTAAATCTGCCTCTTGCAGGTCTTTCTTTAAGCCTAAAATGTTATCTAAATTATTAATAAGACATTAATTAACTTATCTATACCATAATCAACTCTCGATGGCATCGCTAGCCTGCGATATTTATTGGATTGGAATACATTTTTTGAAATGTTCAGCATACTCTACTTTTTTTTAACTATTAAACACTGGACATAAGGTTATATTTTTGTCCAGTGATTTAATATCGGATCACAAATAAAGAAAATGAAAAACGTACATGCAGGTCAGAGATTTCATGGCGCAGTTGTTACCATAAGTTACGCCGTTATCACCACAGACTGGCATCCAAATGAACGGACAGGCAAGGAGACATGGATCCTCCGATGTTGGAGCACACCAATAACCTGGTTAATAGATCAACAATTCATCATCGTCACACTAACAAATAATCAGGTAAACATGTTATATTAATAGTGAAATGGGGTTAACGCCCTACTATTCTGATCCGAAAGACTGGCATATGCCATACGGTGTGCTATGGGAGAAATATTGCCCGGACAGTGGTGCAAAGGCCTACAGCCACGACGAATTGCTGAATGTCTGAGGATTGGTGGAGCAATTACTCATTATTAAGACAAAAATCAAAAACGTCCATTTTTACTTTTGACGGTGTATCTCTTTGCGATTAAAATGGGGCCGTCAGATAAGCCGCCCATATGAACCATTTATGTTCATGTGTAGGCAATTGGCCTGTTATTAACATACACTCGTTACCTCTAATAAAAACAGCAGTGCACTTCCGCAGTTTTGGTTTCTGAATATCCCCTACTTTTTGTGAAGAGTATATTACAAAGAGGTCACTGTAGGGAAAAAATGGCATATAAATAGGTCTATTTACCTGTTGTAAAAAGTAGAACAACCGTTAAAATCAGAAGCTTCATGTTGCCGTGTTACTTGGTCTTGAATTGCACCTTTTAAAATAGCACATGCGCAAGAAGCAGCTCTGATAAGATAAGTTTGAGATAAGATAGAAACAAAAATATCTTGTGTCAAGCCGGGCTCACACGATCAGTGCGTCACTGTCCTGCGTAACCCATTGCGAATTTTGCCAATGTGCGCGGTTTGGGACCAAGTTAGCTCATGGCGTGTATCGACATTACGATGACGCAAAGGTGACACCAGGATATCGCAAAAGTCGCGTCATTTTTCGATCTGATGTACACGTTGTGTAGCTGTTAAGTTGCGTCACCTCAGTCACACTACGCTCTACCTACACCAGGATAACACACCCGTGTGAGACAGAAATGAAAATGAAATGAAATGGGGTTTAACGTCCTACTGTTCTGCTCCTATGCTGGGCTAATGAAGACGGGCATACGCCATACAGTGTGCTATGAGGGAAATTTTGCCCGGGCAGCGGCACTATCGCCTACTCTTATATCGAATTCCAACTGTCAAGGGATCTTTTACGTGCATTCCAATGTATACACGCGACCTCGGTTTTTCGTATCATCCGAAGGACTAGACAGCTGTCCTTGTCAGGCCCTCCGACCTGCATCACTGACAAGGGGGAACCACGCCGGAAAATCTGGATGAACTTTCTCGGCAAATGCATGGATCGAACCCCCTCCAGGCTAGCGATCGAGCCAGCGTCTTACCCACTTAGCCATGTGATCCCCAGGGTAACTCACCCGTGTGGGACAGGCTTTAGGGTCGGTTCTGTCTGGTATTCCTATTCCTATTAATAGCCTAGTTTTCAGGTACAACAATGCATTAAAGTGTTTTACCCGTTACTACATGATATGAAATGTTGCCGGGCCATATTACATGTGCAGGTGTATAAGCTATATACACGTAAAACAAATCTTAATGGTGCTTATGAGATGATGGATATTTTGGCAAAGGAACCGAAGTAGATCGAAGTTCTATTAACAAAGAGCAATAGTGTGAAACTCTTCTCAATATTTTCGAAGTGGTTTTACTAAATTATCAATCGCGAAAATACTACATCCGCCCGCAGTTAAAGACACCTACGCGCGAGTGAATTATTGGATTAAAATTGAACCATATGTTAGTCCCAAAATGACTTAGTTTGTGTCGAGTGGACGTTAAATCCTACAGTGTGCTGCGAGGGAAATTTTGCCCAGACACCGGCGACAAGGATTCGTTTACGTTTACCTGAATGTATAGAGGGGACCTCTTAACCGTTATACATACTATTCCTGGTCTAGCCGCCTGTCCTGCGCCACTGACAAGAATACATGACGCCCAACTTCTAGGGATACGTTTCTCAACCTACACCGAGATCTCCAGCTTAGCAAACCATACGTTTATATTACATATTGTGCTTTTGATATTAATTTATTGTTTTTCTTATTTATTTCGTGCTGCAAACTTGCCGCATTTCATTTAATACGACAGAGGCAATAAAAGAGTCATTTTGGGACTAATATATGATTTATAGATTTTATTTCAATAATTCGCTGGCGCGTATGGGGTTTAACGTCCTACTGTTCTGCTCCGGACTTGGCTAATGAAGGCGGGCATACGCCACACAGTGTGTTATGAGGGAAATTTTGCCCAGACAGTGGCACTATACGGTCTACTCTTATATCGAATTCCAACTGTCAAGGGATCTTTTACGTGCACGCTAATGTGCACTCGGTTTTCCGTACGATCCGAACAACTGGACAGCTGTCCTTGTCAGGCCCTCCGTCCTGCATCACTGAGAAGGGAGAACGACGCCGGAAAATCTGAATGAACTTTCTCGGCCAATGCAGGGATCGAACACCCGACCTCCAGGCTAGCTAGCCAGCGTCTTACCCACTTAGCCACCGTGATCTCTAAAAACATAAAGAAAAAACCACGGTGATAAGATAAAGAATTACTGGTCTACTTGCTGATGTATAATAACAACATAATATGTGTTTAAAGTTTAGATTTACATACGACTAGATCTTGAGATATTTTAAACTGACACCATAACAATCAATATAGTCAAATATAGTGTTTTTATACCATATACAGTCCAATATAGAATTTAATAACAAGCACCGTCCAATAATAACAATACAATACATAGTGAAATAATACAATACATAGTGAAATAATACAATACAATACATAGTGAAATAATACAATACATAGTGAAAACATACAATACAATACATAGTGAAATAATACAATACATAGGGAAATAATACAATACATAGTCAAAATAATACAATGAATAGTCAAATAATACAATACATAGTCAAATAATATAGAGTTTAATACCATACTTAGTCAAGTATAAAGGTCAGGGGCTGGATAACTGAATGGTTAGCGCGAGCGCACTGTATCATAGGGTCTGTCATTGAGTCAACTGGTGTGGTTTCGATCCCTGGTTGTAGTGACAAGGAATAGGGTCGCCTGTCCAACCTCGTAGGTTTTCTCCGGGTCCTCTTACTGCCAAAGACCCCCTACGCGCAAGCGAATTATTGAAATAAAATTGACCATATATTAGTCCCGAAATGACATAGTTTGTGTCGAGTGGACATTAAACCCCATTTCCTTCTCTCCCTCTCTATAAAGTTTAAAACCAATCCCAGCTAATATAGGGTAGATTTGTCGTAAATTTTGCTATATAACCTTTATATGTAACTGTATTACCTAGTCACCAAAAAAATAAAAAGTTACGACACCCATACGTCCCCTCCCCCACAACCAACCATAGGACCTACACATCAAACTACTAAAACTTCTTCAAAAGAGTTCTATCTCACAGATGAAAGCTTTGGGTTTCAGACAAGTTGCATCGAAAAATCCAAAAGAGGGGTATGAAAGCGCCAGGCAATCTTCTTCGTCCAAGTTATTGCCACTGTTCGGTTGACCCACATTCCAACTATCTGTCATGGACATGGGTGATCCATCATTCCACACCCATCTCCCTTCTATATCCATGTCATTTCCTCCCAGAAAATATTTTTTGACTGAAATATAGAAACACAGTTGAGTTTAACAGAGATTGTGGAATTGAAATAAAAAATGGAATGAGGTTTAAGGGCGCATTTTTCTGCGCCAATCGAGATACTGAAGATGAACATACGCCATGCGGTGTGCAGTGAGCTATGAGGGATGGGGGTGCGCTGTGAGGTAAATTCCACCCCCCATCGAATTCCAGCTGGCGAACTATAGACCTCATAATAATATTTATTTATATGTCAAGCTTATAATCAACTCTCTAGAACATCGGATGGCCGAGTTTTAAAAGGATTTAAACCCCCACGATATTTAGAAATGTAACGATAAAATGTATATTCGAGTCTTTGTCTCGGTTGTCAAGTATCGTTGCTACGATACTAAACGATCTACGCTACATCCTCACACGACACAGTATAATCAACTCTCCAGATCATCGGATGGCCTTGATTTAAATGGATTTAAACACCCACGAGATTTAGAAATGTAACAATAAAATGGATATTCGAGACTATGTATTGGTTGTCACGTATCGTTGCTACGATACTAAACTATCTACGCTACACGTTCAAACAACCATAACTTCGCCCAGCATAAAGTAATTTGAATAAAATTTTGAATATATTCAATTTTCATTATCTATTTGTGAACTATCATCGCAAGAACGTTCAGATCTTTATCTAAATCTTACATAATGCATGTTTAATAGGACGAGATGTATGAATATAAATAATACACCCACCGGTCAAGTTCATACTTTCAAGTCGCAATTTTTTCAGATCCATTTCCCATTTGCGCATCATAATCAACCTTCCGCCATCTTGTTCACACGTGGTACTGGCTGTTGACCAATCAGTAGTTGTGTTGTATTCTTTCCAACAAAATCCGTCTTTTAAGAAGGTTTTGTAAGCTTGACTGGTACATTTTTCTGTGAAATAAAACAAAAATCTATCAGAATCTAATTTGAAAATTCGATAAATTAAAAGGGAATTCATATATATATTTGTATCGATCTGCACGCTTAAAATGGTATTCAGTGGTCTAAATCCGGAAATCAGGCCCTGTCTCGTGCATCTATAACTATAAATGGTTGCACATTTCTACTTTTATAAGGTAGAATGATTATCATTGACATAATGCCCTATTTCGTTTTACCACATTTGCTTAAAGATGGTTGCTGTTCAGTATGTATAAATACGTTAATCGGACCTGTATGGTTTTATTGAATTTATTATGTACACAAATAAGAACAAGAACAAATTATTTACAAAAAACTACGGAAATCGCATTGAAAACGTATTTGATTATAATCGGATTAAGAGATTATAAAATAATGTGCGCTTATAATCCGATTTAGATAGCAGGAACAAAATAAGAATGGCATATTAGTCTACACCAACAGGGGCAACAATGATACATTTGGTTAACAAAGCAAGAATAGTACAATGTTAATATGAAATTCGATGCTTTTCTTTAATAAACAAAATCCATTCTATTTTGAATATTTAAGACGGATTAGGTCTGACCTGATTCTTGTACACGATATCACCCTTGGTGGAAGTGGACGTAAAACTCCAGAAAAGAACGAACGACCTGGTTCTAATAAAGCTTACAATGATATAAAAGAGCAATTCTCCACACGCAAGTGGGATGGGTGCATGTCCAGTGTCGAAACAACAAAACAAGGGCATAACACATACATGTACCTATGGTGACAGATTGGTGTCATGTCGACCTTTATAAGGCGACAACTCGACATTTTCACCGGACATCGCGACAACTCGACAAACCGACATCAGGATATTTTATCTTTATAATACATTTTTACCCGACAACACGAAATTAAAATTGTAATGCCACGTAAAATGTCGTATTGTCGGGTTAAAATGTCGTAATGTCGGGTTGTCGTGGGGGGTTGGTTGGCCGAATGGTTAGCACGCGCGCGCTGTATCATACGGTCTGTCATTGAGTCAACTGGTGGGGTTTCGATTCCCCGGTTATACGTGACAAGGAGTAGGGTCGCCTGTCCAACCTCGTGGGTTTTCTCCGGGTCCTCCGGTTTCCTCCCACTGCTAAAGACCCCAACGCGCAAGCGAATTATTGAAATAAAATGGAACCATATGTTAGTCCCAAAATGACCTAGTTTGTGTCGAGTGGACGTTAAACCCCATTTCTCTCTTCTCTCGCGGGTTGTCGTGATGTTGGGCTGTCACCTTTCCAGAACAATGGTAGAAGCGACCATGCTCATCTCAGTATCAGCATTATATAAAGTGATGCTGGTGTTGGTCAAGATAGACCCAGGAGGTTCTGCAGCGTGGCATCGCCCTGTCGGTAGTGCAGGACAGAGGGCCTGGCAAAGAACAGTATCCAGTTGTGTAGATCGGAAGTAGCGATAAAATGGTCGTTCAGGATTTAACAAAATTTCTTTAAAAACCTAAATAAAATGAAATGAAAATGAAAAACAAAGTTAAAATCAAAAGTAAATTAAAAGCAAAAGTTCAACCAAAAGCAAAAGTTCAACCAAAAGCAAAAGTTCAATCAAAACTAAAAATTAAATCAAAACTAAAATTAAATCAAAAGCAAAAATAAAAATAAAAGTAAAAGTAAAACCAAAATGTAAATTAAAACCAAAACACAAATGAAAACTAAAATCATTTTTAAAAGTAATTTGAAATGTGAAACAAAAGTAAAAGTAAAAAGCAAAATAAAAATATCTGTCGGCCTATCGCTATCATTCAACTTTTTTTTCACGCAAAAGTAAAATAAACAAAATTTGGTCGGCCTATCGCTATCAATCGGTAACCGTCGGCTATTTCCGACCGCTTCGACTGACGGTTTCTTCTCCGGCGGTACAAATAAAACTGAATCAGAACATTCTTATGGAATGCGAAAAGTATGAAGATTTGTGAAAAAAATATATATATCCAACCGTAAACATTACTGATCAAACCTTTTGTTTTAATAATCTCTTCAATCCATCAAGCATCATAGTCCCGAGTGTTGCAGAATTTATGATTAATATGTCTACATAATATTATATTACCCGTATCTATTTTATGCGCGCGTGTTGTTGGTTTTTTTTTTTGGTTTTTTTTCTGTCCCGTTTTTTATTTTCTATATATGTATATTCTATGTATGGTTTGTATTGTCTATCTGCAAATTGTTGCCCGTGCATAACTTTTTCATCTTTACATATTGTTTATGGCCGCCCTAAAAGGGCGTTCCGATGCAATCAAATTCTATTTTGTTCTTTTCTATTCTATATACACTGTTACATATTCGTTAGTGTAATGGTAGACGTTACTGATTAAGCGTTGCACATCCCTCTACACTACCGCCGCCTTTAGATGGGTGGTCCTCGAGACGCAGCTATACCCAAGGTCAGGTTGTCGCTATGAGTTTTTCAGAGAGAAGAAACCTTCCGACGCCCACGTTGGGCAAACAATGTGACAAGATCCCCCGTCAAGAACCGAACCCGCTTATCCAGGAAGTTCAAAGTTTGACGTCATATTCAAAATGGATGTCTCCGTGTCTTGCCACTTCGGCGAGACAAACTTCGATTTAACTGAAGAATTTTCGATCTAAGGGAAATTGTGCCCGGACAGCGGCACTGCCGCCTACTCTTACATGTATATCGAATTCCAACTGCCTGGGGATCTTTAACGTGCATGCCAATGTGAACACGGGACCTTGGTTTTTCGTCCACCATCCGAATGATTGTCCCATCCGAACATCGGATATTGATATCATCGCTACAGTCACATTGCATAACCCGTGGGTTTTCTCTGTTAACTCCCAAACTCAAACAGGGCGGGTCCCTGGGGTAGACTGGCATCGCGGGGCCCCTACCGATACGAAAAGATTATTTTATATCCTTTGAATGGCACGCATGTCCCTTTGAATGGCACGCATGCGTAACACACAATTAAACGGTCTGCAATGCAAGAAGAAATTACATAATATCTGATCAAATAGGAAATCTATTCAGTTTCGAATGGCATATAGGCGCGGAAATGACATATATGGCGCGGAACTGTTATAACAAGTGACATCACCCGATTGTTGAGTTGTTACTGTCGTAGTTATGTAACCTGGTCAGCCAGGTCCGCCACGTTCATGATTAGCATACGAGCGATCGCGATCACCTACGTCACGGGTTTTGACCAATCACAGAGAAGGTTGAGGGATCCCAGACTCACCCAGTTAGTCATCTGAACTTACTTGAATATTTTTTTTCTCATTTTGCCATGCCTCATCTAGGCTGTGCCCCCACTGCTACCCACAAGTTCTCAAGAATAAAATATAAACGTGTGCTAAAAGTGTCCAAACTTGAACCTATTCAGTATACCCTTTAAAACTTCTCATATAATCAACTGATATCGGATATTCTCAAATTGCTAACCAATGAATATATGTCCTTATTTTGTCTGTTTTTATACGCCCACATTTTCATGTTGACGTATATTGTCGTCGCCCTAGTCCGTCCGTCCACAATTGTTTCTGAACACTCCACGGGTCACAATTTGTATCCGATTTCAATGAAACTTGAAATATAGGTTTATCACCCTAAGATTGCGGTTCCTTTCGATATTGGCATGTATCGGACTGTAGCTTCATGGATTATGGCCACTGATTGTACGAACAATCACGTTTTTAGCGTGTGAACACTGTAGAGGTCACATTTTTATCCGATTTGGTTTAAACTTGAAATGTATGTTTATAAACCACAGATCTCGGTTCCTTTCGATATTCGCGCATATCGGATCATAAACTTCCTGAATTATGGCCCCTGATTGTACGAAAAATCGCGTTTTTAGCTTCTGGACTCTATTGAGGTCACAATTTTTATCCGATTTAAAAATGGCCACCCTTCATTTGTATATAATGTCAAAATATTGTGTATTAGGTTTGTGGACCCTTTGGAGGTCACAATTTTCATCTGATTTTGCTGAAACTTGAAATTCATGTTTATAACCCAAATATCTTGGTTCCTTTCTCGTACATATCGACTCTTGACTTCCTGGCCCATGATTGTACGAAAAATCGCATTTTTAGCTTGTGGTCCCTCTAGAGGTCACAATTATTATCCGATTTAAAAAAAAACGTTACAACGTAATTTTGTCTGTGTTTGAAATTCATGAAAATCGGACCAAAACTGTCGGACAAAATGGCCGCCCCTCGTACGCAAATAGTGTAAACATCTTGTATGTCAAAGTTGTGGACCCTGTAGAGGCCACAATTTTGATCCGATTTTGATGAAACTTGAAATGCAACTTTATAACCCAATATCGGATCGTAACCTTCTGAAATATTGCCTCTGTCTGTACGAAAAATCGCATTAACGTCGTACAGAGACCAAACAGTCAAACACAGTCGATGGATTGCGACAGGCTTTTCTGAGAGTGTGGTTCCAGGTGCCAATGGCGTTCATCAATCGTCTGGTCCACTCCATATAGAGACGCTGCGCTGCTGTTATTGATACTCGCGGTGGACACACCAGATACTGGTGTATAGACTGTGTACAGACTCTAAACCTTCTCGTAATGTCTTGGAATTGTGATGAATTAATCACTAATGTGTCGTCTGGTCCACTCCATATAGAGACGCTGCGCTGCTGTTATTGATACTCGCGGTGGAAACACCAGATACTGATGTATAGACTGTGTACAGACTCTTAACCTTCTCGTAATGTCTTGGAATTGTGATGAATTAATCACTAATGTGTCACCATACTATTCACAATAAATTGCTTTGATCCATTTAGCATGTTGTTTTCTAGAATGATTTGATTAAAGTGAATCTCTGATTTTGAAATCGTACTGACGTTTTTTTTTTTTGCTGTTTAGTACATATAGAAACATAACTCAGTGGGTTAGCCATAACACGCACATAATTTCACTTAAACCACGGTCATCGAGCGATTTTTTTTATTGCATTACTATATCAAGTTGCACTTCATGGCAATATATAGACAAGGAACCCTAACAGACCCGGCAACCTTCATTATGCTACACCACGACCTTCTGGATAGTGAGCCAGCGATTTACTTACTTGATAAAAAATAAAACAAATTTAATGAACATGTTTACCTATGAGTAGAGTATTTATATGAAGAGATGACACTTCTGTCGAACCAATTCTTTCAGTAGATGACGAATTTATGACAAAACAATTGTCATTGTCATTCGCCAAAATTTCACAATCTGAACTCTGCGAACAGGTACTGGCACATTCTAAAATACTCCTTACTTTGAAAATATCCGTGATATTCAACTGCTTCTCAGAAATTAGACTCACTTTCGTATAAGACGTCGTTTCAGTTCTCATTATCGCTGTTAAAGCTATTGCTAACACCAATAGTGCCGCCATTGTCGCTCAGGGACTGGATATCGCTACAACAGAAATGGTAGAAAATAATGTTGCGGTCAATTAATAACGCAATGTACATATCACAAATTCTCAAATAGTAGGCAAGTTAATTAGAAACCCTCACTACAAACATACAAAAACACGACTGTAAGATTTTAAAGCTATTAGAGCATTATCAGAAGCGTGAGTTCTCAAATTTAAGGCCACTAACGAAACTTTCAAAAAAAGGATTTCTAGATTGTGTTGAATTCCAGATTTCGCTAAGTGGTTGTAACGCTGTAGACAGCTACTAAAGCCCGAATCACGAATTCTTAAAATAGTATGCATTCCATAGAATTGTGACCTGTATATTCCAGTTCAATTACTAAATGTCATTGCTTGATAATGACTAGAGAAGCCAAGTCAAAACGTCGCTCAGTAATAAGCAGTAATTGTATTCCATAGAATTGTGACCTGTTTATTCCAGTTCAATAAACCGATTTGAAACCATTTTACATTCTCAAGAAACGTGTAAGACCCCTACCTATATTTAAGAATATATTAATAACTACAAACTGTGAGAAAAAGAGATAACTTATTTATATTCAAAAATAAATTTAAAAAAGAATAAATATTATCTTAATTTTGATAAATTTGTAAATAAAATGAAAAGATTATCTAATTGGAAATATCCGTCTGATTCTTCGACCCACACCAGTTAATATTCGATTATTGAATTCGTTACGTTAAATTCGATCTCATTGTACACCTGAAATATTTTCGATGAAAATGCAGAAATTCCATAATTTGAGCACTAAGTACTGATATTTTAACAAGTATTTACGGAGAGAAAGCAGGTGAGAAAATATCTGAACTTTCCTCACTGGGGATCACGTGGCTAAGTGGGTAAGACGCTGGCTCGCTAGCCTGGAGGTCGGGTGTTCGATCCCTGCATTGGCCGAGAAAGTTCATCCAGATTTTCTGGCGTGGTCCCCCTTGTCAGTGATACAGGACGGAGGGCCTGACAAGGACAGCTGTCTAGTCCTTCGGATGAGACGAAAAACCGAGGTCCAGTGTATACATTGGAATGCACGTAAAAGATCCCTTGGCAGTTGGAATTCGATATAAGAGTAGGCGATAGTGCCGCTGTCCAGGCCTCATAGCACACTGTATGGCGTATGCCCGTCTTCATTAGCCCAGCATAGGAGCAGAACAGTAGGACGTTAAACCGCATTTCATTTCATTTTTTACTTTCCTCACTAGAAACAGTTATCATCTAATACATATTCAGTGGCTCACTGCCATTATATCCGTATCATCGGTCCAATATTACTGTTAACCCGAACAACTCACATTTCCTGACGTCCAATTCCTAAACTTGATAAACACACACTAATGATACTCGGTGATGTTAATACAAGTCGGTTCCTGTAGCAAATCATGAATCATGAAATCGATAAAGGTACACAAAGGTATCGAATCAAGACGCAACCTCAGATGGACAATGCCTGTCCTCACGCATCCTAGATTTTATACATGTATTTTAGCTTTGTTAACGGAATGTGGTCGGTACCTGGAGGGGAACGGGACCGTGCTCCACGTCTCGCAGAAATCGCCCGAGGGCAATGCCTTGCCCATGACGTTATACTATTAATATAAGAAAGTATACACACTAAAAATATGACTTAAGTTTTGTTTAACTTAAAAACATTTGATAAAACAATACTGAACATGTCTCTTGCGTCCAAACTCAATATTGCCAGACCACATGTCCTGTACCACTGACAAGATAACACCACGCCGAGGTCTCCAGCTTAGCGAGCCATACTTTTATATTACATATTGTGGAGCTGATATTCACTGTTTTTCTTAGTTATTTAATGCTGCAAAATTCCCGCATTTCATTAAATACGATGGGGGCAAAATAGGGGGCTATAGAGTTACGTTTCGATTTAAACAGTTTATCCAAGGGGTGGTTACTAGTACTGATTCGAGAAAATATAAAGAAAGAACCACGGTTATAAGATAACAAAGTGCTGGTCTATTGGTGGATGTATGATAACAACACATTAGATTTACATAAGACTAGATCTTGAGATATTTTAAACTGACACCATAACAATCAATATAAACATGGTCAAATATAGAGTTTAATACCATACATGGTCAAATATAGAGTTTAATACCATACATGGTCAAATATAGAGTTTAATACCATACATGGTCAAATACTGAGTTTAATACCATACATGGTCAAATACAGAGTTTAATACCATACATGGTCAAATACAGAGTTTAATACCATATATGGTCAAATATAGAGTTTAATACCATACATGGTCAAATATAGATTTTTTTTAAACACCATACATATAACTGAATACATACAGATGTGAATTCCAACCATGATCGAATACAGAGTGTAATATCGGTACCATACATGGTCAGATAATATAAGGTTTAATAAATTAAAGGAAATGAAATGGGGTTTAACGTCCCACTGTTCTGCTCTAGAGTTTAATACCATATATGGTCAAAAACAAAGTTTAATTCCATACATAGTTAAATATCGAGTTGATGACCTGCGAACTTACCACCCATCCGCCCCCTCCCACAACCAACCATAGGCTATACGCCAAACCACTAAAGCTTCTTTAAAAGAGCTCTATCTCACAGCTTTTATATAAGATGTATCAAAAAATAAATTTAAGACCCGAAGCGAGAGCAGGTACAATCGAGGCTTCAACGGGAGTTGCATTCCTGTTCTTTTTTTTATTATATTATATTGTCTAGTTGGGTATGGTGTATGCAAATAGAAGGTCAAACTCCTGTGTTCTTAGCGAAGGTGTCAGTGTTGGTAGATGTAGATTGTTTTCTATCGTAGCAAGCGAACTGGACAAACGAGATCTTTTATCATGGGTGTTCTAATCCATTTAAATCATGGGGGGTTGGATGGCTGAATGGTTAGCGTGCGCGCGCTGTATCATAAAGTCTGTCATTGAGTCGACTGGCGATGTTTCGAATCCCCGGTTGTACGTGACAAGGAGTAGGGTCGCCTGTCCAACCTCGTGGGTTTTCTCCGGGTCCTCCGGTTTCCTCCCACTGCTAAAGATCCCTATGCCCAAGCGAATTATTGAAATAAAATTAAACCATATGTTAGTCCCGAAATGACATAGTTTGTGTCGAGTGGACGTTAAACCCCATTTCTCTCTCTCTCTCTCTCTCCATTTAAATCCCTGTCATCTAAAGGGTATATTATAGACTTGACATGGTAATAAATGTCTAAATATAAACATAATCCAAAATAAAGAGGACAATAGACAGATTTAACTGGATCCAAAAACAAAAGACCTGCACTAGACAGATTCAACTCTTACATACAGCATCAAGTACAAGAAACTCCCATAACTTGATACATTTTCTCACTTCCTGTTTCCTTTGTTTTTATGAATAAATTTTCATTTCAATGGCAATATATATGTAACTACATACAACCATTATTTGATATAGACGACGAGAAAAATAATCTCTTGTCAGATTTGTGAATAAGACATCAAGGAACAGAGATCTTCTTTAACAATATATATTTTTATTTTATCTAAGCCGTTATCGCTAATAGGTTTATGTCTAACAAATGTTCTAATCTTTCGTCTTGTTCTTTCAATAGCATTAATTTCGATATGGATCACGCTTAACAATCCAGTGTTTAATCCCCTTATCGGCTGGTATTTCTTTTTTAAGTTTTATATCCTTGTCTAATTAAATGAAATAAAATGGGGTCGGTTTAACTACTCTGCAGACTGGGATAATAGAGATGAAAGAGATGCATTTAGCTGAAAGAAACCCGTTCCTCCTGTAAGAGTATTGTTGGCTCTTGATGACAACAACTGATTTAACTCCATAATATTTGTATTGTGCCAAACATTTTATATACATTTGTACATCTTAATTAACTTGTGTTGTTGGAGATATGGTCTTAACGACCGACTGCGTGTTCTTCTTAGCGGACGCGTGATGTCGCAGACACGTTGTCATATTTTCATGTTTTTTATTATCTTAGCGGACGCGCATGGATCTTTCCTGGTCAGTTTCCAGCCCCGATAGTCAGCCCCACGCCCATATATGGACTATGCTCCGATTGGGGAGAGAAAAGCATTAGCCAATCAGCTACCGACATGTGTTGGCGCCCGGACTGCGAGAATCAAATGCTATCCAAAATGATTACACAGCTGGGTCTTTGCATAACGCCAGATAAGCTTTATGTACAAACTACTTTACAGGTCAACGGACATCATATATCTCAGACCAACCATCTAGTAATGCGTCAACCATTGGTCATGAGTGATATTATTTTCATTGAGCAGTAATGATCGAACAATGATCTGTTTTATATTCGCTTATATTTTGAACATTTTGTAGGTTGTCTATTGGTTCGGATAAATGTTTCTATTATTGGGATGTTGTATTTGTCAAATACCAATGCTATCCGATAAATACATAACTTGTCACCCGTATTTCTTTACATACAAAGTTAAAATTGCCATCCGCTGTACAAGTTATATTCCAAAAATATATATATAGTTTTAATCTTTAGTTTAGTCTTTCGGATGGTACGTGCACGTAAAATAGCCCTTGACAGTTGGAATTCGATACAAGAGTATGCCACTGTCCTGGCAATATTTCCACCAAAGCTCACTGCTGGGTGTGTTGGCACAAAGGTTAAAGGTGTATATCATGTAAGTTAAAACCGCATTTCAATTTCAGCCAGTGCGCTACTTTATTTTACGTACTGACTATGAACATAAGCCTGTATTAGTCTATACCCTCTTTATACGTGGGGGGTTGGATGGCCGAATGATTAGCACGTGCGTGCTGTATCATACGGCCTGTCAATGAGTCAACTGGCGTAGTTTCAAATCCCCGGTTGTACGTGACAAGAAGTAGGGTCGCCTGTCCAACCTCGTGGGTTTTCTCCGGGTCGTCCGGTTTCCTCCCACTGCTAAAGACCCCTACGCGCAAGCGAATTATTGAAATAAAATTAAAAACCATATGTTAGTCCCGAAATTACCTAGTTTGTGTCGAGTGGACGTTAAACCCCATTTCTCTCTCTCTATATATATATATATATGTGACCTAAAACGTGTATATCGCTTGGATTCACAATTAAATATTATGCAGATTTGATGTAGATATTGAAAAGCATACAGACTAACCAGGATGTGTATGACTTTTGAAACCCACAACTTCATTGCCTTTTGATGTATTTGAACCATCTCTAAAGAAGCCCCGGTGGACTTTTAGACAGAATTGCTTATTTCATGAATTTAGACTTCTGCAAATAATTACTCCCAAGGACGTAACAATGAACAACAACATCATCGATTTCTTATGTATTTGAACCATCTCAAAGGATTCTGCGGGTTATCTGCCTAACTGACCCCTCGGTGGACTTTTAAATGGAATTGTTTACGTCATGTATTTAGACTTCTGCAAATAATTTGTGACTGGCTAATTACGCCCAGTGGCTTAACATCTAGAAAGGGCCTCCTCGTGTCTACTAAATCTATTTTAGCAGCAGAGATTAACGGTTTTCGGTAGGTTCGGGAGATAATTTGGCACTCTACAGTTCATGCAATGAAAAGTAAAGTACAAAATTTCAAGGTGCTTGTTCTGTGGCAATCTGATTAAAACACAGATCCTATTTCGTTTCGTTTTTTATAGTTTAAAATTCCGTTTTACTACGCTAGGATCTGGACGAGTTGTCACCAATGACGTGGTCTGGATGGTGTGAGGAATTCACCAATGAAACGGTCTGTTACGGCGAGGTTTTGGCGCGAGGAACACGGTACTGTAGGTAATCCACTGGAAACGTCAATACTGATTGGTTAATCAAATGTCTGACGTCATAAGGTCAAAAGCCGCTCGTGTGACGTCTGACGCGAGCTCCCAAAACAACTGGTCAAATGTTTATGTTCTGTATTTTAATCAGATTGGTTATGTGGCTAAAGTCGTTACAGAAGTCTATTATGGAGAGTATCAAAAATGATACAAACCGATACATTTTGGTGGATTCTGCAGTTAAGAATTTTCTAATAGATCCACTATTTCGTATTAATAAGTACCACAGATATATGAATAATGTGAGTCTCCACTGATAATTCCGAATCACACATTACTCCTAAGTTTCTAGCACTTGTAGAAAGGGGAATGGAAGAAACGCCAACAGTAATGTCTTGAATACCACAACTGTCTCTTCTTGACTTTGGACCCAGGAAAAGTACTTCAGTTTTTTTCGGCGTTGGGTTTGAGTTTGTTGGAATGACCCAATGTTTGATTTAACAGTAACAGTTATAAATCTGGAAAGGCTGAAATTGGGGATGGATCAAATATTGTCATGACGTGTGGATCGTAAAAGTGTCTAAGAAACCCATGTTCAACCTTCCAAAATATCTGGTGTGTAAAAGTAAATAACATCGGATCCACTACTGACTGTAGGTGCACTGTGTCTAAGAAACTCATGTTCACCCTTCCAAGATATCTGGTGTGTAAAGTAAATAACACCGGACCCAATACCGAGTGTAGGCTGACAGTGGTTACGCCAAATTGACGCAATGTAACACCTACAAAACATGTAAGTTGTATGTGCTATTTTAGTAAGATACAATTTCAAGACTAAGCAACAGAGAACACGGTAACATGGAGCTTCTGAATTTAAAGGTTAATTTGTTTAATTTAATTGCATTTTTAAAAAATTAAAAAAGATACATTAACAATTCATCAGACACATACAAATCTCGAACAACAAATTTCAAAATAAAAATCTCCAAATACCAATCTTACAAATCAAATGACAAAATCATTTCTCCAATTTTATCTAACCTGAACATTATGACGACATGGGGCAGCTCGTGGTAGCCTGTTGAACGGCTCTACCAAACGATAAATCAGTAGTTGCACTATACGGTTCTTTGATGGTATACATTCTTTCTTAATTTAAAGATTTATATAATAATTATTAAACTTTTTATATAATTTTAATTTTAAAAAATATACTTATAATTTTGTAATATACAATAATTATATAGTAAAATATAAACCATAGTGATATACACTTATATACCATGACAAAAGAAACCCCAAAGAATTAGATAAACAATATATAGCACGATAATATACAATAGATTACATTTCATGGTTATCGGTGGTAAAATTAACATTAGGGTTATCCTGAGTATCATTAACCGGTGGTATCAATACTTGATACATATCCGTCATCATTAAAAATGTACTCCGACAGGATTCGGATGAGTTTTTCTCGACAAAACACTCATTGCCAATATCTATAGATCTGTAATTATAATATGAAAATGACAAAGTTAATAAAAGACACCAATTGGTTAGGAACAAGTGTATTTTCCATGTTACTCCCCCTTGGATAAGGAATCGGTCCACAACCATCGTACGATTATGTTCATATTTTTTCAGCTAATTGGAATGAAGAGCCATATAGATATTGACCAACTCTACAGCAGTAGAAGTTGATAAGTCAGTTGTAGGTTAGAGAGATGACCAGATTAAATGAAACTTTTAATCCTCTCTCTGTCATCGGGTGCATTATACACATAGTGCTAGATAAGTGATAGACTAATCCTAACTATTAAGGGGGGAGGGGGTTTGGTTCCGATTTCTGCCAACGTTGGAATTACTACGGCAACGACGAGAAAACATCTGTAAATGATTGTCTACAAACTACTACTTCAAAGCAATAGAAGCATCGAAAGCGAAGAAGATTTCAACCGAATATGTGCATTGTTTAGTGATCACTTGTCCTTATATCATTTTAACAGTTGTACACATTATTAAATCGGTTGTTGTGTAGATTTGTCTGATCGATGTATTGTGTGGATCTTGAATCAACAATCGCTAACTATTCACCTGCATGTGTAGTCTTTCCATTTATTGAACCCATCGTCGGGGGTGGGTACGTTTATCATGTTAACATTTTCAAAAATACATCCCAAGCTTGCTAGACTAATTTTTATCGCACATTTCAAGTGAAAATCTGAAATAAGAATAATGATATATATACATGAGACAGCATCCTTGGTGGTGAGGAGGGGGGGGGGAAGCTGGCCGAATGGTAACGGCGTGAGCGTTTTATTATAAGTCTGCCATTGAACCAACTGGCGTGATATCGATTCCCGCGTGCTGGTTTATCTTATCCATGTTTGCTTTCCTATCGGTTTTTGCATAAGATTTACTGTTTAGCGTATCTTTGCTTTAGTGTGTTACGTTTAATTTGCAATGAAACGTCTTCAACATGATGAACGTCTACGTGCTATTCGCACGCTTCAAATGGGTTCTACACAGCGAGCTGTAGCCAACATGCTTAAAGCGTCACAATCTGTGATCAGCAGACTGTGACACCGGTATCAACAAACACACAATGTTGATGATAGACCTCGTTCAGGTCGTCCTAGAGCGGCTACACAAGCCCGGGATCGGGACATTGGTCCACAGGTCCTGCGAAATCGAGGACAAACGGCCAATTAGCTTTCTGTTAACTTGTACCAACTTACAGGAATCCCAAATGATTAGAAATCAGCTACATAACTCGCCAGCACATAGCAAACAGGCGCCAATGGTGTAGGCGGTGCCGAAATTGGGTAAATCGTCGATGGGCGCGTGTAATGTTTCACCGATAGGTGTGCTCGCGTTTGGAGGCGTGTAAATGAGCGTCATGCTAACGTCAACGTCAGACAACATGACAGATTCGGGCACCGATAGTTCTGCCCTTTGCTCAACGTGCAGGTCGGACCTTTGCTCTATAGAGCATGTCTAGGACATGATTCGTCGACGTCAACGTCAACCGACAACACTGCAAGAATTGCACATGTCACTGCAAGAGGAGTAGGTCAGATTGTCCCAAATCGTGATTGGACCGTTGATTAGGAGCATGCCACGACGAATTGCTGAATGTCCGAGGACTGGTGGAGCAATTACTCATTATTAAGACAAAAATCAAAATCGTCCATTTTCACTTCTGACAGTGTATCTATTTGCGAGTGAAGGGTGCCGTCGGATAAGCCGCCCATATGAACTATTTATGTTCATGTGTAGGCCATTGGCCTGTTATCAACATACACTGGTTACCTCTAATAAAAACAGTAGTGCATTTCCGCTGTTTTGTATTGTTTCTGAATATCCCCTACTTTTTTTGAACAGTATATTCTCTGCCACACATCTTGTTGGCTTTATAATCGTCTAGATTGTCTCTGGCGTATTTTATTGTAATTTGCTAGTCGCCAGGACAGCAGCCAACTATATGGTTTCAGGAATAACGGTACAGCAGTTTCTTTAATATATTTTTATATGGTAGCAAGTTACACAATAGTTTACTTTACAATATTTAAAATAAACACGCCATACTCTCAACCCCACTAACGGATCCCACTACATCAAGGTTCTCCTGCCAATCAACAGGGTCTACTGAATCCAGATGGTGTCTCTTGAATCTCAACGGTGTCTCCTAAAGAACCTAATGTGTGTCTGGTCTCTAAAGAATATACATGATGTCTAAACATTTGAGCCGTGGTTTGTTTTCCTGGTATAATTGCCAACATGGGCACTGGCCTTGAGAAATCTGTCACGTGGGGACCTGCCTGGATTTATGAAATGTGAATGAGCAATTACATCTAATGACGCAACTGGTACATCACAAAAGTTCTGAGCAATGAAAAAGTTAACCTTCATGGCTGTAGGACCTCATATCCTGTTATTCTCACGGTATTGGAAACATGTTAACTGAGTTTCGTCTTACTTGTTCATGAATATTTTGTCGAGGTCTTAATATTGTTATAATTATTCGTAGAGAGAAAAAGGCCACATATATACGGTTGTGCTAACATATCTGTAGAATTTAAAATGCATGAAGACCAGGTAAAATAACTTACATTCATTGTTCTGGCAAAAATAAAAGTAGTTTGTAACATAAGCATTAGCTGAAGGAAAAATTCTGTTAAATTCCTGCGAGAGACATTTGCTCATGGCACCTCGTATACAGGTAATCAGCGATACGTATTCTGTCTTATTGCTGAAAATGTAAATGTTTATATCATTATGCTAGGAGTAATGATATGTGTGAACGTTTTGGGGTTATCATATGGAATGGTTGTCAGTGGTGAAGGACAAATGGGGCCAGTGTATAGTCGTTCGAGTAGGACGAAAAACCGAGGTCCCGTTTACGATATACGAGTAGGCCGTAGGGGCGCTGTTCCGGCAGCATGTCCCTCATAGTACACTGTATAGCGGTATTATATGCCCGTCTTTATCGGCCCAGTTCGGAGTAGAGTAATAAGGCGTTACACCCCATCTCATATTTACGATTCTAATGATATAGATAATTGTAATCAAGCTATACAAAGTTAGGACAATCGTGTGCTACAGTAAGTTTGAACGCCCAACACGAATGTTTACTACAGTGTTTTAACTTCCAATTGGTCGAGTCTTTGAAACGAAATAGTTTTAAGTTTAATGGATTATCTGGTCAGGTTAAATATATTGTACTCTCTAATTTCCATTTTAATTCAGCATTAAGGTAAGATAGTCTATTGTAATACACAGCATTAAGGCAAGATAGTTTATTGGAAGGTCCAGCATTAAGGTGGGATAGTCTATTGAAAGGTCCAGCATTAAGGTGGGATAGTCTATTGGAAGGTCCAGCATTAAGGTGGGATAGTCTATTGAAAGGTCCAGTATTAAGGTGGGATAGTCTATTGGAAGGTCCAGCATTAAGGTGGGATAGTCTATTGAAAGGTCCAGTATTAAGGTGGGATAGTCTATTGGAAGGTCCAGCATTAAGGTGGGATAGTCTATTGAAAGGTCCAGTATTAAGGTGGGATAGTCTATTGAAAGGTCCAGCATTAGGGTAGGATAGTCTATTGTAATATACAGCATTAAGGTAGGATAGTCTATTGAAAGAGCCAGCATTAAGGTGGGATAGTCTATTGTAATATCCAGCATTAGGGTGGGATAGTCTATTGTAAGAACCAGCATTAAGGTAGGTTAGTCCATTGAAAGAGCCAGCATTAAGGCAGGATAATCTATTGGAAGAGCCAGCCAGTCTGCTTCACTTATAAACACTGGGGGTGGGGGTGGGGGCGGGGGGGGGGGGCGTTTAATTGAGCCAACTCACCAACGAGGGTTAACTCGAATTTTTCTTTTTTTAGTATGAGTTATTTTTATACTGACGAGATTATACTGTGCAGTAACGTTTTCGTTCTGTATTGAACTTAACTTTAACCCTTGAAGCCATCGATATAAAATGAAATGAAATTGGGATTTACCTATAGGCAAATGAAGACGGACAACGACGCTACGGCCTACTATCATATCGAATTCCAACTGTACAGTAGATCCCGGTGTTCCGTCCCATCCGAACTGCTATGCGTTATCCCTCTTCTCTCTGTCTTGCACAAGGGGGACCACGCCTGAAAATCCCGATGAACTTTTTCGGCCACTCCCCATTCGATATAACTTCATAATAGCGTCTACATACATGTACCTGGTTGGATTAAACTGACGCACAATAATAAAACCGTAACTTAACTTGAATTATTGGATCATTCGATGTTACTTTATATTGAAACAAAACCATGGGATATGTACTTTAAATACATATGTGATATAATGATATAGACATATGTGATATCACAATTAATGCTTTGCATCAATAAAATTAAATCACAATGTCATCGTATTAATTCATAATAAAAATTGACGTCAAACAGGATGTTGGATTTCTCTGTTTAAAAAGCTCAATGTGTATGTATATACGCCAAAATTGCCCAAAATGACGATAGAGACCATGTATTTCTCAAAAAATTTCAAGCCGAGGGGGGTGGGGGAAATACATTTTCTCAGGAACCTGCATGTACGTTAATTTATACCATATACTACAAATATACCACGAACGTTAACTATACCATGTACTTTATATACATCATGTATTTTAAATATACCATGCACGTTATATATACCATGTACGTTAAATATACTATGTACGTTAACTCTACCATGTACGTTAAATATACAACGTGCGTTAAGAATACCACGTATGTTAAATATACCATGTACATTAAATGTACCATGTACGTTAAATATACCATGTACGTTAAGTATACCATGTACGTTAAGTTTAACACGTATGTTAAATATACCATGTACGTTAAATATACCGTGTACTTTAAATATACCATGCACATTAAACATACCATGTATGTTTAATATACTATGTACTTTAAATATACCATATACTTTAAATATACCACGTACGTTAAATATACCATGTACTTTAAACATACTCTATACGTTAAATATGCCATGTACTTTAAACATATCATGTACGTTAAATATACCACGTACGTTAAATATACCATGTACGTTTAAGTATACCATGTATGTTAAATATACCATGAACTTTAAATATACGACATTTAACAGTGTCGCAGATTTGTATAAAGTAACATACATCTGAGTCATACCTACAATTGTTTGGTTTCAGTGTTTGAAATTACTTGTTTACGAAATCCTCATTAGTTTCTTTAAACCTTGAGAATATAATAGTAACTATGCAATTATAAAATAACAAATAACACACACACTTATTCATTTTGTAATTTAATAGAAAGGCTTTAAAATAAAATCTATTTAAGGAGAGGCGGTCATTCAAGATCATAAACAAACATAATATACCTGCATTAAAATACAGGACAACATTGGCTTACCTTCTTGGTCATATGAAAACAACATGCACAATACAATACATTAACACCATTGTTCGGTAAAGCATTTCATATAAAAGATCAATGAATTATACAAATAAAAAGTCTTTGAATAATAAAAACGAATTAAAATCCTAAAATAAAAGTGGCAATTAGTAAGACGTAAAAGATAGTTAGGAAATTTACAGCTTTAATTAATAAATCTTCCCGTTGACATACGAATTGCAGGATTTCTTATATATGGGTTCCCAGAAAAGTATTTATCGGGTGGTTATTTCCAATAAAAGTATGGCAATTTTGGTATATATGGAAAGTAGAGATATCCAATCTTACTAGAAAAATACTGGATTCCCCGAAAACACTCATGGAGCGTATACAGGACAAAAATGTAAGGGTTCCCCTATTCAACAGCCCGACGATTAAGAATTTCTGCACGCGTGATGTCAAAGGTCACACGCGAACATTGAGCGCTTGATGTACAAGTTGATAAATTTTATGAAGAGTTAGACGTACAACACTTTCTGAGATAAAAATGACGGAAAAAGACGCGGGTAGTGGATAATCCGAGAATTTAATTAGGATTCGATATTTGTAATAAATAGTAAGCGATTAAAGACAACATCGTCTTATGTATGCAATGAATTCTCCGCTGATTTCCAAGACGTGACGTAAACCTGACCTGGTTTGATCGAATTTTAATAGCAGGGCATTCCTTCGCAATTACAATGTTTGAGAAGGATTTGAAGTATAACTATGACAAATTAATTAATTTGAATATGTTTTTAGTCCATATATACCATTAAATCACCCAGTTTGTACGCGGGAACCCATCTTTAAACAGACACTGCACGAATGATAATGATACCAATTAAATCCTGGGGGATTGGATGGCCGAATGTTTAGCACGTGCGTGCTGTATCATAAGGTCTGTCATTGAGTCAACTGGCGTGGTTTCGAATCCCCGGTTGTACTCGACAAGGAATAGGGTGACCTGTCCAACCTCGTGGATTTTCTCCGGGTCCTCCGGTTTCCTCTCACTGCTAAAGACCCCTACGCTCAAGCAAATTATAGAAATAAAATTGAACCATGTGTTAGTCCCGAAATGACCTAGTTTGTGTCGAGTGGACGTTAAACCCTAATTCTCTCTCTCTCTCCAATTAAAACCCATTCCATAATTAACAAGCCAACAGTGAGGCTGATGTCCACCGCCGAAATCAAAAAATAAATAGATGACACATATTAATTAATAGCACATTTATTTTTTTCAAAAGTATCAAGCAATCAAACTGATTATCAACTATACACTAAGATCGATCACTCTCTATCGTGCCCCAAAGCATCAACCAATCAAATTGCTTATCTCTGCATACCCTAAGCAGAAAATGCTCATCTTCGAACTCCATCAAGGCATTGACCTAATGAACACTTACACCACGTGTGAACATTCTAGCTAATTCGAAAGAGAGTTATTGTGTCCCAAAATGTGTGACGGACAGACAGACGGACGGATGGACAATCAGACAGACTGTTACACAATTGAGGAAATATCACTTAAAATCCTCCATACATTGAAATCAATTAGCAATCTTATCAGATGATCAAACATGGCACTAGCTTGACACGACTAACGCAAGGCCTTTGTCTGGTAAAGCAATCTGTACCGAAGACTTGATCGGGCAATGGCCAGATGTGTAATCTTTTGACATCCTTCGTCTAGAAGGGTTTACAAACCCAGAATACAAACGAATCGACGAAGAGGCGGCTAGGCGAGACGGAACGAGTGAGGGCGTCTTGGAGTTGGCACATTTGTAGCTACACTACACGGTTCTTTGATGATATACATTCTTCCTTGTAATTTAAAGATTTATATAATAATTATCAAACTCTTTATATAATTTTAATTTTAAACAATATACTTATAATTTTGTAATATACCATGACAAAAACATATACCATGACAAAAACATATACCATGACAAAACATATACCATGACAAAAACATGTACCATGACAAAACATATACCATGACAAAAAACATATACCATGACAAAACATATACCATGACAAAAACATGTACCATGACAAAACATATACCATGACAAAAACATATACCATGACAAAACATATACCATGACAAAACATGTACCATGACAAAACAGATACCATGACAAAAACATATACCATGACAAAACATATACCATGACAAAACATATACCATGACAAAACATATACCATGACCAAAAATATACCATGACATAACAGATACCACGACAAAAGAAACCCCAAAGAATTAGATAACAATATATTGTAAAACATATAGCACGATAATATACAATAGATTACATTATATAATATATAATGACAATAAATTATATATCCAAATATATATCATTATAATATACAATAGACTATCCAAACAATATATCATGATAATAGATAGTAAAATATATTTCATGATAAAATGCAATAGATTTACTAATGAAATATTTCATGATAATATACAATAGATTTACTAATTAGATAGGAAAATATATTCCATGACCAAATACACCTATTACAAGGCCAACCATGAACAAGATAACGTTATTATTATTTATGTTGACACTATTATTAGGGTTATCGGTGGTAACATTAACAGTAGAACAAACCGGTGGTATTAATACTTGATTCATATCCGTCATTATTTCAAATGTACTCCGACAGGATTCGGATGAGATTTTCTCGACAAAACACTCATTGCCAATTTCTATAGATCTGTAATTATAATATGAGAATGACGAAGTTAATAAAAGACACCAATTGGTTTGGAACAAGTGTATTTCCCATAGTTACTCCCCCTTGGATAAGGAATTGTTCCACAATCATCGTACGATTATGTTCATATTTTTTCAGCGTATTGGAATGAAGAGCCATATAGATATTGACCAACTCTACAGCAGTAGAAGTTGATAAGTCAGTTGTAGGTTAGAGAGATGACCAGATTAAATGAAACTTTTAAACCTCTCTCTGTCATCAAGTACATCATCCACATAGTGCTAGATAAGTGATAGACTAATCCTAACTATTAAGGGGAGGGGGGGATGGGTTCCGATTTCTGCCAACGTTGGAATTACTACGGCAACGACGAGAAAACATCTGTAAAGGAGTGTCTACAAACTACTACTTCAAAGCAATAGAAGCATCGAAAGCGAAGAAGATTTCAACCGAATATTGGTATAATTGGACTGAATCATGTGCATTGTTTAATAATCACTTGTCCTTATAACATTTTAACAGTTGTATACATTATTAAATCGGTTGTTGTGTAGATTTGTCTGATGTATTGTATGCATCTTGAATCAATAATCGCTAACTATTTACCTGCATGCGTAGTCTTTCCATTTATTGAACCCATCGTCGAGGGTGGGTACGTTTATCATGTTAACATTTTCAAGAATACATCCCAAGCTTGCTCGACTAATTTCTATCGCACATTTCAAGTGAAAATCTGAAATAAGAATAATGATATATATACAGTAGACAGCATCCTTGGTGGGGAGGGGGGCGAATGGTTAGCGCGTGAGCGTTGTATTATAAGGTCTGCCATTGAGCCAACTGGCGTGATTTCGATTCCTGCGTGCTGGTTTATCTTATCCATGTTTGCTTTCCTATCGGTTCTTGTATAAGATTTACTGTTTAGCGTATCTTTGCTTTAGTGTGTTAAGTTTAATTTGCAATGAAACGTCTTCAACATGATGAACGTCTACGTGCTATTGGCACATGCTTAATGTGTCACAGTCTGTGATCAGCAGACTGTGACACCGGTATCAACAAACAAACAATGTTGATGATAGACCTCGTTCAGATCGTCCTAGAGCCGCTACACAAGCCCAGGATCGAGACATTGGTACACAGGTCCTGCAAAATCGAGGACAAACGGCCAATTAGCTTTCTGTAAACTTGTGCCAACTTTGAGGAATTCGAGTTACTCCCAAATGATTAGAAATCAGCTACATAACTCGCCAGCACATAGTAAACAGGCACCAATGGTGTAGGTAGTGTCAAAATTGGGGTAATCGTCGATGGACGCGTGTAATGTTTCACCGATAGGCGTGCTCGCGTTTGGAGGCGTGTAAATGAGCGTCATGCTAACGTTAACGTCAGACAGATTCGGGCGTGGGTCTGTTATGGGGTGGGGAGGAATCACCATGACTGGCAGAACGGACTTGCATATTGTTCAAGGAAGGGTCACTGGCGTGTACTACCGTTACCACATGCTGGCGCCGATAGTTCTGCCCTTTGCTCAACGTGCAGGTCGACTTTTCATCTTTCAAGATGATAATGCCCGTGCCCACCGCGCTCGTGTCGCGAATGATCGTGTTGTGAATTTGGAACAAATATTTCGTCGAGGTCTTAATATTGTTATAATTATTCGTAGAGAGAGAAAGGCCACATATATACGGTTGTGCTAACATATCTGTAGAATTTAAAATGCATGAAGACCAGGTAAAATAACTTACATTCATTGTTCTGGCAAAAATACAAGTAGTTTGTAACATAAGCTTTCGCTGAAGGAAAAATGCTATTAAATTCCTCCGAGAGACATTTGCTCATGGCACCTCGAATACAGGTCATCAGCGATACGTATTCTGTCTTATTGCTGAAAATGTAAATGTTTATATCATTATGCTAGGTTTAATGATATGTGTGAACGTGTTGGGGTTATCATATGGAATGTTTGTCAGTGGTGAAGGACGGGTAGGGCCAGTGTATAGTCGTTCGAGTAGGACGAAAAACCGAGGTCCCGTTTACGATATACGAGTAGGCCGTAGGGGCGCTATCCAGGCAGCATGTCCCTCATAGTACACTGTATAGCGGTAGTATATGCCAGTCTTCATCAGCCGAGTTCGGAGCAGAGTAATAAGGCGTTAAACCCCATTTCATTTCATATTTACGATTCTTATAGATAATTGTAATCAAGCGATACAAAGTTAAGACAATCATGTGCTACAGTAAGTTTGAACGCCCAACACGAATGTTTACTACAGTGTTTTAACTTCCAATTGGTCGAGTCTTTGAAACGAAATAGTTTTAAGTTTAATGGATTATCTGGTCAGGTTAAATATATTGTACTCTCTGATTTCCATTTTAATTCAGCATTAAGGTAAGATAGTCTATTGTAATATACAGCATTAAGGCAGGATAGTCCATTGTAAGAATCAGCATTAAGGTAGGTTAGTCCATTGAAAGAGCCAGCATTAAGGCAGGATAATCTATTGAAAGAGCCAGCTTCACTTATAAACACTGGGGGTGGGGAGGGGCGTTTAATTGAGCCAACTCACCAACGAGGGTTAGTCGTAGGGTCTTTTCAGCCCAGTTGATGCAGAACAGTAGGACGTTAAACCCCATTTTTTTCATTTAATAGATATTAAAGGATATAATACTAAACTTATTAAAGAATTGTAAACAGATCCTTAGACGAGAAACCCAATTCCATTCTCCCACTGCTGAGCTGGAAAAAACTATGGAAGCTTAATTACCTACACACCATCGAAGCATTCAAGGTAATAGGAGTCAAAATTTGTTGACGTGATTTATTAACGTCAGTGAATACGGGATATTCAGTCATACATTGGTTGGTGTCATTAATATAACTTGTACACCCTTTGAATAGATCTTCCTTTTTTGCGTTGACTACGTTGGTTACGCCTGCAATGGAAATTTAAATCCCTATTTCATTATTGGAAAGCTCAGAGAGCCTTTTTTAGGGCAAGGTAAAGTGACAAAAATTGTGACAATACCTGAAATGGTGGATCCTCAAACGGACATTCATGACAAACGATAATTGTTTGTTTTTGTTGGTGGGTCCTCAGAAAATATCCGATAAAAATTAATTATTCGTAAACCAACAGATCGGTTGCAAATTGTCACTTTAAACATAAAATAATGGAGCGGTCGAACATGCCAGATATAAAGTATGTAATATAACCAAGCAAATGTGGGGGGGGGGGGGGTGCTGGCCGAATGGTTTATATAGGGGCTAAATCGCTAATATTTGGCAGATAGAAATGGACACAAATGGGTCGGAAATGCAAATAATAATATAATATGAATGTATGAAGTCTCAATCGAATGACAATCTCTAGCGTCTGGTTATTCCAGTCTGAATCAATATGATTTATTGCGTGTGCTCTCCAGATAAGAATATGGCGTAACCGTCTGACATGACTTTTGAAATATGTCTAGCCTCGTTCTCCGAGTCCTTTGTTACAATTGGCACTGAAATGCATTATGGTACACGATAT
This sequence comes from Patella vulgata, assembly GCF_932274485.2. Taxonomy (NCBI): domain Eukaryota; kingdom Metazoa; phylum Mollusca; class Gastropoda; family Patellidae; genus Patella; species Patella vulgata. Next base: position 6,297,563 of record NC_065884.2, read on the forward strand.
CGGAAGCCCATCTTTTCTCGGTAAGATCACAACATCAATGTTGATTTAAATTGAGAAATAAGTCGTGTTTTCAGTGTCAAAGTCTCTGAATGATATTGCGTTAGAGAATTAGCTACTTTAAATAGATTTTAGGTTAAAAAAAACGTACCTATAATTGAGCCAAACAGGAGAACTTTCAGAGACATTTTCTGATCAGAGATCTGGTATATTCTGTAACTCAGTACGCACCTGAAATATATACAAGACGTCAATACGGGCTGATATATTTATAATATTTGATCAGATACTGTACCATATATATATATATATATAAACACCGCCCAATTATATAATATAGGTGATTCATTGGTTTTCTTCTTTCACCTTAAAACTGCTTCAATTTGATGGGCGTTAACTTGTTGAGAGATCCGGGTCGTAGATTCACTTGGGATGGTTATCAGAGCGTACAAATCTCTTGCTTGTATTTTTCTTTTTTTAGTATGAGTTATTTTTATTCTGACGAGATTATACTGTGCAGTAACGTTTTCGTTCTGTATTGAACTTAACTTTAACCCTTGAAGCCATCGATATAAAATGAAATGAAATTGGGATTAACCTAGGCAAATGAAGACGGACAACGGCGCTACGACCTACTATCATATCGAATTCCAACTGTACAGTAGATCCCGGTGTTCCGTCCCATCCGAACTGCTATGCGTTATCCCTCTTCTCTCTGTCTTGCACAAGGGGCAACCACGCCTGAAAATCCCGATGAACTTTTTCGGCCACTCCCCATTCGATATAACTTCATAATAGCGTCTACATACATATGTACATGGGTGGATTAAACTGACGCACAATAATAAAATCGTAACTTAACTAGAATCATTGGATCATTCGATGTTTATTTAAACAAAACCATGGGAGATGTACTTTAAATATACCATGTACGTTATATATACAAGAGTAGGCGATAGTGCCGCTGCCCGGGCAAAATTTCCCTCATAGCACACTGTATGGCGTATGCCCGTCTTCATTAGCCCAGTTTAGGAGCAGACCAGTAGGACGTTAAACCCCATTTCATTTCATTTCATTTATATATACCATGTACTTTATATATACCATGTCAGGGGCGGATCAAGGGGGGGGGGGGGGCTCGTGCTCAGCTACATAAATTGTAAAACAACCTTTTTATGGGAAAAGTGTCATAATTGTGCTTTATTCTTTATCATCAGACGGTGCGACAGGATGGGCACTCAAAGCGCGAGATAATGATATAGACATATGTGATATCACAATTAATGCTTTGCATCAATAAAATTGAATCACAATGTCATCGTATTAATTCATAATAAAAATTGACGTCAAACAGGATGTTGGATTTCTCTGTTTATAAAGCTCAATGTGTATGTATATACGCCAAAATGACGATAAAGACTATGTTTTTCTCAAAAAATTTCAAGCCGAGGGAGGGGGGGATACATTATATACCATGCACGTTATATATACCATGTACATTTAATATACCAGGTACGTTAAATATACCGTGTAGTTTAAATATACCATGTAGTTTAAATGTACCATGTACGTTAAATATACCACGTACGTTAAATATACCATGTGCGTTAAATATACCATTGTGCGTTAAATATACCATGTACTTTAAATATACCATGCACTTTAAATATACCATGTACGTTAAATATACCATATACTTTAAATATACCATGTACGTTAAATATATCATGTATGTTAAATATACGACTTTTAACAGTGTCGCAGATTTGTATAAAGTAACATACATCTGAGTCATACCTACATTTGTTTGGTTTCAATGTTTGAAATTAGTATCTTACATAATACATCCGTGCCTTATTGATTTCTTTATTTTTTTACGAAATTATCTAATGATAGGTTTCATTGGTTTCATAGGAATATAAAAGTAACCATGCAATTATAAAATAACAAATAACACACACTTTTTCATTTTCTAATTTAATAGAAAACGGTCAGTCAAGATCATAAACAAAAATATATACCCGCATTAAAGTTTATGTTAACAACTAAAAATACAGGACACCATTGCCGTTCAACTAGGGGGGGATCACGTGGCTAAGTGGGTAAGACGTTGGCTCGCTAGCCTGGAGGTCGGGTGTTCGATCCCTGCATTGGCCGAGAAAGTTCATCCAGATTTTCCGGTGTGGTTTCCCCGTGTCAGTGATGCAGTATGGGGTCCTGACAATGACAGCTGTCTAGTCGTTCGGATGGGACGAAAAACCGAGGTCCCGTGTACACATTGGCGTGCACGTAAAAGATCCCTTGGCAGTTGGATTTCGTTGAAGAGTAGGCCGTAGCGCCGTGGCCCGGGCAAAATTTCCCTCATAGCACACTGTATGGCGTATGCCCGTCTTCATTAGCCCAGGTTAGGAGCAGAACAGTAGGACGTTAAACCCCACTTCATTTCATTTCCTTTCAACTAGTATTTTCATTTTTTTCTCTATTAAAAGCTTTAAAATAAAATCTATTTACGGAAAGGCGGTCATTAATATAAATATATACTATACCTGCATTAAAATACATGTTAACAAAGAAAAATACACGACACCATATTATTCTTAGTCATATGAAAATAACATGCACAATATAATATATAAACACCATGCTTCAGTGAAGCCTTTCAGATAAACCCATATTTTCTCTCTCTCTCTCTCTCAGTTTACCAGTAAGGATCGTCATCCAGGTCCGGGTTTTCGAGTGCGTTTGCGCCGGCTACATGGAAACGGTCAATTTAAATTTACATTAGACTAACCTCTGCGCCAGGGAAAACACCGCAAAAGCGCGTACATTGAACACGATCCTTGCAGTAATTGTACTAAGTGCATTCGCTGGTAATGTTATCACGAGATTCTATTCATCGCTTATAATTACCGTATCTGATGAACATTAGGTCACGATGACCCTTATATTATTGCATGTCCTGGTTTGTCTCTATTTTGTCAAGGTCAAGTCAACATCACACCTGTATAATATTTACGTGTTCATCCAGGCGATATACCTGTGTTAGGTCAAGGTTACGTATATTGAAAGCATAGACTAGCATAGGCTTATGTTGACAGTAAAATTCCCAACAGAGGCGCAGAGAGAGAGAGAGAGAGAGAGAGAGAGAGAGGTTACCAAATTCTTTTTAAGAGATTGTTGAATAACTTTGGTTTAAGTGGACTAGCCAGCCATACCTTGAAAACCGTACACATACAGTTGTTATCAAAGGTTCCCGGTTTTAAAGTATGGCGTGTACTACATACACAACATCTTTAGGAAATGTCATTCGTAGATCTTTCGCGCACAGAGAGAGAGAGAGAGAGAGACTAGGTCATTTCGGGACTAATATTTTGAACATAAAATTTGTGAATATTGAGATAAAATAAACGGTCAACGAGAACTTTAGTACTCCAGTTAGTAAAATCTCCGCCTGAGACATATTCCATTTTTGCAATAATATGTGATGCGAGGTGAATTGTGGCAGGGGAGTTAATTAGTTCTCAATATAAACTGTTTTCCTCTGCAAATCAATATCTAAAACCTTTTTTAAATTATTATTAAAGTTGTTTTAGCCCTCTTCTGGTCGAAGCGTTTGTAGATCAGTATAATTCCTTACTTTAATAGTATAGTTGTCAACAAGTAGCCTACGTTCAAGCTCCATTCTAAGGCGACAGACTGTACAAATGTTCTGCCAATTCATACAGCAGAGGCGAAATGGACGCTCAGTGTTATGGCCTGTAATTTGTTGGCATTCATTGTGGGTGGGGTTGTTGATGGCGTCCTAGATTTAGACCCCGCTCCACCCCCATTCTCAGCTTCTAGATCCGCTACCGTTTGGGAAGCTACCACGAGATAAATAATGTGGCTAGTAATATTTATGACAGTGACATCATTTAAGGCTGGTGAAATCTGGTGTTTGATTCTTACTCCTTGTTTTGGCTTTCGTGGTAGGGCCCATCGGTAGGATTCAAGCCAACAAGAATTCCAAAACGTATTAGCCTATATTTTAGATGCATTATGAGATAACCTTAGCGAATAATTACATAGTAATAAAGGTGCACAATGCTCGTTTCACTAAAATAAAAGCGTACATAACTTTTTCCAACCAAAAGATTAGTCGACGTTTACGCCCGCTTTTAGAAGAGATATATATATATATATATATATATATATATATATATATATATATATATATATATATATATATTTAGATGCTTGGTTTTCAGAAGATGTAAGGGCTTATTAAAACCATTGCTTAAAGCTACAATTTAATATTTTCTAAGAAAGTCAAAACATAATTATGCCTATGTCTTTTGCTCAATAGGTTGTCAACTCACTATTATACGATCATAGATATCATTCTTACACTCAAAAGTATTTCACACCGGAAATAATAACACAATTACCTCCTAATTACCTCCCTTGTTTTTCTACTCCCTACATGGAATAGCTATCTCCAAACGTTTGAATTTTAAGTTAAAAATGATATTTTTGCCAATTTCTCAACTGGCAATAGTGAATTATAGGATTAATAAGATTATTCTTTAACAAGGTAGGACTGTTTATACATAGCATCGATTTTAAGGCTTTATTTTAATACATTTTAAAAATATAACTTAAAAATATGAAATTGTAGCTTTAATTTAAACCAATTCAAAACGAATAAGCAGGGGCAATTAACCTGGTGCCTAATGCGAAATGAAATCCCAATTTTGAGCTTCAAATAACTTTCCGAGATTTAACATATCGAGTATGTTCAACTACGAGAAAGGTGCCCGACACTAGTGTCCATCACCCTTTGCGGCTAAATATCAAAATATATTGATAACTTCTCTAGAAATCGCTAGTAATAAGGACTCTTCTAAAGATGAACCTCAAGAGCAGATAACGTTATTATAGACGTTGCTGAAAGGCGACAACTCTTCCAATATCAATACCGGCCATACCCCATGTTTTACAATAGAAAGAAGATGGTGGTAATTCTACTGTTTTAACTTCTCTAGAAATCGCTAGTAATGATAATGACGCTTCTAGCGATGACTCTCAAAAGCAGATGCCGTTATTATTGACTGGCGACTCTTCCATTAATATCAATACCGGCCATATCCTATGTTTTACAATAGAAAGAAGATGGTTGTAATTTATGGATAAGAATTGTGCTTATTGTACAGATCTCTCAGCATTGTTCTGAAAACAACTTTATTCGCGCTTATCTCTTTGCTCAGAGATATTTAAAGAAAAAAATAAACAATGATTTTTCACAATGCCAGTATTATATTACACAATTTGTCTTGAGCGATGATGACTCTTCCTTTACAATTGTGGAATGGTATCACAAACTCCATCATGTGCTACTTCCACCTGGATATTTTGCCTATAATAAATAAGACAACGGTGATTAACAACATGTAAATAACTTAATTAAATCAACCAGTCCATAATATCATGTACAACGTATTGGACGTTAAATGTGTAAAAAAAACCACCAACAACAATCATCAGAAACCTTATGAAATACATATATTCTAACTAAACACGAAGCCGCTGTGGCTCAGTGAGTCAGGCGTTGGCATCCTTCGTATTTTCCGGCCTAGTTCCCCCTTGTCAATGGTGCAAGCCATTTGGCGTGCACGGAAAAGAAAAAGAACAGGACACTGCATGGCGTTTACCCGTCTTCATTAGCAAAACCGGAGCAGGAAATTAGGACATTTCATTTCATGTCTGACTAAACACTTTTAATGTTTCCTGTACAATATGTCAAGCCTTCAAATGGCCCTTCCTTACAGGACTCGGAAGGTTCGCGAAATAAATATTATGCGCATTAAGGCCAAGTCTTCTGGGTGCGAGATTGACAATTACAATATTAAAGGACAATATCACATATGTGATAGAACTGGTTAAACACATTCCAAATATAATTTTAACACAAAGGCCACTGCTACAATAGATGCGTTATGAAGCATTCATGAAAGGGAAGTGACGAACGCAAAAGGAAAACACGAGTTATCCTTCTACTGTATATAACTGACTGAAGTGACGAGTGATAACAGATTCACGGGCAAATTTTTGCTCACTAACAATTCCTTCGAAGACCAAAAGTATATGAGACTGAGGGAGGATATCTGACAATTCAAAAAATAATTGACTCTCACGAGAAAAATAGAAAAAGTCCGTGCATTACCATGTTTTTATTACCATGTTTGAAAGTTTCACAACGCATCTATCGTAGCAATGATCTCTGTATTAAAATTATATTTGGAACGTATTTAACCAGTTTTATCACATATGTGATACTGACTGACACCAATATTGTCCTTTAACTTGTCAAAATGAAAACAAGATGCATATAAAAGGCAAGATAGTGGGTAGTTCGGAAATTGTATCCCTTGGTCCGAGGATTTGGAATGCCTCCATGATCCAAACTTTTTGGGGATATAATAAAACAAAACGTCTCAGTACGGCTGCTAAAGTTGCAACATCAGCAAGGTTCAAAAACACAACATCTCTCGGCATCTGCTAAAGTTGCAACATTAGCAGGATTAAAAAACGTCTCGGTACGGCGGTTAAAGTTGCAGCATCAGCAGGATTAAAAAAAAAACGTCTCGGTACAGTTGCTAAACTTGCCAATATAAGCAGGGTTAACAAAAAAAAAACAAAAAAAAAACGTCCCGGTACGGCGGTTTCAAAAACAAGAACTAAACAAAAGTCAAGGCCGAAATTGACAGCGGCAACTTGAACTATTGCTTGGAGCCCAGTCGAAACCTTTCTCAGTACTAAACAATAATTGTATTGCACAGGATTGTGGCCTGTGTATTAAATGAAATGAAATGAAATGGGGTTTAACGTCCTATGGTTCTGCTCCTAAAGTGGGCTTATGAAGACGGGCATACGCCATATAGTGTGTTATGAGGGAAATTTTGCCCTGGCAGCGGCACTATGGCCTACTCTTATATCGAATTCAAACTGCCAAGGGATCTTTTACGTGCACGCCAATGTATACACGGGACCTATCCGAACGACCACAAAGCTGTTCCTCTCAAGCCCTCCTTCCTGCACCACTGATAAGGGCAAACTTTCTCAGCCACGCGACCTCCAAGGTCCCGTGTATACATTGTATATATTTGTCAATATATAACTGACAAATTGGACGACAAACAGATTACAACAAAATTATCTAGTTTATTGTTTTGTTTAATGATTGGGATAAAAAAAAAATGAAAAAAACGTACATGCAGGTCAGAGATTTCATGGTACAGAAGTTACTGTAGGTTACACCATTATCACCACAGACTGGCATCCAAATGAATTGACAAGCACGAAGACATGGATCCTCCGCTGTTGGAGCACACCAACACCCTGTTTAATAAATATCATCGGAGCATAAATAAAGGAACAAATAATAAGACATGGATCATCTGTTATTGGACAACACAGACTGCCTGGTTAATAAATCAACAATTAATCAGTGTCCCAATGAAGGAAATGCAGAGTTATGAAAGTTATGGGATACTCGCTCGCGCGAACTGTCATGTTAAACGGAGAATGTTTGGACATACGGTAACGTCATGTTAACCGGAGAATGTTTGGACATACGGTTACGTCATGTTAAACGGGGAATGTTTGCACGTTAAGGTCATATTAAACGGTGAATGTTTGGGCATACGGTTATATCATGTTAAACAGAGAATGTTTGGACATACGGTAACGTCATGTTAACCGGAGAATGTTTGGACATACGGTTACGTCATATAAAACGATGAATGTTTGGACATACGGTAACTTCATGTTAACCGGAGAATGTTTGGACATACGGTAACGTCATGTTAACCGGAGAATGTTTGGACATACGGTAACGTCATGTATTAAACGGTGAATGTTTGCACGTTAACGTCATATTAAACGGAGAATGTTTGGACATACGGTAACGTCAAATTAACCGGAGAGTGTTTGGACATACGGTAACGTAATGTTAAACGGCGCATGTTTGGACATACGGTTTCGTCATGTTAAACAGAGAATGTTTGGACATACCGTTACGTCATGTTAAAAATACAATGTTTGGACATACCGTTACGTCATGTTAAAAATACAATGTTTGGACATACAACTTCGTCATATTGAATGGTTAGGCTAATGTTTTGGCCTACGGTTACGTTTATATTAAACGGAAAATGTTTGGACACACGGTTACGCGATTTTAAAAGGGGAATGGTTACGCCATGTTAAACGGATAAAGTTTTGAGATACGTTTAAGTCATGTTACGTAACATCGACAGTGTTTGGGCATACGGTTTATCGTCCATTCGACACCAACAAGCAAATCCCAGCTTAGCCAGAGCGGTGCCCTGGGCCTGACTAGATTATTTCATATCCTTTTGAATGGGTTTCGGCCAATCACAGAGAACGTTGAGGGATTGCAGACTCACCCAGTCTCTGCCCATTGCGCCGCTAGAAGCCTCGACCGATCACCGAGTGGAACTTCACAGAGAAGGTTGAGGGATAGCTCAGTCCCCGACCTCGCGCCGCTAGATCGATTGCCGTGAAACTTTCTTCTGGAATTTGATTTTTTTCTCTTTAGGCCATGAACCGCCGGGCCCCGTAAACCGCCGGGCCCTGGGCCTGGGCGCCTCAGACCCATGCCTAAGCTGGGCTTTGCCAACAAAGTCATTTCGGAACTTGCGCGTTGCGGGGACCCGGAGAAAACCTACGAGGTTGGACAGGCGATCCTACTGTAGGTGGCTAAATGACAGACCTTAGGATACTATGCGCTCACTAACCATTCGGCCTTCCAACCTCCTCTGGTGACAATTGTAAAACAATGGCACGAAATAACCCTATAGTGTAGTCATGTGGAGAATATTCCATATAAATAAGTTTGCTTACCTGCTGTAAAAAGAAGAACGACGGTTAAAATCAGAAGCTTCATGTTGTCTTAGTTCTATCAACAAACTGTTGTCTTATCACGATTAACACCTTACTTCGTTACACTGACCTCGTGATAAAAAATAAACCAGATAATATCGGTTCCAAGATAGGATGTTTAAACAAAACAAAAAAAAAACGCCCTGGTTTTGTCTATGTATAAAAAGTAGAACGGCCGTTAAAATCAGAACCCCCATGTTCTCTTATATTAAAGATGTATTATGTCAGATTTAAACAAAGAGCTGACGATCTCGATTTTATAGTTTAAAAATACATGTAGATAATGAAAAGGGATAGTGTTGAAATTTTCAGTCAAATAACTTTTTTTCTGAGCGAAGTTATGAATGTTTGAAGTATTACGTAGTCTCGATTTTCATGTTATTTCGTTAATAAAACTTGTCTCGATTATCCATTTTTAAATTAAATTATTAAGTGGCGATCGTATTTCACTCTGTTGAAAATCTTAACTATCCGGTGGTCTAGATACCTCTTTATGGGCTTGCCATGTAAATAAATGTATTATTAATAAATTTATATAAAAGATAACAGCTGATAAGCCAAAAGAGAGACCTAGAATGTGCAGATTTGGCTCTTACATACTGCATTTTTAATCTCGTATTGTCCAATACTAAATTAATACATGAGCTTGGCGCAGCTCTTAAAAATCAAATTGAGATAAGATATATTAAGCACATGTGGGTCTTGTATCAATCCTTATTTCATAGTTACTGTGTCAACATTTGAGGAATTACACATAGGCTTGGTAGCTTGGCTTGCATCTAGGGCCTCAAGATGTACCTATAGACTTGGCAGGATGGCGTCTAAGGCCCCAAGATCTTGGGCCCACTATAATATTTCTGACACTGTGATAAACTTTTCTTACACACACATCCGTCATCACCCTCGACTTTGCTCAGTTGTATTTAAATACAGTTTCATCGTCCTCGAAAATCTTAAGGGAGATAAAGGGGTCTGATAAGATATTTCTAAAAAAGATGATAAAATAAACTATTAATGTTCCAGAAAAATTATAAAAAAATTGGTTTATACATTTTCCTGGTCCAACTCAGAAGTGGAAGAGTCTATTGCTTGTCTTCATCGAAATCCTACTCTGTGTGTCTTTACATGTATCTGTTCCAGAAATATAGATAATAAACAGGAGTAAGAATATTGCCTTTGCTGTGTTTTCTTGGTTTATAATAAGTTCCTGTGTGCTAATGGTATCTATATTAAGGATCGAATAACCTGGGATAGAATCACGGAGCAGAACAAGGAACACAATAAAGAAAGAAGTAAAACTTATTTCTTCTTTCAAAATAATACATTATTTTTTAATTTTAATATTTAATTATATAAATTTCCCCGATAAAACACATATAATAAATTTCGGGTTTAAAATGTTGATTTGGTAAATAAATGTTGATTTGGTAAATAAAATGTTGACATAAAAACAAAAATTAGTTTAAAATAATACAAAATGTTTACACTGGAACATAGAAACACAAAATCATCAATAGTGTCCCATATGGTCTTCCATAAATTTGAGCCACCAGTATTTCACAATAGTAGTACTGTAATATCGATATTCGGCCTGCTGTTATCAGTACAGTCTCATGACGAACTAGTTGTATGGGGTTGACAACAGTTACTATTAAAGTAAAGTACTGTTTTGATTAACAAACGCTTGACCAGAAAAGGGCTGAAACATCATGAAGATTTTGGTGTTAACTATCGTTTTACTTTTAACAACGGGTGAGTGATATATATTCGAAGCGTCTGGATGACCCGTCTACCAATATTTTAGACGACTGGATGATCTATCTTCCAATACTTTAGGTGACAAAACGAGAGCGGAGGGCGAAATGAAGTTTAATGTCTACTCGGCACAAACTAGTTCATTTCGGGACTAACATGGTTCAATTTTATTTGAATAATTCGCTTGTGCTTAGGGGATTTTAGCAGTGAGGGGTTGGGGGCGGAGAGGACCTACGAGGTTGGATAGGCGACACCACCCCTTGTCACGTACAAGAGGGGAATAGAAACCACACAAGATGACTCAGTGACCTTACGATCAAACGCTCGCGCGTAAACCATTCGGCGACCTGGATACCAATGCCCCCCCTCCCCCACGGCCGAGCCCGATGCAAAGACCTATCCTCCAAATCTGTATAAGAGAGAGAGAGAGAGAGAAATGGGGTTTAACGTCCACTCGACACAAACTAGGTCATTTCGGGACTAACATATGGTTTAATTTTATTTCAATAATTCGCTTGCGCGTAGGGGTCTTTAGCAGTGGGAGGAAACCGGAGGACCCGGAGAAAACCCACGAGGTTGGACAGGCAACCCTACTCCTTGTCACGTACAACCGGGGAATCGAAACCCCGCCAGTTGACTCAATGACAGACCGTATGATACAGCGCGCGCGTGCTAACCATTCGGCCATCCAACCCCCCATATGTATAAGACCTGAACTCTGTGATAGTGCCAGCGATACAGGTGGATCGAGTGCTGACATGATTCTTGTATCTACACAAATATTCCCGGTTAATATATTTCACTGAAATTCATTTCCCGAATAGTATCACGGAACATTCCGGTTTGTCGAAAAATTCTTTGGCTGAATGGGTAAGACGTTGGCTCGCTAACCTGGCCCCGTGTTCACAAAGCATTCTCAGACTTAAGTTGAGAATTTACTCAAAATTGTTCGCCTTAATTTAACTAAAATATAGCCCTTTATAATAATTTTGTTGTTTTAATGTATCAAATACATCAATAAGAAACTATATGCAAAGTTTTGTGTTTCTGGATCAAAGATATTTCTCATAAACTGATTGAAAGTTGAGCAAATTCTCAACTTAAGTCTGAGAATGCTTTGTGAACTCGGGGCCAGGATGTTTCGTGTTCGATCCCTATGTTGACTGAGAAAGTACATCGGGATTTGTGGTGCAAGACAAAGATTCTGGCGAGTGACCATGGACGCAGATCAAGGTGGGGACACCAGGACGCGTCCCCACCAGTATTTGTAGTGGTGGGGATATGATATACTGTGTCCCCACCACTTATTTTCCATGTTTTGCTTACTGTTAATTTTTTTTAAAATTGAAACAATTCCAGAGCTTTTATTGACATTTCAGAAAGTGTAGAGTTGGTCCCAGGCACTTGAGGTCAGGGTCCTACAGCTGCACCCGGTGATTGATTTTTATTTAACAGGGAATAAGTGATAATTCATATTATAACAGTAAATAATTAAAATATTCCATAGGGATTATAATAATATGTATATCATGTAGGTGTGCATATCTGATATGCTGAGTATTAAAAAAGGGTTAAGGAATAACTGAGATTTTGTTTTTATCTGGTATACTGGGTGATAAAGGATTTAGTTTGTATATCAGGGGAACCCTTCATTGCTAGATTTGCTGCCATACTAAATAAACGTATTTTTTTTTAAATCTAAAATTTTAGACTCGAACCCTCTATTTTTAATGAGCCAAGAATCGTGTACTTATTATTACAAGTAGGTGAATTTTTTTTGGCTGAAGATGGTTTTTAGAAATTTAGGAAATTTATCGGAAAAGACATTTTTTAAAACCTGTCATGGGCCGTCCAGAAAGAAGACAAGGGGAAAAGAAACGGGCAGATCTAGAGTGGATATAAGTGTACTGTTCTTTAGTTTTAAATATATTAAACACTTTATTGAATGTTTTTTTCGATTAAAAAAATGCTCTCTGAACTATTTTGTTATTGGTAAAAAATTCCTCAGAATCGCTGAGAATGCATATTTAGACATCATTTTGTAACAAAAATTAAAAAAATTGTAAAAGCCCCCTCCCACTTCTAGCGGCTCACGCCAGCGGCGTTCTGTTATATAGTCGGTCCTGGTACTATGTGAATCATTAAAATAGCTATGAGAACAATATAAACAGCTAGATTTAACTTTTAAAAAAGCGAAAAGTTATTATTTCATATGTGGTCGCCATTTTTGAATTTTAACGTGGGAAAAATCGCCTTTGCCATCGGATTTTTAATCACCAATGAATAATACTGTAAAATGTTACATTTATTTCAATTGGGATTGAATATTGATATGTTTAGCTGTATGTGTGGCTTGTTTTAGTTTATATAAATTAAAAGATTTGTAGGCCTGTACATTTGTGTATCCAATTGAATACACATTTTGCTCAAAGACTTTACGTAGTCTTCGAACACTACTGGGAATGGAGGCGGAGCTGAAATCTCAGTAGTGTAAATATTTCTAGTTCTTGTAGTGTACATGAGAGAATAAATCGTGAACGGTGGCGTAAAGATTTGTCTTTAGATTAGATTTCGTATCATTTTCTGCCTCAGGGATTAGAATTGTTTGCCAGAAAATGATGCTGAAAATACCCACAGAGTGCGTTTTAGAGCGTCTAGTTTTCCAAAAATTTCGGGGGAGAGAGAGAGAGAGAGAGAAATGGGGTTTAACGTCCACTCGACACAAAGTAGGTCATTTCGGGACTAACATATGGTTTAATTTTATTTCAATAATTCATTTGCGCGTAGGGGTCTTTAGCAATGGGAGGAAACCAGAGGACCCGGAGAAAACCCATGAGGTTGGACAGGCGACCCTACTCCTTGTCACGTACAACCGGGGACAATTAGAAATAAGAGTACGTTGTACGGAGCAGGCCGGGCAAAATTTCTCTCATAGCAGACTGCATGGCGTATGCCCATCTTTATTAGCCTAGTCGGAGCAGAAAAGTAGGACGTTAAACCCCATTTCATTTTATTTTAAGTAAAATCCTTACATACATCTCTAAACAATCTTCCGATTACCAACTATTTCGCCTTTATTTATTGCAGTGGTTCTCAACCTTATTTTTGCGAAAGGCACACCTTGGAACACATGAAAAAATAGCTGCACGTCTGGCTAAATATAAAATGAAAAATATTTGAATTTTTACCAAATAGAAACATGGCAAGTCATAGACGACATACATCCGTAAATACCTAGTCATTGACACATTGAATGACTCAAACTAAATAAAGAAAACACAGCAATAAACTTATCAGTAGTGAATACACAATTGGGATCACATGTTTTTTCGCATTTTCTTAGTGTGCTGTTCAAAATGTCGCGACACACTGGTTAAGAATCACTGGTTTATTGTTTATTATAGTTGCAACTATTTATTTATTTCCAGGTTGTTGGAGTTCACCAATACGAGATTGTCGTACTATACATTGTGGTGTTTTAACCAGGGCACCTGTGTGTGGCAGTGACGGTGTAACATATACTAATTACTGTACTTTTGATTTAATGATTTGCTCGTAAGTCTCTCAATTTGTTTATCTTAAAACATATTTAAACCTTTAAACAAACTGGTAAACCCCGATATTTGTCGTGTGTCTTTTACTCTAAATCTTTAACTGACATATTAATGTATATATTGTAGAGCGATTACATTTACATGTATAACCCTAGGGTTTTGTAGAGGGAATATGTGTATAACCCTAGGGTTTTGTACAAGAATATGTGTATAACCTAGGTTTTGTAGAGGGAACACATGTATAACCTAGGTTATATAACCCTGAGGGTTTGTAGAGGGAATATGTGTATAACCCAGGGTTTTGTTGAAAGAATACGTGTATAATTCCAGGGTGTGTAGTGGAAATATGTGTACATCCTATGATCCTAGGGTATTGTAGAGGGAATACATGTATAACCCTGGGGTTTTGTAGAGAGAATAAATGTATACCCTAGGGTTTTGTAGAGAGAATAAATGTATGCCCTAGGGTTTTGTAGAGGGAATAAATGTATACCCTAGGGTTTTGTAGAGGGAATAAATGTATAACCCTAGGGTTTTGTAGAGAGAATAAATGTATACCCTATGGTTTTGTAGAGAGAATAAATGTATACCCTAGGGTTTTGTAGAGAGAATAAATGTATACCCTAGGGTTTTGTAGAGGGAATAAATGTATACCCTAGGGTTTTGTAGAGAGAATAAATGTATACCCTAGGGTAATTGAGAAGAAGTACAAGTATATCTTAGGGTTTTGTTAAGGGAATATGATGACAATATATATTTTTATTTTGTGTTGTTTTTTTTTTTATCAGTCAGAATATTTATTCTGTTCAAACCTTCACTGTTTTCAAGTATTTTTAGTGTCATGTGTATCCTAGGGGTTTGTGTTGATATTTTTTTGATATATTGTAGAGGCCAGATACGCGGCGTGTGGACGGTGCATAATGGAACGTGTAGTCAGTGAAATGATTCCTACGGATTCATAACAAGAGTAACAACAGCTCTCCACCATAATCTAACACAAATAAAAATTCAAACATCTTTTTGTTATTTTTAAATATAAATCGGCGATAACCTTAAGGGGGCATTAGGTAAGATTAGATATAAAGAGATAAAGAGAGAGAGAGAGAGAGAGAGAGAGAGAGGGAGAGAAAGAGAGAGAGAGAGAGAGAGAGAGGGGGGGAGAGAGAGAGAGAGAGAGAGAGGGTTTAACATCCACTCGACACAAACTAGGTCATTTCGGGTCTAACATATGGTTCAATTTTATTTCGATAATACGCTTGCGCGTTGGGGTCTTTAGCAGTGGGAGGAAACCGGAGGACCCGGAGAAATCCCACGAGGTTGGACAGGCGACCCTACTCCTTGTCACGTACAACCTGGAAATCGAAACCCCGCCAGTTGACTCAATGACAGACCATATGATACAGCGCGCACGTGCTAACCATTCAGCCACCCCCCCCCCCCCCCGATTAGATAAAGAGCTATATTAGTTAAAACATAGATAATAAAAAGAGAATATTATGCTGAATATTTCAGTCAAATAACCACTCTGACAGTACTCGTTATAATAGTTTAAAAAATAGATGATAAAAGAGAATATGCGGAAAATTCCAGTCAAATTATTTCACTCTGAGCCTAGATATTAGCAATACAATTATAGACTAGTCTCGATTGCCATTATTACCGTTGTTACAATACACAAAGTCTCGATTATCTATTTTTACGGTAACCGCATCAACCACAAAAAATAATTAAATCTACTTATATCGCAGCCATCCGATTGAATCTCATGTTGATTGTGGTCTTGGTAAGTTCATTAATGTCTAATGAATAATTTACATAGCATTTCAGGCCTGCAGATTTAGCTCTTGCATAATGTATCTTTAATACATGTTGGACACCAGTGATTCTATTGTTACAAACTAGGTCAATTCGGGACTAAAATATGCTTCAATTTTATTTCAATAATTCGCTTGTGCGTAGGGGTCTTTAGCAGTGGAAGGAACGGGGGGGAAACCCACTAGGCTGGACAGGCGACCCTATTCCTTGCCACGTACCACTGGGGAATCAAAAACCACGCCAGTTGACTCAATGACAGACCTTATGAAATGAAATGTGGTTTAACGTCCCACTTTTCTGCTCCGAACTTGGCTAATGAAGACGGGCATACGCCATGCAGTTTGCTATGTGAGACATTTTGCCTGGCCTGCGCCCTACAGCCTACTCTTATTTCGAATTGCAACTGTCAAGGGTTCTTTTACGTGTACACGGAACTTCGTTTTTTCTTCCTATCCGAATGATTATACGTTGTCAATCGCCAGAATCTTTGTCTTGCACCACAACTCCCGATGAACTTTCTCGGTTAACCTAGGGATCGAACACGGAACATGCGAGCCAACGTCATACACTCATTGAGCCTAGGAATGTTTTGACAAACGGCTATGTTCCGTGAGACTATTCGGGCAATGAATTTCAGTGAAAAAAAAATTAACCCGGAATATAGGTGTAGATACGAGAATCATGTCAGATCTCAATCCACCTGTACCGCACTGCGGCCTATTCTTAAATCGAATTCTAATTGTCAAGGGATCTTTTACGTGTACGCCAATGTATACACGGGATCTCGGTTTTTCGTCCCACCCCCTTCGCCTTGCATTACTGACAAGGGTTAACCACGCCGGAAAATCTGGATGAACTTTCTCGAAATGCTGGAATCGAACACCCGACCTCCAGGCCCTATACAGACCTTATAATTTCTACTTATATACGGCAGCTCGGGATCATGTTGTCAAAGCACCAAAACTGGGATTTCACAGAACCCTTTTTTGTATTACCCTGACGCAAAGAAGCCAATACCAATTGTGTCAACTGGCCGATGATGTGCACAGATGTAGCATCGTGTCCCGACAGCCACACCTGCGCTCATGGTGTGGTTTCGGGTTCAGATCAGCTGTCAAACGATATACATCGGAACATTGACACCTCGGAATAGACTGGTCGTCATTCACTCCGAACTGTCTTATCAGAATTACGTTGGATTGGTTATAAATGTTATTCATTATCTAATGGGTCGAAGACAGTTGTCTGGTTTACCTATGGAAGCCACCTCTGACCACCATACATGGTTGGATCAAATCTAATCTGTCAAATGATACTTTTCCGGAAAGCTCCAAAAATATATGCCCTTCATTTTAATTACTCCCATGTCTAAACCACAAATCCCTGGCTCTCTGCTTGTAATAAAACTATAAATGCTCATGGTTACACATCCACAATTACTAACGACAAACATTTATTAAAATATTTTATTATTTTAAATAACTTTATTGTGGTTCATAGAAGGAATGCATAACAATTTCAATATATACAGGTCATAGTTTATATTACCATGGCAACAATATGTTAAAGCCTAATAACTGTTGAATTTAAATCAAAATAAACATCTTTATCTAAACAAACTTATTTTGGTGAAAACCAATCAAGAGTTTTCAAACCTTGTATTTGAGAAATGTGCTGGTTTGTACTTGAATTTGTATACTTTAACTAAATGTGAAGACTCCACGTTTTTTTTTATTTAACTTTATATTGCTACTTTAAATATTGTTTTAGCAAGTGGGACTCTAATAAATATCAATTATAAAAAAAAACATTTAAGACAAGAGAGAGAAATGGGGTTAAAAGTCCACACGACACAAACTAGGTCATTTCGGGACCAACATATGGTTCAATTTTATTTCAATAATTCACTTGTGCTTAGGGGTCTTTTAGCAGTGGGAGGAAACTGGAAGACCCAGAGAAAACCGGAGGACATGGAGAAAGCCTATGAGATTGAACAGGCGAGGATTCGAAACCAGCCACTTGACTCAATGACAAACCTTATGATTTCATTGGCCTAGCACTCAACTCATAGCACAAATTTTACCTTTTGGCCAATGAAAAGCCTGCATTCTCAAAATATTTTAGCTTAAGTTTTCTTGAATAAACCCTGAACAGCAAGTCAAAGTCACTATGACGAAAACCATAGGCCTTAGGAGGAGATACCTGGGAGGGGTTACCTGTCTAAAACCGTAGGCCTTGGGAGGGGACACCTGTCTAAAACCATAGCATAGGACGGGGATACCTGTCTAAAACTAAATGCATTTATCCCTACTTATACATGACAGACCTGGATAATCATTTTTGTCTGTTTAACAACCAAATTCAGGGGCTATTTGACTTACAGGGGCTATTTACAGGGACTATTTGACTTATAGGGACTAGTAAATTATATACACATATATTTTTATATATTTATATATATATATATATATATTAAGCAAAAATTCTTTAATATGCTACAACTATTATCACCAATTTCTTCTTGTAGACAATTTAAAATTCATTAAAATAAATTTTCTTTCTTTCATGAATTATCCTGTTATTACTAGATTAGAAACAAGAAATTGAGAGTTATATCACAAATGCATATAAATACACAGCTGTTACTTTCTCCTCCCACTTCATCTCTGTGCATGGCTGGTACCAATACCTCCCCATTCTAATAACTTTTTGTCAGGATTTTCTTGCCAATTTCCATCCAGGTCTAAATTCAACTGAAATAAAATTATTATTAAAACATTGTTATGATTTTACATGGGAGTTAATGAGTATATTGCCTTGTCAACTCCCTTTAAATGGGGCAAGTCTGTAACTCAATACCATCCATTGTCTTCGACATTGAAAACAAGAATTATTAGTCAATTTAAATCAACATTGATGTTGTGATCTTACTGTGAAAAAATGAGCTTCTGATATCCAATATTTAAGACAAGATGAAAATTTAAAAATTGGCACATAAATTGCATGCCAGTATGTTTCCGAGTGTCATTCGACTCGATGAACGAGGCTAAACATATCCCACAGGGGAATACTAATGGTGTAGACTGGAATAACTAGATTCCAAAGATTGCCCTTCAATTTAGACTCTGCATATTTTGCCGAACATAACTGTTTAAAAATTACAGTAAAAACAGAAAAGATTGAATGGAAATCATTTTATATACATTCATTTTACATTATTATATGTGTTGCAACCCCATTTGTGTCCATTTTTAGGTGCCAAAGAATAGGGATTTAGCTCCTTTAAGCTCACCATGAGATCATTTCACTTTTTCTCGATTCCCGTATTTAAAGGTGTAGTCTCAAAAGGAATGACACCACCTTTTTCAGATACAGATCGCAATATTAACGAAATGAAATGAAATGGGGTTTAACATCCTATTGTGTGCTATGAGGGAAATTTTGCCCGGACAGCGGCACTATGGCCTACTCTTATATGGAATTCCAACTGTCAAGTGATCTTTTACGTGCAAGCCAATGTGTGCACGGGACCTCGGTTTTTCGTCCCATCACAACGACTAGACAGCTGTCCTTGTCGGGCCTCTATCCTGCATCACTGATAAGGGAGAACCACGCCGGAAAATCTGGATGAACCTTCTCGGCCAATGCAGGGATCGAACACCTGACCAAAACGAAATATAGATGTGTATTTTCATCAGATTGGTTTATTACCAACCTTTCTACTCTGATGCCTCTGCGTATCTTTATTTTCCCACTGTTTTTGTTGTATCTGAGCTTCTTTAGCTGTAGCACCTCCACATCCCCACACCTGAAAACAAACCAAATAAAATTTTTATTTTATTTAAAAAAAATACCAAATATTTCATAATTTATTCAAATTGGATGCCGTCTATGTTATGTTCACTAAGTAGTACATCCTCCCTCACACACAATACCGTTTTTGCTAGCAAGACAATTGCATTTGGGGAAATCGCCGGCAAGGTCAATTCCTGGCAATGCAGGCTTATATGCTATAATGCTTATTTTAATAAACGTCTAGTTGAACAGAATGTATCAACCATTACTCCCGATCTAAGGCTCTGTTATTGGATGGGGCATGGTGACCCAGTGAGAAAGGCACTGGCTCACACCAATATGTAGGGTTTTAATGATATACCCTGAGATGGTATATTTCGATATACAAGCCATGGTTTGGTTCACAGATAGAAAAGCTGTGGATAATAATGTGGTGTGTCGCCATTAAATATCATATACTCCTTTTTATTTTTTAAGTAAATTTGAAAAGAGAAAATACTGTGATACGTATCGTATCAAGAGGTTAGCATATCGTTGCAGTCCTATCAATATGTCCCACATCAATCTTAGTATCAGTAGTGCAATGGATGGGACAATAGAACTCCAGCATCCCCTAATCTAATGTCTGGTTGTCCAGATGCTACAAAAAAAGAAACAAAACTCAGCCCCCCCAGGTTATAGAGAGAGAAAGAGAGAGAAATGGGGTTTAACGTCCACTCCACGTGACACAAACTAAGTCATTTCGAGACTAACACATGGTTCAATTTTATTTCAATAATTAGCTTGCACATAGTAGTGGGAGGAAACTTGAGGACTCAGAGAAAACCCACAAGGTTGGACAGGCGACCCTACTCCTTGTCATGTACAACCCTGCCAGTTGACTCAATGACAGACCTTCTGATACAGCACGCATGTGCTAACCATTCGGCTATCCTCCCCCCTCCCCCCACCTAGGGTATATAGAAATGAAATAAATTTAAACCAACCTCTATTTTATGTAGCGTACAGGAAACACCATAATGTTCTATCTGTTCAAAATCTTGTGGTAGAAATATGACTTTATTCTGATCACCTTTACCTACTTGTATACCTTTAGGTAAATCACGTGAATATTCATTCCATAATAACATATTCTCACCAGCTATGGGACAAAATAAAAATAATATTTTCAGCTAAATACATGCAATTAAAATACTAATAATCAGCTCTATTAACAATCTATAAAATATGAGAGAGAGAGAGAGAGAGAGAGATATGGGGTTTAACATCCACTGGACACAAATTAGGTCATTTCGGGACTAACACATGGTTTAATTTTATTTTAATAATTTGCTTGCGCAAAGGGGTCTTTAGCAGTGGGGGGAAAACAGAGGACCCTAAAAAAAAAACATGAGGTTGGACAGGCAACCCTACACCTTGGCACGTACAACCAGGAATCGAAACCCCGCCAGTTGACTCAATGACAGACCTTATGATACAACGCGCACGCACTATAACTATTCGGCTATCCAACCCCCCAAAATAAAATAAGAATCGTCATATTATAGCGCTGGAATTCCAAACAAGTAGGAGCAGGTCATTTCGGGACTAACATATGGTTCAATTTTATTTCAACAAATTCCTTGCACGTAGGGGTCTTTAGCAGTGGGAGGAAACCAGAGGACCCGAAGAAAACCCAAGAGGTTGAACAGGCGACCCTACTCC
This sequence comes from Patella vulgata, assembly GCF_932274485.2. NCBI lineage: Eukaryota > Metazoa > Mollusca > Gastropoda > Patellidae > Patella > Patella vulgata. The sequence goes on from NC_065884.2 coordinate 6,319,126, forward strand.
TTGTCACGTACACCCAGGGAAAAGAAACCATGCCAGTTGACTTAATTACAGGCCGAATGACTCAATGCGCACTTGCTAACCATTCGGCCATCCAACCCCCCTAAAGAAAAACATGAATAAAGAAAATCAGTGGATGTTATAAACTAGGTAATATATACAAACCTTGTACAACTCTATAGACAGGGGATAACTGTATTAACATACAATCAGGTCCTCCAAATAAACTTGTACTTTCTCTATAAATATAAAACATTACACAGTCTAATAAACTTTCTCTATAAAACATCATACAGTCTGATAAACTTTCTCTATAAAGCATCGTACAGTCTGATAAACTTTCTCTATAAAACATCATACAATCTGATAAACTTTCTCATACAGTCTGATAAACTTTCTCTATAAAACATCAAAGTCTGATAAACTTTCTCTATAAAGCATCATACAGTCTGATAAACTTTCTCGATAAAGCATCATACAGTCTGATAAAACTTTCTCTATAAAACATCAAACAGTCTGATAAAATTTCTCTATAAAAAATCAAAGTCTGATAAACTTTCTCTATAAAACATCATACAGTCTGATAAAACTTTCTCTATAAAACATCAAACAGTCTGATAAAATTTCTCTATAAAAAATCAAAGTCTGATAAACTTTCTCTATAAAACATCATACAGTCTGATAAAACTTTCTCTATAAAACATCAAACAGTCTGATAAAATTTCTCTATAAAAAATCAAAGTCTGATAAACTTTCTCTATAAAACATCATACAGTCTGATAAACTTTCTCTATAAACTTTCAGAGATTGTGACACAAACATGCTCAAATCAACCTCCACAGAAACCTTGACATTGAATTATTGAATGAGCCTTGAACTTTGCAACTCGATTATCACAGGTAGACATTTTTGCTGGAAAGCGCAAGACTTGGTATTCGCAATGATCGAGGAACCTAATAGACTCTCAAGCTGAGTGAACACCCAATCAAAATTAGTAGGCTACCGAAATATGCAGGGTATTACGTGAAGGCCTTGATAAGATGTACAGAGTTGAAGTGAGACAAAGTCTTCTATTGAAGATGTTGATATACAGGTTCCAAGCAGATGCTCGATTGCAGTGATGCGGATTCTAGTCCAGTCACAGGTAATGTGCGTAGAATCATGACAGAATTAAACACAACCAATATGTTTCAGATGTCATGGTTGGTCGACATATTTTCTTTTAACTCGATTGTCACTATATTTGGGATTGAGAACATTCAATTTCGGATTGTCAATCAAGTATCCCTAAAGAAAACAGGGGCCTTATTCATGAAATTTTAACTAAGATTAAATCAAAATTTTAGTTATTTGATTGGATAATATTAGATTGATTATAGTGCTTAGCCAATCAAAACTGAGGTATCTACTAAAATTTGGATTTTATCTTTAGTTAAGATTTCGTGAATCGGGGCCCTGACTATTTTTACCCCAAATCTGAAATATATAATAAACCAACCTCCAGCCACAATCAGCAGCTATACAGTAAAGATTTCTTCCTTCAAATGATAAAAATGTCATGGTTGGTCCAGAATACGATGTCACATGATGAGTAAATCTACAAATAAATACATTGATTGGATAATCATACAATAAGAACATAGATAAAGCAGTTGTCTCCCTTTGACTAAGTAGCATGCCCTATAACTCAGGTATTGACCGGTTGGGCTGTTTTAGCAGAGGTTACTGTATTTAATGTTTAGTTTCAAACCAGTGTTGCTATTTCAAATTTATTCTTGTCCGACATATTTACAGAAAATAAAGGGGCATAACTCTCAATTTTATTTAAGCAGACGGATTCCGACGACAATTGAAAATCACCTGTCAACAAAATAATCTTCATTGATGTGGCTTATAATGAGAGAGAGAGAGATGGGGTTTAACGTCCACTTGACACAAACTAGGATATTTCGAGACTATCACATTGTTCAATTTTATTGCAATAATTCGTTTGCGCGTAGTGTTCTTTAGCAGTAGGGGGGGGGGGGAACCGGAGGACACAGAGAAAACCCATAAGGTTGGACAGCCAAACTTACTCCTTGTCACATACAACTGGGGAATCGAAACCACGCCAGTTGATACAATGACAGACCTTATGATAACCATTCGGCCATCCAACCCCCGTTATAATAACAGAAATTTACATTTACGATGATAAACAGCGGTACACTTACATCCAATCATCTACAGATATTTCCAAATTATCTGGATATTAATTAATTCATTTTTCAATGCACAAGAAAACTAAACAGAACATTTGTAAGACTTATAAGCCAAATATTTCCATGAAAAAACCATTGTAATTTGAAAAGTTTCATAGATTAAAAATGAAATGAAATGCGTTTTAACGTCCTACTGTTTGGCTCTGTCTGGGCTCACGAATACAGGCATACATTCATACAGTATGCTATACAGTGTGCTATGAGTGAAATTTTGCCAAGACAGTGGCAAGGTTTCTTTTATGTGCACATTAATGTGTATACGGTAACCTCCACTTTCAGTCCCATCCGAACAACTATACATTGTCCCTTGAAATGACCTCCGTCCCGCACCACTGATAAGGGGGAACCACCTTGGTAAATCCTGATGAACTTTCTCAGTCAACCCAGGGATCGAACACGGGACCTCCAGGTAAACGAGCCAATGTCTTACTAACTGAACCACTGGGCCCCCCTCCCCAACTCTGCTAATATTTGTGACTGTGGCCTGTCTGTTCAGGGTTGGTGGCTACACTAGGGCTGTCCCGAGGCTGAAATTTGACGTATAGGGGTTAGCTCGGACCGGGGAGTAATATACACTAGGTGGCGTTAGCATATCACTTCCGGTTTCAGAGTTACAGGTACAACCCAGGCAGTGTCGCGTTATCCGCTAGTAGATTATAATCCCTGGTTGTCAAGACTACAACTTACCTGTTTAACGACTGACCATGCTGTGAGCTGCTGTATAATAATGACCAACTCTGACACCTGGTTAATCTAGCCTACACAAACATAAAATATACATGTAGATTCCATCATATGATTATAAATTTTGATGATTCTTGTTAATCTAGCCTATACAAATATAACATATCAATATGATAATAAATTTGAAAGCAAATTCTTTTTTCTCATGAAACAAAATAGGGTTTAACGTATTAGTTTTCTTCATGAAAATGGGCATACTCCATGCTATGGTTCTTTTAGCCGCACACCAACAAGAGCTAATAAAAATGGACATAATCCACGCTATGGTTCTTTTTGGGGCACACCAACAAGGGCTAATGAAAATGGACATAATCCACGCTATGGTTCTTTTAAGGCGCACACCAACAAGAGCTAATGAAAATGGGCATACTCCATGCTTCTTTTAGGCACGCACCAACAATGGCTAATGAGGACGGATATCCATGTATGCCATTCAGTGTGTTATGAAAGAAATTTTGCCTGGATAGTGGCACTACTGTCTACTATTATATCGAATCTCAACTTTCAAGGGATCTTTTACGTGCACATTAACATGTACATGGGACCTCGTTTTTTTTTTTATCCCATCCAAACAACTAAATATTGTTCCTTGTCAGAGAGAAATGGGGTTTAACGTCCACTCGACATAAACTAGGTCATTTTGGGACTAACACAGGTAGGTAGGAGTCTTTAGCAGTGGGAGGAGCCTGGAGAAAACCCACGAGGTTGGACGTACAAGCGGGGAATCAAAACCACACCACTTGAATAAATGACAGACCTTATGATTTTGCCCGCACGCGTTAATCATCTCACCCACACCCACCCACACCCAAATATTAAAAGAGATTAGACTATTACCAGTTTCATAATCAGATTATAAGAATTAAGTAGAGGATTATTGGACGACGTTTCACCGGTAGGAGTTCGTGTAAAACTTGTAGGAATGGTTGCCGATAGTACCCACAACATTCCCATGGTTACCAGATATCTACCTTCCGCAAAACCTTCCAACTGTGGAACTGGAGCTGTTTCCTATGACAACAGAAACAAACAAAGACTTAATAAACAGTAGATATATCATTCTATTGCCGTTTAGTTAAACATACATTATGCAAGAGCTAAATCTGCCTATTGCAGGTCTTTCTTTAGGCCTAAAATGTTATCTAAATTATTAATTAGACGTTAATTAACTGATCCAGGCCATAATCAACTCTTGATGGCATGGGATTTCTCCGATATTAAATAGATCAGAACAGTTCAGCCATATTTTGATTTAAGCTAAAAATGGAGGAGCGAGACTTAGCTTCGAACAACCAGTCCAGTACGGAGGTTGAAATTATTGCACACATCTTGTCAAACCTTCAAAGGCTAATATCTTCGCTCGCAATAGAGTAATTTGAATGAAATTTTCAAATTATTCATTTTCAATTATCTATTATAGCCAGAATTGCTAGCTCTTTATCTTAATCTTACATAATGTATCTTTAAACCAATATTTCATTCAATAAACTGAATCAGACAGAACAAGTTAAATTTTATACAATAAACAATGGTGGACATATATATATAGACAGTAAGTTCCAAACATTAAGATATATACATTTGCATATTAAATTATGAAATAAAACCAAAATAACTATATTACATGTATATAAATGTGCTTTAAGATATTCACCATAGTCTACAGATTGCTTGTCAGTCATATAGGTGAATAAAATGGAAAAAGCATTGGTACATTTTTAGATTTGATTTAAAGGGCATATGGCTCTATTCTTTGGAATTTTAAAATAGTCGAAAATGGATCTAAAAGCACATACATATATTAACCCTTTGGAGACTGACACCCTGAACGACATTAGGCTTATATACTCTATACTAGCCTCCCAGGGTAAAAATGAACCCAAAAATTTTTTGGGTAATATTATGAGCCCTTAGGACCCGAGCAGTCTAAAAAAAAGGGCAAGAATACCTTGGCAAGAATACTAAGCTGCCGGTATATCAGCCGCCACAGATACTTGTTCGTTACCGATTGGCTACTGATTGTTTGGTACTCCAGCGGTCTTTTGGCCGCTCGGGTACAAAGGGTTAATGTAATCTGATACATGGTTTTAAAGTGATTTTACACATTTCCAGGACAATGGTGTATGAGAATACAGAAGCTGTCAATATAATGTTAGCAAGGACTTACCAACTCTGATGGAAGTGTAGATCCGGTTAATATACTGAATACCCAGTTGTGTACTCCACAAAAAAAATGGGGACAGTTCCAATTTAACCAACTTTCAAATGCCTCCAACGTTAGCTCTGTTTCGATACCAAACTAAAAATATACAAGATTTAGAATGATACTAGGATGCTTCTAATGTTAGCTCTGTTTGAGCTAAAAACATATTCAAACTATAGAAAATGTGCTTCAAATCCTTCTCAAAACTTTGTGTTCACAGGGAGATACCTCAAGCTATAAATAAACTGTTGTTAGACGCCATGTCTGTCACCTCAGTTCATTAAGGGAGGGTCCAATTTTCAGAATGTATTTTACATACATGTACATGTAACTTACTGTTCATTTACCATACCACTGTAACCCAGGTATCATTTAATCTTGTGTATCTAGCACTAATTTCTTTCACATTCGTTCAATATCAAATCTTTGTTTAAAAATTTGTATAAACCGTTTAAAATCACCAAAAATCATCTAATTTGTACTTGTGTCCAGTTTAAAGCTGACTGATTAATTTTGATAATGAGTGTCCAATTTACAAGTATTTAATTTCGTGACCACTGTCCAAACATTAATCATTATACATCAATAATCAATTGGGTTGTTTATTTCTTAACAATGATTGAGAAATGAAACACTTGTAAATTGGACACTCATTATCAAAATTGAATAGTCAGATTTAAACTGGACAGAAGTACAAATTAAACGATTTATGGTGATTTTAAACAGTTTTTATGAATTTTTAAACAAAGATTGGATATTAAATGAATGTGAAAGAAATTAGTGCTAGATACACAAGATTAAATGATACCTGGGTTACAGTTACTAAAGCCTAAGTAAATTCTTGGAATATCCTCTCCCAACTTCTTTATCTGTCATCTAATTGCAGAGACTGTTGTATGTTTTATACCCCTCAGTGTTCCCAAAACCGCCTAACCCGCTCCCTCAGTCAAGCTAGCACACAATAAACTGGCAGATAACAGTCGGGTTGTGGGTTAGTAAAACCCTGACATTTTTGCCCAGTGCTTGCCCCATGGGTGGGTTTTTTTTTAGGTAATCCAATATTTTTCTAGTAAGATTGGGGGTCTATACTTTCCATATATAGCACATTTGCCTTACTTTCGGGCAATGTATCTTAAAGGATTATATTTGTTTAAAAGAATTATATAGGCTTTGAATGTTTCCCAATCCTCAAATCCATAAAATAGTGTTTATATAAAAAAAATCTTTGTTTAATTTATATAAGTAAAATGAGACAGAGACAGAAATGGGGTTTAACATCCACTCGACACAAACTAGGGTATTTCGGGACTAATATATGGTTCAATTTTATTTCAATAATTTTCTTGCGCATACAGGTCTTTAGCAGTGGGAGGAACGGAGGACCCAGGTCCCAGAGAAAATCAACGAGGTTGGACAGGCAACCCTACTCTTTTTCACGTACAACCAGGGAATCAAAACCACGTCAGTTGACTCAATGAGACATTTCGGCCATCCAACCCCCCATAAGTAAAATGACTATTAGTCTGGTTTTAAATATGTTTAGAGGCAAGGTATCTTACCATACTGGTCACTATTGATTCAAATACTTTCTCATCCCGTTCATCTTTACTGTAGGGTATTTTAGACGCTGATAATGTTAAAGCGTACGCTATTTCTACCATCTGTAGGGCATCTATAATACAACAAATAAATTCATAAACATTCATCTATAATACTCAAATACATATATAAACATTTATCTATAATACAACAAATACATAAACATTCATCTATAATACAACAAATACATACATAAACATTCATCTATAATACAACAGATATATACATACATAAACATTGATTTAAAGGGCATCTACAACACAAAAATATGTTCATAAACATCTATTTAAATTAAAGTCTATTTAGGGCATCAGCAATACAAAAATACATACATAAAAATTCATTTAAATTTCTGTGTGTCCTTTACCACTGTAACCCGGGTATCATTTAATCTTCAAATAACACCCAATTAATCATTATACATCAATAATCAATCGGGCTGCTTATTTTTAAACAGTGATTGGGAAATTAAAAGTTTGCAAATTGGATGCTTGTATGTATATCAAAATTTTACGGTCAGCTGTAAACTGGAACTAAATTAGATAATTTGGGTGACTTAGACATTTCTATGAATTTTCAAACAAAAGATTTGAAATTGAATAAATGTGAAAGACATTAGAGTTAAATACACATGTATGATTATCCAGTATTATTTCTGATTGCTTTATAAACTTTATCAGGATAATGTACTTGATAAATGAGCCTAAGGCACATTTAGGGATTCATTTAGATTTTTTTACTTCCTCTAACTAGGCTAAAATATTTACGTGTGTTAATTAATGAAATTAATGAGAATTAAAAAATAAAACCAGGTCATGGGATCTTTTTAACAAGAATATTTTGTATGTGCTTAATGTGTGTGAAATAGATTTATTTAACGTCCGCTTCCACCGAGGTGATATCGCAGACAATGTCTCTTAATTTATCATATCAATTTAAATACTAAACACGTTTCAACTCTAACAATATCGTAGTTTGCAAGTGTTATAAAATCACCCCCAGAATGATCAAAAAATGAACAAGAGAAAAGATGGAATAAAAACAAATTAATGAGAAAGGTAAAAAACGAGATTTAATGTACATGTAGAGCGAGACAAACAGGGTTTAACATCCACTTGACACAAACTAGGTCATTTCTGGATAAATACTTGGAATGTAAACCATGCCACTTGACTCAATAACCATTTGACCCCCCAACCCCGCCACAGGATTTGTAGACAAAACAAACTCAAAATAAGTGGTTTCCTAACCATTTGTTGGTTGCGACCCTATTCCAGCAACCATCATCTGATCGCAATTCCTCAAAGAACATATCCTAGATACGAGTTGAAAACTCCTAAACTAGTTTCACTTTCCAGATCAAAATGTAATGAGAGACTGACGAAACAAATCGAGAGGAAATGCGATTAACAATGTGGCATGAGCTGAATAGATCAGGGATTTACATGTATTATATATATGCTTTTCATGGAAACATATGTAGCATTTTTTCAAATCTATCAGAGTAGTTCGTCATGGCCCCATGAAAAGTGCTGTGTGACCCCAGCTGGGGTCTCGACGATTGATAAAGCGTATACATGTTTAATCTGAATTGATAAAGTGTATACATGTATAATCTGAATTCAAATACCTTAATCTACGATTTTGTCAGATGGAGGAGACAAAATAAAATGGTTATCATTAAACAGTTCAAAAACAGACCACGTAAATCAGTAAAATATTCGTTTGTAACACAAAAAATTCAGGAAAGATAATCTAGATGTGATGTCTATTATTAATTCTACGCAACATGTAGCTGGGTAAAGTAACTCAGTATATTAATTATATCCCCAATAGCATTGGGTATTGCCACTGCAGTCACAACACGATTCATAATCAGGTCAATATTTACCAAGAAAACAACAGGGTAAATGAATAATTGATATTTTTAGTCCTGCCGATATTGTAGAAATAAAACTGTTTTTTATCACGATATTGATGTGGATCAAAAAAAGGACCAAAACAATTTGAGACAATGGATAGCTGGTTATAGGTACTTTATAAAGGGAGATAATCCCACTATTATACTGACCTGCCTTACTTAACGTGTTATTACCACCAGAAAATAAGCGGAAATAATATTCCTGTTGATCTTTCTCATCAAATTTCTTTAAAACTTCTCGGCCTGATTTTGTGAATTGTTCCCGTGTAATACGTTCTTTAGTTGTTCCGTTGATCATTGTACTGTACATCAATTTACCAAATTTATGTAATGGACCGTGAAATACATTCTGAAAATAGATAATAATGGACCGTGGAATACATTCTGAAAACATTCTGAAAATAGATAATTTATGTAACGGACCGTGAAATACATTCTGAAAATAGATAATAATGGACTGTGGAATACATTCTGAAAATAGATGATAATTTATGTAATGGACTGTGAAATACATTCTGAAAATAGATAATTTACATAATGGACCGTGAAATATACATTCTGATTATAGATGATAATTTATGTAATGGACCGAGGAATACATTCTAAAGTTAGGTTGCCAGGCAACGAAACATACGCCCACAGCAGCAAATCATCCGAGCGGGCGACAAGGGTTGTTGCATATTTATTCCTTTGTACTTGTAGGCAATTGGGGGCCTTTACAAAACAGTTCGATACTGATCAGATTATAATTTTTGCCATTTGAGGGTTCACAAGTTTCTACAAATTGAAACAAGGGTCTCAAATCTGGAAGTAATTGTTGAAATTTGACAGGCTTTTTCGTTTCACAAATTTAAATCATACATGTAAATTTCATACATATCAGATGATAACTTTCATCAATCGAGCATTAACAAGGTTGAACAAAGTGAAACAAGAGCAATAACTCTAGAAGTAATAAACGGAAATTGCTGAAATTCAATAGGATTCTTCTCTTTACTAATTTCAATGACGCATATAAATTTCATACAGATTGGCAGATAACTTTTGATGTTAGAACGTTCACAAGGTTAAACAAAGTGAAACAAGGGCCATAACTCTAGACATAATAAAAGGAAATTGCTGAAATTCAATATGTTTCTTCGTTTCCAGAATTTAAATTTTGCATATAAAGTTCACAAAGATAGGATGTTAACTTTTGGCATTAGAGCGTTCACAAGGTTCAACAAAGTGAAACAAGGGCCATAACTCTAGACTTTATAAACGGAAGTTATTGAAATTAAATAGGATTCTTCATCTCACTAATGTAAACACCATATATCAATTTTAAAACAATTGGATGATAACTTTTGGCATTAGAGCGTTCACAAGAAATTGTTGTCAACGGATGGACGGACAGATCGAGGGACGGAAAGATCGAGGGACGGACAGACGGACGGACGGGGGCGACAGCAATATACGTCCACATTTCTATGTGGCCGTATAAAAATGAATCATTAAATTTGTTTAACGGATCATGGAATACAGTCTACAGTCTACAACTAAATCACAATTTATGTAGCAATTCATGTATGTAACGACTTATGGACTACATAAAAATAGATCATAATATATGTGTGGATCATGGAATAATTTCTAGAAATGGATCGTAATTTATGTTACAATTAATAATTTAGTCAATAATTCATAATTTACATACATTCTAGAAATGGATCATAGTTTATTTAACAGATCATGGAATACATTCTAGAAATAGATGATAATTTATGTAACGAATAATGGAATACATTTTATAGAGTTCAACAACTCCTATAGATTTCAGAACGATTGGATTATGATTGAAGCCGCTAAAGTGCTAAAACGATTTCATATTCACAGGGAATAACTCTGAAAAATCGTTACAAATCAATATTTTTCTCTTAAATAGGGCAGACAACAAATACAAATTTCAGATACATGTAGGTTAATTATTGCTGCATAAAATGTTCATCGAAGGCTCATGAAAAGCTGCATAAAATGTTCATCGAAGGTCCATGAAAAGTTCTAACAAGATTTCTAACAAAGGGACATAACTCTGAAGGTAATTATCAAAACACTAAACATATATGGGTGTATAAACATGATCACATGGATATCAGGGGTTTTTTCTTCTAAAGATAAAATGTTATGACATAATATTGTACTAAAAACACGACACGTACGTCATACAGTATTATTTAAATGATTTTGACCCTTTTTAGGTGCATAGGCATGATAAGGGGTTACATGTTAATTTAACTCTATCAAAAAAAAAAAAACCCATAACTTGATACATTTTCTCATGTCCTGTTTCCTACATAGATGAAGTACAATTATTATAGTTTTTATAAATTTAATTTTGGTTTCACTGACAATGCATAAGACCACCTACATGTTTGGTTTTTTTAAAATTTAGATGAGAAAGATAATCTCGTATTAGATTTTTTAATAAGACTTCAAGGAACAGAGATCAAGGCTCTTCAAGGATCTAAATAACTTAACACCTACTTGTTAAAACACGTGAGAGTTAGATATTTTTTCTATCCACATGGATGATACCAAACATCAGTCAGCTGGACCTCCTGTTTTAACGTGATTTTATTATGATGATCATGGGAGAAGATGACCCGCCCTCTACTGACGACAGCAAATTTTAACACTGTGTTTATATACTAGATCGCTAGCCTGGAGGTTGGGTGTTCGATCCCTGCATTGGCCGAGAAAGTTCATCCAGATTTTTCCGGCGTGGTTCCCCCTTGTCAGTGATGCAGGATGGAGGGCCTGACAAGGACAGCTGTCTAGTCATTCGGATGGGACGAAAAACCGAGGCCCCATGAACACATTGGCGTGCACGTAAAATATCCCTTGACAGTTGGAATTCGATACAAGAGTAGGCCGTAGTGCTGCTGTCCGGGCAAAATTTCCCTCATAGCACACTGTATGGCGTATGCCCGTCTTCAATAGCTCAGTTCGGAGCAGAACAGTAGGACATTAATTAACTTATCCAAACAATAATCAACTCACGATGGCATCGCAAACTTGCGATGTTTATTGGATTAGGTTCCGATTTGCTGTTCGACTTTCATTCATAATTTAATCATGAAATGGATAATTGATACTAAGTTTTTTATCCTACCGACTTTAGGAATGATGATCGAGGCTAGGCCAAAAATTCAAATGCTAAAATCTCGGTTCATAGTGGATCAATTTGACTGAAATTTTCAACAAATTCCCTTTACAGTATCTAGTTTTTAACTATTATATAGTGAGAATGGCCAGCTCTTTAACTAATCTCCCATAATGTATGTTTAAATCAACAATGAAATGTGGTTTAACGTTCAGCTTATCTGCTCCAACAGGACAAATCAAGATAGTCATATGCTATTCAGTGTGTTATGTAATGAAATGGGGTTTAACCTCCAACTGTTCTGCTCTGACCGGGCTAATGTAGACGGTCATACGCCATACAGTGTGCAATGAGGGAAATTTTCTCCGGACAGCGGCGCTAAGGCCTACTCTTATATCGAATTCCAACTGCCAAGGGATCTTTTCATGCATGTTGATGTGTACATGGAACCTCAGTTTTTTATCCCATCCAAACGACTAGACAGGCCTTTCGTCCTGCACCACTGACAAGGCTGAAATCATGCTGAAAACTCCTGATGAAACAGTGGGTTATTAGGGTGTATTATACTGAGTTGACAGAACAAGTCAACTGTGAGACAGGATGACATGGATGAGACGTAGATTATAGAGACAAACATCCAGTATTTTTCCCAAATCTCTGACGTACAGTAATAGCAATCCTAAGGGGGAATCCCTATAGGGGGCATAACTGATACAATATAAATATAAGACCACATTTAATACATGAGATATGACACATGGACCACAGTTAATAATCCCATCAAAATAACTAGTTATTTCTATCTCCGTCCTGAACCACTGATGAGGGGAAATTACACTCAAATGTGTTAATTGACCACACTATATCAAATTCCATAGTATTTATTCTCCCAGGCATACATATGCCATTACAAGAAGGAGAGAGAGGGGTTTAACGTCCACTCGACACAAACTAGGTCATTTCAGGACTAACCCATGGTTCAATTTTATTTTAATAATTCGCTTGTGCGTAGGGGTCTTTAGCAGTGGGAGGAAACCGGAGGACCCAGAGAAAACCCACAAGGTTGGACAGGCGACCCTACTCCTTGTCACGTACAACCGGGGAATCGAAACCCCACCAGTTGACTCAATAACAGATCGTACCATAAAATGTGTGAAATCTCACCTCAAATGTAACTCGAGATAATTCACCAGGATGCGCATTTCCTTCATCAGCTGTTAATTCTAATTTCTGAAAAATATAAAACAACAGACATTACTCACATGTCATCTTTCATATGTTTAATCATGATAACAAACCTTAATCTCTCAACCCTCCGTGTTTCGAGATAAGACATGAGGCCATTACCTTCAACGTAGCACATGCAGGAGCGATTCGCACCCTGCATTTGTAAACAAAATTGACAATATTTTTAATAAAAACAACAATTGATTATTTCTGCCAGACCCAACCAGAATTAAGCATATAATCATACCTGAAACGGGTACAAATCGTCGTTTTTAAAATCGAGGCGTTAAGCGGTTACTAAGATCGCCATCTTTTTTTACGATACGCTGTCATCATGAAGGCGGGGCTAAATATAAGGCTTTTATAACAGCCAATCAATAGGGCAATCTAAAGCACAGTAACTATGAATGGATTTCGATGGCGGTGTATATCAGACAAAAACAACGCTTCATTAATTTAAACGCGAATATTTGGAGTAAGGCGACAGTTGTGCCACTACACTGGCCTCTGTAAGTTTAATTAATCATAATAGCATAAACTTATCTTATTTTAAAGATGTTACATGCATTAAAATTGAGTTTGCCACTTGGAACTAAAGGCATCCAATCGTAGCTAAAAACAAACACATCAGTATATCTCAACGTTTTTAGCTACGTTCTCGTAGCTAATGTTTAATCATGCACCAACCTGATATACCATTACCTCCATGTCATCTTTCAAAAGATTAGCTGGGTAAATGATGGGTTAAAGGTGGGGTAGAGGAGTTAAAAGTGGGTTAAAGGTGGGGTAGAGGAGTTAAAGCGAGAATTTCATATTTTCTAAGAAAGTCAAAACATAATTATTTCTATGTCTTTTGCTCAATACATGTAGGTTATCAACTCACTATTATATGATCATAGGTGTCATTCTCACACTTAAAACTCATTTACACAGGAAATGACAACACAATTACCTCCCTTGTTTTCCTATTGAAAACAATGGTCAGCCATTTCCTCAACGTTGGAATTTGAAGTTGAAAATGATATTTTTGCCAATTTCTCAGTTGGCAATAATGAATTATAGGATTAATATGATTATTCTTTAACAAGGTAGGACTGTTTATAGATACCATCTATTTTAAGGCTTTAACTTAAAAATTTGAAATTTCCGCTTTAAAAGTGGGGTAGAGGAGTTAAAAGTGGACTAAATGGTGGGTTAAAGGTGGGTTATAGGAGTTAAAAATGGGTTAGAAGGTGGGTTAGAAAGTGGGATAGAAGGTGGGTTAGATGAGTTAAAAGTGGGTTAAATGCATTAAAAGTGTGTCAGAAGGTGGGTAAATGATGGGTTAGAGGAGTTAAAAGTGGGTAAATGGTGGGTTAAAAGTGGGTTTGAGGAGTTAAAAGTGGATTTGAGGAGTTAAAAGTGGATTAGAAGGTGTGTTTCAGGGGACAAGAGAATACTCGCCACCCTCATTTTATATACTTTTATAATATAAGCACTCCTTCAATCGACTGTCTAATAATGAATCTGAGATGTACAAAAGTTGCATTGAAACAAGGCAACAAAAAATAGCTGTACAATTGGTGTTTAATTGTTAATTGTTATATCTTATTGCAAATGGTAGAAAATACTTAAATATACATGTATCCAAATCAGGACTCTCTGGATCAAAATATTGTCATTTTTAGTCAGGGTTACATGTACATGAATGCCACATACTGGTACTAGACCCAACAATATGATTCATATTTACATATGGTAATGATTAATCTGATTACAACACAGATCCTATTTCTTTTCGGTTTTTTTATAATTCAAAATTTCGTTTTACTTGTCTTTACTACACTAGGATCTGGAAGAGTTGTTGTCATTGGGGTGTTCTGGATGATCTGAGGGTTTAGGCAATGAAACGGTCTGTCACAGTGAGCTTTTGGCGTGTGGTGCACAGGCTGTGGTTAATCCACTAGAAACATCAATGCTGATTGTTTAATCAAATGTCTGAGGTCATAGGGACTTAAGTCGGTCTTTTGACCCCTGACGTGACCTATCGCTATAACTTGTCAGATCTTCATGTAGTGTACTGTAGGCTATTGAAAGTATAAAAAAACGAAATGAAATATAGATCTGTATTTTAATCAGGTTGAGTAATGAAGAAAAAAAATGCAATACAAATACAGAAATGTCATTTCTACCCTCTCATCACTTTATTCAAATTACAGTCATTAATATCAATTATAAGGAGAGAGAGAGAGAGAGAGAGAGAGAGAGAGAGAGAGAGGGTTTAACTTCCACTTGACACAAACTCGGTCATTTCGGGACTAACACATAGTTCAATTTTATTTCAATAATTACATGTAGCTTGCACAGAGGGGTCTTTAGCAGTGGTAGGAAACCGGAGGACCCAGAGAAAACCCACGAGGTTGGACAGACAACCCTACTACAACTGGGGAATCGAAACCACGCCAGTTGACTCAATTACAGACCTTATTATACAGCGCGCACGTGCTAACCAATCATTTTATTCAAGTTACAGTCATCAGTATTAATCATAAGGAGAGGGAGAAAGAAATGGGGACTAACTCGATCATTTCGGGACTAACATATGGTTCATTTTTTTTTCAATAATTTGATTACATGTAGGGGTCTTTAGCAGTGGGAGGAAACCGGAGGACATGGAGAAAACCCCCCCGAGGTTGGACAGGCGACCCTACTAATTTGACTCAATGACAGGTCTTATGATATTACGCGCACGTGCTAACCATTCAGTCGTCCAAACCCTAATTAATCGTAAGACTGGCTTACAAATGTAACCAATTTATTTTGGATCCCAGAGGAAAACTTGTTACTTCTTCATACCTGTGCCTGGAGGGTACATTAACTGTATTACAGGGGCGGATCCAGGATTTTCAGAAAGGGGTGGGGGGCGTGCTGCCCCCACTTGGGAGTGCGAAGCCCGGCCCTTGGTGGGCGGACTGACAGGCAATCAACCAAGTAACCAACCGGCTTGTTTCGGAGTAAATTATGACGGTGACCACTACCATTTTTAAGTATTTTTGTTCTCCTTTCCCGCAAATTGTTCGCCACCACAAAATGGACCCGCGTCTTGAGTATTATCCCCCCACCAACCCCTGCACTATATACCCTTCACAATACCTGCCCAACTACAATTTCATTGCGTGTATATAAAAGAATCATGAACAATTACTGAAGTCATTATGTATTATAACTGAAGAAATTGTGGTGTACAGTTTACAAT